>NC_086266.1:6000000-7200000 GCF_021018805.1 Prinia subflava | reverse complement strand
GTGTCCTCCTAGATTTCATCCTGAGTGTTGCAATCCTAGAAACCCTCAGTAGGAATGTCCAGGTAAACTCCAGTAGTAACGATTTTAGTAGAACCTGCTTGCATAGGACTTGCAATCAACAGCACTGGTTTTGTCCTGCACTTTGCAAAATCATCATTTACATTTAGGGGGGTTCATTAGTTTACCCACTATGGATTTGTAAATATTGACTCTTTGCATAATGTAAAGTGTGGTATGCCAAGGTTTACAGAATGTATTATAGCTCTTATTCTATTGCCAACAGTCCCCCAGCATCTGTCCACGTGCTCGTTCCCCCGGGATTGTACAGCCCCACCCACGCTGGTTCTATGGGAAAGCCATGACGAGTTTGTACATATGTCAGATGTGTAGGGCTCAGTTGCACTTTGTTTAGTAAATGGATGAAAAATGCTTAGCATTTCTGTCTTTATTTTGAGAAGTATTTCAGGTGGTGTCTGCAGCACCTGAAATACGAAGCTGAAATCTTCACCTCTGCAAAAGCTGCATTTGTGGGGTAGAGGGCAGCTGCTATTAACAAAATACCCTAAAGTCTCTTTTGAAGTGAGGAATATATGGAAGTTAACTTCTATTTTGTTTTGAAGGCAGGAAAAATTAACCTTGAATCGGAGATCTTTGTTACAAAACAAAAATTAGGAACAGCCAAATTCTAAGCTGAAGTAGCACCTTTGTTACTGCTGTGGTGTGGTTTTACTTCAGCATTTCCACAGTTAAATGACATGAAGTCCCTTCCAGTGGAAATAGGTTTTATCTCAGTCAAAGTGGAGTTTCAAAACATGCTGAGGGGAGGAAGTGCAGCAGTTGAAAGGGCTCCTGGATGTGTTTTGGCAGTCAGGCACTGTCTGGAGAGCCAGGAAAGCCTTGTGGAATTCAGTATTATTTTGGATTCTTCCCTATTTGCCTGATCTCAGGAAGGGAAGTCATTGTAGAAAAACTTCCTCTAATGGCTGACCTGAGCAAGAGCACTCGATAACAGAAAGCAAATGGGAATTGTTGCAAGTTCCCTGCCTTTCCTAACTAGAAATAACAAAGCCCAGCATGTAACTGAGCATCTGCAAGTTGTGATGGATTTCATTATCAGTGTTCAGGCATTTCTTTGCAGCATCTTGACCCCCTGCAACATCATCCCAAGTTGCTTTTTAGTTTCAGGGTGACTTGGGGTTTCCTCTGAATGTATTTGCATCTCTCCAGTTTGCAATATGCTATTAAAATACAGTATTTGTAAGACCATTGCATCCTAATACCTGTAGTAGGTCAGATTCCTTGTACACAGTGTTTACAGAAGGCCAGTTTTATGCAAGGTGTTCCTCAAAGGGAAGTTTGTGCTGTTTCCAGTCCCAGAGTGATGTTCAGAGTCTGAAATCTGAATATTTCATGCAGAAACTTTGTTTGGTAGATTGGTGACAACTAAATGTGCAATTGCATTTGTAACATGAATAAAAACCTCCTGTGTAGTTTGAAATTGTCATTAGCTACACCTTGCAACTCAGATTTCCATTGCAGAACCAAGTAAAGTGTTGTCTCCAATTTATTTCCTTTTTGGGGGGGGATGAGTGTTAACTGGAAGCAGAGAAAATAATGGCAGAAAAAGGCAGAGTAAACCAAAACTGAAAAGGCACACCCAGTTCTTTCTTTGGGTTCCCCTGGCAAATGAATTTCTGGCATAATGAACAGAACAATGGGAGTTTTTTACTGTTCTGCCAGAACTTTGTTGTGCAAAAAACTCAAGAAATCTCAGCAGGTTCTGATTTTCTTCTTCACGTGACTGTTTTCTCCCTGGATTTTTCCAGGTGGGAGAACAGGCATTTCCCATGGAGTCACAGAAGGGGCTGGGTGGAAGGGACCCCAAAGCTCCTGTCATTCCACCCCTCCTTCCACCAGCCCAGGCTGCTCAGAGCTCCATCCAAACTGGCCTTGAACGGTTAAGCACATGATATTCATTTGTAAAGTTTACATTTTAAGTACATAAATCCTGTACATTTTAATTTGTCCTTAATTAGTAATTGTGCAGTCTCAAACCATGAATGGGTCTCGTCTTTGTATTTTAATTGACATTTAATTATGTGGCCATAAAGCGACTGGTAAAGAACCAGAGCCAAACCTGTCATTTACAGTAAGCTCTATGTTTTAATAAGTAGATAAATTTGCATTAAAATGCAAAACCAGCAGCAGTATTATATTTGCATGTGAAAGACACAGGATTCATAGCTCACTGAAAGGTGAAGGCAGCTGGCAGTACTGCTGTGAACTCTGTACATGAGTTCTTTTTGCTTGGGCTGTCCTTTAATACAAAAACATCACAGGTAATTCTGTCTCCCAAGACCAGAAATCTCATTTTTGACAGTAAATGATCAGCATGAGTTGGTGAAGTGTTCACGGAGGATATCTGTCAGAATTTGTAGTAATGTAACAGATTAATGTCAGCAGAGTGAGTGCTAAAGAAAGTGCCTTGGCTGGTTCCAACACCATTGTGCAGAGGAGAAAAGGGAACTGGTTCCTCTCAGGAGTGGGAGTTTGCAGCAGATTTTTAAAAGCAGCTACTGTCTACCAAATCAGTGTTTATTTCTTGGCATCAGCATGTCGATACTAATTTTGTTTCTAGATTTTATCCAAGAAATCTTTGGGTTTGTATCTAGAAAGTTTTGTATCTGAAGAGTACTGAAGGAGTGCAGAACTCTGGCAGAGCATCAGAGCTCTTCCTTAGTCATTCCCCACCTGCTCCTGCAAAGGTGTGTTCCAAGAGGAGGGACACACAAGTGTTCAAACGTGCACACACAAGTCTAGGGAGTGTGGGTTCAGTTGTAAATGACTGACTTTAAAACAGGAAAAAATATCATTAAATCTGTGGTTTTGATAAATACAAAAAAAAAGTTCCTATGCTTTTCTTGATAGGTACAAAACTCCATATGCAAAACCATAAATGGATGTTTGTTATTGTCCCACTGACAGTTTACTACATTTTCTTGTCAACACACTACCATTGGAGCAATAAAAATGTCAAGCTATTAACATTCACCATCAATTATTTATCACTTTAGTAAGCAATGTTATGTGATTCTTCTGCCATTCTTTTGTTTTCTGCTTTTGGTGTTCTTACAGTGTTGTAACATACTTGTATTGCTTCTGAAAAGTGGTTTTGTTTAAGCTGTATGAAACTGTGTTCTTAACACTTTTATTCTGTTTACAAGTGAACAGCCACTTTTTTAACAGGACCTCACATCTGGAGAGTTTTCTCTCTGTTTTTTATTTTAAATGAAAATAAAATTCTAACTGAGCTTGCTTTCTACAATTTACTGCACTGGCTCGTGCCATTGAAAGAAGCTGGAAGTCAGACGTGCTTCATCACTTTGAGACATTTTTCTTTAATTAAATTCAAAGATGAAAACCTTGACTAGTGCAATGTGTTTATGGAAAAGAAAACAATGGAAATTTTCTGCATCTTTCCCTGTTAGGGGTGTTTTAGTGGGACGGTGGCAGTGGTGGGGTGTGTCTAAAGGAGACACACCTGACACAGCCACACCAGGGCCTTGGCTGCTTCAAAGAACAAGACTTGGAAAGCTTAGGAAGGATTTCCTAAGAAGAGAACTGCAGAATGATCATCCTGTCTGATTTTCCTGGTGCTCCACCTTCCTGCCACGACAGTGGTGGCGTCTCCATCCCTGGGAATGTTGAAAAACGTGTGGATGTGGTCCTGGGGGACGTGGTTTAGTGGTGACCGTGGTTGATGGTTGCACTTGGTGATCTCTGAAGTGTTTGCCATGATTTGGTTGGTGGGCTCACAGGCTGTCCCTTGTAAGGACATCCTGAAGGAATCTCTCCCTGCAGCATTCCTCTCCAAAAGCAGAGGTTTGCTCACACCTCACAGGGAGCCAGTGTGTGAGGGTGAACAAATCCCCGGCTGCCCGAGGGCTTTGTGCCCAGCACAACGCAGCCTTTGTGTGTGTGAGCAGCCTGGCTTTGGAGCTGTGAAAGCCAGACTTAAACCCAAAGCCTTTGGCTCATCCCTGAGGGAGAAGCACACATTCCTGAAAGGGACATGTGCAGTGTTTTTGTTGGAAGTTGTTTTGGGCAAACCCGGGAGTGGTGGGGCTGCCGGGGCTGGAGCATGGAGCTGATCGTGGATGTTGGCTGAGAAACGTAGAGAATGTTACCGGGCTGAGGGGCTGAGTCAGGAGTTAATCCCCTCGGGGCCTTAGGAGATGTAATTGCCCAGATTTAGCAGCAAAGGCCTGTGTTAGGGATATTTGGGATTTGGCCCTGCCTCACTGGAAGGCAGTCTCAGACCTGTTGGTAGAGCAGCTTTGCTGTGGTGTCTGTGCCAGTGTATTTATAATGCTGTGTCTGCCATCACTTAAACTGTTCTAGCTGACTTTATTTTTCTAGTGAAGCTTGGAGAGACTTAAACCCTTCATTTCCTAGACCAAATTAAATGTTAGCCTCCTCTCAAAAGCAAAGTTCTGTTTCTGTTCATCCCGCTTCTATTTATTTGAATTATAAATGGAGTGACCAGGTACAATATTCCAGTTAGTGCCTCAGGGCCAAGGCACCAGGTGCCATTTATTTCAGTATTGATAGTTCCCTCTCTTGTGTGAAAAGAATGTGATCCATGAAATTTAAAGGGTAATATTTGCCTCCTTAGTGGCTATATTGTATTTCTGATCCATAGCTGTCTGTGATAAATCTGGGGCTATTTCTCTTCAGCCACTTGTAGTTTGTACAGGTTCCCTGCAGACACTCTCATTATCAGTCCAGACTCCACATCTGACACTTTGTACTGGTGAATCTCTCAATATTTCCATTACTGTGTCCTCCCAGTCCTCCACTTCTCCTTGTATTTGTGCTTCCTGTAAAAGCGTTTTTGTCACAGGCTGATTCAATCTGCAAAATTAACACAAATGAGTTTACTAAAAAGATTAGTTCCCTGACAAAAGATTGACACCTGAATTTTGCTGATGATTTTCTACATGCCCTTTTACTTAGTCTCAGATCTGCTTTAAATATTTCTATTATTTCTACATCTGACTGAATGAGTAATTTCCTTGTTGTGGTTTATTTGGGAGATGGAATCTACCTGGACATGGTTGATTTACATCTGTTTATTTTATGAACATGCAAACAGCAGATTTGGGTCTGGGCTAAACTGTTGAATTCTGCATTTTCCCTAATCACTGAATGTGTTTAGCTAATGATCCATTCAATATATTCACATTTTATTTCACATTCTTTATGTAAACCTTATTATCTATAGCAGCCTTTCTTGAGCAGTAAATGAAAATTTCTGCAGGAAATAGGTTTGTGTATTTATATTCAGTGATAACAAATATAACCTGAGATTTTGGCTAGGAAAGAAACACTTCTTAACAACAGTGCTGGTCCCATGGGATAGATAATAAATTTGGAAAGAGGAATTACAGTAGCTCTCAGACTAATAAGAATTTAAAATTAAAAGGCAAATATTAATCAAAAGGTGATGACTGATCTGTATTTACTGTAAATTATATGGTGTGCAAGCCTGGAGGAGTATTTGTAAACTACTGGTTCTCCAGACAGTTTCTACAAGGATCTTCTCGGGCTTTTTCTGACAGTGAAGTGTCTGAATAGAGCAGCAAAAGGAATTCTGGGTTTTGTTGTAAATGGAAAACTGGAAAATGGAACTCCACTGTTGAGGCTTGTTGGTGAGCAGGACTTTCCCACGTCTGCAGAGGTAACCTGGATCCATGGGTATAACCAGGGGTCTCATCAGCTCCCGGTGGTTTTTGGATGTCCAAATTCCAGTTCCTACGGTGAGTATTCATCCAGCATTCCCAGTGCAGGATGCAGCAGGGCATGAGGAGCAGGAACGGACCACAGCCACACCGGAACCACAGGGCAGAGAGGGAACTTTTACTCGGGGATTTTTCTGGCACTTTTTTTTATTGCATGGAAAAGGTCACTTGCTTCAGGGTTCTCTATAATTTTTGTGAGCATTAGTGCTGAAAATCTGCTTGCTCTAAGTTTCCCTGCGGTACCGATGGAGTTAAGGGCTCCGGAGGAGAGGGCGACGCTCCGAACAGGAGCTCCCAGATGGAGCCGCAGAAGGAGCCTCAGGCGCTGCAGCTCCAGGCTGTGAAGTTCAGCGCTCACCGCGAGGCCGCACAGCCACACCCGGGAGGCGCAGACAGTGCCGAGTGTCCCCAGGTGCCGGGGAGCACCGCAGTGCCGGCAGTGACACCGAACGGCGTCCTGCGCTCCCCGTCCCTTCCCAACGCCTCCCCGGGCATCCCGCGGGACTCCTCACGCCCTTCCCGGGGAGCCCGTTCGGGCTCTTCCCCGCAGGCCGCGCTCCGCGCAGCGCCTCAGCCCTGCGAGGCTCCGGCGGGCGGTAGAATCCCCGCTCGGCCGGGGCGCTCCGGGCAGCGCCTCAGCCCTGCCAGGCTCCGGCGGGCGGTGAAACCCTCGCCCGGCCGGGGCGCTCCGGGCAGCGCCTCAGCCCTGCCAGGCTCCGGCGGGCGGTGAAACCCTCGCCCGGCCGGGGCGCTCCGGGCAGCGCCTCAGCCCTGCGAGGCTCCGGCGGGCGGTAGAATCCCCGCTCGGCCGGGGCGCTCCGGGCAGCGCCTCAGCCCTGCCAGGCTCCGCCGGGCGGTAGAATCCCCGCTCGGCCGGGGCGCTCCGGGCAGCGCCTCAGCCCTGCGAGGCTCCGGCGGGCGGTAGAATCCCCGCTCGGCCGGGGCGCTCCGCGCATGGAGCGGGCGGGCACGGCCGCGCTCCCGCACCGCGCATGCGCGCGCGCTTGGCGGGGCGGGTTTGGCGGGCGAGCGGCGCCGGGGCCCGGCGGGCTCTGAGGCGGCGTTAGGGCCCGGCGGGGCCGTGAGCGCGGCTCCCGAGCGCTGTGCAGCCGCGGCACTAGGGCCCCGCGGGGCGGTCGGGCGGCGTTAGGGCCCGGCGGGACTCGGTGGGCGGCTCTAGGGCCCGGCAGCGCGGGGCGGGCGGCTCTGGGGCCCTGCGCGCCCACGCCGGGGGTCTCGCCCCCCCTCCCGCCATAGAAGGAGCAATGGCGGCGCCGTAGGGCGGCCGCCGATCCCCCGCCCGAGCGCCGCGCCGGGCCCGGCGGGAGCCGAGCGGGGCCGCCGCTCCTCCTCCTCCTCCTCCCGCGCCGCTCCCCGCAGCCCCGCGGCCGCCATGGCCACCGAGCTGGAGCCGCCGGCCGCCGGCGCCGTGTCGGGCGCGGCGCCGCTGGAGGCGGAGGAGGACGAGGAGCACTGGCTGTACGGGGGTAGGTACCGCGGGCAGCGCGGGCCCGGCCGGCAGCGGGCCCGGCCCCGCCTCAGGGCCGCCCCCGGCTGCGGGGCCGTGCGGGACCGGGGGCGGCCCCGCGGGAGGGAGGGACCGGCATCTCCCCCCTGGGCCCCGCGGAGGGTCCGGCCTCTGCCCCCGGGCCCCCAGAGGGAGCGCCGGCCGCCCCCGGCCTCCTCTCAGGGCGGGCGGCGGTGCGTTATTGTCCTTTTACCAATAACACTGATGCAGGGAGGTTAACGCGGTGCTTTGTTAAGAGTTTCAGTTTGCCAGTCACCCAAACCTTCTGAACCCCTGGGCTAACGGGGCTGGGATGTGGCCAGCATAAACCACAGGACTTTAGTGAAGCGTCTTTGTCCTCCCCATAGGCTTTCCACATGAATGCTTTTATGTTTCCTCTTCCCTGGCACGTTAACATTCAATATAGAGACCTTCGTAGGTGACTTCAGTTCCTGTCCAATAGTTGTCTCTGTTCTCTGAGACTTAGAATACATATTTTGGATTTTGTTTGGTGTAAGACATCACCTCTGCAGATGGGTGGTGTTTGTTGGGTTGGGTTTATTTTTAGTTGTTCCATTTCTAATTGAACTTTGATGAAAAGAGAGCATTGGGGTTATAGTGCCTTGGCACCACTGGGTATTTCTGTACCTGTGATGCCTTTTGTGCATGCATTCATCTTTTTTTCTTTCACTTGAATAATTCCTTTGTTCTTACTGTTGTTTTTGCAGATGACACCACTGCTAAGCAAGAAGATGGACCAATTTCTGGGTGAGTCCTGAGGCTGTTTATTCATTATAACAATGCATGGTGTAAAGATTGAGCCTTGTTGAGCAGAGCTTCAGGAGTGCTTTAGAGCAGTGCTGTTGCCAGGAGCAGCCTGTCCTGTCCCCATCCCATGGGATCATCCCCAGCCACCCCTCTGGGGATGGCAGGCATTTATGGATGTGAAAGCTGAACTGGATGAGTGGACTGGTTTGATTTAGAACTAGCTTTTAGCCCCTTTTTTTCTCTCAGCAATTAGTTTCAAACCAGATCTATTTTCCAGTTTAATTCCCTGTGAAAAACTATGCCCCGAGGATTGGTTTTTGTGCTGGCCTGGCGTTGGTGAAACTGGCCTGTGCTTTAGTCTGGGAAAGGTAAAAACCTTGAGCTTAAAGTCTTGAGATGCTCAAACCAGCACATTCTGTGAGATCTCTCAAGTGGTGTGGGTAAGACTTGGAGATAAAACCAATGATCAGTTTGGCTTTCTGTGTGTGGAAGGGATTGTCAGTCCTGGGTTATATTTCTCTCTATTTGTGTGTTTGGCACCAGCAGAGCTTGGTCTCAGCACAGGATTACCTGTTTGCCATTTTAAATGTAACATTTTTCAGAAGGCTTGGTTCTCACTGGGCTTGTGTGCGTTCAGCCCCTTGCAAAATTCAGTTTAGTGTTTTTTATCATTGTGGATTCAGTGTCTGGAATGTTGAGGTTGTTACAGATACTGTCCTACTTCTGTGCTTAAGGAATATGAAAACTTGTTCAAATAAACAAGTGGTAAAAAACATGGTAAATTGTTACCTAAAAACAGCAGATGAGCTTTGTGAGGAGGAACAACTTTTAGACAGAAATTTACAGCTGCTTTACTATAAATCTGCTGTTCCTTGTCACATTCATCTGAATGTAATTTTACTTTACAAGGAGGACTAAAAATCTGAATTTCCAGCAACTGTCTCCAATAACTGCAAAATGCAGGAAGGAAGAATATTAGTGGTCATGCTGGCTCTCCTTTTTTCCCCCTCTTTTTACTAGTTTCCCCCCATATTTCTTTGTTGCACAATGAGAATCTACCTAAATGAAGATCTGTGGGGTGTTTTAAGAAAGATGACTCTTGTTTGTTCGGCTGTCAGCAGCGCAGCTCCAGGGGTGCACTGCTGCCTTGTCTGGAGTGTTTGTCCCCAGCCAGGAAGCAGAAATCTGCAGATTTGGGATGCAGCATCCCTGACACTCCCAAGCCCAAGGGATGTGTGAGATTCCAGTGGATGCTGTGCTGTCAGCAGTGCCCAGGGTTGTGCTGGCATTCTGAGGAGGTGAAGTCTCTGCCCGTTTCTCTGTGCCCAGACAGTGCTGGGGACCTGTCAGATGGTTCATTCCTGGGGAGCAGAGAGGGCAGGGAAAGGCCCCTGGATCCCAAGTGTCTCTCTGAACCCCAGTTCATACATTTTAATGCACACCCACAGATGCTGCATGTGACTTGAAGCTGAAGGTAACACTTGTCACTCTTCCTGAACGCAGTTATCTCCGAGTTTTAAGGAGATTCTGGGGTGGAGGTCAATGCTGATTTACTTGGATTGGGCAAAAAGGTTTAGGATCCATCAGAGATTTTCTCCAGTGGTCCATGCTTTAATCCTCATGTCACAGCCTGTGTTTGCAGCATGGAAATTCCTGGAGGCTGATTTTCCCTCTGACATCGTGGCTGCCTTTTATACCTGAAAGTGTGTGCAGGTGTCACAGCAGGAACTTGGCACCCGTGGGACCTGTGCTTGGTCAGCTGCCCAGCCTCCAGCCCCCTTTTTGATCTTGGCCTTACAAATGTCTTTGTACGTGGGACTTTCCCAGAACGGGGCTTCAGTTATGCTCAGATTGTTTATTCTTTGTTTTGCTCAGTAACAGTTGGGTTGTGTTGTTTTGCCTTTCTTGCATGGTGTCTCGTGTCTCTCTGAGGTGGCTTTGATGTGATCAGTGTCTGGATTCTGTGAGGTGTTGCCTGTTCCTTTTTGAAGACAATCCTGTGGATGTTTGTTGTCCAATGTGGGATTTTAAATTAATAGCAACATCTCCACAAAGCACTGGTGGAGAATTGGGTTTCCTTGGCCTGGGCTGTTCTGATTGTCTCTCTTGAAAAAACTCAGATTTTGAAGCTCTACCAAGTTTTACCTATGACATTAGAGACAAGTGAGCTCTCTGTATTTCAGTTCTGTAACACTTGGCACACCCTTTTCTAGCATGTGTACATCAATTCCACTTTCTTGCTTGGCCAGTGCAAAAAACTATGTTAACTTTTGTACAAACTCCTAACCTGGAGGTGAATCCAAACCTGGCCATTGTTTCATCAGGACTAATTTGTAACAAGTGAGAAGAATGGGTGCATAATTATCTGACTTTTTCTTTTGTAATTTTAACTACTTAGTGTAAACTATTTGTAGAAACACTGAAATAACTTTTTCCTTCATTTCTCTGGGACAGATGCCTTTGCTGCTGACTAAATGCATGTGTAATTATTAGCATCCTTAAGGAGGAGGTGAAATTTTGCTGATTATGGTCTTATTCTTATCAGTTGTGATTGTGCCAAATTCGAGCTGAGCCAGCTGCCACTGAGCTGGTGAGTGCTGTCAGGTGCTCTCTGCATGTGTGAAACTGATTCTGCCCACCAAAAGCAAAGCCAAGCCAGGAGGATGGATTTTTTTGTCAGGTAGTTGAGTAAATACCAGCAGAACAAACACACAAGAAGAACAAAGCATTGTGTGAAAGTCACCTGGGCAAAGGTTTAGAACTGGCTGTAGGTGACCCTCTAGGCTGGGCTTGTCCACTGTCTCTTCTGTGTTGTGGTCACTTTGTTTTCTCTGTCCCTTCCCCAGCCACACAGAATCTGCTCACCCTCTGCAGGACCCTCCCCAGGAGAGCCGGCCCGTCAACAACGAGGACAGGGAGATGGCCCAGCACGTACGTGTCCCTGCCCACGTGGGGATGTCTGTGCTCTTCAGCACTCCTGGGGACAAATAGGGACTGCAAGGATCCTGGTACTGCCTAAGACCTGGTATTTGCAGTGTTGGGATGTACTGCCAGCCATTCCCAAAGCAGCTCCAGAGCAGCCTTGTCTTGTCATCCTGCTTTGAGTGGTGAGGAGGGAGCCCCGTGCAGGCCCTGCTCGTGCCCTTTCAGGAGGCAGCTCAGGGTCTCTGAGGCTGCAGTCTGGTAGGAAAAGCAGAACACAGTGTGATCCAGCTCAGTGTTCAGTGTGACTTCTCAGGGACCTGTAAAATATGGGAAACACTTGGACAGAAAGCCCAAGGTGCTGGGAATCAGTTTTGGTTCAGGCTCAGACCTCTTAGAACACAATCTGGGTGCTCAGTGCTGAAAGAGGAGGAGGGTGCTTCTCCCCACCCTCCTCTCCTGGACTCTTTGGTGGGTTTGTTTTCTGCCACTGTTCTGCCACATCAAGAGAGTTCATTCAGGGTTCTGACAGACCCATGTGCTGTGGAAAAGGAGGGAGCGTGAGGGACACCTTCCTCATGTAGGGTGAGGTGCTAATTCAACTCATGCTTCTCACAAGACTGCACTTGCTGCAGATCTGGAAGATTTCTTTTTCTATTCCTTGACTTTTGTGCTCAGCACTGGGGTTGCCCTGGAGTCAGATCTGTAAAATGAAGTGACTTGGGGGCTGATTGTGCTAATTCAGCCAAACCAAACTCCTCAGCAGCTTCCTACCACAGAAGTTGTGGTGAGAGAATATTTGCCTTGAGGTTCTTAGGTGAAGCCTGCTGAATGTATTTTGGTGTTTTTCATTTGTGGTTGTGACTTTGACCCTTGTGGAAGAGGTGTGTCAGAAAAGCCCCAGCTCTCAAAAAGAGTGGGACAGAGGAACTGAGGGACCTGGTGAAATTCTTAGAACTGAGATAAACCTTCCCCACATTCACAAATGTTACCCCAAATTTCACGTAGCGCCAATCCTTCAGAGGACACGGGAGTTTCTCTGTGGGCAGCTGCTCATTGCTGTTGAAGGCTGTTCAGGAGGCTTCCTGGGGAATTCTCAGTTGTACTGATGGGCTCCTGTGTGACTGTGCTGTTGCAGGCCCTTCCCAGTGGTGAGGACGATGAGGATGACAGTGACAGTGACAGCGATGACGATGACGTGAAGGTCACCATCGGCAACATCAAGACGGGAGCGCCGTCCTACATGTGGGTACTGCTGGCTGGGGCTTTGGGCTCAGGGGTCCCAGCATGGTGCCATGGAAAGGGGGCGAGCTGAGAGCTGCTCTGGCTCCTGGAGCAGTGGCCAGAACACCACCGTGGGCTCAGGAGCTGATGGGCAGCTCTGCCCTGCAGTTGCTTGTTGGAGAATCCATCTGTAGAATGGGAATGGTGGTCCGTGGGGCTGCTGCTGGAAAATTAACTTACTAATTCCTGGGCTCCCTGGGGCAGAATCAAAGATGGGAAGTTCTGTTTAACTCATCTGTGAAAACTTCCAGAACCTAAATCTGTATTGCTAAGAATTTGCATTAGCTGTGAATTTACTAACTTCCAGCTGTCTGATTTTCTGTGGCTCAGAAATGGCGAGGCTGGATTTGAGAAGCAGGAAATTACATTTTTTACAACTCTGCCTAATGTGCATTGAATAAAAATAATAAGACAGCACTTTTGCTTGCTGCTAGCTGCCTTCCTCTCTCACAAACGACTTACCTGTGCTTTGCTGCATATTCTAATTTTTCCACTTTATGGATAATTTCCTTCTCTTGTTGTAGAGGTGGTTTCACTCTGATGGATGACTCTGAATAGCAAACCCAGGTGAACTAAAGCATCTCCTGAAGGGTGTCAGGGCTTGAATATATTTTGCATGAGAATCTTTAGCCAAGTAATTTGTTCAAATGCCAACGTAGTGATTCTTTTCCAATAGGGGAACTCCTATGAATCTAAACTTAAAAACGGGTAGAGGCTATGGAGCATCAGCTTCAGGTATTGCTGTTATTTTTATCCTTCACCTTTGCAGTATTTCACCTACCTGGCACTGGCAGCTGCAGCAGCTGCAAATTTTGCTCTGTTTAAAAGGATATAGAATTAATGTAAACCAGGAATAGGAAGTGCATTTCCTGTTAAAAATCAGTGCTCCCAGTCTGAGGGGCAGGATGCAATGGAGTGATTTAATAACCCATCAATGAGCAAGGTGATTATAATTCTATTTAAACTAGGAAAAAATGAATTGATTGATACTTTTAGAGTAAAACCACAGAATATTTCTAAAATATATTGTTGCACTGGGGCTGAGCATTGCAGGCCTGAAGAAGGACTGGAACTCAGTGTCCTGAGCTACTTGCAGTGTAAGGTGCTAAAAGAAACAAACTTTGGCCTTGACTATCAGCTGTGCTTATTTGGCTGCTGGAATTTTCCACACCATTCAGTTTAGTTTCTAGTGTAAATTGAGTCTTGGGTTCTGTCCTTCCACATATGTGAGACTGTCCTTTCATGGGCTTCATCTACTGCCTTCCACTAATTGCTTGATCCAAATGAATTATCTTCTGATTGAGAAAATAAGAACAAATTCCCTTTGTAGGCTGTGTACCTGACAGATTTTTGCAGACTCCTGTTAGTCTACTGAAGACTGATCCTGAAAAAGTCTCTGGTTATGAGGAGATGTGTCTGTCTTGGGAGTGGAAAAGAAATACTTTGATACTTTGCCTGGGGAGAAAAATAATTTCATTTTATTTCCATTTGGGGTAAATTTCATGCATGTTCTAATGATTTATTCTGTCTGTGGTACCAATCTGGGTTGAATTTGCTTCTCTGCTGTTCAGCTGCAGGTGCTGCACACCCTGTTTGTTTATGGAGTGACTGGAGTCCTTTTTATTAAAAAGCTGATTGTGGTTACCTGCGTGCTGTAAAGCCAGTGATTAACTCACTGCAGTGCTTTGTTTTTGCTGGAATAATTTCCTGAGCAAATGGGTGGATGAAAGGCATTGCATTAAAAGTTGTAACAGTCCCTCTCTCCCCAAAGCCAAGTTGCAGCCCAAAGGTATTGACCTGGATGCCGCAGGGAATATAAATGGATTGCCTGTGATAGAAGTGGATTTGGATTCATTTGAAGACAAACCATGGAGGAAACCAGGTGAGGCCTCGCAGTTCCTTGTGGTAAATATTTTCTGCAGTTCTAGTTGTGTCTCTTTATTTTCACATGTAATTTCTGTCCATTTACTGTTGCCAGGGAACAGGGAAGCTGGAACAATGTGCTCAGCCTCTGCTGCCTGCCTAGACAATCAATGGCATTTACTGATTGAACAAGCCATGCTCTACGTAAAATTGGGTTGCATTTATTCTAGTAATTGAACTTCCCTAAAGGGAGCAGCTATTTTTTTTAAATGGTCTATCTTATTAATTCCCTGCTTCCCGAGAACATTGCACTGATGCCAATCCAATAATGTTTGGCCTTAAAGGCAGCTGAGTGGGGTCAGGATTTGGGTGTTGATACTTGTTTTCCTCTTCATGTGCAGATTGTTCTGTGTCCCCAGGCCAAGCCCAGAGTTGTCCCTGTGGTCCCTCCTTATTTGAGTCCTGGGGCTGTCCACACCTATTTGTATGAGGGAAATTTCTCCTCTTACAATTGTAGAATGCTACAAATCAGCTGCTGTTTTTCTTCTGATACAAAAATAATTGAAGGAACTAGAAATCCAGATTTTTGCTGTGCTACTCTCATAAAAAGTGCTCTGATGAAATGTCAACTGAAACAAAAAGTGCACTTGCCTTTTCTCAGCCACCATTATTCTCCCTGCCAGCCCCTATATTTTATTTACCTTTCAGCAGTATTGCTGTGCTGAGTAAGTAGAGCTTTCCTGAGCCTGCCTGTGGTGTGGTCTGGGTGTCCCTGCCCACATGAGGGGCACTCCAGTGCTGAAAGCTCCAGGGGCATGTCCAGGTTTCAAACCAGCACCCTGCAGACAGTGCAGGCAGAATGGAACAGAGGCTTTTCTTCTGCAGGGATTTCTCCTTGAGTGCCAAGTGAGACAGAGGGGAATGGGAAGAAGATGAGTTAGAAAGAATACAGTGAAGTGGAAAGATAAAGCATGGACAAGGTTGTGGCCATGTTGTCATTCCTGGACCAAAATAGAGCCAGCTGGCCCTAAAAAAGTGTTGGAATGCAATAGAGGGAAGATTTCTGCAGAGCTGTGTGGTCTGTAAGTTTATTTTAGATAGCAAGTACCTCATTACTCAACAGCCTTTCAAGTTTATATCATTTACAGTTAATTGTTCAGCAGCTTGGTATGTCTTTGAGTGAGGGAGAGGAAGGAGAAATCCTGTGTGGAAGAACTAATAGATGTCTGAAATAGAGGCTGATAAAATCGACAAGTAAATGTGTTGCTGAGTTGGTGTGGATGCAGTTTGCATGTTTGGGTGGTACAGCAGGAAGAGTGGCCAGCCCAGGAGATAAACCTCCCTGCTTAGACCTCACAGTTAAACCAAGCTCAGCTTAGGCAGAGTTTTGCTTTGCTCTTGTAGCAGCTCTTTGTTTTGGAGCTGGTCTGTGTAGGAATATCTTTGTGTGGGGGATGTTTGAGGGACACCTCAGAGGGGCAGGAGGTGCTTTGTAGTGCTGGGAGGTGGGAGGGGTGCTCCTGGAATTCCTGCAGCTGGGATTGCTCCTCTGCATCTCTGGTTTCTTGGCAAGCAGTTTGTGGTCACCTCTGTTATTCAGAAATGCTTGTGCTGAATTAGCACATTGCACAGGAGACTGGCAGTGGGCGATAACACTCTGGGATGGCTAATTAGGGTTGTGACTGAACTGTAATTACTTGTGTAGTCTGGGATGCATCAATAAAAAGTTTCCACTTTAGCTGCCTTTCACAAAATGGGCGCCCCACAATCTCCTCTCAAAACAGCAAAGGTAGTGATGGTCTGGAGGAGAATGTGTGGGCTTAGAGTTCTGCCAGGAGAAAGGTTCTGTGGCTCCACCCCATTTTTGTGTTGGGGGCTGGAACTGTCACTCCTGTGCTGTGCCCAGAACGCAGCTCATATGTGGGCAATTGGAAGAAACCAGCCTGGAAAAATCAGGCTGGTGAATAAATGATTGCAGGGAGCTCTCAATGGCTGTGGAGGTGCTGTGCTGTGTGTCCTGTGTGTCCCACTGCTGTCCTGTGTGTCCCACTGCTGTGCTGTGTGTCCCACTGCTGTCCTGTGTGTCCCAGGGGTGCCACGGCTGTCCTCTATGTCCCACTGCTGTCCTGTGTGTCCCGGGGGTCCCACTGCTGTGCTCTGTGTCCCGGGGGTCCCACTGCTGTCCTGTGTGTCCCTATGTGTCCCATTGCTGTCCTGTGTGTCCCACTGCTGTCCTGTGTATCCCAGGGGGTCCCACTGCTGTCCTGTGTGTCCCTATGTGTCCCATTGCTGTCCTGTGTGTCCCACTGCTGTCCTGTGTATCCCAGGGGGTCCCACTGCTGTCCTGTCCTGTGTCCCTGGGGTCCCACTGCTGCTCAGCCCATGTCCCCCTCCCACCCAAGGTGCAGCCACTGTGTGCTCTGTGCACCCACGGCTTTCTGACAGGAAGAGGCACAAGCTGGGCTCCCTGAAATCTTTTGTTACCTTAACCCTTTATTAAGCACTTAAAGGACAGCTTGAGAATGCAAGTGTGCAGAACCTCTGTGTTAACTCCTGCTCCCTCTGCCAGGTGCTGATCTTTCTGATTACTTTAATTATGGATTCAATGAAGAAACATGGAAAGCTTATTGTGAAAAGCAGCGGCGGCTTCAGCTGGGGCTGGACCCTGCTCCTCCCATCAGCACTGAGAACAAGATCACGGTGGGTGATGTGTGACTCCTGTTCCTGGCTCCAGGAAAAGTGGGATTGTGTTTGTAGTCACAGAGATGAGGGTGTAAGAGCAGGGGATACCTTAGCTCTGAACTGTTCTGTGTCCTGTCAGCAAAGAGAAATACAAAAATGAATCTTTAAAGATTAAGTCTCTGGTGAAAATCTTCTCTGTGTGGAAGGAATAGTTCCATCAGCCTGGCAGGTTTGAACCACTACAGCAGCAAGACTGGAGTGAATTTCCAGTTGACTTGTAGGGGTGTCTGCTTGGAAAACCCTCTGGATGAGAGGAATGCAGGGAGGGGAGCTGGGCCCCCAGGGTTGTTCTGCTCACTGCTGGTGCCTGCTGCAGTGGTGTGACAGCCTTGTGTGTTTGCAGACTGCTTTGGCCATCAAACTTGCAGGAGTTCATGGTGGCCGTCAGAACTTCAGCCAAGTGTCAGCACAGCAAGTATTGCACCTTCCAGTTTTGACTTAGTGACTCCATGGAAAATGATCTGAGTTTAATAAACTCATAACAGGATTTCTGATGGGAGACAGTGGGCAGCAGGCTGAGGCTGAATGACAGAAATGACTGCGCCTTGACTGAAGAATAGGCTGCTGTTCTTTTTCTTTTGCTGAGGGTTAATCTCTGGTGCTCCATTCAGTTGAAAGAAGGGCACAACACCCATGTGTTATCTATTACCTTCCATAGGTTCAGCAGGGAAGAACAGGAAATGCTGAAAAAGAAGTGGAAAACAACATCATCAAAACAGAGTTCAAAACAGACTTCCTGGCTCTGGTGGGAGGACGAATGAAGGCTGGGCCTCCTCCCAACAGGTAAGAGAGGAGCCTGTTTTTCATGGGGGCACCTGGGAATCACCTGGGAACGTCTGAGTCTCCTCAAGCCTTAAAGAGAAGCTTTTAAGCTTGGCAGGAAGCTGCTGTGGTCACTCATTCAGTGTCACCTCCAGCAATGCAACCCCTGCCTGCCCATTCCCCCCTCCTTGGCGCAGGGGGGGAATCCTGGATCCCAGCTGATGGGACACATCTCTGGGAGTGGAAGGAGCCAGGCAAGCACCTCAGCTTTGAGGGCTCACACTGCTGACATTGCTTGTGCTTGCTTGGCTTATTCCTACTCCCACGATGTTAATCTTTGCCTCCTCAAGTGGAAGTGGATTACGAGTTTGGCAGAGGATAAGAGGAGCTGTTGGTTCCTGAGCCTGTGTGCGACGCTGCTGGATGTGTGGTAAACGTGTGGTAAAACAACTGAGTCATTCTAGGGGCAGCCTCTGCTGGGGAAACTGCTTGGCCCTTAGGAGATCGATGGGGTTTTATCAAAAGCTTCAGAAGAACACACCAGATGAGCCAGAGCTTTGGGCTCGGGGTGTTGCTGTTGCTTCATTGACAAAACAGCTTTTGCACACCTGCCTTGCAGAAAGCAGCCCTGCATCCCAGCTTTACCCCTTGTCTGGGAACCAACTCTGTGCTTCAAGGATGAGCATTAAAGCTCTGCTCAGTCTGTTGGATTTGAGCACTTTGGGGGCATTTCTGTCCCGGTGTGTAATCCCTGTTTTCACACCTGTTCATGGTGGTTCTTTGGATCACATTTCTGGGTGTTCAGAGAGCCCAAAGTCACCCCTGCTCAGAGGAAAATTGTTGAGGAATGCAAACGGGCTTCTCCTTGGCTTCTCGTCCCAATTTGAGAGATGTTTTCCTGGTGGGAAAGAAAGCATGAAAGAAATCTGCTGACAGCAGGGAAAATTGCTCCTTCTGGTGCTTCTGAGGCTAAAAAGACGCCTGTGCTTTGTACCAGGAAGCTGGGTGGGACCATCGATGTGATCGGGGGCCAGGCAGGCACCATCCGCAGGGTGGAAGGGAGACGCCGCGACAAGCATGCCTCGGAGGAGAACCCCATCCAGGTAAAGCTCTGGGCTGCCTTGACAAATTGCTGATTTCATGGCACTGCTGGTGAACCCTGGCAAATATCTGTGTGTTCCTGACCTCCCGTATCCCAGTTCATACCTGCAGAGCAGCAGGTAAAACATTGACCCTGTTAGGTGTGTGCATGGATCATTCCCCTCTGCAGGCTCAGTTAATTTCTGGGTTAAAAGCTTGGTCTTGCTAGGAGCCAGTTTTATGCTTTAAAGACGAGTCTTCCCTTTGGAATGGCAAGGCCCAAGTTCTTTCAAGATCACCTCTCCCAAAGTATTCCTAGGAGTGTGTAGCTGGGAATCTCTTCTGTGGATTATTCCCTTCCTTTCTACCATGGGGTTGGAATCTTCAAATCTGCAGTGGAGGGTTTGCACCTGGGGCTGGTGTTTCTTTGTACTTTAAAGTAACATTGAGTCTCAAATCAGTGGTGCAGCCCACACCTCAGACTGAGCCTAGGCCTGTGTTATAGGACCTTGTCCCTTGTAAGAAATGAAAGCCTGGGTTTAAAGCTGGTCTCAGTTCTGGGCTTGCCTGCCCAGTGTGTGACCACAATGTTCTGGTTGGTTCCTAGGCAGGAAGCTGCAGGGTCTGAGGACCATCTGCCAAACCCCCTTCTCTTAACCACCCTCCTCCTGCCAAGCTGCTAACTTGCCAGAAAGACCTAAACATGGAGCCTTTCCCTTCCTAGGCACAATTCCTTGGGTTTTCTCCATGGTTGTGTGGTCCATTTATTTTTTCAGTAGTCAGTTTTCCAGATTTTGCGAACCAGAAGAGTTTTCCTGAGAGACAGAATTTGCTGGGAGAGGTTGTTTGTTGTTTCTTCCCCTCACAAGCACTGGCAGCTGCACTTCAGGTCACTGTGGTGCCTCTGCCCATGCAGGCATGGCCACAGCCCTGCTCTGGTGCTGCTGCCAGCACTGTGAGGGCCCTGCTGCAGGGGCAGAGGGATTAAAACACTCTCTTCTCGTTCCTGTGCCCCCCAGGTCCTGGGAGACCACGGCAGCAAGCCCCAGCCCCCACAGCAGCCCCAGCAGCCCTCGCAGCCCCAGCAGCCTCCTCAGCAGCAGCCCTTCGCTCCACCAGCAGGGCCTCCTCCTCCCCCGCTCGCCGGGCCTCCTCCTCCTCACTTCCTGCACCCTCCTCCTCCAGTGACTTCTGTTCCACCTCCCCTGCATCCTCCAGGTACGTGTTCACTCCTGGAACGTGAGTTGGGATGTCCCAGGCGTGGAGCAAATCAAAGGTGGTCAGTGCCATGGGATGGGTGAGCTCTCAGGGAACACATCCTTACCCCGGCCAGGCTTTGTTTATGATGGATGTCTCCATCAGCCTGTTTAATGCTTGTCCTGAATACTTAAAAATGGCAGCTGCTCCTTGGAAAAAAACTCCTCTGAGCTTTGTTGCCCTGAGGGAACCTTCCAGTGCTACTGATCCATTTGCTCTATTGATAAATGTCAAGAGGCAGGTTCCTGTTTGTCTGCAGGAATCTGAGAACTGTTGCTTGTGGCTTAAATGCACCAGGCTGAAGTGAAGGGGGCACACTCTGTGCTTCTCCTGGTCCTGGAGCAGCAGCCAGGCTCTGGAGAAGGCACCAGGAGCACTTCATGCAGTGACTCCTGCCTGAGGAGGATTCACTGCAGCACTCACAGGTTCTTTTCCCTGGTAACTTTTCCATGGTAGCTTTTCCTACTGCCTTGGATTAAAATGCTTGGCAAAATCGAGATGGAAACACTGGAGTGGCACCTGCAGCAGGTTCTCCTCTCCAGCTCCTTCAGTTGTTCTGAAGACCAAATCAATTGTTCTTGTGTTCACCCTCAGAAAGGAGCTCCCAGTGTAAGGGAACAGCAACATTTTAAATTATAAAGGTAAAGAGATCATCATTTGGGAAAATTATATAATTTATAGGCTAATTCCTGCTTAGTGGCACCAATTTTTCTGCTGCTCTGTTTGCTCCAGGATGTGAGATTTATTCAAAATTGTCCTTTGAAGCTTAGCTGGAGGTACAGAGAGTCCCTGAAATACACAGAGGCCATGCTTTCCCTGTTGTGTTCACTTGTTTTCCTTGCTTATTTCCACAGGCCTGCCACCTCCAGGTCCAATTCCAGGTGGGTGTTACCTTTTTCTTAATACAAGCAGCAATTTTGATCACACAGATTCAGAGCATTTGGACTAAGTAACATGAAATAGGATAGCACAAGTTTAGAGCACAATTAATTTAAATTTAATAAACTCCAACTCAGCAGTGAACCTGAGCTGCTTATCTTCTATTCTGATATAATTCTGTAGGTCAGAATCACTTGATTGTTACATTCTGATCAGAATGCTATGTGTCTGCATCCCAAGAACCACTTTTCCTCCATAGGGCTGTAAGAGTTAATTTTTACTCCTTGATGAATCTTTTGTTCAGAACAAAAGAAGGTAGTTTTTGCTTTGTTTTTCTTCCCATATCCCTACAAAACTAAGAGAGCTTTAGGGTGTGAATTTGGGAAGGAGATCTTGCCCCGAAGGAAAATGATTCAATTTTAAACAGGGCCTTGTTTAGAGTAAAAAGATTCTTTATTGGTTTCTAACTGTGAGCAGCTCTTGTGAAGCTGCAAGGTCTTGGTGCTGATTTCCCCTTCTGTGTCTAGGGTTGTTCCCACCACCTCTGGCACCACCACCAGCTCTGCTCATCCCAACCCTGGATGGGTAAGACCACACCTGGGTAAGATCACACCATGGAGCAGCTCCCCGAGAGGGAGGAAGGGAGAACAGGTCCAAAATCAGTGCTGGGGGTGCATGGTCTGGTCTTGGGTTGGGTGGGGAGTGAGAGCAGAGCGTCAGGAATCCTCTGTGCATTCACCTGGATTTGTCATAGTCAAGGCACAGGAAGGAGCCAGTAAAATCTAAGTGAAGCCTAGAGTTTGATTTTTACTGCAGATGCTTTCTCTGAAGGTGCTCCGGGTAGTTTGTGAGCAGAGGTGCTTTCCCAGGGCAAGCAGGAGGATTGTGGCAGGTTTGGAAGCTGTGGGCAAAACCCGTGAGCATTTCTGGTAGTGGGATTCCCATAAGAACACTCCACAGACCTCCAGGAAAAACAGGGTGAAGATGGAGCAGAGCCAGAGCTGTGGGGGTCCCTGATGTCAGTAACTCACCCCCTTTTCTCTCCCAAAGGCAGCCAGCCAGCTACAACAACAGGCAGCCACCTCCCTTTGGCTACAACTCCGCAGGTGAGCACCAGGCAGGACACATCCAGCTGCTGCTGTCTCTGCCCTGGTTCCTGGCAGCCCAGGCTTTTCTAGGCTGACACACATCATGTCTGCTGCGGCTCCAGGGCCTTGTTGTGTCCCAGACAGTCCCAGTCAGGAGCACACGCTGGGTTTGTTGCCCTCAGTGTGGTGATGCAGTTTTGTGGCTGAGTGCTGAGGCTCAGGTCACTGTCAAGGGCAGGTCCCCAGCACAGAGAAGCTTCCCCTGTGCCTCAGCAGTGCTCTCCTGCCCGTTTGCACACACATGTGCTCACCCTCACTCACATTCTCTCCCTTTTTCCCCACCCTCAGGGAGTAGCACAACCATCCACTACTGAGCTTGGCACCTCCTCCCTGAGCTTTTGAATCCTGCCCCACTTCATCCTCTCCCTTGCCTACAGGCACCGTCTCCTGCGGTTTTGTAACAGGAGAGGCAGTGCTGGGATTTCAGCAATTTCCCTTCCCTGGTGCAGCCCCAGTTCTCTCCCAGTGCTGTGGTGACCACGAGTGGCTCCCTCTGGAAGCCCAGGAAGCCCTGCAGGGCCTGCAGGGCAGGGCTGGAGGAGTGGCAGTGCCAGCCCTTCCCAAGGAGAGGAGCCTCCAGTGCTGCCAGATGTGGCACTGCTTTGGATACGACCTTGCTGCTCCAGCTGGCCACCTCTGCCAGGGAGATGCTGGTGGCTCTGGGCTCCTCAGGTGACATCCTTCACCGGCAGCTGGTGTCCCTGGGCTTCCCCAGGTGCCACCCTAGAGCAGGAGGTACCTGGTGGGACAGGTGACCAAGGGCCCAGGGCTGACAGAGACCCTGCAGTGCTGCCTGTAAATGCCTGATCCTGTGCTTCCCTCGGGGAGAAGGAGTTCCTGTTCTTAGTGAACTGGAAGTGAAGGGAAGGACAGCAGGGAGCTGGGCCATTGCCTCCTTGGATCCAGCTCTGCTGCCAGAGGGGATCTTCGGAAAGGGAGGGACAGAGGGGGTCCCAAGCATGCTCTGGATGACGGAGGGTTCTGCTCTCTGCCTGCAGATTCAGGTTTCATCAGCTACCCCCCCATCTCCACGTCCCACACGCCCTGGGTGACCACGGTGGACAAGGGCACGAGCAGCTCCAGCAGCAGCCACTGGGAATACTCGGGCTCCCGGCGGGACAGGGAGCGGGACCGCGAGCGGGAGCGGGACCGGGAGCGCGAGCGGGACCGCGACCGCACCCCCACCACCAGTGAATACAACAAGTGAGTGCTGCCCTCCTGCCCTGCTGCCGGGCACCCAGCGAGCCTGGCCGAGGGCTGGGTTATAGAGGACACCAGCTGGACTCCCTGGAATGGCTGGGGAAGAGCTCCTTTGCGTCAATAACTACAGCACAGACCGGAGCAGTGTCACTGGCTGATTTCCTCTCTTGGGGTCTGGGGTTTTTGTTGTTTAAATCCGGCAGAACCAGTTCCTCTTGCTCTCCCACGAGGCCAGTCAATGAAATAGCCCCTCTGTGTTTACTCAGTGTTTCACAGCTCGGTGTGAAGCACTGGCTGTAGGAGCTGCTGCTTCTTGTCTTCTAAATGTCACTGTCAGATCAAAGGACAAACAGCCTGCTCTGCTTTTCCTGTGGGGCTGGGAGTGCCATTCCCTGGGAGTCAGCCAGGAAATGGGAGCAGGGCTGGAGAGACCACCTTGGTGGGAGCTGCTGTGACCTCGGCTGACAGCAGTGACAGAGTACTTGGGAAAGGACAGGGGGCTTGGAGCCTCCATGTGTTGATCTGAGGTGGAGGCTGGGCCGCAGAGGCTTCCCAAATCCATCCCTTTGGTGTTCAGTCAGCAGCAGTGTCGCTGTTTCGCAGGCTCTGGGCTCAGAAATGCCAATAATCATTCAAAACATGATCAGAATGTGCATTCCTGGCACAGGGTACTTCCTGCCAGGGAGCTTCCCAGCCCAGGGAGGGAGCAAACAGGGCAGTGTGCTCTTAATGTATTTTTTTCCTTTATAAGCTTTTGGGCACTGTGAATGGGACGGGGGGGAAAGAGAACAGGAGACAAACTTGCTAAAAGTGGAAGAGCTCAGACTCTCCCACTTCCTGGTCGATGCTGGAGCCAAGGCCTGGGTTCAGCACTCCTGAGCACATTGCTGGCATTTCTGGGAGGTGTGGAGCACCCTGGTGCAGGTCAAAGCAGGGCAAGTGGCCATGCAGTCCTTTGGAGCACGCCCAGCTGATTGATCTTGGACATTTATTTGCCCAGCTTTGTTTCCAGGAGTGTCAGAACAATGTCTCTTGACTTGCTTTCTCCCAAGTCTGAGTATTGTTCCCACAGAGGGACTTGTTAACCCTTTGATTTTGGCTTTCAGGAGTTGACCAGGGGGGTGTAGAGGGGAGTGTGGGATGTGTCTCAGTTTGGGGTTCACCCTGCCCCTCCTGGGGATTGAATGAGGCGCTCTGAGCGGGTAGAGAGGTGCAGACAGAACGCTGTGCTCACAGTTTGAGCTTTTGAGCTTGTGGGGAGGAAAAGAGCCCGTTCCACAAGAGGCTGAGAGGCCGTGTGGGGAGTGTGTGCCGAGGGGAACGCAGCAGCGGGAGGGAGCGCGATGAGAGCAGCGTGTGGCCGCATTCCTGCTCAGTGAGAGGAGCTGGGGGCTGCTGGGGAGAGCAGCCCTGCACAGTGCTCAGGCCTGGGGCCGTGTCCCTGTGTCCCTGTGTCCCTGTCCCCGCAGCGACGACGAGCGGTACCGCTACTACAGCCGCGAGCGCAGCTACGACTTCGAGCGCGACTACCGGCGCAGCCGCGACCGCAGCCGCGAGCGCGAGGAGCGGCACCGCGAGCGCCGCCACCGCGACAAGGACGACAGCAGCAAACACAAATCCTCCCGCAGGTCAGTGCTGGCAGGAGCTCCCCCTGCTCGTGCTGGGATGAGCCTGGATCATCCCAGCTCCCGCTGTCCCAGAGCCCTGGGCGGGAGGAGCCTGCTGGGATGGGGGAAGGGGACCTCGGGGTTGTGTTCGCACTCGGAGGGTGAAGGAGGGATGGAGCCGGGCTCAGGCTCCCAGCAGAGCTCCCATCTTAACAAAGCACACACAGAGGGGGTGCAAGGCCATGACAGGAGCATTGGCTTTTGGTCCTGCTGCTCCTGTGCGCCAGGGCAGAGCTCACAGAATCAGTCTGGTTGGGAAAGACCTGTAAGAGTCCAGCCTGTGACCCAGCACCACCTTGTCACCTACACCATGGCACTGAGTGCCACATCCAGCCCTTCCTTAAACATCTCCAGGGACAGTGACTCCATCACCTCCCTGCATAGCCCATTCCAATGCCCAGTCACTCTTTCTGTGAAGAATTTCCTCTGCCTGCACTCAGAAATTGCCTCTTGAGCAGGAGCAGAGCTCTTGCCCAGAGCCTGATAGTGAGGGGGGTGATGGTCTGCACAAAAATGAAACCTCTGGGGCAGAGCAGCACGTCCTGAAATCACAGCTTTTCTGCAGAAAATGGATTTGCAACAGATGATCCTCCTGGAAGAGCAGTCCCCAGCAAAGCAGCAGCTCTGCTCTCTGAGCTGAGGCAGGTTCTGTGCTCAGGTCCTGTCTCACTTCACATCCCATTAATGACTTGCTCTTGCTCTTTTTTTCTTGGTGCTTCAGCTCCCTTCTTTTAGGTGAAATTCCTGTCAGGTCTGTAGGTAATTACCCTTGTTTTGAAACTGGTATCAGAAAAACTCCTACGTAATGACTGGAGGAAAAAGGCTGTTTCTGTCCTTAAGGAGATGAGTAAGTTTTCAAGGAAGGACTGATTGCTGAAGGGTTGGAAGCAAAATGATAGGAAGAAAGACTAAGACCATAATAAAAATTGAATACAGAGCAACTGGAAGCTGAGCTGGTATCAGACAAACAAGTCTTGGCTTTAGGGTTATTTCTCAGCTTCCTCTGCTCAGAGTTGGAACCTTGGAGTAGATACCTCACTGCAGGAATCCTGCCCATGGTCCCCTCCAACCCAAACCATTCTGGGATTCCCTGCTTGAGGCACGCTGGGCTTTGAGCCTGTTTGAGGCATCTGCAGATGAAAGGGTTTCGTTTCCAGCTTCCTGCAACCTGAGCAGTCTGGAGGAAATCACTGACGCTGGTTTCAGTATTAAAGGACATTGTCCCAGCATAAACCACTGATACACTGGCCACGAGGTGGCTGAGGGTGTTTTGTGGAGAGGCAGCAGCCTTTTATTTTTCCCTATTTTTTTTTGCCTTTAATGACTGTGAAACCATTTATTAAACCAGTCAGAAAATTACTTGAAGCCAGGAGCTTTTCAGCCAGGTTCAGCCAGTTCTGTGTCTGCTGCTAAACTGGAATTCCAGCTGTGCTGGGAATTGTTCTGCACACCTGCTGCTGTCTCTGCTCATGAGCTGTGCCTGCACAGTCACAGTTTATCCTGGGATAAATTCATCTGCCTGTTCCTGTTCTCTGGGCTGTGCTTTAACTCTGCCACCTTCACACCACGGTCAGCTCCTGGGAGCTGCCTTGGTTTGAACCTGTGAGAGAAGCAGCAGAAAATCTCCTCCCAGCAGGGGCCAAAAGCTGCTCCCTTCTCCTGCTGGGAGGCAGAGCTGCTCCTGGGCTGTGCTGGCTGCAGGGAGCAGCTGGCAGGGCACAGGCTCAGGGCATGCACGGCCTGCCCAGGCCTCTTCTGCCTGGGGTTGTTCCCACATCACAGAAATCCTGGGAAACGTCCCCGGTTACCCACCCACATCTGGAAAACCGGGGGAGATAAAGGAGCTGTAAAGCACGAAGGCAGCAAAGAGCCAGGTCAGGTGTGAGTCAGCAGGAGAAACAGGATCTGCCCCATGGGAAGCCACATTTTTCTCGCTCCACTGATCCCTTTGCTGCCTCTAGTCCAGGGATTTCCCCTGCGTGTTGAGAGGAGTGAAAGTTCCAAACACATCTTGAGTTTAGGACTCCTCCTCTCAGCCTCAGAGCTGTGTCAGGATTGTTGGAGCTGCTTGGGAGTGGAAGAACACTGAGATATTACTGCCTGTGGACACTGCCAGGAGTGGCAGTGGCAGCGTGTGACAGTGGCAGCGTGTGACAGCCTGTGGCAGCGTGTGACAGCCTGTGGCAGTGTGTGGCAGAGGCAGTGTGTGGCAGCGGCAGCGTGTGACAGTGGCAGCGTGTGGCAGTGGCACTGTGTGACAGTAGCAGTGTGTGGCAGTAGCAGTGTGTGGCAGTGACAGCGGCAGTGTGTGACAGTGGCAGTGTGTGGCAGTATGTGGCAGTGACAGTGGCAGTGTGTGACAGTGGCAGTGTCAGTGTGTGACAGTTGTAGTGTGTGGCAGTGGAAGTGTGTGACAGTTGCAGTGTGTGACAGTGGCAGTGGCAGTGGTGTGACAGTGGCAGTGGTGTGACAGTGGCAGTGGTGTGACAGTGGCAGTGTGTGGCAGTGGCAGTGTGTGACAGTGGCAGTGGTGTGGCAGTGGCAGTGGTGTGACAGTGGCAGTGTGTGGCAGTGGCAGTGTGTGACAGTGGCAGTGGTGTGACAGTGGCAGTGGTGTGGCAGTGGCAGTGTGTGACAGTGGCAGTGGTGTGACAGTGTCAGTGTGTGACAGTGTCAGTGTGTGACAGTAGCAGTGTGTGACAGTGGCAGTGGCAGTGTGTGACTGTGGCAGTGGTGTGACAGTGTCAGTGTGTGACAGTGTCAGTGTGTGACAGTAGCAGTGTGTGACAGTGGCAGTGGTGTGACAGTGGCAGTGGTGTGACAGTGGCAGTGTGTGGCAGTGGCAGTGTGTGACAGTGGCAGTGGTGTGGCAGTGGCAGTGGTGTGACAGTGGCAGTGTGTGGCAGTGGCAGTGTGTGACAGTGGCAGTGGTGTGACAGTGGCAGTGGTGTGGCAGTGGCAGTGTGTGACAGTGTCAGTGTGTGGCAGTGGCAGTGTGTGACAGTGGCAGTGGTGTGGCAGTGTCAGTGTGTGGCAGTGGCAGTGTGTGGCAGTGACGGTGGCAGTGTGTGACAGTGGCAGTGGCAGTGTGTGACAGTGTCAGTGTGTGACAGGGTCACTGTGTGGCAGTGGCAGTGTGTGACAGTGTGACAGTGGCAGTGGTGTGGCAGTGGCAGTGTGTGACAGTGACGGTGGCAGTGTGTGACAGTGGCAGTGGCAGTGTGTGGCAGTGGCAGTGTGTGACAGTGACAGTAGCAGTGTGTGGGCATGGCAGTGTGTGACAGTGTCAGTGTGTGGCAGTAGCAGTGTGTGACAGTGTGACAGTGGCAGTGTCAGTGCTGGTGCATCACAAAACCCCTGCGGTGCCCTCAGTGCTGCTGTTGGGATCAAAGCCCTGTGCCCGTCCCTGGCTCCCTGCTGTGGCAGGGCTGTGTCTGATGTCCCTTTGTCCCCTGTGTCCCTGCCCAGGAAGCAGCACGAGAGCGAGGAGGGGGAGAGCCACCGGCGCCACAAGCACAAAAAGAACAAGCGCAGCAAGGAGGAGAAGGAGGCCAGCGAGGACGGGGCGCAGGAGGGCGAGGAGCAGGACACCAAGGAGTGAGGCAGCCCCTCGGCCCTCGGCAGGAACTCGCTCCTGTGGAACCAGCGTGGCATTGGTGATGTTTCAGTTGGGGGGTGATTTTTTTTTTATTGTTATTTTTTACTTTCTCCGAAGGGAAGAGGCTGACGGGGCGAGCCGGGGCACAGCCGGCAGCGCTGCAGGAGCTGCACGTGCCCTCAAACTCCCTTTTTTGTTGGTTTTTGATACAAGACAATACAGCAGTACTAGTTACAAAGCACTGAGCTGCTCTACTCATCCACGTCCCTAGGGAGAACTTTGGTGTATCAGATCCTATGGTTTCTGATGGAAGATGGCTTCAGCTGAAACTAACGCAATTAGGTGATAGTTCTTGGTTCTTTTTGTCATCATCATTCCTTTTTGAGAACTAGGACAGTAAGTGCAACTTGAAATTTATTGTCCAAAGAACAGCGTGATTTAGATGCCGGGAGCCAGCTTAGAGTCTGGTGTCCAGTAGTGACAAGTCTCATCCCTGAATAAATTTGTTTATAGCTACAAAAGCAGCTTCTGATTTCTCCATGGCCAGCTGGACGTGTCAGGAGGAGCTGCAGGATCTGCTCCAGGTGGGCACAGGGGCCTGCCTGGATGTGGCAGCTTCCAGAAGCTGCTGAGAGCGTTCACACAGAGTGTGCAGAGACTCCAAAAATGGCTTTTTTTATCCATGGCTAAGGCAGTTCTGTCATATTACACCTCTACGTGGGGAATCAACGAAGATCCAGAGCAAGAGCATGAATCTCTCTTTAATTCCTTTTGACTTAACTATTTTATTTCCTTTTTTTACTCTGAGTTGACTGAATAACCTAGAGTGCAGTAGAGAACACCAAGTCCCAGTTAGCAGCTTGCCCTCGTGGGGTTGGCGTTTCTATTTGGGTATCATCGACACTCCTGTCCAATGCATTCCTTTCCCTTAGATCCCAAAATAAATTTAGTCAAATTCCAAAGTTTCTTTGGACTTAGTATTGGTTGGGGAAGGGCAACAGAGATATTTCTGGGTGGGAAGAACAAGAGAAATAATTTTGAGGGGTTTTGGTTTGTCTGGTCCTTAGGATCCTGCCCTTCTGTTCGTGTGAGCCCAAAAATGTTTCATTTTCCTTTGACTTATTTAAAACTGTCTGAAATATTTGTCTTAAAATAATATGGTTCTGAAATGTTCTGTATTTTTTGGTATTGTAATCTTAGAAGCCTTGAGTGCACTGGGCAGTGCCCAGCCTGTGCCAGGAGAGCCCTTTGGTTCAGGTTCAGCACTGTGACAGTGCAGTGATGGGTTTGTAACTGCAGAGCCCAGGGGAAGAGGAGAACCGGGGCTTCTGCTGGGTTTTGGTTTTCATGGAGTTTTTTTCATGTGCTTGAGCTCTTGGGAAGTGTGTGTGCCCTGAGGCAGGGTTAGCTGGGAGCAGGCTGCAGGCTGCTCCTGCCTCTGCAGCCATGGTGGAACCCACATTTAGGAATCTCCCCACTGCCCCTGGCAGCTCTGCAGGTGGCAGCAACCCCAGCTCCCGGCACTGGGCGTGCAAGGAGCAAGGGAATCCTGCTGGGGCTGCAGCTGGGGCAGGGCTGCAGCTGGGAGTGCCCAGAAGCTTTTGGGAGAATGGGCTGGACTTGCTGTGCCCCAGGAGAAATCAGACCAGAGCGGTGGGGAGGGTTCAGGAGCGCTTGGTCCCTGGCAGTGCCGGGGGAGAGGGGCCCAGGCCGGCCCAGCTCCCTCAGGAGCTGCGTTAGGGGTGCTGGGACAGCCTGGCCTGCTCCAGCTCTGAGCCTGCTGGGCAGAGCCAGAGGGGGCCCGGGCAGTGCCCCCAGCCCCCCTGAGCTGCCTTTGCCTGCCTGCATCAGCAGTGGAGCTGCCACGGGAGTGCTGCACCCAGGTGAGTGCGGCCCGGCCCCTGCCAAGGGCATTTCTGCCACCTTTGCATGCTCAGGTGTCCCTGGTGCCTCTCCAGGGCTGTTCCACACCCCCTCCCTGAGCTCCTGAGTTAATGGTGATCACACCCGGGCTGCAGCCCCCAGCCCTGGTGGTGCCGTGGGAGCAGGAATCCAGCATGGATTCAGCCAGGGCTGCACCTCCTCCTGCATTACCTGGACGAGCTGGACCCAACTCACAGAACATGCTGAGGTTGAGGGGACCCTCACTAACGAGGGCAGGCTTTTGGGGCCAGGAGCAGCCGTGAATTTAAGGTAAATAGTTCTTAATTGGTTTCTTTTCATTAGGCAGAGTTAAATTGTTTGCCCTCGCTATCAGGGAAGTGTAACAGTGGGTGTTGGATACAGTCTGTACTCACATCAGGAAGCTGCTGCAGCTTCACTGGTGTTGGGGTGTGGGGTTTACTGTTGTTGAGGAGCTTTTCCCAGCCAGTTCTTTCAGGATAGTCCAGCTCCTTTCCTGGGAGAAGCAAAGACAATCACACTGTTTCCTGCCACGGGGTCACTGTTTGGAGCAGTCTTGAGGGCATTAGCTGCTACATTTAAAGAAAGGATAAAGACCACACCTCTAATGCATATTTTTCAGCAATATTACAATAATTTATAAAGGCATCAAAACAAATCCAACATCTATTAACAAGCTGATTTTGGAAACAAAATTTAAATTACGAGGACATTCTGGTGAAGTTGAAGGCACCTTGAAAGGAGATGGAGTAAAAATGGTTCTGCAGCCTCCTCCTCCCTCCACTGCCAGCCCAGCAGCTGCACAGCTCTTCCCCCCTGCCCTTTCCCCACATTTGGAGCAGGCAGTGGGAATCACCCTCTCTCTGTCCACATCAGTATTTACTGTTCCAGGCACAGATTCTGCACATTGATTGGAAAGAGATAAAAAATTGCTTCATGTTTTTGTGTCGCAGCGAGGTCAGTGATGAGTTTTCGTTTGTGGATTATTTTGCTCAGCATTCAGTGGAACAGGAAAGCAGCCCTGCAGTGCAGGCAGCCCCAGCTGTGCTGCCAGAGCCCCCAGAGGTGTTCCCCAGCCCAGCCAGGGCTGTTGTGAGGATGGAGCCGAGGTCCTGCTGTGTCCTGGGCTCTGGGACAGGCCCTGCTGTCCCTGCCCACAGCTCCCGGGCAGGAGGTGAAGTCCCTGCGTGTGAACAAGGCCCAGGGACAGCAATGGACAAACTGCCAGCCCAGGAGAGGCTTCAGCCAGGGCTGGGCTCTGTCTGCAGAGCTGCTACAAGGAATTGAACATTCATTCCAGGCAGCATTTGCACAGGGGACACACTCCTTGGGTTCTCCTGCACAAGGTGCAGCACAGGAGGAAAGATCTCTCAGTGCAACCTGGTTTGAGAAAAATCCATCATTCCTACTGCTCATTAAGCTGCTAAAAAAGGGAATTGCTTCAGGTGGAGTTTGCAGGTAGGAACTTTCACAGTGTCTGAGGTCAAATCTCCCTGCCTGGGCTTCAGTTTAGTTCTCAATTCTCACTGCACAGTGGGTTTGAGCTGAAGCCAGGCTGGGCACAGTCTCCTTCTGGAGGTGACTTTTCCTGCAGCCAAGGACCCTTTGAGCTTCCCCTGATCCCATGGGTTGATATTTTGCTCCAGGTGCAAGAGGGACATGAACAGAACTGCAGGGGAAATCTCAGGTGCTCCTGCCCCTGCCTGAACTCTGCCCCTCATCACTGGAAACACAAAAATCAGACAGGCTGGGCCAGGGATGGCTGATAGCAGCCTGTTCCCTTCCTCACCCTCTTTCTGGGGAAAAAACTGCTTTTATCCCAAAACCAGGGAAACTTGTGTGCAATAATTGTGTGAACCTTGCCCTTGACCTTTGGTAAAGTCACATTTTGCAACATCATATTTCAATGAAGTCCCTCTTGCTGATACCGGTGACAGTGGTGAGGTTCTTTAAGCTGTTGCAATTGTCCCTTTACAATGAATCAGGGGAGGTGGCAGGATCCTAAACTGGGATTTGTGACAGGACCCTCCTACAGGTGACAGCTGCAGAGGCTGGCCCAGCTCTGAGTTACCGTGGGGTTTTAGGGTATGAACTCATTCCTGGGGTCACCGAAAAATGAGCACTGGGAAATCCTGAGAGACAGAAGTGCCTAAATTGGGTCCCCATCCTTACAGATTGAGCAGCTGCTTCTAAAAGCCTCTGTTTTAACCTGTTCAGATACTCAGTGGAAAGCAGAGCCCTAAAATCCAGGCAAGCCTCAGCAGCCTCCAGGGCAGGTTGTGGAGAAACACTGGGAAGAGCTTTCTGTGCACCACCAGTCCTAAGGAGCTTTAATGAGCCTGGGAAACTCCAACAACTGTTGGATTAACCCTTACTTTGAATTCAGCATCCAGATTTGTTGGTAAAAGGTTTTCCATCAAAAGGAAGCGAGGAGTCTTCCATGGCACTGCACCAGGACAGGAGTGGACAGTCCCTGTTTCCTGTCAAGTGCAGCCTGGCTGTGCCCAGCTGCAGGGGATACCTGGAAGTGCTGGGGGTGTGCTGGAGCTGTCACACGAGGCTCCCTGGCCACGACACCACGGTCAGGGTGACTTTGTTCCTCTGCTCCTTCAGCATTGGGATTAATTCCGAGTTGCTCATTCCTATTGCTGGCACTCCGTTCACTGCCACGATTTCATCTCCACACCTGCCCAAAGACAGATCCAGTCAGGATGGGCTCATTATTAACCCTGCATTAACCCTGTGCCCACCCTGAGCCAAATCAACTCCTCCTCGAAAGCACTTTTTCCCTTGAGGCAGAGGGAAGGGAGAACCCTGCTGGTGCTGGGGTGGCAGCACTGAGGGGCAGCAGGGAGGGTTGTGCTGGTAGAGCACTGCCAGCCCCGCTCAGAGCTGCTCTCCCGCGGCCATCCGAGGTGTGAGAGGGGCCTGCCCCCCTCAGGCACACCCAGCCCCTTGGGAGGGGAGCGGGGCTGTGCCCCACAGCCTGTCCCAGCCTCAGGAGCCCAGCTGGGCTCTGGGGCAGAGCCCAGCTCCCCGCACCGAGCTGTGTCCCCCGCAGTGCCTGTGGCAGCCCTCGGGGCCAGCTCAGCCCCCCCGGGGATGCCTGTGGGCTCCTGCAGCCCCCCTGCTCCTCTCACTGGGACCACCAACAGTCAGCAAACTCCAGTTACGGGTCCTGCAGGAGGGCATGTGGTGCTTGTGCTGGGACACTTTTCCTAATCAAAGAGATTTTATACTCTGGAACCTCCAAAATTAATCTCAAATATCCCCATTCTACTTTTACCTGATTACTTAATTAAACCCTTCACAGTTAGGTTTTAAAGGGCTGTAAATTCCTTTTCGTTGCACCTTTATGAAGAAACCAAACACTGCTTAACGCAGGGCTTAGTTTGTTACAAGTTTGGCAGCAGTATTAACGCTCGAATGAGTGCCAGACAGAGTCATTAACTTGGAGCTGAGCTCCTTCCAAGGGTCACAGAGCCTGGGAACCCCCCAGCCGCGGGTGATGATTCCCCGGGTACCTCACACCTACTTGAGTTTCCTGTCCCGGAATGCCGGAGTCCCGGGCACGATGGTTTTGATGAAGAAGGGTTGGTTTCCTTTGCTTTCCTCAAAGCCTCCCACGATGCTGAAGCCCCAACTCTCCAGGTTTCCTTTAGTGAGGACAACGTCTTGACAGAAGTGAAGGTAGCTGTGTCAAAAACAGAAATTATGAGGAAAATTGCCTGAGCAGGAGTTTATGTTTTCCCTCATGGAAAGCACAGCTGTAAACAGCCTTTCTCCTGTTTTTTGGATTTGAGACACCCCTTTGCAAGGCATGTCACAGGGTTAATTCTCAAATGAGATGATGCCAGTCCTTTAGAAATCTGAGTATTGTTTTAAGAGCTAAGAGGAAATCACCCTGCTCTAAAGAGATTTGGGACCTGCAAGACTCCTGAATAACTTTGTGAATTCTGCTAATGAACCCCCACAGCACCGGTGACAAACCCAAATTAACAGAGAGCAGCAGCTACACCCGTGCAATCAGTGAGAGTAGAGGGTTTTATCCCCTCTGTGCACGGCACTGGTACGAGGAAGGTTTTCAGCATCGCTGGCAGCAAATGGGAGCTGCAGCAGCTGCAGAGGAGAGCAGGGAATCCTGCGGGCTCCAGGATGTCCCGTTCCAATCCTGGGCTCCGTGGTGGAGCTCCCTGGTTCTGGATGCCAGCCAGCGCCGTTTGTCTCCTCGGGGAGCCCGGGCAGTGTGGGGTGGCAGTGCCAGCAGCCCGAGCTGGTGGCACGGAGCCCCGCGGAGCTTGGCCAGGTGACACACAAGGTGTGGCAGCAGCGTCTGGTGTCCCGGCTCCCAGGCCGGCTCCAGCTCAGGTTACATCCTGGCACCGCGGAGCTGTGAAGCTGCTGCTCATCATCACCCCGCTGAGCTCTTCCAGCAGCTAAACTGTTCCTAATAAACGTTTTTGCCTCCAGGGCTTTGCTTGAGCAGTTTGCAGCGGAGTTTCAGATTTCAAAAGCCTTCCCAGTTAACTTCTCACCAAGAGAAAGATCCAATTATCTACTTTCAAACTGTAATTTACTTTTGTTGGAGTTTTTCACACATAAACACCAGGAGACCCAGCTCGAGCTTACAGATTCCTGCACGGTTTCCCTCCACAGGTGCCACACAAGTGCAAAAACACAGCTCTGAGCCATGGCTGTGGCAGCTTCTGCAAAAAAGCAGCCCCAAGAGCAACAGCGGCAAGGCTGCGTCAGCACAGGGCAGAAATAAAAACATGGGGCACGTTCTCCAGGAGCTGGAAAGGGCTGTTTGCTAGGAATCCCTTTTCCATCTTAAAAAGGGGTTCTAGGAAGAGAAACTTTAATTTATTACCACCAAAAATGACTGTGGGAAAAGAACTGGAGAGTTTAGGGAAGGTCGAGGTGCAGGTTTTATGGTGCCAAGCACGCTGCTGAGCTGGCAGTTCCTGGTCCCTGCTGGAGCTGGGAGCTGCAGCGGGGAGGGATTGGGAGCTCCACATTGTTGTGGAAGTGTCAGAGTGGAGGCAGATAAACCCCAGGGAAGAGGGCAGCAGGAAAACTGCTTTTCCACCCCCAGGACTTCTCCACAAGCCACTGTGCATTGTGTTTTCAAGAGACAAAGGTTTCTGAGAGAAAAGATAAATCAATCTGGAAGCTTTTGTTTTGGCACCTTTGGGATGCAGGGTGTATTGGATTAGAACATGGGCCCAGTCCACAGCAGATTGTGAGATGGTATTTTATGCTAGCAGTGGATTTAACATGGATTTTATGGCTGGCGTGGATTTAACACAATGCTAGGAAGAAATCAAAGTTTCTGTTTGACAGAAACAGAAATCAGGGATACAAGGATCAAGGCTGGAATGAAGCACGGTGAGCTCAAGAGTTACAAGGATCAAATACACTGCCCCAGCCCTGAGCACTGATTTCAACTCACATCTTCCAGCATCAGGTCTGGGATCAAACTAGAGAGAAACACATTCCTCTAAAAAGAAAGAGATATTTCTGCTGGAGCAGAGAGATAACTGAGGGGGAAGAAGCTGAACAAACCCAAAATTGCATGTGCAATTAACTTTGAGCTTTCAGCCTGCAGGACATTCCAGTGAGGCCAGGGCAGCCCAAAGGAGCAGCTCCCAGTGGCAGAGCTGGTGCTGGCTCCAGTGTGGGCGCATTTCTGGGGGTTTCTGTGTCACTGTGGGGCACACAGGCTCTGCCAGGGCCACAGGACGATCCCCTGCAGCACTGGGGCTTTGGTCCTGTGCAAAGCAAACCCAGTTTGGGTGGGTCAGGACCTCTGCAATGGGAGCCAGAGCACAGCAGGTGAGGGCACTGGGACCTCCCTGAGCCAGCCTGGAGCGCCAGGGGCACCCTGAACATCCCCAGGGGACAAACACAGGCTCTGGGTGAGCAGCCAGGGCCTACCAGGACTCACTGGGAGCAGATGGGAAAAGGAGTGAGGAAGCACAGGAATGGCAGCCTTTTTCAGTGCTGGAAACAGGAGGAACATTCTGTCAGACCCCAAAGTGGAATAACCCTGCTGTGTGCATCCTGCCAACCCTCACAGCCAGAGCTGCAGACACCTTCCAAGGCCAGGACTCAGGCTGGAGTAAAAAAGTGAAGAGCAGAAAGGGCACCTGAAATCACTTCTTACTTCAGGAGTCAAATGAAGGGGAACATCAATACCAGCAGCAAAGGACTTCCCAGCAATGCAGTAAGTGCAGGTAATGTCAGGACACTCCTGAAATGAAGGCAGGAGATCCAGGAGCAGAGAAGAGCCCAGTCCCTGCAGCAGAGTGTGGGGAAGCTGCAAGGCACCTGAGAGCCACAAAAACGGGGAAAGGAAGAAAAGAGGCCCAGCCAGGTTTTGCTTTGCTGTAGTTCACTGCAGCAGCAGCTCAAGAACAAACACCAGGCAGCATCTGGGGGTTTGTGCCCAGGTTTGGGCTCTCCAGGTGCAGCTCAGGGCCAGCTCACACCAGACCTGCCTGGAGCAGGCAGAGGGAGATGGGAGGAGGTGCTGAGCACAGGCCAAGCACAGCAGACACAAAAGCTGCCTTTCCTTGGGCTGGTCTGTTGAGCATTTACAGTCTGCTAAGTAACACAACAGAGCCTTTGTGAGTGGTTCTTCTTTAGGTGTCTCAAGGAACAAGGCTGTAAATGATCCAGGCTTCCCACAGCAGGTCTGGCTCCACCTGCAGATGCTCCTGCAGGCAGCTGGGATGACACCAGACTGCCTTTCACAGTGTTTTGATCTAAATGCTGAAGGGTGGGAGCCAGAGGTTCACCTCTCCAGGAAGGAGAGGGAAATTCAAGCTTCTCTTGGAACTTCCTAGGTTAAAACCTGTGCCAAGCCTGTGCTGCAAAGCTTTGCAGCAGGAAAACACAACTGTGCAGAATCATTTCTGCTTCATGCTGAAGATGACACAGTTACAACAGCCAAGAAGAGTTAGACTGAAAGAATGTCTGCCCCTAAGTGAGATGATCAGATTAGAAACTCCCAGACAGCCCAGGTGTCTCTTGGCTTGTGTTAGGGGATGCAGAAAGAGCCACAGGAGATTTCAGTCAGTACTTTAGCAAGGATGTATCTAACATGGACTATTTGTCTCTTAAAAAGGGAGTTTCAGGGCTTCTAAAGCATGGATAGTGTCCAACATGAGTGTGGGAATGATGGGTCACTCCAGAAAAACAGTGGAAGTTCCTTATGTACTCATTATTCTATGATCTCATTGGCAAATGAGGCTTTCCACTGCCTTTCAGCTAAACGGGAATACCAGGAATGCTTCCAAGTTCATCAACAAAGTAATTAATTTCTAGTGTTTGAGTGAAAGTCAACCCTGTAATTAACAGCCATCCATCTAGTCCCTGACAAACATACCTGGGCAGTCCAAGCCACGTGATCCAGAGGGGAGCCCAGCTGAATCCCTGCTCCCTGATGTCCAGGGATGGCTCTGGGCAGTTCAGGGAGAGGATCTCCAAAGCTTTCAGTGTGACTGAGTGGGAAGCTGCATTGGATTTCAGTGCTGACACAGCCTCATAGTAGTTGAGATGTGTCAGATCGATGCCGTTGATGCTCAGGAGTACATCCCCTGTTGGTGAAACAGAGTGGGACCACTACAGACCTTTGGCTGTGGAGCCCATTTCAGCCCCCAGGGTCATGGCAGCCCTGTTTCCAGCCTCTCTTTAGTGCCCAGGGCCTCTTCCATTGAAAATACCCCACAGTTCCTGAAGGATAAAGGGTCTGAGAGCCCCCCTTACCTCTCTTGATTCTGCCATCCCTGAAGAGGCATCCAATGGGCTGCACACTTGTCACATAGATAGGGAGCTTGTTTTTGTTATCCCTTCCACCTCCAATTGTGATTCCCAAAGATTCCTTTGGCTCCTTTTTTATTGCAACTGTCTTCTCATGACTTACATATCCCTGAGGCAAATCCTACGAAGCAATGACAGCACAAAATGCAGCTCCATTAATGCATTTAACAGGAAAAGCCCAGCTCTGGCAGACAACATTTGTCTCCTTCACTCAGAGCATTCCAGCAACGTTGCTGGAGGGCAAAGTCAGCTTCCCATGTCCTTGCTGTGGGTGGGAATCCAGAGCAGCATTTCTGAGGTGACCCGTCAGTGCTGTCCTCATGATCCCAAATCCATCTGCTGTAGGGAGATGCCCCTTCTGAGGAGGGGAATTTGGCACTGAGGAACAAGTGATGAGCTCATCTCAAGCAATGAAACTCTCCCTGACTGAATGTTTAGGTTGCAATGAAGGCACACATTAGAGCACAGGCTGTACAACAGGGTGTAAATGCTACTCAGGGATTTAAATGCAGGAACCACACTCCAGCCACACAGGACAGCAACTCCCTGAGCTCCAGGGACACTGAAACACAGCACTCAGCAGCTGCAGCAGCCTTGTCACTCAGCTGGAAGCTCTACACACAGGTTTTCTCTCTGGGTTCAGCACACTGGGGATTGTCCTCTTGCTCCTGCTGTTTGTTGTGCCCCACAAAGGGGTGGCAGAGCCACACTGCAGTCACAGCAGCAGCACAGGGCCACCTGGGGATTCTTCTCCTGGGCCACAAAGGCCCCTGGCTCCACACCAGCTCAGCTGGGTGTCACTGCAACACCCTCAGCGTGTGGGGCTTGATGGACGTCAAGAAACAAATCCCCAAAAAATCTCATGGATGGCAAATTTCTCATTGCCTTTTCCAGACAACAAAGCATTAAACACCAGCTCTGCATTAACACTGAAGAAATTTTGTTACCTTTTTCCCTTAAAATCATGTTTCCCTATAGATGACAAAGTGGTTCTTCAGTACCAAAACCCCCAAACCTGCCCGAGCAGAAATGGAGCTGCTGATGAGTGTTCTGAGATAAAACACCATCACAGAATAACTCAGTGCATTTACTAAACCAGGAACAAGCAGCACCTTGGCCTCATGTTCCAGCCCCACCTTCTGGTAGTTGGATTTCCGTCTGTAGTGGTTCTGGTCCGGTCTCCTCCGGTGGTGCACTGGGCTCCCCCCGTTGCTGCTGCTGCTGCTGCTGCTGTTGGAGGTGCTGCCATCCTCCAGTGGCTCCCCCAGCTGCACCCCAGGCTGCCTCAGGATCACAAAGTTCACTCTGGATTCCGTGGTCTGCCCAGAGAAACGAGGAGTGGAAATTAGAGACAGAAAATGGGTTAGAAAAGAAGGACAGCGCTCATTGCCTTGGGGAGAGAGGAGGGCTGGCATCATTTCCTGCAGAGGTTCTCCAACAGGTCCTCAGTGTGATGCAAAGTCTCCTGTGATGAGCCAGGGGATGTGATTGGGAAAAAAGGCAATTAGCAAACGTGAGTCAGAAGGAACAGGAGTAGAGGCAGCCTTCACTCTTCACTCGTGCCTCCCTCCCCCACAAACACCAAACAAGAGAAGGTGGAAAGGGATGATTAATTCTGCACTTGGGTACAAACAACCAAAACAGCTACAGAATGAGCAGAGCTGGAACCCTGGCTGGTGCACACACAGTGGCCATGACAAGCACTGGATGCTTTTATTGCACGGGAAGTTGTTAAAGCTCTTTCCCTCCCAGCTTTGTTCATCTATTGTTCACCATCTCCCATCCATTTTTTCCCCAGAGTGCCTCTGGTTAAACACTTCACCAGCTGCGGGTCTGGCCTTGGCAGGGCTGCAGGGGAAGTGCTCCCATTGTTCCTGCTGCTCTCCTCCAGTTTGTTCCTTCAGATCACCTGACAGAACCTTATTGTGAAGGACTCACTGGGGAAGGCCCACGTGCTCAGGGGCGTTTCCTGCCTCGGATGACAGAAATGCAGTTGCTGCTCTCACTCCTTGCCACAGGACCCTGCTCCCTGCAGAGAGAATTCCCTGGCCTTGGAACAGGGACTCTTTAAGTTACACTTAAGCAAGGATTTCAATTAGCCCTCAGGAACAGACCATGTTTGGAAAACTGTCACAGTTTTACGCAAATATCACTTTGGAAAACCATCAGTTTTACACAAATATCACTTTGGAAAACTGTCACAGTTTTACACGAATACCACTTTGGAAAACTGTCGCAGTTTTACACAAATATCACTTTGGAAAACCATCAGTTTTACACAAATATCACTTTGGAAAACTGTCACAGTTTTACACAAATACCATTTTGGAAAACTGTTGCAGTTTTACACAAATATCACTTCCAAAGAGATTCAATCAAACCTCTTGAAGCCAATCCTGAGACTTTGGTTGCTGGTTCCAGTGGGATCAAAAGAGTTCCTCGTATGGGATTTGTGTGTGCACATTGCAGCAGGAATGCAGCAGCACTTGTGGGATGCAAACAAATTCTAAGAGGCCGCAGAACGGAAGCACAACATGAAAAAGGACCTCAGTGCTGGAACTCTGCTCTTTCTCCCATGGCACTGCACTCCTCTGATAACTGTGAAGAGAACTCTCCCTCCTGCTGACCTCACATCCTTTCTGGGACATAAACAGAGTGGGATGAGGTGCATTGTGTCGGGATCTGTAGATAAAAACACAAAGTGGAGGCACTCGCCTGGGGAGATAAAGAATTTAAACTGATCTATGTGATATCTGCTGTACATGCAGCAGTCCTTAATCCTTTAACTAGAATTCCTTGCCCACTCCTTCCACCAAAACCTCTGGCATGCTGCAACAGGAGCACATTCCACAGGGAAAGACCACCCCTCTTCTACCCATTTAGTACCTTGGAATGTTTTCAGGTCGTTTTCCAGTCTCTCTTCATAAATACAGGTAAAATGGGGAGAAATGGCTTCAAATCAGTCCAAAGGGATCTGTTCTGTGCTGCCAGCCCATCCCATCTCCCAGCAGCACCCTCAGTGTGACTGCTGGAAGCACAAGAGGCTGCCCTGATCCCTCCCTGTCTGCTGCAGGAATCCACACAGTGCATCCACCATTGCCTCTGCAAGGCTGAGAGGCTGCAAACACCCCACAGGAGATGCAGTCTCCCCAGATGAACTCCTGTTCCATGAGCCACGGCTTCCCCTCAGACCTGTCAGGGTGACTCACCACAGATTCCCACTCTTGGTGTTTCTCCTCATTTGGAAGCAGTGCTTCCCACACATCCAGAAGGGAATCACTTTCCATGAGAGAGATTTGGGGGATGCAGCTTGCCCTGGTGTGTTCTGTTAGCCCTGGCTCAGAACAGGAGCTCTGCCATCAGCCACTCACAGCCATCTCCACACAGCCTCTCCATGAACTCACCTGGATTATCTGGGCAGCAGCCTCAGGAGTTCCTTGCCTCAGATCCTGGCCATTTATTGACAGCACTCTGTCATTCCGACTCAGCTTCCCATTCTTGGCTGCCAAGCCTCCCTCTAAGAGATCCAGAATAAAAATCCCTGCCTCATCAGTCTTCCTGATCAGTTTGATTCCCAAGGGCTCAGATCGGTCTCTCTTTACCAGGGTGACGTGGATCACTTCCCGGCTTGCAGAGTCCTGCTGGGCACTCTTGTTGGAAAAGCCCTTCTCCTGCAGGACCATGAGGTGGAGAACAGGCCCTGGGTGGCGCAGGAAGGAGACAGCCTGGCAGTGAGTCACACTGCTGATGTTGACGCCATTCACCTACAAAGACAAACAAAGCACTCACTAATCAGAGCCCACATTAATTAGGCACTGTCCACAGCGTGGGGCATGGCCAGGCTTCAGCAGGATGGAAAACTCCCTGTGCAATTCTCTGACTCTGAGGCACATTAGGGAGCAAAGTTTTCTAAAAAAGAATGAAGAAACCTGATGGAATTAGACTATAATTGGTGAATAGCTGAGCACAGGGACAAGACAAGACAACCAGCACAACAAACAAATCTAGAAATGTTCAGTCATTCCTTCCATGCCATGGAAATGCAGATCTGCTTTTCCTTTATTTCCAGCATTCAGTACAGGCTTGGAGAAGTCCCAAATCTCCACTTTTGAGTGGTTCTGGAAGCTTCTGGAATCATCCATCTAATTATGGTTTCACCAGGGTGACTCTGAGAAGGCAACACTTTGCTTTGCCTGTTGTCACACAAGATTCTGTGCAGCCTTTTAGGATGTTAACAGGTCTCCTAAGGGTGGGCCCTGTCCTGTTTGCTGAGACTGAGACACGGACACCCAGCTGGATAAAACAGGAGTCACTCCACTGGTCTGAGAAACCAACTCGGAGATCTCATCAGCCACTGGTGTGTGGGGGCTGCCAGCCCTTCCTGATGCCCAGTCCCATGGGATAACGAGGATCTGTGGCTTGGCAGATGATTGGGCAGCCATGGCTGGAGGTGCTAAGTGTTGTCACTGTGTGTACAAGGTGTCACCTCGGTCACCCAGGGCCTCACAGCCCTGCCAGTGTGGGCAGTGCCCTGGCTGTGGGTTGGGCTGGGGCTGCAGCTCTGCGTTTACTCACATTTTGGAGCTGACACTCACTGCCAGCCAGCAGCTCTCACCCTGGACCTGCCCATGGAGAATATGCAGCTTAAGCAACACAGTGGAACAAGCAATTAAGAGACTTCCTAACTAGAGCAGAGAAATGGGGCTGCTGCATGAAATCTGTCAGGCAGGAATCTTTTACTTTATCCAAAATGGCCCAAATTTCAAAAAGCTGTCAAATATGCAAGAGAAATGCGAGTCTGGCTGGAAGGAATGCCAGCAGTGTTCCTGAGCCCCAGCAGACTCACAATGCTGCTGACACAGAGGGTTGATCAGTGCTCTGAACCCTCAGCTGCAGAGATTTCCCAGTTCTTCCAGGCACTCTCCTCCCGCAGTCAAGGGAAGCCATGGGGCCACCAGGGGGGTTCCCTACCTCAAGGATGTGGTCTCCAGGAGCAATTCTTCCATCAGCAGCAATCACAGAGTCCCGCAGCACTTCCTGAACAACGATGTTCCCTAGGGGGGTGTCCTTACCCCCAACTATCCTCATCCCCAGCTCCTCCTCAGGATCTTCCCGGTGGATTTCGATGGTGGTAGTTTCAGCCACAAGACTGGTTCTCTGAGGAAGGTCTGCTTGTGGAAATTGAAGAGAAAAAGAAACACAGTAACAGAAGTTTCCTTTTCACAGCACCCCAAGGTTCAAACCCCTGGCAGGTTGTGTTCAGTGTAGCATCTGGAGGGAAAGCAGCTATCAGGAGAACTAAGGTCACGTAAAAAGCTTAAACCTCTTTTCTTTCTTTAGAGCTGCTCCAGAATTTTTCCCATTTTCTCCTAGCTTTTGGTGAATTCAAACTCCTTACTGGTGTTGCTTGGGGTTTATTAAAAGACATTCAGTATGGTTTGGCTATATTTAGAGATTTATTTTTCTCCTGTGACAGCTGGCCTGCTAGAAACACGCACACAACAAATTCCAGTTTCCATGATGCCCACGAGGGAAAGGGACTACCCAGCTGTAATTACTGCTCTGCAACTTCCTTCCTCTAATTTCCTTTGGTCCCCTCTTCCCATCCCCCCTGTAAAACAGGAGGAATGTTTGGCTGTTTCACAGCATTCTGGAGATTAAGCAATGCTGCATTCTGAAGATGAAAGTTGCTGTTAGCAAGCGGGCTGAGATCTCCAGCACAGGGACACTCAGGCAGGCCCAGCAGGGTGAAAGGCAGGTGTCACACAGGGATGCAAAACCTGCTCCAGGTGTGCTTTGGGAAAAAGCCAACAGGGAACTGAACTGACCTGTGAGTTACCTCTGTCCCAGGCACAGGGGGTGGAAGCTGAGCCTAACTTTGAGACAAGGCACTGAGGTTTCCACGCTGCTGCCTCCTACCAAGCTGAGACAAGGGCTGCTACACTGGAGTGGAGATGGTGATGTGATCTGCAAGGCTTTCAGAGCTGCCTGTTAATCCAAAACCTAACTTATGCTAGAAAAACACCAGGAGGGAGGTACTGACCCCTCCAGGAAACTGACTGTATATTTAACTTTCCTAACAAGATTAAAAAGAACCTGGAACACTTCCTAGTTACTAATTATCTGGCTTCTGCAAGGGCTTTAAGTGCTCGATGTTCACATTGACAGGGACTGCCTTTGTTTCTCCACAGAATACTGCAAATACTGCAATCTCACAGAGTTTCTCCAAATGGTTTTGTACAGTTCTGTGCTTGTGAGCAGACTCTGCCACCCCTGCTGCACATGAATGCATCTCCCTTCTGCTCAAGGAAGGGATGGCTACTAATGGCTGAGTGGTATTAAGGATGTCTGACAGTGCTGGGGACACTTAAAATTTGAATTTTCTGAGATAACTGCCTCATTTGTATATTATCAAAGGTAAATACATTTCTGTACTGAACTCTCACCTTCCTCAGTCTCCTCAAAAGCTGGATTAACCAGTCCAGGCTCGGCAGTGCCCAGTGACACCACAGCAGCTCCGGAGCTTTCTGCCACAAGTGAGGAGCCTCCACTCAGGACCTCTGGATCCTTGGGCGTGTTTGCCTCCCCCCTGGCAGGAGGATCTTCCTTCCCTTTGGAAATGGGATTCTTCTTCCTCTGCAGTTCAGATTTGTATTTCTTAAACCCAGGACACCTGGAGAGAGATTGGCAGGGACTGTCAGTGAAGGCTCTGCCTGGGCAGGTGACCCAGCACATGAAAGCTCTGACAAACCCTGAGAAGAAGCTGGTTCCAGATCTCACCAGTGCAGAGCTGGTTTCTCAGATGATAAAACTGATTCTCATTTGACCTTCAGTTTCTATGTGTACAAGTACCAGCTTAAGTGCTGGCTTGTTACTTCACTACTTTTGAAATTATTAAGCAAATTATTTGAAAAAGAAGAACATAACAGAAACAGGAGTCTCCCTTGCTAAATATTTACCTGGCAAACATTCCATGAAGAAAAAACCCTTCTTAAATAGAAGCAAATACTGAGCTCTGACGTTGTACAGATCCCTGTGAACTGTACCTTGATGCAAAGGAAGTGGCTCAAGTTTCAAGCTCAGCCTTGAATTAGGCTTTGTTTTAACACACCAGCAACACACAAGGGCAGCAAGGGAGGATTGGGCATTTTCTGTTGTGGAATGAGACCTGACCCTGGACCTGGTGCACGCCCAGTCCATGCAGGTGATGGCTCTACCTGAATGGGAGCAATTTAACTCCTAATCCCGCTGAGTGCTCCCACAAAGATCCCAGAACTGGGATGTAATTGTACACACAAAATGTGCCCTGGATGCAGATACATCACCAACCTGCCTTGGTATTAACAGGTGAGGAAGAACAGCTCTTTTATCACAACTATTTATAAAAAAAGGTGACAGGCAAGAAGGTGATAAATGCAAAAACATCACTTTCAGAGATATAAGTATTGGGTGTTTATCAGAGTCATTTTTCAAATTAAACTGAACTACTTACACTCTGGCTAAAGAAGTCTTATCCCAGTATTACTGCCTCTGGTTTATTCCTACTCATTTATTCTCCAAGCAGTAAAATAACCTTGAACTTAGTGACAGAAAATGAATGATCCACTTGTGCACATGCCCCTCCTAAGATACCAAAACACAAATTCAATTTGCAAATAGCAGGGAAATCCCCCAAGAAAATAAGTCACTATGTGCTTCTTATTTCCTTAAATCTTCTCCTATCAGTTACTCTCACTTTAAACAAGAAAACACCCAAATCCCAGGGCAAATTTCTTATCTGGTTTTTTGTTTTGTTTTTGTGGTTTTTGTTTGTTTGTTTGTTATTTTGTTTTATGGTTTTTTGTGGGGGTTTTTTGGGGTTTTTTCCTCCCCTATTTTCCAGTCTGACTGCGCCCACAGCCCAGGTGAAATAGCCTCCAATCTTCGAGTACTCTGTCCCCAAGAAAGATACAAACAACTGTGGAATATGTAAGAGAATGATACAGTTTCCAGGCAGGTCTCTAATGTAAACACTGGAGGAGCCTCCCTCTCTCCCCTGTGTGTAACTCCTGTGCCAGACGGATTACCAGGGACAGGAGTTTACTGATAGCAGGGCAGATTTGCAGAGCACAGGAAGGGCCAGCCCTGGTGTGAGCCACGGCCCCAGCCCTGCAGCCTGGAACCAGTAGCCAGGACAAAGGGCTGCTTCAAGAAAAAGGAGATTATCAACTTTCACTGAGGGGAAAGGGGCACCCAGGCTCCTTCCATCCCTTCCCCTGGTTCTAACATGAGCTCTCAGCTCATGGGGACTGAAGACAAGCAAAAACCACAAGGGTACATCCTTGGCTGCAGCTGCAAAGGTACCCTAAGTGTACCTGTTCCCTGGTTGGCTTATTTTTAAAATATATCATTGCCACAACAAACTACAACACAGCTGAATGAAACAAGGCCGTGGCATTTCTCACTGCTGATAAATACACCCTGCCAGGGAAGGTCTGTTCCACCTGCAGCAGGGCTTGCACTTAGTTCCGTTCCCTGGAAATAATTAACCAGGTAGGAACAAGGGTTCTCCACACACCACACCAGAGCTCTGTCACCTGCACTCCTTTTAAAGTGACAATATTCTTCCTGCCCACAGCTCAACCTGCAGTGAAGCACCAGAAGTCTCCCTTCCTCTACACAAGTGGAACAGAAAAAAACACAGGAATTTTCATTTGCTTTTCTTTCTCAGCAAAAGAATGAGAGAAGATAATGGAATTATAAGTAGGTGATTCAGCAAGTGCATAATGTGCAGCTTGGAGGGACTTGCACTATTTGAATCAAAGACTTATGTATTGCACATCTTAATTGGACCAATTAAACTGGCAGCACTGCACAATCCCTTGCTCTCAGAGCCTTGACTCTGTGCCTTTCTCTTCTGCACAAGGGAAACAAGAATAAGCTTGCTTCTAACAGCTCCAGAGCTGGTGCCCCAGTTCCGGAGCCACAAATGTCTGGGTGTTTGACAGGTTTAGTGTCTGCAGATGGCCTGAAGGTGAGCAGCTCTTCTCCATAAGAAACTTCTCCTCCAGAGCACACACACAATTACACTGTCCTCACCACCCACCTCTGCAGCCTCACCCTGCCATCCCTGGAGTCCCACCTTGCCCCAGTTCAGGAGCTGCTCTGAGAATGGCTGGTTCTGACGAGCAGCACGACAGCCCCGGCCATAACAGGATGGAAAGGGAACGCACCTGTTCTGCAGGTGAGCCTCCAGCTCACAGCGCTGCATGGTCTGCTGGCACTCGGCCTTGAAGGGACACAGCACCAGCAGCTTATCCAGCAGGTTCCTCACCAGGAGGCTGGACTTGTGGCACTGCTGGAAGGAGAGCTTCTTGCGGTCCATGGGACAGAAGCTGTACTCCTGCATGAAGTTCTCAAGGCACTTGAAACAGTACGTGTGCCCACAGGGCGTGTCCATGGGCTGCAGCAGGGGCTGCAGGCAGATGTGGCAGATGAGCTCGTCGTCCACCTCGTCCTGGAAGTTGTAGAGGTGATTGTCCAGCAAGGGGTGTGCCTGGCCACACTCACAGCACAGCTCGGGGGCCTGGGACACGCTCTCCTCAGGGACGGGGTCAGCCATGGCAGCAGGGAAGGAGATTGGCACACAGACCTCTAGGGAAAGGGAAAGAGAGAGAGATTTCCAGCAAACTGCCTGCTTTAAATCCAGCCAGTTCAAAATTAAACTGTGTTCCTGCCTTGAGCTTCCTTCCCCAGAATCTGCACCCCCACCTGCCCCCCCAGGGCCCTTCCCTCCAGAAGCTCCCAGTGAATGAACAGCCCAGAGCTCAGAGGATGCAAGGACCTCACTCAGCACAAGGTTTAACCATGCAGATAAACCGAGGCCTAAACTTCACACACGCCAGAGACAGACTAAATAAACCCTGCCCAACACAGGGACTAGAAAAGCTGAGACAAAACCTGCATGCTGTTGAGGGAGAGCAACCCAGAGAGGGAAGGGAAAGGAAGGATACACAAGACGGTGATTTTTAAACTTTGACTGGCTTTCCAGATTATACCAAATCTTATAAAGACATGTGTGGGGAAATGCCAGTTTGGGGACTTTTGGTTGTTAGGATTTTTGTTTTGTATTTGGGAGGGTAGAGAGGATGAGGCAAAAGAAGAGGAAGAAAATTCAAAAGAAACTTAAATCTAAACCACATTTCCTTCCTTTCAAGCCCACTCCCTTAAAAAAAATTTGTTTTAGCAAACAATGCATTGTTCCCCACTCATCCAGGCCTAAGTTCCCCCATGGAAACAAATTTCCTATAAAAAGACTAAAGCTTCCTAAGTGGAAAAAACGTAAAGAATAGTCCACATCATTTGTTGAAAGGTTACAGAGGATTGAGCCTCAGCTCCTTTCAGCCAGGGAAAGCAGGATAAGGGACAAAGTGAGTACTTGTAGCTGCTGCTCTGATTTTAACAGAAGTGTCCTCAGTCACATCCATTTTGAATCTTGCCTGTTGTAATTAAATATAAAATTCACTTGAGTTTCCTAGCAGATTAGAGGCACAGGGATGACCGCAGGGAGGATTTTTTTAACCTGGCAGTTATTTTAATGAAGTAGGAAATGTGGTATTAAAGGAAGCAAACTACATTACACGGGGCGGGGGGGGGGGGCGTTGTGGTGATGTTTTGAAGAGTTTGTGATTGGTGGGGTTTTTTAAAGTAAAGAATCCCAGACTCTGAAAACAAAACAAACAAAAAAAATTGCAAAACTGTGATGAAATGGAAAATTTCTGAAAGATGATGTGGAAAATACCTGAAAACAATGACTTTATCTGGAACAGGTAAAAGCCCAAGCAAGAGGGAACACTGGTCTGCACCAGTGCCTGGAGGACACAGCTGGCACACAGCAGAACTCAGGAGGAGGGGAGACAAGAACAATAAGATAGCAGGAACGGCAAGAAAAAATTAGTCATGGGTTTCTAATAAAAGTCATACATCACTCCAATTAATTGTCAAGGTAAGTCAGCTATTTAATTAAAGGGAGAACGTATCACCAACAGAATCAGCCATTTCACAGGCGAATTTTTACCCAGCCATAGGAACTTGTTCACTTCAAAAGATTAAAACATCACTGTCACGGTTCCAGGTGGCTACAACAGGAGTTATTTGCTCCTCTCTCTGCTGCTGCAGTGCCAGGAAAGCATCTTCCCCTTGAGGGAAACACTCAGGCTGGGTGAACACCCCTGATCTTCTGTTTGCATTCCCTCCTTAACTCCTGCCTGGCTGGCTCAGTGCTCCCCAAAACAAAGCACAGCTCTCAGACAGCACCCATGGAAATGAAAGCAGAGTGTCCCTGCCCTCCTCTCTCAGAAATCCCCCTGCTGTTTGGTGCTGCCTCCAACTAAAACAGGCAGCCCTTCTGTTTGCCTGAGCGGCCTTTCTGCCAGCCTTCAGCTGATCCTGAACCATCTTACAGGTGCAAAAGGAACATTTCAACATCAGACATCACTTAACATCTCCTACCAATTCTAATCAATCAGCTCAGCACCAGCAGTTAATGAAACAAAGAGCTTCCAAGGCAAACAGTACCAATCAGAAATACTTGTGCTTCGGGTTGGACTATTTGCATAAAACTTTGGCTGGTGATGAAACAAATCCACTTTCTCAGCAAAAACAAACCTCACAGTAATTTTGCTGATAAACTACTTTTATTGGGGGGGGGGGGCGTTCAGATTATTTACCAAATTCATTCTCTGCTCTATGTTTAAAGGTTACACAAGATGAATCTCACTGATGAGTAATTTCTGAGTAATAACTTGTGGAAGATAAAAATGTCACCACAGTTTTGCTGCTCCAAGCTGATCTGCTGTCTCACTTCTAGATGCTTGAAAACAAGGGGTGAAGATTTCATTTGAAGGCGCCCAGGTGAAAATTCCTTTTACACCATTGTCCCTTCAGTGAGGAGGACACTCCTGCAGACACCAGGGAACCCAAGGCTGACACCTCTGTGATGAAACCCAGCCCAGAGCCTTGGGCAAGGCAGGGCTGAGTGAGCAGCACGAGGAGGGCAGCAGGCTCAAACAAGCCTCCCTCGCTCAGGGACTCAGGCACAAAGCAGGGCTTCTGCAAGGGGAGAACTGCTAAGATCTCATCCAGCACAGATGCTGCTGCAGCCCAACAAGGCACAGTTGAAGTGTGTAGAAAATCACTGTTTCATCACAACAGGCCTGGCTCCCCTCAGCTTCAATGAGCCACTCTCAGAATTCAGTCCAGAGTCCTCAGGATTCCAGCTGGAGGGGAGGTTGATACAAATCCAATCCTTTGCAATCCAGTCTCAGTTCCTCACTCTAACCTCCAAAGGCCAGACCAACCCAATCAACCCCTACATCCTTGTGTTGTTTTCTTTGTTCCATCATTCCCCCCTCTCCAGCTTCCTCCCAGTAAAGGGTGGCCCCTTCCCTGCTCCCGCCTTTCTCCCAAGTACTGGAATCTCTCCGTGGCTTTTCACTCATGTAATGAGGGAATCACAACATCAGGCTCCAGCTTGCTCCCCAGTTACTACACAGGGACTGCACAAAACTGTTAAAGCCTGACATGTACATGTGCTGCTCCAATGGACTCTGCTGTTCTAAAAGGGTAATACAAGAAATGCCTCTAGAGTCAGAATTATTTAGAGAGTAACACACCCCACCCCGTGCGTAACGAAGAATTGAAGGAAATAGAGCAGCAGAAATATCTTTATATTTATTAATTTCTTATCCCATAAGGACTTCTTTGGGATCACCCTTATCTTTACTGTATTAAAAAAAAAAATCAGCATATCACTGTTGGCTTTTTTTCTTTTTTTAAGTAGAATTCCTGGTACTGTAATACTGACTCAAAGACTAGACTTTTTAAGATGACTTATCAGGTAGTCTAATCTGTATTCCTGCCAAAGCAAGACTATTCCTGACAATATTAGCACATTGCCTATTCTTGTTTTAGCTCTGCCAGGGCCCAGAGCCTCAGATCTGCCCCCCCTGGACATCTCCAACACTGTTAATAGCTCTGGAAGGGATCTGCCAAGAGCCACACCAGCACTGAACCCCTGGGCACCATTCCTGGTGGGCAAACTGCTCATTCCCTGCTCACCAGACTTGGAAATAGAACTGATGACTCACTTGTACAGCTTGGAAAAAAAAAAAAAGGAAAAGAAAAAAAAAGAAAGAAAGAAAAAAAAGCGCCTTTTAAAAAGTGTGATTATCTAAGAAATCTTCCCAGTCCCGTGCCTCCACTTGTGCTGTGACTGGGCAGGAGCTGTGCCTGTGGTACCTGGCTACCCAAGAGCAGCATTCCAGCTTATCACCAGCATTCCCAAACACAGCTCTGCCTCCTGCTTTTAGGGCATTGCACTGTGCCACCGTCAGTGTGGAGCACTAATTAAAGTTCCATTCAAACCAGGCCTGTCTGCTCACACAATTCCAGCATTTGGTACAAGTGAATTTTAGCCATAACGTATCTACCTGAATTTCATTTCTTTGAGGGGTAACATTGATGCTATTCCCATTTAAAAACTGAGAAATTACATCAGCAGAGGCTAAAACAGACCCACAGAGGCAGCAGCTCCTGGGAATTTAACACTTTGTTATGGCTCTGAAGAGGATCTCAAGAGACCTACCTAAGACTACACAGGAAACTCCGGGGGAAAAAGAAGAACCCAAACTAAAAACAATAAAATCCAGCCTGTCTCTATCAACTAACTGATTTCTAAAACCACAAATATGGTGAGTAAGCAGAGCACATTCCATATTGCAAAACACAACCATGCAGCCAGTCTGCAGCAAGGACACAAAACAGAAGTGTAAAATTCTCCCTGAAGGATATGGGTGACTAGAGAATGTCTCAAACAGCTGAAGTGAAAAAACAATTTTCAAAAAATTCATCAGATAAGTGGTTCTCTATTAAAAAAACAGTTGTACTGTGGGAAATATTTTAGAAATGCCATGGTTTATGCTTTTGGGCAGATGTAGGATAGCACTGACATGGTGATATAGAAATATTGGGCTGAAAATCCAAATAAAAGCTGGTTTGGGGACTGCGGGGCATGTGCCCCACGTCTCCTGCTATGTAACACTTCACTGCAATAATTATGTCAGTTATTATATTTATAACAACATTTCCCTGGGAGACTGGAATTGCAACATTCCAGCTAAAGGCTAAACAATTAATTAATTTTTGGGGGGTGGACAAAACAAGCCAGCACAATCTGGATGAAGATGGCTGAGGGCACACACCAGCAGAGCACTGACCAAACCTAAAAGCAAGTTCCAGATGGATTCTGATGGAGCAAACCCAATCCTCTAGAAATAAAACATGAGAAAAAGGGGCAGAGCTTTTCTTCAACTTTCTTCAACCAGTTTTCACTCAGTTAAGGAGTTTTGTGTTTCCAGAGGCAGAGAAGTGCATTGAACATGTGTTCTGTAACAGGAGGGAGTTTGCTGGATTTCATCACTGCTGTGAAGCAGGGGTCATGGAAGGAGACAGGTTTTCTAGGCCAGGCACCACAGTCCTGACTGAACACTTCCAGTGTTACCACACAGTTTCACAACCCTCACTGAACTGTCCTTAGTTTACAACAGTGGCACAGAAAAGTGTTGAAAGAGCAAGAAGATTTTTATAAACAATATTGAAGGAGGTCAATTAAAAAAAAACAACACCAAACCTGAGAATGGTTTCAAGTGTTGATACAATTTCCTATTATCTTTATTATTTTCTGATCTGGCTGAAGATCAGGCCACTGAATGTAAAAATCTTCTGGAAATGGTGCATTTATACAGCTAAGTACGAGGCAACCCTTTCACTAATTGAGCTTGCCTTGAAGCCCCAGGATTTCTAATGAGCCACCTCCAAGAGAAACTGCTCAGCTCTTGTGTGAACATTTTGACTCAAACTCTAAATCAAAGCTGCTTCACTGTAATCAATGTCAAGAAAAATGGAAATTAAAATTTCCATTGTTCCCATCATTTTTTATACCCATTCTTTAATCATAAGTGTGAAAATAAGTTGCATTTAACTCCCTGGTGTTTCTGTGCTCATAAAACAATTTGGTATTTTATCTGCCTCAGCTTCTGGGGAAGTATCTGTTTTCTCCACCAGAAAACAGAAAGCCAGTTGTATTTTCATTAATTATAATCAGAATCATTATCCTGTTAGACCAGAAAAGGGTTATTATCCCAGGAAACCCTATCCTGAGAGATGAGCTAAAAGGCTGGAGTAGAGCAGGACAATCCCAAGGAGTTTTCTGCTGAGCAATTTCTGCAGGATCAGCTCTGCAGCATTGATGGATTTCCATTTTTAACATAACTCACTTCCAGACAGATTTATAAAACTTCTATAAAAATCTTCCAGACTTTTAAAAAAATCCTGTCTGGTTAGTATATCTGAAAGTTTGACACAAGGAAAGATCTGTAATACTCAGTTTAAAAATCTTACTAGCAATCAACAGCTTAAATTGCCAGCATTTTTAGTTTGAGGAGAATGAAAACTTAAGGAGTTGGTACTCCTAATTTATTTCTCTCACTACCACATCCTCAGAACATTTGCTTCTCTCTGTTAATGATTGCACTGAACAGTAACTGTCTCACAGGACCCAGAGTATTAAAGTATCAGGGCTAAACAAATGTAATCTCAAAAATTAATCCCAGTTCTTTCTGCAGAGCAGGAGGTTCTGGTGCTACCTTTCTGTTAATATTAACTGGGCAACAAGAGCATAAATTTCCTCTCTCCTCTCCTTTTAAGGAATTAAGCTTTCCACCTACACTCTTCTTCAAAAGGGGATCCAACAGTGACTATTTTAACATAGTGCCCAGAAAAACGGATACATTAAATGCCATCAAATGGAAGTGCTGCAGAAAAAGTTGTTTTATTGATGTATTTCTTCCTGCTTTCCCATCTTTGCAAGATGCTTCCACTATATCCACCCTCCTTTCTACAGCATATTCCACACAAACATGCAAGTTGCTCATTTTGTGCTCACAGGAATTCTTCAGTCACTTAAATCAATTTGCTTCTTTGCAGAATTTGACCCAAATATTCCTATGGAAGTTTTACCTCCACAGGGGTGGATTGTCTTTATTTTTTTTTCTAATGTGTCTATAATCATCTCTCTCCAGGAAATTAAATACTCCCACCTCCACCCTCACCTGCATTTTCAATTTGGCAGCTATCTGCAACTCTATCCCGAAAAATCAGTTTGATGCTTGTGGGAGAAGCTTGTTACAAAGAAAGAAGGAACCCAGTGCTATTATTTAAGGATTTAATCAGTAATTAATAACCAAAGCTTCTCCTGCAACTCAAACAAAAAAAGCCCCAAACCAAACAAAGAGGGATTAGGAGATGTGATGTTAAGATTTGGGTTCATCTGAATATCTGGGAGCACACTCACTTTCCAAAGAGCTGCCTTTGCCTCTGGGAAGGTGAGGCAAAGATCGAGTGTCTGAAGGCTATAAATGAGTATCAGATGCTGTTACCTCATCACTGTCTGTGTGCCCACCTCCAAATTCCTTCTTTACAGAGAGAGATGAAAGCAAACCTGCACAGCACTGTCCATTTGTGATCTGTATGTGTCATACAGGTCAGAGACAGGCAATGGTTTCACAGCACGGCACTTCCAAAGGATACAGGAGAAGGAGCAGACTGTGCACTACATTTTATATAACTGGATAACTTTTAAAAGTCCCTGTTTGAATATCCTCACCAGGGTGGTCACATCAGAGATATTTAAAAGTAATGTGAGAAGGGAGGAGGCAGGAAGAGAGAAACTCTTGCTTCTGGGAGACAAAAGGTATTTCTGTAGCTCTAAGCCTTGCTGTCTTGTGAGAAACTCCTACAGAGCTTTAATCTTTATCACATTCTATCAAAGTGTTACATTAAAATTAATTTCAGTTAAAAGAAATTCATCTTGGCTACTCTGAGCCTTAAGCATGAAATAACTCATTTTCTAAGTCAGTTAAAACACAAACAAGGAACTCTTGTTTTCTACAAAACTTTACCACAAGCAATCCAGCAGCATGAAAGCAGTTTTGCACCTGGAGATGAAACACATCCTATCAACAGACACAGTTTTTAACACCAGAAACACCAGATTAGGGCTTTGCTGCAGGACAAAGCAGCACAGAGCTCCTCGTTACCTGGTCCAAGTCTCAATTTCAGTAGCACCATTTTTCTTAAGGGAGTTCTGTTTAAAGTTAAAGAGTTTGGCACTTGGAATCTCAGGTCCACAAAATAAACCCAGGGCAGGATGGCTGAGAGTCATTCCAGAGGGAGCAGCAGGTTTCCCCTGCCCGGCTCTTCTGTCCTGACAGCTCCCGTGCCCGGTGCTGTGGGGGACAGCAGGGGGACAGCAGGACACATTACCCTGCTCAGACTTCCTTCCACGGGGTAAGAGGGCTTTTTATGCAAAGTACTTTCCAGCCCAAGCTTGTTCACACTAACTAAAAAAGCTGAATTACGAGCTAATTAAGTCTGTAATTCCCCTTTACATTCCATCTCACCCCCAGATAGCGGTGAAGGGGAAAGAAAGAAAACAAGTTACCTTCATTTAAACAAAACCTTCTCAAACTGTGGCTCCCCAGGGCAGCTGCAGCTGAGTTTGAAGTGAACTTAAACTCTGCCAGTGCCTCTGGGTAGGCAGAGCTGCTGTAACCAGCAGCTGAAATGCCCTGCACCTCAGGTGACAGCTCCTAAGTAAACCATGAAACAGCAGAAGTCAAAACAATAAAAAAATAAAAGTCTCTAGATTAAGATTGCCTTCCCCTAGAGACAGAACTGTATTATATCTCATTTTTTAAAGTTTTGAGACATATTCTACTGTCTAAGAAAGACACCTGTGTTAATGGTTTATGAGTTTACACAGTTGCACATGGAATTGAAGGTGCCTTTTCACCCAATTTCATACAGCTTCTCCTGGTGTGTCTTACTGACTTCAAACAACCCTCACAGCTGGGGGAAGCAAAACTGCAAGAGGCATTTTGCATTTGGGATGCATTTCTTTCTTTTCAAATCTTATCCCAGTTTAAGGCTGTGTCCAAGCTGGTCCCAGCAGCAGGACTTTAAAACCCATTGTTATTCTGCCACACTGGGCACATATTTACAATACACGTGAATTGATAATTATATTTTCTCTTGTTCTAAAAATAATTTTAAAATGGGGAGCGGCTGCCTCATCAGCTAAAGGAGCTGAAGCGACAGAGCAAAGTCCTTGAGCTGTTCCCAAATGAGTGCAGCAGCCACATTCCTCCTGAGCGGCCGCTGCGGGCAGGGAAGGGGGAGGAATCTCCTCTCTCCGCTCGGTTTTCACCCCGCGGAGATTGGGACTAAAGTAGCCCCAGGTGTTGCTCTCACAGGGAATTGGGGCTTAGCGTAAGGACTAAAAGGCCCAGGAGAGCCATTATGTTTATTTTTATGTATCCTCCTCGAAATAATCACGCTGCAATTTTTGTTCCTGCTCAGTTGTGATCATGTACAGGAGGAAATCCTCAGCTCTCAGTTCCCAGGGCAGGGACTGCTGCCGTTATTTATTTGCTGTGTGGAGATCTGCAATAACATTTATTGGGTGAGAAGAATTTCTCTGTTATCAGCCCCCCACCCTTAGATAAGTCTGAGAACTTTACAAATAGGGCTGCTCATGATTTACTGGGCTTTCAGCAACGGCCACGCTGATGTCACAGGTGAGTCCCTTGAACCCTCAGGGAACAGGGCAAGTTTTATCTCAACTCCTTTTTAATTGTCAGAAAATCTGCTTTCAAAGAGGCCCTACTCCAGCTGTTTACAAAACCTGCATGATTTGAGGTACAGGCAAAGAGTAAGCAAAGTTAGAAAACACTTTTAAAAAATACACAATCCCTTCTCGTGCTTCCCTTCCAGAATATTCCAAATACAGAATGCTGCACTCTCCAAACAAAATTTGCACAGGGAACTTCTAAACTTAGGGGATCACTTTATAAATACATATATTAAAAGATTTTTTAAAAGCCTTTGTCTGTGAGCTGCTGATTGTCTCTCCAAATTTGTCCAGCTTTATTCCATTTCCCTCCTTCCAACCTTAAGTGCTTTTTCCTGGACTAGCACAGTTACTCTTACTGCTCATTTATCTAGATCCCTTCTAACCCTTTAGATGGCTTGTGAGATACTGACTCATGAGCAATTTCTTATCTGAAATATCACAAAAACTGCCAGATATTTTCAAACTTCATTCGTGTCAAGAAATTTCTAAGCCAAGAGCAACATTTTACGTGCTGCAAATCAGGGACCACAAACTGACGAGGGATTGTCAAACACAATTCCTAACAACTGTATGAGCAGCACCACTAAAGTAAGCTGAGAAGGAAAAGCCAAACAAGAGGGTTTTGTATTAAACCAGCAAAACATATTCAGGCCTGTGAGTAAGGCAACAGCTGCAGCTCCTCTAGGGAGATCCACACGAGCAGAATGAAATGATGCAGCTTCATTTTCAAAGTGAAATCAGTAAAGCTGTTGCAGCAGGAAGTTTTTATTTTAATGCAAAAAATAAGATATACGTGGCAGTGCAAGGAGAAGAGAAATTACAGCGGGGGGGGGGTTCATGAGCTACAGGTATTACATTATGCAGTGATATTTATTCTTTTATGTATGGAAGTCTAAGACTCTACAACCCCATAAATATTTAAAGTCTTTTATTAACCACATTTGGGGAAGTACTGCACTACTGCAGTTTACAAATCCATTAATTAAAATTTTTAGGAGTTATTGGAATTGCCATTCAGGGAGCACTAAATTTATCCAGAATCAATCTCAACCTGTTTCCTCAGGTATCTTCAAACTTCGGGGGTTTTTCTAGAGGTCAAGTAGCTGCCAGGTCCCTTCTGGAGCTGTTTCTTCCACATTTGAGCCCTCATTCCCCAGGCCATATGGCTGGGTTGGTTTCTTCTCTTGCTCACCTCCCTCAGTAATTGTTTGATTAAAAACTTGAGATTTTTAATTCAACAGATGCTCCTTTTTGCTGCACTCCACAGGTCCTCCTCTCCTGTTCATCCCATGGGTTTTATGCCAGTGTATCACCGCTATTTAAATGAATCCCATCTGCACCCCGTTTGCATGCTAACACTTAGACAGGGAGGGAGAAGGTGTGGATTTCCAGCACAGCTGAGTTTTCCAGCTGGGGAGTCCCCAGAGAAGGTTGGCCTCCTGTTTATCACTTCCCTGCTCCATCCCCAGCCATATGACCCCTTTGTTTAGCCCTGCACAAGCACTGGTGCTGTTCTGACTCCATAAGCTGGTCCAGGGAGCAAATCCCTTCGGGGAAGGGAATAAATATTCCCACTGCCTTAGGCCTCTCCAGCAGCAGACACACTACATCTGCTCAGGGGAATTGTGAAAGACGACTTGGAGTGTGCGACTTCAGAGAAAGAAGTTTTGTTTTGAAGGAGCCATGTGTGCAATCTGCTCTCTCTTGGCTGGAGAGCTGCCAAAAGAGCTCCGGCATCAAGGACAAACGTCAGCGCCATCCCTCAAAGGCACAGCACACAACTGGCGCTGCTGCAGGAGAGCTCCAGTTCTCTACACCACCCAAACCCTGGGCTGCTTGAGCCCCCAGGGGCTTAAGGATTACACAGGACAACTTTGGGCTTCTGTGACAGCGACAGAAACTTCTCTGGGTGGCCAATTATCTCCACTGTGCCCCTGCTGCGACACACCCCCTGCACAGCAGAGACCTCCCCTACCACTTACGGCTGCACTTGAGCTGGAATAGCTTTTTCTACGGAAACTTTATGTTCTGGTTCTTTTGCCTCGCAGAAGTTTAAATATGACACTTTTTGGGCTTGGTAAGCAGCAGGGAAGCGCTTATTTTGCATTTCTTACTTTCCCGAGGTAAAGTAGGTCCCAAAAACCGCTCAAGGAGTTGAAAGTGCCATTTCAAGCAGAGTTTAAAGCCAACTAAGCCTACAGTGCCACCGAAAGGGGCAGTCCCGCTGTCCCTGCCACCTCCTGCACTGGCATCAGCTGGCTGCTGCCTGGTCTGCTCCTTCTCCATCAGATCTCTCTCCTGCTGACATTATCCTCGAGATAACAAGTGCACCCAGCCAAGCAGAGCAGGATCACCCCTTCAGCAGCACACAGCCTCACCCCGCTTTACATCCCTCATATAAAAAAAAAAACAAACCCTTTTCATATAAAAATCTTTCCAGACAGATGGTTACTCTTTGGGTTAAACTAAACCTTATCATCACCTGTACTTCTTACCTTTAAGGTATTTCCAAAAGGTCCACATCCTCACCTTGTCATGCTTTGCTTATTTATCTCAACTTCTATTTATAGGCTTTTTCCCTCCCCCCTGCATTAATTACCAGCGAACTCGCCGACTTCGCCGCTCTCCCTCTCCTAGCAAAGACATTTTTGCCCCGCTGCCTCCCTCAGACCCCTCACAAGCAGAAAATGGCCGTGTTTGGTGGGTCCTGTGAAGAGTTAAACTCTGGGGCCGGGAGCCTTCACCTGCGCTGCCCGTGTCACTGATAAGGGACATTGGCCGCGGTCACGGCCGAGAGCCCTCCGCTGGGGGAACGGGGAGCTTCGGGACCCGCCCGCCCGACCTCAGCCCGGCGAGACCCTCAGGGGACTCCCGAGACCCTCAGGGGACCCCCGAGACCCTCAGGGGACCCCCGAGACCCTCAGGGACCTCCGTGACCCTCAGGGGACCCCGCGTCCCCTCAGGGAGCCCCGCGTTCCCTCAGCTCCGCGGGACCCCCCGAACCCCTTAAGGGACTCCGCATCCCTTCAGCCCCGGTGGGACCCCCCCCCAAGCCCCTGAAGGGACTCCCGCGCTCGGCCGGTCGGGACACCCCGAGCCCCTCGGGAAACCTCAGCCCGCTGGGAGCCCCGCGCCTCCTCATTCCCCACGTCCCTCGGTCCCGGCGGGACCCCCTCACGGGACCCCCTCACCGTCCCCGCTCACCTGCGGCCGCCGGGGGCGGGAATGGGCTCGCTCGCCCCCGGGACGGGGAGGGAAGAGGCGCTGGAAGCCCAGCGGCAAGCCGGCCTGCGACAGCGGCGAGCGCGGCGCCTCCACCAAGTTTCCGGGCGGGGAAGAAAGTCGAAACCTACGTGAGAGGAGGAGGAGGCAGCGCAGCCGCCCAGGTGTCACTCGCTCTCCCGCCCGCCCGGCACGGCTCAGCCCAGCCCTGCCCTCCCCTCGCCGCCTCCGCCTCCTCCGCCACCGCCTCCCCGGGCCTCCCCGGCGGCCTTGGCCCGCCCCGCCAGAGGAGCCGCGGGGCTGGGGCGCATCCCGGGCCTCGACCGCCCGCTGCCCTCGGGGCATCCCTGCTGCCCCTCAGGGCACGTCCTGGCCCCGGCTTCCCGCTCCCCTCAGGGCATCCCCGCTGCCCTCGGCGCAGTTCCCCCTCGAGGCAGTCCCGCTCCCCTCAGAGCATTCCTCCTTCCCTCAGAGCATCCCGGCTCCCCCTCGGGGCATCCCCGCTGCCCTCAGGGCAATCCTCTCCCCTCGGGGCATCCCCGCTGCCCTCAGGGCAATCCTCTCCCCCTCGGGGCATCCCTGCTTCCCTCAAATCAATTTCCCTTCCCTTCGCGGCAATTCCCACAGCTCTGGGGGAAATTCCCTCAGCCCTCAGGGGAATCCTGCTGTCCTCAGGGGCATCCCTGCTCCCCTCAGAGCAATGCCGCTCCCCTCAGGTCCATTCCCGTCCCCCTCAAGGGCAATTCCCGCTCCTGTCAGGGCATCCCTGTTCCCCTCAAAGCATTCCCACTCTCCTCGGGGGCAATTCCCTCTCTCCTCAGGGGAAGGGATGGCACTGGATACCAGGGAGTGCTGGTTTCCCTGTTGTTTCTATAAACTCCAAGTAGGTCCAGGTTCCAGTGTTCCTATTCAGGCAACTCCTGGGAACTCTCCTGCTTCAAACCAGCAAAATGACAAACCACACACGTGGGGTTTAAAAATTTCCAGGCTCTGTTAGCACTATGTCCAAGCTTGGAATTCCTCCCAAAGGAAGAGACCAACCCATCAGAGTTTCTGGCTTATAATTTCTTTCTCTTGTTCACCGCACAGCCTTGGAATTGCCCTTCTGCAGACAAGAGGGTCATGAAGTAATAAAGGAGATGACGTTTCTGACAATAAAGAAAAGAAAATAGAACTTTAAACCAGCGGTTTAGAGGAGGATTTATTAGGAAGGGAACCTTTGTACACTGAGAGGTAACATAGTGTAGATGGAACAAGCACACGCCTGTCTGCACTTGATCATTTAGCATATCCCAGAGCTGCTGATATCAAATCAAATCAAAGGAGGAGAAAGTGCTTTCCATGTCCTGAAAAGACCTTGTCTGCCTCAATAGGGCTGGGGATCTGTGTTACTCAGTAATATCTAAAAAATGAGAGATCACCTTTTATTTGGGGACAGGAACTAAATGGTCTTTAGGGTCCTTTCCAATCCAAGCCAGTGTATGATTTTATCTCAGTTTTTAAATTCAGTTTGTCTGTTTTGTGTCAACTTTCCTACTGAGTCTTTCTGGTTCTTTGCTGCCTCATTAACTCATTCCATTCCCTGTTTTTGTCTGTTGAAGTCTTCCAGTGAGGGGCTGTGAGCTATGCTTGGGAGTGACTGAGGGATCTTTCTGCTGCACAGGTGAGCCTGTAGGAGGTACGCCATGTACTGAAAAAACAGCAAGGCCTTTTCATTATTTTATTTAGATTATTGTTGGAAATCTAACGGAACTGAGGCACATCAACAATCCATCTTTGCCCACAGGAGATCCATGTTTCCACTGGACGTGAAGTGTAGGGTGTTTTTGTAGGGCTCAGCTGAGAACTATGATCCTGCTTTGCCAACCCATCGATTTTGGTTAGGATAAATTAAATGTCAGATAGGATTTCCTCTGAAGCACTGAGGTTGGCGAGGCTCGGCAGCATCCATCAGATCACTGTGAACAAAAAATATTTTAGGAATAAATCTGGAAGTGCATTGCCAGCTCAGACAGGCACACCAGAACTTGGTGCAGAGACTTCAGGCTGGGTCTGCACCCCAACCTCACAGCTGAGCCTGAGCCCATCAATCCAGAACTGTTATACTGCACAGCCTGGCCTGTAAACAGGCAAAGCTTAAGCTGAGCTCTGTGGAGCTGGAGAACTCCCAAGGGGAGAGGTTTAAACCTTAGCACAGAACCATTCCCTCTTCTGTGCAGCTCCAGGGTGAGGACAGGAAATGTGTGGGTGAACTTGGGGTATTGGGGAGACCAACCCCAGGGAAATCTCCTATGGATGCAAATCTTCAAAATGAGGAATTCTGTCAAGCTAGCACTCGCTGGAGATTTTTATCAGGTGTTTCTGAGTGGACAGTGTGACCATACATAATTAAGATCTGGTGAAAGTTTATTGTATAAGCGTGCTGGAATTCTGGTTTGGTTTTATAATAAAGGAGTCCCACTGAGTCATGGCTACTAAATGGACTCATAGAGGACACGGGTCTCTTCTGCAGAGCTAACATAAATGTAAGGAACTGAAATTAATTTGGGTTTTAGCCCAGGCAATAGCAGCCACATCTTAAATAGGGCTTGTCTTGATGACACGAAGGCTTTGCTGTATTACTGGTTCCTACCTGCTCCTGTTCCTGCCCTGGCAACAAAGCACACCAACCCTTAGCTCTGCACAGTGAACCAGATCAGGACACTGATCCAGCTGAAAAACAAACCAGATGAAAATCTCTATAAATATATTTTATGTTAAATATATAAACACAATTAAAATAGATGGATATATTTTTAAAGCCAGATGGCATTCCCCAATATAATTTATAATTCAGAGGTGAAATGGATGGATGAGATTCTTCCCTAGAAATGCTAAGGAAGCAGTCAGAGGAGCAAAGTGGCTAAAGTGGTGAAGAAGGATCCCAAACCACAGCTGAATATTCAGTTTGCAAAGTGTAAATTAATTGTTCCACTGGGTTGTTGTGCTGGCAGTTAATGTGTTGTGTAAACCTGAAGAGAAAGCTCAGGTGTAAGTGTTTTGCATGGAAAACATCTCAATATTTGGGAGAGAAATAGTGTCTGGGTAACACTCAAATGGTGACTTTGGTTAAATTGATGTTGGTGAGAATCTCAGTCAGCTGTGCCTTCTCTGGCACCTCTCACAAACCCCACACTCTGTCTTCACTATTGATTTTGAAACACCAAAATTCTGCATAACTCAAGGAGTTTTTACTTACTAGCAGTTTTGTTGAATTACTTGTGTAGTTTAGAGAGCTGCCAAGACTCTCTGTCATGAAATCCAGCAATCTCAGGTCGAGTTTTATCTGTTTTCACTGCTGATAATTTCCTTTGTGTGATTTGTACAGTAACCACTGTGTGGGAAAGATTATTGTCCACACACCTGTGCAGTGCATGTGTTAGGGTTAAACTGCAGCTTTCTGGCAAACAGAAATCAAAATATCAACTGAATAAACCTGCATGTTTACAGATTATGAATTCTTTTATTTCAGAAGATTCAGATAGCTTTTTTTAAATTTGAAAATAGGTATTCAGTAAGCAAGATAATTGGAAAAATAACAGCAGGAAAATTGGATGAGAAAGCAAAAACACATCACACAAAGATTTCTAGATAAATTTAATCCCATTAAAGTTGCATAAAACTTGGTAACTGTGTGTGTGGCTGTCCTCTTGTGGGATGGTGCAAGGAATATAAGAGTGCATGGTATTAATTTGGGACTCAACTTTGATGTTTCATCACAAACAAACCAAAATTCCCAACCCACACACAAGAATGTAAACACAATTAAACAACAAATCCCACAAACAAGGAGAGAGAGTCATCCCAGGAATTTATGATTAAATACCCTGGAATCTCCCTTTTGTGGAAAGCAGAGCTATGGAAGCATGTGTGCATGAGGACCCAAGGCATTCTGGTGAACCCAAGGTCCCAAACGCTTTGTTGGGATTCATTCTGCCAGATTTTATAACCTTTTTTGTTGCTTTTGCAATATTTGTTATGTTTGCTGCAAATAATTTCTACCTGTGCATTGCAAACTGTTTTATAGGGAGTGGCCAAAGTCCCAGTGTTTGGGATTTATAAATGGGAACAGACTATTAAGAAATAAAACACAAGAATCTTGTATGTGTTAGTAATGATTTAGGACTCTTTTACATTATCTTTCCTCGTGGTGTTTTATTAACAGTGGGCAGTTATTAACAATGTTGGAGTACTTTATTTGATGGATCTGTAGGATGTTTTCATTAGATGTAAACAGACTGATACTCTGCTTCCAGAAAAGTGCCTGTTGGCAGATATGAAGAGGGCATCTGGCTTTTCTTAGGAAGGGAAAAACCCATCTGGCATTTTGCAGTGGACCAGATATGGTAATATAAGAATAAAAAAAAATGAAGAAAATCACTTTCTGGGTTTGCTGTTGTGAATAAGATTGATGCCTCTCCCTTAATTTTTAAATGATGCTGTTGAAATGCTGCAGCTGCTTTGTAACCAACTCAGATTTCTTTTTGTCATAATGCTGCTGTTGCAGTATTTTCAGTGAGAGATCAGAAATACTTCACCTACCAAAAAAAGATACTGTAGCAATAAATGAAATAATATTTTGTTAGGCCAATTTCAGCTCCCACTGAATACTCCTTTATTATTTTACAGGAGTGGACTTGATCTTTGTGGTGCTTAGTCCAAAAGCCTGACTCCCTTACTAATTTCTTGAAGGAAAGAGATAAGGTACCAAGTTTCCAGCAATTATTTCTATATAGCAAGTATGGTGCTCAATTTACTTTATAACCTGTAATAACAACACTATTCTCCTAGTTAAAGCTGATAACAGATACTAAGGAGACTTGATCCAATTCAGGAATATTATCTATACAGTTCTGTGCCTGGGAGGTACTGCTGCTCTCTGATACAGTGTCTGTAATACATAATGTGTTCCTGCAGGGTTTAGAATTTGACCTCCAGCCACTTTAGTTCTGCTAACTGGTTAAAAACAAACCTGATTTTATGTCTGTGTTTCTGAGCTTCTTGGGCAGCCGGGCCAGAGGAAAGGGCTGTGTGTGTCCGGGGGTGTCACCCTGTCCCTGACAGGAAACGCTTCCCTCAGGGTCCCAAGCGAGGCTGTGCAGCTCTGACCCTCCCGGAGGGGCAGGAGCCGGGGGAAGGCTGCAGCACCGCTCCGGGGCTGGGAACTCCCTGCAGGAGTGTTGGGAGCAGCAGCAGTGACCACGGAACACAGAGCACAGCGTGGCATTCCTGGAGCACGTTCAGGATGCACGTTCAGCACGTTCATTTATGCACTTTGGTGAATATTATATGATAGATCTGTGCTCCATTTTGCCTGACATCCCCAGAGATTTTATTAAAATTATTATTAATTTCTGGAGTACATTCTTGTTTTACTGTGTAATAATGAGAGGGTATTGACACAGAGCTTGCTCTTTTCAGGTCCGTCATAGGAACACCTTGGCCAAAGCATAAATGAAGGCTCTTCTGGTGAAGATCTATTTAAATATCTGCAGTCACAGACATATTCCATCCGACAGTAACTCTTTCACACCAGGGCTTGTTCTGTCGTTACTGCAAGGTAATAGAGCACCTTCATTTCTCCAGCATATGCGAAATGCTCAGTAGGTGTGAGCTTGGGGGTTCCATCACCTTTCATTGGGAGCTGTCTGCCAGAGGATAGTGCTTGGCCCAGGCTCCTTCCTGCTTCAGCAAGGGCTGCTCGGCCATACAATGTGTTGAAAATGTCTCCATTTGGAAAATTAAACCAGAGATCCCCTTGGTTCACGCCACCACAACAGCTTTCAAACCGTTTTCAAAAGCAGAATCTCTCAGGGTGTCTCTTTTTTGTGGTATTTCACCCAGCCATACATTTACAGCTCACACCTGGGCTCAAAAAATGACTACAGCAAGTCCCAAGTGTCAAATCAGCCATCAGCAGTGGGCCAGGAACGTGACAGCTGTGCAAAGAGTGGAAAAGGATAAAGATAATGATCCTAAAACTCCTAAAAACTGACAGGTCCCTCTCATCACTTCTTCATCCACAGCTTGCTGCAAGCCCTTCAGCACAGCAGGTGCCAGAGCAATTTAAATGAGCATATAGAATATATCTCCATAGGGATTACTCCTTTGGTGCCTGATTTTCCCTCACTTCTGGAACAGAAGAGAGACTCAGTGTCCATTTCTTTAACAGTGTTTAGAACCATCCTCCAACAGAGTGAAGAAGCATCTCAATATCGGGAAGTGTTGAGATGTTTGTTAGAGAGGCAAAATGTACTGAGATAATTTGACATTTCTCCCTGGAGTTTTCAGTTAGCAACGTTGCCCTGGAATACCTTGGGTATTTACAAATCAATTTTTAATAACAGTAATATACATCCCAAAGGAATGTGGGATGGCTGCAAGTCTCATCAAGCTCTGACACAGATCTGGAGCCATACTAGTTAAACACACTTTTCTTCAAAACTCTGCTCAGGCAAAGTGACATATTTCCAGTGAGACTGTTCAGTCTACACCAAAAAAACAGACATATCCTGAGGAAAAACAAGATCCATCCAAATAATTGCTATGTGCTGCAGCTGGAGCTCTGTTTCCAGAAAATAGCTAAATATAAACATTCCCCACTGGATGGGTGGGAAGCCAAGGCTGCCTTGCAGCACAGATACCCACTAAATAGGATTATCTATTAACAAGCTAATCCACAAGAATTCATTCTGCACTGAGAGGAGATCAGAACAAGAAGCAATACAGCTGCTTCAAGTACAATTATGTAATTAATAAGTATTCTCTGAAAATACCACTGTGGCCTCTTAACTGAGGAGTTATTTCTCACACTCCTGGACCAAGCTGCTTCGTTTCCAAAATCCAGAGGTTACATTTTGTTAGCTGTCAGTCAGGAATTCTGCACCATCCCAGGTGACCTGCAGCTCTGGTTTTCCTCTCCTTGTTGCAGTGCCACTGGAGATGTTGTGAGAAGGAGCCACAACTTCGGTGCTGCTGTCCCAGATTCCTTGGAAAGGACACTGCAACCCCAGCTCTAGGACTTTACATAATCTTTGTACTTGTACATCACTTCTGCTTTTCTAGGTGACCTCTAAAGTAGAAATCTGAAGTGTCACAACAATAATACAGCTGTAAAAATAGATAAACTTTTCATAGGAATACTTTAACACAGTTCTGTCACAAGCTGGAGCTGGGTTTTGGCAGACCCAGTCATTAAACCTTACATACTTCTGTAACCTGTACTTTAGGCACTTTTCTGGAGAAATATAATTCTGCAGAGTTGCCACCTGAAACTCTGGACCGATGCCACAGATTTTCTCAGCGTTTGATGGATGTTTTACACGAGTTTGCTGGCCGTAATTACGGATTGTTGCAGTAATGAAAGTCCTCTGTCGTGCCTCCCCATTAGGCTGAATTCAGATGCAAGCGATGGGGTAAGTCCGGTTAAAAACAAAGGTGCTGCTTGTGACACAGGACATTCCAACAGCGCTCCCCTTCCTGCCAGCTCTCCCCCTGAACGCTCAAGTCATCATCTGCGGAAATAAAGGATCCTGTGCTTTTGTCCACAAGACTGTTTGAGGGTATTTTATGGACCCATCTTCTCAAACTCTGAGGGCAGCCCTCACAGACTGTTCTGACCAGTTTTAGCGGCCTGCCTTGAATTTAAGCTATGCATGACTTAGGAAGAACAAGCTCGTTAAATACATTCCAGTGGTGACTTAGCATAAGAAAAAAACACACCTCTTCCGTGCCGTGCTAGCAAATGTGCTGCTAAGTCAGGTGGGGTTTGCCCATGAATAATTTGCTTGGCTCAAGTTAAGATTCTGCTGTCTGAACTCAATAAAAGAGCTTGGGATGAGGCACGTCTGCCTCCAGCCCAGTCATCCACACCTGTAAGATCTTCAAAATACTGAAAGAAATAAAAATAGTTTTACAGGAAAAACTTTTACCACTTACAGGAAAAACTTCACAGGAAAAACTACAGGATCTGATGTGAAAGAGTTACTGTCAGATGGAATATGTCTGTGACCGCAGATATTTAAATAGATTTTAACCAGAAGAGCCTTCATTTATGCTTTGGCCAAGGTGTTGTTCCTATGATGGACCTGAAAAGAGCCTGCTCCGTGCCAATATCCTCCTCATTATTACACAGTAAAATAAGAAGTGTACTCCAGAAATTAATAATAATTTTAATAAAATCTCTAGGGACGTCAGGCGAAATGGAACACAGATCTGTCATATAATATTCACTGAGGTACATAAATTAAATCTGTGCTTTTTTGTCATAGCCCATTTTAACTTCCCCTTTTGGTTGTAATGTGGAGCCCAGCTCTGAATTCAGAAGAAATGCAACAGCTACACTGTTTGTCCTCCTCAGAGAAGGGGTGTTTAGCTGCTCTGGGAATATCATCTGCTGTATTTGCTGACAGGAAGTGATTTGACGTTAAATCTATTCGAGAGCAGAAATCACTGCTCACTTCTAGTGTTATTTTTTCTACATTTCTCAGAAGATGCAATGGTCATTGTAATGATCATTATATATTAAAAACTAAAAAAACCACCCTAAAAACCCAAACAAACAAACAACAAACAACAAAAAGAAACAAGTAAGCAAAAAAGCCAAACCTCTTCAATTCTATCCCCACTTAAATGAGGGATATCCAAACTATTAATCTGCATACCAGGGTTTGGCTAGTTAAGAATTTCTTCAGCTGTGGGACTGAAATATATCCCCCAAAATGAATTACCCGAACAATATTTTCAACTGCCTACTCCATCTCACAGATCCAGCAATTCCCTCCTGTGGCTGAAGATGCTTTTGTTTGGTTGTGCAGCTCAGGGGACATCTTTTGTCATGGGCCATCTTTTGATTTCTGGCCCAGCTGCATTCCTCACCAGCCGTGGCAGTTCCCCTCTGCCGATGAGGCCGCTGGCAAGTTTGTCTTCTTCACCCATAACACTCAGTCTTTCTTAATCTCTTTTTCCCTAATCATCAAAACACACTTTTCAGATATTAACGTGCAGATTTGCCTGCTGGCAGACTCCCAGTTTCCAGTTCAGGTTACTGATTTAGAAACTGTAGTTTAGTCACTACAGCACAACAAAGAACGGGTTTAGTAGATCTCAAGGAGCTGCTTTTATTTTATTTACATCCGCTTCTATTTGTCTTTATTCTTTTGTTAATTGTGGAAATTAGCTCAGCACTCCTCTTGCTTTCTACAGGGAAGCTTCCTAAGGGGTTTAATTGCTGCTGGGGAGAGAGGAAGGCTCGTGTGTGGAATTTTGGGAAGAATTTGCCAGATAAGGCCCCAAGTCCAAGCCAGGCATGCTATTTTTATCCCTGATATGACTCTGAGCTGCAGTGGTGATGTTACAGTAGCAGTTAATTTAGGGTTCAAAGCAAGGTAAAAGGCAACTTGATATTCTGTAATTTTGTGTTATTAAACATTGGTTATTAAATATTACTTCTGAAAAGGCTATTTTGTAAGTACATCACAAGGAAATTCCTTTTTCTTGGCATGAAGATGTTGCTTTCATAGATCTTGGCACAGAGCAGTGTGAATCCATCACATTGTTGCAATCCAAAGCAAAGTTTGGTTCAAGTAAGCTAATAATAAAATAAAATAAGGGGAATAATCTGTGTTGATTAGGGTTAGTTGTCTATGTACAAACAAAAATACTGACACCAGCACAGACTTTTCAGTTCAGCAGAACCTCTGCAAACAGGGGTGCTCTCTGCCTGACTACAAACCTGCAGGTGTGGGGGTGAGCACAGGGGAAAATCCTGGCCCTGGAGGACACCAGGCTCAGGTGGAAAAAGAGTCTTGGAGCCCCTGCCCTGTGTGGTCAGAGTACAACAAATTGGGATGAGGTTACTCTGAACACTGCAGCTTAACTTTAAGCTGGTCTTAAAGGAACAGATCATGTGGTAGCTGAGGCATGAACTTGCTGCTCTCTGCTCTCAAGCTGCCTTTACAATAAAAAAAATCTCAGTGCCTACTTTCCCTTTTCCCTGAGGAGTGGATGGGGTTTGGGCTTTCTGCTGGATATCCTGGCCTGTGGTGGAAGCAGGATCTGATGGGCAATGAGCCCTGCTCAAACCCCAGGTTTTGAAGTGGTTTCACTGTAAAGGTATCTGTGGATTTATTTTCAAATCAATTAATGCCTACATTATTTTCATATTTATTTCATATCAGTGCCTACAAGCATAGGAGGTAAAGTGCTTACATTTATTTTTTTCCAATCTGCATTGCTATGAGCACACACACTGATAATATTACTTACATTTGGACTTTTATTCCCTTACCTGTAACATTTTAGCTACAAAGCTAAAAAATCCACGAGGATAATTCCATCAATCCAGCTGTTTTGTGATAGTTGTGACCTCCTGCTTGTCCTGGAAGCCTGAGGGTTGAAGAGCAGCTTCTTGGAAACAACCTACAGATCATTGTCTTTGGCAACAATTTCAAGGTTTGATTTACGTTCTTTCCCTTGCTCCTTTACTAACGAAGCTCCTGAGTGACAGGAGAGCCGTGAGCGTCCCTTCAGTGGCTTTGCTGGTCCCTGCAGGTCCCCAGCTGTCCCCCAGGGCTGTCCCTCCCTCGGGAGCACTGCAGAGGTGCAGTAGCAGTACCCTCTGCTGGCACCTTTTGTGCTGGGCTCTGTCCCACCGCTCTCCTGACAGCTTCTGCCAGCCCATGTTACATTTCCCACTTATCCCTACCTCCACATACTCATTGACAGATTTCCCTTCTGAGGCATTTTTATACTTCAATAACTTTTACTATTCCACCTAAATTTGATATTTTTTCATCATAGTGTGATGTTGTCGTTGTAAATAATTTCTCTCCCTGCTTGGTTTTCAGGTCCTTGAGTTAATTTTTTTTTTCCAACAATCAGCACCCGGACAAAACATATTAGGATTTCTTTTTAAGTGCTGATACACTTGATACCATACATTAAACATGGGATGCTGACAGGATTCCAGATCACATTCCAGGGATCACAGATAAACAGTAAGAGGAAGTTTCCACAAAAGAAATCTAAAGGAGGAAGGGTTTTGGTTTCTTTTTAACCACAAAAGTAAATAGCAGAGAAGAATCGTCCTTCTGAGACTGGGAAATAAAAATTGTCTCGGGCTAGAGGTGAATCTGGGCCCTGTTTAGTCACTCTTAGCTGGAATTCAGAGAGGAAACCTCTGGGGTCTGAGCCCTGTGGTGAGTCTTGAATACAATGGACATCAGGCATAGCTGGGAGAAAGGAGTAGCTGCAAATCAAGATTAGAAATCCCCTGGGGCTGAGGAAGAAGATTGTGCTGCCTGTGGTTTACCCCAGGACTGGTTCTGAGCATTCCCTCTCCCAAATGCTCCAGCAGATTTTTAGGAAAGAAGAGCCCCGGTTCCCTCGGGCCCCTCATTGTCCTGCTGTGTTTAGCTCTGCTCTCTGCCGGTCTCTGGCACAGAGGAACCACCTGTCCCTCACAGATGTTCCCAGGCTGCTTTATAACAGGGGGCAGCTGCCGTGCACTGATGGAAAGCCACAGAAAACCGCGGCAGTTGCTCTTCCAGCTTCCTCAGTGACAAATGTCCAAAGCACTGCTGCCTCCGGTTCTGTGACAGCATCAGTCCCATCCACAACATCAAAGCTGTCACTGAGCAAGCAGCACAGAAGATGTGACAGAATCACGCAGGAGGCTGCACATAAAATAGTAAATATTTGTATTTATTTTCTGTGTTTACCTCAAATAATCCTTTGGAGGTCTGAAACAAAAGCAAGGCAGCGCTCGGTAGGTGTCAGTCCTTTAAGACTCATTCCACAGCTCCAGCACCGCACCCATCCATTGGGTAACAGCTGAGCTGAGGAGGAAAACAACACAGCAGGGTTTCCTTTCCTGTCCTTGACACCTGGGGATCTCTGTGACTGGCACGGCCCTGCTCGGATGTGTCACCTTGTGAGACAGCACTTCTTGGGGCAGCACCTGCCAGAGGTGTTGCATCAAAGAGGAATTCACCTTGGAATGTCTGTGTTTCTACTGGATGGTATCGGCTATGAATTATTAATCGTAGCTTTGCAGTTCACACTGCGGCCCAAAATTCCATTGTATTCCCAATTCTGTCAAAAATAACCATTTCAAAATGCTTTGACATCTGCTTTTCTGGAGAAATGTGATCTGCTTTCTTTCCCTGATAGCTCTGCCACACTGTGAAAGGTAGCTGGGAAATATCTGGTGGTTTACAAATCCAACACTGCAAGAGTTTGCAAGTCTGAAGCTGCGTGATCACTGCAGATTGAGAAGTCTGTTACACGAATAGATTTGGATTTTCTCTTTCCAGGAGGGAAGCTGTGCAGTTGGCTTTGCTTTGCTCTTCTGATTCATATTTAGAGTCAGACATAACTAGAGCTCACCTCAGTCTCCTCTTTCCTGGATTCAAAATCTTAGCGAGGTTGCAGATTTTTGACTTGTGATCACTTGGCTTCTTTTCTAGGGTCTTCTGATTTGAATGATTTGTTTTCAGGAGGCTTTATCTGACTTTAATGCTGCTTTGTAAACTGAGGGGCCAGATCCAGCTGAGATCAAAAGGTTCCCATCAGATTAAGGGAGGGAGGTAAATGATACCCCTTTCAGAATTCAGAGACACAGACAGAGCTGTGTCATTAGCAGAGCAGACAGTGGGATTTCTCTTCTCCAGCCATAACTCTTGCCCTCTCACACTCCTATGTGGTTATCAAACCTCATACCACAATAGGATATTAACATCCCATCCAGTATCCCACTCTAAGTTATGTTAGATAACTGCAAACTACAGGAGTGTGTTCCTCTGAAGGACAGAAAAGAGAAATGGGAAATACCTGTTAAAGTATTGTTCCAATGATGCATTTATTATGGGCTTATCAAACAAGGGTAGAAAAAAAGTTTAATGTTTCTTGGCTTGACACTTTCTAATCCCTTCTTTAACCTCCCTCATCCTCCCAAAAACAGCGCTCACACCAGAGCACTGATTGAAATTCAAAATTTCAGTCTTGAAATACAGTTCCGTGATTTTCACATCTCCATCCTCAAAAGTCTCACCCAGATCACAAAAGCTATTTTCTGAGTATGTGTGTTGGAAATGTTACAACTTTAAAAAAAAATTAAGTAACTTTAGTCATGGGTTTGTTAGCAGTTTCTGTGACATCTGCAGGCCCCTTTAAAGTAAATGAGTATGGCCAACTTCCAGCAAATTTAGAGATTTGGGTCCTGTCCTTGCCCACAATGTAGTGTCAACAGCACACTCAATATTTATCATTTTCACCATCACGAAGCAGTCGCAATATTTGCCCAACTTCTTGAAATGATCGGAAATCCTTCAACGAATTAAATCTACGTATCAAACACCTCATGTAGCTGGCTAAGCGGTAATTGCAATAGGTGTAAGGTAATTGCAATAGGTGTAAGCGGTGTCCAAGAGCCTGCCACCCCTGCCATTCCCGAGTCCTCGGCCGAGAGACAGGAGCGTGTGTGTGTCTGCGAGAGGGTGGGGTGGAATATTCATGCCATTGCAAAGACTCACGTTGTTACTTAACAACTACATTAACCTCCCGTCACAAGTGGTGACCTTGTGCTGACCCTGGCCAGCAGAACGGCCCCGCTCCGAAGCACAAAACATGAAAGTGGGAGAAGGAAGGGGCAGAGGAGGAGGAGGAGGAAAGCTCAGCTCTTCATGCAGGAGCCTTCCAAAGGCGTTCAGGCACACGCGGAACAAAAGCCGCCGAGCACGGGCCGTCCCCACCCAGGCACTCGCTCACTGGGAAGCTTTTCCTGGGGAGCCTTTCAGAGCCAGCTGCAGCCTCATACGACCTTTCAGTGGGAAAGCAGAGGGAAGAGGCCGGGAGCACACACACACAGCCTTTGGATCTCTTGTTTGGATCCTGCTTTGCTCTGCAGCACAGCCCTGTTGGCACAAGCGCTGCTGGAAGCTCATCCCGCCTGAATTTCAAAAATTCGGTGAAGGGACAAACATCACTATCCAAAGATGCTTCTTCTGCAGCTTTTTGGTCCCTGGAGTAGTTTAGTTTTGATAGCAGTGGTGGGAATTAAAAGCCCAACTCTGCAATGTCAGTATCAGGAAATGGCAAAGTGGCCCCAGTTTTAAGCAAGAAGGAAGAAAGAGGGATCTGATTGGCACAGGTGGAGGGGCAGCAGGAATTTGTTTTGCAAAGAACAGTTGGAAAAGTTCTGTGGAGCTGTAAAAGTACTTTGAAGGCAGGCTGGGAATCTCAGTGAGGGCTGTGGAGAGAGATGATGAGAAATTCCTTTCAGTGAAGGGCTCTGAGGGGAAATATCAACTCACAGAACTCACAGAAGCTCACACAAAGTGGGTTTTTCCCCTCTTATTTTCTAACAGAGTAGCAACAAAAGTGGTGACACTTGGGGTGGCTTCAGTGAGCCTTGAGGAATTATTCACATGTCTTGCTGACCACAGATTTTGGTCAGCAGACACTTCACTGCTTGGGGAAGTGCTGACCCATCTGACCAGTGGCTCATTTATTCATTTGCCCTCTCCAGCAGATGTCAGGACAGGATGTTTTAGAGGAATTTCCATAAAGAGCCTTTCTAAAATAACCTGCTTCAAACAGAGGCTCTTGGTGCAAGCAGAGATTGGCTTCTGTTCTGAAGCTTGAGGTTTATGAAAATCGCTGTTTCTCTTTGATTTTCCAGCAGTAAATAATTATAGGTTTGACATCCTCAGGCTTTTAAGTATCATGAGTCAGACATCCAGCTATGAGATGGTTCATAAAATTCTCACTAACCTAAAAATAATAAACACTGAGTTATTTTTGCTTTCTTCCTGGATTTGCATCCTTTAGGGTTACAGGTTTTGGGGTTTCTCCTGTGGCTGTTTAAAGTGTCCTCCTTATTCCAAAGGCTGAGGACTACATGTGCACAGCAAATTCCAGGAGTGAGGTCATCCAGAGAAGCTGGACAGCTCTCAGGAATTGCAGCAAAACCCTGAGAGCAAGCACAGGAGCTCTGGCACAAAGTCCTGTGGGGTAACCATGTGCCAGGTCAGGAAGTTCCCAAATGCATAAAGCCATATATGCTCCAAGGGCTGTACCTCGTGTTTGATCTCCAGGAGCCAGCAGAGCCCTTCCCGTCTGACAGCAGCCAGGCCAGGCCAGCGGGGCCCTGCTCCCTCCCACTTCCCCTGCAGCTCCTGCCTTCAGCTCAAAGCTGCTGGCCCAGCTCGCCCTGTTTACATCTCTCCAAATTCAAGGAGGAAAAGGGAATATCAAACAGACCTGGGCTCTTTTGAAGTGGCTGGAGGATGCTATCGGGTCCAGGGGTGTGTTGTGCCTTTGAGGCTTGTTTGTCTTTCCCTGTTCCTTGTGTGCAGGCCTTTAACCATTCCAGTCCCCAAACCATCCCAATCCCAAAGGAGCTTTCACCACTCCAATTTCCAAAGCCATCCCAATGCCGGGGGAGCAGCCCTGGCACCATTACAGGGCTGGGGTGGTCTGTGTTGAAACACTGTGTGGTTTTCAGGCATGGAAGTTTCTTCATTCTTTTGAAAAAATTGACTGGACTTAAATAATTTATTGTCTGCCAGAAAGAAAATCAGTGATTTGATTTGTTTTTCAAGGAGGAGGTTTTGTCCCTTGGCAGAGAACTTCCTCCTTAAATGTCAGCTGCAATGTTTGCCATTTGGAGACCTCTAATCATACCCACACACCATTAAATAATGGCCTTAAAATCATCCTGCTCCTCTCAGCTTTAGCGCTTAGACCAGGAGCTCGCTGCGATTTTGGGCTGCGTCCTCAAAGCCTTGTCTGTGGCTGCTCTCTCCTGGTGGGTGGCTGGAATTGCTGCTCGAGCACTCGAGATCGTGTGGAAAGGTGAAGCTCAAAGCACCCGGGATTTGTTGGGGTTTATTTCAGGACCGCCCCACTTTGCCAAATCTCCTTTAATGTGAAAAATCTTTTAGAGGTGAAAAGGAGTGCTTTTTTCAATTAGAAAGTAGCGAGGAAGATAAAATTTTGAAACTCCAGATTTTGGAAGTGAGTTACAGTTTTGAATATCAATATTAGGAAAAAAAAACCAATAAAAATATTTTCAATTCATTATTAAGAACTTTTCTAAATCCAGGCTCTGATTCATGGAGTCTTTTTATAGATTTTCCAGGAACTGGACTAAAAGCAGCTCAGACATACAATCAGAATAATTGAGGTTGGAAAAGACCCTTAAGATCACCGAGTCCAGCACTGCCAAGGCCACCACTAACCCACGTCCCCAAGTGCCACATTCACACATCTTTTAAATCCCTCCAGGGATGGGGACATCCCTATCCAGCCTGTTCCCTCCTTCTGGCACAAATTTGTGCTCTGGCCACATGCAGCCAGCAACAGGTTGAAATATCCTTACTTTGATTCCATGTACTGCTGTGTTGTGCTACTTGCATTAAAAAAAGTTAAAATTAAATTTAAAAATTGTTTGAAAACCAAAATTATCAACAATGTCTCTGAAAAAAACCCAGAAAGATGAAAACATTTCTTGACTTTTTAAAGTCTAATTTTCCTCTTTGTTTTCACTTTAAAAATATGAAAAGTATAATTTCTGTTTATGTAATTTTAATTTTAGTTATTGGGGGTTTTGGCAGCTGTTTAACTGCTATTTCTGTTTGTAGACCAATTAGTTATGTTCTAAATAGAAAGCAGCAGGAATTTTCCATTCTTTAGTGATCTCGCCAGTGAGTCCAGGTAACCAGGAAAGGCAGCAGGGTTGAAGTTTTAGCCCCAGCAAGATTCTTTATTATCTGGGCTTTAATCTTTCTGTGCTCAGCCTTTTGTTCTCACCTCCCTGGGCCTGGTGAAGGCAAAGCTGGGTTCTACAGTGTCCTCCTCCTTTGCTTCCCAGATCCCTGGGACACCTCTGCAGAGCTTAGAGTGCAGCAATAGGGGGAAAGTATCATTTCTCTTCAGCTAAAATTGGTTTTCACATCCCTTTCCTTACCTCTGTTGTCAAAAATCACTGTTGGGTGATTTTTAGGTAGGAGCAATTTTCAAAGGTTTGGAGACCTGGTGATTGCAGAGGGTGTCTACAACAGAAAAAGTCTGCAAGATTCAGATTAAAATGTGCAGAAATCTTCCTGAGATCGTTATGTTCTGGTGTGGTTTGTTCTCAGATTTCGGGGTGTGATGCTCAGGAGTAAAGGTTGGAAGCAGCCTGAGATGTCCTGGCCAATCTTCTCTGGATGATACAGAGGGATTGATTGAATCCTGCAAAACAATACCTCTTGCAGATTGGTAGACTTTGTACTTGACTGGTTATAAAGCACAGGCAGAGATTAAAGAGTCATCTTTAATTGGATGACATTTTAGGGTCCAAAAACGTTGTGTGATTTCTTTTCCTTCTGAGTATTGTCTTATGCCAAAATACTCTCCTTCTCTATCTCCTGTAATTTGTCAGAAAATTTCTATCCCAGTCTTAGAGACGTGGTGATTATTTCCATGACAACACAAAAAGCTTCCAGAAACAGAGATTTCTGACTAAATATATGAAGGCTGTTGAAAAGCACAACTGTGAGAATTCTGCCTACCCACTGTAAATAACAGACAGGAAAGTTAAGGTTACATGATCTCATCTTTTGAAACCGAAATGTTCTTCACATCATGTTGATTTACTGAATATTGGTTTTTTTTTTTTTTTTAAATTGCGTGAAAAAGCATCTCTCCAAACAATAGCAATAAGCCCTTAATATGCTGATCCACAAAGCCCTGCTCTGTTTCACGGTCTGAAATAAAAAATACACAGAACAAATACCCAGAACTGAGGCTTTCTGACAAGATGGCTGGAAACAATTGAAACACTTCTAATCCAGCATTTGACCTGAATGTAAAACTCTGTAAAAGTGCAAATGTAAATGAAAACTGTGCTCAGATCTCAGCCTGCAGTTTAAACCCATGATAAACTAAATCCTAAAGCCTCATGTTTGGAAATGTTCAAAACCAAAGAGACTCCAAGCCTGAGCTGTCATTTCCCTTGTTGGCTGGTCTACCTTTGATGGAGTATCCAGTTGTCTTGGTGTCAAATGGGTTTTTATAGCAGTTTTCCAGGATTTTAACCACCGTTCCCTGTTACATGAACAACCTCCCCATGTTTGATGCATTCTGAGGCAGGATTAAGCTCCTTCAGCAGCTTGAAAAGAGAAGAAATCACTGGGCCTTGCCAGGGGTGCAGCAGGGTCAATTCCTTCGAGTTCCATGTTGGGGAAGGAGTCACCTTTTTAATAAATGTGTTTATGGGTTTAGAAAAGCTCTCCCTGAAAGCGACATTGATCATTGCCTGTGTGCTGCACCCACACTCTGCAGTGACTAACAGTTCCTAATTCAGGCTAATAACTTCCCAGAGAAAATGGGAATGCTTGGCCTTTCACCCTGCCTTGCTCTTTTATTGTGGTTCTCTTTACAGATCTCCAGCCATGCAATTTAACCTGCTGAGAGAACTGGCCATTCCCACCTTTCTGCTGCCTTGATAAATGCTCCATTTACATGGAAAACCATGCAAATCAGCTGTTGAATTTTTGCCTTATTTAATTGCAGAGCTGGTTACTGCTCTGTGTAAACAAGCTGATGGCGTTTTGTTTGCTGACAGGAAAAAAAAACAAAATTGGGACAGTTTATATTTGGCAATGATTGGGTTTTGTGGGTGGCTTATGGCCTAATCCTGATGGAGACATTTGGTTTCCATTGTATGCTAGAAAATAACAAGATTTTAGGAAAGAAATCCTGATTCTTCTTGGTGTGAAGTGTTTGATTCAGCCCTGATCCATTTTTTCCCCTTCTGTTATATTAATAAAATCTGAAGTAGCAAATTTAAAGGGATTAATTGCATACAGGCATCCAGCAGCTTTGGTTCTGTTTCCCCAAATTTTCTGTTGCTACTTTCATTGCTAAAAGGCTGTAAAATGTTACAATGCTCTGTGGGTGAAATTTCATTTGTTTCCCCTTTCATTTGCAGAGGTGGAAATAATTCCAAAGGGGGAGGAAAAGAGACTTTTGCATGTTAGCTTTTCTGTGTCAAGTCGTGTACCCTGAGAAAGCCCAGGAGCTCTATCCCTGTGTATGGCAGCATCCAGGGACACCACCCCTCTGCCCACAGCACAAGGATAATGCTCAGGACTGAGGCTCGAGGGGTAAAATCCCTGGGAGGGGATGTGCTGCACTGTGTGAGGTGCTGGCCTTTGCCAGGCAGTGTCAGGTGCTCCAGAGCCAATTCTCACCTTTCCTGGTTTGCTGTCACAGTGTGGCTCAGGGTATTCTGAGCAGACTTTTCAGAGAGTTCCTTTGGAGGTGTCTGTCACATTCCAGGGAATTATGCAACAAAACCACCCTGATTTCCCCTGCACACTTTGTGTGTGTGTGTGAGACTCACGAGATAAATTCAGGAGATTCCCATCTCCTGTTATCCCAGACATCCACAGAAATGGGAGCTGGGCACCTCCACTCGGGTGCTTCAGGACCTGATCCACAGAGAAACCTGGCTGGACAAGCAGCAGTGATGATGTGGTTTGGGGGAAAAAGGAAATCCATCTCTTCATACAACAGAATCTTAAACTGGATCAGCCTCTCTGATTTCCAGTGATCCAAAGGACATTAGCTTAGCCCCATGACTCCTTTTCATTCCCCAAGAGCCTGTGGTATTTTGGTGATAGGGAACTGTGGGGAGCTACATAAGCCTTGTTGTTCTGGGCCAAAAATAGTTTCACAAGAAGTGACTCCTGCCAAAGAATTGGTTCTCTTAAGTCGCAGACTTTGGCCTCAAAGTGTTGTGGAATGCCATGAGCTCTAAATGCAGGAGGAAAAACATATTTGCAGGCAGAGTTTTCATTTGATTCTATCAGTGGGGACGCCGAGTAGTATAAATAAATGAATTTCAGGAACAGACTGTATCTAGCTCTAATTAAAGGAAGATTTCAAAAATTGCCAGATTAAGTAAATACTGTATTAGCTCTGTCTGTTACAGCCATGGCAAACCAGCCTGTTTGGAAGCTGAATTGTTTCCTGGAGGCACATAAGAAGAGAGTGTGTTCTGCATGTTATTTTAGCACAGAAAGTTTGGGATGAGCAAAACGCTCCTTATGCCCAAATTAAGAGCCCAAATGCTGCTCTGCAGCCTGTGCTGGTTTCCTGTGCTGGGCAGGAATTGCCCCTCAGTGCTGTAGCTACACAGCTCCCAGAAACATTTAATGCAAGGAAAAACTCCTGGGAACTGCTGTAGGAAATTTCACCTCTGGCTCATTTTGCTTCTGGTGTCTCAAACAAGAGAGACCCTGAAGCATGGGGAGATTTGATAGAAAAACAAGACAAATATGATGCAGTTGTACCCCTCATCTGTGACAGCTCCTTGGCACAGCCTTGGCTCAGAGGTTCTGTGTCACAGGAAGAGCCACTGGAGCTTTGGGTGCCCAGTTCCTGTGGGTGTTGTTTGTCCCACTTGAATTTTTTGAAGAGGTAATGGTAAGCATTAAAATATCTGGGCTAGTGAGATCATATCAAACCTATTTCAGGTGAAAATGTAATTTTAAAAAATTGTAATCTCTTCATAAAAGGAACTAGCAGGGCCTCTCTTCAGGTCTTTGCAGGAGAAGTTCATGCAATGTACAGCAAAGGCTGAGACAAGTAAATCTCTCTTGTAACATGAGGCTGGAGCTCAGCTCTCCACACTAAATATTTGCCACACCAGAGAGTTGTGCAGACTCTCCTTACAGGATCTTTTAGACAAGGTTTTATATCTGTTGTGTAAGGCTGATATATATGATGTGTCCAAATAAGGGAAAAATAGGTTCCTCTCTGAGGCACAATTCATCTCACCCTGGCAGAGATATTTCCAGATGTCCAGGATAAGACAAAGTGTGCCCTTCAAGTGCTCACTTCTCCCAGTTGTAGAGAGAAGTTGGAAAACTGGCCCTCAGATATATTTATGTGTGCTCTGGAGAGATCCAGAGGTACTGACATTAATCTGGGCTGTGTGCTCTTCAGGGGTGCCAGCAGATAATCCCTCTGTCCAACTCTTCACCTATTAACAAATACAGAACATTCTCACCCTGGATTTTCTTTAATGCAAATGAATAATTTCAAGGGTTACAGTCTTAGAAATAATTTAGGGAACTTTCAGTATTTGTGCATGGTTGTAGTGTCACCCAGAAATATGTTAGAAAAAGACAAAGGAGACACTTTAAAATTTGGGACAAATCTGAGGAATTCAGTAAGGAACTCGTTCAACTGGGATTCCTGAGTCTAATTACTTTGCTTGGATTTCTCCTGTAATTTATGGCAGCCTGTCCAAGCAGAAATCATTCTGGCAGTGTTCCAGCAGACTGACAGGATACAGGTTAAAACCCATCCAGCTTCCAAGGAGAGGGTTCCTCCCTCCCCACTCCCTTTCTTTCCACATTATATCTTCAAAATGAGCAAGCCCAGTGCTGAGTCTGGGCTGAGGACTGAGACTTTGCACAGTCTGCTCACGTCTCCTGCCTTCCCCTGCCTGGTGAAGTGCTCAGTGCACCACCAGTCCTCCAAAGATTTGGTGAAAATCTTGATCTTAAGGTGGGGGAAAAGGAGAGTTTTGAGGGAAATATTGTCTGATACTTTCCAGTGTGAGATCAAGCAGCTTTGTTTTCCATTGCTGTGTGCATTAGGAGGATTTCATTGGAACGGGTGCTTGCCTCATGTCACCAGTTCAGGGGTGACCTGGGCGTTACCTGTGACAGCTGCAGATAAAGAAAGTCACCTCCCAAAGCTTTCAGGGAGCAGGTGTGCTGAGGAGGGAGTTTGTGGGTAACTCCTGTCCTGCAGGATAACAGAACCGTTGGTGTGGAAACAGAGGGATCCAGGAGGTGTCCACGCCATCCACACCGGACTGGGCTGATGGAGAGGAGCACTGCGCTCCCAGTGCCCACACTGGGCACACACTGACAACTCCAGCGTGGAGTTTTCAGCTCAGACCAGGACACAGAAATTGAGAATGAGTGGTTTGAAAATGTGGCTAAGCAGAGCCCAGCTCGCTGCTCCAGGATGTACAACAGCACTTGGTGCTGGAAAGCCGGGATATGAAATAAATCACTGTGGTTTGAGGCAAGCACGCTCAGTTTGGATGCAGGAGCATCTTTGGTTACCAGTAGGTGTCATTGCAGGTTTGCAGTCACATTGCAGTTTCCAGCACTTGTGACAAGCACCAAACCGTGGCCCTGCTTCTTGGGACTTCACCTGCTGCCGTGGATGGAGCCAGCTCCTAATTCCCACACACTGGGAACCCATGGCCACTTTCCTCAGTAATTCCTGCTCGATGTTGTTCAAATTTGCCTTCAGCACTCCAAGGGGTGTGCAGCAAGCAGCTTTGTTTCTTCTGGGCATGTATTCCACACACCCAAAGAAGGAACCTTTGGGAAGGCCTCTCTCTACAATGGAAATGTGACTTGGGAAGGTTCCCAAATCACCACGACAGAGCCAGTCTCAGATTTCAAAGGAGCCCAGGCTGCTTGACTGTCTGGAGAGTGGATCTAGAAAAAGGAGCTTTGTATTGCTGCTGCACTGTTCTCTGGGTGGATCTGTTTTCTGCCTCCCTGACCAGGGGGCTGCAGGATGTTTGTGTCAGCAGGAGGAGAGGAGCAGCAGTGGGGCAGAGCAAGCAGGTGGAGGTTGCAGTGGGGCCCTACCCCCAAACATCCAATCCCTCCTGAGCTCCTGTTTCCATGGGCTATCTCACATGGACATGAACCCACATTTGTACCCACTCCAGCCTCTTTGGATGTCACAGATAAAAAATACAACCACGGCTTCAGCCTCCTGTGGTGGCACAGGTTCCTGCCCCCAGTTACTCCCATCCTACACTGAGTATGGGTGGCCAGGGCTGGGGCAGGACCAGAGAAGGTCTCAGGCAGCCCCATAAGTGCCACTCCCATGTCCAGCTCTGCTGTAATTATCCTGCTCTCAGATTCCATTTCCTGTTTCAGAGCTGCAGCACAATGACATCCATCCATGTGCTGGAATATACACTGGCCTTTCTCTTCCCGTGTTGCTCCTGACTCATTAGAGGAGAAATTCTTGTTCTCGGTCCCAAAGTATTCTTGCATCCCATTACCATGATCCAATTCTCCAAAGGAATGCCATTCCTCCTGCAGGGCACTAATGGTGCCTCCCAGCTTTACAGCACCAGCAAGTTCCACTCATGTGTTCTGAAAGCCCCTGCCAGGCTCCTGCAGAAAAATATTTTACAAGATTGGTTGCAAGTCTGATCCTTCAGCAATCTGAGTAACTGACCAATACCAGTCCAGTCCTTTTTGGTCCATCCTGTTATCATTTATTGGAACCGAATTTCTTAGAGATTGTGGGCATGATGTGCTGTGGAATAAGATTTGAGCTATCCCAAACTGGGCCTCAGATTTGGGCCTGTGTAGAAGTAGATAAGCTTGTGGCACAGTTAGAAATTAGGTTAAGGTGTGTGTATAGACTGGATAGGACAATTAGAGTGAAGTCATGGTAGCTGCCTTAAACTGAGATAGTTTACATATTTGTTCACGCTGAATGCCAATAAAAATGCACCTGCAACTGTAAATTATTTTGCACTGTATAAAACCAGCCATTTCGAGAATAAAGGGGAGAACGTATGTTTTAACCATATTGGTTGTATTGTGCATTGCTCTGTTCCAGCTTCCATATAGAGACCCTGGATTCAATTTATCTTTTAAATAGTTTTACACCTACAGCAAAATTCTTACAGCAAGCCTGGGTTTCTGTGGTTTAACTACGATGTCCCAGCTGATATTTTCCCACATTCTGCCCTGGTGTCCACATGGATCAATTACACACCCGTGGATATCTGGTGAGCTGCCATTCCCTTCCATCCCATCCCCAGATGCTTCTTTGGGTGCCTGAGTGGGAGCAGTCAAAGCACACAGTTTGGGACTCTGGTAGTGGAAAAATGTTGGCCCTAAAATCTGGTGTGAAGAATCTCCCTCCACGCAGCCCCTCTGTCCCTCACAAGTGGCACAACATAAACCTGAGTGTTCAGTGACACAGAAAAGCCTCCTTGGAACAAGTAGGGAGGATGTTACAGAAATGAGGTACAAATGAAGAACCAAGAATAATAACGTATTATAATTGACTTGCAAGTACAATATAAGTTATTATAATGCAAAATTAACTTGCTGTTATTCTTTCTTTAAAGCCTAATCTAGCCGAGACTCCCAATTCTCAGATTTGTGAGGCTATAGAGGGCTTTTAGCCAGAAAGAAAGGACTGCCATGCACCTGCCCAGCATTTTCAGCTGAAAGATTGAAAACCACAGTGTGGCTCTGCAGGACAGCTGCAGGTCTTTTCTCATGGCCTTGTAAACCAGCAGTGAACTGAGAACTGCAGCTGCAGCACCAGGCAATGTTCAAGCTCCTTTCTTCTCCTTCTTAGAATACAGGTTAAATTATCTTTCCTAAAAGATGGTGGAATGTCAAGGCAAAATTTATTCAAGAAGCTGATCCACTGAAACCAAGTGAAAATCTCATGCACACAGAAGTACTAATAGAAAAAAACAGGTTGACAATGGCAAGGTTCTTTTTTTTTTCTTTATATTTTCTTGAAATATGATGGTACTAAATTTATGTTTTGGATGTCATGAAACTCACATAATGGACTGGGCCAAGTGGCTCCTTGTAGTTCATTTTATTTCTTCTCTTTTCTTCACAGGTAGTGATGATCTCTGTTTGGAGCATCTGGACTCACTGCAACACTGAGAGGTAAATTTGGTGTGAAAAATCAGAAGAGCACTCACAGATCTTGGTGCTTATGTAGCTGCCTTCAGCATCAGGAACAGCAGAGGGAGGGAGACACACCACAGAAGGATCATAGCCAGAAAACTGAATTTAAATAGTATGACCCAAATTTTCCATTACCAGTTTCATCAGTATCTCCTCAGTTGCTTTTATGCCCTGCTAAGTAACAACCCAAGAGAGCCCTGTTTATTTTTATGTGAGAGCTCTTTCTGAGTCCTGGATTTCTGGGCAGGCACAGCTGCTGCCATCTCTGATGTTGGAATAAATGAAGATGTTTGGTGAGCTGGGATGTTCCCAGGGCACTGCCACATCTCCAAATCACAGCACAGCAAGTGAGCAGCCCTTGGGAAGCTGCTCATGGCAGAGAGCATCTTTTAAACACTGCTGGAGCTTTAAAGGCAGGGAGAGGCTGCTGCTGCTGGATTCAGGCTTTGTTTTGCTCCCTGAAATCTTGTGGTCACATTATTTACTTTATTGTGCCATTCAAAGGCAATGGGGAGGTAATTCTTTGTCTGTGTATTTTTCCATTGATGTTGAGCAGGGCTGGATGATTACATGGGCTGTGTTTTATTAATTATGAGCACTTAGAGAAAAGATCCCACTGCATGGCTGCTGCCTTTCCAGAACAAACTCCCAGCTGTGCAGCTCCAGGGGCACGGCCCCCTCCCACAATGGAGCGTGGGGCAGCGAGTCCCCAGTGAATCCTGACCAAACCAGTCCCAAACTGGGAGCAGCAGGGCTGTGGTAGCATTTTGCAGCCAGGATTGTTCATTAGAGTGCAGCTTTCTGCTAAGGGGGCTGTGCTGCCTGCAGGGCTGGGCGTGGCTGGATGTACCAGCAGGACCCACAGCCTTCCTCACCATATAGAACCTATATGCACCTACAAATTACCCATCTGGCTGTTGCTGCAATATCAGATTTATGTGATAACCCCGTGGCCCACAGGTGGATCAGGGCTCCCACATCCCTTCCCTCTGGCGCTGCACAAAAAGGAATTGGATATCCCAAGGACATCAATCCCAGTGGCCAGGAATTCTTGGGCCAGGGTGAATCTCACTGGGCTATTCCTGGAAAGTGAATGCAAAATATGCACCAGGGCTTTAAAGCAAACTGAGTTTTGTTTACACAGCTCCAAAACTTTTTCCGCGTGATTTCATGGAGACACCAGAAGATTCCAAGGCTTCCCTGCAGATGCAGCCTGGGCTGGGGGAGATGGGTGCCCTGCCTCACCTGCAGATGTGGAACTGACTCCCCAGCCTCAGGGATGGCTTTTCCTGGGGATGACTTTCAGTCTGGGTGAGACCCTCAGCTAACAAAAGCTGACAGCTTTTGGATTTCTTTTGAGCCCCAAACCCCTCGTGGTGCTATGGCAATTTACACCGCTCAAAAATGTGGCTTAGGCACACATTAAAAAAAAAATCCCAGGCTGCAGAGGGCATTTGCAACAGGAAACCCTGCATCAGAGGGTTTATATCCCAGAGCAGTTATATCCCAGATCCCTCCCTCGGAGAATATTCACAAGGTGAAGAGGAGGCAGCCTGCCAACCCGACCTTGTTTTAATTCAGCTCCCTGCGAGACATCAATCTGGGTTTCTACTTCTGGGATGCACTCGCCTTAGAAACAGTTGCTCATTCCTAGGTTTATCCAGAAGCTAGAGAGCTCTTGTAGCTTTTGTTTGTAATTGGAGAGCAAAGTTTAATCCCCACTTCCTGCTCTATTAATAACAAACCATCAGCTCTCCTCCTGCACAAGGGAGCAGCAATTGAATATTGAAAACACTCTGACACCTGGCTTGCACACAGGGGTTTTGTTCAATAGATCTCAAAACACTTTGCTAAGGAAGGAAAAATCATTTTAATTTCACTGGAACTGAAGCACAGGGGTGGGACACCCACTCTGCAGTGCTCCTGGCCCCTTGGATTACACTGCACCAGCAGGAAAACAGACAGGGAATGTGAAGATGTGGGATCAGAGAAACTGCTAGTGTCCCATAAAGGACATTCCAAAATACACAGAGAAGCACTAAAAAAGAGATTTAAATTAGGATCTTTCTGTTCTATTCGAAGGCTGAAGCTGCATGCTGGAAACTGGTGGGTCTGGCCTAGGGAATTTTTATGTGGCCCATTTTAGAAATAGAATGTTTGGAGCTGTGGGCAGGAGTTTGACCTTTTCCTAAATCACTCCTAAAAAGAGTTCTAGAATCCTCCTGCATCTTTAGCCGACATCTTTATCCTGGAAGCATTAGAACCCACATCTATCTTAAAAATAGGATTTGTGCCTCTCAGCCCACAGAAACGCTTGCTGTCCAGCTTTTCTGGCTGTATCATTCGCCACTCAAAATCCACTGTTAGCAGCTCTGTTACTTAAATCTGTCTGAATCCTGGTGACAAACTGGCCTGAGGATTTCCTGCCATGAAAGGAGTTTGTTATTTTCATGCAGCTTAGGGACGGTGTTGAGCAAGAGGATTTGTCAGCTGATTCCCTTCAGACTTTGTTATCATTTGGTGGGAAGATGCAGAATTTACTATTCTCAGCCATAGGCTGATCTACCAAATGTCTCTGTGTTCCTGCCATGGGCTGGGGAGGGGGATGTCCTTATCTCTGCTCCTTGGGAGGAGGGTGCAGGGCATGAATTGTGGGGTCACTGCACTGATGTGCAAGCAGCCAGTTAGTGCAGCCAGGGGCTGCAGGGGTGACCCGTGGGGGAGACGTGTTCCTGTCACACCCCATCACATGCCAAAGCATCAGCCCCACAAAGGAGCACGTGGTGCCCTTGCTCAGATGTGTTTAAGGGAGAAAAACAAGGATTTGGGGTGGGCTGAGTAACTCGGGGTGAAACAGGGAGGTTGAGGCTGTTGTACTTGGCTTGAAAAAGAGGGCACATAATGCATTTAATGAAGTGTTTGTGTAATTGTTTATGTTTTCTTTTTTTCTCAGTCCTTGTAACAGTGATTAGAAGTTTGTGTTGATGGGCAAATATTTCAGTAATTCCCCAAATTCATTTTGCCCCTGGTAGAGTAGGTGAAAACTACATGGAAAAGACAAACATGGTACACTGATCTGTAGAAATGTATTTTGACAAGGAGACAGCCATGACTGAGAGTTTTGTACTTGTAGGAGAGCCTACAAATAAAATCAATCCAGGTCACTCTTGGTGTAAGAAGTGATGGTTGGTCCAAAAAGTCAAATGAATTTGAAATCTGCTTTAAACTGAAGTTTTCTGCACTGGGTGGAGCACTTTGGTGCCCAGAACGGACCTGGATGCATAGGAAAAGATCCACACAGGAAGGGAAAATAAATATAGCCAGCAGTACCCCCAAAGGAATCCCCTCTCCTGCATGTGCAGGGTGCAGGAAGGGCTGGAGCTGCACTTTGTGTCCGGGCAGAGCAACTGTGAGAAACTCGAGGCGCATTTTGCAACGTGGCGTGGGAACCGTGCCTGGAGCCGAGGGGAGAACAAGGGAGAGGCAGAGGGAGCCCAGAGCAGGAAGTCCCCAAAGTCCCACACACTTGCCCATGGCTCCACCACGGCTCTCGTGGCTGGCCTGAGGCTGCTGGAGTATCCATCTCCTTTATTTCTCAGGATGAGTCTCTCTGGATTTAGCAGCTCACCACGCTGTGCTCCCCCTCTCCTCTCCCCATCTCTCCCACACTTTGACCTCACACCATGAAACTGTCAGAGTGAGGAAACGGTTTGAGCTGAAACATTCATTCCACATTACGTGATTCCAGATAAAAAGCAGGAAGCATTTAACCCTTTGAGAGCCTTTTCCCTCCTCCTGGGACTCCTTGGCTTTCAAACTCCTCGCAAACCCTGTGTGGGTGATGAGCATTGATGCTTTTTAGATGTCTGTTCTTGTTTTACCAGTGGCTCTTCCCAGAAGCCACAGCCCTGAGATTCAGGAGTGTCTGGACTTTGCAAACTGAACATAATCTCTCAGTCCTGCTCAAGATTTTTGATTCTTCCAGTGCTGACATGTATTTGCTGTGTGGGGAAAATGTGCATTTCCAAATGTATGAGGAGATGAACCTCTGGCTCCGTGTGTTTCACTTCATTCCACAGTTTGAGGTTCAGAAGTGCAAATGGCTAAATTTAAAGCCTCAAAAATAGATAAAATGAGGACTTTCAGTGATTAACACTCAGGATTTAGAAACAAAACTTCTTGCTTTCTTTAAAGTTGCCTAATAAATAACTCCCACAGAACAGCATTTACATATAAAATGTATCATTTCACAGGCCTGACACAAATATGTATTCTGGCCTTTAAAAGCTGTTCTTTTGGCAGATTAGGGCTCTCCTGAGAGCCAGCTCCTGCTCTCCAGCACAGACTGATGAACACTTGTCAGATATATTTGATATCTGGTGCTAACTCTCGGGTTCTGCACTTCATAGGTGGTCTTGGCAGCCAAAAGGGTGGAGGAGAGTGGCAGCTCCAACCCCCCATTGCCAGTGTTTGCCCTGGGAACAGCAAACAGGAGTTTGTCCTTCAGGAGCAGCAGTGACTTTGACATTGGCCTGATGGATCCACGTGGGCTGGCAGGTGAAGGTGTGGGGTTTTCTCTGCTCCTGGTGGGTGTGGATGGGAAACACTGATGGCTTTCCCAGCCTGGATCCTGGGTTTCCTCCTCAGGAAGGAACAGATGTGCATCTCCAGATGTACAGTTCACAGAAACAACGCTTTGGTGCAGCCTCAGAGAGCTGATAGCTCCCAGTAGCCTTTTTTTGGGCATTTGGGAGGTTCCTACAGATGCTGACCTCTGCCACCATTCCCAGATGGAGGGATTGGAGCACAGGCTGTCCAGGCAGAATTGCCACCATCACTTCCTCCCTGTCCAGCAGCACCCACAGCCTGTCACCTTTCCCAGAGCTCGAGGGAGGGTCAGTCTCTCTTATGGAAAATCAAAGGCAGACAGGAGAATAATGTAAAGATTGGATTCCTCTTGTATTCCCTGACCCCGCTGCTCTTCAGTGACAGTCACAGAACTGCTGGGGTGTGCCTTGTCCTGCTGGGTAAAGAGTGAAGAGTCTTCTTCATTCAAAACCACAGAGCCATGGAATGGTTTGGATTGGAGGGGACCTTAAATCCCACCCAGTGCCACCCCCTGCCCTGGGCAGGGACTGCTCCCACTGTCCCAGGCTGCTCCAAGCCCTGTCCAACCTGGCCTTGGACACTTCCAGGGGTCCAGGGGCAGCCACAGCTGCTCTGGGCACCCTGGTCAAACACCTTTGCTGACAGAGCACGGGTTTGAGTTCAGGTCCCCAACAAATGCAAAGCCATGACCTTCATCAAAAACAGGGAGTCAAGGGCTGTTACATTATTAATGTGATGTTCCAAATTAGCTTTTTCATCATGGCATAAGAAAATAGTTGGGTTTGAAGTGAAATACAGTGCAGAATAGTGAAGAGTGGTGGCCTCTGCAAGCGTCTGGAAACCTGGATCACAATCAAAAGTGAAATAATTCAACTGTCTCTGTGAGAATTCAAAGGCAACCTCAGAAAAAGCACAACCTCTGCTTATCTGGTGAGTTTTCTAACCAGCAGAGAAGGTACAGAGTGTCTCCAGACTCAGCAAAACCCCCCTAATATCTTTTCCAAACGACCAGTTACTGATTGTGAGCGTTCTGCACTGCTGCCCAGAGAGAAGAAAAACGTCCTTAGGAACAGTCTCCACAATCATCCCTCATAACAGCACAGACATGCAGAGTTCCACCCATCATCCTTGGAAAATGTGCAGCTTCCCCTGCCCTGCTGGAGGGGATGGGAAGTGTCTGTGTGATGAGATGCAGAGGCCCCGTCTTGAAACCCTTTTGGATAAGAGGGAAAATGTGAAAAATGTGTCTTCTAAAGAAGAGAAGATTGGTGTGACAGCTCCTGAATGAATTGGATCCCAGGGTTTACAGTCTATCAGCTCAGCTCTCTGCTTCATATTTGGTGTTTTTCCATCTGTAGGAAAAAGCATTATCATTTAGGATGAACTTTGTCCACTTCATGACAGATAAAATTATTGCACCAGCTACAGATGAAGGGAGACGAGAAGTGGGTTTGCTGCATCATTTTCCATGCTCCTGTTTATTCCAAAATCTTCAATAATGGGCTAAAATCTGACAGAGCAGAAAATCACCAGCTGTTCTGAGCTCCTTTTCCACTTGCACAGCTGCCTAGAGAAGAGAATCTGTCTGATTAAACCAAAGGGATTTCAGAGGAAAGCAGCAAAATTTAAGAACTAAACAGGTTTAAGTAAGCAATGACTCTGCAACATTAATAAGCTCAACATTGTAAGTAGAAAACAAGGGGGGGAAATACTGGGCTAAGCCAGTGAGAGCTCTTGGGGAGAAGTGGCAGGAATTCAAAGCACAGCATTGTAGCTGTGCTTTAAAATGCTTTAGGTAAAAAAGGTCAAAAGACTAAGGAGACACTTTTCTTTTGTTATAAACTGTGTTTGGAGTTCAAATATTTGGGAATAAATTTTAAACCAGGCAGCAAAAGTATGTTTCTAAGCCAAAGGGAGAAGAATTGCAGTTTTACTTGCTAAGTTAAATGAGAACAAAGGCATGAATGGAAAGGGGCGAGGAGGGCAGAGCCAGTGAGGAATTACCGAAGGAAGAGTCTTGCTTTGTCTCCACTAGTGATAGATTGGATCATCTTCTCTGCCCCATTGTCCCTGCTTTTGAGCTTTTCAAGTGAAGCTGGAGATCTTTTTTAACTTTAATTCCGTGGTTTTCCTGTGTGAGCCCCAGAGGAGATGGGCACAGCTCAGAAGAGCTCTGAGAATCCATGAACATGAAATATTAGCAAGTATTTCATTGTGTTCTGCTGCCTTGGGGCCGTGTGCTGGCTCTGCAAATACTGCAGTGGGATTTTGACCCCAAATCAACTTTGCCAGTGGGCAGAGGGAAATCCAGCAGTGACAATCAGCTGGCAGCCACCCAGCTTGCCTTGGGAAACAATTTGACAACTGTTTTCTGGTACACAGCAAGTTTCTTTTGAAGTCTCAAAAAGTTATTCCTTCTTCTTCATTTGTACACCTGACACAAATCCTAGGAGCAGCCAGCTACACAAATATTTCTGTCTGAGCTGCTCCCTGAAATCAGGAGCTGCATTTTCAGGTTTTATCCTCTGCTCCAGGTGTAAATGTGGGATCCAAACAGCAACAGAGTTTTAAAGGAGGGCAGAAGCAAGATGTGGGTTCAGATGTAAATACTTCAGCCATCCCTATGCAAACGGGGGCAATTCCTTTGTTTCTCCTTGGTGATTCTCTCCCGTGGATGGTGAAATGTGTGACAGGTATCTGTGACCTATGGGCACAGTAATTCAGATGAAGACATCTGGCCAAGATCATCAAGCAAGCCACAGGAAAAGTTAAAAATAGAACCTAATTTCCCCTTCTCCCAGATCACACTGCATTTCCATGGGGAACCACTGGACATGTGTGGGAAATGCAGCTGACAGGAACACAGAAATAACCATTAGCAAATATCTTCAGTGACTGCCCAGCCTGCCTTGGTGCTGTAATTGTGAGGTGCCAGCCTGTCACTGACACTTTGCTCAGTCCCTAACAGCTGAAATTTAGGAGACTTTCCCCAACTTTTAATTACATTCCTGTGTAATACAGCTTGGTGCATACCTTGAGGGAGGTGTACGGCCTGCGAGTCATTGTTCAGAGTTGGGAATTAATTACAAAGGACACAGGGTTGGAGCTGCTCTCAAGTACTTGCTCAGCTGTGTAACCTTGGGGCAAATCACTGCACTGCTTTGTGCCCAAGTAAACCCAGCTGTAAAACCATCTTGAAAACCAGATGGTGCACAAAGATTTAAAATGCTCAGGAGAATGATGAGGGATGAGAAAAAAAAATTTAAAAGAAGGCATTCTACAGTTCACTGCTGTTGGTATTGGTTCCAGCTGAGTTAATCTGGACTAAATCAATAGAACTGAGAGGGGAATTTTCTTTGATAACCAAAAATCACCCCACACTCTCCAATCTTTGTTTTGCCTCTTCCCTCTTGACTTTATGGCAGTCCTTTCTCTCTAAAGGGCTAATTTTAAACCTTCAGCAGAATACATGTTTTTTCCCTGGCAGCCTGAAGTTTCTAATTCAGGAGCAGGTTCTACATGACTTAACTTTGATCTGGTACAGGATTATTTTTAGGCACTTAATTCTATAGCATTCTTTTCTCCCTGCTTTCTGTGCTGCCATTCAGTGCCTCTGGCACATAGTGAGGTGTCCTGGGGCTCAACTGCTTCACCCCAAATAAAAACACTGAGCTTTATTGCCTTCTGTAGCTGGTTAGGCCTGGCTTAAAACCAGTATTTGTACTCCAGGTCAATGAACAAAGGAAATACTAAAGTTTCCCTAGCAGAATAAATGTTTGCCACATGTTAGGACCTAAGAGAAGACTTAAATGTTTCAATCTTTTTTGGCTTTAGCCAAAATGTAGATTTTTTCCCCCCCACAGGAATGTGGGAATACTTATTTGCATAAGGAATGTTTCCAAAGCAGGGTGTCTTAGATTGTAAGAAGGGAAAAAAAAAATAGATTTTTTTTTATAATATCTATATTCTATGTGACACATAAAGGAGCCATTTTATTCACTACTCAGGGAAGACCTTGCATCTTTTTATTAATCACTAACGAAACTAAAACATTGAGAGGTTTGAATTTTGGTGACATTTCCTCTCAAATCTGAAAGAGTTTGAGCTGAAGGAAGCTGCAAACAAATCTGCCAAGCTGGAGCACAAATTCTCTTAGGTTTTCTTTAAAACCAATGTCAGTAAATCATCTGCAGCAAAATTAGCCCTTGTTATACAGCACTGGAGTGGCAAAATTGTTAATTGTTATTCAAAATTGGTGATCACTTTTCCAACACAAAAATAATTCAGTTTCTGTGTGTCTTGCAAACTGCTCGATTTCTTATTATTGAATCTTTAGACTCAATATTTGAGCCATTGAATTTCTAGATTCAATATTTGAGCTATTGAATTTCACATTCAATATTTGAGCTGTGCTATTATTAATTTCAAACATTGAAATTCCATGCCATAAATACCAAAGTGCCTGGGATGATTATTGACACTGCTCAAACACCAAATTGTTAATTAAGCATAAACCAAAGTGAAAATTCCCTAATATAATTTGAGTCCCTTTTTGAATGATCCAACTTTTCCCTTCCTACTACCACTTGAAACTGAATTTAAAAACAGATGCAGGTCATTTGTGGGAATGAAAAACTCTTAAATGAATCAGAACACAAGACATTCGCAGATGAGCAGCTGTGGAAAACAATAAATAAAACAGAAAGTGAGCTGCAGATAAGGCAAATCCAGGTGATAAAATCATGGCTAGAGCTGTCTAAAATAGGAAAGTGAAAAACACAAAGTACATTGAAAAGCCCTGAGCTATACAAATATTCATCAGACTCCATTTACATTTTTGCTGCTCCTAATGAGGAAAAAAGTTGATTTAGCTCAGTCCTGCCAGATGAAACATCTGGGAGTGTTTTTCCATATCCATCAAACTTGGGTTTCCCTCCAGTGTCCCTGAGTATAAATCACTGAGCTTGACTCCATTCCATGGTCCTTGAATTGCTCTGTTGGAAGAAGAGGCTTGTGCAGGATGAATTTTACATGGTCCAGGCCTGCTCCTCCCCACTCTCAGTGAGAAGAGAGCGCTGGAGCTCTGTGGTTGCTGTTGGTTCCATAAATCAGTTTATGGGACACACCCCAAATCCTGGGACGTGCTGAGGCACAACCATTCCCTGGGCTATGTCCTGACAGGCTGGGATGCTCTGGGAGCTGTTCAGGGAAGCCTGGGTTTAACTCAAACAACAAAATAATGAATTCCCAAAGCCAAAAATTTCAGGCATTATAAAACCTTTTCTTCTTAAAAATCCCCCGGACAACCTAGTGATGTAAATATGTTTTGCGTGAAGGCTTTGTTTCTTTAAAAGCATTTTGAACTTGAAGTCTAACTAGTTGAGGAAAAGAAAAGAGTTTTAGGTGATCTCCTTGCTCTTGATCAATGCAGTCAAGTTTTAAACCACCCTGATGGATTTTTCCCTTTTACCATGTAAGAAACCTTCAGAAAAATGAGAAATGTTGTGGAGAAACTGACTAGAAAACACTGCACAAGTTTGTATTTTTCCCAAATAATCACTTTCAAGGCAGTCACTGTGCTTTTAAACAAAAATAATCTGAAAAAATAGTGATTTTTTAAAAAAATCTCCCTTTCAAGAGACACTCTAAGGCTTAAGTTTCCATATGAACAGATCTCTCCCCATTGCTCAGAACTCTTTCCTTCAGTTAATACTTTTCACTATTTATGCTCTTCATTTAAATGAATTAATTCATTTATTTTCCAGTCTTGATGAAGCAGATCTGGTCCATTTTTCTTGCTCAGTACAGCTCCCATCACTCTCCTCATGCCCTGCTGTGTTTGGGAACACAACCATTCCCAAGGGAAGTCACATCTCTTAAAAGCAGGATTTCATTTTTCTCATTAACAAAACCCACTTTTTAACACCAAGATTTTTGACTGCATCCCTTGCCAAAAAAAAAAAAAAAAAAAGAAAAAAAGAAATAATTTGGGACGATGTCCTTTTTTCAAACCACAGTTTCAAAATATTTGCACCGGAGAGCAAATTCTGCAAGTTCCTTTGCTGAACGAGCAGGGGCTTTTTGAGAAAGATGTGAAGACAAAACAGAAGAGTCTCCCACACCACATGAGGGCTGAATTGATGCCCCCTTTCCCCCAGCTTGCTGCGTTTTTATCCAGGGCTCTGGAAGGCAATTCCTGCGCGGCCGCATCAAAGCGCAGTGGCAGATTTGCCTTTGGAAGTCAGCGCCTGCTTGAGGCGCCTCTTCAAGTCCTGCATGTTGGGGGACTTGGGCCGCACGAGGTGGAGCCCTCTCCTCTTCTCCCCGTTGCAGCCGCCGCCGCTCCTGCTGAGCTCCTGGCACAGCTGCTGGAAGGCGTCGCGCACGCCCTCGCAGCTCTCCCGCGCCGACACCTCGCAGTGCGTCCCGCCCAGCTCCACGGCCAGCTGCAGCCCCTCCTTGGAGGACACCTGCCGGGCCCGCAGCAGGTCGCCCTTGTTGGCCATCAGCAGCAGCGGGATGTTGGCGTTGGGGTGGATCCTGCGGATGTGCTGGTGCAGCGGGCGCAGCAGGCGGAAGCTCTCGTAGTCCGTGATGGAGTAGACGAACACGAAGCCGTCGGCCCAGTAGATGGAGCGGTTTATCTGCTCCTGGCAGCAGATGCTGTCCGTGTCCTCCTGTGAAACAACGGGATTTGCACGTCAGGAAACTGTCGCTGTGTTGGGCGTTAGAGTTGCCTCTTTTTCGCTTACAGAATTTTTTCCCATAAGTTTCTAAGAACCTTAATGACAGTGCTTAGCCAGAGCAAAGGGAGTAGTTGAAGGACATGGCAGCACAAGGCTACACCTATTGTTTTTGAGTCTCTGGGAGTTTCCCTCAGAGGGGAGATAATGCGAGCTTTGGGAAAGGTAAAAGACAGAGCTGGGGGGGGAGGGCTCACTCTTGCTCTCAGCATTGAGGAGGACAGTCAAGCTTCCCCCTGCTGCAGGAAGAGTTCACGGCCATCACTCTGCCTTGTCCTGGGAAATCTGCTCGTGTCCCCAGGAATCCTGAGCTCGCTTTCTCCAGCCTCCCCCCACCACCACTGCTTCTTCTGAGCTTTGAGGCTCTCCTGCTACTCTGTAGCCCTGCACTGCCCAGCCCTGCAGGGACACCCCTGCCATTCCAGCTGCCAGCGCAGAGCTCCTCATCTCATCCACCAGCCCGGGACTTTCCTCCCTTCCAGCTCGGCCTCTCAGAGTCCTGCAGGGGCATCGAGATCAAACTGCCCCGGGCTTTTGTGAAAGAAAGCCCTCAAGGTTCCTGGTTCTGTTTATTACTAATGCTGTAGTTGTTGTTTGTTTGTTGTTTTGTCATATATACTAGTAAAGAACTGTTATTCCTATCCCCATAGCTCTGCCTGAAAGCCCCTTTAATTTTCTAAATTAGAATAATTTGGAGGGAGGGGATTTGAATTCTCCATCTCTAGGGAGGCCCTGCCCCTCCCTAGCAGATATCTGTCTTTTAAACAAAGACACACTGTCAGACATGAAATAAAAATGCTTGACTGCAGTCAGCAGACAGAAGAGAATCAGGCAGCTTTATTTACAATTCATTCAGACTTTTATAACACGCTGAGCTAAAAAGGCACATTGCTGGTCCATAGGATGGACACCTCTCTCCAGTGGTTTAGTAACACCAACAACACCTGGGAGAGAGGTTGTTATGGGAAAGGAGAATATTGTTTACTTAGAAATGTTATGGAAGAATAGTTATTGACACAAAGCTGCTTGGGAAAGGAGAAACCGCTGAAAAGCTTCCCTTGGGAAAGCCAGCACCCCTCAGAAATATGGGGCCCACAGGAACCTGCAGGAGCATGGACATCTGAATAACAGAATCAATATATGAATCAATAACAGAATCAGTATGATTGCAGCAGAAGCCCTTTATCGTTCACATTAACATGCAGTCATGGATTCTAAGTTGTTTGCTCACACATCCTCTCAGTAGTGGCCTGTCCACGAGGGAGGCACGCATCCTTCAGGACCTCTCAGTGCTCAGGGTCCATCCTCACCTTGTGCCTCCTTTATCGAGCTTTAGCATTCTCGGTAGTCAGTGTCTCAGGCTCTTCCTTTCGTATTTTGAGCCCTGTTTTTCTAGGTAACCTTGACGAATTCCTGAGGGCTCTAATAACAAAACTGCAGGTAGCTTGATGGGATTGCTCACAGTTTGGCTGGGGCATCAGAACGGCCTCTTACACAGATCCATTGCTACAGGAAACAGCCCCGGATTGAGCTCGGTTTGAACACAGGCCTGTTTGTTCATGTACTCCCAGAAACCTCTCTGGATGCAGCAGGGAAATTCCCAGGGTTGGTGACACTGAGCCAGGTTGTCCAGGCTGGAGAAAAGGAGATTTAGGGGGCACCTGGTCACTCCCTACAGCTCCCTGAAAGGAGCTTGCAGCCAGCTGTGGGCCAGGCTCTGCTCCCAGTGACAGGACAAGAGGAAACACCTCCAGCTGCACCAGGGGAGGTTTGGGTTGGACACCAGGAGGAGTTTCTGCACTGGCAGGGGCTGCCCAGGGAAGTTTGGAGTCCCCATCCCTGGAGGTGTTCAAGGAATGACTGGATGTGGCACTCAAGGTGGGAATCAGTCACGGGTTGGAGTCAGTCCTGGAGGTCTTTTCCAACCTCCCTGATTCCGTGATTCTCTGATCCCACGCTGCAGGAAAGCACTAATGTGGATTGGAGAGGGGTCAGAGCAAACTGGTTGAAGAGAAAAGCCAAAATACTGCTTTGAAAAGTTAGGTCTGTATTCTCTTGTACCCAACCAGTCAGAAACTCATGATCTCATCATGGATAAAATTGTGATGGGCACAGTAAGAGCATTAAAATCCACCAGATTTGTCACACCGTGACAAGTGAACAGTTGTCCCCAAGGTCACTTTTAGGGCTTTTTCCAATTTTTTTTTTCAATATCTCCATGGACAGAGGCTCTCACTAACTCTGTTTGGTGGAGCCTGCCAGGTTTTCCTGCCTTGCAGGTCTCCAAATAGTCAAAGTTATTTTGAAAAAAAGCAATTTGTTACCAAGAACCAATGACTAGAACTGAAAATCAGGTGAAATCTCATTGGTAATTTGTGGAGCTGGGATGGGTTTATACAATTCTTTTTCTGGTCACACATTTCTTGAGTCCATCACCACTCCTATTTAGAGCCCCAACAACCACCAGCTCTGGGAATACAAAGCTGGATACAGCACTGGGGCCTTGAAAAGAGATCAGCTCACTTGTCAGGGTGACGCTATTTCCAGCTAATCCTCTTTGCTACCCCTGCTGGGACAGGGATAACCCAGCCAGAGGGAGATCCCTGCTTGCTTTGGGAGAACTGACACTCCTGTCAATATTGCATTTCTGCAATGTCGTAAAGTTTTTTATATCCAACAAGCATATTCTGTGTACAGCTCTTCATGAAGCTGCTGGAAATTGTGTGTTTTAAGGGGGGTTCAACATCACAAATACAGAGCTCAAACTTTTATTATTGTTGCTAAATTCTACCCAAGAAACTTTCATCAACTTCTGTAGGACTAACAGAAAACACATTCCATTATCTATTGATCTACATAATACATGCCTTTCATTCACATTACTTCTAACAGAATTTACTGCTCAGCACTCTCCCCAAACTTTTATTTAAACCTAAATATGAATTATAAAGCCTAACTTCAGAGAGCAGAGGTGGAAAAGAATGAGTAAAACCGATCGGTTTTCTTCTGGTAGATCAGACAGTGAAAGAACTATGGACAATCTCTTCTGTGAGGAGGAAGCAGAATTTGTGAAGGGTCAGAGTGTAAATTAGCCTTAAATCTTTCCTCAGGAGTTCTGCCAGCCAAGTGTCCGTTGTAAATATTTCATTATTGCCCACAGAGGCACTGGCTCCTCTCACCTGGAGGTTCTTTGCCATTGCCAGCTCACAGTAAATGCTGTGAGGAGTGAAATTGGTAATCAGATGCTCTTCTCACTCCTCCCCAAACCCCTCAAAGCCCAAAACAGAATGACGAGCAGGGCCCCTCCCCAGCAGCCCTGCTGAAAGGTTAATGAGAGTGAACTCCAGCCAGGCCAGGGCAGGCTGTGGGAAGAAGGGCAGTTTGCACTGTTGGGGTCTGGGTTGTTGCCAGTCTGGGGATAATTAGCCACTCTCCACGTCCTGGAAGCCTCTTTTCACCAGCAAAACCCTTCCATGGCAAAAAAAAAACAAAAAAAAAAAAAAAAAAAAAAAAAAAAAAAAAAACCCAAACAAAAAAACCCAAAAAAACCCAAACCAAAACAACAACAACAAAACCTAATTGCACTGGCAAGCTTTGGAAATGGGTTTGGAGAAGGTGCACATTCAGAGAGCCCTAACAGCAGAAACTCTCCCTCCTCCAGCTAGGCCCACCCAGCAGTGAGACAGATGGATGGATGGATAATCCCAAGTGGAATGCTTTATTCAGGAAATCAAAGGCTAATGGGCTACTTTTTAAATGGAAATCTCTGCTCCAGGATGAATTTTGAAACACTTGGGCAGTGTATAGGCCAAGCAGCAATGAATCACCCAACAAAACCACTCATCTGCTTCTGTTTCTCTCTCAGGCTTTCACGTGTCTGGGGGCCTGAATCCCGGGGTTTCCACATGATTTCCTCCTGAAACACTGCATTCAGCCTGCAGAGTGCAGGAAACTCCCTTCCTTAAGGATCTCAATTAAAAATCCAACCTTTTCTCAGGCTTAAACTGTTTCAACACAGTCCCTTCCATTATTGCAGACACATAATTTGAAGCAACAGATACAGGGTGAGATAAAGGTGTCTGTGGGAGATCTTGTAACAGCACAGACCTTGGATTGGGACAAAGAAAATGAAACTCCTTCCGAACTTATTCAAAACCATTTCTGACTGAGAAACCTCAGCTGTTGGCTTGACTAAATTTTGTGCAGCTCTGGAGTCACTGGACTTATTTAAGGGCATGGTATTAATTTAAACAGGAAAATAGCATTTATGACATCTGAAAATGGGAGTTAAATTATTCCAATCCCTCCTTTCTCCACGGGACAGCAGAGAGAGAGGGTTCCCTTTGCTGAGTGTTTATCAGGCAGTGCCAGTGGTGCCCAATCCTCCCCCTCACAGCTCCTCTGTGCAGGGCAAGCTGGCAAAGGCCTTTGTGCTGGTAAATCCCATTTGAATGTCTGGAGAGCTCCCACTGCAGCTTTTGTTTCCTCCTGAGTGTCCAGAGCAGGTGAGGGCTCCTGCCCTCTGCTCTGTGCACCCAGCACAGCAGAGAGTGGGGTTGCATGAGCTTTCCCTTCAATCCACTTCCAGTCAGAGCAGCTGGAAATGGGAACTGCGGGAGTTTTGTTTATCCTGGTTTGTAAACTCAGGGTGGAAGAGTCCTACAGCACAGAGAGGCACACGTGGGTCTGTGCAGGTATGTCCTGGGTTACGTAACAACAACAAAAGTGTATTCTATTTCATCTGTAGAAAGCAGCTGGGGATGGTTTCTTTTTTCTTTCTCTCTTGTAACTCCAGGGGAGGAGGGCGGATGCCTTCTGATCACAGCCCAGCTGTTAAACCAGGTGGGGCAGGGTTTGTGATCTCTGTCACCACTGCCCACCCTCGGGGATATCTTCTGTTCATGGGCCATTGAGGCTCACAGTGCCTGACACATTCCATCATCCATTGGGAGATGGAACACCCAGGGGGAGGAGCCAACCATTCCTACCCAGATAAAAATGGGGACACAGGGACCCCAGACATTCCTCTTTGCCACTGGATTCCCAGAGGAAGACTGGACCCATCTCACCAGCACTGAACCTGTCTACAGGATCATCTCTGCTCCAACAGAACCACATCTGTCACTGCAGGAGGATTTATCTGGACTGCTCCCAACACCCTGAACAGGATGTCAGGTCATATTCCTGACTCTGTCAGGGTTTTCTGGGACTTCTGTTTGTTTGCTTGCTTGTTGTTTTTTGGGGTTTTTTTGTATTCCTGCATTTGCATTTTTAATATTCCTAGTAAAGGAATATTAAATGTTATTCCTATTTCCATATTTTTGCCTGAAATCTCCTAATTGCAAAATTGTAATAATTTGGAGGGAGGTGTTTTTACATTCTCTATTCCAAGGGAAACTCCAGTTTTCCCTGACAGAGACCTGTCTTTCCAAACCAAGACAAGGTAGAACAGGGGTGCAGAGCTGTCCAGGGCAGCCTGGCACTCAGGAGGGAAGGTGGTGTTCCCATCCCAACATATATTGGCCAAATCTAAGTTTAGACCAAGGTTAAGGCCACGCCTAGGAGTTTGATCTTGGTGGTGCAATGACAATACCTGATTTTATCATGAAATCTCTGCTGTTCTGTAGGAATTATTACTCATGGGATTTCCACCATTCCAACCCAAATTTCACCACATTCCTGATGCTTTGACACTATTTTCATCCTCTTGTTCTGCATGTGAAGCAGATCTTCAAGGAGAGACAGCATAAACCCTGCTTGGCAAAATATTTCTAGAAATATTTCTAGAATATATTAAATCTAGAATGTAGTAGAATCAACAAATAATTAAGATTGGAAAGGGTCTAATATCATTATAGAATTATAGAATCATTAAGATTGGAATAATATCATTGAGTCCAACTGTCTAGAACACTGATAGAAAAAGGAGTGTGATAAATGCTCCTTTTAAAAAATGGAATTAATTACATTTAAAACCAGAGTAAGAAAAGCAGGGCAAAGTACCATAGCTGGAAATGACAACTACTGTGGAGCTAGCCCCTTGGAAAGAAACACTCCTCTAAATCTGAAGGACTTTGGGTGTGGAGGAAGGTCCAGGCTGAGCCAGCTGGGCCTCTGGGCAGGTGAGTTTTCTGCCATGCAGGGACAGAAACCACTAAACAGAAAATAAAACAATCAAGCTGCTAGCAGGAGGGAACCAGATTGTGATTTTACTGCTGCTTAGTAATGTGTTGGAAATAAAATTGTTTTAATTTTGACTTCTCCTGAAGGAGCCTGATTTAACACCTCCAAGAGCTCATTTTGGTGGAGTTTAAGGTACCTTGATTAGTCTTGGGTTTGAGCCCAGGTATTTTCCTGCTGCTCAGCAGAGTTGATTGCAGATGGAAGTGCTGGCAACAAACATAAGACAGAAGAGTGTTGAAAAGCACAGAGCGGTTGTTTTACCTCCAGTGAGACAAAGGGAGTGTCCTGCACCTGCAGAGAGATCTGCTCCCCATCTATGGTGAACTTCCTGGAATACAAAGCACCTGGGGGAGAAGGAAGATTGTTAGGCTGGGGCTGCACCGGGGAACCAGAATTAGAAAGGAAAGGTTAAACGAGACCATTGAAATTCAGAGTTTGGAGGTTTAGGATGGGGAGCTGTGGAAAAGTGAATGGCCCTGGAGTGTTTGTGTGGCTGTTTGCTCAGTGAAGTGGGGTTGTGTTTGCTGTGTGGGGACGTGTTGTGAATGCACAGCCAGCCTGGGGGCTGGGAAAGGGCCACGTGGGATTGAGTCACATACTCAGAGTGGACACAAATCCCACTCAGGTTTCCAGTCCAGATTGTTCACTTGAAATATAAGTGCAGTTCACTTTTTGTAATCACAAATGAGGACATCCAGGTGTGGCTGGTGAAAGGTGTGAGTGTTTCCTGCTGCATTTTTCTGAGTGCCTTTAAAAAAGGAAAGTGTTCCAGTTCTGGGCACAGAGTGAGTGACTGTACAAATCCCCCAGATGCTCTTTGAGTGATTTTAGCAGAGTTTGGTTGAAATCCCCAAAGATTGGACACTTTAAACCTAACTTTCGTTAATCTGGAGGATACATGTTCACAGCCAAGTGCTGGCTCTACCCATCTGGGCCTGATCCAGCTCTGATCTAACCACTGTTATCCTGGGCTAGAACTTTGTTACTATAGCTAAGTGACAATGAAAATTTAAGCCCTGATCTTACGAACTCTCTGTGGTTGTGACAAGGACAGCTTCAGAGGCTGATTTCATCATCATTTCTCTTTAGAACTTCACACGGGTCACGTGGGGGTGTGAGGAAATGCCAATCCACAGCTGTTGTGTACAGCCCTTCTGTCCTGCCCCAATGCGACTGTCACTGCTGCCTCCAGGACAATGTCCAGTGTGGAGAAATCCACCCTCTGGAGAGGAAGGAATTCAGATTAACAGGGAGCCCAGCTAGGGACAGTAATGCCCTCACTTCTGAAATCAGCTTTGTTTCAAGGAAACAAGTGAATTTATGCCAGTGGAAAAGAGTCACAGCTTGTAGAGCATTTTCAACACAAGGAAATTCAGCACTGAATCCCACATTATCATATCGTGGTTTAGTACTGTGAGGGGATCCAGCCCTGGTGGGATTTAGTTTCTACTTTAAAACAGACCTGGTTTAAAGTTGTAAAGTTGTTTTATGGGAAGACACTGCACCCCTGAACCAAGACCAGAGAAGCCCTTGTTTCCCACTCCATGATGCCCTGCAGAACAGGGAGCAGGGGCTGCCAGGCACTGCTCCTGCCCTGCCCCACGATGCCTGGCACCAGGAGAGGCACAGCTGGGTGATCCCAGGGGCACTGCCACTGTTCCTTACTGCTGGAATATTCCCTCCTCCTGCAGCACGGCCTGGGAGCTCAGTGGGACAAGCCCCTGGCTGCAGCAGTGGCTCTGGCAGCAATCCCTGCACAGCTCCCAGGCCTCCCTTGATGTACAGGCTCCCTGAGAAGAGGTGACAGAGGAGAAGGAGCAAAAGTGCAGCCAACCCCAGGGTTAGTGGGGGTCACTGAGGGGGAGGTGGAGGGAGGAGCTTTCAGGTTGTATTTCCCCAGATCAAAGGTGCCTTGTGCTGCTCCCTCCCCATCCTGATCTCAGCGAGCCTGTCCAAAGTGAGGCATTTTCTGAGTTCTGCCCACCTGCACCCCCAAACTGTGAGGTGGCCGAGGTGTGGGAAGGGCAGAGGGTGAGCGTGGGGTACATGGATCCATCCTACAGCACGGGCCAGATCAGTCAGTGTTCTCCTGGAACAGTTCACACCCTCTGGATCAAACAAGAAATGAAGGGTTGCTTTGCTTGTCTTACAGAGAGAAGGCTTCAATTTTGAAGTCTCTCTGTTTATAATAGCCCTGAAATAAAGGGAATTCACAGAAAAAGTTCAGAACTGCCTTTTCCACCCCTCTGCCTTCCCTGGGGCTGCAGGGGGAGCAGCGTTGGGTTTCTGTGGTTTAGTTGATGTGTAGGTCATTCCTTGAGCCTGTGTTTCAGTTTAGGTATGTCCCCAAGCAAACCTTTCATTCTGATCCTTTTCCATCTACTTGAGAAAAAAAAAAAAAACAAAACAGCTGAAGGGATAATAAATAATGAGCCTTTGATTTATTGCTTTCATAGCTCGAGGCTATTCACTGAAAAATATGCACCTTATGGACATTTAACACCACTTGGCTTCCCTGCAACGTGCACCAGCCACAAAACAGAGCAGATTTCTTTCCCAGGGAGAGCAGAACTCACCAGTGTTGGCCTCGTAGTCCCCAATAAATCTCTTTGTGAGGAAGCGCACGACCAGGGCTGCAAAACAAAGACAGAGAGAGGTGTCTGAATGAGAGCCCAGATCCACCCTGGCACAGCTCCTGGGACATCTTCCTGCAGGAAGGAGTCTCACACCAGACCAGGTTAAGCTCTGGATTGCTCACATGTCATCCTGCTGCTCTCAACACTCACAGACAAAGATCTGGGGCCAAGCTGGGGCTCCTAACAGAGAGTTTTTCACAGCTTGTGTAGGAAATGAGCCCTCAGATTCAGGGTGGCAGCTCAGCGTGGGATAGGGAGGTTGTTTCCCTGTGATCACAGGTAAAACAATCTCTGAAATTAGTTAGGAAAAGAGCAACAAGCCAGGAGACTGCAGCTAATCCAAATTTAAGCATTTTATGTCATGCAAGAAGTGAGGCTGATGGATGGAATGGTTCTTTCCAGCCTTAAAACCCCTCACAAAACCCACTAGTGATATCTAATCACAGCAAACAAACTCCATGTGCTCTGCACCCCTGGGTCATGCTGGAGCACACTGGGCCTTCTTATTCACCTTAACCTGAGCTGCTTTTAAAAAATCTTTGATAAGAACATTTTCCTTTTTCTGTACAAAACATTTAAATCCCATCACGACAACAGTAACATATTCCTGTGGTGCTTTGATCTCAGTAGATTCCTAGTAACTTGCAAAACAACTTAATTGAGAGTTAAATAAAAAGTCTTATTCTGGAAACAATATTATTTTATGTTAGATTTCATTTCAAGCAATAATTTTTCTCACAGGGTCATCCTTTAGCACCCTTAGATGAAGTTGCCTGTGCAGCTGTCTTCAACAAAATATTTAAAAATGACATGAAGAGGTGGCTGTTTTAAAGCCAAAACAATCAAACATTTTGCTGAATCCCATGGAATCACAGATGTAATAAATCAATCTGCTTTTAATGATTCCTGAAGTCACGGACCAGATATTCAAATGCACCAATGCTCTCTTTACCCTCTTTCCTTCCCCTTTCCTTTGGAGAATCACAAAGGCACATCTTGTATGCTGTGATTTGTCTGCAGAGCATAAAACATTTCCAGCAGGAGGATAAAAGCCACCTTTTAGAAAAGGAAATTTAGCCACAGGTAAATGATTTGCACAAACCCAGGTAGAACCATCTGTGAGTGCAAACCTCGCTGCTGGCTGCTCACGGACCTGCCTCACAAACTCCCCTGTGCCTTTTCTTTAAAAATAAAAAGTAAAATAGCCACAAATGTGGCAGTTTTGGGGCAGGGAAGGAGCCCGGGAGCGCAGCTGGAGGGAAAGCAGGGCTCTCCCCTGAGCCTTACCTGTCTTGCCCACGCTGCTGCCGCCCAGCACCACCAGCTTGAGGATCTTGTTGGGAGCGCAGTCCAGCGCGGGGTACTCGGGGATGGGCAGCAGCAGGAAGCCGGGGGAGTACTGAGACATCGCGGCCTCAGGGGCGAGGACCATGCCCGGCGGGGCGGCTGCTCCGGGGGAGAGCAGCGGGAACGCGGCTGCCCGGCGCCCGTGCTCGGCCGCGGCTCCCGGCACGGAGAAGCGCTCTCATCCCACTGAAGGCGTTTTCCCGAGGAATGCGAGAGCGCCCGGCCTCCTCCAGCCCGCGCCTGAGCTCAGGCAGCGAGTGCGGAGAGCCGAGGGGAAGTTTGTGATCGGCCCCCGTGAAAGCTGACCCGGCACCCGCGGGGGGAGCGGGACATTCCTGGGAGCGCCCTGCCCGCATCCCGCATCCCCTCCCTCCCCACCGCCTGCTCTGTGTGCTGCCCCCTGGCTCAAACACCCCGATTCGGGGTTTGCAGCCCTCACGGGAGCCTTTCAGTCTCTGAATAATCCCGTTCTGCCTGTCCGCTCCCTTTGCCTCCCCAAAGGCTGCAGCTTTGTTGTTCTCCCTGTGCCATTGTGGGACCCTGCTCTTCGGGAGAACAAACACGTTTCCATCCCCGCCTCGGGGTTTCCAGGCAGCTGCGGGATATTCCAAAATCCCAGCTGGCTCCGGAATCCCCGGGTACATTCGATCCGCTGCTGGGTGCGTGCTGTGGGTCCCACAGGGCAGCCCTGGGCTGGGACAGCCTCTCCCAACACCGGGAGGGGATTTGGGGCTGGGGACAGGCTCGGGGAGCTGAGGGAGGGTTCGGTGTCGTTCAGAGGGAGTGAACAGCGAGTGGCTTCTCTAGGAAAGGCGAGCGGGGTTTCAGGGCACTGCAGGGGCTGTGGGAGGCCAGCCTGGAGCCGGACACTGCTCACAGTCAGCTCTCGGTTCTGTGGGATAACAGGGAGGGAGGAGCACTGGGGAGGAGTGAGCCAGATAAAGCAGGACTGCAAATAATATGAAACAGATGTAAATAAAAATATATAAAAAATAACCCAGTTGGAGCATTCATCTTCGGAAAACTCCTCGGAAGGGAGCAGGGGCAAGGCTGGGACACAGGACTCTGTCAGGCTGTGTGGGAGACATGGATGGGGATGGAGAGCAGGACAATCCTCCCCCACAGCTCATGGAGACATGGATGGGGATGGAGAGCAGGATAAATCCCCCACAGCTCATGGAGACATGGATGGGGATGGAGAGCAGGACAATCCCCCCACAGCTCATGGAGATGTGGGGATGCAGCTTTCCTGCAGGCAGAGATGGGCTTGGCTCCCCCTGGAGAGGCTGCAGCCACCGAAAGCCTCTCTGTGCCCAGCGCCCCCAGGGCTCTGCTCTCACCCACAGCACACCTGAGCCCTCCCCAGCAGGGTCCAGAGCCAGGGGGGGCTCCCAGGGGATGGGGAATCAGGGCAGGGCTCCGGATCATGGCCCCTTCCCAAGGCACCCAGCCCGGCTTCCACACCAGCACCACACAGCTTGTCTGAGTGTGAACTGCCCTGAGGAAAATCCAGCTCTGGGCACAGCAGTGCAGGGAAATCAGCACAAGAATTCCAAGATTTATGGACATGCTGCTTTTCCAAGGCCCTGTTTCCCCTCTAAAACCTCACTGTGCAGCAGTATTTGTGCAGTGGTGCTCTGCAAGCTCCCAGCGTTGTTGCTTTGACCATCCTGGCAGCTGATGAAGAGGAGGAAAAAAATGTCTGGAGGCTGATGCAGCTCATGGAACTGGGAGAGAGCCACTGGATCCTCTGTCTTTTGGGACTTGGCTCCTGTGGGAATGGTTTGCAAATCTTCCAATGTCAATTTGCTTCCAGATTTCCAAACACTGAAAAAAAAAATCTTTTCCAGGAAATTTCATTACCAGGGTGCTTTAATCTCACACAAGTTTTGTAAGAAGAGGCAAAATGAGAGGAGGAACAGGAATAAAAAGCTCAAAATCTTGTTGCCAATTAATAGAGCAGCACTTTGCAATGTGTTATTGAGCTGGACAGTGATAAATTTGGGATTAGTTAGCAGCAGTAAGTCACTGTCTGCTCTCCGAGTGCTTTGTTACCATTTGCTATTAAAAGCATATGTTAGTGAGTAATATAAAAACATCCATCACAATAGTCCTGCTCCAAAACCAAGCAGACATAGATCTGTCAGCTTCTAGGTGGCCAGAGGAGCTCCAGCCCAGGAAAAAAAAGCCAGATAAGTTCAGAAAGACCATGAAGCAAAGACATTCCTAGAAGAGAACAGCGCTGCTGGCTTGCTCCAGGAGGGAGGCACAGTCAACTGAAAAAGAAAAAGTTGACATCGTTTAGGGTAACCAAATGTGGTGCTGAGGAGCACAAAAGGGAGCCAGAGGCACGTGGAGGGTGAGCTTTGGTGTGGATGAATGCGAGGCAGACAAAAAGAATCCAAACTCTGCTCAAATGGTGCTGAGCTTGGATGTGGCTCTCAAAACTCAGGAGCAGCTGCAGCCTGAGGAGGGCTGGGGAGGCTGCTCCCTGTGCTAGCAGGGCTGGAGCTGGTGCTGGCACGGGAGAGGGGATGTGTGGGGCAGGAATGAGACAGCAGTGCTGCAGGAAATGCAGAACTGCTGCTCCTGGCAGCTCAGAGGGCTTCTGGTGGCTTAAAACAAATGTGAGAGCAGTTTTAGGCTTCATGCTGGAAGCAGGGCAGTGGAGCTCGAGTTCCTTTGCTAAAGTGGGTCAATGTGGATTTCTCCTGCACCAGCCCAGGCTTCTTGTGCTTCTCCCCAGAGCTCCTTCCACGTGCAGGAATCTGTGCAGAGAGAAGGGCTTTTGGCACAAATAAAAAAGCTGTGCTTTCTCCCAGAGTTTTCAATCTACCCTCAAGCTCCTCCCTCCTCTTAAATTTGAGGCTTTAATTCTGAAAGGATTCAAGTAAAATACAGAATCAAACCCAGAGGTTTTCAGACATGGTCCTTATCTGATTTTCTAGATTGCCAGAGCAGCCTTTTCAGAGTGAAGGATTCACAGTCTGAGATTGTATAACCCTTGGCATGTGGAATAACAATTGTTTTCAAAGGAGATATTCATTGTTTGTGCACAATGGACTCATATTTAGCTAAGAAACCCATGTTTAACATTCAAATTCGCTTGGAACAGCAATAGCTTAAATTAGAGGGGGAATGTTTGCAAAACTGAGAGTGACTTTGGGAACATTTGGATGGTTCTGGAGGTTTCACTCTACCACTCCTTGGGTTGCTCATGCAAGGATCTGTGCTTTTGCTTGATGCACGGAGATTTTTATTTCCACACCAATTTTTTACAGATTTATTTACTGTTCTGTGTTGCTTTTGGCTCTGTTTGTTAGAAGATTTTCTATTTATATTGTTGTTGGCCCTCCTACACATCTTCAGAGACAAAACTTGCCAAAAATAAAAATATTTGCCGTGACATTGGGCCTGTCACAGGGGGATGTCAGAGTGCTTCAAAACGGGTTGGAATTATTCCTCACGCATTGTACAGAAGGAGTAAGAGATGAGCAGGGCCAGAGAGACCTTGCTAAGACCCCAGCGTGTTGGGAAAATGTTCCTCCTTCTGCCTAGCTCTGGTAGAAATGATTTTTCCTCCAGGAGCCCATTTGTAACCATTCCATTTGCCTCTGGTACATCTTTCATGGAATATGGTGATGTTAGGGGGCTTGGAAGGGGAAACAGGGCTCATTTCAGAGCAGAGATGGGAAATGCAGTGTGGGGACATGCCAGGGGCTGTGGCACATGCTGAGACAAAATTCATGGCTGGCAACTCGTGCATGCACCCCTGAACTGACTCCAACCAACTCCAAGAATCAACCCCTGCTGCTCTCTCTGCCCCTCTGTGTTGCAAACGTGGGGCTCAGAGGTCCCTTCTCACACTGCATTCAACAAAAATTATCTTTGAGCACCTTTCTGCTCCCAGTAACTGAATGATTCAAAGCTGGGAAGGGCAAAAGAGGAGGAGATAAGAAAGGAGCAGAAACGAGTGTGAGGAACCAGCCTTGGTCTGTGCGCTCAGAATTCCACCTTGCTGAGTTTAAATGAATTAAAAGCGCGTCTCTGTGATCCAGCAGTGACCTCTGAAGACATCTGGGGACAAGAGCACAATTTTAGGCCCGTAATTCTACTCAGCACCAAGTTGTTCTGATCCTGAGGCCAAAGGGCAAGGAGATGTCCTTAGATGCTGCTGGGACAGCTGTGACAAATCATCTTCAATGCTATTTTGGGATGTAAGAGAGATGAACATTTAACATACTTCAGTCTGGTCAAACACTCTGCAGATTCCACAATTTCTGCATTTCCTGTCCCTAATTTTAAATCACTGCCTTTCATGGCAACGCTGTAAGGAGCATGTGGCCCTTTTCACTTTTGGGGTATTTTGTGAGGATTGGGGTTTTTGTGCTCCTGGAGCCTGGCCCTGGGGAGCCTGCAGCAGGTGATGTGGGAGGTCCAATGTGTGTACGAGGACATCGCTGCAGCGAGCAGCTCAAACGGAACGGAAACATCCTGGTCTCACGAAAAAGTTTCTGCTTTGGGATCTGAACCGTTCTCCCTTCCCCACAGGTGTTCCAACAAGGTCAGGGCTGGAGACTGGAGATAGCCCTGTGTGCTGGTTTGGAAGCAAAATCAGTGAGACTCCAAGTCAGAAATACAATTTAATAGAGAGAGAAGAAACAACAAGAAAGATAAAAATAAAATAAAAATAAGATAAATGCAATAGTACAAAGGACCGCTGACAGAGTCAGAATGCAAACCTGACACCCTGTTGGTCAGCGTGTTGGAAGCAGTCTGAAGTAACTCCTCCCAGAGTGACAGATGTGGCTCTGTTGGAGTAGAGATGATCCTCAAGAAAGGCTCCAGTCATCCTCTGGGACTCCAGTGGGAACGGCTCCCTTGGTGTTTGGGATTGCTGTTTTATCCCATGGAAAGGCTTTGGCTCCTCCCGCTGGGTGCAGCATCTCCCAATGGGATGAGGTGATGTTATCAGTCATGGGAGAGCCTTCAATGGCCCATTCACAGGGGATGTCCCTCAGAGGAGGATGGGTGGAGGAGGAGAGAAGGAGGCCCTGCCTTATCTGGTGTCATCAGGTGTCCCATTAACAGAGGGCATCTGCCCTCTTTCCACCCCTAGAGTTACAGGAGATAAGGAACAATATCTCCCAATGGCTTCAACAGATGAAAATAGAGTACACATTCTTGGTGACATTTCTCAACTCAAGACACCCTGGCACTGCTGGGGCAGTGAGCAGGGAGCTCCCCCCAGCCGTCCTTGGCAGCCTGGGGCTGATGAGGGGAGGCTGGGAGCCTCGGGCTGGACACAGCTCTGGGTTAGCCACGTCCCAAATTTCTGCCCATTCCGGGCTGTTTCCCAAGGTTTGTTTCTTCTGAGAAGTGTTTGCCCTCCGTGTGCTCTGCAGGACGAGCTCTGCGGTGTCCCAGGAGCATTCCCCACTCCTGATCCCACGGGAATGACGATGGTCACTGCTGTCACTGGCAGTGCTGAGCTCTCCAGGAGCCTTTTTGTCCCCGTGCTGCAGCGGGGACCTGCGGGGTGGGACAGCAGAGGGTCCCTGGGGCAGCACAGGATCCCCGTGATGGGTGCCCACAGCCACTGGAAGGAGTCTTGGGAATCACAGAGTTCTATCGGGCACTTCTGGGGGGTTTCGGTGCTGTGGGTGGCCGTGGTGTCCCTTGGTGGGGTTTTGGTGACATCCCCCAGTTCCCAGCCCCCCCGTGGGGACGGTGCCTTCCTGCAGTGTCACCAGTGACCCCTGCAGTGTCACCAGTGACCCCTGCAGTGACCCCTGCAGTGCCCCTCCCAGCGGGGCCTCCAGCCTCCTCCCTGAGCCCCAGGAATCATGGAATATCCTGAGTGGGAAGGGCCCACAGGGATCATGGAATCACAGACTCACAGGATGTTATGGGTGGTGAGCGACCTTAAAGAACATCCAGTGCCACCCTGCCATGGCAGGGACACCTTCCAGCACCCCAGGGTGCTCCAAGCCCCAGTGTCCAACCTGGCCTTGGGCACTGCCAGGGATCCAGGGGCAGCCACAGCTGCTCTGGGCAGCCTGTTCCCCAGCCCGGTTCTGTTCTGATCCCAATCTCATCTCAATCCTGTTCCCCAGCCTGATCCCAATCCCATTCCAATCCTGATCCCTTTCTCATCCTGGTCTCATTCCCCATCCCAATCCAGGTCCTGATTCCAATCCCTTTCCCATCCCAGTCCTGTTCAGATCCCAATCCCCATCCTGTTCCCATCCTAATCCCGTTCCCATTGTGATCCCATTCTTATCCCGTTCCCATTCCCGTTCCCGTTCCCATCCCATCCCATCCCATCCCATCCCATCCCATCCCATCCCATCCCATCCCATCCCATCCCATCCCATCCCATCCCATCCCATCCCATCCCATCCCATCCCATCCCATTATCCCATCCCATTATCCCATCCCATTATCCCATCCCATCCCATCCCATTATCCCATCCCATCCCATTATCCCATCCCATCCCATTATCCCATCCCATCCCATCCCATTATCCCATTATCCCATTTTCCCGTTCCCGTTCCCGTTCCCCAGCCCGGTCCCCCCGGAACGAGAACGCCTGGGAACGGTGGTTGCGCGGCGCGGGCGGCGCGGTTTCGGCGGCGCACGGCCCGGGCCGGTTAGCGGGTGCGCAGCTGGCGCTGTCAGTCGCGGCCCAAGATGGCGGCGGCCGGGGGCGGATGGAGGCGCTGGTGACGGTGCGGAGACTCGCCGCCGTCTGTACCATGGTGAGAGCCCCCGCGGCCGCCCGGCCCGCACCGCCGCTCCTCAGGGGCTCCCTGCCCTGCGTCCCGCGCTGAGCGGCGGGGAGGGGCCGCCCGTGCGAGCAGCAGAAGTGGTTCGGAGCCGTGGGTGCGGGAGGCCCCGCCGCCGGCACCGGGTGTCTGAGGGCGCCGGGGCGGAGCGGCCGGGCCGGGGAAGGGCGAGGGGAGCGCGGGGAGCCGCGGCCGGGCTGAGCGCGGATGCCAGCGTGGCCGGGACTCGCTGGGATTTTGGATAATCGGGCTGAAATTCCGGCTGAGAAAGGTGCTGGGAGGCTCGGCAGGAACGCGCACTCCGGTGGGTGTGTCCCGCCTGTGCCCTGAGATGTTTTTCGGGCTGGTGGGTGCTGCCTTTCGGAGAGAAAAGGAATTATCGAGCATTAGTTGGCCTTGTGCCCGGGTCGTAGCCGGTTGTTGTGATAACCGGGTTCATTTTAAACTTGTTATACTCGTTTATCAAAGCTCTGCAATCGCTCCACGTGCATGCGTGGCCCAGGGACCGGCCCAGGGAGAGAGGCAGGCGGGTAATTGCGTGATTATGCAGAATTTTTAATGAGATTCCGCCGCTGTGTAAACAGAGCCCAGCAAGTGGTTGGGCTGGAGCTGGGGCACGGCTGAGTCACAGAGAAACACAAAAACTGCTCGGAGAACGTTCTGGGAGCCGTGCCCCGGCTCGGAGCTCCGGCAGGGCTGCAGTTCCCACATCCAGCAGCGGATCGGGCTGGGGGTGCCCTCTCGGAGCAGGCTGGTTCTCAGAATCCCGGGTTTTCCTTGCTCCAAGGGCAGCTCTGCAGCTCTTCCTGCACTCCCTGCAGGGGCTGCTGCACACCCAGTCACTGGCTCTGTGCTGAGCCCAGTTTAGATCCCAGCCCAGCTGAGCTGAGCCCAGTACAAACTGGTATTTGCACTGTCACACCCCTGAGCAGGGACTTGCATCTTTTCTTTCCAAATCCCTGGCCATGGGGACCTCCCTGGAAGTCTTTGGGAGAAGAATTCCCAGGACTTTATCCTTCCCTCATCTCACTAAATGTTGAGTTTTCCTGCCTGATTTGTATTTTTTAATTGCCCATCACAGACACAGGTGACATTAAGGCCATGAGAGGTGAGGCACAGCTTTGCTGTGGAGTTCTGCTCCCCAGAGCAAGGGATTGACTCAATCCATGGAATATTTTGGATGCATTCCTGGGAGCAGCTGACTGAGGGGGCAGGTGGAAGGCAGAGCATTTCCCTGGGACTGTGCAGCCAGACCTGAGCACATCCCGGGGATTTCTGCATTTTTGCTCCTGTGCTTGCCTGGATTTTGGTTGGGATGGTGGATGGAGGCTGGGCAGGTGCCTGTAGCCTCCACTCCCCCTCCTGAAGTTCGGGGGGTTTCTTTTCCAAGGAACTTTCCTGTGTTGCAGCTCTGGGGAGGCAGATTCTCCTCATTGTGCTTCAAGTGGAGAATTTCAGTTCTGTGCAGAAATTGTAGAGCAGTGCTGGTAGCACTAAGTAATTGCCTGAAACTGGCCTCCAAATTTCTTAATTAGACATTTAATCAAGTGCTGTGGAATCTGTCAGCATCAGTGTTTTAGGTGCATGTGCAGCTTTGCTAAACTTGCTGTCAATATTTACATTTATTCCCTCATGTAGCCCAGGAAATTAAGGTCTGGGTGCTGTATTTTAAACCTGGATCAGTTTGTTTGCAGGTCCAGCAAGTAAAAATACTGTTTTATGACTTCTGTCATAAAGGCACGTGAAAAACCTGAGCCTTCTTTATAAAAAGATTGAAATGCATGAATAAAGTCCCTTTGGGAACTGCATTCTTCAGGATGATGCTAGTAATTGGTTGTACAGTGATTCACGTATTTTTTTAGTAAAATGTGCATTTTTTACCAGCATTTCCAGTCATCGTCTGTGCTCCAGGCTGGAAAGGTCCAACCCAGGTTTGGTCAGACCCCTTGGCATCCCAGGGGTGCTGTTCCTTTGCTTCTCAGCCACTCCATTGCTCTCCAATAGCTCTTTAAAAATTAAATTCCGAGCCTGGGCTCATTAGCAGCCAGTAATGAGGTTGGACTGGAATCATTTCCCCCTCCCTGAAGTAACTTCAGTGAGGATCAGCTCTGCTGTTCCTCGGGGTGGGGACATTTCCCTCTGCCAGGATTTCACCACATCCATGAGGCAGCGCCAGCCTGGCAGCGCTGGGAGCTGGGCTGGAGCAGGGAATGTTCATCTGGATGGGATTCACTGCTGGGAAGGGCTGCTGGCACCACGTGGAGACACAGCCACTGTCCCCAGAGCCACTGTCCCTGAGCCACTGTCCCCAGAGCCACTGTCCCTGAGCCACTGCCCAGAGCCACTGCCCAGAGCCACTGCCCCAGAGCCACTGCCCCAGAGCCACTGTCCCCAGAGCCACTGTCCCCAGAGCCACCGCCCCAGAGCCACCGCCCCAGAGCCACTGCCCCAGAGCCACTGTCCCTGAGCCACTGTCCCAGAGCCACTGCCCCAGAGCCACTGTCCCCAGAGCCACTGTCCCCAGAGCCACTGTCCCAGAGCCACCGCCCCAGAGCCACTGCCCCAGAGCCACTGCCCCAGAGCCACTGCCCCAGAGCCACTGTCCCTGAGCCACTGTCCCCTGAGCCACCGCCCCAGAGCCACTGTCCCTGAGCCACTGCCCAGAGCCACTGTCCCCTGAGCCACCGCCCAGAGCCACTGTCCCCAGAGCCACTGTCCCTGAGCCACTGTCCCCTGAGCCACCGCCCCAGAGCCACTGCCCAGAGCCACTGCCCAGAGCCACTGTCCCCAGAGCCACTGTCCCTGAGCCACTGTCCCCTGAGCCACTGTCCCCTGAGCCACCGCCCCAGAGCCACTGCCCAGAGCCACTGCCCAGAGCCGCTGTCCCTGAGCCGCTGTCCCTGAGCCACTGTCCCCTGAGCCACTGTCCCTGAGCCACTGTCCCTGAGCCACTGTCCCCTGAGCCACCGCCCCAGAGCCACCGCCCCAGAGCCACTGCCCAGAGCCACTGTCCCCAGAGCCACTGCCCCGAGCCACTGTCCCCAGAGCCACTGCCCAGAGCCACAGCCTAGAGCCACTGTCCCCAGAGCCACTGCCCAGAGCCACTGCCCAGAGCCACTGTCCCCAGAGCCACTGCCCCCAGAGCCACTGCCCAGAGCCACTGCCCAGAGCCACTGTCCCCAGAGCCACTGTCCCGAGCCACTGCCCAGAGCCACTGTCCCCAGAGCCACTGCCCAGAGCCACTGTCCCCAGAGCCACAGCCCAGAGCCACCGCCCCCAGAGCCACCGCCCCAGAGCCACTGTCCCCAGAGCCACTGCCCAGAGCCACTGTCCCCAGAGCCACAGCCCAGAGCCACTGTCCCCAGAGCCGCTGTCCCCAGAGCCGCTGTCCCCAGAGCCACTGTCCCCAGAGCCACTGTCCCTGAGCCACTGTCCAGAGCCGCTGTCCCCTGAGCCACCGCCCCAGAGCCGCTGTCCCCAGAGCCACTGTCCCCAGAGCCACTGTCCCTGAGCCACTGTCCAGAGCCACTGTCCCCTGAGCCACTGCCCCCGAGCCACTGCCCAGAGCCACTGCCCCCAGAGCCACTGTCCCCAGAGCCACTGTCCCTGAGCCACTGTCCAGAGCCGCTGTCCCCTGAGCCACCGCCCCAGAGCCGCTGTCCCCAGAGCCACTGTCCCCAGAGCCACTGTCCCTGAGCCACTGTCCAGAGCCACTGTCCCCTGAGCCACTGCCCCCGAGCCACTGCCCAGAGCCCCTGCCCAGAGCCACCGCCCCCAGAGCCACTGCCCAGAGCCACCGCCCCAGAGCCCCTGCCGTGAGCCACTGTCCCCAGAGCCACTGCCCAGAGCCCCTGCCGTGAGCCACTGTCCCCAGAGCCGCTGTCCCCAGAGCCACTGTCCCCAGAGGCACTGTCCCAGAGCCACTGCCCAGAGCCACTGTCCCCAGAGCCACCGCCCCAGCCCTGCTTCCCTGCCACCAGCTCTGTGTCCCAGCTCTGTGTCCCAGCTCTGCTTCCCTCCCAGTTCTGTGTCCCAGCCCCTCACCTTGCTCTGGGGGTTTTTCCTGCTGTTTGCAGGCAGCTGCAGGATTGAGGGAAATGGCAACAGAGGTGGAAGCAGAGAGCTCTGCTGAGGCTTTTTGCATTAAAAAAATCTACAGCTGCTGTTTCCAAAGTGTTTAAAGGGGTGTCTGTGGGTCTGGGGTGAACAGGGGGGAATCCTCTCTTGGCTGAGGAGGGCAGAATTCCTCTGAATGGGTCTGGCTGCATCCTCTGGCCTAGGATGTGTTTTCTGTGCTCTGAGAGTTGTAGGACTGAGAGTTTGAGTCAGAACTTGAGGATTTTGTTGACTTGACAGAACTTTTGGAAAAGGAGAAGAGAACTTGAGAATGGAGCAAGGTGCAAAGCCCAGAGCCAGACTTTTCCTCTCAGGCAGCTGCTGAGGAGTCTGTAGTGAGCTGTGAGCAGAATATTGTTACTTTGTAGGCAATTAGAGCCACCTCCTCTAGATTCATGTCTAATTGTTTGTTAAACCAGCAGGACCTGCCTGAAGAGCTCCAAGCCAGGCTACAAATTGGGGGTAACCTTACATGCTCTGAATCAGGACATAATTATTGACTTTGTGCTTGAGGGGTGCTGGCTGCAGCATTTGTCAGTCACACATTTCCATTTGCCACCTGAATAATTTACACTGGGCAGCTCAGGCAGGGCTGTGGTGTCCCTGGTGTGTAATGTCACCTGTAGCTGTAGGACTTTGGGCTGGCTTTATCACAGAATTAACATTTATGGCATTTATTTTTATCACTGGAAGAAGGGAGGGTGGAAGCAGAGCTGGCTAAGGAGATTTCTGTCTCCAGCAGCTCTCTGCTTCTTGACTGACTTGTTAAGCTGAAAGAAACAAAATATTCATCTTAAAACCCAGCCTGAGAGTAACTGAGAAAAATTGTTTTAGGGGGGAAAGAAATCCATAGCTCTTAGGAAAGCAGGGAGGAGGTCACTTGAAGGTTTTCCCTTGTTTGTATTCTGTTTAAAGCTGTGTGTGTGGGTGTTTATCTGACAGTTTGGGCTGGAAGCAAAGCCAGGCTGCAGTTCAGGTGGACCACACAGGTTCCCTTGGAAGGAGCTTTAGGATTTTACAGGAGTCCTGAACACATAAATGAGCTTTTGTGCTGTTCTGGTGTCTGCTTTGATTGTCTATAAACTCTTAAAATTACCTGCTTTAATTGTCCTCAGGAAAATGAGAGATCCCAAGAGTGTTGTGCCATGGAGTTGAGGAAACTGGGCACTCCATGGTTCATTTGTTCAAAGCAGACACAGATTATATCAGAGGATTTCAGAGCTGCTACCATTTAAAAATGAAGCGTGAACACCTGGGGAAAGATGCTAAAATAACAGATTGTAGCTTGTTTGAGATGGGCTCTGTGTTATTGAATCTCTGTTGTTTGGTTCTTTAATCAGGGTTTAGAGCAAATGTTTTTATTGCCTTGGATTTATCTGTTTACATGTGCATCACTCACTGTCTTGTTGCTATTAAAAAAGAAATGGCTTTCAGTGCTTGCTCCAGCAGATGTCAGTTTGGGGGATTCCTGCACTTGCTGCCAAAATAAAGGGCAGCACTGTACATCATTATGGTTTGTTTCTGTGTTGTGTTTTATATTTTCAGCTCCTTTTATAGTGAATACTTAAAATGGGCTTGTAAAACAGATGGGGATAAACTTTGTTATGAAAGGACAGGAGGGAATGGTTTAAACTGAAAGTAGGTTGATTTCGACTGGAAAGGAAGGAATTTTTTCCATTAAGGGTGGTAAAGCACTGGCACAGGGTGCCTTGAGAAGCTGTGGCTGCCCCTGGATCCCTGGAAGTGTCCAAGGCCAGGCTGGGACAGGGAGAGGTGTCCCTGCCCATGGCAGGGGGTGGCTCTGCATGAGCTCTAAGGTCCCTTCCAACCTAAACTATTCCATGATTTATCCATTTAACCTCTCACACTGAGCTGTGAATGTATTTCCCCATTCAGACGCGTTGATTGGCCCCAGAGCTGAATTTTACTGCTGTGTGCCTGTGTAATGTCTGAAGTTACAACCTATTTATAAACGGAATATAAACCTATTTATAAATCCTCCCTCAGCATCCACTTCCTCACTCTCCACAGCATTGTCCCTGCACTGTTTGATGTGTGAGGCTCTGATAAATCTCTGTGCCAGCTCACAGGAGAACAATGCTGGTGAACACTGGGCCCTGCACGGCTGGGAGCTGCTGGTGTTTGTTCTCTTAGAGCCCCTGAGAGCTGCAGAGCCCTGAGAGCTGCAGAGCCCTGAGAGCTGCAGAGCCCTGAGAGCTGCAGAGCCCTGAGAGCTGTGCTGGCAGAGCCTCCACCCCTGTGTGTGTTACTGGGTCACTGGGAGCAGCCCGGGTCGGGAGGAATCCTGTGGGTGGAGAAATCAAGGGATGGACTGGGAGCAGGGGTGAGGTGGGAGGCAGAGGCTGGGATGGACTGGGATGAACTGGGATGGACTGGGAGCAGTGGTGATGTGGGAGGCAGAGGCTGGGATGGACTGGGATGAACTGGGATGTACTGGGAGCAGTGGTGATGTGGGAGGCAGTGGCTGAAGAGGCTGGGATGAACTGGGATGGACTGGGAGCAGTGGTGATGTGGGAGGCAGTGGCTGAAGAGGCTGGGATGAACTGGGATGGACTGGGAGCAGTGGTGAGGTGAGGCAGAGGCTGGGATGGACTGCAATGAACTGGGATGGACTGGGAGCAGTGGTGATGTGGGAGGCAGTGGCTGAGGAGGCTGGGATGAACTGGGATGGACTGGGATGGACTGGAAGCAGTGGTGATGTGGGAGGCAGAGGCTGGGATGGACTGGGATGGACTGGGAGCAGTGGTGATGTGGGAGGCAGAGGCTGGGGTGGACTGGGATGGACTGGGAGCAGTGGTGATGTAGGAGGCAGAGGCTGAGGGGACTGGGATGAACTGGGATGTACTGGGAGCAGTGGTGATGTGGGAGGCAGAGGCTGGGATGGACTGGGATGTACTGGGAGCAGTGGTGATGTGGGAAGCAGTGTGTGGGGAGGGGAAGGAGCTATGACAAAGGTCAGCACTGAGCAGTGGTTCTGGTTTTCCTGCCCTCTCTCCAGCATCCTTTCCCCATGTTCTTTTCACTGGAGCCCCGCTCTGCTACCTCACTTAGAGCATAAAGTGAGAGGGTTTCTCCAGAGTGCGGGCCCTGCTGTGCCTGTGGGGGGTGTGGATCCTGTGCACCTTGCAGGACCAGCTCCTCATGGAATAAAGATGTGCTTGGAGGAGTTTACAGAGCACCCTGCATCCATTGATTTAAAACCACTCCAATTAAAGCTGCATAGGAATAAACTTCTTTGGAAATAGAGCATGTGGAGTTTTTCTGGGTGACAGGGCAGCAGTCAGGGTGCTCTGTGAGCTTTCCTCCCCACTGGAAAAGGGCACGGCCTTTCCAGGAGGAAGATTCCGTGGCATTGGGAAGCTGGAGCCTCGGACAGTGTGTGACACTGCTCCTTTCAGGATTATCAGTTTGTCTGGAGTGCTTATGCAGGCAGAGTGCTGCAATCCAAGGTTCAGTTTACAGCCATTTGTTATGCCTGGAACACAGACAGCCTTCCATGAAAAGGGATCCTTTCAAACCCCCAGCTGACAACTCTTTTTATCTGACTTCAGTGCTCCACAGCTAAGGAGCTTGAAAGGATGGGGAAAGCAACATCTAATCTGTGTTTAGAAAACCATGACAGTGTGTTCTATAAATTTGCAGCAGTACAACCCCAATCTGCTCCATTTCCACTTTCCCCCTAGGGTAATTTGAATAGTCCTGAAGCTGGAAGTGTTATCTCAGCAATTACAGCGAGTGCAGGCAGACTTCTGCATCAGCTCATGCAGATTTCTTTCCTGAAAGGTTTTAAGTAGCTCTGGCTTGGCCCACTTGTTCTTTTTTTCTCCCTTTTTGTTTTGATTTGTTTATTCACTCTTAAAACAGCTCCTCAGCAGTGGGTTTAAGCAGCTCCTCTAATCTGGAGTGCTGCACGATGGTTTCCCTTGGAGCCTTTCCACACAACCTGAAAGCTGCATCCCAGCTTGTTTTAAATGCTGAATCTTCTCCTGCTCTCAACTGTTAAAAGGAAACAGGCGAATGAGTAATTAGAGAGCAAGACTTGTGCACCAGGCATGTTCTGGACACTGAAGTCCTGTAGGTATTTTCCCTTTTCTTGCATTTTTTAATGGAATTTTGCAGGCAGATGCTCAGTGGGAAGCTGCTGGTTCCAGTCCAGGAGTTAGGATGGTGTGGAGTCCAAGCCAGAATATCCTCAGGGATTTTATTTCTTCAGTTTTTTCACTCCAGTGATGCTACACAGCTTCTGGGTGTGAAAGGTTAGAGATACCCTGAGTTATGAGCTTTTAATTCCTTCATTTGAACTGGATTAGATTAATTGCAAAGAGAGAAGTGCATAAAAATCAGGTAATGTGGAAATTAATATTTTGTACTGAGCTAAAATAAGAGTAATTATCCTTAAAGAAAGGCTGAATCTGCCAATTTGCATGGGCTGTATGGAGAGGGCTTTAAATTAACTGATAGTTAAAAGTGAGCTAATGGAATTAATTAGTCTTGGGTGTGTTTCAGACAGGCCTAAAGCAGCTGAAGAGTGGAAGCAACCATAGAGAGCTACACTTTCAACAGGATACAGTGAACAGATAGATTTTTTTCTGAAATTTTTGAGACACATCCAGGTTTTAAAAATTCTCTTTGACAATGTGCCACTGTCCACAAATGTCAAATGTAAATGGAGCATCTATTGGGGTGTATATATTTCTCTAAAGTAGTGGAGTGCCCAAAATAAGCACAGCAAACTTTAACAACAACAAAAAAATTGACTTCTTGTAGATTGTGACAGGCTCAATATTGAAAAAAGACCAAACTTTAAGTTTGTAGTTGTATTTTTGAAAAGCTTGGAAGGACTTCATCATTTTAGTTAATTCCCTTTTACTTCAGCAGCTGTTTCACTGCTGTTAAAAACCACAAATTAAAACCTCATGAAGCATTTGTTTGACAAGTCTTTCTGAATTTCTGTGCCTGTCAATGACACCAAAGAAATCTTGAGGGGTTTTTGTCATTATATTGAATTACTGGTGGTTATGGAATGGTTTTAAACCCACTGGCAATTGAAAACCTGTGTAATTAGAGCCCCTCAGAGCTTGTCAGAGGTGAGTGCCATGAGCTCTCAGGGCAGTGGGATCTCCCCTCTCGTGACTCTTGCCCTGCTCTGTGGTTCTTCCCTCATTTTCCAGCTCCAGTGCTCACTGTTTGCTGAGCAGCAGCTCAGCACTGACCTGATTATTTTGACAAGAGCTCAGAATAACAGTGAGGATCCTGACCCAGAGCTGGGCTAATTTTGGTCCCTTTTTTCCCTGGAGCCGCAGCAGCAGCTGCTCCATGCTCAGAAGGTCTCCTCACACCCTTCCCTCTGCTTTTCTAACCATCCTCAGACGTGCAGAGTTACCTCCAGAGCAGCAGAGAGCTGAAAATGGGGATTCCAGCCAAGGAAAGTGTGAGTTCAGGGTAAAATATTAGGTAGTCTGTAATAACAGTCCACTAATCCTCAGCCAAGCTTTGTGGTCGATCAGGATTTCACTGAAACTTAGTAAAACTCATCTTGCCAAAAAGGGGAGAGGTTGTAACTTGAAGCAGGAACCACGAGGATGCTGGAAATGTGGAATTCTCAGCTGACAGCAGCTCCTGTTCTGAGCTCTGGGGTTGTTCTTAATCACTCCCAGCTTTTATTCATCCACAGCTCCACCAAAACTCTTCAACTCTGAGCCTAATTGCAAGTTTTACCATAAAGTAATTAAATATAATTCAGAGAAAACTGAGCAATCCTCTGATTCCTGTCAGATAAGTGAATGCAACCTATGAACCTTTTGTCTGTAAGAATAATTACAAATCCAGTAAAGTTTAAGGTCACCAGGTATTGAAGCCCTTGGAAACTTGAGACATTTCCAGTTTCTGAAATCAGTTAAATCTAGGCTATGCAAAATACTCCTGTTCTTTGCAGAAATAGGAATTTTTTTTTGCTAAAAAGAGCAACAATGTTCTCTGTGATCTCCTTTAGTGCTGCAGTGAGTTACCACTGGCTAAGAAACAGAAGTCTACTACTATTTATTCCACTTGCATGGTGCATTGAACTGGAAATAAATCTTGAAGACTTCTCTGCTGAGCAAAAATCACTCAGAGCTTACAAGCTGCAGGAGTTGAGAGAACTCTCTTCTGGTTTTCATGGGTTATTCAGTTAAAATTTCAGAAATAGTGTGAGATCACTGCCTCAGTATGGCTTGGTTAGACAGCTCCCTCAGGAAAGGGGTTTGAAACTGCTTTTTTCACACCCCTTTTCTTTAAAAAATTCAACAAAGCTTGCCTTGGCTGTTCTCTGGGTAAGTATCAGTTTACCCCAATGCTGTTTGCTCTATACCTCATCCAGATGTGGGCATGAAATAGAATCCCAGAATCATTTAGGTTGGAAAATACCCCCAGGATCATCGAGTCCAACCTGACAATCCGACCTTGTCACCAGCCCAGGGCACTGAGTGCCACATCCAGCCTTTTCCTGCATTTTTAAATCAAGGTGTTGGTGTGAGGTCCCTCACTGTGTTGGTATGAGAAAGTGGGGAAAACCTGAATATTAAAAATTCTCTGTGCTGTTGTTTGATACTTTAATGTTTGGTATATTCGATTTTTTAAGGGGGTTCTTTGCCTTTTCACTGAGCACGAATATTCTTGGATAGACCCTTCTTTTAATTAGCTGATATTTATAAAGTAAAATGGCTGCAACTATGACAGGAAATAATTTATTGGTATTTTTTGAGGGTTTTCTTGGCCATTTTTAGCTGTGTGTATTCCTGCTAAGGTGGTGATAGTTGAGATGGGCCGGGCAGTTTTGCATTTTCCTGTTTGATAATTCCAGAGCTGTGGGAGCACAGCCAGGTCTGTGAGTGGGGTGTGAACAGAAACGGGGAGCTCTGAGACAGCACTTGAAGCCCCAGGAATTCCCAGAAAATTGAAAATCCTGCACTTCTGTTATCACCTTCCCCACCACTATAAAGCACTAAATTCACATCTCATTATGTAAGTCAATCACTATTAGCACGTAATTAACTGAGGGGAAAATTTCCCTCCTGGGGTCATTGTGTGTTGTTTAAATCTGGGTTTTTTCCTGCTCTAGCGCTGGGTTTGATGGCCCTGGAGCAGAGCAGCAGAACAGTCCCTTGGGAGCATTTCCTTGCACCTCACAGAAGTCAGGGATGTATTTCTGGGCTTGTTCAAACATTCATTTATCTGCTTTCCACTAGCCATGAGAAGTCCATTCTAATCTCCTGCATTAATCTTTATTTTCAGCTATATTTTAGTTTTTAGTGTTTGCTTAGCTGTTCTATGCCAAGCAAACTCAATTGCTATGGATGAAGGATTTTTTTCATGGCATTTCTTGTTGCTCTCACAATCTGTGACATAGTTAAGCCAAACTTTATTTATTTTCTTACAGTTTTAGGTGTGCAGAGTACCACAAGATGCAGAACACTTTGCACCCCAAAGAGATGCATTTCTTAGTTCCCCAAATAATAAAATAAATTTTCATATTGTGGAGACTTGCCATTTTGGCTAGATTTTTAATTCTAGACTAGATGTGACTTTTGTATTTCCAAAATGATGAAGTATGGATTTTTTCTTGTGAGGAAATATTCCTGTGATCTGTGGCAGATGGAAAAATCTTTTAGCTGGGGTGGGAAAAGGTGTGTGACAGCAAAGCCTCATTGCAGCAGGACATGGCTCAGGCTGGACCAGATCTCATCTGCACTGGGTTAATTGGCTAATTGTTAATTGAGGTGCAAAGATCCCTGACTGGGAGGAGCTGGACTTTGCAGCTCTGGACCTTTCCCAAAACGTGACCGAGTGGTGCCCTCACCATAAAGTGGATTTTCTGCCCCCTGTATCCCTGTTTAGTGCAGTTCTCCTGGACATTGACTCCGTGGTGAATCATCTGTGTTTCTGCAAGGGAGTTATTTTTCCATGGAATGCTGGGCATTGCATTTCCTGGAGCTTTTTCACTGTTTAATTTGCAAGTTTGCGTCTTCAGAACTATTTATGGTTAATCCGTGATTTCTTTTGATTCCTCCCACAAGTGCTTTGAGTCCTGTTTTGGGTTTTTTATGATTTTATGAATTTAAAATATTCTCTGGCAAGAAACTTTAGAATCATCACAGAATCCCAGAATGATTTGGTTTGGAAGGGAATTTAAAACTCATCCCATTCCATGGGCAGGGACACCTTCCACTATCCCAGGTTGCTCCAGCCTGGCCTTTAACACTTCCAGGAGTGAGGCATCTACAACTTCAATTGTAAATAAAACATTCAATATAATCTAATTTATTAAGGAAACTTTAATTTTTTAATCTGCCTCTGCAGTTATTTTACCCAAATTTATAAAGTTTGGGCAATAAATACAAGGAAACACTTGGAAAAAAACCTCACCTATAACCTGTTAGGTGAAATGGATACAAGTTGATGAATTGGTTGATAACCCTGGTTTATGGTTGGTTATTCAATTCTTTATATCATAGTTTTATTAAAAATTACAGTTCTTATGGTTTTATTTATTTGTTCAGGTATTTATTCCATGTGTTGCTTTCCAGCTGGAGAATTTGGGCTGTCAGGTTTCACTGGTTCTCTGAGGTTTGGTACCTCCTTTAATGGGCTTTTCTCCAGTGTTTCCCTAATAAAATGTTGGAGATCATGGAGGGAGTGAGGAAACTCCAGAGAAATTGAAACTGAACTTCACAAGCTCACAGGATTTACAAATCCTCCTTTTTAATCTCCAAACATGCAGCATGGAAGAGCAAAACATCTTCAGCAGGAGCTAGTTCTGATTTCCAGGCTGAAAATTGCAGAATTTTCACCTCTTGTGCATTTCCATGGAATTGTGATGGTAATCTCCAATTACACCATTCCCAAAGGCAGTGGAAGTGGAGAGCTGAGGTAGCCCTTGGAGCAAATCCTCCTTGCTGATGGTTCTTTTTTGTTTGGTTTGGTTTGGGTTTGTTTTTGGTTTGGGGGAAGATTTTGGAGGAAGAGGAGCTCATTGGAAGCAGGGAATGGCTGCAAGGAAACAAATGAAAGGAGCTGCCTGAGCTGGCACTGATGCCTCAGAGATGTTGTGTGTAATTGCTGCTTGAGCAGAGCTCTGCTTGTAAATCTGGCAGCACCCTGGGAATGTTCTGTGGGTTTGGAGCACCCAGTTCTGAGCTGCCTTGTTCTGTCTGTTTTGAGAAATGTCACTGACTGTAAATCTGATGGGGGACATCCAACTACTACTGTGAAACCAGATTCTTTCTTGGTTTCTCTGCTGTTTTTTAGGAAATTTTTAGTTATTTCTTTGTTGAGGACTATCTGGATGGAACTGTCCTTACAGTCTCTGCTTGTGGTTTCTATTAACAGGGAGATGATGGAAATGTTTGCTCAGTGATTAAAAGGCATTCAGGGGAATAAATTGAGTTTTGCTAGACTGTAATGTTTGGTTTAATGCTTTTCTGAGGTGTCTGAAGGTGGCTCACCTGTGCAGAAGGATTTCTGTTTGGGCAAGGTTAAGAGTTGCAGTGACTTGGGCATTTAAATTAATTAGGAATTAGAATTAGAAATCCAAAGTGTTTGGATTCTGCACCAGAGGAGCTCAGGATTGTTGGAGCAGCAGCAAGAAACATTTAAGAACACAGTGGAAAGAATGAGAGAAGGCACCAAATCCCAAAATATTCCCATCCATAAGGTGTTGGATTGAAAATGGAAAGAGATGAAGAAACCACTTTGAACGTAAAGTGGGCCAAGTTAAAATTCAAAATAAATCATTGGAATGCTTTAGTTATTTCTTTATGTGCCAAATAAGAGCAGTGGTGTTTTTCAGTTGTATCTAAAATAGCAAATTCCTTCCTCATTGTCCTGCTGGAAACTCAAGGACGTGTCAAAATGCACTGTGAGCTTCATACATCACCCTGAAATTAAAGGTAGCAAAGCCAAAGCACTTTCAGGTGATCTGAGGTGTGATAAAACTCTTATTTCCATTCTTCTGGGGTTTGTAACCAAAAACTTCACTTGCCCATAGTATTTTGCAAAATCAAACTAGAAAAATACAGGATAAGTCTCTTTATTTTTACACTGCATTCTTGACTAAATTAGGTTGCTGTTTCTAGGTCACTGTGGCCAACCTGGTGTTTTCAGTGAGAACAGTTGATTGTGGTAATTTCCAAATAAACTCAAATGTACAAAACCCTTCTGTTAGATTAGGTAACTGATTTTGGCTGATGGAGTTGAAATTTTAAATAAAACCTTGGTACATTTATGATAATAAAGCATCATATTCATTTAATTCTGAAGAACACAGCAAACACAAAATACTCATTTTCACTGGAAGCAAATTATTTCCTAAGCTTTGGGGTTTTTTAGGAAATTGGTATTTTCTCTAACATAAACTTTGTTTTTTGTAGGGCGCCAATGCCTCTGCTTTGGAGAAAGAGATTGGTCCTGAGCAGTTCCCTGTGAATGAGCATTATTTTGGCTTGGTCAATGTAAGTGAATTTTCTATGCTTAAAATTCCGGGGTTTAATTCACATCCTAATTTGGAGCTTAGCAGGATTCTCTGAGAACTTGATTGATGAGAATTTCTCACTTGGAGGGGACTGAGCACAGCCACCACATCCTGCAGTGTGGTTATTAACCAAGATACCATTTCATCTGAAACACTGAAAAATAAATGTATTTCTTGTAAAGCCTCTGAGAGAACCCCTCCTCCCCCAGTACATTTCTAATTCTAAGATTTTAATATTTAGCTGGAAAATTGGAAATTATAAAGTGTATCCATTGTTCATATGCTGTTCCAGGGAAGATTTTCCACTGATGCTGCAGTGCAGGGGAGGTTTTAAACTGAAAATGTGTTACTTTTCTAAAAACACCCCTCTCGTGGGAGGAGTGGAAGTTTTGTGCAGGAGATGAATGACATGGATGGGTCATAATTCCTTCGTGTAGTAATACTCCTCTGGATTTCTGGCAGCCTGGTGTGGCCATGAACCCTCCAAAAAGCTGAATTTCTGCAGTTTGTGTGGCTGTGGAGTTGTGTGCCTGCTTTACTGTGCAGAGGAGGTTGTCCCTGGTTAGCTCAGAGCAGCAGTGGTCCTGTGGCATCCTATTTATGATGGGAAAATGCAATTTGGGCAGAACTCACTAGAAACAGAATTATTTCTGTGTGCTGGTCGTCAAGGTTGTGTTGAGAGCTGGGAGATGCTTCATCTCTTCACACACCAAGTAAGGCCAGCTAAGTGATATTTATTGTGCTATTAGAGACCCAGTTAATTGACTTTGTGTGGGTTTCTAGCAGTTTATATTTCAGACACCCATTTATCCAAACATACAGAATTCTCTTCCCCAAGTAGGGTGTTGGTGGCCATTCCAGAGCTGCTGAGGTTTGCACCATAATGGCAAAAATGGAATTGTAACAGAAATCGCAGAGCACTGAATGGTGTGAAAAAGAAAAACAGCATCCTAAAAATAACCAGAATTATTCGAACCCCATCCATTCTCTGTTTTGAAGGACAAAACATGACTAACACTGTTGTGCTTCATTTCATGCAACTGGTTCCTTGAGGGTGGTGTTTTCACGCCGTTGTTCTGCTGAGCTTTTTCTGAGGTTATTTCTGGTTCTTTCATGATTTGGAATTAACTGGAGCATTTGAAAGAGGCTGGTTTCCTGGCTCCAGCATCAGTGCTGTTAAATGTGTGATTGTTCTGCAGATACAATCAGGTGGTGAAGTCCTGGGCAATGGAGGCCAAAACTTGGGTTGAATAGTTATTTAATTTTTGGATCAGTGAGCTGATGCAACCTGACTCTGTTAAACTGTGTCTAAAGCCACTGCAGAATATGTGGGAAACTGTTAAAATAGTTTATATTTACTCATGTGCAAGAGGGATGGAACAATGGTGTCATTCCAGAATTTCATCTCAGTTTTCATTTTAAGAAGCTCCTATCTTCAAATAAGCCTTGAGACTTAGGAAGCCTATTTTGTGTTGTGTGCAGATTTATTTAGCATGATGCTTCTTTGTTTTTCTAGGTCATTAACAAGCATGTGAGTGATTCTCTCTCCTAATTCATGTGTTTGTTTAGTTTCCATATTTATTTTCCTCATGTCAGTAAGTTTTAACTGTTGTTCCCTGTTGTTTACGTATGGTGTAAATCAGTGTCACTGTAGCTATAATCTGTGACCTTTTGAGCTGTATGAATTAAGATCATCTTCTGTTCAGTCATTATTAATTGAGTCATTATGAATTCAGGCTCATTTTCTGTTTCAGTTACAATTATTAGCTTGAAACCATTCTGCTGCAGCAATCACACCAAGTTTGGGTGAGCAGTGGCCGTGTCTCAGTGCCTCACTTAAAACCAGTCTGCTCTGTAGACAGAGTTCATGCTTTTTTGGTTTATTTAAAATATGTTGCTCTTGGGGTGCAGAACCTTGTTGCCAGAGTATCTGGGGACTGGCAAACCCAGAATTTGTCTCAGTTTTTTGAAGCAGCAGCACAGTAAATAGCAGAGCAGCAGCTCTGAAGCCGTGGGATGTTGTTGTGGGTGATAAACCCTGGTGTCCCTCCTTGCCCAGGCACAGGGAGCAGCCTCTGCAGGGCCTTATCTGTGCCCTCACACAGTCCAGGTGCAAAGCAGCTGCTCTGTGCATGGCCCTGCATCATGTGCTGCTCAAAACATTCCATCATGAGCAGGAAACACTGATTTTATTATTAATTTGAATATATTTCACCACTGGGATTGGCTCAGTTGGTCAGAGCAGGGTGTTGGTAATGCCAAGGCTGTGGGTGTGATCCTGTATGGGTTGTTCACTTCAGAGCTGGACTCCGTGGTCCTTGGGGGTCCCTTCCAACTTCAAATATTCTGTGAAATTTAATATTGATTTATTTATTTATTTAGTGTTCTGGGTGCCTTTCCCCAGCAGGCTCTCCACTCTTAGGATGATGAGTAGTGCTGTGTCTCCAGAAATTTTGATTATTTGCTGAACCCTTAATTACTTTTTAAGTGTATTCCCTGTATCCTGTGAGTGTTGACTCCTCTCCCTTGCCTTGCTGTCACAAGGCTCAGCGTTTCCCCCCATTCCAACTATTGTTCCCCCCATTCCAGCCAGTTTCCCCCATTCCAGCCAGTTTCCCCCATTCCAGCCAGTTTCCCCCATTCCAGCCAGTTTCCCTCATTCCAGCCAGTGTTTCCCCCATTCCAGCCAGTTTCCCCCATTCCAGCCAGTGTTTCTCCCATTCCAGCCAGTGTTTCCCCCATTCCAACCAGCGTTTCCCCCCATTCCAACCAGCGTTTCCCCCATTCCAACCAGTGTTTCCCCCATTCCAGCCAGCGTTTCTCCCATTCCAGCCAGTGTTCCCCCCATTCCAGCCAGTGTTTCCCCCATTCCAGCCAGTGTTTCCCCCATTCCAGCCAGTTTCCCCCATTCCAGCCAGCGTTTCCCCCATTCCAGCCATTGTTCCCCCCATTCCAGCCAGTGTTTCCCCCATTCCAACCAGCGTTTCCCCCATTCCAACCAGCATTTCCTCCATTCCAGCCAGTGTTTCCCCCATTCCAACCATTGTTCCCCCCATTCCAATCAGTGTTTCCCCCATTCCAACCAGTGTTTCCCCCATTCCAACCAGTGTTTCCCCCATTCCAGCCAGCGTTTCCCCCATTCCAATCAGTGTTTCCCAGTATGTGAGCTCTGCCAGGTGACTCCTCCAGTTTCACTGTGACATCCTTAATGAACTCTCTTCCTGTCACTCCTTTTTGCCAGCCCTAATCCAAAGCCCTTTGTTTTCCTTCTGTTCTGTTTTTTTGACCAGTTCGGCAATACCTGCTACTGCAACTCAGTCTTACAGGCACTTTATTTTTGTCGGCCATTTCGGGAAAAGGTTTTGGCGTACAAGGTGCAGCCTCGAAAGAAGGAAAGCCTCCTGACCTGCCTCTCTGATCTCTTCAACAGTATTGCCACACAAAAGAAGAAGGTGGGAGTCATCCCACCCAAGAAATTTATTTCCCGCTTGAGGAAAGAGAATGGTAAATGAATAAATGATTTTTAATGGTGTAAAATGTTAAATTCAGGTTTCTTTTGGAGTCTAAGTTGTCAAGTTTTAACTTGAAAGAAACTTCAAGAAACCTGACAACAGGTTTCTTGAAAATTTTTGTGGTGTAAGAACATCTGTGCTTGTCCTCACCTCAGTGTCTGTGTTTCTGGACTTGCACATGTGCAGATATTCCCCACTGGCATGGTGTTCCCTAGAGGGGCAGAGCACACTCCAGGACATTGCTCCAGGCTCTCATGAATTCCCACAGGAGACCCAGCCACTCATAGCCTGTTCTCTTGCATTTGTGGCAGGATAAATTCCTTAGGATCAGAACTGGTGGTGATTTCCCAGGCCTGTTTGCTGAGGAAGAGCTCTGGCTGTTGATTTGTCCTCTCTGTTTGAATTTGAAAACACAACAAACTTCCAGTAGGGGAGTTTTACCCCTTGGTGCTGGACTTATGAACCAGTGGCCCAAGGCAGCACATCTGAATCTCTTTAATTCTCTCCCTCTTCAAAGAAAAGAAGAAAAAAAATACAAAAACCCCCAAACCAATCATGGTTTTCTTCAGTTCTGCAAAATGGCCAAGCTAAATTTCCTAAATGGTATTTTTCAGCTGTTGTTTCAACCTGAGGATAATCATTGAGAGAACAGCAAAGTGCAATTCTTCCCAAACTCACCAGTGGCACCAGAGCTGTGTAACAGGGAGAGGAGGGAAGGGAAAAACCCCCGGTGACCTGGTGTTGGGAGGTGTCTGTAGCTGTTCACTCTCCTCCCTCTCTTCCTTTCCAGAGTTATTTGATAATTACATGCAGCAGGATGCACACGAATTCCTGAATTACCTGCTGAACACTATTGCTGACCTACTGCAAGAGGAGAAGAAGCAGGAGAAGCAGAATGGGAAGCTCCAGAATGGCAGCATTGAGAGCGAAGAGGGAGACAAGCCCGATCTGACGTGGGTCCACGAAATCTTCCAAGGAACACTAACCAATGAAACCAGATGTCTTAACTGTGAGGCTGTACGTGCACCACCAAACCACACCTCTTTAGCTTTCTCCCAGCTTCTGGATTGGTTTCCCTAACACTCAGCACCCTTTTTCATTCATTAGGGTAGATGAAATTGCACTGTCTCTATTAAAATATGGAGCATAGCCTATTTTAGGACTCTATGTTCAAACCAGTGCTCATTAAGGTATGTTGCCCAGAAAAAGCCCAGTGTTTTCCCTGTTTCTCCTCCCTGTTTCCATCAAGGCAGCTGCACCTGGCTGATCCAAGCTGCCTTTTTGTCTCCTTGTTATTCCCTGTGTCAGTGATTGAGAGTTTGTGTTGTGTTTCTTCGTGAGGGTTGCTCTTAATTGAACTCTGGGATGAGCTGAGTTGCTTTAACTGGAATTCTGTGCTCGGTTCTGGTCCTTGGCCTCTCTGTTTGAGAGCAGAAACAGTGGCATGAACTCTAGAATGAGAACCACACCACCTTCAGACCAGGGATTTGTAGTTAGTCATATGCTCTGATTTAATAGTGCTAAAAAAAAATGAAAACCCAGATGGGGAGACAAATAAAAAACCCAAGAAGTGATTACAACAGAAAAGACTGTTCTTGGCATTTCAAATCTAAAGTTATGGCTATGTGGTGAGGAGAAGCTCTAAAAATGGCATTAATAGGGTTCTGTCTCAAGGTTTCTGCAATGAAATGTGGCTGTTCCACAAATGGAAAGATGCTTTTCCTCCCTGCTAACCCATTTAATTGAGGAGCCATCTGCCTCTTTCTGCCTTGCCTCTGAGTATTGACCCTCACACCCTGAAATGCAGCAGAAAATGAAATCATCAGGCTGCAGAGAAAATGGAATGTGGTTAAAGGCTCTGCAGGGAGAGCTCTGAGTGGTTAAAACCTGGGTTTGCCAGTGAAATAATCAGATGTGCCTTGAAGTCTCAAGGGGCAGAGATGTTTCATGAGAAAGGGTTTGGGGTTTTGTGCTTTTTTCTGTGGGATTTTGGTTTTGTTTTGTTGTGTTTTTGGTTTTTTTTTTAAATGCTCCTCTTCATATTTAACACCACATCAGATTATTTAATCACTTTTAGCTTACCTCAGGAAAAGGCCTCTGTGTGTGCATGTACATTTATTTTTAATCACATTGCGCCATTCCAGAAATGGTTAAAAAAAATCTGCCAGCTCTAAATTGTTACCAAATATCTCTTCTTATTATATTTCTTTCAAGGTTAGTAGCAAAGATGAGGATTTTCTGGACCTCTCGGTTGATGTGGAACAAAATACATCAATTACACATTGTCTAAGGTAAACAGAATTCTTTGGGGATGGAAAAAATACCTGCCCTGGTGGGAAGGAAAGAGCCTGCATTAGTTTTTCTCTGATGCAACAGTCGTAGGCTTTGACATGTGGTAAAATATTGTGAGTTTTGGAAGGTTTCTTTTCTAAGTTAATAAATATCAGTAGTAGCTAAGATTGATTTTCCCTTTCTTTTATGGGGATTTGGATTTGTTACATCACACAGTCAGGCTTTATCAAAAATAAACATGCAGTGTTTGGTTTCTCAGTTAATTCTTGATTATTTTCATATTCTTATTGAATTTCTGTTGCCTGGCCCTGATGTTTAGGGTCAGTTTGGTTTTTCCTGATAGATATTTTCTCCATGTGTTTGTCTGCTGGTTCCAAGGCTTATCAGCTGCTTGGATATTTAATTTGCATCCAGCATCTGGCTATTTAATAGCTGATAATGGATCTGTAATTGCTGGGAGCTGAAGGATCATCCAGACTTTGCTACTTAGTGGCTGTAATGTGAACATTTAATTTCTGCCACTAAAGAAAACATGGAATGGCTACTGATGGGAACAAAACTCAGTCACCTTCTTGCTCTTTATTACCTTTCCTAGCCAGAAAAAAAGGCAGTTAAGAGTGTAAATTCCAGATTTTTCCAGCTGAACATTGATGCTGCATCCCAGGGGTGAGACAAATACACATGAAATGGATCTGGGAGCACCACGAATGAAAGGAGCTTCATCCTCTCTGTGTTGTTTGGGGTTTTTTCAGCATTTTCAGCAGCAGCTTTTACCTGGATGCTCTGGAATATCCCTGCTTATGCCACTCTCTGATTTCCACAGGGGATTTAGTAACACTGAAACTCTATGCAGTGAATACAAATACTACTGTGAGCAGTGCCGCAGCAAACAGGAGGCACAGAAGAGGTAAGGGCCAAATATTCAGGCTGAGGGAGATGTTCCCTTAAAATTGCTGGGCAAATGCACCTGGTGAATTCAGGAAAAAGAAAAAGTGAACTGGTCTGGGTCTGTGTTTGGTGAAGGAAAAGTGGAGAGACCAAGTAACTTCATGGCAGCCTCATCGTGAGGAGACTCGTTCTGTGCTTCTCCCTGAAGAGTTTCTATCTGGTGTTTGCAGACATCCACATTTTCCCCAGTTAGCATTAATCAGCTTAAAGCCACTGGAAAACATAAAACATCCCATCTGCTTTGGGAGCACTGGGTACAAAAAATCTTATTTTTCCCCTCAGACTTGGTCACAGCCAGAGCAGCAACACAGATTTATTCCAGCTCTTTCTTCTCATTGGTGGGTGAAAAGTTGATGTTGTCCTGCATTCAGATGTCAGTTGTGCTTAATAATTTGGAATAAATAATTGCCTGTTCTCACTAAGAGAGAAAAAGCAGCATTTAAAAAATCCTACCAATATTTTGGCTGCCTTTTACAACACTTCCTCACAACGATGCCGTCCTTGAACAAATCTTTATTTGGGGTGATTTGCCAACCCTTACCCTTTATTTCACCTCTCTCTGTGCTCAGAATGAGGGTGAAGAAGCTGCCCATGATCCTGGCGCTGCACCTGAAGAGGTTCAAGTACATGGATCAGCTGCACCGCTACACCAAGCTCTCCTACAGGGTGGTGTTCCCGCTGGAGCTGCGCCTCTTCAACACCTCGGGGGATGCCACCAACCCCGACAGGATGTACGACCTGGTGGCCGTGGTGGTTCACTGTGGCAGGTACTGCAGGGGCTTTTTATCTTCCTTTCTGGCAGAGCTCAAGGGATTTCTGTCAAATGCTCAAGAGGCAGAGCTCGTGTTCAGACCCTGGTGTTTATTAATTCTTATCTGTGGTGCAGTCTCACAGGCTGTGAGCTCCGGCTAACAAAGTGGAGAATGGCTCTGTCTCTATCTCTGTACAGGGTCTTTTAAGGATGAATTGTCTAATTATGAGATGACACCTAAATTATTTTTCCTTTTAACCCAATAATCAACCACCTGTGGCTTACAATCCAGACTTTTCTACCCAATTACAAAACACCACCCAGAGCCATGAAAGAGAAGGTGAAAAAGAGCTCAGCCTCAGCCCTAAAACCTCCATCTTGCTTTATATATATATATGTATATATTACTGTATTCTAAACCCTTAAACTCTGAATTTTCCACCCTGTGATATCACACACTTCTATTCAAACTCCACACCCACAATCCCAGTGCCATCATTCAATTTTGGGAGCCTTCTCCAAGGCCTCAGGTCAATGCAGTGTTTTCTTGGGGGTCAGTGCCTGTCAGCACAGAAAGTCTGGAATTCTCAGTGCCCAGGGTTCCAGCAGTATTTCTGCACATTCCCTGCCTTCCCTTGGAATTTTGAAGGGATTTGTCCTCCCTGTGCTGTTTTATAACACTGCTTGGCAATGCAGGAGCACTGTCAGAGCTGGTTGGCTGGAAATATTTTGATTTTTTAAAAAATTCTGTCTTTATTACTAGGTGCTTTACTGTTTAAAATTTGACTTTAAATTTTTGCTGGTTTAAATTTTACTTTACAGGCTAAGATATGTCATTTTCTGTCATTTTTTGTCATTTGTGTCATCTGTACAGTGGCACATCAAACAGTTCTTTCTTGGAGCTGTAGCAAAGAGCAATCATTAAAAAAATCCAAAATAACAAAAAAAACACACCCCTAACCCTGCTTTCCAGGAAATCTAAATGGAAGGAAAAGAAATCTTGGAAAAACAGCTACTAAAATAGAATTAAATTATGTTTTTCATGTTCTGCTGCCTAAACCCTTGAAGTTTCTTTAGGAGCTGGTGCCATCATGTGGAGTCAACTGTGCAGTGCTGGGTTTTTTCAGTATCCTTATTTTCTTCATTAAATTTTAGTTTTAGCAGCTTCAGTTCTGGTTTTAAAAGCAAAGAGGAAAAAACTTTTAACCATTTTAGGAAAAAAAAGCCCTCATGGAAGGGAAAATACATTTCTAACTGCCTTCAGGAAGGGTGAGTTTTAAAGTAATCAGTTATTTCAGTACATAAATATTTTGAAATATCTTTCTGAGGAGAAAAATGCTAATAATGCATAGATTTAGTAAACCCAAACTTCATATAATCCTAGGAGATTCTTGTGGTGCAGTTGTAGTGTTTATTCAATTTTTATCATTTTAGGATCACATGCAATGCATTTTCTTGTGTAGTTTTCAGTTGCCATAGCTGTGCCTACACAGACATGTTTGGATAATTAATAATTCAGATTATTAAATGATTTTCCTTTTTTTTCCTCAAACCTTTTCTCCTGTGTGGGGCTTTTGGGATTCCTGTAACTCACCTGCTCTCAATTCTTACTGGGAACTTACCAAAGGCTTGAGATAAATTAAATTTTCGAAATATTTTGGGTTCCCAGAACTTGTTTGAAGTATTTTGCATGTAGGGTTTTAATTCAGTTCCAATTTAAATTAAGTTTAAATTTAGTTTCATGTAGTTGCCCTAAACAAAGGAATTCCATTCTGTGGACTGGAAACTTCCACCAGAAAAGTGGGAAGAGCTCTCACAGAAGCTCTGGCTGTGGTCGGGTTAAACCACACTGAGAACTCAAGGAATTCCTGCTGTGAAATAAAATATTTCAGAGCTGATTTAATTCAGAACTTCACAGTGGTCAAAATACTCAGCAATGGTGAATGCAACGAAACAGAGACTGAAATATTTTTAATTTGGTTTTTAAAATCTATGAATGATGATATGAAATATTTCTGGCATTGTGTGTTTATTGTATTTTCAAGTAGCAACATTTTAATTGAAGCAATTTGGCAAAAATCTGAAAACCTCCCCAGTGTTACAGGAAAAGCTGGGACTGGAGCTGGGACAGCCAGAGGTGATCCTGGGCAGGGAGGTGGCTCCTGGATAATCAAATTTTCACTCCTTTTCCTGCAGTGGCCCAAACCGTGGGCATTACATCACCATCGTGAAGAGCCACGGCTTCTGGCTGCTGTTTGATGATGACATTGTGGAGGTGGGTAAGGACAGAACCTCTCACTGCAGCCCATTCCAGGCTCCTTTCCACTTGCATTTCAGTGCTCCACTCAAGAGCTTCTCACTTTTTTTTTGGGGACACTTTTCAGCAGCAAATCGTAGAAAAAAATATTATTTTTAGCGATGAGGTTGGAACAGCTCAAGGAAATTTTTCCTTTTCTGCCAGCATAACTGTAAATGCTGATATCCACAATATTTATACATCTGTGGGTTTCACATAATTATGAAGCAAATATCAAACATTAGAACAAATGGCACAGCAGAGCTGCTTTTAGTAAAGATGAAAATGCTTTGTTTGTCTCGGAGATCCCGTGGTCAAGGCCTGATTAAGTGTCTAAATAGCAAAATTCGTGCTTGTGTTGAAATAAAAATGTAGGACATTCCCCATTTTTAATATTTTTTAATCTTTGCATTGCTTTGGGCATCAGGGGTGGCTTCCCAGTGTGTGTGGCTGCCAACAGTCCCTTTTCTCCTATTTTCATATTTTGGGGTCATTTTCCTCTGTTTCTGTCATTGGCCAAGTACAGAATTGTGTCACCTACTTTGGAAATAGTGCTCACCTCAATATTTTAAAATTCAAGTATTCTCTGTCTTTTCCATCCAGGAGATGAATTTCACATTTTAAAAGATGTAAAATAACCATCCTCTTATTCTGTATTTGCTTTCTATCAGTCATTTCTCTCCTGTGTCTTCACTTTTAGGGCAAAACCAAATTTCTGTTTATCTGCAAACACTGTTGACACTTTTATAGATGTGCCAAAAATGGCTTTTAAATGTGTGCTGTCTGTTATTGGGCAGTCAATCCAAGGAGCTGTCATGTAGTTCCTTTCTTCTGGAAAAAAACCCACTTTTTTTTTTCCTTTATGTTGCTTTTCTATCTTTAATTTTTTTTTTTTGCTTGCTTGCTGTTTTTTCCAAGCTCATCTTCCTTTATAGAATTTATTTAAAATGCTATAAAAACCAGGCTTTTTGGAGGGTTTACATTCTGGGTGTGGCCACCTAACAAAACAGGCTTGAGAAGGTGAGTGCAAAGCCCTTGTTCACAGATATTGCAGGTGAAAGCCCAGGAAAAGGCTTTTCCCCCTGAAATACAAACAGCTTTATTGCATTTTTGGCAAGTGATGTGAATGAACAGCTCCAAACTGAAAACAGGAAGGAGTTTGTCCTCATTACCCACTAAATGTCAGCAGTGGGGAAGGCAGATTGATTTGTCTGTTGTGATTTCTTTGGAGGGCCAACTCTCAATTAAATTGGAGATTGATGATCCCCAAACATCCTGCAGCATATGGGGGAGAGCAGCAAATCCAGGGGGCAGATCAGTCCAAGGGGGATCCTGAGCCAAGAAAAAGGGATTGTGGAGCCTGAGCCAAGGATCTGGGGCTGATCTGAATTTGACATTTGTCACCAGAGCATCCCAGTGCCAGTGTTCACCTGGAAACATCGTCCATGGAGCTCTCCACGCTGGGGGAGGCACAGAATGGCTTTGCTTAAAAAATACTGAGATCTGAATGCTGGCAGTGGGATTCCAGAATTGGATTTGGTTTGGACAGCCAGAATAGATGTCTGGAAATGAGCAGGGGAGGTTTAATCTCAGTTCATAAGAAACATCATTTTTAATGCCATGTGAGGCTGCAGAATCCTAAAAGTTGTAGCTTCAGAGTAACAACCATCCACTGGTTTTTCCTCTAAAGTTACAACTGGGTTAAACTATATCTGGTCAATAAGAATGGGAAGAATAGAATCTATATAATCCCCTTTCAGTTCCACTCTGTTTTCTGTGCATAGTGAAATTAAAGAAGGAAGTCAGTTTTGCTGTGCTGAAACTAAAAATATCTGAGGCATGAATTAATGTGGATCAAATGTTAGAGCTGCATTCAGAATGAGTAGTGGAAATAGGCTTGATTGCATGGCAAGTCAGTTGGCACTTAAAATAAAACATGTTTGACTTGTCTGCTAAATATATTGCAGGAGCTGAGGAGTGTTCTTTCACTACATTTCTGTTAAAATGTGCCTCCACCAGTCTGTAGTAACGTTATGTTAATAAATGGTGTGAAAATGCACCAGCCTCAGCAGAGGATTTCAGCTTCCCCTCACTCCTTGAATGGAGAAAAGGAAAACCATCTATTCGGGGTTGGTTTTTTCCCTCTCTGTTTTTTTAAGAGAAGATTTTAACAAAACTCTTCAAGAGAGAATTTCTGCAGCTGATGCATCTTCTGCAAACTCCTCTCTGTTTTTCCGTGTGCTGGGAAAAGGCTGCTCCCAGCTCCTGGCTGGCAGTGCCACACGGAGCAGGCAGCGCTGCTGAGCTTGTGGTGGTGCCAGATCTGCTCAGGGAGCAGAGATTCCACATCTCCAAAGGGTTCTGCAGCTGAGGAGGCTCCTGCTGGAGGCAGAGCAGGGTCCCTGTATTTTAAGGAGCAATCCCAGGGTGGTCTCTGCTCCTCCTGAGCAGAGCAGGTGTTCAACCCAGAGCCTCTTGTATTTGGAGCATTTCTGTTCTTCCTCAGTGTTATTCCTTGGGAATAACAGGAAACTTGAGGCTCATCTCCTCCTCAGCCTCTCATTTCTGTGGATCCAGAGTCCTAAAGGTGTTAAAACCTCCATCCCAGTGCAGTGCTGAGCAGCACAGGGAATGTTTTATTCCCCTCTCTGGGCTGCAGGACCCAACTCACTGATGGGAAGCCAGTTGTGCTCAGGACCTGGGTCAGGACATGTGGAACCTGCATCTTTAAAAACCCTTGAAAATTCCTTCCAGTTGCTGCTTGGAGTATGAGAGCAAAGCAGCTTTTCTGCACACAGGTCACAACTTGAAATAGAAGCAGATTTTAATTCTGTTAGTACAGCAAATCATATTTTTTCTTAAGATACAAACCTTGTGATAATATTCCAGGCTTTGCCTAGCAGGAAAGTTCTCTTATGACCAAAGATCATAATTAGATGAGACCCACAGAACTCATGAAGCAGTTGCAAGAATTTTCTCCTTAAAAGGTTCACAATAACTTTGAAATCTGGAGTTATTTTAGCTGAATTTTCAATCTACACAATGTGTACTTGCAGCTGTACAAAAACCTTCTTGCCTGATCAGTGACCGCTTTTTTTTAAATTATAAAATAATTTAATTATAAAATACTCAGGCAAGGTATGTGAGAAAAGCAAATATAAAAATGTCATGTAGTTCTTTAAGGATACATTTTCATGGATCACTTGTTTTGTAGTCCAGCTTAGGACTGCACCCCTTCTGAGAAGTTTATTGTTTCATCCTGATTTCCTGTTTTTTCAAAAGTCACTAAGTTATTAAGTGGGAAAAAAAGTTTTGTTGGATTGAATGATGTTGAGGTGTCACTGCTTGACTTTCCAGATCACCTCCAAGAACTGGGAGTAATGGTTTATCTGGGAAAAGGCTTTTAGCGTGGTGTTGTGATTGAAGCTAATTAAAACTTCATTAATTTTCAGAAAATTGACGCCCAGGCCATTGAAGAATTCTATGGGTTAACATCAGACATTTCCAAAAACTCCGAATCTGGATATATCCTCTTCTACCAGTCCAGGGACTGAGACAAGAGAACAAAGAATGGACACAAGGAAAAAGGGATCAAGCTTTGTCCAGTGGAACACGCTGGTGCCAGCAGAGCAGCCCCTGCTGCTGCTGCAGGACCAGGACAGGTCCAGGGGGAGGAGAGAGCTCCCCCCTGCCCTTTTTGGAGGATTAGTGCTGAACTGCCCTAACAAGAAGAGCTTTTCTTCCAGTTTTCTTTCTGGGCTTTTTTTTTTTCTTTTTTACGTGCTATCTTCCAAAATCTGTGTTACCTCTACTTGAAACCCGGCTGCTTATTTGTTCATGAACTCGAGAAGAGATTTCAAAGTAGCATTGTAGGATTTTTACCATTTAAAGTTGGCCTGAGGCTATACCTTGGTTTCTGCCATCGTTTTTCTGTATTTTAGCAGAACGATTTCAATATTCAGTGTCAGCTGAAGGCATATTTTAGGATATGAGCAGCAGCTGGTTGCTGGATATTTTTGGTGACTCAGACTTGAGAAGCAGTACAAAGCTAAGACATATTGGAAATGTCAAGTCTGTAATTTTTATAACGAAAAAGCAGACAAACCCCTCTCTCTGCAGCATTGTAAACCTCCCCATTCTGCATTCTCCTGGGTTTAGAGAACACTAACAGCACTGCTTCTTTTTGTACTCTCCTTGTGCTGTTCTGTTGCTCCTGCAGAAGGCAGAGGACTCTCCACGCCCAGCCTCTCCTGCTGTGCATTTTCCTTTGGGAGCAGCAGTTTTGCCTCCAGGCCCCGTTGCTGCAGGTTCCAGGGGAGCAGAGCAGCCCTGGCCTGTCAAAGAGCATCTCTGCTGTAGAAGAGCTGGGAGTTCCAGCCTTCCTTGGAGCTATTGCATAAACCAGAAGTGCCCTCATTCTGAAGCAGGATCTGTTCCACGTTTCACTCAATTCCCAGCAAGCTGATGCAAGTTGTGTTTTGAATCTATGCTAATCCCCAGGAACAGCACTAATTGGGAAGGGTTAACAAGGGAAGGGGTGTTTAGGGAACTAATCCAGGAGTTCTGAGTCTGCAGGGTAATGAACAGGTGAGAAGGAAAACCAACCAAACCCACCAGGCATGACCTGCTCAGTCATTGTTGGTGATGTTTGTCTCCATCTGGGAATCGTAACAGCCCCTAAAATGCTCCTGATTGTTTCACCTCTCTAGGCCTTGCTTCCCAGGGGAAATCGTTGGTCTGTTGAAGACTGAAATGAAGCAATTATCCGTTATGTGTATCTATTCTAATCTCAAGGATAACCAGGAAGAAAAGACGAAGGAAGTTGGTGAGAAATCTCAGAAAATCTTGTGCAAGTTTCTTCTGGAGAAGTCCCGTGGCTGTGCCAAGGGCTGTCACTGCTGGCTGCAGCCTCCAGTGGGAGTGAGTGTTCTGCTGGGTCCCTGAGCTGTGTCCTCAGTGTGGCTGTCCCCAGCACAGCCCCTCATCTGTCCCCAGTGCTTGTTGTTCTTGAGGATCTTTAACTTATGCAAGGATATTCAATATTTTACCAAAACACTGTCCTCAGGAAAGCAGCATTTCCCAGTTCCTCGTGCTGCCTGTGTCTGTTCCTTCCTCTCATGACCACAAAGATGATGTTTAGCAATTAACTCCTGCCTTCAAAATGCAAACGAACCATTGCCATTGTATTCCAGCTGGGTACAGCTTCCATTCTCCTGGCACATCTCTTCCAGAAGATAAAATATGGACATTAGGTTTTTTAATTCTTTTTTATTATACAGAGTACTGTCATTTTAAGAGACACATTCAACAGCAGCAAATGTTCTTGTTCATCTTGTTCCTGTCGTGTGACAATTGTTCCTGGCTAAGAGTCTTCTCCCCTTCTCCACACACAAGCTGTGAGTCCTCTCCTGGTGATGCCACCAGAAGACTGTCATCACTGAGTCTTGCAAAAAATGAAAAAAAAAAGAGAGCACTGAGTTAAAAATAATCTAAACAGTAAATACAAAAAGTAATGTAGTACACTAGACATGTATTTTGTATATCTGGTGATACCTTTTTACAAATAAAATACCTGACTGAGAGATAATATTGAAAGAGATATACTATAGATTAAAAACTGTTCAAAGTGCACTTTTGCTACAGATTTATAAGGAGACTAAAAGGAATTAAATGGGAAGAGAAGGGTGTGATGTTACTTCTGTATAATAAATGACGCCTCCTGTCTCCAATAAAGGTCGTTATGATCAAACCCACGGTGCTCAGAGGTTTTTCCTTGAGTTTCACTCCTTTGCTTCTCCCACCCTGCTGGCTGGCTGAGGATCCTGATCCTGCTGTGTCTGCATCCCTGCAACCTGTGCAGAAATGGGTCAGAGCAGACTTTAACAACTGAGAGATTGTAACTGCAGTGCTGGTGCAGCAGGGAGAGGTTACCCAGGGCCTCTGTTCCTGCCTCCCTCCTCACCCCTGGAGCTCTGCTGCTGCCTCTCCCTGGGATTTCTTCTCCCTCTTCCCCCCTGTGCTGGACTCCCAGAGCCTTTGTTGCGAATATCATCTGACTGATCTGGAACAGAGACATTTAAAAGCCAAAACAGGAGCGTGTGCTGGGAGCTGCTGAGGTTCATTGCAGGACAGGTTTTCATTTCTTTGTGGTTCGCTGCAGTTCACCTTTGCACAGGGAAATGGGATCAGTTGTGCTCCCCTGAGTAGGAATTTGTGGGAATCCAACGCAGTAGGAGCAAGGGAGATTGGAAGATGGCAGCTGCTCTGTAAAACCACGTTGTAGATCCCAAATTCTGTCTGGTCCTTGTCCTGCTGGGTCACACCTTAGCAAGAAATAAATAAATTGAGCTGGTTTTAACTCCAGTGAATGTGAGTCAGACTTGCAGGAAGAGCATTCCCTGGAAATTGGGAGAAAACAACCAAATGCAGAAGGGCTGACAGCAAAGGGGTTTGAGCCTTGAGTGCCTCTAGGGCAGGACTGATGCTGGGATTTGGGATTTGGGATTTGGGATTTGGGAACTGGGTTGGTCCCTGCAGCTCTTTTCCAGAACCTCCAATGGAGCGAGGGTGGAGACCATCCCATGGTTATTATTTCTCTATGAAATAATATTATCCTTCAAATTCCACGGATCCTGCAGTGTTTGTGGAGAGGCTCTGCCCTCGCTCTGCAGCACAGAGGTGCTTTCTGCCCTTCTGCTGGTTTCTCAGCATGGTCTGGTTCCCAGCAGGAGTTTTAAACTCCCTGTGCTTCAGTTTAGGAGATACTTAAATCCCATTTGATTGGTACAGGAAAGAAAATGGACTGACAAAGGCCCCTGAGACAAGTCAGACCTTCCACTGTGGGCCTCGGCATTTAGCAAAAGGAAACAATCCCTGAAAGGTAATTAATTCCTGACATGTAAAGACCTGCTGGCGTTTGCACTAATTAACCTCGGGGCTGCTTCTGCTCTGCTCCCCCCGTGCAAACCCAGGCTGTGGAGTTTGTGTGTCCCCAGAGCAGAGCCCGGGTGGGAGGAGATGTCTGGGAGGGAGAGCTCCGGGCAGGAGGGATGGGATGGGATGGGGATGGGGATGGGGATGGGGATGGGGATGGGGATGGGGATGGGGATGGGGATGGGGATGGGGATGGGGATGGGGATGGGGATGGGGATGGGGATGGGGATGGGGATGGGAACGAGATGGGATGGGATGGGCCAAGGCAGGTTAGAAACGGCAGTGGGGTGGTGCCAGGGTCACCCTGTCCCTTTGTTCTGCAAAGCAGCCAAGGGAAATGCTTTGATCTTTACACATCATTTGTGTCAGAATTAACGGCCTCGAAGTGACTCTGGGGCAGTTTAGATGGGAGATTGGGCAGGAATTGTTCCCTGGCAGGGTGGGCAGGCCCTGGCACAGGTTCCCAGAGCAGCTGTGGCTGCCCCTGGATCCCTGGCAGTGCCCAAGGCCAGGCTGGACAGGGCTTGGAGCAGCCTGGGACAGTGGGAGGTGTCCCTGCCATGGCAGGGAATGGATTGGGATCATCCCTAAAGTCCCTTCCAACCCCTTCCCTCCCTGCTGGTGCTGATTTGGATCCGCTGGAGTGTGGGGGATGTTTCTGCACCCGCAGGAGAGAGAAAGCCGGGAAGGGAAGGATGAATTAATTACACAGCAGCAGCAGCAGCCTGTTAAATATTTGAGTTGCTAATAATGAGCGCATTTAGTGGTTGTCAGTTGTTTTAAAAGCTCCCAAGTACAAATAACAAACACAAATACAAAACACTGCAGTGGTTGCAACACTTCAGCTTGTGTAAAATCAATTAAAAATACTCAGATAGTCCCAGCTGGGTGTTCCCTGGTGAATTCCAAGTCCCAGGCAGTGTGAAGGAAGGGCAGGAGGAGCAGGATGGGGTTTGGGAGCTTTGTTTGGAGTCGGGAACATCCCAGATCTACCCGAGTTCATTTTGGTTTCCAGGTTTCCAGGTGGTTTTTAACTGGAGTGAGCTGCTTTAGCAGAACGTGTTGTGTGAGGAATTTTGATGTAGAAAAGAGACATCTACTTGGATTTAAGGCCTGGAATTAGAAAGGACAAACCATCAAGAGCTGGACTGAACCTGGGGCTGCTGCTGCCCCCAGCCCATGGAAGGCTGAGGCCAAATGCAGCTGGAGTTTGTGTGTCCATGGAATCGCAGGTGGAGTTCAGCAGGAGCTGAGTTTGGTAGTGATTAAGTGCCCTAATTACCACTCAATTAAGTGTTTTTGTTTCCTTCTCTGACAAGCAGCCACAGCTACTCCAGGAAATCATTGGCAGGCAGGAAGCAGAGATGGGATGGGGATGGGGATGGGGATGGGGATGGGGATGGGGATGGGGATGGGAACGGGATGGGGATGGGGGTGGACCAGGAGCTGGTGTGTGATTAGGATGGGATAGGGTGGCATGGTGTGTCCCAAAGGAAGGGAAATCCCATCTGTCAGCGCTGCTGTGCAGGCCCAGGTCCAGAGGCACTTGGAACCTCAGGGTTGGTATCTTGGAGATCTTTGTGGGATAAACCCCACTCAAAGCCAGCAGGAAAATGTGTTTAGCCAGGAATCTCACATTGATGACCACTCAGATTTCAGAGCTGGTGACACCTCCTTGTTTGGACTCCTTTGCATCCCCTGTAATTTGGGTCTGGTGCCCTTTTGGGTGATTTGAAATGTCCTGGGTGTTTGGGAAGCCTCAGCTGCACAGCACTGTCCTTGCAGCTCATGGGGACTGTTACGGGTGGGAAGTTCCATCCCAGAGAATCCCTGGATGGTGAAACCGTCTAGGTCCAACCCATACCTGTAAAAATCCTCCCTTTCCCATCACCTGGACAAGCTGAGGTAAAATACTTCAATATTTTGCTCCATTTGGAAACTGCTCCAGGTCCCTTTGCTCCCACCCTCAGCTGCTCCTCAGCAAGTGCACAGGGAATTGCACCAGGCAGCATGTGGGGGTGATCAGGGAAAAGGGTTATTCTTGGCCATCCTCCCCAAGTCCTCTTTTTTAAATTTTTCTTTCTTTTTTTTGAACATTGAACTGTTCATTTTCAGATTTTGAGTCACAATATTTCTCCAAGCGAAAGGCCACGAGTCTGGAAAAAATCCAGATTTATTCCTTCAGCATTCTCTGCCATCATTTCAGCACAGAGGAGCCAAGGCAGAGCTGGGACCTGCTGCTGATGGGGATGGAGGGTGCTGAGGGTGCTCCTGTCCTCCCAGAGCCTCCTGCCAGGTGTCCCCTGAGATGTGGGGACAAATGTGGCTTGGTGAGGATCAGGAAGGGGCATTAAGAGATGTCTGAAGCCAGCAGATGGAGCAAAATGGAATTAATTTTATTAACTCACGCCCAGGGAGTAGTAAAGTGGAAAAATGAATGGAGATTTTGCACTTTCCCCCCCCCCCCCCGCTTTCTCATGGATGGTATAAAACTGAACCTAAACCCAGGTTTAAATGGAATTTCTTGAACCTCAGACCCAGCAGAAGAGCCAAGCTTGGGGTTTTTTTAAGCTTCCCATTCTTGTCCCACCGGGAGGAGGTTGCTGGATTTGGGAAAACCAATTTCCCGTGCTGCTTCCACCCAGTCTGAGCCAAGCGCTCCGAGAGCAGTGGCTCGGGGACAGGAGGATTCCCAGGAGAGCGGAATCTTCTAAAAACATCTCCAGCAAGGGCTCGGAGCTCTCCGAGCAGCGCAGGGAAGGAGCGGGGCGCGCCCCTGGGCTCTGCCGCGGGCAGGGATCGGAGCGGGGGAGACGCGTCCGTCCTTGGAGCGGCGACAGCGGAGGTGACAAACCCGTGTGACAAAAGGGCTGTGCTGGGAGGCAGCGGGGACAGGGAGCCGTGGGAAAACGGGAAGGGAAAAACGAGAGCCTGGGGGGAATTTTTGTGTGGTGGATCCCAGCCGGGATCTCGGTGATGCCATCTCCGGGTCCCCGCTCCGGGAGGGGCCGTGCCTGGCTCGGAGGCGGCTCCCTCATCCCTCCTGGAGCTCTGCCCGGTGTCTGCTGCTCCCCGGGGCTGCAAAGCGGCTCCTGGAGTTGTTGCTGGGGTTTTTTTCCGTCCTGGAGAGGAGCGATTCTCTCTCCCCTGCGCCTGCCCGGGCGTGTTCAGTGGTTTGCCCGTTGTATTCCCGGGAAAAGCAAACGCTGTTCAGTGGTTTGCCCGTTGTATTCCCGGGAAAAGCAAACGCTGCGGGACGCTGAGCGAGGCTGCGGGAGAAGCGGCACGGAATTTATCTCAGCACTGGACAGAGCTACAGGGCTGGTGGCTCTGCTGGGAGGGACCCGGCTCTTCCACCAGGGATCCCCAAACCGCGGAGCAGCAGCTCTGCAGACCCCCAGGCCCCTCCTCCTTCTCTGCACTGTTGATCATCATCAGAGAATCGTCACGGAATGGTTTGGAAGGGACCTCAAAGATCATCTCACCCCGTGCCAGGGATAGGGACACCTCTCCCTCTCCCAGGTTGCTCCAATCCCACCCAACCACTCCCATGGATGGGCAGTCACCTTGCTTTGTGTTTCACCCCATCCAGTTGCACCCTGGTTCTCCTCCAAGCCTGCCGGGAGGTGTTTGGGGAGGTTTCCCTTCCCCTTGTGCACCTTTGATGGATTTGAAGTGCCGCTGTCCCCTTGGCAGCCAAAGCTGCACCGCCTGCTCTGCTGTCCCCAGCACTGCTCCAGGGACATCTCCTCTCCCTCAGGTGCTGGGAGCAGCCGGGCCTCTTCTCCCCCCCTTTCCCTCTCTCCAGTGTGACCTGGGCTGTCCCAAAGGCCGCGCAGAGCCACGAGCAGCGGGTGCAGGGACGGGCTGGGCTGGCTGCAGAGTTTTCCAGCAGCTCTTGTTGTGCATTAACTCTCCTTTATTTACCCTGCTCCCCACCAGGGCTTTGTCCCTTGCCAGGGCACCCGTGGTAGCCCAAACGCCCCCATTTGGGGCCATTTCTCCTGACAGCCCCTCCTGGGTGGGCACCAGAGCCTGGCACCAGCACCCACCACACTGCAGGGCACAGGGGAGGCGAGGCCCTGGCACTGGGCTGTGCCACACTCCCTGTGCTGCTGTGGGTGCCAGGATTGAGACACCTTGAGAGGTTTTGAGGATGGAAATGCTGCAATTGGAGGGGAAAATAACCCCTGGATTTGCCGAGTCCAAGTGCAGTGACAGAGGGAAGGTGCTCACAGGGACACCCTGGGGTGCCTCTGCTGGGGCACAGGGATGGGGCCCAGCCCGTGGTGATGCCCCAAACCCAAAACAGCCCCTCAGGGATAGAGTCCGGCCCGTGGGGATGCCCCAAACCCAAACATGCCCCCGAGGGCCTGGTCAGGCTGCCGGGGGCGGTTCTGGCCGTGCCCTGGGCTCGGGGACAGCCGTGACCCCGCCTGCTCTGGGTGCTCTGCAAACCAACCCCGCCGCCTTCGTTTCCCTCCCATCCCCACCCACTAATTGAGCTGAGGCACTAATTAATGCCACAGCACCCAGCTCCGATCTCCCCACTTCCAGTTTAACAGAGGCAGGAGCTGCCATCACCCCGTGCCTGGAATCCCGAGTGTTCCCCTAAATCTGGAGTGAGCCAGGGCTGAGGGTTGGGTGCCCACCCCCAGCACGAGAGGATTCAGGGATGCTCCAACGAGCACAGGGCTCTCCCAAGGACCGGGAATTCGGGCTTGGCTTATTTTTCCCAATATCCCCGCGATGTTTTTTCCTGGATGGGGTTTTGTTTTCTTAAAAAGCCACGCAGCTAAAAATAGCCGTGCGCTGGCTGCCCGCGGTGTCCCGGCGTGAATCCTGCACGGAGCCGCCCTTCAGCTCCGGGAGCCGCTCCTGGGCTGCGCTATTTAAAGAACCTCTTGTGTGCCTCAAGAAACACCTGATGGGAAAAACGAGGGGTTTTTCCCTCGTTGAAAGAACCACCTGGCCTCGGGTTATCCCGAGGTGGCTGATTTTGGGTGGGCACAGGGCTGTAAGAATTTAGTTGGCTAGAGAATCTCTCCCTTCCCCAAGGGTGGGGTTGTGCACCTTGGGGTGCAGGGAGACAGCAGGACAGGGTTTGAGGGTCAGGGACTCCTGAGGCAGGATCTGGGGTGTTGGGTGGAATTTGAGGGGAAGAGACTCAACAGGGCAGGATTTGGGGAACTCAGGCACCCAACGAGGCCAATTTGGGGACAGACACCCCATGAAGGGATTCATGGAGCAGAGGGAATTCCAGTAGCCCTCCATCCCTGGGTGTGTTCCAGCCTGAGGAACTCCCAAAATGCTTGGGGAATTTGCCAGGTTGGGTTTGGCAGGGCCGTGGTTCCTTGGAGATGCTGGAGATGGTGGGACAGAGCCTTCCCCAGTGCCACGGTGGCACCAGAGCACCCAAACCATGGTACCCACACAGAGTCTGGGACTTTCAGTGCCATCTTCTTATTTCTCCCACCTTTTGTTTTCCCCAGTGGATTTGTGGAGGGGAGAAGATGCTCCTCTCTGAACCCCAGAGCTGCTGGGAGCACAGAGCATGGATCCCTTAAACCCCCTCGTGCAGGAGGCACTGAATACAAACATTTTGCTGAGCACAACTGAAGGCTGGAGGGGTCTTCCCTCTCTCCTCCCCGTCATGAAGAGGCACCAGATTCTCCTGATCCACAGGAAAAAGTGCGAGGGGGCAAACTGCACCCCTGCCAGGATGCCGCACTGAGCCCGGGTACACGAAGCAGTGAAACGGCACCAAGGGAGGAAGGAGCTGTAATTAGTGGTTCACTAATGAAGAGCCGGGGCTGTCCCGGGGGAGAGCAGCATCTCTGCCCAGCTGGGGGTTACCCAGGGTCTGCAGAGATGGACCTGGCAGAATTCCCCCACCACGTCCCTGTAAAAGTGCCCGGGAGCCTCCCCGGGGTGTGAATCTGGGAATAAATCCCCGAGCCTGGCACGGGACAGGGACAGGGGAAGGGAGATGTGCAGGGAGGGAGAGAGCAGCCCTGGCAGGAGCCTGGCCGCGGGATGGGGCTGCTGAAACCCCGGGGGATAAAGGCTGGCAGCCACCGGGCCGGTAGGAGACGGGTGACGGTGACAGTGGCCAGTGTCCTCGGTGACCCGGTGGCCTCGCTCCCAAAGGTGGCAGCAGCCGCAGCTCCCCAGCCCCGCGCGGATCTCACCTTTCCAAGCAGGGCTCAGGCACTCCCGGGAGGGCTGCGGTTCTCTGGGATAGAGGGAAAAGCCTTGAAGGAGGACGGGGAGCTCAGCAGGGGCTCCTCCTGTCACCCCAAAGCCCTGGCGCTCCCCGTCCCCCGCGGTGCCCATCCAGACCCTCCCCGCTCCTTTCCCAGCCCTGTGATGTCCCCAAACTCCAGCGTGTCCCGTGCTCAGGGACCTGCCTGGCCACCTCTGCAGCCGGGGTTTGACCAAAGTGGGTCAGAAAGTTACAGGGAGGGGAGTTTGGCCTGGAATCGCTGCGTTTTCTGTTTGAGCAGGGTAAGGGAGGGATCCTCTCCCCTCTGCCGCCATCCCTATAGCAACCGGCAGCCTCTTCCTGTTAAACAAGTGACTCATCAAACACGATTACTCTCGTATCAGGGATGGTGCTTGTGACTTCGAGCTCTAACAAGAGAGCTGACCTTTCAGGAGGAAAAAAAAATCAGAAAACCCCCAGGGAAACAGCTCAAAACTGGGTGGAAAGGTGCAGTTCTGGGTCTCATCCTCCCCGTCCATCCTCCTGCCTTCATCTCCCCCAAACCCTTCAAATTCAGCAGTTTTAGGCACTGGGAGGGTTTTCCCTGATGCTGCTTTTCCTGTTCCCTCCTCCAAGTGCCTTTTTGCCATGAATCCATCCATGGGGATCTCAGGGGGAGGACGTTTGTCAGCCAAGGCATCACCGGGGGAGAGGCCCAGCACAGCTGTGGGGTGAGATCCCTGGGGTACAGGGGATTCCTGTGAGATCAGAGAACCTCCCTGCTTTAAAGCCCAGCCAGGAGGATGGAGAAGGCAGATTCCAGGATGTTCAGCAGATTCCAGGATGTTCAGCAGATTCCCAGGATGTTCAGCAGCTCCCCACTCTAGCTGGGTGTTCCCACTCCTGGAAATGTCTCTTAACCCTGAGTGCTGAGACAGCTCTGGACAGTGGTGCTGAAGGAGAAATTGCAATGCCCAGAGAGGGAAAAATAATTCCACACCCCCCAAATCCAGGTGGGCATAGCTCAGGCTGAGGGTTGGGATGTGACCACATTGCTGGCAAGTGTCACTCATGGCTGTCTTTGAGTAAAGAGATTTTTTCCAAGCCAAGCTCTTGCTTTATGCAAATTATTTCACTCCTAGTGAGCAGCTGTGACCTTTTCTGGGTGATGTCCCAACCCACCCTATTTTAGAGGGCTCTGGATTGTGACTCCCAGGAATGTGCCTGTGCTCAGGAGGGGAGCCCAGTGCGGTGTCTCCACACAGGATAAATCTGTTTCAATGTCAGAGCCCGAGCTAAAAATCAATAAATAGAGAGGACCAAGTGCCTTGTGCTCCACTTCAGAACTGGGAATTTGCTCCCTGGGATTTCTGGCACCCAACATCCTCCCTGCCCAGGAGCTGGGGAGGCTGGAGGTGCCTTCAGTGCCACCACAGGGGTTTCCCCTTGGGAGGGGTGGTCTGCCTCGTGTTCCCCCTGCCAATCCCCCAGGAGGGATCTCCAGGGGTTCAGGGATTGAGCAGAGCAATAAATCCCTCCCTGCCAGCACAGAGTGGATTCCTGGTGCTGCTGCTGTGTCCTTGGCAGCTGAGGGCTTTTCCACACAGACCCAGGAGCATCCTGGGGCTCAGAGCTGCTCCTCTGCTGAGCCCCCAGGGTTTGGTGCTCTGGAGCAGCTCAATCCAAGCCTGGTTTTGGAAAACCCACATTGGTGGCAGCAGGTGGCACAGCAGGGAGGGACGGCTGCCCAGCACTTACATGCAAAAACCTCCAGATTTTCTATTTTTTTAAGGAGCTTTCCTATTTTTCCCCCATCCAAACCCCTAGAAAACCTTCCTTACCTCTGTGCCACGTCAGGTACATTGGGTTATTGTTAATTATTAATTTTCACACTCATATACCCAAATGTTTTGCCTCATATTCTGCATGCTCCCTGTGTTCCCTATGGCTGAATGGCAGTTTAGGGAAACACAGTCACTCCTGAGGAGGCACCCAGCCAGAGCAGCACATACAGCTTGGGAGAAGGAGTAAAACAGTGCAAACCCCTTTATTCTGGAAAAACAAACCTTTTCCCAGAAGCCCTGCTCAGTGACATATGGTGACACGGTGTGTGCCAGCAAAGGTGCTCCAAAACGTGTTCCTCTGGCTCAGGAAAGGACTTGGAGTGAAACCATTAGTGTGAGGATGATATCACTGATGGAAGGAGCAAAAATCCTTCCCCTGGCTTGGCCTGTTTGGTGGGAATCAGGAGGAGAAGTCTTGGAATTGTTCCTTCCCTTTGGGCACAGCCAGGCATTGTCCCCTGAAATGGAGGATGTTCCCTGCATGTGGAACAGCAGCAGGGCAGTGGGACACGGTGTCCCCACTGTCCCCAGGCTGGACAGCCCAGAGAGAGGGGCAGGAAGGAGTTCCCTGGTGCCACAAGAGCCAAAGATCCGCCCGTGGCTCTCCAAGAGGTAAAATCAGGGTTGCAGCAGTGCTGCTGCAGGGGGATGCCAGAGGCCACCCCCGTAAGCCAGGACCTGCAAGGGGCCCATTCCAGCTACTTGGAGTGGGGATTTTCAGGCAAATCAGCTCTTTTTCCACAGAGGGGGATGATTTTATCAGCCACACTCCTGCCTGCCACCCTCCAGCTCCTCCAGAGCTTGACTTTGGCATCAGCCCCTCAACCACCCTGACCCACCATGCAGCCCTGGCTCTTCCCACCGGGCTGGGATGATGCAGCTGGAGCAGCACTGGGAGAATTCCCATCTTTCCAGTGGCAGCAGTGAGAAAATGGCCCCATTTCCTCCAGGAATTATGCAAAGCCATTGAATGTAGGGCTCCAGGCGCTCCCCGGCGGCGCGCGGCCCCCACGGCCCCGTTTTGGGGAGGCTGGCGGGCTCCGAGCCCTTGTTTGCCACCCTGATTAGTCAGCACTGCTAATTATAGCTGTGCTTTTCCTTCCTAGAGCTCCTCGAGCACCGTTGGAGTAACAGGGAACAACGGAGGCGCTGGAATGAGGCCGGATCCGCTCGCTGCGGAAAAGATGCCGGGAGAAATGAAACGTGGGGGAAGGTTCCAGCAGCGTTGGAAGGGGGTCACAAGGCAGTGAGCTCATGGATTTGTCAGCTCAGCCACAGGATGCTCCCACAGGAGTGGGAGCCGGGGCGGGAAAAGCTGATGGGATGCCAGGAGGTGATGACGTTTCCCCAAAGAAAAGATGTAAAGCCGATTTTAATACCTCTGGAAGTAAAAGTGATGGAGATTTGGGATTGTAGTTGTTCCTCTGTGCCACCAGTGTGCCCTTAAACAGCAGCCCTTGCTCCAGTTTTGGTTCCCAGTGGGCTGGGCCTGGGAGAGCCACGTTATCAGTGATTGCCACCCTGCTTTTAACTTGTCACCCGCTTGTTTTAACCAAACAAGCACAAAACCTAAGACAGGACCAGCCCCAGGTCAAGCCCTGCTGTGTGCAGGGGGCACCTGGCATCACCACAGTGCCACACAAAAACCTGCCTGGTTCAGCACTGAAACACCAAAATCCAAGGGGATGATGAGGAATGAAGGTGGGAGACTCGTTCCATGCTGAAGAGCATTCCCAGGTCAGGCTGGTGGCCCCTTGCCCTGTAAATGCAGTCAGCCTTGTGTCTTTGCTTAGCTTTGATCTTTGCTCCTCTCTGTTGAGTCTGTAATTTAAATACAGATAAAACATATCTAATATACAAATATTGCCAGAATGGTCTTGCAGCTCCTCAGGGAGCTCAGAACATTGAATACAACTTCAAAAAGTAGATCCTCAAGCACTGAAAATAGGGTGTGCAGTGGCTCACCCCCTCATGTGCAACAGGGCTGCTCTGGGGACAGCAAGCCCTGGTTTAAAAGGGGCCAGATAATGTCATTTTTGTCACCAGAAAATCTCAGCGTTCTTGGGGTGTCCCAGCCGGTGCTTTGCCAGTCCACTGCACCACCTTGCACAGGGGAAACACCAAAAAACTTGATTGGAGGTGTGGGGCTGCTCTTCCCTGGGCAGGACAAACAGCTCCCATCATTGGCTGAAATCCCCTGGGATGAGAGTAGAGAAAGGGGCACTGCTGGTGAGGGACAACACCCACCAGGGGTGTGGGACACAGGAGAAGAGTCCTGGGATCGTGACAAACCTGTGGTGGGATGTCGGGGGGGGAACTGAAGGTGGAAGGAAGAGGCTGCTGTGGGAGTGCCGGGCGCTCGACGGTCCCTGCAGGGAGAGCACAGGGAGGGCGCGATGCTGGATGGAGCAGGGGGGCCAAGGAAACTCCAGAGAGCCCGCGAGGTTTGGGATCAGCTGGGAGCGTGTCCCTGCGAGGGGCAGGTGACAATAGCCGGACTGGGTCACTGCGTGTGCTGTGTGTGCCCATCCTCGCTCAGCCTCGCTGCGCCCGGCTCCGGGGCTGGGGACAGCGGGGACATCCCCGCCCGGCCCCGCAGCCGCTCGTGGCCCGTCCTGGGTGCGCTCTGACCCCACGGAGCCCCAGGCACGTCCCCTCCGCCGGCTGCCGAGGGGAGCCAGGCAGAGCTGCTCAGCCGCCTCCCCTTCCCCGGGCCGTGCGTAATTCCCGGGAGCGGATTCATTCAGCTCCTGCTCGGGGTTCTCCGCCCCTCCGGATGCCGCCGCTGCCGCTCGGCTGGCGCGCCCCAGGTAGTGACGATTGGCGTCCCCTGGGATGGGGCTTGGCCTCATTAGGAACCCAGATGCTCCAAATTGGGGCTGCTGGGTTCAGCCAAAACCACCGGTATTCACCTAAATATCCCTGCACATCAGGAGCTGGAGATCCTCCCCAGCGCTGGGCTGGCTGCACCGCAAAGCTCCAGCCTGGAAGAGAGAGGGGGATGGCAGAGGGAAGCTGGAGTGTTACGAAACCAGCGGGGGAAAGGGGAGAAGGTGTAGCTGAAATCCTGTGGATCCAGGAGCTGAGCATCCCTGCTTTGATGATCCTGCTCCCAAGATGAATCACGGAGCCATTTATAGCTGGAAAAAAATAATCGTGTCTTTGGGATTTGTTCCTTTCCAGGCTGTTCCTCTCCCAGACAGTCGGGGAGGAAGCTCTGGGGATGGGTGGGTGCTGGGTGAGGGGGACAGACCCTCACACCCAGCGTCCTTGGGCAGGTTCCAGCTCCAAAGGGATCCTCGTCATCCCAGCTTTTGGCTGGCTGGAGGGAAGCCCCCGAGGTGTGGGGCGAAGGCTCCGGGGTGCGCTGTTTCCCTGCGGAGGGAAGCCCCTGCCCAGCCCGGCTCACAGGATCCCAAGCCCCCTCCTCCGCCACCGGGCGCTGTCCCGGGCGCTGTCCTTGAGGAGCGCGGCCACTCCGGATCGCCGCCCTCCGCTCGCATCCCCTCGGCACAAGCGGTAAAAATAAACCCCAGCGAGCGCCGGGGCCTGGCCGCTGCCCAAGCTGCACCCGCAGGACGCAGGTGCAGCCGGCCCCGACCTTGGGGAGGTGCGGCGGAGCTCATGAATGAACGATCGGCGGCGCGGGAGCGCGCACCCCCCGTGCCCGCGCGTGGGGCTGGGGAGCGGGGAGCCAGCCTTGTTGTTATTCTGATCACAGCGGCTCTGATTCACAGACTTGGATCATGAATATAAGTGAAGACTTTGACGTCAGAGTTGAGATTTATCAGCAGATCCAATGGGGCAGGAATATTAAGTGCAAGTCGATGCCAGCTCTCTGCCAACGCTATTAGCGATGCTCGCCGAGGAATGAGGCTTCGCGCCGAGGGCTGGAAGGACCGGCAAGGAAAAAAATAAAAACGGCGTGGGGGGAGCAAGCTGATCCTCGAGCATTAAACCAGGTAAAACAGCAACCCCCGGCGTGGCGGCTGCATGCTGGAAGGGGCGGTGGTGGCGGCGGGGGCCGGCAGCGGGCTGCGGGCACAGCCCCGACCTTCACACCTCGGCTCCCCCCCGGCGGGGGATCCGCTCCGCCAGGCAGGGCAGGATGCTGCCGCCGGCCGGGGCATCTCGCACCAGCTTCTTCCAAAGGAGGGAGGAAGGAGAAACTTAACGTGAGGCTGTCCCTTGCCGCTGCCTTCTCCTTCCATCAGCGGCTCCGCATACAGGCGCTGGCCTATTAATAGTGTTTATTTTTACTCACCGCACGCAAAAAAGAAAGGGCTGCGGGAGGGGGGGGTTGCGCTATAAATAGGTAGCAAAGGTGGCCGTGCCCCGGGGAGGGGGGGAGGAGGAGGAGGAGGAGGAGGGGGCGGCCGGTTCCTCACCGGGTGCGCAGTGGCTGCGGACCCCGCATGGAGCCGAGCGCACGGAGGCGGCTGCGGGCGGCGGGGTGATGGGCTGCGCTCGGCCTCAGCCCGCCGGGAGATAGCGGCCAGGGGTGCGTGTGGGGCGGGGGTGCTCGATCCCAGGGAAGCTGCAGTCGCGCTGGAGGGGAGCGGGCGGGGATGCGGCGGGCGGGGGCGGCCCGGTGAGGGGCGCGGTGTCCCGGGGCGGGGGGCTCCGGAACGCGGTGCTGGCTCGGTGAGGGTCTCCCCCAGCTCGGTGAGGGTCTCCCCCGGCTCAGTGCGGCTCTGGGCGAGGGTCTCGGCGCGGCTCTGCCCGGGCGGAGCGCGGGGCTCTGCAGCTCTCCGGGGGCTCCTCGGGGTCCGTCGCCACCGCGCCGCCCCTCACCGCCCCCTTCTCCCTCTCTCCCCAGCGATGCTGCACGGCCCCGCCGCCATGGGGGAGCCGTGGCCGCCGCAGCCGCAGCAGCAGCGGCTCCCGGGGCCGGGCAACGCCTCGGAGCCCCCCGCCTGGCCCTCGGCGGCGGCGGCCGGGCCGGGCACGGCGGCTCCGGGCGGCGGGGCCGCGGCCGCGGGCTCGGTGAGCCCCTGGGACATCGCGCTGTGCGCCACGGGCACGGCGGTGGCGGGGGAGAACGCGCTGGTGCTGGCCGTGCTGTTCTACACGCCGAGCCTGCGGGCGCCCATGTTCCTGCTGATCGGCAGCCTGGCGCTGGCGGACCTGCTGGCCGGCCTGGGGCTGGTGGCCAACTTCGCCGTGCGCTACCTGCTGCGGCCGCCCAGCGAGGCGGCGGAGCTGGCGGCGGCGGGGCTGCTGCTGGCCGCCTTCTCCGCCTCGGTCTGCAGCCTCCTGGCCATCACGGTGGACCGCTACCTGTCGCTGTACAACGCGCTCACCTACCACAGCGAGCGCACGCTGGGCTTCACCTGCGCCATGGTGCTGCTGATGTGGCTGCTGTGCCTGGGCGTGGGGCTGCTGCCGCTGCTGGGCTGGAACTGCCTGCGGGACCAGAGCTCCTGCAGCATCCTGCGGCCCGTCACCAAGGACAACGCGGCCGTGCTGGCCGTCACCTTCCTGCTCCTCTTCGCCCTCATGATGCAGCTGTACCTGCAGATCTGCAAGATTGCCTTCCGGCACGCCCAGCAGATCGCCGTGCAGCACCAGTTCATCGCCACGGCGCAGGCCACCTCCACCCGCAAAGGGCTCTCCACGCTGTCGCTCATCCTCGGCACCTTCGCGCTGTGCTGGATCCCCTTCGCCATCTACTCGCTGGTGGCCGACTCCAGCTACCCCGCCGTGTACACCTACTCGCTGGCGCTGCCCGCCACCTGCAACTCGCTCATCAACCCCATCATTTACGCCTTCAGGAACCCGGACATCCAGAAGTCGCTGTGGCTGGCCTGCTGCGGGTGCGTCCCTTCCACGTTCTCCTCCAGACCAAGGACATCCAGCGACGTGTGAGGACTGAGCCGCCGGTGCTCCCCGGCTCTCCTCCTCCTCCTCGTTTTCCCCTTCTGTCGTTGTTGTTCCCTACCGGGAGGAGCCCCCCGGCCCGGTCAGCACATCTCGTTCCATGGAAAGACGGCCAAAAAGAGAAAGGAAAAAAGCAGAAGGGAAAAAAAAAAAATGGAAATGAAAGAAAGAGAGAGAGTAGAATGATAATGGTCTCCTTTAGAAATGTTATTTTCTTACACATTTTATTTTTTATTTAAAAACACAAAACACACAAAAAAAAAAAAAAGAAAAAAAGAAAAAAAGAAAGAAAGAAAGAAAGAAAGGGGGAAAAAAAAGACAAGAAAAAGGATCCTCGCACGGTGGCGTTGTCTGCTCTCGGGGTAAGGAGCCAGGGGAGCAGCGGGCCCCACCCGGGTGGTCCCACGCCTCGGAGCACATCCCATGGGAAGGCCACAGGAGCGGGGGGCGGGAGGGAGGTGTCGCGTCCCCCCGGCGGGGCTGGTCCCCACGCGTGGGGTGTCCGTGCCCCCCGAAATCAGGGCCTGCGATGCTATGCAATAACGGGGGCGCCTTCAGCACCGCGGGGGAGGAGAGCTCCTGCCGGGGGGGACACGGGCGCTCCCGGCGCCTCCGTGTTTGCCAAGCGCTTGGTGAAAGACGCTTTGGGTGTGGCTTTGGGGGCTGTGGCAGGGACGGGGGTACCCGGGGAACCCGTTCCCTCCTTCCCCCCCTCCCCGAAAATGCGGCTGGGGCAGGGTTGGCGGTGTGGGGGTGGTGAGGGCAGCCGGGGTGCCCTGCACCCCAAAGCCTGGGAGGCCGGGGAAGGGCTCTCCTTGTCCAGCTGGTGCTGCTTTCCCCCCTCCACACGAGTTGTTTACATGGGGTGGGATTTTCATCCAAAGAGGGGTCCGGGCTTGCTGGAGCCCCCGAGAGGGAAGCCTCTGTCACCACACGTGTCACTGCTGATGCTGCCACTTCACTTTGCTTCCTCAGAAGCGCCAGCCCCGACATTCCTGTGCGTGTGATGTGCTCTGTGGTGTTAGTGAGACCTTTGATGAAGTGTCCTTTATCCTGCGCTTTCTTTTGGCCGGGAGGCGGAATCGTGCATTCACTGATGAAGCAGGAAGGAATCCGAGCAAGCCCCGGAGAGGTGGCAGGGCTGGGGGTGGGACCCCCGGGGTGGCTCAGGGCACGGGGGTCCTGCCATGGGAGGCTTGGGAGACCCTCCAGCAGCTGAGCCTGGTACCCAAATGTTCTGATTTGCTGTAGAGAAATTGTGATGTTGGAGAGGGGCTTTGGCGTGGTGTGTAGTGACAGGACACAGGGAATGGCTGCCAGGGCCAGAGGGCAGGGCTGGATGGGAGATTGGGCAGGAATTGTTCCCTGGCAGGGTGGGCAGGCCCTGGCACAGGGTGCCCAGAGCAGCTGTGGCTGCCCCTGGATCCCTGGCAGTGCCCAAGGCCAGGCTGGACACTGGGGCTGGAGCAGCCTGGGACAGGGGAAGGTGGCACTGGATGGGCTTTAAGGTCCCTCCCAACCCATAATGTTCTGTGAGTCTGTGACAGTGGAAGAAATGTTCTTGCTTTGTGTGGCTGCAGAGGGTACAAAGTCACTTTATGGCTGGATGCAGACAGATCCTGATGGATTCTGTCCCTGGATCTGTGCAATGGATCCCTCTCTGCTCGGAGCTGTGTGCACATGAGAAAGCTCTGAATCTCCCGAGTGTGCCTGGGGCTTGCACTGATTGTCTGCCTGTGAGAGGTGGCCAGTCTTTGAGCTTTTATCTTTTGTGGGTGTGGGGTTATTTTTGTTTTCATTTCCTTTCTCTGATGAATACCTTGGAGAATGGGCAGTTGGCACAACTTGGAATCAATGTAAGTTTTAAAGTAAATATATATATAAGAAAGACTAATATTTATACAAACACTTTACTCATTCTGTTTCTTCTGGTTTCTTAAGTGCAGCCAGCTCTCTGCAGTTCCTCAGTGTAAAAACTCAATAGCTTAAACCCTTTTTGAAACATTGTGAACATTTGAAATGTTTTTATACAACCACCCTAGCTAGAAGTCAGGATTTGTTTCTCTGGGCAGCTCATTTTGTATCTTTAGATGAAAGGTAGTTTAACTAATCAGCTCTAGAGAAACCTTGACATGAAAAAAAGTTGCATTTTCTTGGCTTTCCAGTAAATTCCTTGTTGCTGAAGAGCTTGATTTTAACAATGTTCTTTTTAGAGTTTAGTTGCTTACGTAAAATGCGTCTCAGTTTGAGGGATTCACTGATAAACTTCATCAAAGTCAAATAAAGATCAATGAAAAACTTCTCCCTGTGGCCCTCCACAGCAAGAGGAGCAAGGTTTGGGATGTGAGGAGCTAAAGCTGAGGACACAGCCCCTGCCAGCCTGAGGTTCAGAGCAGGTGGGGATGTCCTGCTGGGACACTGAGTCCTCACCCAAACACAATTTCAGCCACTTTGGCAAAACTCTGAGTTCTGGTCCTGGAGTGCCCTGACCCAGCTCACAGCCCATATCAGGGTGTGGTGCCAGCCATCTGTGCCCAGAGTTACTCTAAAATAACAATCTCATTTCTTTTTGTCTGATGGTCGAGCACCTCTCTCTCTCAGATGTTAAAGCTGCCCATGGGAGCTGTTAAAAACACTTGTTAGGTTTCAGGAAAAGTCTCAAGAAATCTCCTCTATATAAAAAAAAAATTGATAAATTGGCATTTTTGTAGTAATTTCCCTTAATAAAAATAGTGCAGTTTCCAGGTTGGTTGGGTTTTTGGGGTTGTTTGTTTGTTTGTTTGTGTTTTTTCTGATTTGTTTTGTTCTGGGTGGTGTTTGGTTGTTTGTTTGTTTGTTTCTCTTTTTCCTTTCCTGTTTTATCAGCGGACAGGGGGGTGGAAATGAGGGGAAGTGAAGAAGAGGATAAAGAGGTTTAGGTTCACCTGCCATGCGTTGCCTTGTGGAAACCTCTGACCATTTAACTGCGCCTTTGCCTCAGTGCTTGGGTTTTGTTTTGGGTTTGTTTTCCACAGAGAAAACCTTTTCCTGCAAAAGTTTGGAGTGGCAATGTTGAACATGAGTGGAGATGATGGATTTCGGGGCCTTCTTAACTGGAAAGTGAATTTAAAACCCTAAATCCCTTATGGAGGCAGTGTTGCTGTGTGCAGGGGGGAATGTCCTGGTGCTTGGGGCTTTGGGACAGGTTTGGGGTGGAGTGCAGGGCCTCAGGATGAGCTTCTGCTGCCACAAACAGGGAGCAGCTCCCCTGAATGTGATGGTTTCACCCGTGATGGGGCACCAGTGGTGAAGAAATCACTGGGGATTCCGCTGGTGGATCCTCTGTGGACTCATTGAGGACCCAAAACTCGGTGGAAAGAGCCCAGCAGCCCCTGGGCACCACCAGAGGGACGTGGAGCCACTGAGTACATCCCAGTGCTCAAGGTTTTCTGGAGTTGGACATGCTGGGAGGCCTCCTCCAGCTGGGATTCTGTATCTCTGTTAAACCGAGGCCCCTAAAAGCCTCTGATTTAATGATTGTGCTTTGAGACAAGGGGACAGGGGCAGTCCTGCAAAGCACAGGGTCTGTGGCTTGCTGGAAATTCAAGTGCAGGTGTCCTTTGGATTCCACCGAGTCCCTGTGGCCACTCCAGGTGGGAACTGGGCCTGCCTGGAGAGGGTTGCTGGTTTGGTTGGGAAGGATTCCCTGTCCTAACCCTGGCCAGGACCTTGCCATTGTATTTTCAAACTCTGAGCTTTGCAAACAGCTTTTGATAAAGGATGAGAGGCCAGAGCCAGGCTGGGCTAGGATTCTTGTCACTTCTGGACTCTCCAGGAGCTGGTCTAGATCTGCAGCAGCAGAAATGGGCAGAAAAGTGGTCCAGAGTAAGTACAGGTGGTGTCCCAGCAGCCCTGAGCCTATGGCAGGGATCAACACAGCCAGGGAAATGAACCCATTGCTTCTTTGCTGATTTATTTACAGGTTTCTGTGTGCCTTTGGCTTTTCCACCACGAGCTGGTGGCCAGCAGAATGTAGATGTGAAAAGCTTTTGGTGCTGGTGCTTGGCTGGTTGAGTTGAGGGGGTGAGGAAAGGGCAAGGAGGAGAGAAAAGGAGAAAACATTCCTCAAACACACTGTGACAGGCCAGGGCCACCGTGGGCTGGGGTGTACCCACAGCTGCCCTGAGGGTCGTGGAGATGTGCCAGGGTTGGGGGGAGCTTGTGCACTTACAACAAGCCCTTTTCCCTGTCCCAGCATGAGAAATTTAAAAGAAACCACACACACACACAAAAACCCTATTAAAATGTACAGACTCGACAAACAAAGCTCCTTAGTTTTACTTTGGGGTTGTTTTCTTTTTTCTTGTTACATTTTGGTCAGTTTGGAACTTTGAGCAGTGAAATTGTCTCTCTTTAGCCAGCTTCATGTCAGTAACCAGCAGTAAAGATCCTAAAGATCTCATTCCTGATGTGGCAGCCCCGGTTTGTTCACATCAAAGAGTTTTAATCGAACCTGGAATGAACCCCCAAGAAACCATTGCTGTTCTCATCAGGTGATGAAGTGTCTCTGTCTTGTAGAAGCATCAAATTCGGGGTGGGGAGACCTTTTAAAAAGCCACTGGTACTCACTTGTGTTGGTGTGTCCTGACCAGCATCAGACTCACGTCATTGTTAATGATGAATTAACAGTTCACTCCTAATTGCCAGGAATAATCGTTGGATGCACACGGTATTTCCTTGTGATTCCCCTCGTTCCTGCTCAGCCTTCCCTCGTGGTGGGGTGAGGCAGCTCCTCTTGCACCATTTGTACCTTCTCTGTTGTCAGTGCAGTGCCCACTGCAGGATTCTTCCCCTGTCCCTGCAGCCCTGGGACAGAGCTCTCCATTCCCTCTGGGAATCTCTGCCCCGCAGAGGATTCCAGAGAGAAAAGGGGTTTTTCACCAGAGAACACCCAAGTCAGACTGATGGTCTGAAGCTCCTCAGCCCCTGGCTCTGAGGGAGGTGAATAAACTGTCCCCAGCTCCGAGGGCAGCAGTTGCCTTCAGGAATTCCTCTTGCTGCCAGGAATTCCTCTTGCAGCAGTGTGTGTTTGAGGATTTCCCTTTGCAGTGCCCGGGTGCTGCAGCGGGCAGGGCGCTGGGTGTGTGACACACGCTGTGTCCCTGCCTGCCCAAACCACGGGCACGGCTTTATTTATGGCCTTAGTGCAGCCTCTGGAGCTGGGAAGCAGCTGGCTCGTCCCAGGAAAAGCTTTTATTGCAGCTGGGCAGGGGCTGAGGGGCAGTGCTGGCTGCAGCCCTGGGCCCTGCCCTGCCTTTGCTCTGCATGGCAGGGACCAGGGCTGGGCTGGTGGCCGGGCCAAAGAGCATCGTCCCAGCAAGGGAAATCCTCCAGCCCCGAGGCAGGGACGAGCTGCTGGTGGCAAAGCCCGGCAAGAAACTCCCCCAGAGGCAGAGCCTGCTCTGAGCCCACCCTGCCGGGGCTCTGAGCCCACCCTGCCGGGGCTCTGAGCCCACCCTGCCAGGGCTCTGTGCCCACCCTGGCCAGGGCTCTGTGCCCACCCTGCCGGGGCTCTGTGCCCACCCTGCCGGGGCTCTGTGCCCAGCTCGGGGGTCCGGGCTCCTGGCAGCAGGATGGGACTCAGTCCCCGCCACCCCCTGCCTCCCGTCCCACCCCATTCCCACCCCACAGCCATCAGGACAGCGCCTTGTGCTGCTGCCGGTGTTGTCACGAGCCTTTTGACTTGACTGGGAGAGCTGATCTCAAAGGAACATGTACAGTTACCATTCAGTTATGGTTCAATCAAGCCCCTTCGATGCACTTTATGACCGAGTGAAAACAAATCAATGCTGTTATTGCACTGTATCTCTATTGTGTATAATATTATACATTCATCTGTAAGAGTAATTTATTTTTATTACTGTAAATAAAACTGTTAAAGTGATTTGTCAAGAGAATATCCAAAAATAGGGGGGGAGGGGGGGTAAAATTAAAACCTTTGAAGATCTGGGCTGTTGTCCCAGGTATGTGCCATGCTCTGTGTGTCTGTGTTTTTATTTCAGAGTCCAGAACAGGCCTCTGCTTTCCCTCACCCCTGTCTGTGTTTCCCCTGGGATCAGGAGGAGCTGGATGAGGACAGGAGCTGGATAAGGATAAGGACAGGAACTGCTGGAGACACGGAGGGGTTGGGAAGGAGCAGCTCCTGCTGCTCGATCCTCCAAGAACAGACAGAGCTTTCCCTGCCCTCTGATTTCCCAGGCAGTCAGGGATTAAATACCCTGGGGAATTAATTGATCTGTGAGGGCTTGATTCTCCAAATGAAGTGTTTTAGGGAGATCACAGCTTTCTGCTGCCCCTTCCATGCCCCAGCTTCTAACAGAGGAGGGAGCACCACAGGGCTGATTAACTCCCAGCAAAGGGACAAGCTGACAAAAAAGCCAAACCCGAATCTACTGTAACCTCTTAAAATCTTTATTAATTTTTTTGTCCTTTTTTTTTTTTCTTCTTTTAAATTTAATTAGCACATGCATAAAGTGTCAACAGTTTGGGGTTAAGATGACATTTCTTGAACAAATGTAGTTACAAGCGGTGCCTCGGATCCATCCAGGTTTCCTCTCCACCCTGTACAGAAGGAAGCTCGAGCTGCCACCCACCGTGTCCCTCCCTTGCCATCCTCGTGTCACCACAGGCAGGACCCACAACACTGGGGAGAAATACACTTGTTCACATGTAGCAACTGGGTAGGGGAGATAGATACGGGCAGCAACATCTACTCACCTACTGACTAAGTGCACACGGTTAAAGAGCCCAGCAGGCAGGGGGCATCTCCTTCCTCAGCTCGGCTTTGGGGTAATGGGAACCTGCAGTGGGTGACCCTCCCTTGGGGAGGTGCCTGTCTCCCCTCAGCTCCTTCTGCCAGGTGCTAAATCTAAGGAGATGGAGCAATTCTTCTGCTGTGATTAAAAAAGGAGCTTTTTTTGGTAGGAGCATTGGGGCACTGATGCCGGGGTGTTCCTGTCCCCTCTGTGCCACCCCTGCAGAGCTGGGGCTCCACAAAGGGCAGCCAAGCCCTGGCTGTGGGCTCTGTGTGTGATCAGGGGGTGCCAAAAGGGCAGAAAACTGCTTTTAAAATGCTCATGTGGAGCTGGCTGCTCACTGATGCTGTGTTTTGGGAGGGTTGGTGCCCCCATGCTCCAGGAGGTCTCCTGAGCTCAGAATTTGGGTGGTGCAGAGGGGTTTGGGGATCTGAGATGCCTTGATCCTCAGGGCACAGGAGATGATCCTCACCTGCCTTCAATTCCCTCCAAAACAACTCTCCTGCAGCACCTGGCCTCACCCAGAGGTGTTAGTGCTCCTGCTGGCTCAAAAGAGGCTGGAAAACTGGACTGAGGTGGCTCCTGTCCTTCTGCAGCAGCTGGCACTGTCCCTGCAGCCCTGGGTTGGGACAGCAGCAGCAGCAGGAGGAGGAGGAGGAGGAGGAAGGCTCTCCTGAATGCTTTCCCCATGACAGCAGCAGCCCACAGCCTGTGCATGTCCCTCAGCAGGGTGGTGACAGGGTTTGTGCCCTCCCCACACCCCCTGTGTCCCCTGGGGACTGTCCCCAGGCTGCTGCAGCTGCCTTGGGTTGGCCAAGACTGGAGTGAAAACTGCTCCCCAAGCCCCTCCTGTGGGAGCAGGGATCCCAGAGGATCCCAGAGGGTCCCAGAGGATCCCAGAGGGTCCCAGAGGGTCCCGTGGGGTCTGGGCAACTCCGGGTTCCCAGCCCAGGTGAGCTCTGCCCATTCCCAGCACAGCCACACCACCCACCCCAGGAGCTCCCAGGGCAGGGGCACCTCCAGGAAAGGCACTTGTGTCATGAGGAGCTGCCCTGGCCCCGGGACCATCCCAGCAGGAATTCTGCAGCCCAGCCCTCTGTGGGACAGCCACAGCTGAAACAGAGGGGAGGGAGGTGCCCAGCATCACCCCAAACTCACACCCTGCCTCAGATCCCCCCCAAAAAGTCAGGCAGCCCCAAAATTAAAGAAGTCTATTAAGGTGAGAAGTCATCAGCCCCAAGAGGCCCTGAAAATGCATTTAGAAGAAAAGGGGGTTTTTTAATTTGTGGGGATTTGAGCAGGTTGGGTGGGACTTGGGCCAAGCTGGTCTCATGGAAGCTGTCCCTGCCCATGGAAAGCAGACTGAAAATCCAAACAATTCTGGGACTCTGATTTGCTTTCTTTACCTGATCTGCTCTGACCTGAGACAAAAAACACCAGAAAGAGCAGCCCCACGTGTGGAAAACTGGCCAGAACTAGAGACAGAGCTGAAACATCTCAGTGTAAAATGCAGTTTGGAGGGGGAGCAGCACGGGGGGATGTTGAAGCTCATGATTGTGATTTTTGGAGACCTGGCAGGGCTCTGCCAAAGCTGTCCCTGCTGCCAGCAGGAAATCACCTGCTCTCCACGGGCACCACATGATTGTCCCTGGATCCAGGTCCTCTTCCTTTTGAACACAAGACTTCTGTGGTTTATCCATGGCAAGAAGAGATTTTTCCATGGAGTCAGCGATCCCAGCTGAGGCATCAGGACTGCACCAGCACCAAGAGGTGAAAATCAATGGGATTTGAAACACTGAGCTGGGGAGGGGCCTCCAGGGACAACAGCACCTCCTACAGAGGCAGAAGCCCCTCTCCCTGCACTGGGGTGATGTGATTATTGCTTTTCCTCTAACACCGCTTTCCTGGGATGTGTGGAAGCGGTTCTGGTGGCACCTGCCTCATTCTGTTGCTGATTGATGGGAAGTGTTGCTGTGCCTGACCTTCCCTCGAGGTCTGAGAAAGGAAAGAGAACAGTTTATCCTTCTGGAAATCACATGTGAGTTGTTTGTTTGCTTTTTAGTTTTGTGGGTGGGTGTTTCTTTTTGTTTGCTTATTTTTAGATATATTTATTTATTTTAATTTTATTTTTAGATTTCTCAACTGAGCTACCCCAAATCAAAGGGTAAATTTTGAACTGTCCACCTTCCTGGTTTACTCACTGGATCATGAATGGTCCAGAGGAGCTGCTGCTGTTGAAATACAGCAGAAAGAGCTGCCAGTTAACATCCTTCCCTCTCAGGGGTTTATTCTGCAGCACATTTTATCTTTGTTCTGTTTGAGGGTCAACACCAAACCCAAGGGGGAGCACAAGCAGCTGCCCTGGCTGCTGGGGGATGCTTTGGGGGTGTACCCCAAGGGACAGACCCCCAAGGAGGGGATGAGGGAGAATTACAAAGGTGCCAGAAATGGCCTGTGGGCACCTCCACCCCTCCCTGGCTGCCATGGCAGAGCCTCTCTGACCTGAATCTCTCCATCCTCACCTCCAGAAAGCTTTCCCTGAGACCTGGCTCAGCTCCTTCCTGCCTCAGCTCAATCCCACACTGACCTGGACAGCAGATTTGTTCCCCTCACTGCCCTTTGTGGCTTGCACGGGGTTTGAACTCTCTGAGGTTTCCCCTGTGCAGGCTGATGTGAGCATAACCCCCCTAAAACGCTGGGCTGGTTTCTTTCTGCCTTATTTCCTCCTCTCTGCACTCTTAACCTTGTACAGAACCGAGTGCTGGAATCACCACTGAGCTGAAAACTCCCCCGGGGCCAGCGCAGTCCCCTGGCACTGCCACGGTGGGAAAAGTGAGCAGGGAAAGGCTCCTTCCCCTCACACTGGGGCTCATAACAACCAACAAGAGCTTTAATCCTGTTCCTGGCAAGGGTGAGAGGTTGGAGGCACCTGTGGGGAGATCCCTGCTGGGGATGCCCACGGGAGGATGAAGCATCAGCAGTGGTGGTCTCAGGGTCCTGCTAGGCTGTAATTCAGCCACAATTTGGGTATTGTCACACCAGCTCTGCCTCCAGGGGACATTTCCATGCAGCTTTTGCCTGGAGGTTTCCCTCAGCAACAGCCCCTGCAGCAGGCTCTGCCTCAGCCTGGTGGCACCACCAGGATGTGTCCTCCTCTGGGGACATCCCACTGTCCCCCCCTGCCTGGGGCCACAGCTCTGAAGGCTTTGGGGCAAGCAAAACTTCCTCCATGAAGTTCTCAGCTGTGAGGTTTGGTTTGGGTTTTCTTTCATTCCCACCACCAGTAAAACACAGGCACGTTTTTCACCCAGGGGAGGTGGAGCTTGAGAGAGTGAGCCTAGAAAACCTGGGGTTTGTGCAAGAAAAATGCAAGACTCACACAAAAAAAACCCTGAAAAAAACCCCAAAAACCAACAAAAAACAAAACAAAACAAACCACAAAAACAACCCTTTGATTCTCAAAAAGACTGAACTACTCCAAAGTCTAGGTTTGGGTTACAAGTGTCTGGAAGAGGACATTTCCAGAGGCTGTCACACGGATGGGTGGCAGCCCTGAGGGTGGCCAGAGGTGCTCCCAGGCGCCATCCCCACCCCACCCCAGAGGGCAGAGCTGTGTGGGGCTGGCAGAGGCCACCCCGAGGGCACGGGGACCCCTCAGGGACAAACCCAGCCTGGCTTGGCTCTCCTGGGCTTGGCTCAGGCACTTCTGCGTGGGGGTGGAGGGGCAGGAGAGCCCCGGCGCTGTCACCAGAGGGGGACGGGGCTGTGGTGCTGCTCAGGGGTCACCTAAGGGAGGGACAAACAGCCCTGGAGGTGCTGCTGCCCAGTCGAGGGGAAAATAATGGGTGAGTGAGCATTTGAGGCTTCTAAAGTGCAGTGCAGGTTACATGGTCTTTGCTGTAGACTGTAAACTCCTCAGGACAGACTCCTTGCCCTTACTTTTATTTTATTTTAATTTTTTTTTAATCTGTAAAGTGACATTCCAGCTGAGAAAACCTTACCCCTAAATAACTACTGCTACAGGAAAAAAGAAAACAGGAATCTCAGTGAAAGGAGCAGCCTGTGCTCCCCTGGCCAGCATCCCATCATGGGGAGTGCTTCCCTTGGATGTGTGTGGTCCATCCACAAGGAGGTGGCACAGAATTCCTGCCAGCTGTGGACCTCTGGAATACACCCTCCAAAATGCCACCTCCAGTGCCACACCTGCCTCCCTCCAGGCAAAACTGCCACTTGTCATTAAAGCTGAGGTGTTCTGCAGGCTCAGGGCAGTGCTGTCCAGGCTGTTGGGAGTCTGGAAAGGGAGAGGGAGATGGGAAAGTTGCTGGGAGGAAATTTGAGGGCTCTTCTGTGGGAAGAGCTCTCTGAAGAAGCCAAGCTCAGCCTTAAGTTTGTCGCTGGAGTAAAACCTTCCCAAGATGAAACAGCTGCAAAAGCAGGAGCTCCCGTGGGATGGGGTGAGTGCTCCTCTCTGGGCCTCTTCCCCAGGTGGGAAATAAATTAAAAACTGCCCATCCCCTCTTCCTTCAGGACACTGATCCTTCAAGGGCCACCAGCAGCTCCAGTGGTCGCTCTGAACCAGGGACACACGGATGCAGTGCCAGGAGGGGACACTGCAGGATTTCACCAACCCCCAGCACCCCTAGCAGCACCAGCACTCACACACAGGGGTGCCATGGGCACAGTGCTTCCTTTGAAATCCCTTTTTGGATGAGCCTGGGACACCCAAGAGGTTCCTGATGGAGCCCTCCATTAACATGTCCAAGGAGAACCCAAATGGTTCATTTACTGTTCCACTGACTCCAGCCCAGCCCACTTGTGTGGACACAGGGTATTTCTCCCTGTCCTGTTGACAGCCATATTTATTATTTTTATTCTATGCCCATAAATTGGCAAGTAGAGGAAAGCAGATAAAATGGAAAAAGGAACTCTCAGGAGATCAGTTGGACTCATTAAATGTTTGGCACTCTGTGATTATCCTTTGGCAATGAAATGCCACTGCTATATTTTAGCAGGGAACACGATACCTTAATGTAGAGGAGAATCTCCTCAGCCCAATTCTGGTACTCTTGAGAGAGGAGAAATTCAATCATCTGTGACCTGGATTGCATTTTTTAACGTCTGCCGAGCTAGATAAAATATTTAAATATTCACTTTTATATCAGCCCACATGAGGATCTGAGCATTTCAGGTTGTGTAACACAGCATGGCCTACTTTGGGGGGAATGTACAGAAATAGGCACATATGCACAGAATCCTGAGTGTGCAGCATGTGGGGCAGACAGACAGTGTTAATTAGCGTGGCACAGTCCCAGCAGCTCCAGCCCAGAGCAGCCAAGGAATTGGTGTCACTTCTGTTGGATTTCAAAGGTCACCTGAGCAAAAACCAGGTGAATCTGCCTCAAATAAAGGTGGCCAAACGTGGCTGAGTCCCTCCAGAGGGGGCACTGTGGATGGAATGGCTCTCGTGGCATTAATGTTCCAGCTGGGAGATCCTGGAGGTGTTTTCCCACCTGAAGGATTCCTGTGCCTGCTGCCTCGTGGTGCTGCTGGGAGGAGCTGGGAGTGCCCTGGGCAGACCAGAAATGGGTGTCCAACCCCCTCTGGGGTAACCTCTTCACCAGCTCCACCAGACACCTCTCTGGGATGAGGGTGGGGGGTCCCACCCCTGCCACCCAGACAGCTGAAGGGTTTCTAGGGCAGCTCTGGGCCCTGGAAGGGCAGGATGGGGATGTCTGCAGCTGGCAGTGCTGGGAGGTCGTGGAGCTGCTGCTGGCTCTGCAGGTGAGGACTGCACGGGGTTTGTGTACCAGGGGATTTCCTTCAGCACAACAGGACGTGACAACGTGCTGGGATTGCTGGGCTGCCCGATGGGGACAGGGTGTGAGGACATAAAGATGTGAGGAAAGGGGGTGAGCCCTCCCTGCGCCCCTGGGGCTGCCAGCTGTGCACAGGGCAGGCAAGGCCTGAGTCACCTCAATGACCTTTAGGGTCCCTTCCAGCCTTCCTATGATTGTCAAGCACTTTGCCATGCAATGGCAGCAATCCTGCAGGTGCTGGGAGGTGACAGGGCAGTGGCAGTCCCCAGGGCCAGCCCTGACCTGCCACACGCCCACAGAGCCCTGCCCTGACTACCACGGTCCCATGAGACACCCACAAAGCAAGTGGTGCATGAAGAGAAGGGACCTGATCTTTGAGGGGCCCTGGGCTGCCCTCCAGCCCCCACCAGGACTGGCTCAGCTTGGCAGAACTGGGACAGCCACAGAGCCAGGGGATGAGCCAGGCCCCTGTGGCCCTGAGCCCTTTCCCCTTTCCTGGGGCCAGGGGGACTCCTCAGCTCTGCTGGGTCCCCACTGACCCCACCTCTGCAACAGGTAAGAGCAGCTCCACCAGCCCCTGCTATTTCCTCCCTCTCATAAAGGGTTATCACTCCTCCAAAATTACCTAAATACACCAAATTTCTCTTCACTTACAAGCAGTTTTGTGATTGTATCTACATTAATAATGCTCCACCAGAAACACCACCTTAAACACTGCCCTGGATTTTTACACAGCTTCCTCCTGAGCCTGCTCCAGGCCAAACACCAGCTGCCTTCCCAAGGAAAGCAGGTCCTGGGCATTGCTGGGCATTTCTCTGTGAAAAGCTCTTGCAGCCCTTTCCCTGCATCTCAGAGGATCAATATCAGAATCAAGAGCTCTCGGTGAGTGTCAGGAGTTTCCTGGACACCTCCAGAGTATGGTACATCCCTGCCTCCTCTGCTCAGTCCTGCACCTTGGAGTTATTCTGTGCATCCTGCTGCTCTGCTGCTTCTTGCCTTGCCCTCTCCCACATCCCAAATCCATTCTGCACTCCTGCCCAAGCCCACTCAGCACCACAGCCTGGCCGTGGAGGTGTGGAAGGTGCCACATTCAAGGGACACGAGACCATTTTGTGCCACTCCAGAGAAGGGAGAGCTCCTGGAGGCATTTCCCAGCAGCTGGGCAGAGGATTCACCACACCTGGCCTGGGTGAGGGGTTTGTCACTGGGGGGAAGTGAGCAGATGTTTGGGACATTGCTCAACACCAGCACTTCCCAGGAAATGAGCAACCTGGTCTAGTGGAAGGTGTCCCTGCCCTTGGCAGGGGGTTGGAATGAGATGCTCTTTAAGGTCCCTTTTACACAAATCATTCTAGGATTTTGTGAATTTAAGGGTCAGCATTTGGGTCTCAGCCATATCCTCCCACCTCTTTCACAGGTCTGGCTGCTTCGACACAGCCAAAGTGCTGCTGAAGTGGCCTTCACCTACGGGGCTGGTGGGAGAGGCAGGGAGCTGGGCACAGAGCTCAGGCTTTCCCCATTCAGGGACTCCTGGTATGGGGGAACACAAGAGAGGGTCTGGGGACATCACACTGGCCAATCCACAGCTGGTCCTGGCCCATTTTCCACAGCTGGGGAACCTCTCCCAGCTCTCTGCACGTTTTCACACCTGCCTGTGATATTCCCAGTATTTCCCACCCCTTTGCTCTGCCCTCCTCTGTGCCTCCTCCCTTTGTAGCTCTGTGAAAAGTCTTCCATGGATCACCTGTTTTTGATGGAAAACGGGTATTTTCAGTGCTGAAATGGGGCCTGGTTACCCAGCTCCTCCACCAGTGTCCAAATGTGGGACAGGGGACGGAGCAGGGCCAGGCAGGGGGAATCAGTGCCTGGGTCTGAGCTGATCTCGATTGCACAGGCACAGTTTGTGGGGCTGCAAAGTGCAAGTTGAGAGTTTACCTGAAAGCAGCAGATTGCCTGATTGGCTTTTTCTCAAATAACACTGGAAGGGTGTCACGCCAAGGCCGAGGAGAGCTGGGCTTGGGGAAGCTCCCTGGACACCTCCACTGCTCTGCTGGAAAAGGCAGGACAAGCCTAGACAAGGCTGTGTCTCCCTGCCTTCCCCCTTTGCTCCTAAAACCAGCTCTGAGGGTGGATACAGGCTAAGGTCACCAACGCCTCGGGCTGCTCGTGCAGCCCAGTCTGGTGCAAGGTGTCCCAGTTCTACCTGGACTAGATGGGCTTTAGAGGTGCCTTCCAACCCAAAGCATTCCATCGTTTTCCAGGGAGCAACAACACCATGGTGTAACTGCTGCTAAAGGTGGTGTGCTGCTCGGTAGGGAGGGAGCTCCAGCCTTTGGGGCTGCCTGACCCCAAAACCACCAGCAGCAGTGTCCCCAAGCCCACAGGGCCACCCTGCGCTCCCGTGGTGGCACCAGCTGTGCAAACAAGGCTTCTCCAGGAGCTCCTCGTTACCACAATTAACACTTAGCTGACAGAGCACTGCCGCCTCTGGGGCTCCCTTCTCTCCCAAAGCACACTCAGGGCCAGCCTCTGGTCTTGCTCCAGGTGTAAATCTGGAGTAATCCTGTCAAACCTGCCTTCAGAGAATTTTGGAAGCCATTAACTGTGAAGGTGCTGCTAATTCCTGGTCTCACTGCCTCCGCGCTGTATCCTACCCGTGCTGCTGCTGCTGCCCGAGGGGTTTTTGACAAAGTGTAAAAGCAAAGCTCCTGCCCGGGCGGGCCCCCGAGCCCCCGGCAGCGGCGCTGGGGAAGGTGCCGGTGCCGATACACACCTGGAAGGGGCCGGGAGCTCCGGGGCAGCCCAGCCCGGGGCCGCTCAGTCCGACCACTCGTTATCGTCCAGCTCGGAGTCGTCGTCGGACTCGCTGTACTCCACCGCGATCCGGCGCGACAGGATGGTGGCCACGTCGTTGCCCACCGGCTCTTTTTTGGCCTCTTGCTCCCACTGCTCCTGCACTTTCCGGAGCTGGATTCCTGCGGGAAAGGGGGGAAGGCTTCAGGGGGAGTGCACCCGATGAGCGGCACCTCCCCCTGTTATAAAGTATAGACAAGAGGGCTGCGGCCCTGCTGGTGACAATGTTACACGGGATAATGGGATAGGATTGGTGGGACAAGAGGGAATGGCTGTAAACTGACAGGGTAGGCTCAGATTGGATGTCAGGAAGGAATTCTTCCCTGGGAGGGTGGGCAGGTCCTGGCACAGGGTACCCAGAGCAGCTGTGGCTGCCCCTGGATCCCTGGCAGTGCCCAAGGCCGGGCTGGACAGGGCTGGGAGCAGCCTGGGATGGTGGGAGGTGTCCCTGCCCATGGCAGGGGTGGGATGGGGTGAGCTTTAAGGTCCCTTCCAACCCAAACCGTTCTGGGACTTTATGAATACATGTGATTACAAAGTATCATAGAATAAAGCTTCTCCTCTGTTTCCAACTCAGCCTGAAGATATTGAACCTTCTGGAAGGTTAAATTTACCACTTGACCTGGAGATTTGCAGGAACGGGCAATGCGGGAGACCTTGGAGCACATCATCCCCTGCAGCCTGGGAGGAAGCCACACTCCTGAGAGCTGCCAGCAACCCGTGGGGCTCCATCCCACCTCCAACCACGGATCCCCGGCTCTACGCTGCATCCATTCCCCGCCAGGCCCCACCATCCCCACCCCGCCCAGGCTCATCCTGCCCTCGGTGTGGCCGTGTCCCCGCTGTCGCTCACCCCTGCGGATGGCTGCCAGCAGGTCGCTGCGGGCGTCGCTCATGGGCATCAGCGGCACCTGCGGCTTGCGCGGCTCTGCGGGCGCGGGCGGCGAGGCGGAGTGCGCGGGCGAGGCGGACACGGCGGGCGGCCCGGGCGGCGGCGGCGGCGGCGCCACCGGGGGGCCCATGGGGCCGCTCTGCGGCGGGGACGCCGAGTACGGCCCGGGGGGCGCCGGCGGAGGGGACGGGGCGTAGGACGGGGCTGCGGCCGAGCCGGGGGCCAGCGCGGGGGGAGCCGAGATGGGGCTGTCGAAGGCGGTCTGCGCCGACGGGATGACGGGCGGCGGCGGCGGCGGGGCCGGCGGCACGAAGTACTCGGCCATGGGCACCGGCTGCGGGCTGCAAAGGGGGCACAGGGGTCAGCGCCGCGAGAATCTCAGAGTTCGGGGATGGGCTGAGTTAGATCGGACCCACAGGGGTCATCCAGTCCAACTGCGGGCCCTGCACAGGCCGTCCCGAGCAATCCCACCCTGGGCATCCCTGAGAGTTTTGCCCAAACGCTCCTGGAGCTCTGGTGGGTTTGGCGCTGTCACCATTCCCTGGGAGCCTGCTCAGTGCCCCACCACCCTCTACGAGGGATCCTCCCCACAAGGCAAGGACCTTTTCTTGATATCCCACCTAAACCTCCTCTGACACAGCTTCAGGCTGTTCCCAAGGGTCCTGTCACAAAGAAAAGATCAGCGTCTGCCCCTCTGCTTCCCCTCAAGAATTTGTGGACTGCAATGATGTCTCCCCGCAGTCTCCTCCAGCTGAACACCCCAAATGCCCTTAACCACTCCTCACACTGCTTCTCCTCAAAGCCCTTCACCATCTTCATGACCTCCTTTGAACACTCTCTAATATCTCAAAGTCTTTTTTATATTGTGGTGCCCAAAATTGGCCCAAGGTGAGGCCGCCCCAGTGCAGATCAGAGCAGGACAATCTCCTGCCTTGCTGGGCTGGTGATGCTGGCCCTGGTGCTCTCTAGGACACACCCAGCCCTCCTGGCTGCCAGAGCTCTGCTGGCTGAAGGATGGCACCCAGCACCCATCCCAGCACCCAGCACCCATCGCAGCACCCAGCACCCATCCCAGCATCCAGCACCCATCGCAGCACCCAGCTGGCTCTGCTCTTGCTTGGTTTGCTCTGAACTGCAGTGCAAGCTCTGTCCCAGGGTCAGAATGGTGCTGGAGTTCTGCTGGTGGGATGGGCTATGGGTCGTGCAGTGGTGGAAAGCAGCCAACACACCAGTGGAAACCCCTCCATCCACCCTGCCCCCTTATCTGGGGTGACGTTACCCCCAAAGCGCTCCTGACTGATTTGGCAGTTTTGGACCATGAAAGCTGCAGAGGAGGGCTCTCCCTGCCCCATCGCCCAGAAATGGGGGGTGTCAGACCCCCACCGAGCCTCCCTTCCCTTGGACACCCCTCCACCAGCGAGCAGGCCGAGGCTTTACCCGTAATCCTTGACCAGGTGTGGTCTGGGCCCGTTGAGGACGGCCTCGGGGGGCGGCGGGGCGTGGGGCTGCTGCAGGCGGGTCAGGCTGTTCTGCCGGCTGCCCGCGGCCGGCCGGAACACGTGCTCGGGGGGGTTGGGGGCCGCCAGCACCCCCTCCTTGTGCTCGGCCGGGGCCAGGTGAGCTGCCGGGGCCAGCAGCTGCGCTGGGTGGTTGGGGCTGGCCGGGTAGGAGTGGTCAGCAGCGTCCGAGGCGTAGGATCTGCAGCACAGGGAAACGCCGCTGTTGTTGGGGAGCTCAGGGAGGGGATGTGGGGGTATTTTGGGGTTGAGACAACAAAACAAGGAAAGGCGGCGAAAATATCGATGTGCAAGACAGCAGAGTGAGAGCAGAGGGGAGGAGGACACAATGGAGCTGAAGCGCTCTCCTCTCTCAGCTGCAGAACAGAAAGTGCTCCGGTTTTATCCCAGTACCGAGGCTCCTCCTGAGGTCCAGGGTGACACCCTGGGGACACCAGCCACCCATGAGGCTACCACAGGCTTACAGAGCACCCTGACCCCGCTGTGGGCAACACGTCCCCCGCAACGACGGAGAGGAAGAGCAAAGCAAAGGAGAGCCGTGAGCTGAAGGTGTAGGAGGTAGAACCTGCCTATTATCTGGGGACAGTGATCCTTCCGATGACGCCATGTGATAGGGGGATGGTGAGAACCTGTTATCGGGCCGGAACTCTTTATCATACGCCATCATGTTCCACTCCAGGCGCCGGTTGCGGGCCTTCCTCACTTTCTTCACCTCGCGGGTGGAGTCCTCCACCAGGCGCTGCTCCTGCAGGAACACAAAGCCACGGCTCCACCTCCAGCCTGGCTCCTCCAGGCCAGGAGCAGTCCCTGGGGGCATCACCCAGCCCTGTGAGATGCACCCAGGGCAGAGGAGGATGCCCCAGGAGGTGGCTGAGCTGTCCCCAGGCCCCGAGCAGCCCCAGCTCCAGCCCCCTTGTCGCCCACCTGCCCCCACCCACCTTCTGCCTGCGCTTCTCCTTCCTCTTGTCTTCTGTGGCCTGCAGCATCTTCTCCTTCCACAAGTTGAAGAAGTAGGAGGGGTCGGTGTAGAATTTGAGGCCGTCCTTCTTGTCATCCCTGGGGGTTGGGGAAGGGGGAGAGAGAGTTACCAGCCACAGGAGAAGACCCTCTGTTCCCCCTCCCAAGGGCTTGGGTATGACCATGACCTTGAGCTGTTGCCCCACCACAAACACATCCAACACAGTGGTCACCACCTGCAGGGTGTGGACACACATTCCAGACATCCCATGCAATGGGGGTGGCGGCACGTTGGAACCCTGGAAGCTGAGAATTTCAGGCTTTCTGTGCTTTCTGACCCTCAAGGAGGCACTATGTTTGACCTGAGCCCATGGAGCAAGCTCCCAAAATTGAGTGATGGCACTGGGATTATGGGCGTGTAGTTAGAATAGAAGTGTGTGATATCACAGAGTGCAAAACCTAGATTTTAAGGCTTTAGAATATAGTAATATAGATAAGCAAGATGGAGGATTTAAGGCATAGGCTGAATCCTTCTTTATCACCTTCTTCAAGGTTTGGGTGGCCTGTTGAAATTGGGTGAAAAAGTCTGCATTGAGGACCATGGGTGGCCGGTTATTGGGTTAAAAGTAAAAATAATATAGGTGTCATCTCATAATTGGATAATTTATGCTTAAAAGACCTTGGGAAAAGCCATTTTCTACCTTGTTAGCTAGAGCTCACAACTTGTGAGACTGTACTATGGATAAGAATTAATAAACACTGAGTCCAAACACAAAAACCAAGTCTCCTGTGCTTTATGCCAACTCTAGCAGAAGAAAAGAAGATAAGAAACCCACAGCAGCAGAGCAACTGGAGAAACCCAGCTGCAAATGGGGGCACGCCTGATCCTTTTCAGGGGAAGGAGCCCCTCAGAGCCCAAGGAAGAGCTGTGCCCCGTACCTGTAGGACCCTGTACCTGCAGGGTGTGAGGACCTGTAGGGTGTAAGGACCTGTAGGGTATAAGGACCTGCAGGGCCACGTACCTGTAGGGCTCTGTACCTGCAGGGTGTGAGGACATGAAGGGCCCTGTACTTATAGCGTGTGAGGACCTATAGGGCCCCATACCTGTAGGGCCCCATACCTGCAGGGTGTGAGGACCTGTAGGACCTTATACCTGCAGTGCCCTGTACCTGTAGGGCTCTGTACCTGCAGGGTGTGAGTACCTGAAGGGCCCCATACCTGCAGTGCCCCATACCTGTAGGGTGTGAGGATCTGTAGGACCCCATACCTCTAGGACCTTATACCTGCAGTGCCCTGTACCTGCAGTGCCCATACCTGTAGGGTATGAGGACCTGCAGTGCCCGGACCTGCAGTGCCCCACACCTGCAGTGCCCGTACCTGTAGGGTGTGAGGTTCTGCAGTGCCCGTACCTGTAGGGCGTGAGGATGTTGAGCGGCGGCGGTTTGTCGCAGCGCTGGTACATCTCCATCACCGGGTTGGGGATGGAGTTGCGGGACACCACCTGCTGGTTCTGCACCGTGGAGCTCTTGAAGGCTTTCCTCATGTTGATGTCCTGCAGCGAAACTGGGGGGCACGGGAAGGACAAGGGATGCAGGGGTGGCCTCAGCCCGCCCAGCAAGGCATGGCGGGGGTCCAGTCCCCAGAGCACCCCTGGGCATCCCCCCTGAGCAGCCCCTCACCTTCCTCCACGGTGGAGTCCAGCTGCGTCACCTTGATGACCAGCAGGTCCACCCTCTCCTGCAGCGAGTTCATCCGCATGTAGAAGCTGTTGGCCTCGTTGAACAGCTCTCCGAAGATGTCCTCTGCGTGCCTGCCTGGGGGGGACAGGGCGCCTGTCACTGCTGCAGGTGGCTCACCCAGCTCAGCCTGGACCATCCCCTCCCCACTGCCTCCGGCCTGGATTTCTGGGAGCCGAGCCTCATCCTCTCCCAACGTGCTGCCAGGAGGCAGGGGAGCCCACAGGAGCACCCCTTTCCTGGGAGGGCAGCACCCGCAGGAGCACAGAACATTCACGGTGCCCCAGAGAGCCCTTGGGTCCACCAGGACACAAAGAGGTGACCCTCACACAGCGTGACCCGGGGAAACTCAGCCCAGGCAGAAAGCCAAGAGCAGGGCAGTGGGGACAGTGCCACAGCAGGGACAATCTGCCTTTTGTTTCACTTTATCAGTACTTTTCCTGCACCTCTTGGTGCATCCCTACAACAGCTTATTTATTTAGGGTTATTTATTTAGGATTATTTAGCTTTTTAGTGGGGTTATTCCTGTAATGGAGCTGAGCGAGGTGCCTGGCAGAGCACTGCTGATTCCTGTAGGCTACAGCACCCATCCCACCCCATCCCATCCCATCCCACCCCATCCCATCCCATCTCATCCCTTCCCATCCCATCCCATCCCATCCCATCCCATCCCATCCCATCCCATCCCATCCCATCCCATCTCATCCCTTCCCCTCAGGGTTTCCTCCAATCCCACCTATCAGTCAGTTCCCAAGGTGAGGACACTTTTAAAACCTCCTCAGAGCATCGACCAGCTCGTTCATATTTGATTCCCTTTTCCCCTGGACTAGGAAGCCTGAGCAGATGTGGGTGCTGCTCGTGTGAGCCACTGCATTTCCAGCAGCTCCCTAAATCCTGGGTTTATTTTTCTGGGAGTATTTTAGAGCAGAATCTGCTTTTGGAGGTGTGTAAAAGAGGAGGGGCTCTGAATAGCTTCTCTCTCTATTTTAAGCGGATATTCAGCATGAAACAGGCTGCCCCTGTTAAACCTTCCCACTGGTGTGTGCAGTGCTCTCATCTGCTCCTTTTCTGCTGAGATCAGTCCCAGGCTGGGAAGACAGCTGAGGATTCAGACCTTTGATAGAGACCTCTCTTCCTCTAAAAGCTCTAACTTTAAAAAGAATCGCATGGAGTATTTTAAATCTTCACCTGACCTTCCTATTTCTGTCCAAGGGGAGAAGCAAGGGGCTCCTGAGGGCTTTACCCACTGCACAGAGCAGCTGTGAGAGGAAAAGGGGTCTCTAAATGTCACCAAGGGCCCATTTCGAGCTTGGCCCTGAGCACCCTCCTACTTTAAACAAGCTGGACAATTCCCCCTGAGTTAGGAGCGGCTGCAGCCCCCACAGCTCTCACACAACCCCTGTGTGTGTTTGGAACTGGTGAGAGAGACTGTGGCATCCCACTGGCATCCAGTGCCACCCCAGTGCCATCCCAGTGCCATCCAACTGGCACCCAGTGCCATCCCAGTGCCATTCCAGTGCCATCCTAGTGTCACCCCAGTGCCATCCCAGTGCCATCCCAGTGCCACCCTAGTGCCATCCCAGTGCCATCCAACTGGCACCCAGTGCCATCCCAGTGTCATCCCAGTGCCACCCCACTCTCATCCCAGTGCCATCCCAGTGCCATCCCAGTGCCATCCCAATGCCATCCAAGTGCCGTCCCAATGTCATCTCAGTGCTGTCCCAGTGTCATCCCAGTGCCACCCCATTGCCACCCCACTGCCATCCCAGGGCCACTCCACTACCATCACAATGCCATCTCAGTGCTGTCCCAATGCCATCCCCAATGCCATCCCAGTGCCATCCCAGTGCCATCACAATGCCATCCCCAGTGCCACCCCAATGCCATCCCCAGTGCCACCCCAGTGCCACCCCAGTGCCACCCCCCCAGGGCTGCCGTGCCGTGGCTTACTGAGGCTGCCCAGCTGCTTGATGATGGCGGCCAGGGTGCTGTTGGTGACACACTCCAGCTCGCTGGTGACGCCGTCGGGCAGCGCCCCCCGGCACAGGTGCCGGGGCTCGATGTTCCTCTTCACCAGCGGCATGGCGAGCACTCACGCCTCTCCTGGGGCAGGGACAAACACGGAGAAATGAAAACACACAAACACACGAACACACACTTTTCACTTTTTCCCGTTCCCCCCACACTCCTCAGCTCCCCCCTGGAGGTTCCTCCTGCCCACGCTGGGCCTGGCAGGTACAGCAGGACTTTTCCGAGCAGGGGATGCTCTGCTGAGCACACGGGTGCCAGGCTGGAGGTGAGGGCTTTGTCCCTACCTTGTGCCACCGTGCCCTTTCCCACTCCCTTCCCAGAGCTGTGCTCAAACCAGGAGCAAACTCCCCTGTGCTGCAGCCCTTCAGCTGGCCCCGAAAAGCCTCGTCCAGCCCAAAGAGAAGCAAGGAAGCACTTGTAATGCCATTATTTCCAGCTCACTGCAGGCTCTCCAGGGTTTTATTTGTGCACACACTACACTGAGACAAGCGGCTGTGGCCAGCTCATCCCAGCTCCCTGCATGGCCCCCCAGCATCCCTGGGTACCCCCATAGCTCCTGTGTGTGCCCCCACAGCATCTTTGGGTGCCCCCATGGCATTCCTGTGTGCCCCCATAGCTCCTGTGTGCCCTCACAGTATCTTTGGGTGCCCCCATGGCATTCCTGGGTACCCCCATAGCTCCTGTGTGCCCCCAGAGCTTCCTTGGGTGCCCCCATAGATCCTGTGTGCCCCCACAGCATCCCTGAGTGCCCCCATAGCTCCTGTGTGCCCCCATAGATCCTGTGTGCCCCCACAGCATCCCTGGGTGCCCCCATGGCATTCCTGGGTACCCCCATAGCTCCTGTGTGTGCCCCCACAGCATCTTTGGGTTCCCCCACAGCATCCCTGGGTGCTCCCATGGCTCCTGTGGGTGCCCCCACAGCATCTTTGGGTGCCCCCACAACATCCCTGGGTGACCCCATGGCTCCTGTGTGCCCCCACGGCATCCCTGGGTGCCCCCACAGCATCTTTGGGTGCCCCCACGGCATTCCTGGGTGTCCCCTGTTCCACTGTGCCCCCCTGAACTGGGGATGGTTCATTTTCTACAGGGTTTAAGGAGATGTGGGGAGTTACCCACTCCCAAAGGCCTCATCCCCACTGGGCACCCATGGGAGCTGCAGGGAAGGGTGAAGGGTGGGCTCCATGGGCTGTGGGGTGCTGGGGACAGGGCACCCCGCTGAAGTAAAGGGTGAATGGTGGGAAACAGGCTGGGAAAAGAGGTAAAAAGGAGCATTTATTATCCACAGTGGTGTCTCCTGGGACTGGGACACAGACCCTGGGACAGGGACACAGACCCTGGGATTGGGACACAGACCCTGGGATTGGGACACAGACCCTGGGACAGGCACACAGACCCTGAGATTGGGACACAGACCCTGGGATTGGGACTGAGACACAGAATCTGGGATTGGGATTGGGACTCAGACCCTGGGATTGGGACACATAGATCCTGGGACTGGGACTAGGAACAGCCCCTGGGATTGGGACACGGACACAGACCCCGGGGCTGGGACATGGACACAGATCCTGGGATTGGGACATGGACACAGATCCTGGGATTGGGACTAGGAACAGTCCCTGGGATTGGGACACAGTCCCTGGGACAGAGACACAGACCCTGTGACCAGGACACAGACCCTGGGACAAGGACACAGACCCTGGGATTGGGACAGGAAAACAGACTCTGGGAATGGGATTGGGACACGGACAGGCAGCGGCCCCCCAGGCTCACACACGAGGGTTTTAGGTGCCCCCGGGCTCGGCTCAGCTCAGCTCAGCTCCTGCAGCAAAGGCAAACTGATGGCTGGGCTGATAAGGACCAGAGAGCACCAGCAGCATTCCCAGAGAGCAGAACCCCCCCGTTCCAAGTCCCGAGCGCTCCCCATCTTTCACAGAATTTTGGCAGAGAAGGAAAAGCAGCTTCCGTGGCCGGGAGCGGCGCCGCCGGGTGCCGGCAGCGGAGCCAGCGATGCTGCCCGTGAGCGGAGCCAGCAATCTGCAGAGTTCACATTTTTTGGCCCCGGGAGCGTTAGAGGAACAGTTTCCCATTGACAGCACCCGGCCAGCGCTCCCAGCTCCTCCGCTGCTTTCAAATGCAAATTCCAGCTCCCCCCATGCGGGAGCCCAGAGCCTTTTCCCCAGGGCTGGGCTCTGCCCGGGGCGCTGGGGGTGCCACGGGAGGACCCCGCTCCTGAGCCCTCCGGGGGCTGTGCGATGCTCCGGGCTCCGAGCAAACCCCGTGTGCTCCAGCGCTCCCCAGAGCCACGGCTCATGGATGTGGTGCTGTCCCCGCCTGCCAAAAATCCAGATTTCTGCCAGCTGTTTGCTCCTCTGTGACAGCATTTGAGGGGAGGCTCTGACATCTGCTCTGGCCATGTACACCCCCCCTTTGTGGGCACCCCGAGCCCCCCAGGCTGTGTAAAGAGCTGAGCAACACCGGCAGCTTCACCCCAGGCTGGTTTTATGCATCACCCCAAAATGTGCCCTCGGAGGCTGAGCCCTGGCACATCCCAGGGCTGCGGGGACTGCAGGGCACAGGGCAGAGCTCTTAACGAGCTGCCCGGGCCCAGCAATTAGAAAGAGGGAACAAAGAGCCATTCTCAGCATCCCTTTGAGCCACAGCCACAGGACATGGCCATGGGCACCCGGGGCTTTTTGTCCCTGCACAGGGGACCCGGGGGAACTGGGGCCACCTGAGCCCACAGCCCCCACAGGGACACTGGGGCAGAGTGAAGGAAAAAAGGGATTTGTGGTTAGAAACTTCCCAGCAGGGACAGATTGGAAGAGAGGCAGAAAGTGGGTGAGGGGTGTGATGGCAGCATTTGAGATGGTGCCATGGGAGGGCATCCCTGGAGGAGGAAAATCCCTTTAATCTCACCCCAAAGAGGACAAGCAGACTCCAAGCTTGCAGCAGAAGGAACCAAGGAGGAGTTGGGCACATTTTTATGCAAGGACAGCCTGTAAAGACAATTTTGACCAAACCACAGAAGCTGCTTTCTAACCAGCCTTCCCAGTTAATGGAGCACAGGGATCAGAACCCCCAGACAGCCCTCCCCTGACAAGTGTTCTCAACCTGCTGTGCCAACAGCACCAAACCTCTGGCTTCTGCCCTGAAATCCCAGCTGCTCACCTAAACCCTGCCATCTCCAGGCCTGCCCTGACTCATGGCACCACAGCTCTCTGCGTGGGGATGGGCTGCATGTGACTCCAGAGGGGACAACTTCATTTCTGTCCTCGCTGGCACATCCTGCTCACACCTACCAAGGGGCTGCACACAAATCCTGAGCACTGATGGCCTGGCCAGAGCCTCAGAGGGGGATGCTGAGCTGTGCCCAGCACTGCTCCTGCTCTTGCTGGTATTCCAGGCCATTTCCAACACTTCAAGGGGGTGATTTTGGGTGGCAAAATCTTCTCCTCAACCTTTCAGGAAAAGGCTCCCAAGGGCTGGGCTGGTCTGGGTACGGGCTCTGGGATCATTTACATGGACTAAACCTGTGGGATTTCGCTGTCTCCTGAGTGGAAGCCTGGAGCCCTCAGTGGGAGGTGGTGTCAGGACGCAGGAGGAGGAAAATGGGAGCCACCAACTCCGCAGGAATTTCTTGTAGGCAGGAGAAATGGGACCAGCCAGGGGCTGGTTCAGGTTCCAGGTGTGCTGTGGGGATTCTCCCATCACTCAGCTTTTCCCTGTGACTGGAAAGAGCCAACAGCTCTAACTCTTGTTCTGGGAAATGCCACAGGTGAGGGGAGACACCCACCTGCTTCCCAAGCCCAGTGGTGGAGCTTGGAAGGGAATCACACCCAGCTGAGGTGGCCAGGGGAGGGCACGAGGCAGAAATGAGCTGTTCATTGTGCCCTGGGATGCTGATTCTCCCCAAGGAACAAACTGCCAGCAGCCTCCCAAAGCCAGAGCTGCTGGCAGCACTGAGGAGCAGCCCCTGCTCTCCCAGAGCAGGGAGTTCTGGGCAGCAAGGGCTGCCCCAGTCCCTGTGGACCAGGCTGGAATGAGATTTGCAGCTGCTGGACCCCTCCAGCTGGCTCCTTCCAGATGCCATCCCTCACCTCAGCAGCCACCAGCATCTGGCAGTTTAGATCCTTGGGGCCCACTGGGGCAGAAAAGCAGCTCTCATTTTGTAAGAGGGTCTAAAAAAAGAGTTTTGTGCCCAGCCATTGCTCCTTACATTCTTTGTAACAGCTTTTGACGTGCATAACTGTGCCCTCATCCCCTCCCTGCCCCCAAATCCACTCTCTCCCACTGGGCTGTGATTTACAGATCCAGAGTGGCCTGAAGGAGCAGCTGTGCTCTGGGTGGCCCTGCAGGGAGGGCCAGGCTGGTGAGCACAGATTTCTCAGGTGCTGGTTAATTCTCGTGGCAGGTTTTGGGTTGGTCAGGTCCCAGCACCTGCAGCCCTGGAGCCCTGCTTGATGTCACATGAGAGAGAAGGGAGAAGTGTCCTTGCTCCCACCTTCTTTCACTGGGCTGTGGTGGAGCAGAAAACCATTTGGGGGATTGTTTTCATGGGTGTTCCCTGCAGGAGAAACCTGGAGTGGGAGTGGAGCTGTGGAAGAGATGAGCAGCACTGCTGGGAGGGATGTCCATGCTGCACATCACCAGCTGCAAATTGAGGCACCTCCAGCGTTTCTGATGGAACTGGGTGGTGCATGGAGCAGCAGGAATGAGGAAAACCTCCTTCACTCTGTGCCAGACAGGCAGGAAAAACCCTCAGCTTGGATTTGGGGAGAATGTGGGTAAGTGTGTGCTGAAGTAAACGCCTCAAGACTGGGAGCTGGGGTCAGCCCTGCACTGAGCTCAGTTCTAGGCCAAGCTTTGGGGCAGGCTGTTTGCTCAGCCCTTGCAATCAAAGCTCTTTCCCAATTTGGGCTTCCCAGGGTCCTTCTGAGCCCTGAGGAGCACACACTGCCAGGAACTAGAGGCTTTTGCAAGACAGCAAATCTTTGGTCAGATGCCAGGAGCCAGAGCAGAGAAAAAAACAAGAGATACGTTGAAAAATCTATTAACCTTGAACAGAAAACGTGTATAAGTGAATATTAAACAAGAAGTGCCAGATCTTGTGGTGGCTGCTCAGGACCCAGTTTTGGTGCAGAACCCTTGGAATGGAGAGGTGAGGAAAGGCTGGGGGCAGGAGGAAGGAACAAAGCAGCCCTGAAATAGTGAAAGGAGCAACAGACCCTCTGAATCTGAAGTCAGGGAAAGGACAAGAGGAAGAGCTGACACTCAGTGGGGCTTGTAGGTGCCTGAAGAGCTCATCCTGTGGAGTTTGGCAGGATGGATCTGGTACAGAAGAGGGCTGGGAAGGATCTGGGGGTGTGTGATGCTTCTGAGCAGACAGAAATAGGTGGTGGGTGTGAAAGCAGCAGGCTCTCGAGGTGTTGATTTGTGGAGCTCTGCCACAGCGTGGTGGAAACCAGCGTGGGGTGGTTCAAAGAGCAACAGGACAAACCTGCAGAGGACAGAGAGGCCACCAGCAGCCACCTCATGGCTGAGGGGCAACCTCTGGCTCAGGTGGCCCTAAATTCCTCCTTTCCTACCACCACGGGGAGAGCAGAGCCTGTAGCCTCCAGGGGCTGAAGTTTTGTTGTCTCAGGAGAAATTCAGGGAGGAAAAACTGTGCAGGCAGCTCTTTGTGGTGCAGGGGAAAACCTGCCTGGGAGAGCTGGGCCAGATCTGCTGATTTACTTCCCACAAAATGGAGCGTGAGCTGCACTGCAAGGACTCGTTGCTCCAATTTACAAAATGCATCTGCCACCACTTCTTCATTTGTTGCCAGCCCAAATGCCTGAGAACACCACCAGCATGACAAATGTCACTGCTCCCTGTGAAGGTGATTGTTGCTCCAGAGCTGTTGTCCAAAGGTTCATTAAATATATTAAAACCTGCTGGATCCCAAGTGCTCCCCACACTCAAAATAAAGCAGAGGGCAGGACTTGAGTGAGAGGAAATTCCCAGGGTGGCACTGGGGGCTGGTGGGCATGGGAGAAGCAACCCCATTGCCTGCCCCTACCTTGAGACCTCTGCATCCCACAGGAGCCTGGCTCTACAAAGGGTCTGGGGCCACGGAAAGGATCCCAGCCCCACTGCAGGGTCAGCAAAGCATCAGGTGCAGAAATGCCTCGGGACTGAGAACCCCAAGTGTGGATGGAGGTGTGGGACTGAGAACTCCAGGTGTGGATGGAGGTTTGGGACTGAGAACCCCCAGGTGTGGATGGAGGTTTGGGACTGAGAACCCCCAGGTGTGGATGGAGGTTTGGGACTGAGAACCCCAAGTGTGGATGGAGGTTTGGGACTGAGAACCCCCAGGTGTGGATGGAGGTTTGGGACTGAGAACCCCCAGGTGTGGATGGAGGTTTGGGACTGAGAACCCCAGGTGTGGATGGCTGTTTTGTCCCCCATCCCCAGGACATCAGCCCGGGCAGCTGGGAGCTGTGAGCTCGCTGTGAAACGGGTGCAGAGGTCTCAGCCGCGGTGGCACAGAGGGATTTTTGCTGCGGCCAGAAACAGATTTGGGTGGGGCTGGGGAAGGGCCGGGCCCTGCTGCCAAAGAGGGGACAGGGCTGTGTCCGGCTGGCCCCGGGGCACGGCTCCGCGGCTCCCGGGCCGGGCTGGAGGCGTGACCTGTGCCCCGCCGGGCAGCGCTGCCCCCGCCTGTCCCCTGCCAGCTCCGCCGGGGAACTGCCGGGAGCGAGCACCGCCCAGCAGAGAGCAACACAGCCTTAAATCACAGCTAAAACATTCCTCGGCAGCTTTATCAGTAAATGCCACAGTTGGTGGTTTGGGGTTTTTCTCCCCCCCTTCCCGCTGTAAAATGTTTCGGCTGTAGGAGCAGCACTTGACTGAAGCGTCTCCAGAGCCGCAGCCCCTCCGAGGGCCGGGCTCTGCAGCCCTGCTGAGCAGGATGCTGTAAAAGCAACCCCCTGGGGTCAGTCAGAAACCTTGTCCTGCTGGTTTAAAACAAACAGGCTCCTGGAGGGGTTTGTCTAAATGATGTTTCTTTTAGAGCAGGTGAGAGCAAATGCTGTAAATCACAGAATCACAGGAGGGGTTGGGTTGGAAGGGACCTTTAAGATGATCTCGTTCCATTCCTGCCATGGGCAGGGACACATGTCACTGTCCCAGGCTGCTTCAAGCCTGTCCAGCCTGGCCTTGGGCACTGCCAGGGATCCAGGGGCAGCCACAGCTGCTCTGGGTCACCTGTGCTAGGGCCTCACCTCCCTCACAGCCAAGAATTTCTTCCTAATTTTTAATCTAAATCTCTCCTCTTTTGATTCAAAACCAATCCCCATTGACCTATCACTATTTCCACCTGTAGAAAGTCTTTCCCTCCTTTTGATAAACCCTCTTTAGGTACTGGAAGGGGCTCTAAGATCTCCCCAGAGCCTTCTCCAGGCTGAACAACTCCAACTCTGGACAGGGGATTTTCAGGCAGTAGCTCTCCGTGGGGTTTGGAGTTTGGGTTCTGTTGTTTGATTTGTCAGAAATGGGGAGCCCTCAGTGTCCCCTGGCACTGCTCACTGAGCTGAGGGCCGCTTCTCCCGGTCCTTCCCTTTCACCCTTTGGCTCTGTCTGTGCCGTGGATACAGCTCAGAGAATCCGTATCCATGCAAAATCCGTGCAGAAAAAGACATCCATCCCTACACCCTAACTCTGAAGGGAAAAAGGAGGAGGAAAGTTGTGGCTGAAACTGTGCATGACCCTCCTCCATCATCCCTTGGCCGCTCCATGCCCGGTTCCTGTGCGGGGAATGCCCGGGAGCAGCGGCTCTGCCTTCATCTTCAGAGGAGGAGTCAGGGCCGGGGCTGTGGGAACACAGCACACATCCCTGCTCTGTTTTGGCTGCAAAAGATCCCTGCTGGCCCAGGAATCATGTGTTGTTTTTAATGACTCTATCACCAAAGGAAAATCTTCAATGACAGCTTTTTTTCCCCTTTTGTGCCCAGCTCATTACCAGAAGGATCTCCCTCGCCCGCTGCCGGGCTGTGCGAGCAGGACGCCGCTGAACAAACCGGCCTTTTTCTCCCCAGCATAGAAGGCGCTTTGATAAACCGGGGAAACCCTCGGCCAGCAGCGCGGGCCTTTCTGGAGAGGCGCTGCTGCCTTCGAGAGCAGCCGCAGGGCTGGCACCTCCAGCCGGCTCCAGCCGCTCCCTGCGGGGCTGCCCTTTGCCCTTTGCCGTTCTGGGGGGGTTTCCCCATCACCCCACAAAACTCTGCGTGGGTGCGGGCTGGAGGGGGCAGACCCCAGCCGGGAGCTGCTGCAGCCTGGCTGCTCGGAGAGGTGCGGAACGCCGCGGCTCCTGCCCGCGGGGTGCGCTGAGGAGGGAGGGTGTCTTTTGGGATGAGCAGCTCTGTGGAAAAAAAAAAAAAGCCAAGAAAAAAAAAAGAAAAAAGCGTTCTTGCTTTTCTTTTTTTATTTCTTAACACTTCTGGCTCGAGGGCTGTTGTTCGTAACTTGTCAAGATCTTGGCATCGGCGGCTGATTTGTCATCCGCCATAAAATGGAGGATGAGCATCTTTGGTTCAGAACTGGGCCAAGGGAGACGACAGCTCTGAGCAAAACATGCTCCATCTCCAGTTTTCTCCGTGGGCTCCAGCTCCCGGGAAAAGGAGCGGACATTTGGGGTCCGAGTTGCATCACAGCGTTCTGGGTAAGAGCCCTGCTCCTGCTCCGCGTTTGCGACAGCACAGCCCGCTGCACATTAACCCACTGCCTGCCGGGGCAGCCTGTGCTGGGCTGATGCTGCCATCACCCTCCTCGCCGAGCTCTGCAACCTGTCACCCTGGCAGCTGCTGAGACACTCGAACCCCACCAAAATACCAATTTTGAAAGAAAATTATGCCAGCAATCTCTTTAGAACCCAGGCACTGAGCCGCAGCGTGAGGGGTGTGCCTTGGCACGCCGAAGTTTGGAAGATGAATTATTTAATGCTGCCGCTCCCGAGCTGCCCCACAGCCGGAGCTGCGCTCCCCTCCTCCGGCAGCGTGTCCGGCCCCGCTGCCGGGCTCACAAAGCAGCCACAAACCCGGCCAAAAAGCGCCTCGACCCGCAGGTATTCCACCGCACCGACACCCCCACCAGGCAGCGAGAACGCGAGTTTGAGGCGATAAAATTAAAGCTCCCTGCAAGTAGCTGAATCACTGAGCATGGAGGCCCAGGCTCGGCACCTGCGGGGGGCTCTGCGCCCATCTGCAGCTCTACCATGGGGGTGCCCCGGGCTGGGGGGGGTCACCAAGGGGGCTCTGAACCCAGCCGGGCTCCAAATACCTGGGAGGGCACCAGGATGGGGAGGGGGGCCCCACGCATGACAGGTGACACCAGGCTGTGCCCTGCTCGGCGCTGTCCCCTCCGTATCCCCAGTCTCACGCCGGCCTGCAGAGCCCCCCGGACCCCCCCGGGTCCCCAGCCAGGGGGCGATGAGCCCTGCCCCGCGCTGGCTGTGGGTGCACAGGCAGCCGTGGGCCCAGTGTATCCCCCACAGTGATGTAAAGATGAGGATCCTCCCTCCCCAGCATGGCAAGGATGTCAAGCGAAGCCCCCCGCCCCCACCCCGCCCCCATGCAAGGGTGCAGAGCAGCCGGGTCCCCCTCCCTCTCCGTGCAGGAATGCGAAGTGACAGCACACACCCCCCCTCCCCAGCGCACGGAGGCCCGGAGCACCGCGGTGCCGATGTGTCAAGCGCTGCCGGATCCCTCCCCCCGCCACCAAAACGTGCGGAGCAGCCTGACCCCCTCCCCTCCAGGCAAAGGTGCAAAACCTGAAGGATTCAGCCCCCCACCCCGGCCGTGAATAGCTGCAAAGTGGAGGGACCCCCACGCAAGGATGCGGAGCAGCTTGGACAGCCCCTGCCCAAAGCAAGGATGTGAAGGGATGGAGGACAGCCCCCCGCCCCCGTGCAGAGCTGGGGGGGATGCAGCAAAACGAGGATGCAGAGCGGCCCTCCCCCCGCAGGGATGCGAAGGGACGGAAGAACCCCCCCGAGAGGATGCAAAGGGATGGAGAACCCCCCCACCCCCGCCGGAAAGATGTGAAGCGGCAGAGGATCACCCACCCCCCATGCCAAGATGCAGAGCGGTGGGGGATCGCCTCCACGCAACGTGCCCCCCCAAAAGGATGAAAAGATATGGGAGACCCCCACCAAAAGGCTGCAAAGCCCCCAACGCCCCTGGCAGGGATGTCCCCCCATGGGCGCTCACACCTGGGGTGACGGGGACCCCCCACTTTCCCTGCGCCGCGTCATCCCCGCACCCCCTGCGCTCACCTCCGCCGGGCTGGGGCTGCCGGGGTGCGTCTCGGCGGGGCCGTGCGGGGCCGTGCGGGGCCGTGCGGGGCCGTGCGGGGCTGCGGCCGCCGCCGGCGCTGCCCGCGCCCCGCGCCCGCTCCGCCGCGCTGCCCGCGCTGCCCGCGCCGCTCCGCAGTGCGCGCACGGCGCATGTGCCCCCGGCCGCCCCCGCCCCGCTCCGCCCCGCGCCCACCGCCCGCCGCCGCTCCCCGGAGCCGCCCTGACGGCTTCCAATGAATCCCTGATTCCCCGCGGCTTTCCAGCCTCCGGCCGGGAGCTGCGGGCCGGGAGCATCCCGCGGGGAACCCTGCCGCTGGCGCCGTGGGGAGGGGGGAGCGATGCTCCGGTGACAGCGAGAGGTTTGGGCATAGTCTTTTCCAGGTGTGGTGTTGCCACCATCTTCGTCACACTTCCCCTGTGCCCTGTGCAGTCCCTGGGACTCCCCATGGATCAGATCCGGGCCGAGGTGTTGGTCTGGGGTATTGATGAAGCCCCGAGGAAAGCATCGTCCTCCCCAGCTCGTCACTGTCACCAGCTGCTGTGGCAGAGGGTTTGGGGTCCTCCCCTTGGTCATGTCACAGAGATACTCCCAGGGCTGGAGCCCCTCTGCTCTGGGGACAGGCTGGGGGTGTTCACCTGGAGAAGGGAAGGATCCAGGGGGGCCTCAGAGCCCCCTCCAGTGCCTAAAGGGGCTCCAAGTAAGATGGAGACAAAGTTTCCAGCAGGACCTGTTGTTACAGTAAGTGATGGTTTTAAAATGAAGGAGGGTCAATTCAAACCAGATATGAGGGAGAAGTTTTTTACAATGAGGGTGGGCAGGCCCTGGCACAGGGTGCCCAGAGCAGCTGTGGCTGCCCCTGGATCCCTGGAAGTGTCCAAGGCCAGGGTGGACAGGGCTTGGAGCAGCCTGGGATAGTGGGAGGTGTCCCTGCCCATGGAGGGGGTTTGGACTAGAAGACCTTTAAAGGTGCCCTCCAGCCTAAGACATGCCATGATTCTGCCAGCACTGGACCACGGTGAGTGCAAACATTTGCAGGAGCCTCATCTGTTTGGGGGTCCAACAAAATGCAAGCCTGGGAGTCCTAGAGTCCCAAAATGGTTTGGCTTGGAAATGACCCTGAAGATGATCCAATTCCAACAGCCCTGCCACGGGCAGGGACACCTTCCCTGGACCCCACCTCAGGGCTCTGCCCTGCTCAGGCCACTCCAGCCCACACCAAGCCCATTCCCACACTCCAGCCCCAGTGACTGGCAGGGATTTTGCACTCTGGCTAAGGAATTACTCCTTCAGGGGCTGAGACTGCAGGAAAATCCACACAGCTCTGCCCGTGGCAGCTGCGTGTCCATGCCAAGGATGCCAGCAGAGCCAGGGCAGGCTCCAGCGACCCCGGAGCCCTTCCTCAAATCCCTGGCCATGCCCCTGCCCACCCAGGGCAGCCAAGGGCACTCTGGGCTGGGGGCTGGTGGTGCAGCAGGGCAAGGCACCCACAGAAAGAGAACCTCAGATCCTGGGGGCAGTCCTGGGCCCCTCAAGAAAGACATTGAGGGGCTGGAGGAAGTCCAGGGAAGGGAAGGGAGATGGGGAAGGGGCTGGAGCACCAGGAGAGGCTGAGGGAGCTGGGAAAGGGGCTCAGCCTGGAGAAAAGGAGGCTCAGGGGGCCCTTGTGGCTCTGCACAGCTCCTGACAGGAGGGGACAGCCGGGGGGGGGGGCGGGCTCTGCTCCAGGGACAGGGACAGGAGGAGAGGGAACGGCCCCAGGCTGGCCTAGGGGAGGTTCAGATTGGATGTTAAGGAAAATTTCTTCCCTGCAGGGGGTGTCCAGCCCTGGCACAGCTGCCCAGGCCAGTGGTGGAGTCACCATGCCCGGGGGGCGGATTTAAAACACGTGTAGCTGTGGCACTTGGGGACATGGCTTAATGTTGGGTTGGCAGTGCTGCGGGAGTGATTGGACTCCACGAAGGCTTTTCCATCCTGAGCAATTCCACGATTCTCTGGCTGCTGTAAATGCAGCCGCTACTAGAGGGCAGAGTGGGCCAGGACAGACAGGTGCTCCGAGCTGGGAGCTGGGGTGTGCGAAACGCGCTCGCCTCCCTTGCACTGAGGCGTGTGGGGGAAGAAAGAGCTCCAGCAGCACGAGGGATAATCTGTGACACGGTTTGAGGTTTGGAGGGAGATGACTCACGCTTTGATTTCTTTACGGAGCGCTCCAGGGCGGGATTAAGCCGTGCTTGTCAGGAAGGAGCCGCTGCAGCAGCGGGGAGGCAGCGGGGAAAGCTCCTCGCTCCCAGCACATCGGGCTGCAGCTCCCGGTGCTCGTCAGGAACAGAAAACCGGCGGGGATGAAGGGGACCCCAAAAGGGACAGCTGGGACAGCTGCCCTCTCCTGAGCGCTCCCTGGGCTGGCACAAGGCTGTGTGCCAGCCCAGAGCCCCTCTCTTGCAGACAGCGGTGTGAGAGCAGCTCTGCTGTCCCCGGAGGAGCTCGGGCAGCTCTGCCAGCCCCGGCTGCTGCACCCTCGCTACCGTCCCTCCTGCCCGTGCCCCCAGGGACCTTCCCCGAGCAGCCAGCACAGCACGGACCCTCCGGCTGGGCATTTCAGATTCATCCTGGACTGCCTTGGCCGGCTGTCCTGTCCCTGTGCTGTCCCTGTGCTGTCCTGTCCCTGTACTGTCCTGTCCCTGTCCTGCCCCTGTGCTGTCCCTGTCCCTGTCCCTGTCCCTGTCCCTGTCCCTGTCCCTGTCCCTGTCCCTGTCCTGTCCTGTCCCTGTGCTGGTGCTACCAGAGGTGCTCTCCTCTCAGAAAATGATGTGAAAATGTCCCGTGACCCAAAGAGAGGCAGAAGTGCAGCCGGTCAGGGCGAGGAGGCTGCTGCTCCTGCCAGGACCTTCACAGCCTCGGCAGCACCAGGCAGAGGTTTGGAGGACTCACGTTTGGAGGGAGGGGTGAGCAGCCCCTGTGCTGCCCCCCAGGGCAGAGCTGTCCCCTCCTGCCTGCAGCCCTCGGTGACCCCCAGCCTTCAGTGCTGCCAGGAGCAGCTCAGCATGTCACAAACCCTGGAACTGCCAGGAGCAAACCCAAAGGTGCCACAACTGCCCCAGGAGCTCCCAGAGCACCTCCTGTATTCCTGGGGGCTCTTGGGCACACACAGACACCTCTGGGCTCAGGGGGCACAAGCAGCAAGCCCGGGGTGCCCCACACAGCTTGGTGGGGAGGGCAGGGTGCAGACAGCAGCACCCACAGATCTGAGCACCTCCAGCACCCTCAGCCCAGGGCCAACCTCAGCCCAGGCCCCTCCCAGCTCTGTGCACAGCACACCTGGGGTTTCACCTGAGTTTTTTGTGAGTGCCAGACCAGCAGTGTCCTCTGCTTGAGCTCAGGGGAACAAACCAGCTGCACCAAGGCTTCTCTGCTCCCCAGGCCGCTCCCCCTGGAGGTGTCGGGGCTGGTTTTGTCCTGGGCTGTAGGACAGGAGCCTGAAGAACTCGTGGCCATGCAGCACCCAGAGAAGATCCAGGCTTGCCATGAGCCAGCTTTGTGCCATGCTGGAGCTGGGCAGTGCCCCCACCCTCCAAAGCGAGGAGCTGATGGGGAATTCACCCTTCCCCAAGGGAATTCATTCTGTCACTGGATAAACTATGCAAATATCAGTTAATAACAGTAAATTAATGAACCATAGGAAAAACTTACCCCGGGGGCACACCCACAAACTTTTTGCCAGTGATTCCCCTGAACCCCTGGGGGTTTTGAGCAGCTTGGGGTCAACGATGGCTCCCACACCAGTGACACTGGGGACAAACAGGCACAGCGGGGCCCGGGAGAGCAGCCAGCCCCAAACCCCAGCACCCCTCCATCCATCCCAACGAGCCAAAGGCTGTGCATGGGGAGTGGGCTGCCAGGAGGCTGCCAGAGCTCTTTTTTTGGGTTGTGGACCCCCAGCTGGCACAGGGGGAGGCAGCGGGTGCCGCACGCGCTCGCCTCCCGCGCGGGCTGCTGCGAGGGCTGAGGTAATCCCGGGTAATTCCTGACTTCCACGGAAATGCCTCTGGGCCACGATGATTATCGCTGTAATTAGCCTCTCTGATTTTTCTCGGTGTTCTATAAAATATTAATTTACAGCTGGATCCTTGCCTCCTTTGTGTGCCGGCTCCAGCCCTTCCCATCGGCAGAGCATCTCTGGCACCTGGCGCCCGGGTCCTGCGGGGTTGGCAGCTGAGTCGTGGTTGGGGTTGGTGGGGCTGGGCAGGAACTTCCACTTCCCCACAGGAACGTGCCCTTCCAGCTCCTATTTCAAAGGAAATATGGAAAAGCAGTGAGGCATACTCAGAAAATGTTCTCCACACCTGTGCAGCTGGATGGTTGAAGGAGAGCAGGCAGCTGTGTGGCTCCAGAAGCCCTTCAATACAACTGAGATCCACCCTGCTCCTCTGTTTGGGCCAGAAATTGTGGTTTTGTTCAACAACGTGAAAAATCAGGTAGGGCAGCAGCATCTGAGCAGCATCATGTTCCTCACCCAGCCTGGGGGCGCTGCAGTGGACATGGTGCTGTGATTTCCCCTGCCAAAATGAAGCCAAATGTGGGGTTTGGTGGCACGTGGTGCCCTGAAAACCCACTGCTCACACCAGCACTTTTAAATTGCCTCATTTTCCAGCCAAGCTAAGTAGAATCGACTTTAGCCCTTGCTAAAAAGGTGGAAAACCTCTGATATTTTTGATCCCAAACATTGGAAAGGTCAGGCAGAGGAAGGATGTTGCAGTGTGCTGGTCTTCTCTGCCTTCTACCTGGGACAAGCCTTGGGCTCCACACGCTGCATTCCAGCATCCCTGCCAGGGAGTGAGGCCTGCCACGTCCCTAAGGCTGCCCCCAGGCTCCTTTTTCCTCTGGGACAGCGTCTCTGCCAGGCCAGATGCAGCAGCTGTCTTAACTACAACTCCAGTCTAAAGAAAGGAGCATTGTTAATGACAGGAAGGGGCTGTGCCCAGCATGTGAATGTCTCTGCTGGGAGCTGCTCACCACTAGAGACGTTTTCCCATAGCTTTTGGCGCTGCAGCAGATGCTGCCAGTGAGGGTTTGCCCTCAGGACAGCCCCACATGTCCCCATGTCTCTAGCACCAAGCCAGGTTGCAAAGCCGCTGGCAATTTGTACTCTCTGAGGCCACGTCCTCCTGCAACACCTCCCAAGGTGTTTGCACATTCCTCCTCCCTTCTGCAGAGCCAGGCACACAGGCTGAGCAGGAGCCAATCCCCTTGGCAGAGGCTCTGGCACCGTGGTTTGGAGCCAGGCCCACGCTGCTGACAGCCCCCCGGTGGCCAAGGGCTCGTCAGCTGTGACATGAGGTGCTCCCTGCCAGCTCTCCAGGGATGCCAGATGTGGATCTGGAGAGCCTGGACGTGCTGCTGCCATCCACTGCATTCCTCACCAAGCTGGCAGGCTCAGGGCTTTGAGGAAAACCATGTGGCAGACACAGAAGAGCGTTTTAGCATTGAGTTCAACCAGGGAAGAGCAGCTTTATCTGGTTTTCCTTGGTGTTTCTTTCATCTTGTGATTATGAAGCCGCAGAGCCTCTGGGCGGGATGTTCTGTGTTCTTACAGCAGGCAGAGCTGTTCCTGCCTGGGTTTCCCAGAGCTCCCAGGCTGCATCTCCCTCCTCGATGAAACCTCCATTATCTTTCCCAGCCCAGACTTTTAAGCCCCACTTTTTCAGCCCTTTCTGTGATTTTACTCCCTAGTCTCACTGGCCCAGTCCAGGCCGGTGATGCCTGGGCCAAAAAATGCTCTGTCCAGGCACAATGCAGCCAACATCCAGGGGAGATGCTGCTCCCAGGGTTTTGTGCCCGGCTCAAGGTCCAAGGAGCATTAACCTCCTGTTTGCCACTCCGTGAGAGCCTTCCGCAGCTCCAGAGGAAAGATAAAATGGTGTTTTCTACAGCAAAGGGCTTTCCCACCTCTCTCACTGCTATTTTTCATCCAGCCTTGCTTTATGCTGTGGAGAATGAACATTTTGGGGGGGGCAGCTTCCCTGTGCACCACCCGGGATGCTCCAGGCCCCTTCTCTCTCAGGGGGCTTCTCTCTTGCAGGGGCTTAACAAAATAAAAGCAGCAGGCCAGGACCCTCAGCCGGCTGTCTGGTGATGTAGATATTAAAATTTAGCTGCTCGTTGCGTCGGCAGAGGGCAGTGGAAGATGCTTCCAAACCTCCCAAGCCTCTCCTGGCCGCGCTGTGGAGATGGGGATCCGGGGAGGAGACTCCACCGGAGAGGAAGGGAAGTAAAAATGCAGTTCCTCCAGCAGCGAGGCTGACCCGAGCGTGGCGTTCCCGCCGGGCACCCCACGGGCCGGGGGGGTTTGGGCTCATCCTTGGGCGCGGCGCCCAGGAGGGAAGGGAGGGGAGGAGAGCGCCTCTCCCAGCGGCGCATCCCCCCAGCTCGGCTCTCGCCATCGCTCACAGCGGCTGCTCAGAGCCGGGCAGAGCCCCCGCTCCTCATCCTCTGCCCGGGAGGAAGCGGATGGCGATGGAGCTGGCAGTGATTTGCCGGCGGGAGCAGGCGGGAAGGCCGAGGAGAGCTTTTCCTGGCTGAAGCCGTGTCCCAGAGCGGTTCTCCGAGCCCGGCGAGTCGCAGCACGTAGACAAAAGCCTTCCCGACCCGCAGCCCGTGGCCGGGCGCTGCTCTCCGGCTGCGGGAGAGGCAGGGAGATGGTGCGGCCCTGCCGCCGCCTCCCTGCCGGCTCCGCACCCTGCCCTGTAATTAATATCCCTGGAGGTAAAGAAAGAGCAGCGGGAGGTTGGGATGTATTATTTTACTCTGATAGGAATCTGACACTGACACAGCCATTAGGGAAAAGAAAGAATAATAACTCAGACTTGGCATATATGAAAGTGTAAATACCTTCAGCGTGCGAAAAGACAGGCTTTAATATATTGGTGGGTTTGTAATTATTTATTGAAAGAAGAGAAAAGGCAGGGCTTGCTGCAAAACAAGGCAGAGGAGAGGGAACAGCACTTAGAATAATCGGATTTGAGGGGTGGCTGCCATCCCTCCCGGAGGAGGCAGCGCGGGGCGCCCCGCGGCCCGGGGGATGACCCCGCTGCTGCCGGGGTGATGCCGGCGGGGTCCCCGGCAAGGAGTGGGGCTGGTGTCACACAAACGCTCCCCAGCCTTTCGGGGGTAGGGCACGCCAAAAACCCCGCCGGGACGCCCGGCGTGGAAGGAGACGGATCCCCTCGCCCGCTGTTTGCCACCTGCTCGGGCGGCTCCGGGGGCTTCTCCGGGAGCGGCAGCATCCCCCGCCGGGCCGCCCAGAGCCCCCCGCGGGATGCCCCGCAGCCGGGGGACCGTGCGGGGCCGGGGGGCGGCGGCGGCTCCCCCCTGGCTCCCTGCCGCCCCCCGGGCCCCGCGGGGGCGGCGCTGGCGGGGGCCCGCCCCGGGCCGGGCCCGCGCAGGATGCGGCGGCGGGGGCGGCGCGGCGGCTCGGCGGCGATGCGGGGCCGCGGCCGGGTCCGGGGCCGGCCCTGAGCGCCGCGGGGGGACGGGAGGGGGGCGCGGGCGGGCGGGCGGGCCCCGCCGCAGGTAGGGACGCGGGGGCCGAGCGGCGCGATGGAGGAGGAGGAGGAGGATGGAGGCGGCGGAGGGGAGGCGGGGAGTGAGGCTGCGGCAGGAGGGGGCGGGCGGGGGGGCCGGCCGGGGGGGACGGCGGGCATGTGGGACCGGCTGCGGGGCAGTCGGGCGGCGGGCGGCGGCCGGAGCGCGGCCGCGATGGCGCAACGCGACGAGAAGGTGCCGGCGGCGGCGGCGGGCGAGAGCGAGCCCGGGGCCGCGGCCGGGGCCGGGGCTGGGGCAGGGGCCGGCGCCGGGGCCGGGCCCGGGGACGGGGCCGCGGCTGAGCGGGGACAGAGCGGGGTCGCCGCGCCCTTCCAGCCCCCCGAGGGCGGCTTCGGCTGGGTGGTGGTCTTCGCCGCCGCCTGGTGCAACGGCTCCATCTTCGGCATCCACAACTCCTTCGGGATCCTCTACATGATGCTGCAGAGCGACCTGGGCGAGGGGGAGAAGGACCCGGCGCTAGAGTTTAAAACAGGTACGGGCTCCGCGGCCCCTTCCCCGGGCCGGGCAGGGCGTGCGGGGGGTGCCCGAGCGGAGCGGGGATGCCCGAGCGGAACGGGGAAAGGTGCGGCGGCGCGGCCGGCGCTGCCTCCCGGAGCTGGAAGCTCCTTCTCGGCTGTGTTGAGCCTCGATTACTCCCTGCCCCCTCTATCCTCGTAGCCGTGGCTATATTTATCTCCTACGGCATCATGTGTTTCTAAGCTCCGATGTACTCAATTAAAAGTAATTCGGCTGAAAAACACACCCTTAGCTCGTCCTGCTGGTGTGTCTGGGGGTAAAGCAGAGCAGCCTCGGTAAATCCGGTGCTGGGCGTGAGCCACCCCCTCTAGCTTTCTTTATTATTGTTGTGTTTTATGGGTTTTCTATCTGGCCGCCTTGCTGGCCGCAGGGAGCATCTCGGAGCCGTGTCCATTCAGTGGGACAGCCGGCACGGGGCAGCGCTGGCAGCGCCGCCGCTCCCGGGCGGCGCGGGGGCTCCAGCGCTCAACATCCCTGAAAAGCAACATCCACGGGCTGCACCCAGCTGGGTGCTTCGGTAGACCCGGCCGGGATGCGCACTGGGTAGGGTTAACCTGGAGAAAAGGGATGTTTCCTGCTGCCAAGACCCTGCTGTTGGAGCAGACTTGGCAGAGGGGACTCCAGCCTGCTGGCGTGCTGGTCCCAGCTGGGCACAGGTCTTGGGAGGCCCAGCCTTGTCCCAGGTGCTGCTATCCCTCCTGGAAGATCACATCCATCCCTGTGAGGGACACCCGTGCCCGCCTTGCTCTCACCTGCCAGGTGGAGACAAGCGCTTGACGCTGAGGGAACCTGCCTGTGGTGCTGCCCTGGCTCTGGACGGGACAAGGGCAGCAGCCAGGAGCGAGGAGTGTGCCGTGGAGAGATGAGTGCCAGGGCCGTGTGAGGGCCTCAGAGCCTTGTTTTGGGGACCAGCGCTGCCCGCGCTCCCTCCCTCAGCTGGCGCACGGCCGGCGAGTGCGGCGGGGAGCGCGCCAGGATGAATTTCATTACGGGATCCACCACATCTCCAGTCCCAAATTAACTCCCTGATACTCCTACCAGGGAAACGATGCGACCGTGTAATTACGGGTGCTAACGGAGTGCCACAGCGAGCTGCGGACGTGTGGCCATCTGTAATTAGCGTGATTGATGGGCTGGGAGTGTGTGTGTTGTGTGTGCGAGAGCGTGTGATGCCCAGGAAGCTCATAGTGTAGCTCTCTGTTTCCTGCTGCCTGTGATTGTATCTAGAAAGCCTAAGGCAGGGCTCAAAAGGTAGAAGCGGTAACAAAAGAAATTAAATACTGCAAGTTCTGGTGGTTTAAAGGCTCTGTGCCCAAGACAGAGGTTGTAGGAGTCAGCATCTGCCTCTTACTCCTGCCATCTATTTATTTAAGGCTGTGACCACAGAGAGGCCTCGAAAAAGAAAGGCGTGTGGGTGTGCGAGGTGAACCCAGGCTGGCTAATTAAATTGCCTGGGTGACGAATATATGCATTTTGGTCTGTGTGCTTAATGAAGAGGCCGCTAATAACCCCGCCGAGCCGCGGCCCCGAGGTTGTGGCGCGGCGGTGACCGAGCCCATCTGCGGCACCCCGGGGGCTGCAGCTGCGCTGGCGGGGGCTGGGGGCAGCGGGGCGCAGCCCGGGGCCCCCTCCAGCCCTTCCTCCCTCGCTCCCACCCCTCCCCGCTCCGCGTTGCATAATTTCCCCGCGGCGCTCGTTTGCGTGCAAACATAATCAGGAAAATATCGTAGCTCCTTTCCGAGCGCTAAGTGACACGGCCTTCCTGAAAAGACCGGTGCTGTCTGTCTGTCCTCCCACGCCACTCCGGGCCCGCCAGCTGCGGGCAGCAGCCGGGCCCGGGGAGCCCCTCATGCCCCGCGGCTTGGGGGCACCGGGATCCGCTCCCCGCCCCGACAGCGGCACCCAGCGCAGCTGCGGGAACGGCTCAGCCCTTTGTCTCCGCTCCTGAGCCACCTCCAGGGCTCGGGGAGGTGGGTTCCTATCGGAGACGGGGTTTGGAGGCAAAATGGGGAGTAACGCTGTCAGCCGGGCAGGCATCCCTTTAAAAATAGGGTTCTGTTTATGCTGAAGCGGGTGCTAGTCGGCACTAAACAATAGCGGCCCCGGCTATAATTATCAAGGTTTATTTCTTGTTTGCATTGGTCACGTTTTCTCGCGTTTGATCTTGAGAAACGCAGGATCCGTGGAGTTCAGGTCTGGGGTCAGGCTTTGAAAACAAACCCCGTGGCAGCAATGCATCGAATGCATAGGCTCCTGTCTTTAAAGAAATATACTGTGCTGCCTATGTCAACAAGCACGGCGGGCTGGGGCGGGCGGGCTGCTGCGCCCACCGCGTGCCCCTGCCCCGCGGGGGCCTTCCAAGGCACACTCTGTGCTTTCGGGTTTGTTTTCTTCTGGGGGGAGTGGAGGAATGCTGAGACCGGAGTAAAAAAAAAAAAAGAAAAAAGAATAATATACATGTGAGCACTCAGCCAGGAAAAAAAAAAAATCCAGCTTTGCTGGAGAGGTGTTGAGTGATGCTTGAGGGTGTTTGCTGGGAGATGAGTGGTGACGTTTCCCTCGGGTTGTACGAGGCTCGTTCTGGCGCTGAGGGATCCAGGCAGCTGTGCTTGCCCCAGTGCTGGTCCCGCAGTGAGGGCTGACACTGAGCCAAGGGCCAGTGAGCCACCCCGGCAGCCTCATCCTCCCCAGCTCCCAAAGCCCTTTTGAGAGGCAGCGGGGTCCTGGTGAGCATTAACGGGGCATTAATCTTCTTACAGCAGTGTCTGCTGCTGCTTGGATGCTGCCCCAGCCTTGGGGACCACAGGGTGACCTTGTCCCTGACCAGGGCTGTGCCCTCAGCCAAGGAGCCACCTCAGGGTGCTCCAGCTATCTGGGCAGAGCTAGGAGAGTGACATTCCTTGGTGCATCTTGTTCCTCCAAACACACCCTTGGTGCCGTGCCCAAGGTCTGGAAAGGCTCAGTGGGACAGCCTGCAGAGGCACACAGATTTTGGTGGTTTTTTTTTAAAAAAAGTCTCTTTATCTTTTTCATCCTCCCCTCCTCCGCTTTGTGTCAATATCCCAGGTATAGATTAACTCTCTTCGCTTAATATTTAATGTTTTGGTGCCTGGAAATGGAACTGAAAGCATTCAGAGAGACAGCCTGAGGAGCTGGTCTGGTTTGGCTGCAGCTCCTCTGAGTGCATCCCTGTGTCCATCAGCATCCTCTGGTCTGTGTGCAAGAATTTGGGGAACAGCTTCCCCACTTCAGCCCAGCTCCAGGCAGGGAGCAGGGGCTGCAGGAGCTCCCCGTGCTTAGGGAAGCTGGAATGGTGCATGGATCACAGTCCTTGACTGACCAGATCCTGAGGCCAAGGCAGGGCTGGTGTCACCTCTATTCCTGAATTCCCATCTCTTTTGTGGGGAATTTCTTTATGCTGATTTCACATCCTTAGGAGAGCTGAGCATAGGTGGAAAAGGCTATTTTTACTCCAGCATTGTAATGAAGGCTTGGTAAGAAAGAGCAAAGGGTGTTTTTTTAAGTAAATATAGCATTTCAGTGATAACAGTCATATGAAAGGGGAGAAGCCCTGGACTCCTCTCTGGGCTGAAGAAGATTCCATGGGTGGGTGAGCATGGCTGGAGCTTTAGGAGCTGGGAAGAGAAATCCCAAGTTGAGGGTAAATCACAAGGTTGGAAGACACCTTAAAATCACCACATTCCACCCCTGCCATGGCAGGGACACTTTCCACTGTCCCAGACTGTTCCAGCCCTGTCCAGCCTGGCCTTGGGCACTGCCAGGGATCCAGGGGCAGCCACAGCTGCTCTGGGCACCCTGTGCCAGGGCCTGCCCACCCTGCCAGGGAACAATTCCTGCCCAATCTCCCATCCAGCCCTGCCCTCTGGCAGTGGGAGCCATTCCCTGTGTCCTGTCCCTGTCCACCTCTCTAGGAGCCCCTTTAGAGGAGGGGGAGGATCCCCTACCTCAACCCGTTGGCCACATTGCTTTTGATTGCAAGAGGTAATTCTTGGAAACGATCCCAACTAAATTGGGGTGACGGGGTCATCATCCGGTGCTGGCACTTGGGAAGTGCCCATGTCCTGAAGGTGCTGCTGTGGTTGTCACCTTCTAACCCAAATCTGCAGGATTTGGAGCTTTTACTAATTACCAGGGTGCTGTGCTGGCCCCATTTCACAGCTTTATTGGCCAAGGGTGCTGTGGACCTCAGCATTCCTGGGGCCTTTCCCACGTCCATCCGGGCTCCCAACCCTCCTCTAACCCCACAGAGGGATGCACTGACACAAACAATATTTACATAGCCCAGATGGGGACGTAAATCCAGCAAAGAGAGATTAAAAAAGACATTTTTATTACCTTGCCCTCCAAGCTGGGGAGTACAAAGGGCAGCACAGAGCTTTCCCAGATTTTCGGGGGGGGGTTTCCCATGCTGGGATGCCAATGTGCCAGCACCATGCTCTGCCCAACTCAGCTGCCTCTGTTTTGGGAGCTGGAGTTTGTGACTACAGGGGGGAGACCGGGGGGAGTTTTAGAGGAACAGGGGTTTTGCCTGAGCTGATTGCAAGGTGCCGTGTGAGATAAAGCAGCCTGAAAAGCAAACAAAGCCCAGTCATGTTGTTAAACCTGGTTCTTGGGGCTGGCGGGAGCGATTAAGGTTATTAGGAGGCCGGAGTGCTGTTTCTAAGGGAGGTTCTTGTTTTTCAAGACTGCAGGGGCCCTCTCAGCCAGCACGTTTACCATTTTAGTGGTTTTTAATTTACTTTTAAGTGTCCTCCACAAGCCAGCCAAGAAGATGTAAGGCTGTATTTCCTGGTGGCCATTGTCCTTGACTGGTGGCAGCTCCTGTGACCTCACCATGGTCTATGAAGAAGTGGAACATAGAATTGTGCAGCTGGTTTGGAGGTTTTTGGTCCTTTTAGTTGCAACCAAATGAACAAAACTGCCTCCACTTTGTGGGGTTTGGATCGTAGGTTAAACTTTGAAGGTACTGAGATGCAGCTCCATCACTGAGACTGGGCTGGGAGTAGGAGGAGGAGGAGGAGGAGGAGGGGTTGGAGGGTGAAGGGTTTAGTGCTGCAGATCACAGGGCTGGGGTGGATGCAGTGGCACAAGGTGACAATGGGGCATGATGCAGTGCAAGGCAAAGAAACCATTTCATTGTTTTGGGGAGAAATCCACTAGTTCGACAAGTCACCCTTTAATTTCCTTAAAACCCCTCAGCAGTGGGAAGCCACTCATCAGCTGGGATTGTTCTCATCCAACACCTTAAAATAGACCTGACCCATCAGGCTGGGCCAAACCCCATGGCTGGGAGGCACTGCTGACCTGTCTGGCAGTGCCCAGGGGCTGGCTGTGCATAGCTCACGTGGGCGTTGTCACCTGCCCGTGCCCCTGGGACAGCTCCTCCGGCTCTCTCCTTCCTTATCCAGTTTCTCCAGACACGTCTGTTCACAGGGATGATCCCGCTCAGGAGGCAGCACCATCAATCACCCCGTCCCACCAGTATCATCTTCCAAAAAATCTGCTGGTGTGATGGAGGCCATCAGGATCGCTGCATGAGGAGCCAAATTCCCTGCAGGGCAGTTTGGGGAAGGAGGGATTGCCTGTGTTCCCACCCCCCAGGGCTGATTTTTGCATCCCACGGGGGAAATTCCCCGGGTGGCAGCGAGCCAGCCCCGCTCCTGCCGCGCTGACGGGGAGGTGGCCCCGGTGGGATGGTGGCACTGCTGCTGTGCCCAGCAGGATTTGGCACTGCCTGGACGCGATCCTGGAGCAGCCCTTTGCTGTTTTATCCCGTTCACTCGGGGGACCTCAGCCAGCGTGGCAGCGCGGGTGAGGGGACACGCGGCTGTCGGGGACATCGGTGGCATTTGGGCTGATGCCACGGGCACTTCTGAAGCTCTGCCCCCTTGCTGGGAACACGTGAGGCTCCACCCTGGCTCCATAATCATGGAATAAGTGGGAAAAGGCCTCTAAGATCACTGAGTCAAACCGTTTTGGGGTTCTGCCCACTGCTGGCTGCTGTCCGGGTGCCATACAGAGTTTTCTGGCACGTCACCAAATACCTCAGTCTCTCCCACTCACTTTTTTTGGAATGATCACCCTTCAGGGGTTTCTTATGAGTGGGTCAGAGCATGGAGGAGGATGCCAGAATTTCCCAGCTGAGACAGAGGCCATGCACCCACATCTTGCAGCTGGTGTTTTCCCTGAGGAATCGCTTTTCCCCGAATCTCCACAACCCTCAGCCTGTGAATCCCATGGCAAGGGGCAGCAAGAGGACAGGACACCAGTCCAGCACGTGTGCAAATACATGGCTGAAACTGATGCCTTGGGAAGGCTGACCTGAAACAGAGACCAGACAGAGCTAAAACATAAACTAAGCATTTATTGAAAGGTCTCTAGGATCCACCTTGGGCAGGACAAGAGCCTGACCAGGGCTACACCCAAGGTGGACTAAGAATGGTCACACAGTGACTGACCGGTCATGAGATTTTACATTTTTATAAGTTTTGGTCCTTTTGCATATTGGGGTTTAATTGTCTAATTACAGCTTCAGGATATGAGGTCTCATCCTTCTTGTTTTCTCTCTTTAGCCCACCATTGTTTATGCTCTTGGGCTGAAAGTTGTCCTTGGTCCTCAGCAGGAAAGGAATTTGTTTTGTCTACCTACCCTGTGAAGAGAGCTTACCAGCACTTAATACGAGGCTCAGAACTGCACCCCTGGGCAGCACAGAATCTGAAATACATGAAAGCTCAAACTTAAGGCATCAAACCCATGACAGCAGGGATTTGTTGGGTTTTCCCTTCCTCTTCCTCGAAGGATTGATTATTCCCTATTGCCCGGGAAGGAGATGCTGCCCTTTGGCGTTCAGCCCTGCAGAAAAAGGCCTGCTGGAGAGGTGTGTGCCATGGCCAGGGGTCTGTCTCACCGGGCATTGCCGTGCCCGCTGCGGGCACGGGGGCGCTCGGCTCCCCGCGGGCCCTTCGGGTGCATCCTCCCTGAGACAGTTGGAGCGGTTGCAAAACACCCGTGACGTGTGCTGGGAATTGCAGCAACACGCTCGCAGGCCGTCCCAGCCTCTCCCCGGCACCTCGCACAACAGGTCCTGCCAGCTCCGGGCCCGGCGGGACGCGGCGCTGCCCGCACGCCCTGCCCGCAGTGCTGCCCGTATGCACTGCCCGCTGCACTGCCCACTGCACTGCCTGTATGCACTGCCCGCTGCACTGCCCACTGCACTGCCCACTGCACTGCCTGTATGCACTGCCCGCTGCACTGCCCGCTGCTCTGCCCACTGCACTGCCCGCTGCACTGCCCGCTGCACTGCCTGTATGCACTGCCCACTGCACTGCCCACTGCACTGCCTGTATGCACTGCCCGCTGCACTGCCCGCTGCTCTGCCCACTGCACTGCCCACTGCACTGCCCACTGCTCTGCCCGCATGCCGCTCCGGCCACTGCCCCGGCCTCCCTCGGGCACAGCCCCACATTCCACCCGCACCTTTCAGGGTTCCCACCCCCACCCTCGGCCTTTTAGCTGTAGATCCCTAAAAAATTCCCTGATGCACCAGCTTGCCCTGTGTCCCCAGCACGTCCTTCGAGAGCTGGAACGGGGTGAAACACGAGGGAAAACCCTCGGGAAGAGCTGCTGGGTCACAGCGTGGCGAGTTGTTGTGCTTGAACTCATCTTGGGCATCCTTGGCAGCTGTGCCATGCCATGCCATGCCATGCCATGCCATGCCATGCCATGCCATGCCATGCCATGCCATGCCATGCCATGCCATGCCATGCCATGCCATGCCATGCCATGCCATGCCATGCTGTGACACATCATGCCATGCCACTCTGGGCTCTTGTGCAAGGAGCAGCCCAGGGTGCTCTGAGCAACCTCCCAGCCTCCTGTGGGATCACTGTGGCAGGATGGCAGCCCCAGCCCCCTCTGCCTGCCCCAGGGGAGCTCCAGCTCAGGGATATCTGTGCCTCCATCCTGCAGGGTGCAGGTGGAGCAGCATTGCAGCACAGGCTGCACCGGGAGCTCCCGGCACTGTGTCCCAGTGCAGGCACCCCAGTGCCAGCTGGGGAGGGTGTTTGGGGGTCAGTGCTGCCAGCAGCTTGGTTTGGGGAGAATCTCATCTGTGAAACCTCACACTGGAGGAGATGAGCTCACCAAACCCTGCTCCTCTGCATCTTTGGGATTTTTATTTTTGGCTCTGAGTTTGGATTTAGCAGCTCATGAAGGGTTTTGCTTTCTTTGCCACGGCTGGGTTGGATGGGGGTTTGGTCCAGTGAAGGTGTCCCTGCCCATGGCAGTGGGGTTGGACCTGGATCTCTGCAGCCCCTTCCAGCCCAAACCATTGCAGGATTCGCTGCAGAGCAGCTGCCCCTGCCAGGGCGGGCAGCCCCGCATGCTCCGCAGCAGCGCAGCGCTCGCTGCATGGGCTGACTTGTTGGGGTTCGCCCCGGGCAGACACCAGGGCCCTTCTCAGGGAGGAGAAACAACCCTACCACAGTGCCTGCAAGGAAGGAACCTGCTCTGAGCACCCGCCCCCCACCCCGTCCTGGGGACCAGCTGAGCCAGGGACCCCAGGGCATGTGGCCACCCTGCCCAGGGGCATCCCCAAAGGCCCTTTTCTTGGCCATCTCACCTCAGGCACCAAAACAAAGCTTTTGTTTCAAGATCTGTCCAGACGCAGATCCCATGTGTAAAAGGGAGGCAAAATCCTTCCCTCCTGGGGGGATGTGGGTGTTTGCCAGGGAGCCAGAGGGGTTTTGCACAAAACCTGTGCAAAGCAAAAGGAGCTTAGTGAACAAACCTGAGGTGGGAATCAGATCTAATGGCAGCTCCTTCAGTGAGGACTGTGCCTCCCATGCTCCATCTGATTTGATTCCGATGGAAAAGTATCATCTGTGATTAAAGATTGGTGGTAATTACATAATGGGTATGCACCAGATGATGATGCCCAGACAAGCTCCCTGCTGGGATTTCCCAACTTTTGGAGTGTTTGCAATCATCCTAAAGAACTTCCTTCTCCCAAGGGGGGGAGGGTAATTATTGATTTTACGGCAGCATCCGGCACAAGGCCCAGCAGCAGCACCGTGGTCACCAGAGCCAGGCTGTGGCCACCCTGCTCGCCCTGACAGCTCTGGGGCATGGTCAGGCACAAAAGATGCATCCCCCCAGCCTTGCAATGGCAATAAAAATGTAATGAAATAAAGGAGAACAAAACCCGAAGGGAGTAAAGCTGCTTTTTGGATCTGCTGGCAAAGGGAGCCGTGTGCTGATGCCGTGACCGGTGACGAAAAGGCAACGTCAGGATGTTCTTGATGGTGGGCCAGCTATTAATCCGTGTATTTTAGCAAAACCCAGTTTGTTTCTTAAGATTTGTGGGAGCGGGGACAACTGGGGGTGTGGGGAGCTTGTCTGGGATTAAACCTGCCTGAGAGCCAAGCACGCCAAGCTTGCAAGCCCGGGGAGAGCTTAATTAAAGTCAGCGGAGAAGCGTTTCCAAGAAAATAATACGGGGTTTTTAAACGGGATATTTTCGTTCTGGGCCCAGAACGTCTCCTTTTCCCTCTTCGGTGTCAGCTTTAATAAAACAAAACGAGATCTCCAAGAAAAACAAATTGGAGCTCTTAAAAGGCGCTGCGGAGATAAAAATCAGTAACAGTGTTGCTGGTAACACCTTGGGTTATTAAAAGGGAAGGAATGCTAACGATGCAAATCGCATCGGCCTTTCTTGTGGCTGCTCCCCCGCGGGAGCCTGCCCGCCCTGCCAGGGCTGGGGCTGCAGGGCACGGGGGCTCTGCCCTTCGCTGGCCAGGGGGACTGGGGCACGTTTGGGAAATCTTCCCCTCGGGAGGATTTGGGAGTTTTCTTTCCCGAGGTGCTGGTGCCAGGTCCCCAGGGTCAGGAGCAGTGTTGAGGTCACACGGTGAAAAGCTTGGAGAAATGGCATGGATCAGGTTTCAGGGGATACCAAACTTTAAAATGGCTGAAATTAGGGCTGGTGCTGTTGGGAAGATGCTACAGCCCCTCAGAGCTCCTTTAGAGGCCATGAACAAGTGAATTGAAATAGCAAATCAGGTCTTTTATGACCTGAGAGCTGCTGGGTGTGGCTTTGCTCCTCATGCCAAGGCATCAGGCTGGAAATCTGGGGTAACTCCCTCTAAATCCAGTGCCCCAGTCCCACTGGTACAGCTGGGTCCCACACCAGGCTCTGCTCTCACAGTGCCCTGGCCCCTGGCAGCCTCTCCCAGCTGCCTGGCCTCGTGTTGCAGGGATGTGGGAAGGGCTGGGGCAGTCTCTGGGGATGTGGCTTGGGTCCCTCCACCATCTGCTCCTGCCTTCCACAGCCAGAGGGGCCTCAGGGCTGCCCCTTTCCTGCTGTGTGATCCCATCCTGGCTAGGGCTGCCCCTGCTCTGGCTGGAGCTGGGGATGGCAGTGCACAGGCACAGGGGTGATTCTGCTGCCCCAGGTTCAGAGGGAGGAAGCTGCTGTAGGGTCCTGGCAGTCTGTCTGTCCACAAAACAGGAGAATCCTTTCAGACAGGGTGGCTTTAAAATGCCCATGGTGATGAATTCGAGGCCAGCTCCTGCTTCGCTGCTGTACCCAGATGCATCAGATAAGGCAATTATAGTTTTATAACTTAATTGCAGAGCATCACAATAGGAGTGGTATCAGGATAGGCCATTTCCAAGGAGGGAAGTTTCCAAGGAGGGAATATCGGCAGGATTGCATTCTTATTTCTTTTTTCAATGTAAACTCACTGGAGCCTCAGCACTGCTGGAGGTTTGAGGTGTTTGTGAGGCTCCTCCTGCCTGTTCCCCGTCATTCCCCTACCCAGGGGAAAATTCAGCATTAAATAAACACTGTGCTGACTGTCCTGATGCCAGGGAAACTTCTCCAGAGTCCGTGAGAACCCAGCCTGGGAGGGGAAGGGGTGAGGACTGACAGGGATGTTGTCAACAACTTTGTGGACAGCTTTTCCCTTGCACCTTGGGAATGAGATTTCCACCCCTTGCAGGTTTTTCCTGTCCTGCTCAGCAGGTGTGGGGCGCACGCTCGCGGCTGTGTGAGGGCATGGGGCTCGTTCTGGGGGTCTGGATGCCCTTGAGAGGGACAGCTGGGAATGAATCCCAAAGCCCTTTGCACCAGGCTTTTCCACTCCCAGTGTCATGTGCGAGATGCTCAATCACTGCCCTGGAACCCAGATGGGAAAATAAAAGTTTTATATTTGGCAACTTTTCCGCAGCCTGCTGGGGTGGTGTGGGAGAGGTGAGAGACATTGGCTGCGACATCCCGAGCTCTGCTTGTCTCTGGCTCACGTGGTCCCAGTTTTCCACTCTCCCTGTGGAACAGCCAAGGAGGCTGAGCATTCCCAGTGTCAAAATTGGGGTATTTCCCCACTCAAACTGGCCTGGCTGGGGTTTTCTGCCCTATAAATGGGGATTTTCAAGACCCAGTGTGGGTTTCTCACCAAGAACTGAAGTTGTGCCTTGTCCTGATGTCTGCAGGGTCATGCAATAAAAACTCAGGTGATCTGGGGGCAAGGGATGGTGTCACAGGCTTTGAACTGGGAGAGCTGAAACTCCCTTGGGGTCTGCATTTTAGGAGAGGACCTTTATTAAGGGAGATTCACATAAAATCTAGTGTGTCGCCCAAAACTAAGAAATGATGGCAGATTTTTTTTTTAAAGCTGATTTTTAGACTCTGCCCTGCTTCAGTTCATCAACCAAAGCATGAACCAAAGAGCCTGGAGAGGAGGCACTTCAGGTCCTGGTGTGACCCCTGCGCCTGGCTGTTAACTCCTGCTGCCCCATCCTAATCTCCGTCTGGAGATAAGATTAGCCCCCAGCCTGGTTTTCAGAGCTCGTTTCCTTCCCTTGGGACAGCATCCTCCCAACCCCAGGGTTCCCAGCCCCACCATCTGCAGCCTCCCCCCGCCACAGTTTGTGTTCCACTGGCCTCATAAACAAAAATGACGCAGAAAACACCCCCACAGAAAACAGTTCTTACAGCAGGCAGAGTTTTTCTACTCCACAAAGGCGGTTGTTTGGATTTTTATTGCCGGATGAAGAGGGACAGAGATAAAAAACAACCCTAAAAGCTGTTGGGGAGATGATGCGAGGCAGAGCAGCGTGGAAAGAGACGTCTCTGAGGGCTCGGATGCTTCCTCTGCTCCCGAATCAGGAATGAGCTATTGCAAAATGCCAGGCACTGCCCGGTGATTCCAGCCCCTGGCCACGCTTTGTGCAGCAGATAACTCCTGCTGTATCACCCGAATGTAGAACCTCCCCTGAGCGCTGGGGCTTGGGAGGATGAGGAGGAGCCGAGCAGGCAGGATGTGGGGCTGGTGTGGAAGCAGCAGGTTGTTGGCTGGGTTCCCCGTGAGTCAGGGTGAGGAGCTGATCTCCTTTCCCATTTTCTTATGAATGAATCAGTTTTGGCTGGGCCTGATGGTCAGACAGGTTCCACGAGAAGCAGCTGGTATCGCTCTCATTAGGAGACAGAACCCGGCCTCTCCCCGGCTCTGCGAACTCCCTGAGATCCCGACAGGGCTGACAGCGGCACTGCCGCGGCTTCAGCTCCTCCATCACCCCCTTCCCTCCCTCCTCTGTGCCTCTCGCAGCTCCTGGGCATGCTGAAGTTTCACAGACACACAGAACCAGTGTGGATGCACACAGGGTCCTGCATCCCGGCCTTCTGCTCTCCGAGTGCCCCCGTGCTGCAGCAGGGATATTTTAGGGGGCAGTTTCAGCCCCAGGTTGCCTGTGGTCGCTGTGGGGAGCACAGCCTGGCTGTGTTTGCTGTTCCATTCGGAGTCAGTCCTTGGCCATGGAAAATGCTGGACGTTTTGCCACAGCTTCCGCTGGAGCAGCTGGGATTTGGGAACCCTCTGTGCCCTGGGCAGGGGCACAGGGGCAGTGGTGATGTGTGGCTGCCTCTGCTCAGCCCTGTGTGAGGGTTTGCTGTGGTGTGCCCGCTCTTCCCTTCGTTGTTGACACCCAGCACCCCTGCCCTGCTCTCTCTGTCCATAATGCCACTCCCCGAGTGTGTGCCAGCCCTCTTGGGAGGGGATTCCCTCCTGCCAGGATCGCTGCAGAGGCTGAGGAATGCGATGGTGCCTCGGGAGCAGCACCCCGGTGCTGTCACAGGGCAGGGCGGGCTGGTGTCCTCCAGCACATCCCCACGGATCCGGCAGGGCTTGGACCCACCCCACGCTCGGGGCTTTGATTCCAGGGCTGCCCCTGCCCCCCACATCCCTCCACACCCCAAAATCCTGGCAGGCTTCAGCTCCACGCTGCTGAATCCTCTGCCTGCTGCCCCTGTGCCCCTGAGCACGGGTGGGTGAAGGGGGAGCTCAGGCAAAACAAGACCGGGGCTGTGGGGTGTGCCCCTACAGCAATCCCAGCCTTGGCACCTGCACGACGGGGGAGATCTGTGGGGACACAGTAATTTTGTAGGGACTGGGTAGTTTTGTGGGGACAGGGTAATTCTGTAGGGACAGGGGTAATTTTGTAGGGACAGGGGTAGTTTTGTAGGGACAGGGTGATTTTGTGGGGACAGGGTAATTTTGTAGGGACAGGGCAGTTATGATTCCCACCCCAAAAAGCCGTATTTCCACGGAGAGGAAGATGAGGCTCCCTGGCCACAGAGGGTGGATGTAAAGCTTTTAACCCTGACTCGCAGCACCAAACCTCACTCAGTAACTGACAGAAGCCTTCATTAACCTGCCCTGTTGTTTATTCCCATTTCAAAGCCCTTGATGCAGCAAAAAAGCGAAGGCATTTCCTCAGGAAAGCACATTAACATTTCACCTGCCTTCAGAGCCCTTTGCCACCGGGGCTGTCCCCAGCTCCCCTCGCTCTCGTTAAACATTGTGTGGCTCCAAGGGAGCCCTGCCTGTGGCTGTCGTGTGGGCTCGAGTCCTCAGGGGCTGGGATTTTAATTTCTATGCAGATGTGAGTGTGTGCAGAGCCCCACAGAGGCGTGTTTGTGTCTGTCCCCGTGCGGGGCTCGGGGCTGGGCTCCCGGGGAGCGGGTGGGGAGCGGGGGGCTCCTCCCGCTGCCAGCCCCATCCTCCCCGCAGGGCAGGGCTGGCCCTTCCCCGGAGCCAGCCGGCGTCTGAAAAACTTTCAAATGAGAGCAGGTCAGCCAAAAGTGACAGCCCGTTGGCAAAGGGGTGTAACCTGCTTCTTGCTGGGCTGAAAAAAAAATAGATAAAATACTGCTGGTTTTCGCTTTCCTTTAGTGGTTGGATTTGCTTAATGACAGCCTGGTCTATTTTTCTGAGATATCCAGTTGTTTTCAAATGTGATCTTTAATGTAAGGAAGCTCTAAGATATTAAAATCACAGGGATACTTTACCCTTCTCTTGCCCTCTGGGTGTCTGGTTTAACGATGATATGCAAGTGTTGTGTCATCTGGGGATCTTTTTCCCGGTCCGTGGGCTCCAGGAGCACCATCCAAAGGCACTGCTGTCTGTGCTGCAGGCTGGGGGGAAACTCTGCAGCCTTGGGGAAAAAAATCCTTTCCCAATGGCCATCAGGAGAGGAGCCCAGATGTTCCACCATGGAGCTGTTCTGTCCCACTGTGTCAGCCCAGGGCGACTCTGGGCCTGCCCCCAGGCTCGACTCAGCCTCCTTAAAAACAGCTTTTCTTCATTTATTTTGATTTTTAAAGATATTCTGTCAGTGGAGGGGGCTCTCCAATGTGGTCAGCCAGCACCTCTTGTCCCTCATGCCTCGGGAGGGTTGGGGACAGTCTGGGGAAGATGCTGGTGGCAGGAGAGCTGAGGTGGAAGAGGCCATGGAGGGAGGTGTCACCTCCTTTGTGAGTGAACCTTGGGGGAAAAACAGCTTAAAAGCCACCTGGCAGAGCGTGGGCAGGGCCCTCAGAAAGCACCCAGAGCATCCACCATGATTTTCCCTTCCATATTTCCAGCCCCAGGCTTTGTCTCCCGGGAAATTTGGGCTGTGATGGGTGGAAGCAAATAAGTAACATAACTGAAATATTTTGGTGGTATCAGGGTGGGTGGCTCTGCCCAGATGCCACAGGGGAGGAATCCCAGCCCTCTCCATTTCAGGGTTTTTCCCCCAGTGGGGCTGGGGCTGAGGTTGCCACAGGATTTTTCTCCTCTGGAGCTTGCAGGGCTCTGGGGGGTGGCTGTGGGTGGGGCTGGCTCTGGAGATGATGCTGCAGGGCAGAGCCAGCACAGCCAGTGGAGCGTGTGGTTGGCACGGGGTAAAACACAGGGATGCTTTCTTCCAACCTCGCTCCTCGTGGGGATGCCCCAGCCATGGCTGATGGGTGTTTGGGAGGTTTGGCTCTTCCCACAGCATCCCCATCCCATCCCCATCCCATCCCATCCCATCCCATCCCATCCCATCCCATCCCATCCCATCCCATCCCATCCCATCCCATCCCATCCCATCCCATCCCATCCCATCCCATCCCATCCCATCCCATCCCATCCCATCCCATCCCATCCCATCCCCATGCTCTCATGATCTCACAGGATCATAGAATCATGGAATATCCCATGTTAGAAGGGACCCCCAAGGATCATCCAGTCCAATCCTAGACCTTCACAGACACCCCAACAATCCCATCCTGTGCATCCCAAACTCTCCTGGAGCTGTGGCAGCCTCAGGGCTGTGCCCATTCCCTGGCAGCCTGGGCAGTGTCCAGCACCCTCCAGGGGAAGAACCTTTCCTAATATCCAACCTAACCCTCCCCTAAACAATTTCATGTCCTCTCCACCCCATCCAGCACACAATGGGAAAGGACTGGGCTGACTGGGAGGAGAGGAGGGAAAATTTGCAGTGCTGAAACCTGGGCTAAGGTTGTTCCTGAGAGGGAACAGAGGGGACATCGCTGGCTTCAGCTCCCTCAAAAGTTGCAAAAACCAAGGTAATGAACTGTCCAGTGGGGGACAGGTTGCAAAGTGATGCTTGGAAATTTTGCGGCAGGGAAGGCTTTAGTAGGGAGAAATATTTGGAGTTTAAGAGTGGCCCTTGTGTAGGGGAAGGTACAGATACATATTAAACACCCTGTGAGGATTGAAAAGGTGTGTTGGTGAGGCACTTGGGGACATGGTTGAGTGATGGGCTTGGCAGTGCTGGGTTAACAGTAGGACTCAGTGGTTTCAGAGGGCTTTTCCAACCTAAACAACTCCATAATTCTATAGTTCCAAGACTGGACATGCCCACTATGAGAGGGTTTGGAGGAAAGGCTGTGCAAAAATCTGCCAGGACTGGGAGAAGGCCACAGATGTCCTGCAGTGGCAATTATTTGTCTGAAAATCAGTGTCTGGGTGAGTGAGGAGCTGTGGCCAGGGCTCCTGGGTTTGGTGTCCAGCCTGCAGGGACTCTCCCCTTAATGCTCAGGGCTGGCAAAGGGCTGGAAGTATTTTTCTTTCTGAGTATCCCTTAATTAGCTGAAAGGGAAGGCTGTCAAGTACCCAGCTGGGAAGGAAAAAGATCTTCGTGAGCCTGTGACCAGCGAACATTTCGCCTCCATTTATTTTCCCTGACTTCTTTGTTTTCCCCTTTGAAAAGAGGGTGTTTTTCTCTTTCCTTTCATTTAACTGCTATTTATTTGCTGGTAAGTGGAAGGAATTCAGCTGGGATCAGCCTGGCTCCTGCCAGTGGCTGGAGTTGAAAAGTTTCCGTGGGGGAGATGTAAGAGCAGAGCAGGGGGGTTGTTTTCCACCCGCCGCCGGTCCTTGCTCTGCGGGCCCCTGGGGCACGGCCAGCCAGGTTGCTTGGGTTTAATTCTCCTTTTTTTACTGGGATGTCGACAAGTGCCCATGGGAGTTGTGGTGGGAGGAGCATGGAGCTGGGCCGCGGGGTTTCTTCTTCTCCTCACTGTTAATGGGAAACAGAAGATGGCTTGGGAGAAATTTGGCAAAGAGGGAAACTTTTCTGTCTCTTCCAGCTTGGAGAAAAGCATCCTTTCTCACCCCTGTCTCACCGCAGAGGGAGGAGGGTTCCCAAACACAGCCAGGAGGGCTTGGTGGGAGGGGGGCAGAGGAGGCAGAAAGTGCCCAGTGATTTCACAAGGATGAAGCAGCCTTGGGCCACCAGCTCTGTTTTGGGAGTGGAGCCCAACCTGCCTCCCACTGGTGGCCAGGATCCATCCCATCTTCTCCCCAAGGCATCAGGGGCTTGGGATGCCCCAGGTGCTCTCACCCTGAAGCAACCCTGGGGATTTTTGGGATCCTGTGTGTCAGGTGTGATGTCACCGTGTAGATGGAGATGCAGGGGTGGATCAGTGCTGGGCACTGGCTCCCGTAGGGGTGCACGTGGATTCTGTGCCTGGCTGGGACATGAACCCCTGACCCTGGAATGAAGAGCTCTGTTGGCTTTGCCCCTCATCCCGCCTTGTGAGCCAGGGCTGCTTCACCATCTGCTCCGAGCTGCACTGGCTGGGAACCACGGCTGTGTCCCCATGGATCACAGGGCTGGACAGGCTGCTCCAGTGGGAACCACAGCTCTGTGTCCCCATGGATCACAGGGCTGGGCAGGCCGCTCCAGTGGGAACCACAGCTCTGTGTCCCCATGGATCACAGGGCTGGGCAGGCTGCTCCAGTGGGAACCACAGCTCTGTGTCCCCATGGATCACAGGGCTGGGCAGACTGCTCCAGTGGGAACCACAGCTCTGTGTCCCCATGGATCACAGGGCTGGGCAGGCTGCTCCAGTGGGAACCACAGCTCTGTGTCCCCATGGATCACAGGGCTGGGCAGACTGCTCCAGTGGGAACCACAGCTCTGTGTCCCCATGGATCACAGGGCTGGCCAGGCTGCTCCAGTTGGGAAAAGCTGTGGCAGCCACTCACATGGGGCAACTGGCAGGGCAGGGACTGCTCCCAGAGTCACACTCCAGCCCTTTAGAACCTTCAGTTGTCCCCTAAAAGTGGCAGTGCTCACCTGGATCACAGCCTGGGAAACAGTGGCTGGCCCTGGCTGATCACATATCCCAGCACTGCTGGCCCGGTCCTGGTGCTGGTGCTCATGTCCTGGCAGGTGCCCTCCCCTTGCATCCCTCCCTTCCCCCTGCATCCCTCCCTTCCCCATGCATCCCTCCCTTCCCCCTGCATCCCTCCCTTCCCCCTGCATCCCTCCCTTCCCCCTGCATCCCTCCCTTCCCCATGCATCCCTCCCTTCCCCCTGCATCCCTTCCTTCCCCCTGCATCCCTCCCTTCCCCCTGCATCCCTCCCTTCCCCCTTGCATCCCTCCTGCCGTTTGTGAGCAGATGAAGCACTGGGGAGCATTCCTGAGGCTTCACCACCCCGATCCCTCAGCTGCCCAGTCCTCCCAGCTGTCTGTGGCTACAGGAACTGGTTACCAGTACAACCCTGCCAGTTACGTAAGGTGGCCAGGGTGGGGTTCAGAGGAGATGACACATTTTGGGGCTGGAGAAGCAGAAGGGGTCACACCTCACACCTCACTGTTGGGGACAGGGATGGCCATGGTGGGGTGTGAGTGCTGAGCTGTTCCCAGGCTTTGTGACCTTGCACCAGTGACTGCAGGAGGTTAATCATAGCCAAAGCCCAGTGAAGTTTGGTCAGGTCATGGCTTTTCCAAAGGCTGAGAGCTTTGGACATGCAGCAGCCAGTGCTGACCCACAGTGTCCCACCAGAGTTAATCATTGCCATCAGCTTGGAACTTGCCTGGCTTCAGCAGTGGGAGCTCTTTCCCCAAAAACACAGGGTAAGGGGACTGGAGGAAACCCCAACCCACCGGGATGCACTGGGCTGGGGAGAGCCATGTCCCTTGACTCTAAATCAAACTCTAACCCTGATCCAGACCCTAACCCAAACCCTAATCACACCCCTGATATTGCCGCTGTCCCTGATCCCAAAGCTTTGCTGTCCCTTTCATTTTGTAGGATGGATATTGTGTTTATTGCCCTGTTGGAAATGGGAGAACCTGGAGCAGCCCCTGGCAGCCCCTGCTGGGCTCTCACTGGAGAGCTGGGCAGAGGGGAAGGATCTGCTCTGCTCTGGTCACCCTGTCCCAGCTGGCAGCTCCTGGGGGCTGCGGCTCCAGCCTCGAGCTGCTGCGTTAGGAGATGTGACCACTACTTCTTGGACAGTAAATCCCAAAGCACGCCACATTAAGCCCAGGAATGATGAGATTTGGGTTCTGGCTTCCACAGGTGAGGGCAGGTTCTCCCAAACAGAGCTGGGTGCTGTTGATGGGTTCCCCACAGTGCTTTTCCCATCCTCCCCATTCAGGGCTCCCATCCTTCAGTTGTACTGCAGGGGGAATATTGAGGGGCACCACAGCTGGGAAGAAAACATGTGTTGGAGAAAGGGGAAGGTGGACAAAATCAGGAGGTCTGGTCTTGGCACCGTGTGTGGGAGAGCGCCGGGATCCGGGGGGCGGCCGGACCCCGGGCTGGTGCCGTGCTCGCTGCTGGTGTCCTGATGCTGGAAGGAGGTTTTTATGTATATACATAAAAAAATTACTTTCTTCTCCCCGTGGGTGTGTTTTGAAAAGGGGCTTGGGAACAATGAGGATTAACAAGCAGATAGAGAATTAAATGCAGGGTTTGAGTCTTCAAATGTGTGCACATTTCAGAGCGCGTGTTTGTGCCAAGATAAACTCCGTCAGGAATAAACATCGTTTTACATGAAAGGCTAATTACAGATTGGTGCTCCGCGGGTGGGAGGAGGGAATTTTCACCAATTAGAATGGAACTTTTCTGTTCTTCATAAAATTGCTGGATGCAAATGGAGCCAGGGACTGGCGAGGCGTTTGACAGCGCAGTCAAGGGGGGAGATGCTCGTCCCCAGGATTTGTTTTTTTCCCCCCTCAGTGCTAAAGAGTCTTTGCCTGTTCATTTGGGCAGGAGCTGTGGGAGGGCATGGCTCTGCCCAACAGGACAGCCCTGGGCTATCAGAGGGAGATGGGACACGGGCAAACATGGTCCAACCCAACATCCCTTGGACTCACACAACTCCAGGAGAGCTCGGAGTAACGAGATCCTCGGCCTCCTTGGGTGTGTGGGTCATGGAAAGGCGTCTGGATGGGACGTGGCCCACACTGAGGAGCTGCAGCTCCTGTTTGTTGGGTAACTCCAGTGTGTGGTAGGTGAATCATCCCTCAAAAATTGCAAGCCAGAGGCGACGCAGAGAAGAAAAGCCTTCCTGGGCTGTGGAGTGGAGTGCTGGGAAGAAAACTCCCGCCTGGGCACATGGTGGGTTTCAGCTGCAGAGCACATGCTGCCTTGCTGCTTTTGGACGGATTTCACAAGAATTTGCATTTCTGGACCAGCTCTGGAGCCTCCAAGGCTGAGGCTGTGGATGGGGAGGACATGATGAAGCCCAGAAACCAGCTCTAACACAATTTTGCTCTAGCCAGGGTCAGGTTTTATGGATTTGGAATGGAATAGATGCAAAATGTGGCTGGGACTGAGTTTCTCCAGGATGCTGAGCCCAGGAACCCCAGGCAAACACTCCGTGCCTGCTGCTTGCCAAGCAAAACCACAGCTTTGTCTCAATCTCTACTTAGTGTGGCCACAGGGCAGCTCATTTTGGGACATGTCTCTCACATAAGCTGAGATCTGTCACTTCGTGGTTACAGGAGGTGGCCTGGGCATCATCTCTTAAAAGTCCCCCCTGTTCTTGAGAGTGAGGGGAGGCAGAGAGACACAATCAGGAGAGGTGTGATGGGGTTTTTAAAGCAAAGTAGATTCCCAGGCTCCAGTGCTCCGTGCTTCTGAATCAGTCCAGAATTGGTGCTTTAAACCTCCCCCATGGCAAAGACTGGACTGACACTGGCTGGGTCTGATCTCTGGGAAGCTGTTGCCTTATCCATGGTTATGAGACCATGGCACAACGACAGGAGCTTCCACCTTTACAACATTCACATATTTCCTAACACCACCATGAGCAGGGCACTGAAAGGGTCTTTAGCCAGACCTTGCCTCCAATAATTCCTCTGAATAATTCCATTTATTCAAATTTTCAGGCTGTTGTGGAATTGTTTTCAAAACGGGGGGGGGAGGTGGAGGGGAGACGTCAGCCAAACCTGATAAAGGACGACTTTGTTCTGAAGCTTTAGGGTATGGTACCAAGCAGGGCTTGCTATACAATTAATGAGTTTAGCTGGCTTTGAGCTGCACATGATGCACAGTGGCTGCCACCACAGTGCCCGCCACCACCAGCTCCCATCCACAGAAGCCTGGCTGCTTCTGTTGGGTGCTCTCCAGCCTTGGTTTTGGGCTCCTCAGCATCAGCTTGGGGCTCCTCAGTTTGGGGTTCCACAGCTTTGGTTTGGTGCTTCTCAGGCTTGGTTTGGTGCTCCTCAGCATCACTTTGGTGCTCCCCAGCTTCAGTTTGGAGGCTCCTCAGCTTTGGTTCAAGACTTCTCAGCATCACTTTGAGGCTCCTCAGCATCAGTTTGGTGTGTCCTGGTGCTGGTTTGGTGCTCCTCACCTCCAGTTTGCAGCTTCTCAGTCTCAGTTTGGTGCTCCCCAGGTTCAGTTTGATGTGCCCTAGCTTTGGTTTGTGGCCCCTTGTCTTCTGTTTGGTGCTCCCCATCTTTGGTTTGTGGATCTCTTTGGTTTGGTGGTCTCCAGGTTCAGTTTGGTGTTCCTCAGGTTTTGTTTGGGACTCCCCAGCTTTGGTTTGGGGCTCCTCATCTTCAGTTTGGGGCTCCACAACTTCATTTTGGGCCATTTTGGTGCTCCTCAGCTTCAGTTTGGTGCTCTCCAGGTTCAGTTTCTGCTCCTCAGCTTCAATTTGGTGCTCCTCAGGTTCAACTTGGGGTTGCCCAGCTTTACTTTCAAACCCCTCAGCTCCATTTTGCTACTCTCCAGCTCAGTTTCCCACCCCACCGTGCATTGTGCCTGCTTCCTCTGCTCTGACTTCTGCATCTGCCTTTATTTAAGCCTTGACCATCCCTCCCTGGGCCCGGCCCAGCCCGTGGGGGGTGTTGAGCACACGGGGCTGAGCCGCTGGGAGCGGTTCAGGCTTCACTCTGAGAGCACAAGGGGATGACGCAAATGGCTCTTCAAGGGCACGAGATGAAACAGCTGCCTGGGTTTCACTCCAGATGTGCCGTGGGAGCCCTGCTGAGGGGGGCACAGCCGCCTGCTCCCCCACAGCCTCCACTTGGGAAGGGCCACGAGGTCGCCTGGGCTCCCAGGCCACCCAAAAATCGAGCCAGGTAGGGCAGGGAAGGGCAGTGAAGATGCACAATGAGGTTTGTCACAGCAGCAGAGCTTCACTGTGCCTTTAACGAGTCCAAAAAGGGATTTATTTCTTGTAGGAGAGGTGCAGGAGGTGAATTACCTTTGGTAAGAAATGCCAGGTGCTGGGGAAGGTGACCCTGTGCCCCTTGTCCCCGTCCCCTCAGCGCTGGCCTGTCCCAGCTGCGCGGCGCGAGCGGGAGAAGCCGCGGGAAGCGAGGGAAGACACTTCCTCCAGCGGCGGATCTGAGGTCACCTCCTGGCCCTTGATCCCTCCAGCCCGGGGTATTTGGGTCAGCGGGGAAGCACAGCTGAGAGCGACGTCCCTTCCTCCTCTCTCCCTGGAGATTCGGTTTTAAAGGAACAAATGGGTTTGGCTTCAAGTGCCGCAGTCTGATTTTTTAACGATGTTTTTTGGAACAATGAGCTAAATACCGGCGGGGTTTGGGTCTGCGTCTCAGAGTGGTGAGGTTGTCTTCCTTTCTCACCTTCCTGCTCCTACCTTGCTCTGCTCTCAGAAGCCTTTATTCTGTTTAGGAAAACGCCAGCAACGGGGGAGTTTGTCATCCTGTTGGATGGTCTGGCTGGAAAGAAAGCTGATCTGGTGCCCAGGTGGGACCACCTGGGCTGACCCTGAGGGCCCTGCCCACCATGAACACACAGACATGGTGCTCACAGCCCTCAGGGACCCCTCAGCATCCCCACTGCAGGGGGAGCTGAGCCTCCCAACACCCACGTGCCCGTCCTCCTCTGCCACAGGGTCCCCGGGAGCTTTGTCAGCCACTGGTAGGAGGAGCAGAAGGTGACCAAAGCACTCCTGGTCCCTCTTCCACTGTGGGCACTCTTCGGTGCTGTTGGGCTGATGGACAAATGGGTCACCTGCCCAGCTTTCACTCTGTCCTGAACCCAGGGTGAGCTGGGGAGGATGGATCCTCCTGGCCATGCTATTGCAACAGCTGGAAGAGTCCAAGGCTGGGTTGGATGGGACTTGGAGCAGCCTGGGACAGTGGAAGGTGTCCCTGCCCTGGCAGGAGTGGAACTGGATGATCTTTATAGCCCCTTCCAACACCAACCCTTCTGATTTTATGGCTCTGTGATCTCCTGCACCACTGATGCACTGTTCCCTTTGGAGAACTCCAACCACTGCACTCCCTGTCCATGCTGAAGGCCACATTGCTTTGGATCAGCCACGGGCCACCAGCTTGGCTGCCTTTGTTATGTCAAGGTGGGAAGGAGGAATTTGTGGAGCTTTAGCTGGAGCTTTCCTCTTTGTGTGAGAGATGCTGGTGAAATGTTCTCCTTGGCCAACAACTCTGCTCCAGCAAAGCAGCACCAGCCCCACGCTGGGCTCTTCACCTACCCCAGAGCATCGCTAGGACCACCAGGAAGGTGCCATGGGCTGGGGTGGCAGCTGGGGCTGGTGTTTTCCCCCAGCCCTCTGGAGCAGGGTGTGTGCCCTGGGGGGGTCCTGTCTCCTCAGCTGCTCCTTCAATCCCTTCAGGAGGGGCTGTGGTAGGAGCAGGGTGGGATGGACAGGCCTGGGCTCAGTGTAACTCTCAGTGCAGGGTCAGCAGAGAGGTGGCTGTCAAGGAGGGACAACACACCTTGAGTCACCTCTAGTATCAGCAACCCCCAAATCAAAAGTCGTGTGCATTTCCCCTCACCAAAAGCAGAGTGCTTTCATCCCCCTTTTTTTTTTAAACTAAAAATATGGTTCCTGAAGCATTTTGTGTTTCTGTCAAGACATCTCCTGCATGCCATCTGTCAGGTTGTTTCTGTCAAGACACCCCTGTCACCAGCCAGCTCCCCCCACGGCACCCAGCTCCAAACCCAGCCCCTTCAGCTGGTGCTCCCCAGAGCTGGTTGGACTCACAGCACCCTAAAACATAATCAAGTCTTAACCCGATCCCTGTCAAAGTTCTGGCAGCTCCTGGGCTCCTTCCAGCCCCATCCTCAGCTGGATGCTCTCCATAGCTTCTTTTAGGACCTGCTTGATAAGACTCCATGCCTCATGTGGGGGCTTGTCTGTGTGTTTCCATATCTCGCCCAGCTTATCAGCCACAGAGGGTGGGAGGTGTGGCCAGGCTGGGAATCAAACATCCCATCCAAACCCTTTGGAAATCAGAAGCAAAAATCGCCCCCTTTTTTCCTCATGAAGCTGTAAATTAAGAGGTGACTTCTCCAGTGTTGGAGAAGCTGTAGGAGGGAAGGTTTCCACTGGAGGAATGGCTGCCTGTGCCCTTCACATCCAGCAAAGTCCAGGAGAAACTTCCATACCACAGATGGCCAAAAACAAACCCTTCTTTCCCTGGAGCTGCTCCAAGGACCGTGCCCAAAGGGGCGGGTTTGGGGCTAGGCTTCACCTGAGCTCCATTTCTGTCCCAACCTGTGCTTTTCTGCCATGCCTTCCCTCCATCCTTGCCCCAGCCCAGATGAAGGGAGATCCCTGGGGATAAAACAGGGGGCAAAGTGTGCCCCCCACTCTCCGGGGGCGTTCTGGTGTGACTCAGAGCCGGCACCGGGGCGGTTTTCTCCCGCCCCCAGATTTTGCCGAGGTTTCCTTCCAGTGCTGGAGCTGGCCCAGCCCTCCCGGCTTCCCGGGGCTTCGTTGGGAAGCGCTGGGAAGACAAAACCCCGCTCTGGAAGTGAGGCTATTGTTCTTACTAATTTTAACTGGATGTTCTTCCCCAAGCCTATTTTTATTCATTGCTTGTGGTAAGCCCTTTCTCTAAGGTAGAGCAATTTGCCACAGGACCCTTTTTTTTTTTTTTTTTTTTTTTTTTTTTTTTTTTTTTTTGGTGTGTTTACCAATTTTAATTGAGAGATATCTCCTTTTTACAAACCCAGAGCTGGAGGAGCTTTTAAGCACCCGTTGCTGAGTCTCCTGCCCTGGGTTTGCTTTGATCTCTGCAGGTGAGTGTGCATTTTTGGGGCCAGAGATTGATCCTGCCTATTTGCATGTAAATCCCCAGGTTATTAAGATCCGAATCTGGCCCTTTAAATTTAATACTTTGCTTTATGCTTTTATTTCCGCGTTTCTTAAAGTAATTTCCAAAAATAACAAACTTCAAACATGACGGGGCCATCTAACGTTTTACTGCCTTGGCTGGAGTAGAAGGAACATTTCTGGAAGTATATTATCCAATTTAACGAGCCTTTCTCATCTTGGCGTGGCTCCCACCCCTCACCCCCTCTCCAAGCTGTTTTGGACTGCTCTTTGGATTGGTGCCACCTAATCCTATTAGAGGGACTTTGGTTACACTGTGCCTTGTGTTTATAACCAAGAAAATCAGCTGGAGATGGGGGTCCTCTCCCTCTCCCTTCCCCTTTTTGCCTGGAGTTGAGATGAGAGCCCAGCCAGTCCCACGAGGTTCCTGCACAGCCTTTGCTTTTCATTTTATTGCTCCACTCTGCATTTATTGAGGAAGATTTTGAAGTAAATTGGGTCCTTGTGAACTTATAATTAATTTGGAAGGTTCAGCTCTTCCCAGCCTGGGGAGGGCTTCTTTGTGTGGTCCTTTTGTGAAGGGCAGAGGTTGGAGAGGCTGTTCTATAGCTGGGATTTGCTTTTAATAGGGACCTGGCTATTTTTGAAGATCTCACGGCTCTGGAAGGACCATCAGGGTGTTTTTATGCAGGGTTGTGATGAAAAGGTTTGTAGAGCCCTTGGCTTGGGAACAAAAAAAGAAGCCAAAACCAACACTGAAAGAGGTAAAAAAGGTAAAAGGACCACATGTCCTGGGGCTGTGCTTGGCAGCCCAGAGCCAGCACTTGGAGCTTGGAGATGCTCCAGGAGGTCCCCACACTTTGGACCCATGTAGGGATGGGGGCCTCTTGTCCCTCTGTCCATCCTGCTCTGCCCCACACACCACCCAGGGGACCTCTTGCTTCTCTTCAGAGCTGTTAGAACTGAAATTCCCTTCCTTACCACATTGCTTTTCTTGAAATCCTGCCTTTCCTCCCCAAAATAGTCACATAAACCATTAAAAGGAGAAGGTGGAGGGCAGGGAGCAGACAGTGGACAATAGGAAATTGTCTCAAGTTGTGCCAGGAGATGTTTAGGTTGGCTATTAGGAAAAATTTCTTCACTAAAAGGCTGGTCAAGCACTGGCACAAGGCTGCTCAGGGCAGTGATGGAATCGTTTTCCCTGGAGGGAATTAAAACCCATGTGGATGTGGCACTTGGGAATGTGGGGCAGTGCTGGGCTTGGCAGTGCTGGGAGAATGGTTGGACTTGAGGATCTTAAAAGGCTTTTCTAGCCTTAATGATTCTATGATGGGCTGAAAAAAAAATCTGTGAATAATTAAGGTTTCTGGAAAAGAGACAGACAGACAGACAGACAGACAGACAGTGGGTTTTGTCAGAGCTGCTGGAAGGAGACAGGGCATGATGGTCCCACTTGGGCATGGCCTGGCAAGGTCAGGGGTGGAATTTAACCTGGGATAAACCTGTGTCTCCATCAGCTTGGCTGGCCGTGGGGAGAGGGGAAGGTGAGGAGTGCTGGCTCTGGGGGGTGAGGGAGGGGTGGGTGAGTGAGCTCCCAGGGGATGCAGGGCTGTAACTCAGGATAGGACACTCTCCCTTGGCAAAGCTGGGGAGCAAAGGGCTTGGAGAAGCTTGGGGGGCTTTTGGCTGTGGAGATTCCTGATGGAGGTGGCATCGCTGGGGCATCTTCCCACGTGCAGAAAGTTGTTCAGAAAGAGCCTTGAAACTTGGTGCCTTCCCTGGGACACAGTGACCCAGCAGAGAGGAATACAGGGAAAACCTGTCCATGCCCCATCATCGAGCCCCATCCGTGGTGCCACCAGGTGTCTGTGTCATTTGTTAGTTGCACTGTTAATTAACAGCACTTAACACTGTTAATTAACTGTGTGATGGGGCTGCCTCTCTGCCAAGACACCTTCAAAGCTGCACTTGGTCCCTGATTGATTCCCCACTGGCCCTGCTGGCTGTCCCCCCCTGACACCACCTTTCTCCTCTCTCTCCCCAGCATGGGTCGGCTCCCTGGCCATGGGGATGATTTTTTTCTGCTCTCCCATCGTCAGCATCTTCACCGACCGGATCGGCTGCAGGACCACGGCGGCCATGGGAGCCACCATCGCCTTCATCGGGCTCCTCTGCAGCTCCTTCACCAAGTAAGGCTATGGAGGGCACACCCAGCTCCTCAGAGAGCTCCTCTTCCTCCCTGTGCCCTGCAAACCCCCTGCCAACACTGCTGCTGCCTTTGGGGGCAAAGCAGGTGGTTCCCATCCACATGAGAGGTGTCCTGGCATCCCCACAGCCCACTGTGCTCAGCCTGTTCCCCTCCACATTGAACCTTGTGTCCTTAGGTAAAAAAGGAGCAAATTTTACCCAAGCAAGGGACTGTATTTTGTGGGATTTCAGCACTCAGGTCCCTCATTTGATCTTTAAAACAGCAGGAGAGGTTGGTGTGCCTCTCACGGGCAGCTCCAGAGAGGCACTCACAGAGAAAACCATTCTCCTTTGCAACCATTTTCACCTTTGGTGCTGAAAGTAAATTAATGCTTAAAAAAATATTTGGTGGATTATGCCTAAGAGGGAGTTTCTGTGCAGGGCAGACAGAGAGGGGAAGGCAGACGGGGTTTGGAGCAGTTTGTGGTGTTCCTGCCCTGGCTCGTGTGCCTGCAGCAGTGCAGGGCCACTGCTGCTCCTTGTTTTCCATGCCTGATCCCATGCCATGAATTTCTGCTGGCAGGCCAATGTGCATTTGGATGGCAAGTGTACCTTGTGTGTCTTTCCAGCCCAGAAATTGGGGTTGGCATCCTTGTGGGAGCAAAAAGAGGTCACCTCTGGGGTAATTCATGTGACACTTACTAAACACAGCCTCAGAGGCTCCATGGAGACACCTCTAAAGCAGCATTTGCCCCACTTTATCTGAACAAGAACATTGTTTTGGATTTCAGTTAAAATCAATATTGTTTTAATTAAAATGCTTCAAGAAGTGGTTTTTAAAGCAAATACTCACCAGTTTCCAGAGGGCAACTCGCCCGCACTGTGCTCCTCCCAGTCAATGAGACCCTTGTGCTTGTCCCAGTCCTGTTTCCCTGGATCCCCAAATCCTCATCTGTGGGATCCCTGTGTTATGCTGGGAGTGGGGATCACTTCAGGCAAACCCCTCAGGACAGTGGCCAATTGCAGATGGGATTTTTGGGATGCTAAAACCATCTTGGGAAGGAACCGTCTGCAGCTTCCTCCTCAGGTGCCACCCTTTGTGTTTGCAAAGATAACAGCACAAGGTGCAGTGGGTCCTGAGGGAAGCTGTGCCCTGGCATGCAGATCACAGGAGCTTCCCATGCAATCCTGCTTTCCTTCTAATCAACGGAGCTTGGACTTTTCTCCCCCCTCTATTGTAAAATGTTTGTGCAAAGAAAAAGGGCTCACGGGACCACACCGCTGCCAGGGGCTTGTGTTGGGCTGCAAAAAAATATCAAACAGTACAGGCAGAGAGGAATATCATTTCAAGGAGAGCTACAGGACTGAAATCCCCATTTCCTGCTTCTCACTCTTGGACCACATTCCTCTGGCTGCCTTTTAAGGGAGAAAGGAGCCCCTTTGCAGCTGGACCCCGGCGAGGGAAGCTGCGACGGCGCAGCCGAGCGGGGCCAGAGGAAGAGCAGGGAGGCTGTGGGATTTGGCAGAGCTCCATCCGGATGGGGAAGGCTGATCCTGAAATTCGGGGCTTGTGGCTCCAGCTCTCCCAGAACAATGGAGAAGGTTTTTTTTGGTCCCTCCTGCCAAGTCCCTCTACTCCCTCCAGTCCCTCCCTGTCACACAAGCGCTGGTGTGAAGGGACACAGCCTGGCTTTGGGGGGCTCAAGCAGAGCTGGATCAAGGCTCATCCCCCCTTTATCTCCTGGTTTCTCTAAAATGGGTTTGTTTTGTCCAAATGGAGGAGCAGCAGTTCCCAGCACTGCACTGAGCTGCTCCAAAACCCCTCTGAGCCACCAAGACTGTGTGGCAAGACCCTAGCGCACGGCTCAGTGCCTCTTGTCTCAAAATATTGGGAATTTTGTATGAAAACCACTAAAGAAACCAAGTATGCTGAAAAGCAAAGCTCTGGGGAAGGCTGGATGGGGTCAATGTGAGGATTTTCCTCTCTGCTGCCTTGCTCTGAGGTGTCTCCTGCACTCGTAACCAGCTCAAGCCACCAGAGACCTTGTGTGCTCTCAAGGTTAAGAAAGGTTCTTCAAGAAAAGAGAAATCCCAGTTAGGGCTTTAGCTTCCCTCCAGTTTAATGGGGTTGGTTTAGCCTGAGGAATGGGAGATGATGGTCAGCTCGGCAGGGCTCTCTTCACATGCCCCAGTGCCCTCCCAGCCCTCCTCCTCTGCACTAAGTGTTCTGTAGGGAGGTTTGGGTCCCTTTTTCATCTGCTTCTCCTTCCCCTCCATGATTTCTGCCCAGTTACTCCTGCACAGAGGAATCCCCCAGACTTTTACCAGCAAGGATGTGCTCCCAATGAGAGCTGGAAGCAAGAGGAAGCCGATGGAGGGATGATTGTGCTCCTTGTCCCAGGAGAAACACAATCATCCACTGGCTCTCTCAACCCGAGGAGACGATGCCGCCCTTCCCACCAGACAGCAGCTGGCTGATTCCCCGTGAGCAGCCTGGAAAATCCTGGCTCCTTAAGGAGCATGGCTGAGAGGAGCCCCTGCTCATGCAGGGGTGTCTGAGCTTCACCAGGGAGCAGATGGGAACTGTGGCATTCGTCTCCCCTTGCCCAGCACGTCAGCTGAGCTGTGGCACCAGGACTGCTGTGACCAGGCCAGGGCTGGTGCGTGGGAGGTCAGACACAGCCCACAAGGCCCAGCTGCTTGCCTGGCTCCCACAGAGGGGGCTCTGATGTGGTTTTGTTCTGGAGTGGATGGAAATTGCCTTTCATGACAGTCATTTGTCTCAGAGCCGTCAGGCACGGTGACCGTGTTCTGCTTTCAGCTTGGCAGGCTGGAGGGATGAGCGTGTAATGGAAGGAATGATGTGCCTGTAAAGGTTTTCCCAACTTCCAGCTGCTCTGGTAGATGTGGGCTGCTGTCTCCTCACTTGCTTTGGGAGCAGCACTCAGTTCTGCTTTGAGGGTTGGAGCACAGACCCTGCTTGTACAGCACCCTGAACTGCACAAAGGTTTTCCTCACACTTTCCTCCCAGGCCGTGTCCCAGGGCAGACCTTTGCAGCTGGATTTATGGCATGGGTTGAAGAAAAAAATTCCTTCATCTGGAGAGAAACACAACAGGTCGTTTGTGCTGGCTAAGTCCAGGCTCCTTTGTCAGCTGTTTCTGTTGGGAAAATTGGACTGGAAATTGGGAAGCAGCTCCTTCCAAGGGCTTTCAAGACTCTCCATCTGCTCTATAGAGCAGCCACTTCACTCCTTCCTCAAGCACAGCCACCAATGTAAGGTACAAATGAGATCTATTAACTGTCTAATTTAAGCTCCCAGAGGAGCTTAAAGAAGAAGAACTTAATTAACCAGCCTGGAGCCTGGGCAAAAACACCACATTTCCTTCTTATGTGCCTAATAACCAGCAGGGTTGGTGCCTTCTGCTTCCAAACACTGGGTGCAGAATGTTTTCAATTAGTCCTTCCAGTGGAAAATTTAAAAGGACTTCTAGCTAAAAATATCCCACCGCCCCTACCTTAGAAAATCTTGTTTGCTGTAATTTAAAAACCATTGAGGTAAGGTCAGCTTCCCAAGGAGGCCAGGTTGGCTGCTGCCTTCTCCCGGTGACACAAAGCACTTCCCAGCTACCCTTTGCTGAAAATTTCACGTGCCAGCTGTAGGGTGAGGATTATCCTTGCTTTGGTGGGGGAATAAACTCCTCGAGTGTACCGTGTGAGACCCAGGCCTTTGGAGGCCTGCAGGGTTCCCCACCTCTGCCTCACACCCCCCGTGTTTTACCCCCACCAGGTCCCTGGAGGTGCGTTATTTCACCTATGGGATCCTCTTCGGCTGTGGCAGCTCCTTTGCCTTCCAGCCCTCGCTGGTCATCCTTGGTCACTACTTCAAGCGCCGCCTGGGCCTGGCCAATGGCCTGGTGGCCGGGGGCAGCTGCCTCATCTCCGTGCCGCTGCCCTTCTTCCTGAAGATGGTCGGCGGTGCCATCGGCCTGGCACACACTTTCCAAGTCCTCAGTGCCTTAATGCTCATCCAGATCTTCTTGTCCATGACCTACCGGCCCATGCTGACGCCGTCCTGTGACCCTCAGCACGACGGGCACGACAAGCTGGGCAGCAGGAGCGCCAGGCAGCAGTGCTGGGCCCAGACCCGCAAGTATTTCAACCTGAGGGTTTTCCGGAGAAAGACTTACAGGATTTGGGCCTTTGGGATCGCTACTGCTGTCCTGGGATACCTCGTACCTTACATGAACCTGGTGAGAGCCGGGGCTGGGGCTGGCAGGGGAGGGATTTTGTCCCTTTGTCCCTTTGCCCAGGGTGAGGAGAGAGGAGCAGGTGGGGAGGAGGGGATGGGCAGTAGGGGCAGAGGCACCAAAGGCCTCAAGGCCAAGAAACTGCTGCCCATCCTGTAAAGAGGAATAGTGATGGATATGGTTTTGTGTGTCCTCTCTGTGCCCTCTGTAGGCCAGGGTCACTTCCCAGCGCTCCCAAGGACCAGCACCAGTAGCAGGAGAGGAGGGGCTGTTGGGTTTGGGGTGGGTGGGTGGAGGTGCAGGTCAGTGTGGTGTGGACACAAGGGTCACACAGCAACCCCAAATCCATGAGCCCTCTGCAGGAACTCTCATCCCTTTTGGGGAGATGAGAGGGATCAACGCACTGCAGCTTCATGTCCTTGTGTCCTTCCCTCCATCCCAGGTCAAATACGTGGAGAAGCGATTTCACGAAACCAAAAAGGACTGGATCCTCCTGGTCTGCCTCGGGGCCATGTCGGGGCTGGGGCGTTTGGTTTCGGGCCGCATTGGTGACTGCATTCCCGGGCTGAAGAAGATTTACCTGCAGGTACGGTGTGTGCAACCCTCCGTGGAGGTGCTGGCCAACCACAGCAGGGCAGGGAGGGCATCTCCACCTTGGTGTCCACACTCTGCTTAAGAAATGTCAATCACAAAGCCTCTACCAACCACTGTCTGCTGTGAGGGAAGAAAATTTACTACGGAAATGTGGAAGAGGGGTTATACACTTGACCTGAGCGATTGGTGTCAGCTCAGCAGACTCCATGGTAGCAACTCTTCCCAAACTACTGACACCCTTTCACCTCCCTGTGGTTTTTGAAGAACAGACTGCTGAAATCTAGCAGCTAATCCAGCAGCTAATCCTTCTTAACCCTTCTTAAAAGGTTATTCTTAAGGGCCTCTCCGAGACAGGAGCAGCAGCTGGATGGCTTTGCTGGGTCCAGGGGAGGGAGCAGTGACATTGACCTGCTCAGTGTCATCTCCATGACCCTTCCTGCTGCCCACCTCCACTCTCACACCCGCTTCTGCCTCCCCAGGTTGCCTCCTTCATGCTGTTGGGCCTCCTGTGCATGATGATCCCCCAGTGCCAAGGCTTCGAGGGCGTCATTGTCATCTGCCTCTTCCTCGGCCTCTGCGACGGCTTCTTCACCACCATCATGGCCCCCATTGCCTTCGAGCTGGTGGGGCCCATGCAGGCGTCCCAGGCCATAGGGTACCTCATGGGGCTGATGGCCGTGCCCATGACCGCGGGCACGCCCATTGCAGGTCGGTGACGCCGCGGGGCCGCGCCGGCGCCCGGCGCTCGGGAGGGAGGTGGTGGTGGCAGCCTTCACCCGTGGTGGTGCCTTGGTGCTGGTTTGAGCTTTCTGGTTTATCAGGTCACGGGGAGGTTGAGGAATGGGGGTGGCATCGCTCTGTGCCCCGTCCTGTGGCATCTCAGGGCTTTGCTCAAGGCTGATGGAAGGTGATCATTGGGGGAACAGTGAGCCAAGGTCACGTTAAGTGATTCCTGTTTGCAGCTGAGCTAGAAATTGGCAGGTAATAATTCTCTAGAACTCCTTTTAGATGGAATTGGAGTTCCACAAGACCTGGCTCTGTGCTCCAGCACAGCAATTACCCCACCAAAGCGAGGGCTTTGCCAGAGCTGCCCCTGAGCAGCAGGACCTCTGCATCAGCAGCGCTAAGCCAAAGCTGGATAAGCACCTCCGATCTCTCTGCTTCCGGCAGCAAAGTTCGCTTCAACGCCCTCGGGAAGGAACGTCGGGGTCACAGACCTGTCCCTGGGAGGGGGCTGCACCAGGACCCCCTGAGTGGGGCTTGCTGGGTGAAGGGCCCTTTGCCTAATCCCCAGGGAAGTCTCCAGGCAGGAGACAGAGGGATTTTCCAGCACTGATCAATGGCCGTGTGTTATTCTCCAAGGATGCCTGGCTGTGTTGGAACTTGCCAGACAAATGCAGAACTGTGTTGGTTTTTAAAGGCTTGGCTATTGTTTGTAACTGGCAGCGTGTATTTCACAGCTGGGAATAAAGCATCCATGAGGGCAGGGCTTCCAAATGGAGACAATCAGCAGAGGAACAGCCCCTGCCCACTTTTCCCATTGCCTCCTGGCTGGCAAGCCTCTGGGAAGAAGTGCTGGGCTTTACATGTCTCAGCTTGCATTTGGGATTGTCTGGGATGGAGCCGATTGTGTCCTGTTCTGGTGGAACAGGAAGGATGGCTGAGGCTTTCCTTCTCCACTCCCTTGGTACACAGTGCTGGCCGCACACGTCCTTTAATCCAGGGCGTAAAAACTCCACGAAATGCAAACGGAAAAAAAAGATTAGTTTAAAAACCCAAATCTCCCCAAATCTGGTGGGTGACGCAAGCTGCACTCGAAGGAGGGAACAAGCAGGTCATTAGACTAACGAGCTCATTAGCCTGACGAGGCTCTAACTTCACCTCTGGTCTGTTCCAGGATACCTCAATGATTATTTTGGGAATTACGACGCGGCCTTTTACTTTGCGGGAGTGCCGCCCATCATCGGCGGCCTGGTGCTCTCCGTGGTGCCGCTGGTGCACCAGAGGATGCTCAAGAAGCAGCGCCTGGATTCGGGCAAAGACAAGATGCTGGTGTCGGAGGCGGTGGTGAACGGGGAGCTGCTGCCGGGCTGTCCCGCCTCCGAAGCGCACATGTGACACCGCTCCCGGCTCTCCGGGGACACCAGCAGCCTCTCCAGAGCCCCGGCACAGCCCTTCCCAGACGGACCGCAATTCCCAGTGATGCACTATGTTTGTAAAGGAGAAAACACAAAAAGTTCTTCTAGTTAAAGGCTTTTAACTAGCAGAAATCCTTTTTTTTTTTTTTTTTTTTTTTTTTTTTTTTTTTTTGGGACAATTTTGATTTCAAAGCCACCTTTTTTTTTTTTTTTCTCCCCCTCTAACCATTTTTCTAAGGAGAACTCTCACCGGGATTCAAACTTGATTGAGCTCCCACTCCTCTCCCCGGTTTTCTACACGTCATGACAGAGGTTTACAGCTAATAAATGCCTTTTCCAAGCAGGCCACGGATGGAACTTGTTGAACCTTGCAGCTGTCCATCCTCCTCCAGTGTCACTCGGGTGTCACATCCAAGTGAGACAGCCCCCTCCCCGTCCAGCACCTGGGGCTGTTTTGGAGCCAGAGATCCGAAGGAGGAAACGCTGCTTTAGTCTGATGCACAAACCAAATAAATGTCAGCAAGTCCCGCTTTCATCTTCTTCTTTCCTCCTTTCCCGCTGCTCTCCCACAGCCCCAGGGAGCTGCAGCTGGGATGACAGGGAGCTCAGCTGGCTCTGGCCATCGGAGTCACGCGGGAGCACACCCTTCCTGCAAAATATGCCTTAAAAACGCGTGGATGAGACCAGCAGGTCCCTTGGCTGCCTTCCACCTCCGTTTTCCCACCCAGCAATTAATGATTGGGCTTTTGAGCTGCAAAAGAGAGGGGCAGCTCCATGCACAGCTCGCAGTGCCCGGCTCTGGGTGGCCAAATCCATGGCATGGCCACCGAAACGGGCACTTTGTTCCACCCCTGTGTGCCTGAAAGCCACCACAGCCCCCGTGCCACGGATCGGCTCCGTGCTGGGAGCTCTGCCAGGCTCAGGGGTGCCCATGGCTGTGGGGATGTGCCTGGCTCAGGGCACAGGGTGCCCCCGCTGGTTTTGGAGCCAGTTGTGTGTTATGCAGCAATAATGGGTCAGTACTGGTGGGGAATCCCAGTTTTCCAAAGGGTTTGACAGCCCCAGTAGCATTGAACTTGTAGCCCGTGTGTTGTCACTGAGCTGGTGCAGGGCCAGTGCTGATCCAGGGGGAGAGGGAGAGGGTGCAAGGGAATCACACAGCCCCTGGATCCCCACCACACTGAGTGGCAGCAGAGCTCAGCCTCGGGCAGGCATCCAGCACTGCCACAGAAAACTGTAGAAATTCAAATTGCCCGGAGAAGCTGTGACTGCCCCATCCCTGGAAGTGCTCCAGGCCAGGTTGGACAGGGCTGAGAGCAACCTGGGATGGTGGAAGGTGTCCCTGCCCACGGCAAGGGCTGGAATGAGATGAGCTTTAGGGTCCATTCCAACCAGAACCATTCCATGATTCTGTGATCATGTCCAGGTACTGCTAATTAGTGTGGCTAATGAGTGAGAAGGGAAGTTCTCCTGCCCTGGAGGGTCCCTGTGTGAACAAGGTGACAGCTGGGACTGGGGTCCCTTTTCCTGGGAGAGAGCAAGAAACAAAACTCACATTTATCCTGACTGCAAACCCATCCTTCATCAGATTTTCATTTTGTTCACCTGCCACTAAAAACTGAGGTGTCTGAAGAGGGATGTGTGTGGTGGGGATCACCCCTTGGTCTCTGGGTGAGTGTGGGGTTTGTAACACCAGGACATGTCTTTGCTGTGGAAATTTGGGCTCGATGGAGGCCCCTCCCACTGGCAGTGGTGGGACTTTTGTACATAATAGGCTCAGGACCCTGCATGTCCCTCTGGCCCTGTTTTTAACCCCTCTTGGCTGATGCATTTGTAAGGTCTTGTGGTCTTGTGGCCCTTCTGTCCCCGTATGAGCTGGAAAATTACCTGGTGTGTTGTGACGTGTCTGTTTATGATATAAAATGAGATGTCTACTTGTCTCTTTCTCGGATACACTTTTCCATGACTGTTCTTACCCTTCATGGCCTGCATTGCATGGTCTGCTGTGGCTCTGCTGAGCCACCGCTGCGTTTGGGGAGCCACGGGAGGCAGATGAAGCTGCAGGAGGAGGCAGGGCTTGGACCACAGAACCCCAGCTCCAGCTGGGATCTGCCAGACTTAGCCTAGGGCAGGGTGTTAATGTGGTGCTTTTTGGGTGGGAGCCTTGGCAGTGGGGCAGCTTCAAAGCCCTCTAACAGCTGAAGGAAATAAAAAACTCCTCATTGTAACTCCTGCGAGTTTTGGGGCATTAATTCACATTGGAGTTTGATGAAGTTCATTAAATCGTATTTTGGACCTTAATGCCCCCCAAAGGGGAGAAGATGAGAGATTTAAATTCCAGAAGTAGCTTCTTCAGAGCAAGCAGAGCATGAGCAGAGCTGTCTCCAAACCCCATCTGGGCTGGGGGAGCGGCTGCACTGCTGAGCCCACTGATGGCTGCACCCAGATTTTGTGTGGCAAAGCCTCCATGGCTCCTAAGGTGAATTATGGTTCAAATCCCAAATTTCTACAGAATTCCACTTGCCTTAACTGCTCCATATGCCTGCAAAGGTCCTTGCCCTGGGAGGAGCCTGCATTCGGTGCCAGGGGTGCTTAGCACTGCAGAGCAGCTGTGCCAGCCCAGGAGGGGTGCTGGTATCCACATCTGCCCCCCTAAATTTTGATCTTTCCCCATGGCTTTTACTATTGACCCTCCAGGAGTGATGAGGTGCTTCCTTGGCCACCACAGCTTGGTCAGAGGAAGCCACCCCTGACCCTATCCCAGACCCATGCCTGGTACCAGCCTCCCAAAACCACCCTCAGTGTCTTTGTCTGGTCAAAATCCTGCCCTTGGTGGACACATTTTGCAGCAGAGAAGGCAGGCTTGGACAACAGCCACGAGAGGACTCCTCATCAGCAAACACAGATGGGAATGGGAAGGGCAAAGGTTGGAGCAGTGTCAACATACAGGGAGTATTTGGGGCTTGTTTGTCAGATTGCTGCTCTGCTGCTGCTCTACTTTGGCCCTTTTGAATGCCAGGCAGTTTGCAGGAATTTCTGCAAGTGAGAGGTGGGACTGTGTGACTGTGAACAGGGAGGGGTTGCACAGCTCTCGTGGTGACCCCAAATGGGTCCCTAACTGCTGCAAAAACCTTCATCCCAAAGCCCCTCCTGTTCCATCAGGGTCATCCTGTCCTAGCCCAGCACATCCACATCCCCTTTGGGGCTGCCTCTTACTCACTTTTCTAATTAAACCCCAACCTTCTCCCTGCCCTGCGAGTGCCAGGCTGTGATTCCTGCCCCCTCCCTGGCTCTGGGAGGGGAAGGGGGAGCCCAGCACTGCAGACTGGGCCAGCTTTGGGAGCCAGCAAGGGAAGGGGAGTGGGCTGAGCCCCCGGGGTGGGAAAGGGGTGAAAGGGAGCGGGGAGGGCCCTGCTTCACCCCGTGGCCGGGGTGTTTGCAGAGCTGCAGAGCCTTATGTAAGTGTGCAGTGAGCACAGGACGTGTCCCAGCAACGCCTGCTCGGGGCTGGGCTGGGGCTGCCTCTTAAATCTTTACCTTAAGGGTGTTCAAAACCAACTGGTTGCCTTTCTTTTTTTTTTTTTTTTTTCTTTTTAATTGTTATTATTCTATGGCAGAGTGAGGCATCGGGTTTAACTCCTCTCGCTCTGGCTGAGGGATGGAGGGGAACAGCTGAGCTGGAAGGGCTCCAGGGATGGTTTTGTTGGTGATGGGAAGGGTAGCAGGGCTTTGGGAGCTGCCTGGGAAATTCCATGATTCACGGCTTAGAGCTTTTTTCAGTTTTAAAACAATATGCAGGAGCTGCTTCACTGCAGCTTGCCCTGCCCTGAGGTCTTGCAGCCAGGTAAACACAAGTTTCAAAGTCCCAGAGTTTAAATTTGTTGAATTCTGGCCTCTCTCTGGCTGGGGTTGAGGTTTCCTAACATTTCTTTGCTGTGGGAGCAGTGGGAAGGCCACATCCCAATTGCCAGCCAAGCAGAGGCTTTTGCAGGTCTGCTGTGGTACTGTGGGGTTTGGGGACCCCCAGTTTCAGGAGGTTTTGGCTCTGCCTCCCATGGTGGTGCTTTGGGGTTGCCACTCCAGCAGCTTCATCACCCCCCGGGCTGAGCTGCCCGGAGGAGCCAGCAGGGAGGTGGGCAGCAGCTGGGCAAGGACATTCCTGCCCTTCCCTGGCAGTGCCACGGGAATGTTCTGCACGGCAGCTGAGGCTCTCTCTGGTACGTGGCTGCCAAGGGCAATTTGCTGTGGGCAGCCTGATGTGGTGCTGAGGATCTCACCTGCTCTGCATTTGAACCCTGGCTGACACCTGCATCCATAAATGGCCACATAATCCTCACCTGGATAAAAGTGAGCTGGATCAAATCCTCTGAGTGCAGGGGGACAGATCCAGCTGAGACCTTTGCTGTCTCTCCATTCTTCACCGCAAACCATTCCTGGTTTCTGTGTGCTCCTGCACCCCACAGTTCTGTTTGGGGTCACCTGGATTATTTTAGCTTCAATTATTTCCACGCTGGCAGAGTCTGCTTCTCCTTTTCCAGCTGGAAGCAGAAAATTGCAATGATTTTGAAAGCCAAGGCAAGCAGAGCAGCCCCTTCCTCCACCTTTATGCCACCAAATGTGGACTTGAGCAGTTTTTTTGGGTGCTTACAAGCCACCCTTGTAACCTTTGGGGACAATGATGTGGTTGACAAGTGCTCCTTAAATCCTCCTCCGAGGTGCTCAGGCATGGAACTGGCACAGAGAGGGGCTCAGTGGGCAAGTCACAAACCAAAATAAATCTGTTTCCTTTCTTTTTGGCAGGAGAGCAAACACAGAGATGGGTGGAACTCTGAGAGGGCTTTGGTCTGCAGGGGTGACCCTGTGCCATCGCTCCAGGTCCTTTATCTGCCTGGCATGATCACTCCGTGGACTTTAGCCCCGGTGACAGGGAGGTTATCACTGGCCTTGGGTGGGACCACCAGCACAGCCCCTGTCGGGGGGGCTTTGTAGTTTTATTTTTGCAAATATTTTGCCGTGCCCTGAGTGCTCCCCTCAAGGCCAGCCCCTGCCGGTGTCCCCGTGTCCCCTCCTCCCAGGTGGTGAAACCCTGCAGGTGCAGGGCTGCAGGGCTGGGATCCATCTCCCAGCTGAAAGACACAAAACCCCTGCTGTTTTCTGCAGAACATGGCTTTGGAGGAGGCTTTGGACCTCCAAAGTTTCTCCTCTTTTTGTACCCAAGGCTCACCCTGCACCCACCTCTGCCCTGCCTGGCAAGCTCAGCCCCTCCTGCAGCATTGGAGACAAGACCCAGGGGCTGTTTGACCAGGGAATTCAGCTCTTTTGTTGTCCTTTTTGGAGATTTTCAATCAGACGAGTTGTTCACTGGGGCAGGTCTCTGCTCCCCTCCTGGTGGGCCGTGGCCAAATTGCCGGAGCCCGGTTGGGATTTGGCTGCCGAGCGCGTTCAGCCCGATCCTGTTGGGAAGGAACACGACCTCCCCAGGCCTCAACTTTCCCAGCATATCCCGTTTCAGCCATTTCAACCCGTTAGAGCCAGAGGCAGCATTTTTCTGGGGAGGCTGAGGGCAATTAGGAAATTACCCCACTCCCCTCCCCTGCCCTGAAATCCAGCAGGATGAAGCCAAATATTTGCTTTCGGATGGGTGGATTTGGAGCTGGCTCCACATAAGAGCACCGGGGTGGAGGTTTGAATTTTGGCCGTTTCGGGTAATTGTTTTTGAGGCAGGACCTCCGAGCTCACTGCCATCACCCTGCCCAGCAGATTCCAAAGCCGTGCCCTGTCACAGCTGGCATTTGCTCCGTTGTTGATGGAAAACAGCCTGCCCATGGGCTTTTGGGGTGGGGTGCACGCTCTCCATGTCTGTACCCACTAGAAAGACTCAATAAAAGGCTGCAGCACCCTTGGTAGCTTTGCAATCCCATTGTTTTTTCTGCTCTGCTCCAGGCTCTGAAGCAGCCTGAGCTGTGTGTGGCTCTCAAATTGGTCCTGGGAGGTGCCCAGGCCTGCTGGGCACCCTGGGCAGAGCAGCAGAGCCAGTGGTTCAAAAGCAGCTGCTCAATTCAATGCTGAAATCATATCCTGAAGCTTAAAATTATTCCTTTTCTTTCATTTTTTTAACATCTGCTCCTTGTAAATGATTTATAACCCCTCAAAATTTTGTATCTGGAAGTAAAGTGAATGTGTCTCTTAAAAGTATGCCTGTCCTTTCAAAATGTGAATTTCTGACTGTTGGTATAAAAAAAAACATAAAAAGAAAGAAACCTACCCCATATTAGCACATTTTTGTAATTAATGTTTTATGAATGTTGTTTAAAAGATTTGTGTAGAATAAACCAGTTTAAAAAGAGATTTGTTCCTGTGTTTTGTCCAGGTCTCTCCTCATGGCTGGTCATGGCTCTCAGCAGCTTTCCCAGATGCTGCCAGCTCTCCAGAGAGGCTGGAGAGGCAAAGGTTTATCCTGGGAATTGTTTTTATTAAGTGTTTGATGAACCTTGAGGAAAGGCTGAGCCGAGGTCCTGGAAGCTAAGTGGGGAGATGTTCCCATGAGCTGGTGAGGGGTGACAGCTGGAAGTGGATGGTCCTTGTCCCACTGAGCCATTTAGAAGTAAAAAAGAATTAAAATCCACCCTGAGAGCACCTGGGTGCCCAGAGGGTGCTCAGGACGAGCCTGGAGCCTCCTGGATGTTTTCCATTCCCCTGGGGGCAGCTTTGGGTCTGGATTTTACCACCCAGCATCTGCAGGGGCTGCAGCATCTTCACTGCACGGGGGCTCAACACAGCCACAGCCTCAGGGCTGTTTTTAAGCATCATTAATATTATTTCTTGCATTTGGCAGTGGTTGGGGGGCACGATGAGGCCTTCCAGGTACCTCCTGGTCACAGGAGAATTAATCATTTTGCCAATAAAAGAAGTTATGGGAAGGCTGGGAAAGATCAGGGATGATAATTCATGAGTGAGGTTACAGAGGCTGTGAGACACTGAAAACACAGCTTTTATCCAGGGTTTTCTATTAATGACTTGTTTATATGAGGTGCTTTAATTGCCATTAGATGAAAGCTGACACGTGCATTAATTTTATATAACTCAGGTTTGTTTTTTTTTAATGTGCACCTCAACCCTTTTTCAAGTTGGGGATATTTACTGCAAATAGTGTTTAAAAAAACCCCATCAGGAGATAAGAGATGGTAAACAGAGATTCAAAGGGAATGAGAGTGCAGCAGTGAGGACTCTGAGCTGTGCATGCAGGGACAGAGCAAGGAGGGGGAACGCTGCAAACCATTCCTGAGAGGTGGAAGCACAGCCACTGAAAAAGTGGCAATTTTAGCTTGATATCAAAATTATCTTCCAGGGATGGCTGGAAAGTTTGGGGGGAATTGGGAGTAAAAGTGGGCTGTGCATCCCTGGAGACACTCAGAGGGGTGACAGAGGGGACACCCAGCACCCCCAGGAGCAGCAGCTCCTCACAGCCCATCCCCACGAATTCCATATAAATGAATATATATACATGCACGTGTGTGTGTATATATATACATATATATATATATATGTATCTCCAAAGGTGTGTTTGTGCCTGGGCCCACTGGAAATCCCCTCTCAGCTTGGCTCAGCACAGGGCAGGGAGCACCAGTCACCTCCTCCTGCCCTGCCAGGCTGCTGGATCTGGCCCTAATTTATGGAAAAATGGCAAGAAAAGAATTTTTGCATCAGACAAAACCCTGAGTTTTTCCACAAAAAGACTGTGAATGAGAAAAAATCAAACCAAACCACAGCAAAATAAAAGGATGTTTTCATTACTGTAACACAGTGGTTCAGTATTTAGGTATCTATTTGTACATTAACATTGAAACATCATGGATTAAACAAAGTTAATTAGATATAATAGCTGATATCTGTGCTACAAAACACATGTGTGCTTTACATATTAAATATATATAATGACAAGTATGTTTTATATATCAAATATGAGCCACATGTCAATGTTTGGCTTTAATTTAATAGTTTTAATTACATATTATTTGGACCAATATGTGCAAAAGGCATCTATCTATCTATTGATTTTTTAAAGTTTACACACGGGTTCAGACACAAACACATCTGTCTATGGATGTGCAGTGGGGACACGAGCTGGCACTGCAGAGCTCCTCTCTCCCTGCGGGCTCTGAGCTGGGTTTGTTTTCTTTCATTGTCTTCTCCATCTGTTTTCTTTTTGCAGGACTTAAGGATTATAATCCTTCAGGGAAAAGGAAAGGAAAGGAAAGGAAAGGAAAGGAAAGGAAAGGAAAGGAAAGGAAAGGAAAGGAGAGGAGAGGAGAGGAGAGGAGAGGGAGAGGAGAGGAGAGGAGAGGAGAGGAGAGGAGAGGAGAGGAGAGGAGAGGAGAGGAGAGGAGAGGAGAGGAGAGGAGAGGAGAGGAGAGGAGAGGAGAGGAGAGGAGAGGAGAGGAGAGGAGAGGAGAGGAGAGGAGAGGAGAGGAGAGGAGAGGAGAGGAGAGGAGAGGAGAGGAGAGGAGAGGAGAGGAGAGGAGAGGAGAGGAGAGGAGAGGAGAGGAGAGGAGAGGAGAGGAGAGGAGAGGAGAGGAGAGGAGAGGAGAGGAGAGGAGAGGAGAGGAGAGGAGAGGAGAGGAGAGGAGAGGAGAGGAGAGGAGATTCGAGGAGATTCCAGGAGATTCCAGGAGAGGAGAGGAGAGGAGAGGAGAGGAGAGGAGAGGAGAGGAGAGGAGAGGAGAGGAGAGGAGAGGAGAGGAGAGGAGAGGAGAGGAGAGGAGAGAGAGGAGAGGAGAGGAGAGGAGAGGAGAGGAGAGGAGAGGAGAGGAGAGGAGAGAGAGGAGAGGAGAGGAGAGGAGAGGAGAGGAGAGGAGAGGAGAGGAGAGGAGAGGAGAGGAGAGGAGAGGAGAGGAGAGGAGAGGAGAGGAGAGGAGAGGAGAGGAGAGGAGAGGAGAGGAGAGGAGAGGAGAGGAGAGAGAGAGAGAGAGAGAAAAAGAAAGAAAAGAAAAGAAAAGAAAAGAAAAGAAAAGAAAAGAAAAGAAAAGAAAAGAAAAGAAAAGAAAAGAAAAGAAAAGAAAAGAAAAGAAAAGAAAAGAAAAAGAAAAAAAGAAAAGAAAAGAAAAGAAAAGAAAAGAAAAAGAAAAGAAAAGAAAAGAAAAGAAAAGAAAAGAAAAGAAGGCTACCACACCCCCCCCCCCCCCCCCCCCACCTTTTGCAAGCTCCTTTGAAGGGCTTGAAGGCTGCACTGAGGAGTGGCAGGAGATTTTTTTAATCATCCCCGCGTTGCAATGCCAATCTTTCCTAGAGCCTCGCTTCTCTGCCGTTATTCAAAGCAACGATTCGGGAAAGATCCCGTCCCGAGGCTGCTGCAGCCGCACCCAGCCCGGCAGGATGGGCGGGCAGGGTCCCTGTGCCTGCCCCGTGCCCAGCCCCGAACGCCTCGGGGTGCGGAGGGCACGGCGGGGCCGCTCCCCGGCCCGGCTGCGCCGCTGTCCGCGCCCGGGGCTCGGTGAGCCCCAGAGAGGAACAGCGCCGTCCTGGCAGGGGCAGAGAGAGGAGAAGCAGATCCTTGTTAGGGAAACACGGGGGAGCGGGGAAACGAGGGGGAAATGAGAGCGAGGAGAGAGACCCCGAAGCATCGGCACCCCGGGGTGGGGGCAGCCCGGGATGCCCCGGAGGAGAGCAGGAACCCCTCGGGATGCAGGAGCGCGGATCGCCTTTGGGGTGCCAGCCTTGTGCTGGCTTCAGCCGCCCTCTCTGTTTTGGCCCAGCACTGAACGGGTCTGTCCCCATCACCTGCAGCCCGCAGCAGCGTCCGGGGCATTTTTTGGGCAGGGCGGTGCAGAAGCCCCTCCCGGGCCCCGCGTCCCCCCCCGCCGCCCCGGCAGGCTCCAGCTATTGTTCTGGCACGCTCCCCTTCCGCCCAGCATCGCGGTTCGGTGCCTGTAAATCTGTCCTCGTCTCATCTGGAGCATCGCTCAGGCCCCGGTGTACGTGGCCGGCACCGCATCGCCCTGGCCGAGCCCGCACCCTCCGCTCGGCCCCGCGGGGCCAGACCCTGCCCCGAGCCCCCGGACCTGCTCTGCATCCCCACAACCACCCGGGCATGGCTCTCACCCGTTCTCTCCCTCCACCTGTGTTGATGTTTAATCCCACTCAGATGAGCACAGTTCAAAAGCTTATTTTCTTTTTCTTTTTTTCTTTTTTTTTTTTTTCTTTTTTTTTTTTCCACCCTTCAGTTTTCCTTTGGTTTAATTTCCCTCCTCTTTCCCTTCCCATCCTCTGTCCTTCATTCCTTCCCATCCTTTCCACCCTCATCTTTCCCTCCTGGCCACGTCACACTGCTGGACACCAGCTGGCACTGAATGGCTCTCAGGGCGCTTCCCAGCGTCTTCCATCTCATAAACATTTCAATTTACTTACATGTGTCTTACCAAACTAAAACACAACCACCCCAAAGGTGCCAGCAGCAAAGGCTGAGTCATTTCCAAGTTTATTTAGGATTTATTTAGTTTAGTTTAGCAGTACCCAGAGAGATTTCTTCTGTTCTTCTATTTCTTCTTTCTTTCTATTTCTTCCACTGCATCTTTTCCAGCTCCTTATCTGCTGGTGAGCACTGAATGATGCTCAGGACAGGCACACACTGGTCCCACCTCCATTCCATAAATCCCTGCTCTGGAGAGGAACCTTATGGGCTCCTGAAATGAAGTTATTTCAAGGTTTTTACCCCTATAAACCCTCTGGGCAGCCAAGGTCTGGCTCTGCAGACACAGGGCAGACCCTGGGGTTTGGGTCTGGAGAGGTGCCAGAGCTGTTTCACTGCTCTGAAAACAAAGATTAAAGACAGTATTAAAGCCAAGAAACCAAACCAGGCATTTTGTCCTTCATGGCATTTTCTACAGCAAACAACAAGCCAAGCTGATGCTCCAGACCTAAAATCCACCGGCCTCAAACTTTCAACCTGGAGACGTCACATTCTGCAAATGCATCCTGAGAAACCAAAGCAGTGTCAACAATCCCTGCCGGACACCAGGAGCGGGCTGGCTCCTCCCCTGGCCGTGCCAGGGTCACAGGGAACGAGCTGCAGCCCAGCATCCCCAACACAACTCCGTGCAACCCTTTTGAAATCCCAGAACCCTGCTGGTGCAGGGTGCCAGAGCTCCGGGAACCCTCCACAAATGTGGGATGAAGTAATCACTGTTGAGGGGACCTGACGCCTGGATTTTCACATGCTCGGCTTAGCAGGGGATTTATTCAGGGGCACGGTTGGAGCATGTGGCAGCAGCGTCTCATTAGTGTCACAGACAATGCCCAGCCAGTCTCAGACTAAAAAGCAGGGTTAGTTTTCCCTATGTAAATTTATTGTAAGAGTTTAGGGAGCCATAACACAGCTGAGTTTAGATTTATGATGTTAAAAATCCCAGAAGGGGTTCAATCACACTTGAAACTCCTGGCAAGGGCAAGGAGAGCAGCTAGCCTGTGCTGTTCTCCCCCCTTCTCTTTCCAAACACTCCATCCCACTGAGAGGGGGTCAGAAAAAGGGAGAAGCCCCCCAAAAGGATGGCAATTCCTGCCCCCCATCGCTCTGGGATGCACAAGGTCACAAAACACAACCTTTCTCCTCCCACCAGCAGTAGGACCAGCAGAGCAGCCAAACACATTCCCCTGAGAAGGTCTGGATGTGCTGTGAAATATATCCTGAAGGGAGGAGTAAGACAACGTAAAAGGTTACAGAGTTTAAGCACCAAGGGGGAGGAACAAGGTTATATAAAGTTTTACAGGTCAGGACAAAGACCTCAAATATATTAAAGAAAATAAACAGAGGGATGATGTCAGCCCCACGCGAGCGCCAAGGGCTCTTTAAGCAATTCGGGGGCTGATCAAGAGTTTTTGAGGAACAAATCCAGGGTTACCCAAACTGAAGCAGATCCTGCAGGAGATGAAGGGCTGGAGAGAGCTTCCAGGCAAAGAGCTCCTGATACACACAGTGTGGGAGTCACTTCATGAATAAAGTCACTGAAATCAAACCTAACACCTGTGTTAAACACCCAGTTTCAGACTGAACTGAACAAAGAGCAGGAAGTATGTGGGAATGAGTAAAAAACCCCGTTTATCCAAGAGCTCTCCCTATGGAGAGTGAAGCTGGAGCAGAATCCTGACTCCATCCTGCACCCCACGAGCAGCCCACAGCTTCTCCTTGCTGGAGAAGAGCATCACTAGCAGTGCTGAGGAGCATCAGCCCAGCCGTGGCACTGAGCCCCTGCTCTGGCACCCAAAATGTTCTTTTCCAGGGACACACCACCTTTCTGTCCCTTCCTTTGCACCAATGTCACCGTGCTGCTCTCGGTGAGCAGCTCCCACTCCCTACCGAGGAACGGGACTGAGGGAAGCACAGATATTAAATACAGCTTCCCACGCCTTAAAAAAACTTCCTTCCCACTCCACTAAGTGTTTGCACGTACCTCAGCTGCTAATTTTAGGATGGAGCTGTAAGCCACATGTGAATTCTCCTGGAATGCTGGCTGGATTTGCAGGGAGACAGCCCTGACAGCCCTGCATGGCTCCGATGGGCACCTGGAGCTTTTCCTTGGAAAATAACTTGCAGATGCTGCTTTTGTGTCCTACAAAGTCTGGGACATAGAGGGCATTATTTCTTCAGTTTATGTCTTAATGCAGTAAATTCTTATGAGAAGTTAATTCTGTACCATTCCAGCTCCTTCCTTTCTGTCTCAAGAGGGAAAGGTGTATGGAAGAAATAAATTCCTACCACATCCATTTACTCCAGTGCATTCCCACCATAAGAATAAACCCAAGGAGTGATGATCGTGCACAAAATGAACGCTTCATGCATTTTATTGAGTCTGTTTAAATTTGCATTATAACACCTTACAGAGGGAACAAACTCTTCCTAAGTGTTAGCTGGCAAACCTGGTCAAACTGTGTTCAACAACCTCTGAGTACCAGTCTGTATGAAACAAGTCCAGTATAAACAAATGTAAAAAAAAAAAAAGAAAAAGAAAGAAAAAGGAAAAAATAATAAAGTGTTACATTCACAGTGGAATTCAGGGCTTCCCAACCAACAGGCTTCCCAGCAGAGTGAAATTCAGAAAGAGGCTCAAATATTGTAGCTAAAGGGAATAAAACCAGATATAAATCAAATTAATTCAATGGCATGTATCCCCATAAGAAAAAGGAGATACAGTCTGTCTGAGAGATTGGGAAGCCCTGGAGTAACAGATGCAAACCTCTTTTTTTAACACACCAGCACTTATTGTACTTTGGGTACGTTACCATTAATTGTGTCTCTTCAGCCTCCTGCTTCCCCCCCCCAAGTCGAGGGTAAACAAAAAGCCTACTGTACGTAAGGGCTGGAAATATTTCTGAAGTTGTTATAAATTCCCTCCATGTGGCTCCAAGCCAACCTTCATCCAAAGCTCCTCCTCCTGGGAGAAGGCAGAGGAGCAGACAGACATTTCTGACAGCCGGGCTCCTCCTCGCCTGCTCACAGACCCTTTCCCAAACCAGGACACCGCTCCCACAGACAAAACGATCCCAAATGAAGGGTGAGACAAGGGATGGAGCCTCGTGCTGCGGTGCGAAGGTTCAGAGCCCCCTCAGCCTCACTTGCACCTCTTCCCACCCTCATTGTCAGGATGGGAGCACTGGGTTGTGTTTATCCCCTGCGGATCCACCCGGGAAGGGCCCTTTGGAGTCCCACATTTGCATAACCCAGACAACGGACAGGAAACTGGGATGCCACTCATTATGGGCCATTGTGGCAGCTCTGGTGGGAAACCCCTCCGTCTGCAAGTCGACACAATGGACAATTACGGCTCCTTAGAGCCGGAGGATGTTGTGTCCTGCAGCTGCTGTGCCTGCACGGCAGCGCTTCCTACAAAAGGCCCTTCAAATTCCCTGATTTCTATGCATGAAATACCTACATAATGAAATCGTTTCTAGAACAACTCAAACGCCTCCAAGTTCTCTTCCAAAAACCCGACTTGTTCGAAGAAATAAAAAATATGCATGTGAAAGGGAAATCCAACCAGCACCAGGAATTCAATCTTTTCACATATAAAGCCCCAAACTAAAAAAAAAAAAAAAAAAAAAAACTGAAAAAAAAAAAAAAAAAAAAAAAAAAAAAAAATTTAAAGTGAGCATCCACAAGTCCGTGTTGGTTCACGATGTGGCTCAAAATATGAACTTACAGCAACTGGTAACTAATGTAACTATTAAAACTGTGTGTTTGTCCCAAGGCGTGGGCAGGGGTCTGTCCTGGCACAAAGGACGAAGCTCACGCACCAGGTATTCCCAGCAGGAGCTTCCACATTTGGGAAGAAACCCCCACGGTAACCACCGAGTCGGGCAACGACAAGGAGGATCCTTCGAAACCAAAATAAAAAGGTGCTGATCTTGCAAGGAACCGCGCTGGTGCTGAAGGCAGATCCCACACGGTGGCACTATGTCCAAGGCCACAGCGCACAGGGCTCTGCCTCTCCAAAGCCATCATTCCCGAGAATCAGCCCCAGGAATGTGCCAAAACTCGCCCTTTTAACCCTTCCTATCCCTCCAGGCACGAGTGAAGATGCTGCATCCCTCCAGAAATACAAAAAAAAACCCACCAAAAACTGAGGGAAGACCAAATAGACATGTTCACCATCAAAATAATTCATGAAATGTAAATTAGTCTAATTATGATAGTGTTTCACATTTTGTAAGCAACTGAAATGTTAATATTGGCTTTTCCTAACTCCAATCTAAATTTAGATAAATAGAAATTTAATTACCCTAATTAACAGAGCTACATAAAGAAGGTTTAGCTGCAGACGAGCCCCCAGCCCCTTTAGCACACTCAGCACTGTGAAAGGCAGAGGAACCACAGAGAATGCTCAACATGTCCCAAACTGAGATTAAATTATTGGTTCTTGGTACCGCTTGGGAAACCTCCAAGATTTTATTAGTTGCTCTTGTTACAGAAAAAATGTTAAGACATGCTATAGGCTGTAACAGAACTGTGAAGGCAGCTCTACCAAGGTGAAAATTCCATGGAAAAGGTGGGTGACAGGTACCACAGCCGTGCTTTGGGATAACGGGCTCCCTTCCTGGTGGTCACCAGCTCTAGTCTGAGATGATCTCTGACTTTCAACACCTAACACGGTACTCATGTAAAGAGGAGGTTTTTTCCTTCTAATTCTACATTCTGTAAGTCTGGAAACCGCCACTGAGAGCAAGATTTGCTCTGTGAAAATTCAGAAGTGTTATTTTGCTGTGAGATTCTGGCACGGAGAACCCAGCACCCAGAACCAAGAGCCAACTGCAGCTTTACAGGGATGCGTGTCCAAGGAAAAAACCAAACCCGTGAGCTGCCTGATTGTTCTGTTCCCAAAGAAGCCTCGTGGTCCCTCTGGTGTGTCCCACCAGGAGGAAAGAGAGCTCAAGAGCCAGTCAGGGTTTCCCACTAAAACAACAGCACAAAATGCACAGAGGGGAAAAAAATGGAATTTTGGGATGCTGTGGAATCCTGAACTAGCTGATGAGATGTTAAAATGGCTTAAGAGTAGTGAGTATCGATTACGTACCCACCACTATAAAACAACAAAAATGTGTTTTAATTAAGAAAATTAAAATTAATTAGGAAAAGAGACAGGCCAGCTTTGGCTTTGCCATCTGAGGAACAAGCAACGTTTCCCATCCAGCCAGCAAGAGCAGCTCATAAGCCTTCAGAACTACTGCCTTGGAGTGGAAATAAATAAAACCCACTTTCCCACTGAATGTGTAAGCCAGAAAAAAACCCAAACCCTTGGAGAATAAAAGAAAGAAGGGGTCACTGAGGGTAAAGGATGTTCCCCCCCACACACACACACTCTGATGAGAGCTGAGGTACATGCGCCAATTCTCAATTGCAACACGTCGTGTATGTAATTTAAAAGTAAATTCATTTTCATCCTGCCCAATAGGAATATAAAGAGCTTGTTGGGTTTTTACTGTTATTCTCAAGAATCTGCTACACATCTCAGTGCACTCATTTTTAAAGTAACCCAATAATAACCATGTGCTTTCCAGTTATTCCCTGTGGCAGCTGCACCACAAGCTATCGACACCAGACCACTCAACACATCCAGAGGTTACCAATACAGCTGAAGCTCATGAAGAAAAACCAACCTGTCCATACTTGTTTGCTGAAGTTACAGCGTTGCCTCAAAAACTGAGAGCAAAAGCTGATAGAAAAATTGGGCATAAACCTCAGTGAACAAGCCAGTACACATGGGTTTGTATTATTCCATAATTGCAACCATAGCAAGAAATAACCAGCCATTAGAACAGTTTCTAATTTTTATCTTTTTTTTTGGTGGCGTTACTGAGCCAAAACACTGCAATTATAACATTTAATTTCCGTTTTTTTAAATGCAATTAAATGTCTAATCCAACTGTTTTTATGTTACAGTAGCTGTTCACATAAATAGTACAGATATGCACTGCTCCTGACAGGTACACAGTCACACAAGCAGCTCTCTCATGTTCAGTTTGCTCTCTGTGTGGTGGGGTCTGTATGAAAAGCATTCTTGATTTCCAAGCATGGTACAATTTTAATTCTTAATGCGTTAGTACAACAGTGCATTGGAAAAGTACTGAGCTTCTACAAAAAAGCTTTACAATTTTAAAACAGATTTGTTGTTTTTTTTTCCTTTATTTAAACAAGCATAGGCAATTCTTATATTTCCACAACAAGATAAATATCCCAATTACGCTAACAGCTCATCCTACAGCGTGCCATAGTGATGGGGAAAGGGCTAACATTAGTGTTATTTACACAGACATGTCCAATATTAACCCAGGAGGAAAATTAAGAGTATGTTCAAATGTGCAATTAAATTATTTTTTCAGAGAGTTGGATTTCTCGCAAAAATTCCTCTATGACTCATGGGCACTGAGCTGGGATAACTTCTCAAAAAACTCCTCAGAAGCACAATCTTGAGGACAAACTGTTTATTGAACTGGGATGGTAAGGGCTGGGCAGGAGAAAGAACTTAATACTCTTCACAAAGCAAAAAAAAAAAAAAATTTGAAACGGGGAGATGTCTTTGGAAAAGTGAAATTGAACACCCAAACCGACAAGAACTTGAAAAACCTAATTAAAGAAATTCTCCAATTCCCAAACTTGAATCCAGAGAAAAACGCTTCAACGAGGGAAGATTCACTCCAAGTCATTACTATACATTGAGGTACCACTCAAAAAGTGGCCATAAAGGAAGTGACTTCTTTGCCCATCACTATCACACCGGCTGCCTGGCCCTCGGCTCGGCTCTCCCTCACACAACGCTCTCCCTGTTCCCGGAGGCCAGGACTGCCCTGCGGCAGATGGGGCAGGTGGAGTTCTCCGACAGCCAGCGGTCGATGCAGTGCACGTGGTACTCGTGCGAGCACGGCAGCTTGCGCAGCTTGTTGCCCTCCGTGTACTCCGTGATGCACACGCTGCAGGTTTTCAGAGCGTCGCTCTCACCGAAATTCCTCATGGCTAGGTTGTCGATTTGTTCTTTGGTGAGTCCTCTCGGTTGGTCGTCGTCATCTTCGTTGAGTAGGAAAAACTGTGCAAGGCTAAGGAATGGTAGAGAACCGCTTTCTTCAAAAGTGACCGACCCCCTCATATTCCGGCCTTCCCGCCTGGCACCAGATGTTGAACTAGCCTCGTGCCCACCCTCGAACGCCTCCCCTGAGCTAACATCTGCATTCTCACTGCCCGAGGCGCCCCCGCCTCCGCCCTGCGGCTCCGAGCTCTCCATGTTGGGGCCGGGAGCCGGCCCGCTGGGATCTGCGTCGCTATCGCTGTACATGAAGTAGCTGAGCTCCCCGAAGCCTGTCATGATCTGCCTCAGCATGGTCTGGATGGCGACGGACGTGGTCTCGCTCAGGCCCGTGTTGAGGATCCTGCGGATGGGGATCCTGATGGTGCTGACGTAAGTTCTCACCCCGGCGCGCTCGGAGCGGGAGAAGGTGCGCCGGAAGCCCCCGCGCTCGCTCTCGTAGGTGACCGTGTTGTTGGGGGTCTGGGAGCGCGAGCGGGTCCTGTTGGCGATGCTGTCCCGCTGCCGGTACTCGCCCGGGCGGACTCTTCTCACCTGGAGGTCAAGCACGATGGTGGGAGGCCTCTGCCCAGGAGCCGTGGGCTCGCTGGGGCCGGTGGTTTCCGAAGAGCCTGCTGCTTGAGGAGCAGGCCTCGTTTCAGGGGGGGAAAACAGAACTGCATTTTCACTTGGCACCTCAGTCCCCACCGCCTGCTGCCTTAACGTCACGTGCTGCCTGGTTCTAGAGCTGCCCTCAGCCTCGCTCGCCGAGGGGTGGTCAAGTGTTTGAGATGATGTGTTGTGATGAGACCTGCGAGGGGCCTCGCTCACTGCATTAATGGGTGACCTACTTCTATCAGTCCTAGCTCGCGTCCGCCGCTGCTCCGGACTCCTGCTCCTGGCTCTCCTCTGCCCTCTAGGAGGGGAAGCCTCCTCAGCCGCCAGCTCCTCCGCACTGCTCCGTTCTGATCCAGGCTGCCTTATAGACGGTGATTCAGACCTTGGAATTTCAGAGTCACTTTGGCTGTTTTCCAAATCCTCCCCATTGGAAGGCTCTACAGATGGCTCATTCTCAGTTTCTGGATTCGTGTTCCCATTATTACGATTGACGTTTATTTCCAAACTGAATCTGAAGTCTCCACTATTTGGGTTAGTCCGGCTCACGGCTCTCCAGGACTGGTTTCCTCGCTGCCCACTTCGTGTTGTATTTCCAGTCTGTCGGACTGAATTGAGCCAGTCTATTATAGAATCTCCATTTGAAACATCTTCTGCAGACTCTGCACCTGTGAAAAAGACAGGGAACTACCAAAATTAGAGTACTGAGCTAATTTTGGAGCCATTTTTTCCAAGAACATAATTGCTTAGCTTAACAAGTGACAATTTAGAAGTGCTGAATCCTACCAAGTGCTACTGTGGTTTCACAGGCAGTGTGACAATTCTGTAACTACCAGAGCTCTTCTAAGGGAGCAGGAGTGGACACGGCTCTAATATGGACAGATAGGCTGCAGCCATCACAGAGTAAACAAGTAATCAAAAGAACACGTGTTTTCTATCATAGGTAAATGGAAAGTCACATGTCAGGTGTCATAACACATCAATACTCTGTGTTTTCCTTTCCAAACAATTAAGTGATCTACCAGCCGTGAAACAGAGAATGAAGTTTGTCCGGAGCCTTAACCTGCAGAGCTTTATAGCAAATCTGTCTCAATGAAGAATGAACCCCAGTGGCCAGCTCTGAGCATCTCCCACCAATCTCTACACAAGGGTAACAACAAAAGCAATGCAGCATCTTTGGAAGGGAATAATGGTGAATTAAAAAAGAGGGATTGCCAAAAAGCATCCCAGAAGGGAGCAGACAGAAAGGCAATCTTAAAAAAAATGACATTCAAAAAGATATAAACCTAAACAAAATTTCATTTTGATAGAAGTAAGAGATGTGTTATGAATGAAATCTGTCCCAAACTGACCTCTGCAGCAGATATCAGACATAAGGTTCACTTAGTTTTGAAACAAAGCTCACCTTGCACCTGCCTAGGTTTAACTTGTTCCACTCCTGCACTCAAGTTAAGGTCCGTACGGGGTGCTAAAGTTAAGAGTTTTCACAAATACTGTATATACCTCTATTCTCATCACTGTTTTGCTGTGGTGGACCTTCTTTAACTTGGTGTAGCCTTCTCAGCAACTCTTCTTCAGTAATTTCACCTTAGAAAATAAGCAAAATTTTCCAAAAATATTTCCAAATCATATATGTATGGCAAGCATTAACAAAAGCTTCTAAAGAAGGCACAAGCCACTGCTTGCGTTCTGTCTAATTAAATCCTGCCATAATGGCACTGCCAAGCACGTTGCAAAGAGGAAGTTCAGACACTTTAGCACTGTTGTCCCAAGTTTTCCTGAAGCTGAAATATCCAACAGTTCCATGCTGTTCAAGAGAGATGTGCTCTCTGGTTATGTAACCTCTACAACTGAGCAGCAATTTTTGTCATCCTACACCCATTAGAGTGTCCAGAGTAAAATATTTGAAGTTAACACTTCCACAAGCAGGAAAAGGCTTAAATTACTTGAGTCATGGTTTGAATTAGTTATCAGCCTATAAAGAGGAAATTTAACAAGTTGATTGAGAGCTGACATCAAAATGCCCATGCAGATACTCATACCAGACTACTTACCCTGGTTATAAACTCCTAACCTCACCAGCACAAAATGTGCACACAGACGCTTTAAGGAGATTTTTTTTTGTCCATCTAAGGCTTCATAACTGGAACTGGGTCAAATCTGAGAGCTCCTGCCAAGTTGTGCAAACACCAGACTTTTGTATCTGATGAATCCACACCATCCTACGTCTCCACAAGTCAAGGGACCACTTGAATTTAAATGTGCACAAATTAGCAAGAAGCTACTTCCTACCACGGAACACGGCTGCAGCACACAGACAGTGAAAGGGCTTTAGGAGAACAGAAAATGACACAAACTGCCTGCAAGCAGCTAGAGCAGGATGGACACAGGCAAGCTGCACCTACCTGGTGTTCCTAGCAAATTGTTATCTCTCATAAGCCTGTAGTCCTCTTCACTCAGGTTGTTCACAAACTGATAGAAAGCTTCTTCTCGATCTAACCGATCCAGCTGGCTCTGACGCTGGGCTTCTGATTGATCAATGCTTCCTTTATCACTAGAATCTGAGCTTTCCATCTTGATGAGTAGAAGAGTACCTGAAAGAGGAGAGAACAAAGCCTTCATCCAGAGCACTGAAATACAGCATGGAATTTAGGCATGTTTGCAATGGAGAGTGAAGTACAGGTTAAAGAAGTTTGCTAATGAAGCCTCAGTTAGGATCAGGTTCATCACCACAGGGATCAAAAACAAAGCATGAACCTCCTCAAGAAGTACAAACAAAACTGATGCCCATCATTACCAAACACTCAACAGAGCAGCAAGCTGAACACAGAATATCATCTGCTATAAGCCTTAGCCCATCTCTGCATTCACATAGTAGGTGACCATGATTATCTGCTTTTTGCATAAAATATTCCTAATATCACAACTGCCTCTCCAAGCAGCCTTACAGAAGTGTAGTAGAAGGCATAAGCCATCCTTGATCACGCTCTGAGCACAGGATTATGTTCCTCGCTTTTTCCTGCCTGCTACAGAAACATCCTCTTCAGCATACAAGTGAATTTTAGCAGAATGAAGTGGTTATGAAGAACTCAAATAAAGATGCTGTGGAACCCTGTACACAAAAAAAGGTTCTCATTCCCTCAAAAAACAAAAAGGGTTTGTAAAAATCAACTTTATAGTTTTACATCAAGAGAGGAATTTGCTTTCAAGTTTCAGGTTTTACTGCACTACTGATGTTGATGAGCATATTTCCAAGACAAAACTCCAGCATATAGCAGGTAGACTACTGCTTTAAAGAGCTGTCTTCTAGGCTGCATATTTTTAAATATTACCTTCTCACATTGTTTTTCATTTGGATGAAATGCTTGACAATGCCTCTCCTTCAAGGAAAATAATCGATGAATGCCGTGTCTGTATCTGATAAATATTATAAGGAACACATGCAAATGCAGGAGACATTCTGGCACTGGCTGTGCCATTCAAATACATCAAATGATGTTTCCTTGATCACTCTGCCTCACCAGTCACAGCACCAAGAATTTTCCTGTACAACTGGTAGAATCTAGTTACTCAGAGAGGTGATTAAGAAGCTAATCCTCTGCATGCTAAAAAGCTCTGCAGTAACATTCCCCATCAGAAAACATTCCTTTCATTTAAACCATACTTCATGTGACATTGGAAATACTGGAAGAATAAAGCTTTTCTGCTTCTCACTGGAAAATTTCCAACACTTAGACATCTGTCTAGTGCAAAAAGCATCTTTTTTTGGTTTGTCAGCACAGCTGTCAAGTCAAGACTGCCCACAGTTTACATTAGTGCTTCTCCAGAAGAGCAGCACTGCATGATCTCCACGGGCACTTTATTTCAGCTGCTACGATGAAAATTAAAGTGCACCGACGACCTCGGTGTGTAGCACCAGAAAAATTCCACAAGATAGGACATCCCATTATTGCAGACTTGCAAATTGTGAAACCGCTGCTCTGACCCTCTTTGTCTTAAGTTCTGATCCAGCAGAACTTGACTGTAAGTAAATGATATTAATTATTGCCACTCGGGGCTGCTGGTGCTGTTTGGCTCTTTGAAGTGCTGCCATTTTACCAATTACACCCTTTTTTCAGGAATCAGGAAGCAGCAGCAGCAATTACCAGGGTCACTCCTGAGGCAGACGGGAGCCTGTCAGCCTTCTGTGCATTTCCAAAGCCCTGGTGCAATCTGCAGACTGGCATGTGACGTGTTGTGCTGTGTGACGTGCAAACCCTGACAAATGACCCCATTCACAGGACAGTTGAGCAATAGTTTCTGCAGGTGTGTTCAGCTCTGACCCAGCTCACTTAGGAAATCTCTGTGCCCTTCACATGCCAGGCACGTATTCCTAATGAGAACACAGCTTCAATCAACTTTTTACAAGCTTTCTGTAGCAGAATTATTACTCCAAGCAGCATTACTTGAAGACATGCTGAAGATATTTTTAAAAGCAGCTCTCACTGGTTCTGGTAACACCTGAACACAAATCTCAAGTAGAATGAGAGACTTGCATCCAAACTAAAACCTTGAAAGATGCATCAGTTCTTTGGGAATACACATCAAACTCTAACCAGCATTCCCTTTTTTGCTATAACAATGACACAAAGTCAACAACAAGAATAAGAAAATAAAGACAAGTAATAAGATGTTAAGAGACAGGAGCAGCACTGAGTTTTGTAAAATATTTTACCCCAAATGACTGCCATGGGATTTACTGATTTGGAAACACGTGGAATGTCTTCAGAAAGATGGCAATATTAACAACTTTGTAAGCACTAGACTAATTCTTCAACAGCTTTTTAAAAACAAAGATCCACTACAAACACAAAAATAACATTTGTTTACTACTTTACTACTTTCCTTTTAACTGAAAATTCCAGTGCTTGCAGGCATCTTGGCTATCTAGTGCCTATGCGATTCAAAGATATCTGCCTATTCCATTTCAGAAAATGAAGGGGCACCATTCTTGGTCAGGGAAAAAGGGAGAGTCAAAACAAGTCAAATGAGGGGGAAAAATTTTAAAAATCTCTTCTTAATCAACAGGCTGATGTACAGTTCAATAGGTGATTCTTTAGGAAATGTTTGGGATAAGTCAGTACTACTTATTTTGGGGTTTGCTCCTCTTTTCTTCTCCATCACCTCTTATTTCCCTCTTAAACCATAAAATCAGCTAATGGTCAAGACTGAATTGAGTTTACTGCTAAGAAACAAGCCTCAGAGGTGGGATCTTGAATGAAGAATTTAATTTACATGAGGATTATTTCTGCTTGTGAAAAACTGCTGTATTTTCCTGTTGCAAGCTACTAACTGTTACACCAGTCCCCTGCCTCCTGATTTCAGGATCCCAGAAATGCTGTGAATCTCTAGGAGATGTTTACCCTGATGGAAACACAGATGGCACAGAAACACAGCAACAACACGTTCTCCCTACCTGAGTGCTGACAGCAAATGGGACAATAGCTCCTCACACCACAGCTCTGATACTAAAACCAGGTATTATTAATATTGAAATAAAATTATATAATATGATATTAAATGAAAATCAGGGTTTCTACCCCAAGGCTTCTGCTCCTTTCTATCTCCTCCCTGTGCACTCAGCTCATTGTGCACATTGTCCAACGCAAGCCTCAGCTCCCAGCCCACTGCAGAGCTCTCCATGGCCACACTGAACTTGCTGGAATGTTTAGGCTGCTCCTGCCTCAGCACAGCTCCACAGAGCCCATCTGGCTGGACAGCAGGATTTCCATGGTGGGAGTTACCATGGCCCTGAGCAGAGAGGCAGAAAGAACTTGAAAATCTGCCCCTCAGGATGCTCTCTCTGCTCACACCCTACAGACAATCAAGACTGGCTGAAGGAAGGCAGTAACACAGGGAAGCGTGATGAGGGAAAACCAACAGGTGTATTATTAGCTTACAACAAAATAACCAACATTTGGTTAGCTAATAAACAGGTACGGTTCAACTCTGCCTTCCTTTCTTCTAGTGTAAAGCTTTGTTCTTATCCAAGCTAAAAGATCCAGAATTTCCTCCTTTAGTGTCCTTCCTTGTCAGCACTGAGTTGACACAGGGTGGGGAAGGTCACAGTGACGAGCAGGAAGTTCAGATCTGCTGGTTATTGCAAACTTCAGCTGAGATACTCAGATATGAAAATCTCTTCATGGGGCAGTGAGGGGGTGACCACCTAAAGATTGCACAAAGCAAGGGAATCAGAGATAGGATAAACAATTTTCTCTTTAAAAAAAAACTCTTCAGAAGCTGAATATCCAGACAGAGTAACTACAGTGAATCCATAATTGGTGTTCCCATCCTACCACAAATCAGAAAAGTATCTTCCCTGCAGTTACGCTTCAACAACCTCAGAGATTTTTGAGCACAAATGACTGCCTGTCTCCCCACTGCTGCTCCAGACTGCAGTAAGCCCACAAAAGCTATTGTTTGCTACATTTTTTTTACTCAAAAGGAAGTAATACTATGTTTTTTTGGATAGGGACAATTGAAGAGTACTGGATATTTCCTCAGAAATGCAAAGTTATCATTCCTACAGCGTAAGAAATATTTTGTTTTCTTTCATGCCAGGTTGTATGTAACCTAAATCCAGTCAGGAATGTGCCACTACCTCAAATCTATTGGGACAGCAAGCAGGGATAACATCCATGGGTCACCCATTTACCTTCAACACAGCCTATCTCCATATTGCATAGCACTTGTGGACTACAGGATCCTTCCCACAAAAAGCACTAATAATGGACAGTGATAAATCTCTAGTTCTTCCTCCTTCAATAACATGCAGTATCTCTTGACATTAGTTATCTGTATTGAACACCAAGACACTATTGTAGCCTGCATTCCTGGGGTTTTTATATTTAAAAGAAATCCCATAAACCATTAGAACTCTCATTAAACCAACTAGGCAGAACTTAGAAAATCTGACAAACCCTGAAATCACTCATTGTCAGGGTTAAATGAAAAAGCCATACCTTAAAATTAAAATTTTCATTAGATTTACGGGCAAGCCTCAAATTTTAACAGGACACGGCATGGAACTTAATTAAAGTGAAAAAACAACTCAGCTGCTCCTGAGTCAGGTGTGCAGCAGAACTCCCCCATGTCAGTGCTACCGGTATTTCAACCTCACCTGAGCACCTCTCGTGCCCTGTATGGCAGGGATGTTTCCTGAGTTACCTCACGTCCCAGCAACACAGTTAATACCTCTGGATAAACAAGAGAGAGGATGGCAGTGTGGGTGTTCCAGAGGTGTCCTCAGCAGAAGGCCAACTTCTCATTTATGATTCATCCCCTCATCTTAATTAGCTACTTCAACCGGTAGAGCACCTTGCTTACTTGCAGTCTGCAGAAGTGATCAAACCCTTGGACTAAAGGAGTGACTCTGGAGGGAAGCCAGGAACGCTGATTTGTTTGCTTTGGGTCGTTAGAGGCTATTTTCCCTGCCCAGCTTGCAGTGAACATGCCTCAAAGACACTCCAGCTCCAGAGCAGCCCGGCACAGCTGCGTGTCCAAGCACTTTCCACGAACTGTGACTTCAGCAGCTCTGACGTGCCAGCCCAGCCAGCCCTCGCTCCAGTTCTGTGTCTCAAGTGACACAGGAACACAGCTAGAACAGGCAGTCCTCTCACCCCGGCTCCTTCAGGCACAAACAGAACCCACTTCACACACAGCACTCATCCAACCCACCCCACCTCGTTTTCCTAGAAGAATTCAAAGTTTAAAAACAATTTCCATGCCAGTCGGTATCCAATTTCTCAATTCTCAAAACTAGCTGGAAATAAGACTTAACAGAAACTACATTTTCATCTTAAATATTTCATCACTCAAGTCTGCAAGCTCAAAAGCAGAAGCAAAATCTGTCAGTGAATCCCATCATTAAAGGAAAAAGACACCCTAAGACAGTGAAATGAAAGTCCTCTATTTGCATTATACATGGAGCTTCATTATGTCAAGTTTGTTTGGCTTTCTCTTTTTGTGCAGGTGCACAGGTTTCCTTTTGTGATCACACCAAAGGCTTTGACACCACAGGTCCAATACACTCATCTCCATCTTAGAAAGAGTAAAAGGGAACAAACTTTTCTAGTTTTCAAAGTGGCATAATGAATTTTGGGACTTTTTTCCCTGCTACTCTGACTTTTTATTTCCACTGGGACGAACAGAAGATTTAGGTTCTTATCAGATTTTTAATAAACCTACCACAAGTTTTAAAATCAAGAACTTTGTATGTCCTCTTTAACTCAAAAATTATCATGAAACATGCACCACTCTTGGAAAGCTGGAAGAAAGTTTTGTGTTCTATGGAAGTGTTCTATGAAAAGTGCTGTAAAATTTAAATGCCACTTTAACAAGGAGTGTTAAACATCGATTCAGCTTTTCCACTACCCCGGTGCGTTTCAAAGCAAAGGCCCTCAAACAAGATGTCACTCTGAACATACATTTCAAACAATAGAAAGCAAATGAATACTTTTGCAGAAGAGTGGCAGAAAGTTCCACAGAATAAAAAAAAACCACCACAGAGGAAAAGCACTTCATCTGAACCAACTGTTGAGATAAAGAAGAGAAACACTAACAACTCCTGATAAGTCAGAAAGAAGTGAGGAAATCAGGGCAGAGCTTAGCAATTCCAGAACACTGAGAGCATGTGGAACCAAGATGGAGCTCTGAAAATAAAATGTGGTAACAACTGCCAAAATGCTGGGCTTTGCCTTTTATCATCTGCACTTACTAAAATAACATTTTTCACATACAAGTGGAAAATAAAACTAAGATAACACTGCCTTTGCCATCAAATTCAGATAGCACAGAAGAGAAAGCTTGGTGTATATGAGGTGCAGCAGGTTTCCAGCACTGCAGGCTATGAAATGATGCTCTTTTTGCCCAGAAATGAGCTTCCTGCTGGGTCAGCAGCAGAAGGCCCACTCTGAACTCAAAAGAAGCTGCACACAAGTAACCAGTGTTGACCCTGAGAGACAGCACTAGAACAGGACTGATATCCAAGGACAAGCAGAGTTTTGATTCCTGAAGAAACACAAGCTGTGGTTAGTGAAAGCACTAAGCCAACCACCACTCACTGACTTTTAACCAAAAAAGAAAAAGCCACCTTTAAATCCACTGCTGAACCTCGCTGTCTCCACACAACTGCTGCTAATGCTGGCACTGCTAACAGTGAAAGGGCAGCAGCCAGAGAATCACTGCAACCACAACCCACAGAGGAATTACAGTGCATGCGCTGCTGTTCGTGTTGGTATCCGGTGCCCCACAAACACAGAAGTGGGAAATAAAACGAAATCAAATTCATTTGAATTTAAACAGGCATCTGTACCATGGGAATTCCAGTTCTGATGCCATCCCAAGACAGAGACGCTCCAGCATTTTAACAGGACTACGTGCACACACACCTCGCACATCGAGACCCAGAGTGCTCTGAGCACAAGATGATTTTAAATTACTAAACTAAGATGAAATGTGTGCTGGTTTTCCTACCTTCCATAATCATCAGGTGGTTTTATGAGAATCCAACCCTGCAGACCTCCCTGAGGAGCTGAGCCCCAACACTGCACAGCAGCCAAAAGCTCCTACCAAGCACCTCATAAATACAAACCTGAGCAGTCTGAAGGGAGACACAGGCTCGCGTTTCTGATCTTACCTGCAGCCAGAACCTGTGCAAAGGCAAACCCTGGATGCTCCTGGCTGTCCCTCCTCAGCACACAGAGCTCCTGACTAAGTCATGACACTGCTAAGCTCTTTAGAACTCTTGGTTTGGAGAAGCACAAGGCTTTCATTAAAGTATCTTGAAGATGGAAATGTTCACATTTGGTTTTATCCCTTCAAGAAAAATTTTTGCAAGCTCAGCAGCTGATAAGTTTTCATCAAGAATGAGATTAAACCACAAATCCTTGGATAAACACCCAATAATCATGTCTGGATTGAAGTGTTTCAACACATGGAAACTGAAGTTCTCAAAAAAAAAAAAAGAATTTGGGACACTCCAGTAATGTGTTAAGCTACATTAGGCTGGACTTATATCCAATCTTTAGACTCAAGGATATGGAGTCATAACATTATGTTATATTATGCTATGATTGTTTAAAAAAGGTACAACACCTCCACTGCAAGTGCAATCACTCTGCTAGGATCAAGGGATTTATTTTAATACATTCCCCAAGGGAAGAGGAATAAAAGAACAAGCAAGGCAGGTATATGGACACAGAGGTGCTTTGAAAACATTTCCTAAGGATCACACTATCCATTCCTCTAAAAAAACCCAAATACACATATTGCAGAGAAGACACTTGCAACACTCTTCTCCAGGAATTCAGTAATATGGAAAATAAATATGATACAGATGGCAACCACTACAGGCTTGAAAAATACTGGTGTGTGGTTATTTCAGTGACAAACTTGTACCCAGCCAGAGCTGCTGATGAAGGGAACACTGCAGCTGTTGTGCCTTAGTGGTCTAACATCACAAGAAACCTTTAATTTTATTATGTGTGGTGTGTTTTCCCTTCCCAGGACACAATTCCAAGCTATCATTATTTTAATTCCAAAATGATAAACCTGGAGAGGGAACAGAGTCAGTTTTAAGTGCCAGGTGACCACTACAACAAAGCTAAATATCTGACCCTTAATTAAGACAATTAACTGCCCAAGAAGCAGCCAACTGTTTATTTGTTTTAGAAAGATTTGACAAGTTACTGCAATTAAAATTCAGGGACAAATTAGTGTCAGAAGTTCTTTAGAGAATTTGACAACAATTTTCAAGTTGAAATTACTCAACACTGCCAATATGGACAGGAAAATAAATGTGATGTGTGATTATATTATTGGGTATTATCAAGTTTGTATTTTTGTTTAGGAGCTTCTCTGTATCAAGGCTCCACCTTCCTGAGAAACAGCAAAGTTATACCACTATTAATTTAAAAATTCAGGGTTTTTTGCTCTGAAACCTCTTCTCAGGCTTCTACAGCACACTAAAATAAAGACACATAACAAATCTTATAAACAAATCTTAATCATCATGGTATTTTATATATGTATATACACACACACACTCTATTACACACAACCTGATATTGCTCCTCAATTAAAGCAGATCACTCAAGATAAACACACACATCCAGCTGGACTTGACAGGGGGTTTGAAACAGAGAAACAGAAACCTTAGATGCCAACAAACACCATTAAAAGGGGCAGGAGAAAACTCGTACAGGAAGCTAAGGTGACAGCAAAGATGACGTGATTAATTGGGAGAAACTCCGCACGGGAATAGCAAACACGACAGGTCCGAACAGGTCACAGGCCGATCCCAAGCCTTACACAGCGGGATGGGAAGAGTTGTTCTTGCCTGTCGTCCACAACAAGGCTTCTTGCCTCAGCTCATGGGAAGCACGGCCTGAAAATGCGGCCCTGAACGGCTGCGATCCCTTCAGGCACTGAACGAGGCCCAGGACAGCAGCTACAACCACCCCCTCCCTCCACCCCTCCCAGAAGGAGCTCGTTCCAATTCCTCCCCCAGCCCAGCCGGACAGCCAGAGGGTGCCGTGCCCGCCTGCCCTCCCCGGGGCCAGCTCAAACCCAGCTCCAGCCCCAGGGGCAGATCAGGGGCGAGGAGAGAGGCCCCGCCAGGAGAATCCCCGGGGTGACGGAGCGCGGCCCATCCGGGCACGCCCGCTCTCGGACCGCCATCACCGCCCCCCGCTCCCTCACGGCACCGCCGATGGAGCCTCCCGCGCCCCGCTAGCCGCCCCGCCGAGCCGCCCCGCACTCTCCGAGCAGGGACTGAGCGGGCCCGCGCCCGCCCCGGGCGGAGGCCGCCGCCGCCGCCGCCTCCCCCGGGCCTGGGCCTCTCCCTTCCCCGGGCCATTTTGAGAGCCCGCCCCCGCCCCGGTGCTCACCGCCCGCCGCCGCCGCCCGCCGCCGCCCGCCCAGCTGTGGGTGCGCCGCTGCCCGCGCCGCTCGGGGCTGGGTGCCGGCTGTCCGCGCTCCGCCCGTGCCGCTCCGCCGCCGCGCCGCCTCCTGCCCGCTCAGGCGGCCATTTTCTGCTCCATTGTTACCAAGGAACGGGGGGCCGGAAGCGGCCGCCGGCAGCCGGAAGTGGAGGCGCGCGCGGCCCCGCGCAGGCGCGGCCCGGGAGGGCAGCCCCGCCCAGCGCGCGCGGCCCCGGCCCTCAGGGGCCGCCGCCATTTTGGTGCGGGGCAGAGGCTGAGGGTGGGGCAGGGCGTGGAGGGGATGTCGTGACTGCTCCACAGCTCACATCCCCTAGGGGATGTGGAGGGTCAGCGTGGTACGGCGCAGCAGGAGAGTCCGTGTCCCCGCGGTCCCCCAAGTGTGGGGCCGTTTCATGTCACCTCAGGTGCGTGTGTGTGCTGGGCAGAGGGGACTCCCTGCAAGGCCGATGGTGGCCAACAGTGCCAAGAAAATAAATAAATATTGGCAGTATTGGCGTCTGTCGGAGGGGATTTTCACCCTCCTCTCCCGTCTAAACATGGGCATTCCTTTCCCTCCAAGCTTTGGAATTCCTCCACCTCTAACCATGGCCATTCGTTCCCCTATAACTATGGCAGTGTTTCCCTTCTCACATGGTGTTATGTACTACATACAGCTGGCATGCCCTATGAAAACTAAGATACTCCTGTTTCCTTAATGTGTGATGTGAGCTTTAATTAATTGAATGCCAGACTTCCCATGTTATGTAGAATTATGCACTTCTGCAGCTTTCCCCCTCACCGCTGAAATTATCAAGGGCAGCTGAGTTTTGAAAGATCCCATTTTAATGCCCGAAAAGTCGTGTCTTGCGAAGGGCTTGCAAGGAAGTTCATAATATCCAATACATAGAGAAAAAATGTATTCCTGAAGATTTACACCATTTCAGGAAGCCCATGAGACACCTTTGCTCTTCCTTTTGGTGGTTCATTATAAAAATAGCACTGTCAAGTTGAGAGGGAAGCTGGATTTAAAGGCTGTGGAAATGGTGGAGTTTCTACTCAACAATACATGCCCAACTTCTAATGTAAATGAAGTATTTTTATATATTCACACTTTAAACTTTCCCCTGTCAGACTTGAGAACTCAAAGGCAGCCACAGTGTCCAGGAGAGAGAACAGGGAAGGGACAGGTACAGGGAATATTTCTCAGCAGTTTTACTTGCCACAGCCTGTGACCAGGAAAGGAAGATGCCAAAATCCTTAGTAAGGAGGAGCAGGAAGGAGTCTGGAGCAGGTTAAGTTCCCAACTATATTTTTGTTCAAATAACCAGTCCATGAAACAATTGAGTTCATTACATCTGCAGGACAGGTCTTACTTGATGCACCACACAGCTGGAGTGATGGAGAGGTCGTACCTAACACAGCGTAAAATTTGCCTGCAGAATGTTCATCTTTTATGTTTTCAAAAGTAAATTGGGGTTGGGAGATGAGTTTAGATCAGACCAGTCCTTTGCATCACTGCTGAAATTACAGTTAGGTTTACTGCAGGGTCAAACTGTGAACTGCTAAATGTGAGTAAAAATGTAAAAAAACCCAAACCAACAAACAAACAAAAACCAATCAAAAACAAACAAACAAACAAACCCACCCCACAAAACGACTAAAAAAACCTAGTACCCAAAAAGAGTAAATTGAATGTCACAAAGCAATTTTGTGTTTTTAATGCACCAAAATACTTGTAATTGGGAAAAGTTGTCTTGCTCCTGGCCCATGACAAATGGATGTTTTACTTAGGCACTGCTCCAACCCCTAAAAACCCTACTGGCTGGAGAAACTGTATCCCCCAAACAGAGACCCCATGGCTGAGTGTGTGGGCACAGCTTTATATTTGACAGGCACCTTTGAAGCTGGCACAAAACCCATTCCATTGTCATTGTGGATAATTGAGGGAGCAGGGATGGGCACAGTGTTGGTCCAGTTTATCACAGGACGCAGTGCCCACGGTTGATACGGAGCCACCAGTGCTGCTGAGTGTTGAAATCAGAGCTGCCACAGGCTGATCGTGCATGGAAGTGAATCCTGCCTTTTCTCCCCACCTTTCCTGGATACCAGGCAAGGTCAGAGCAGGACAAAAGTGACTTTGTTTAGACACCAGTAAGCTAAGCAGCAAAATATTAGGGATTGTTGAGCAAATGGGGGGTGGAGCATATTCTGTTTGGATGGAGGGATAAGATGATGACACATCATTTTGTTTGTCTCTTTCACCCTTAACAAAATACATTTACTTGATTAACCTTCCCAAAAGTCTAAAATCATCAAATGGCAAAGCAACAGAGGAATAAAACATTCCTCTTCGTGTCTGTGGGTGAGCTCTGACTCTTGGGGCGGACATTTGCCAGTTTGCTGAGGGATGAACACCTGTGAGGAGCAGAGATGGCAGCTGCATCACACCTTCCTTAGCAGTGAAAGCTCAGAGCTGAGGGCCAGGGCACACAGCTGAGGAAAGCTCTCTCCCACACAGCTGGGGAAAAGTCTCCTTTGGTGGATTTATTCGCAAATGCCCTCACAGAGTCGATCAGGTACAGAATAAGCTCTGATTTCTCAAAACCACTTAATGGATTTCAGCATCTACTTGACATTAATAACAATTAATGACCTGTGCACACACATCTCCTTAAAAGCTTTGACAAAATCAGGATCGGTGTAGCAGTGTATTTCAAAAAGCTTGTGGGGGGAAATATATTTGCATAGAGAACTTTGCAGTAGAGGGAAAAATCCAAAATCTACAGCGAAAGCATGGTGTAATTCCTGCTAAAGTGTTTTCAGTTTTCTACTGTATGTATAGCAAAAGAGAACTGCAACACTTTTCCATGGTAAGTTTAATGTCATTTCCTTCAATGAGGGTAAATAAATTTGCTTTAAATTCCCCAGGGTTTAAAAACTGCTTATTAGGTATGCAGTGATAGATGAAAAAAAAGTTGGTTTATTTTTTTTTTACAAAGATATTTTAATAACTTATTCACAATATAGCTAAGTAATAATCCAAATGCAGTGAGGTGAGGAAATCTGAATCTCTTAGGAGCTTCTAGACCTGAGCAAAAAAATTAAAAATAAAAGACCCACCAAACGCAGATCCTTGTATACTCAAAAAAGAGGCAGAGCCAGGAGCTGAGCAGGCAGATGAAGCCAGCTGGGCAGTGTAAATGCAGGAATTCTGATTTTCCCCAGCTACCTGGGCTTAAAGCTGGGCTGCTGTTTACTTTTTAAATTGACTTTGTCTTTCTGTAGCTTCTGACACAAAGTTACATACAAAGGCTGTGATAAATGCAGGATGTGTGAACTTCTGCTGAGTGTGCTTAATCCCAAATGATTTCTCTGGTGTTTACTGTCAGTACCTGGTTAGGTGCTATAAATCCAGTTGCACCTAAAAAAATCAGGCTGGGGAAGATGAAGCAGTTAAAGCAGAGTGTGGCAAATACAACCCCAGCATGGATGTGCAGTCCCCAGTGGACAGTCCTCAAAGGGACAGTCCCCAAAGGGATAGTTCCCAATGGACACTCCCCAAAGGACAGTCCCCAAATGGACAGTCCCCAGTGGACACTCCCCAGTGGACAGTCCCCAAATGGACAGTACTAAAGGGACAGTCCCCAGTGGACACTCCCCAGTGGACAGTCCCCAAATGGACAGTACTAAAGGGACAGTCCCCAGTGGACACTCCCCAGTGGACAGTCCCCAAATGGACAGTACTAAAGGGACAGTCCCCAGTGGACACTCCCCAGTGGACAGTCCCCAACTGGACAGTACTAAAGGGACAGTCCCCAGTGGACACTCCCCCCCTGTGCTGGTGAACAGTTTTCAGCATTCAAGCTCTCCAGGCTCTTCCCCTTTTCCCTGTCTGCAGCAAACCGCGTCTCCTCGGTGCTGCCGAGCCCTGGGTTTGGTGCTCCCCCAGCTGTGCTCTCTGTCCCAGGAGGCGCTGGAAAGGTCCCAGGGGGCGGGCGGGGTTTGGGGACATCCCGGGGACAGAGGGTGGGGCAGAGTGCGAGGCCGCTGGGTCTGATCCAAAGCACAGCTCCAAAGGTTTGCCCAGCTGGGCAGTACCAGGGACTCTGCCCCACGGAGCGTGGCTGGGCTGGGCCCAGCTCTGGGCACGGGTGGAAACAGGGGAGGGCACCTGGCCCCTCACAGGGAGCAGCTGCCAGGAAAGAGGCACAGGAGCTCTGCTCCAGCCATTTGTCTCCTTAAAGGTTAATGGAGATATTCCTGGACATTCTGTTATCAAAGATACCTTGGAAAAAATAACAACTTAAAATGAATAATAAGACAATAAATAATTTCAAGGAGATACTGTAGCATTATGAAATTTGGCTTTGTCCTGTTAACCAGATACTTTCTTTAATATCAGTTGACAGTAGTAGAGCTGTTAGAAGAAACCTTCAGCCAGAAAGAGACCAGATCTTGTCTTTCACTGTACTTTGAGAAAGAGGAATGGTGTGTCAATATGACAAATATTAATTGGACTGAAAACTAACTGATAGGTCTTCAAGTGTAATTGTAAGCAAAACACTGAACACGGCAGAGCTCCCTGCCTGCCTGATCTTGACCCCACACCACTTAATGTGTGATCGCTGACCTGAAAAAAAAATGCCAAATCATTACTGGTGATCTGCAGCTGCACAGAAGTTGGGGCAGGTCGCCAACACCAAACCTCATCTGGATCACTTAATGAGCTGAGTTTAAATAAACAACATGTTTTTCGTGCCACCAAATGCAAAGTCGTTAGCCTAAGAATAGAGCAGCAGCTGGACTAAGGGGTGGGTGACAAAGTCATGGAAAGCAGTGACTCAGAAGAGGAATAATCAGCTGAAGATGAGCTCCTAATGAGATGCTCTGCCAAGGGGAGCTAATACTTCCAAGGAACTACAAAGTGAGGCACCAAGGAAGACGAGTGAGGTTTTATTACCTCTGTGTGGGCTCCAGGAAGTCTTCCTTGAGGACTGGAAAACACACCTTGGTGCTCCCAAGGAACACAGTTTACTAAGAAATAAAAGGTGAAAGGACATTAAAAATGCCATCTCTGAGAAGGCACATGACATATTTAACCCTAAAGGGCGGTGAGGCCCTGGCACAGCCTGAGAGGCTGTGGCTGCTCCATCACTGGAATTGTTCAGGGCCAGGTTGGATGGAGCTTGAAGCAGCCTGGGATGGTGGAAGGTGTTCCTGCCCTGGCAGGGGATGGAGTGGGATGATCTTTAAGGTCTCTTCCAACCCAAACCATTCTGTGATTCCGTGATTTATCTGGCAGAGGGGTGTTTGGTAGCTGCACATCAATACAGGTCGCTGTGTATTTTGAGGAGTGGGGAAAGCTGTCCACTGGAACAGTCCACACACAGTTTGCCAGCTGTGGCAAAGTGCCTGTCACTGAAGAACCACTGGAAATACTTAATGGGATCATTTTTTTTCCCAAAGGAAACACTCTGGTTTGAACAAGCATTAATTCAGAGGAATCTGGTGGCTTTCATTAGGCAGGAATTGGGAGCAGGTTATGAGAACAGCTCCTGCTAGATTTGTTCTGGATAAATACAGAAACCCTGTGGCTGCAGGCAGGAGCGAAGGGAGGGATGAACCAAGCAGCATAACCTGCACACCCCCTTGGCCTCCTGTGTGCTCCTAGAGAGGTGAAAAGGCTATTTTTACCTAACTTATCCCTCATCCCCATATTCAACACTTTTTTTTTGCATTATTAACATTATCAGTGTGAATCCTGGCTGCCCTCAGCAGCATCAACTGCAGGGCAGTCAGTGTTTGCAAACAGGCACCAAAACGAGCCTCAGACAATCCATTGCCAAGCCTTTTGCTTTAACTCTGGCCTGTAAGAGCACCAGCAGCCACTGGGAAACTTAAACCCATTACAGAGAGAGAATACAATCAAGCAGCATCAGCTTTATTGCAGTCCCTTGGCATTCGGAAATGTCAGGTGCCCACTGGGTCTTATTTAGGGGAAGCAAAGACTCTGGGCAGGCTTGATTGTTTCATTCATTTGTGCAGAGAAACCAGAATGGAGTTAAAATCCTTAAGTGAAAAATTTGGGAAAGAAAAAGTGGGAAACACAGAATGGGGCTGGAGGAAGAGAGAGATTTCCAAGATTTTTTCTTATTCACTGTTGATGGCTCCCTTCTTACTTACATCCAGAAGAGAGCTGTGATGGTCCCTTCCCAATCCTTATCCTGGGCCGTGATTTGTGACGTCTCATGTGCAATCTGAGTGTGTCGGTGACTGGGTGCTGGTGCCTGGTTAATCCCAGGGATAGCAGCGGGGAGGGACCCGGAGTGCCTTCTGCCTCTTCTGTTTGGCAGCTGTTTCAACAGCAAATGCTAATTCCTCTCTCAATGTTTTGCTCTTTCTGGGAATTTAAAAATAACTTGCCTAATGAAGCAGTGCTGAGCAGCTCATATGTCCAGACAGATAGGAGTGATATGCTTCAGTTCAGAAAGCAAAGTCGTCCGTGGTGGCAGTGCCTTTGAACAAGTCCCCCAAGGCCCTTTTTCAAATAATCCCAGGACTGGCTGAAATTAGTGCTGGAAGAAATTCAGAGAAAGGGGGGAGAATCACGTCAAAGAGCCTGGGACTTGGGAAGACATTTCTGGGTGAGCTGTAATCAGACCCATCCTATGACAGCCCTTTAGCAGTGCCATTTAATTACTCCTTTACGGACAGGGTTTGATGTGTGTGTGCTGTAGCAGGGACATCCAGAACATGAAAGAAAAACCTGGCACTTACTGAAGGCTTTTCAAAGATCAGTGGAGCTCCTTGTCCCTTGTTAGAGCAATGAGAAACTCAGCAGAGTGACAAAACTGCCTGTCCAAGAGCAGCCACCAAAGCATGAGCAGAGACAATTACAGGCTATGGCAATTTTCAGCTTCTCCCTTGAAACCACCTTGTTTTGTTACACACCTTTGATTTTCTATCTCCTGGACCTGGAGATCACCATCCTCATTTAAGTTTACCCTGCAATGAGCTCATCTGCCTCAACAGGACAGGACACATGAGAACTCTGAAGGGGAAGATCCAACAGGAGCTGGAGGAATGAACAAAAGGAGCTGGGCATGATATGCTGGGAGGCAAAACTGCTGTGGAAAAGCAGGCATGGGGGCCAGGGAGATACCTGGCTCCTTCCTTTGGGCCAAGACTGGAGTTAGAAAGTCTCTCCCTGCCCACTTGGAGCAGCCTTAGCCTCTTGCGTTGATTTGCTACATTATTGTTTTCTTGATCTAAAATTAAATAATTTGAAGTGCCATAACACTTATCAGAGTATAAATGCTAGTCTTTGTAATATTTCAGTGAAAAAATCCTATTTTTTCCCCAGCTAGATGAATGATCATTACATTCTTCAAATCAACTCTTATTTTTCTTTAATTGCTACTGATACTCTTGGCACTGTTGAGTGACAGGGTTTGCTCTCCATCCTTGGAGGCCGCTGGGGGAACTCAGCAATGTCCTCATCTCCACAAGAGGAGATAAATGTTCCTAAAATACTGGTGGTTTTATTTGGGACAGAAAGGATGAGGAAAGTATTCATCAGAAGAGTTCTCTGCACAGAGATTCATGGTACAACCCTTTGTTAACCCTACAAAGACCATAAGATCTGTATCATATGCAGCACGTCCAGCATGTTTTCATTGAAATGTTCTTAGAGTGCAATTCATCATTCCCCCGAGTCCTGCATCAAATATGTCATGCTGCAAAAAGATGAAATGAAGCCAAACCACAGGGATCATGTGCTACTTTGCTCTGTGCTCATGCCAGGGAAATGAAGGATTTCCACCACTGGGATTCGACTGCTAAAACCCAGGAGCATTTGTCCCTCTGTACAGAATAATGAATTTCAGCATCATCCTTTCATCCTTCAGCCAAGAACGTGGCCTGTGTGATGTCCAGGGTAGTTCAGGCAATGGCACATTTTCTTTTTTGTGCTGGAATCATAACCTAATTCATAACTGTAGCCCTAAAATTAAACAGGTGATGGCTCTCAGCATGGCCACCCAGCCACTGTTCTCCTTAACCAACACAAATCTCCAGCTCAGCATGTTCCCTGTAGGGCTGCAGACTTTGCACACTTGGCAATAATTGAGAGATCTGCACCCTTCCGTTCTCAAATCCCAGCACTAACGTCAAACAACCTCGGCCAGAGCTGTGCAGTGACTGTCTCACTCACACCAGGAGCTCCGTGGAGCTCTTGGATTCAGTCAGGAGTGACTTTTCAGCTCTTGGTTTCCATCACCTTCGTCTCATAACCCCAGCAGAGACTGGAAGCATCACAGAGGGGTCCTGCCAGGCACCCACTGGGAACAGAACCAGGGCAGAGCAGGTGCCTCAAGGCCAGGATCCAGACCATGTCCTCAAGGGACGTGGGGTGATGCTAAATCCCTCTGGGCACAGGGACAGCTCTGGACACTGCTGGACAGGTTCCCCTCACTGAACACCACACCAGGGGCTCATTTCAGCTGGAAAAATCCTAAATAGTCTCCATGGCCAATGCCAGCATTTTGCAGTGTTATCTGATGGGAGATGAAGGAGGGATACATTCCTTAAAAATAATCCTCCAGGTGGTAAATCATGTGATTAAGCAGGCTGCCTAATTCTCCCCCTCATTATTAAACTGCCCTGTTTATCTCTGGCTGCAGCTCTGCCCCTGTCCCTGCCCTGGCCTGTGTCCCCTCCTCTGCTGCAGCAGGGGCTGGTGTCACACAGCCCTGTTTTCGCAGCTGCCTGCTGTAAAAACGTGCCCTTATCTCTCAGACTGCAGTTTATGCTCAGTCTCATTATTTCCCTTCATGTAATCATCAGACATTTCTGCGTTTTGTCGTGATAAATACCAGACTGTTGAATCTCTGGGGCTGCCAAGAATTGCATCTCAACATAGCACAAATAGAGCTGCTATTTTTTTCTTTCATTCCTTCCTTTAGTTTAACATTTATTCCTGCTATTGTTGTCCCTGGAAGGATAAAGAGGGCTGCATCTCACTAGCCAGTTGCTCCAAATACATTAGATTAAAGATTAAATAACAGGATAACCGAAGGCTATGAAGACTATATTAATATATGGAGATAGTCAAGCAAAGATGTGATAATGTGCTATTCATTATACAGGTGCGCCAGTGCTCACTACAGGATAAAATTAGATTGACTCATCTGCAGGTCATGTACCTTCTACAGCTCAGAACTGGCAGAGCTTTTCTTCTCTGCACTGAGACAGGAGTGTGTCAGTGCCAGCCCTGCCTTGCACACAGAGGTGTCTGTGCTCACACCACACTGCACAGTACCAAGCCGTGAAGGATCCTGGTCACCACAGCTCAGGACGTTCTTCCCATTGCCACTCTTTAAATGGTTTCTCTTTCGCCTGCTCTCAGAGAAGAGAAGATGTGAGAGCTCCTGATGCTGGGCGCCTCCCTGAAGTGGTGATACTGAGAGGCAAACTCAGCTCACACAGTCACTGCCAGGTGGAACAGGCAGTGTGGCTCTGTGCTCTGTTTTCCTTGATATCCACATCCCAGCTTCCAGCCACCCTTCTCGAGGCAGATCTGCCACACACCTGAGCTGTAAAACACCTTTTGCTCCTGAGAGCGTTAAATACTTTTCTCTCAGTGAGTGGATTTGCTGTCTGGAACTGTCTTTATCACCACTCACCCCTATTGTTATTTCCATTAAAAGGTTGGAAGCTTAATACTGCATAATCATGTAGTCTGAGATCTCAAAATGAAATCTGACAGTAAAGAAAAAAGAGGTGCAGGTATAGACAAGAAGTAGAAGCGTCTCTTATACTTCTTGTGGAAAACAAAGAGATACAAGATGTGAAATTCCACAGAAATTCCCTTTTGTTTGTAAAGGGATCAATAAATGGTGCCCGCACTGTCATTTTGGCTGCCTGGGTTATCTCCCTGGGTGACTCATCTGCAGGAAATGCTCTCCGATGGGTGCCCTGTATCAGCTGGCTGGTCTCTCTGGGTAGCAATCACTTCCCCTTCTGCATTTTAAGATGGCCCAATACATCAATTTTAAAAGAAAAATCCCGTTAGGAGTTGTGATACCTTGTGGTATCACACAAAAAGATAAAAAGCATTCCGTTTTAGCACTGTCAAGAAAATGAACTCCATCCCACCCCAAACCAGCACACTGTCCCAGTCCTGGGATGGGGGAGGCTCTTCAGTGACAGCAAACGCTACAGAAACCCAGACATTTGTTTTGCATTCGACTTGCTGGAGCTTGATATTTTTGGAATCCTTTTTTTTTTTTCTCAATTAAATGAAATTTGTCACCGAGTTCAAAAGTTATGGAAATGGTCCAAAAGACAGGCTGGTGATGCAATTGCAGCAACTCTATTTTCTTGGCAAATCAGCTTAAATCCCCTAATGACTAGAGAAATGATGCCACAGCCCATTAGTTGGTGGCCACTTACGTTCCAAGGTCGCTGTCACTGATGAGAGGGAGAGGATGGCTGAATCCTTCCTTTCTCATAATTAAAGCTCGTGAGCTGGAGGCTCATTTCTAAGGTGCTCCTGTCTATTGATCTGTAATGCCACTTTAGAGATTCTAACTAATAATATTAGATTTTCATCAACTCAGATTTGGTATGGATGCTGCTTTCAGCTGAAAGAATTGAGTTAACTGCCTCTTGCCTTTTTCCTATTTTTATTTTAACTGCATTGTGTGAGAATAATGTAACACCTTCATTCAGACAGAATTAGTCACTGACTTTATGTCGAAATCTTCAGCTTGTAGTAATCTCACCCACATTCAGCCAAGCAGGTAAGCACATACTGAAGTCTACAATTAAAATCCTTAATTAATTCCTTAAATTAAGCACATACTTAAATGCTTTGCTAAAGAGGGATATAATCTCCAACGTGCTCAAGATAAAGTGTATGTTTAAGTGCTTTATTGAACCAGTGCTTTTGCTGCAACACAAAGTACATTTGCTAAGCAAAAGCTGCTCCTATAGGTGTAATTCCATAAAAACTGGGGGTGGGGGAGCCTGTGGGCATTTATCAACATAAACCACATGGCACCTGTCCTGACAGATCACACCTGGAATGTTGGAGGTGTGAGAAACCTCTGGCATGGGATGTTGGCAGTGGATGAGCTGTGCAGGAGCTGGACTGTGCTGGACCAAGCACAGGCCCAGCTTGGATGGCTGCTGGGGCTGAGATTTTGGGCTCTGTGTTGACTTTGGGAAAGTTAAATATATTTCTAAGTTTGAAATACATTTAAGAGAAGCACTTATGACTACCCCAGACAAAGAAATTCCCATTTTCCCCCCCTACTGACTTCCTTGCATAAAGAGACACAAATACATCCACAATTTAAGTCATTACCTGACACCTTCTAGAGGCCTCCAGCCTGCCAATGCTGCAGTGTTCTAAATTACCCTGTGGAATTGTCTGCAAAATTCTGCTGCTACTTTGGGACGTGGTGAAGGCCACTGACCAACCCCAGAGACACTGAGGAGAGGCTGGTGTCACCCAGGGCAGGTTTGTCCCCAGGGCAGGTTTGTTCCCAGCTGAACAACTCAGTTTTATTCCTTTTCCACAAGAAATTGAAGGCAGTGGCACTGCACTGCAGGTCCCTGCTCCCTCCCAGGACAGGCCAGGCTGGGACTGTGCTGTGACACCACCGGGACAGGGACCCGCCCAGGGACAGGGACCCGCACAGGGACAGGGACCCGCGCAGGGACAGGGACCCTGCCCAGGGACAGGGACCCGCGCAGGGACAGGGACCCTGCCCAGGGACAGGGACCCGCGCAGGGACAGGGACCCTGCCCAGGGACAGGGACCCGCGCAGGGACAGGGACCCGCGCAGGGACAGGGGCTGGGAAGAGGCTCCGCTCCCTTGGGGCGAGCCCACCTCACCTCTGCACCGGCGGGAGGCAGTCTGAGCTCAGTGTTGGCTTGGTGAAATCTCCATTTCTCTGTTAAAAGCAGCCCCACTGTACAGCACAAGTGATCCAAGCCTTTGTCCCACTTTTCCCCATCCACAGCCACACCTCTGTCCGTGATGTGCTTCACACTAATGAGCATCAGCCCAATTAGGCCGGGGCCTGGAGTGCCCTGGGAGGAGGCAGCCAGACAGATCCTCCTCTGTAGCAGTGAGTTGGTTAAAGAAACGATTCCTAATATTCAATAAATGGCAGTTTTAATTTCTTCTTCATACATGATCTTAAAATGAGATTTTTAATTTTTTTATTTATTCCATAAACAATATAACAAAACTCAGCAAGTTAACAATATGACGTTTTCACCATACAGAGTCAGTCACAAATATTTAAAACCTTTGCAACAAGAACAACAAAACCCAAAATATTACAAGAATAATTTACAAGAGGATCTATAAAACAGCAAAGCGCTCACAAATTTTCCAGTTTCCTTTACACAATATCACTACACTCTTTCACAACATTTCTTTTTATTACAAAATTCCCAACAAAAGTTTAATTTTTTTCTTTGTATTTTGGTTTTTAAAACCAGAAACTCTTAAGTATACATCCTTTTATTAACACCCGAAGGTGCAAAAAAAGGGAAACCTCACACATACAAACACTTCACAGCACTTTTCTAAGAAAAATATACACTTACAAAATATTTTACAAATTGGCACACTTAAAAATATACAAGATTTTGTAGGCGTCTTAGAGTGATCCTTAAGAATTATACTTCAATTGACTCTACAGAATATTTATAAAGCTTATTCTAAAAGAAAAAAGGCAAATCATTTCCAAACATGTTAAAATTGCAGTGTAAAATGTGGAACAGAAATGGATATGTTACATTCATAAAAAGGGCCATTTAATAGTTCTTAAATGCTCAAGGGGGGGAATAAAAGTTTTCTTTAGCACCATAAAACAGGAGCAACTTCCTAACGAGGTGCCTCTAGTTCTATGGAAGGGAACTCAAGGAGCAGTACATTCACATCTCTGGAGGCAGCAGTCGAAGTGCCCGGCCGGCGCCGGGGCAGCGGAACAGAGCAGCTCCTTGGATTTCTACCCTGCTTCCCACCGGGAGTAAGAGACAAAAGGAGTTTCACTGGTACCTTGGTTTTGTGTCTGTGTGTGGTTTAGTCTAGGTTTAAGTCTTCCCTTTGTGCTTTAGAAATGGACGTCTGTCTGTCTGTCTGTCTAGCTAGCGAAGGGTAGTGAAGAGACCAATTTTATTTCTCGTTTTCCTTTTGCACCAAGTGTTTAAAGGCTCAGTAAACGTGTCTGGCAACCCAAGCGTCCTGCGAGATGGAGGGAATCCTCCTGCTTCAGATCCTAATTCCCTTAGATGGCTGTTACTCCACTGTCATTAGTGTCACTTGTTTACCTGAGAAACAGATTTGAAAAGCCTTGCTTCTACCACAGACATTATACTTGGTTTATTTTATATATTTTTTTTCTTTTTTCTTTTTTCTTTTTTTTTTGCATTATTTCACACGCTGAAGAGATAAAGAGGCACATTCTCCAATAGATGCCAGCTGTTTGAACCATGCAACCTCCACTGGGCCCCCTGGGAGCTGCACAGGCAAAGTCCAACACACCAAGCTCAGAAAGTAAAGACCGAGGGCCTGATCCTGCACCAACCCAAGTCCACACACCTGATCCTCTTCCCACTTACACTGACTTCAAGGGAGTTTTTCTTGGGACTTCACATCACTGGCTGGGAAAGCACTTGGGGTGTGGGAGCCCACGGGAGTGAGCTCTCAACTAAGTGCTTTGCTAGATTGGCAACTTAGGGAAAGAACATGGTCCAGCAGCTAAAGGATGACAATGCTTGAAACATCTTTATTTTGGTTCCTGCCTTGTTTGGGCCATAATACTGAAAAAATTAACAGCGATCCTGATTTTTTAAAAGAGCAAACGGTGCAGCAATGGTTTCTCCAAGCAATCACCAGCCAGCCTTGGCCTCTCTGAGCAGAGAGAGCTGACCCAGCTTCAGCGGGACAGCACAGTGTGGCAGTGACAGCCCTGTGGCTGCCCCTGCCCTCCTCTTCCTTCTCCTCCTCCTCCTCTCAAAATGCCTGGCTACCTCTGGTCCATAACTCATTATTCTCAAGACGTTTTTCAAAAACATCCGCCCTCCTATGCTCAAAAAAAAAAAAAAAAAAAAAAAAAAAAAAAAAAAAGAAAGAAAGAAAGATGTAAACCTGGTTAAGAAGATTTATTTTGTAATAAAAACCCAAAAGGCTTTTATTGGATCCCCATCACTGATATTTTTCTATTTACAAAAGCTCTAAATGCAATCTATGGCTGTGGGCTGGGTTGGCTCCTGCCAGGTTGCTGCAGGATTCCTTTCTGCAGGACCTCTGTCCTGTTGCTGTGCCATGGGAGGCCTGTGCTCCTGTGGCAGAGCAGCAGGTACCACCTTGCCCTGTTTAATTCTCCTCTCAGATGGATTTTACGACCTTTGGAAGTGGCCGGTCTCTGCTTTCCAACGCCAGTGCCAATCCTAAGTGATCCAGACTGCGGTGACAGCGCGGCTCAGCAGCACTGCTGGCACCTCCTCCCATCCTGCACCGGAGTAGGAGTGAAAAGAGAAGAAGCAGAAGAGACATTTTAAGGGATGCTGCAGAATAACCATCTTTTGTGTGGCTTGGCTTCATTGCTCCTGAGAGCCAAACAAGCTCCTGGAGAAGATGCAAGAGGAGGATGGAAGTTGCACTGGGACTGGGCCGAGGTGGGAGCCAGCACAAGCAGGGGCAGGGAGCTCCAGGGGTGTGGGTGCTGGGCAGAGATGGGTGGGACCCACTCCCCAGCCCTCCCACAGCTGTGAGCAGTGCCATGAAAAACAAAAATGCAAATGGGGAACAAGAGCTTGAATGGTGAGGGATGAGGCAAAGGTGGGAAGTGAAAACCTTGAGGTAGTGATAGGCAGGTGGAGATGAATTCCAGGAAAGTAAAGTGCCGGCTCTTCAATGAGTTAATCACCAGGATCCCCTGGGAAACTGCCCTTGAGGGACAAGGGAGCAGAACAGAGCTGGCAGATCTTTCAGGATGCTTTTCAGAGAGAGCAAGAGCTCTTGATCCCCAGGTGTAAGAAATCAGGTAAGGAAGGCAAGAGATTGGCATGGCTGAGTCGTGACCTGCTGGTCAGGCTGCAGGGCAAGAGGAGATGCAAGGCAGCAGGAGCAGGGACAGGTAACCTGGGATGCTGTCAGGTTGTTCAGGGATGGGACAGGCCAAGGTGCAGATGGAGCTGAATGTGGCAAGAGACAAAGAATAACAAGGGCCTCTACAGGTGTGTCAGCATGAAAAGGAAGGGTCAAAGCAGGTGTGACAATTGGCAGACTGGTCACAATGGATGAGAAGATTGAGGCAACCTCTCTTTCCATCTCCCTTGAGTGGTGGAACCACAGCACAGGGATTGGAGGAGCAAAGTCCCTCCCACAAAGTCCCTCCCAGAGAAAATCAAGTTTGTGACCACCTGAGGAACCTGCACATACCTAAGACTATGGGACCTGATGAGATGCATCCCAGAGCCCAGAGGGAATCGTCTGATGGAGTTGCCAGTCACTCTCCATAGAATCTGAAAAGTCCTGGCAGTCAGGTGAAGTCTTGGATGACTGGGAAAGCAAAAACATTGAACACTGCCCTGTCAGCCTCCCCTCTGTGCCTGGGAACACCATGGACCAGACCCTCCTAGAAACTCTGCTGGGGCTCACGGAGGACAGGGAGGTGCCTCAGGACAGCCAGCAGAGCTTCACCAAGGGCAGGTCCTGCCCGGCCAGCCCAGTGGCCTTTAGGATGAAGTGACTGCATCCATGGACAAGGGAAGGGCTCCAGGTGTCATTTGTCTGGACTTCTGTAAAGCCTCTGACACTGCCCCCAGAACACCTTTCTAAACTGAAGGGAGACAGATTTGAAGGATGGACTGTTCAGCAGATGAGGAACTGGGTGGGCAGTCACACCCAGAGGGTCAAGAGCTCGCTGTCCAGGACGACACCAGTGGCGAGTGCTGTCCCTCAGGGGTCTGTTCTGGGACCAGCACTGTGGAGTGTCTCCACCAATGATGCAGCCCCTGGGACCGAGCCCCCTCAGCAGGTTTGCAGGTGACACCAAACTGAGTGGGGAGGGGACAGAGTGGCATCCACAGGGACATGGACAAGCTTGAGAAGTGGGCCAAGGGGAACCTCGGAATATTCAACAAGGCCCAATGTGCTGCACCTGGGATGGGGCAATCCCTGGGATCCACAGGCTGGGGAATGAAGGGATTTAGAGCAGCCCTGCCGAGAAGGACTTGAAGAAGAGATTTATGAGGGTGGTGAAATGCCAGCACTGTTGCCCAGAGAGCTGGTGGCTGTCTCATCCCTGGAAACATCCAAGGTCAGGTTGGACAGGACTCTGAGCAACCTGGTCTAGTAGAAGATGTCCCTGGCTTTTTGCAGGGGAGTTGGACTAATGGCCTTCAAAAGTCCCTTCCCACCCAAATACTCTATAAAGATCAAAAGAGAGGAGAGCAAATGGTTGGCTCAAGGCAATTTCTGAATTTTGGGATCAGGCAGCAATGACCTTTTCCAACACAGGGAAGGGCCAGTGCCACACCATGAGGGACCCAGGCGCTTTAACATCTCCCCAGGCAGAAATTTTTGGAGGATATGGGATGACCACCAAAGCTGTCAGCAACTGGAATGGTAGAAGGACTGAAGGAGAGCAACAAGGCAGCTGGAGTTTGTGATTAACACCATTCTGAAACACCCAGCTGGGCATTCATGGATAAAACAGTCGATATGTTTTATGCCTGATCTTCATGCCCTATTGCACATTCCTGGAATGCAATAAGTATTGCTATCCCATCCAGTACATGGGGTTTTATTGTAAGTCCCATATTCATAACATCAAGCACAAGGAGCACAGTGCAGGCCAGGTGAAATGTGATTTCAAATGATGGTTCTGGTCAGAAAGAAGGTCTGTGCCACATCCCAGCCCTGGCCTGACCTGTCTCTGCAGGAGCAGCAGCCAGAGCATCCAAAAGAGGGGAGCTGCCAGCCCCTCTCCTGCAGCACATGGGGGGATTGCTGAAAAACTGGGATGTGCCAACACCACAGCAGTGGTTGGAGCTTTAGCATCTGATGAGCCTATGAATAGAAAAGAGAGCTGCTGGGGAAGTGGGAGAGCGTGGTGGCTGCAGGTCAGCCCAGAGCCCAGGGATGGAGCCCTACCACAGCTCTTGCCTCCAGAGTAAATCCTGAGCATCTTCTGGATCTCCCTCCTGGAGCCAGAGCTGGGGTGGGGCGCTGCATGCCATGGGGCACCAGGGACCACCCATCCAGAGCAACTCACTCTGGGCAACACCAGCATTTATTCCATGAAAAAATGAACTTACAGGATGTTTTTTAATTACACTTGTTTTTTCAGAGTTCGTCCTTTCATCTGTTAAATAAAACACAATGCAACTACTGAGCTGTTCTCTCTGCGATCACAGAGCCGAGCCAAGCTGCACCCCAAGATCTGCAAGAGCTGCAAACATGATCCTAAACTAACACTCTGCATCTCCACTTTGATTTTAGGTGATTGCTCTGCTTTTCTGCTGAATTAACTTAAACCAATTCTGCTGCTTTGCCTGGTGTGTGGGTGGAAAAAAACTGACTTGGGAGGAAACCTGAGCCCAGTCCTGCCCTCTGTGTGACACCACGTCTACGCCTGTGGCCATATCAGCAACGTGACCTGTCCACTGCTAGGACAGCTCCTCTTCCTCACCGCCTGCTATTGCATAAGGGGTCCAAGCCTCACATCCCTCTGCTCCCAATCGCTCCCAGGGCTCTTGCATATCAAGGTTTTTCATGAGGAATCAGCAGCAAAACGCACAGGCTCTCAGTTGCACAAGGAAAATAGATCTTTGTTGGGTTCGTTATTCTCGTGGAGGGCGAGGGTGTGGTGAGGAGGGTTACAAATAAGGCCTTTTGAGAATACATTTAGCATTCAATACTTAACACTGTCTCAATAAAGTCCAGTCATGATCCGGCCCTGATCGGTGAGATCACAAATAGCTCCGTTGGTTGTATTTGTTTCGTGAACTGAATCAAAGGAAAGGTTCAGAGTTGTATTTTAAATGAATGACTCTGCTTTTGAAAGTACAAACTATATTGGCATCGCAAGGTTAGACATGGAGGAAACACCAAAGCTATGATGGGAGAGCGCTTCCGAGAGGCTCTGCATCGAAAATGTTTAAGAAACTATTCAAAGGAAAAGTAAATAGCACTCAATGTATGAAATGTATTAGTTCTGTTTTTATACCTATTTCAGAATTTATCCCAGGTTCTTATAAAATATATAAAACTGAGATACAAAGAATTAGCAATGTAACTTTGCATTTCAAATGATCTTCAGCTACAGGTTTTGCTTTAAGAAAACAGACACTTGAAAAGCAGCTGTTCTGTAGTCTCTAGATGCAGACACTTGAGTTCCTGGCAAACTTACCGTCAGTGGTTTTCTGAACTCCTCCACCATTGCAACTCTCTCCTATAATGAAACTCAACATTTCACCATTAAGTTTTTCTGCTCGTGGTTTCAAAGAGAGGACGTTACCATTTCCCAGCATCAGTTTCAAAGTTCCTTTTTTTCTTTTTTTTTTCCCCCTTTTTATTTTCTTTTTTCTCTTTTTTTTTTTTTTTTTTCCCTTTATGAGCTTTAAACCACAGGGTGAATCCATGAAATGAGGTAAGTAAATTTGGCACATTTTTAGTCATGTCCATAAAACTTTTGGTAAGTTGTATCAGTGAACAATATCGTTTTTCATCGTGAGTTACAGGTGCTTTCGAAGGGGGGTGGTTAGTACTTAACAACTGGAATGTTTCTAGTAAAACCAAAAGGCATAGCTGCAGAAAACACTCACAACCCAATGTTGATAGAGAAGTAAAAATATATACAATACAGTCACTTGTTCATAGTTTGGCACAATTTTTTGTTGTTGTGGGTAATAGTGCATAAACTACTGTACAACAGTATGACTTTTAAAACAGTCTTTCACAGAGAATACCAGATTAGGTTTGCTTTCAAATAATAAAATTCCCACAATTTCAAACTCTTCGATTCAGCACTTACATTTCAACAGACCACAAGGCAGATTTCGAAAAGGAACCGATGGGGGGAAAAAAAGAAAAAAACAACCGAAAGAAAAAAAGGTAAGAAAAGAACCAAACATCAACCGTCTTTCTAGAAAAGGGAGTCTCTTCTTCAAATACAGGAAAACCCAAAAATGCTGTTTCTGCTTTAAGAAGAATGGAGTCTGATTCCCTGCAGGAAAAAATCAAACATTTGATGCCATCTTAGTTAGCTCGTCTGGAGTCACCACGACGGAGCGAACGCGCTAAAGGCGGGCGGGTAGAGAAGATGCAGCTTTAGATGATGCAGGTTAGGAGACACAACAGCAGAGGGGGCCAGAAAGCACTCAAAAATTGCCACGTGAAGCTCAATTAGGAACGAGTTCTCATTTGCAAAGTAAAGAGCCTTTAAGTTTTGAGATCTTGGCTTTTGGATGCAGAACCTCTTTTTTTTTTTTTTGTGGTTTATTTTTTACAAAATGTTCCAAAAAAAAAAAAAAGTCTTTCCTCGTCAAAATCATTAAAAAGAGCATGTAATCATGTTTTTTTTTAAGTTTTTTTTTCTTTGTTTTTGTTTTTCCCCCAATAAATAAGTAATTAAAAACTGAAGAAGCCAAACAGCAGAAAAGAGTAGCCTTGTTAGTTTTTTTAACCCCAGCCAAGCCAGAAAATTGGTCATTCTTTTAGGTAGCTTGCAAGTCAGAAGTATTTCCATGCATTTAAAAATAATAATTAAAAAAACCAAACAAACAAAAAAAAAGAAACCAACCCCAAAACCAAAACCAACCAAAACTGTAAAAGGGGAATGTCTTTTTTTTTTTTTTTCATGCAAACTTTTGCTTTCAGGAAGGAAAAACTGAGGAACAGCGGGCCTAGCAGGTGGGAGGGAGGTTAGGGGCATTCCAGCCAGTTTGGTGCAGCATTACCTCAGTTTCTCAAAAGCAGCTGTCACGGGTGGGTCCTTGTGGGGCTGCTCGCGGTCCGTCCGCTTGATTTTACAGTTCTCATCCCTCAGTGATTTCGAACTGGATTTATGACGGTAGAGTTTTTTATGGGTAGGTCCATTATTGCCTAAAGTGCTCAGGTTACTATAGTTTTTATCAAAAAAGGGAGCGTGAATGTCCGTGGTGAAGCCGGTGGAGCAGTTGGGGCGACCGGAGTCGCAGGTCACGGCTTTGCTGTTTTTGCTTGAGCCCTTGTTGTTCGACTTGTGGTTCTTCGCCGCCCCCGGCGAGCCACCGTTCGCCTTCTTCTTCGACTCTTGGGACGTCCCTGCCAAAATTTTAAGAGTTTTCAATTTCAGGCTGTTGGACTCCGGTGACCGGAATATGTCTGGAACGCTGTTGTGGCTGACGGGCCCCCACAAGGGCTCGATGGAGGCCATCATAAACCTCTGGACATCGGCCATTCCCGACGCGATGTTGGACAGGATGTTGGAAGGCTCCTCGAACTCCCTCTGGTCGTCGTCCAGGAGGCTGGTGGCATTGCCCAGGCTGGCCTCCGACCAGCCCGTGCCCCCCTCTTTTCCCAGTGCCCACTCTCCAGAGAGCCCGTTGTGCTTGCCCAGCTTCACCCCTGCCGGGCTGCAGTGCTGAGTGCCCTCGGCCACACCTTTGGTGGCCGTGGCCACGGTGCCCAGCTGAGTGACCGCCCTGCCACCAACAGCCGGAGCCTTCTCGCCGTTGACTCCTGCTGCATTTTTCCCTTTCCTGGTGGATTTGGGTGCCTGCCTGGAGTTTTTCCCTTGCGGCTTATCGGTGCCTTTGTTGGTTTTGGGTGATTTTTTCCGGGTGGCTTTCTGGGAAGAGCTTTGGTTTGTACCCACATTCTTGCTGGATGAACTTTTCCTCTTCGATTTTGACACTTTGCTATTGGTGCTAATTTGACCAGATGGCTCATTAAATGTTGACAAGCATGGACTCTTTTCGAGAAGGCTGACAGAATCTTCATCGTTGAACATATGGAACTGGAACTGGTGATTATTTAAAGCAAACCCATTATCTGCCTGATCCTCGGTCTGCAGGACCCCACAGTTCCACTTGACCTTCTCGGAGCTGTTGAGGGAGGCCTGGGGACTCTCCTGAAAGCCCTTCAGGGTGCCCAGAGGCTTGGCATCGGAGCCAGCTATCTGCGGGGACAGGTTGGGAGTGTCTGGAGGGGACATCTCCGAAAGCGATGACTGGCGGAACCTATCAGGCGTGAAGTTGGAAATGTCTAAAAGGTCCGTGGACTCCTTCAGAGGGGTGATTTCATCTATGCTCTGCTGGATCACTAGCTTGGGACTGCAGTGGGCCAAGAAATCATCATTAATATCATCCTCGCCATCCTTTTCACAAGACTTTAAACTTAAAGAACTGTAATTGCTAGAACTAACTGACAATGAACCCACTGAATCAAAACTAATGAGCCTGCCATCATCCGTATTGAGTGTACCTCGTTGGAAATGAAAGCGCCCCTCTCCATTATTGAAATGACATGACTGATAAGAATCATCAGACTGCACTTGTTGGCTATCCGGCATGTAATTTTTTTGGTATAGCAATTTGCCGCTATTCAGATTGACTTGAGCGTATCCAGAGGTGGGGAGGCCATCCGTGCCCGGGGCAAACTCACTCGGCATTCCGGCCGCCTCCGGCACGTCCCTGGGGAAGTCCTGGCGCTCGCTGCCCTTGCTGGCCGGCCACATGCTGCCGAAGCCGCCCTGCTCCATCTCCAAGTGGCCGGGCGACTGCTGCAGCTCCGACTCGGAGGGCGGGGAGAGCACGCAGCTCTGCGCCGGCTGCAGGGACGGGAAGGGCTTTTCCGGCGGGACGATGCTGGGGAGCGGGTGCTGCTGCTGCTGCTCGGAGGGGTGCTGGGCGAAGTACGGGATACCGGGGTTGCTCGACAGATCCGAAGCATCTAGCAACGTCTGCAGATACCCTCCGGGGATCAGGGGTACATTGGTGGTGATATTAGCAGATGGCAGAGGCTTGTCTGAAGAGGAGGTGGATGGTAGGAAAGGAGAATTTTTAGCAACCTTATCCTCGTGGCACTCTGGGAGATGGGAGCTGTCTGAAGCACAGGGACTGTTTTCGTCCTTCAGACGCGCTGCAGAGTCCTGGTTTTCCAGTGCTGGGGAGTCCTCTGCCGTGCTGGTGGCAGCTTTGATCTTCTTGCACTTCAACCTGGCTTCACTTTTGAATTTGATTCTGCGGAGCACCTTCCGCTCTGTCCCCTTGTGCTCCCGCTCCTGCGGTTTGCATTTCACGGCGATGCCCGCGATGTCGTGGACGTGTAATCCGTTGGCACAGCTGGGGGCGGCGATGGCTAACGCCGGCAGCCCTTTCAGGCCCACGTCCTCCTTACTGCTGCAAGGCTGCTTGTGATCAGAGGAGCAAGAGCCCAGCTTGTTCACTGATTGCTCGATGGCTTTAATTCTTTGAATCCGGTGCCTGTTTGCTAGCTTGCATTTTCGCTTCCGTGGGTGAGGGAGGAACGAAGCATCTGAGCCGTTAAGATAGAAATTCTGCTTGTGGTAGAGAGACGATCTGAGCAAATCCAGCCGGCTCTGCTGCCTCTCCTGCCAGAAGCCCTTCAGCGGGGCCAGCTTCTTGTACTTGCTGAGCAGCTCCTCGTTCAAAGTAACAGTTGTCTCGTTGGCATCCACTTTGCTGAGCTTCACCAGCATATGCTTCTCCCCTTTAAACCTGTTAATGATGATGTACTTGATGATAACGGGGGGCTCCTTGCGAGAGACTTTTCGCCGTTTCTTGGGGCACCACTCATCGTCGTCCTCCTCCTTGGGCCCGTCCGGGAGCCACTCCTTCTTGTCCAGGATCTTCTCGTTCTCGATGGAGTCCACATCGTACAGGTAGTCGTCGCTGTATCGCACTTTCCTCTTCGCCCGCAGCCCGTAGTTCTGCTGGATGAAGGAGCCGGAGTGGTCCCGGGCCAGGTACCGGCTGCAGTCCTTGATATCCCGCAGCACATCGTAGGAGGACTCCGTGCAGGTGCTGTCGTCGCTGAACTCCCCGGAGTCCTCTGTTGAATTCACCGAGTCCAAGAAGTGGCTCCTCTTGGAGCCCACGTACTGCACCATCTCTGTGCTGTTGCAGGATTTATTTAAGGCAGCTTTCTCCTCCTCCTCACCGTCCTCTTCCTCGCCGTCCTCCTCCTCCTCCCCCCAGATGATGCCTTCCTCGGATTTGAATTGAGAAGGGTCGGCGGCACCGCTGGGCCCCCTTTTCAGGGTGCTCCTGCTGTCCCTTTTGGTGCAGTTGCTGAACACGCTGGGGAAGAAGTTGAACTGGGCGTCCTCCTGTAGGGTGGTGGTCTTCTCCCTCACATTGTCTTGGAAAGATTCGTATCTAATCTTTAGGGAGCAGACGTCACTTCCCAAGGTGGAATCGTCGTCATCGAACATGTAATTGTCCACGTCTTCCTCAGAAAACAGATTTACTGAAAGCTCATTTTTGGAGCAGAGGTCAAGCAGCTCAATTTTACTTTCACTAATGAAAGATTCAAAATAGCCCCATTCCTGGTTGGGATTTGTTAGTAAAGGTTCCTCACCATTGCATTTGTCTAATAGTAATCCCTCGTAATAATTTTTCTGAGTGGGGTCCTCTGAATCACTGTCAGATTTTTCTGCATCTCTTTTGTCCGCTGCCCTCGATTTATGCATAGGGAAGCTTAAAAGCTGGTCTGAAAGCAGTTGATCCCCATATCTCATGGTTTCTCCTGTGCTCATGCAGTGAATCCCTATATCAGAGACCGAACAGGTGTCATAATCCCTATTTATATCCCCCACTTTCAAGCTTATTCCCGGCTCCGCATCAATGCCGTCCTTGGATTCAATAAAGCAGCCCAGACAGGTCCGGCTCGGCTGCATCAGGCAGTCTCCCGTCAGCGCCGACATCCCCCCGGGCTCCATCATGGTGAAGGGCGCCTTCTCGCAGTTGCCCGGCAGCGACCAGGAGCTCATGCCCTTGGTCACGCAGGACGTCAGGGAGATGGCGTGGGCGGAGGGGTCGTCCGAGGCGTGCTCGGGGACATCGGTGAGGCGCAGCGGCGACTGCGGGCTCAGCGGGCACGGCTTCTTGGCCGTCGGGGCACGGTGGCACGCGGGGCCCTCCTTGGCGGCCGCGCTCAGCGCCGGGAACGGCGCCGCGGCCTCGGCAGCGCTGCAGGGCCTCTCATCGCCGTCCAGGGCCTGCGACTCTGCGGGGATGGAGGAGAGGAAGAGAAAGAGAAAAATAGAGAGGGGTTACCGCCCTCGTAGGTCTCAGGCTCACCACCCCACTCCCTTCTCCCAGGGCTTGGAGGTGACTTTCCCCAAGTGCTCCTTTCCCAGCACTCCTTCCCTCCTGGGTGCTGTTAACGTGGTGATGTGCGTGGAAGGCAGAGGTAAACGCGCTGCTCCTGCAGCCAGCTGGAAGGGGGACAAGAGCACGTTTGAAACACGCAACCCATCCGCTCTTCCCTCCTCATATCCATACGGTTACCTGGAAACTGCCTCTCAAAGCTCACAATGTTATTAAAAAAAAAACAAAACAAGCCTAATAAAAATGTTCTCATTAACATTGAAAAAATTAACAGGAAAATAAGATTCTGAAAGAAATAAAGCACCCTCCCCCCTCTGCGGGGTCTGAGCTTGCACACACCTGAGCTGCTTTACTGCTCCGGGGTCAGGAAGCGATGGCTGATTTTAAAAACCCAGCAGTCTTTTTGTCACTGTCCATGCCAAGGGAAGGCAGAAGATAACACAGAGTTTAAAGCAATTATTGTTAGAATTATTGTGGGGTTTGCCATTCTTTCCTAATCGCTAAAAATGCCTTTTTAGTCATGTAAGGATTTTTTAACCTAAGGATTTTTTTAGTTTTACCTCGTTGCGCTTCTTTTATGGCAGAATAAAGTTATGAATGTACTTTTATCTGACTCCTGGCTCAACGGACGGTATGACCCTTGAAATTTAAATACGATGTCTTTTCATCCATGAACACGCTCTGATATCTCTGTATTAAAAAAAAATATATTCCAGTGAGTGCATTCATCCCAGCCAGAGAGCTCTGCCGACTCGGAGCCTGGTGCTTTTGTCATGGCTCAGGTCTTTCCTTTTCGGTGGCTCCACTGAAGGCAGAGGGGCGAGAGCTTTCCAAGGAGGCACAAGTGCTTTAAAACACAACTGGAGCACCAGGATGTGGCATTAAGTGGGGCATGCAAAGGGATTTATTGGGCTGCTGCGACCTTCCACAAGTGCTCTCATTCCAAACTGAGAGAAAAGGGAGACCCCTGCGTCCTTGGCAGCCTGGGCAGGGGAGGTTTGTGCTGGCACCATGGAAAACCCCCCAGGTGGGGAGGATGGAAAGGAACAGGAGCCATGGAAGGACTGGGGTGCCTGCCTGTGCCAAGCAGGAGGCCAAAGCCCCCCTAATTTCATCCCAAACAGTCCCATAAATTTCATGCTACAGGGGCCTCAGGGAGGGAGCCATCCCTGAACAAAGCACAAACTGCAGCTGGAGCCTCGCAGCGCTCCCAGGACTTTAAACCTTTTCCCAAAGACTCCCTAACTCCAAGCAGAAGTGCAATGCAATGCCTGTCATCATCTTCAGCATGAACAACTTGGAAAAGGCCAGACTGGCTCGCTTGAAAATGGTTAAAAAAAGGAAATAAATAAAAAAGCTGATTTTTGAGTCCCTCCCACCAGTCTTCAGATCAGAAATGCAGAGGTGGTATCTTTTTCCTTAAGCACCAAAACAAATTAACCAGTGCAGTTCCACTTCAGAAGTAAAATAAAATAAAAACCAGCTTGGAGCTGACAGGAAGCATGGAAAATTTCAGGATAAAAGAAGAATGTCTGTGAATGCTGTAAGACTCAAAGAAGGGGGAGGCAGAAAACTGAAATTCAATCTGAAAAGCTGCATTCAATAGGCAAAGCTGCTATTATATAAAATAAACTGTCTCTGGGCATTTCTTTAGGTTTATACTTGTGTGAGTGAACTTAACTCTTGTGAAGTACAAATGCCAAAACCTGATTTTCTGTGGCTCTGTATCAGCCTAAAATCAGGCCTGTGTTCAGCTGATGCTCCAAGGGAATACAGTTCACACACAGAATGCTGGAGAAACAAAAACCACTTTTCCCAGTTTCCCTCAGCATCCACCCAACAGCACACGGGCAAGGGGAGGTGGCAGCTCCGGGGCTTGGTGCTGGCTCCTGGCCGTGGATTCAGCAGCAGCTCCCACACACCAGCATTCAAACTGAAAGGTTCAACTGACAGAGGGGAGGCTGGGATGGGATGTGGGGAAGGAATTCTGGGCTCTGAGGGTGGGCAGGCCCTGGCACAGGGTGCCCAGAGAAGCTGTGGCTGCCCCTGGATCCCTGGCAGTGCCCAAGGTTGGATGGAGCTTGGAGCAGCCTGGGACAGTGGAAGGTGTCCCTGGCCATGGCAGGGGGTGGCACTGGATGGGCTTTAAGTTCTCTTCTAACCTAAAGCACTCTACAGTGTTCTGTCTATTTAAAGCACTTTTTAAGCCCTGTTTAATTGAATTCCATGGAAGTGGTATGAGGTCCTAAAAATCCCCTCCTCACTGCTCAGGGCAGTACTGATTTTGTTGTCCCCTGGATCAAACAAAGGGACCATGGCTACAAAATCCCTTTGCAGCTCCAGCAGCTGCAGCTTGACCCTGTGTGGTCAGGATGGAGATGGGCTGGCAGGGACAGACACCTCCCAAAAAACATCCCGGGGCAAGTGTGAGCCTGTGCCTCACCTGCCACCAGCATGAGCCGTGGGGCCCTCATGGGCACACACGTGGCTGGAATAGCTCCAAGGTTTTGGTAAAGAACATTTGTCTCTGCCACTTTGTTTAGAGCCGACAGGATGATCTGAACATGTCAGAGGACCAAGTCCTTGATATCTAACAGGATCAAATTTATATATAAATAAAATCTATCTCTCTAGCTGTCTATTTGTCTCTCTATCTCAAGATTTATGGGCCAATACAAAATGTAAAAAGCCATGAAATTAAACACGGAACACATTGAAGAATGAAAGCATCAGGCTGTGCCTCACCTCTGCATTTACTATGGCCAGAGATTACAGTCCAAATGACCTCAGAAAATGCTTGGAGGCTTATTTGTTTCAATCAGGGTTTCAGACAGCTGAGCACTGTTTCTCCTAATTAGTTATTCTGAAAGCAAATTTAGAATTGATGAAGTAGATACAAAGTTGGGGATTTGGGAAGGCTGCTGCAAGGGGCTGATCCTTCCCCACCCATTTGATGGCTCCCAGGAACACCTGGGACCTGTCTGTGCAGAAAAGGGATGACAGGAGAGGGAATCCCATGTGCTGGGTGATGGGACACAGGCAAGAACCAGCTCACACATCCAACCTTCCCTTCCCACTAATCCTGGCTTCTCTCTCCTACCCCATCTCTAATTTTCCCCCAGTTTGTAGGGACTAAATATCCTTCAGCCAAATTTTGCTAATACTGCCTGATGGGATTCATAATGCTAAGAGAGGGAAAACTTCCCAAGAAACAGAGGGGCTACAAAGTCCTGGATGACTTTTTTCCCCCAAGAAACCCAACTAAAATCTTTAATTCAAACTCCATGTGCTCATAAACATTTCCAGCCATGCCCGTGCACAGGTAAAAGCAGTTCTTGTTAAGGCCTAAAAAGGTGTAGATTTATGGCTGGAATGATTCCTGTGCAGAAAACACCCATTTACTCCCCTGCTCCACATTGCAGAGATACCCACAAACTGCTAATATTAAATGCACAAAAGGGATTAGGAAAATAAGTTGGCTTCCAAGTTGTCGCTGCTCCCTCATGTACCATAATTAAGTTCCTTACCATTTTCTTTCACCCCATTAATCAGGATAGTTTCTTGGTCTTCTGAGGCACAATCCTGCTCTTGTTGGTCATCCATCAATTTAACCTCTTTCTGTTCACTCCATGCCCCACTGCATCTGGCCAACCTGCACATTTCCAGAAACACAACCACAGTCAGTGCAATCCCCAGGATCAGCTCAAGGAACCGTGAATAAAAAATAACAACAATAAAACACCCCCACACAGCCTCACACGCTGCCTGCATCCTCCTTAAGAGGACAAATCCAATTTATTTAGGCTCTCGGCTTGTCACTTTTCCACTCCAAAAGCCAAGTCCCATGTATTTCCAGCAAGGTGGAAATGTTGTCTATCAGCATTTCCTCCCCCAGACTCCTGCCGTGGGAGGTGGAGAGGGGCTCAGCCCCTCTGCTGGACCCTCCACATCACCCAAAATTGCTGTGCAAAGGCACATTAGTCACGTCCAGCCAGGAAAGCCCATCCAGCTCCAGATGGATCAGGGCAGACATGAAGGAGAAAATTCATCCCAGCCCATCAACAGCAACTCTGCGATGGGGCTGGGAAAAAACACAGAGACGGGAGTGACAGCTGCTCACCCTCTGCCACTTCCAAGCAGTGGCAGGCACGAGGAACTTCCCCAAAGAGCACTTTCTTGTGGAAAAGTATCTCCAGCCTCACTGTTCACCATGAGAGCTCCATCCCTGGGAGCCCCACACCCCTGAGACTGCCCCACTGTCCCCCCTGGGTGAAGCTCCAGTGAGTGATGAGCAGCTGAGGCTGACTGGAGCTTCACCAAGCAAAGAACACGAGATGAGGATCCAGCCCAGAGCTTCTCCCCTCCTCCACTGAGGTCCCCCCATCCTTCAAAGCCACCACCTGCCTACAGAGAGGGAGTGGAGCAACAGAGTGATGTGGCTGAAACCATGGGTGGCACTGGAGAACCCTCATCAGGGCTCCTGACTGACAGAATTTCACTTCTCTGACTGCAAATTCAAGTCAAAATCTATTTTATGCCCTTCTGGCAACTCGAACTCGATTTTTTCTCTCTCACAGAACAGGTACTAGATTGCAGCATTGGTTTAGGTGTTTTTCTGGGTTTGGGTTTTTTTTTTTTGTTTGGCTTTTTACTTCTCACATCAACATTTGTCAGTGTCTGCTGTTCCCACAGCGCTCACTGCCCTGGGGTTCAGCAGCCAAACTTCATTCATATTCAGATTTGCAGTGGAGTCCTCTTAATTAACGTGAAATCTTTACAACCGCCTTAGTAAGTGAAACCTTCACCCAACTTAAAGATGTTGTGACACCGAGAGGAAGATAAGAATAACAAGCATCAGTAACTCCATTCCTTTGCATATTTAGAGGAATATTTTACTAACCCCGAGAGTTTTCCTTTGATGCAAATCCCCATCTCAAAGCTCTCCAATGCCAGCCTGTTTGCTGTGGTAAAGACCCCTTCCCTGCCAGCACCCTCCCCACACCCTGAGCTCCCTCTGTGGCCTTTCATTGCTGACATGTTGGAGCAGGAGAGGCTCCCAAAGCCAGAGCAGAGATCAGAGTAATTTCTCCATGGAGGAGATTAATGTCTGAGTGTGGAAGGTGCTCTGCATCTGCTGCTGACAGGCTACAGCTTCGTGCCTCCTTCCTATCTCCTGCCTGTTAAATGTGCCATAATTAACAGAAGTATTAATAAATTAAGTTTTTAGAATATCTATGAATGGAAATATTAATAAAGTATTGCCAGCCTCAGGAGAGCCAGAGGGGTCTCAAGAGACCAGAGAACCACACAAGGGCCAGGGTGGCTGCTGGGGAGGGGCTGAGGAGTCACAGCAGGGTTTGGGTGGGAAGGGACATTAAAGCCCAGCCAGTGCCAGCCCCTGCCAGGGGCAGGGACACCTCCCACCAGCCCAGGTTGCTCCAAGCCTGTTCCATGAGGAAGGAATCCATCTTTCCTGGATTCTGATGGATACTCGAGGGCCAGCCTTCATGGAGAGAGCAGGGAACAGACAGGGCCAAGCAATGAGCACGCAGCCAGCCAAGCAAACAGGCACAAAGGGAGAGCTTACAGACCTTCAGCCTCGTAGGACTGTGATTTTTTGGGATGTGTGTGCACAGGGAGGAGGGAAGCACACAGGGATGTTCCCAGTGGATGAGATCCAAAGGCTGGAGAAGACAATGAAGACAATGAAATGCAACAGCAAAGGGGATGTGCCTGGGGACAACTCATGTCCTCGACTGCAGTGACCCAGAGAGCAGAGCTGAGCTCCAGGACCAGCTGGGAAGAACTGAGAAGGGCCCAGATGGGGGAATCCTGTCACAGGGTCAGACAGAGATGAAGCACAAATGGGACAGACAATTCAAGTCTGCTGAGTCCTGCTGAACAAGGGGACCTTTGGGACCAGCGTGAGCAGGAAAGGTGAGACCCCAAAAGGGACGGGAGAAACAGCAGCAACTGGGAAAGGAAAGCTGGATGGGATGCAGAACAGCAAGGAACAGAAGGCAGGGGATAACAAAGAGGAGAAGAACAGCTGGGTCCCAGCAAGAAAAACTAAACCAGGAGAGACCTGGGGGATAAAGGTGGTGCCCAGAGAATAAACTGGGTAGCAGCAGAGCACGGAACACAGGAGTCATCTGCAGACTGAGGTAGAAAAGGGAGAGATATGGATTTCAGATGGTGTCAGGCCATCGAAGAGAGGCATGGCTGGGGTCACACTATTATAAAGAGCTGGCAGGGAGAAAATCAGGCACCAGCTTGAAGTTTATGAACCTGACTGGAGCCAGAGTGGATGGAGGAAGAGGATGGAGGACAGAAGGGATGGGCAAAGACGTGGGGTAGGATGAACTCAGGGCCTCTGGAGGAGGAGGAGGGGAGCACAGGGGGCTGGCTGTGCTTCAAGGACAGGCACAGCACATTCAGTCACAGGGAGGGGTTCAGAAGCTTTTCAAAACTTTTGCTGATTGCACCACAGACTTCAGGGCATCGGCCTGCTAAGATCACAGCTGGCACCACAGAAAGTCACTGTTTAGCAAGGAGATGGAGGGGAGGGAGCAGTAGGAAGCAAGCAGTGGAGCTGAACAATAATCCAAGCAGTTTGAAGCACAAGATGGACAAATTAATGGACAGGAGGAGAGGATGCAGAGCTGTGGTAGCAATGCACAGGGCTCAGTGACCTGGAGAAACCCTTTCAGCCCTATGGCTCAGGTCAGCTGAAAGACTGCAAGTGCCTCTAAAAACCCTCAGCATCACAGCTGAGCAAATTCCCCATTCCTCCCAAATCCTGTCAATTTTCCTATTTCTAGTGCTAACAGGGCCACACAAAACCTGTTAGTGACCAGCCCATGTGCACATGTCTGGGAGAACACACACACAGCATCACAATGGAGCCTCTGCCACAAACCTCCTGCTGCCTTCGGGCAGGTCCTTCAGCCCAGGGGGCCAAGAAACCTGAAAGAGCCTTTTGTTCTCTTTTAAAAACCCTCCTGAGACACTCAGGATGTTTTATGGGTGTCGGTGTTGCTGGAGTAGAGGCAAACGTGGTTGGAAAATGATGTCCCAGCTGAGGCTCCACCAGCTCCCTCTGCTCCCAACATGGAGCAAGATCCCAGTGGAATGTCCCTTCACCAGTTCCTTGGAGTAAAATCAGATTAATTCTTGTTCTAGAAATTCCTGGAATTGTAGAATCCCAGTATCATCAGGGATGGAAGGAACCCTTGAACAGAGAAGGGTTTTAGCTTTTTTGCAAAGCTAAAAATCCCGAACACGTTCCCTCACTCACCTCCAGTCACATAAATGATGGACCTGCTGTTCACTTAAGCCCATCCAAACTTCAGGATTTGAGCATGTTCCTGTTAACACTAATTTTACAGAGACAAAAGGGGAAATGCCATCCTTTCATACAACCAAAAAAGCATCTGCTCAATGGCTGCCCTCTACAAAGACAGCAACAAGTTGCTTTGCTTCTTTGTCAGCCAGAAAATGCCCATTTTTCCCAGGCTGGTGCAGCTTTTCTGAATGGATTAATTCACTCAGTCAGAGGTGCCGTGGGGAGATGGCATCCCCTTCAGCCTCTCCAGCTCCACAGATCCCCAGATGCCAACCCAAGGGGGAATTGTGCCAAGGGACCTGCTGGAGAGGTCTCCTGCCCCTGAGGACTCCCTGCAGACTCTGTTTTGAGAAGCAGCAGTGATTTGGCTCATGGCATTTCCCAGCAGAATCAGGGATGGTCACAGTGATGCCCTGGATAAAGCAAATGAGTTGGTGTTGATTGCCACAGAATCCAGTGCTTGGCCACTTAAATCTCTGCATCTGTATCTCTGTATAATCTATAAATACAAATATTTACCCACTGCTGGTTGCACATCACCTCATTGATGTTTCCTGGGTACAATCACAGAGCTCAATACTCTCTGCTCAGGCAGAGGAGGGGGAAAAAACCTACCAGGTAAAAATAAGAAACAGCCCACGAGCCTGACTGAAAGCCCAGCTGCACACGTGGGAATTCTATAAGGTGGACAAGATCCCGAGCTGGTGATGGCTGCTCTGGAATTAAAGTTGCAAGAGTGCTTCATTTTCAAGCTGCAAAAACAAATGGCCACTCACACCCAGACAAACCCCAACCTGCCAGCTCCTATTTACACACAGCTTCCACATCCTGAGGGTTGTAGCTCATGAGGGTAGATGGAGAGGGAGTACCCAAAGTGAAGGAGAAGCTTTTTATGGAGAAGTGGGGGAAGAAAGCAAAGAAGCAGAAGAAGAAGAAGAAGAAGCTGTGGCTTTTTTTCCTGCAGAATTGTGAATAAGTGCAGGTGTTCTATATATGCAGTTGTATCTTTCAAAAAAAGAGCTTTAGAGAAATTAATTACATGTCAGAGCCTCTGACAGGTCTTTTAAGAATTGTGATACTTTTGAATGAAAACATTATATACTTAAAAAGAAATACCATGTAAATGTCTCCGAGATATTTACAGTCAGTGGAGTAATAGTAGGAGAGGATTCAGCTCTCCCGTGGATGGGGGATGCTGAACACACCCACATCCTCTGCCCAGGCAGGACCTCAGCCCTGCTGCAGGAGCTCAGAGCAGAGCTCAGGGCCAGTTCAGGGCCTGGGAACACAACCCAGGCTCTCCCCAGGACGCTGAGCCCTCTCTCTGCCCTGCAGGCTCCATCCCTGAGCACCCAGCTCCTCTCAGCAACAAGGACACCACACACCCCTCCTGTGCTGACACGGGCAGCTCGAGCTCTGCAGAGGACAAGAGCCAGCTGGTTTTCTGTTTGGTTGGTTTTTTCTTGGGTTCTTTTCCACCTTTTTTTTCCCCTCTTTAGTCCCACAGCAGGACACAGGACAGAACTTCCCATGGGGAGATTGTGGTGAGGCCAGGCTGGTCATGCACTGACCTGAAGGACGCTGTCTTCCTACCAGATTCTGAAATTTCCTTGAAATAAATCCCCCTGTAGCCCCTCCAATGCTCCTAGGCTAGCCCAAACCTTAGGGGGCTTTGGAGGAATATTTCATGGACAGGACAAAGGATCCAAAAGAGGCTCTGACCCCCAGCTGCAGTTCAAGACGTTTATTCCAGGTGGTCTCCAGAGGGAAAGAGAGCATGCACAGAGGAACAGGGTCTTTTCTTAGCTTTTGCCAGAGAGGGGCAATTTGGGACACAGCCAATGGGGTCAGCAAGGGGAGGAAGGGTTAAACTGCATGGATACAGGCTCCAGGGGTCCCTGAGGGGGGAGAAACCATTCCCCAGGGGAATGTAACATTTCCTGATCCTTTTTATTCCAGGGATGCCACTTGATCCTTGCTTTTTCACTGTAACTTCATAACTGGGGGATGAAGTGTTCAAAATTTTCACTTGCCAGCAAATGAGGGTGTATTTTAATGCTGACAGCACCTTTCTGAGAAAATGAATTCCATGAATTCACATTTCTACCTAGGCCAAGGGTCTCTGATTTTTTCACAGAGTAAGGAAAAAATGCAGAGTACCTGAGGTTTCCCACTCTGACAGGGTCAGAGAGGTGAAGATCCTAAGGAAAGGAACAGACTGAAATCATCCTCCCACCATGAAGAGCTGCTCCAGTCCATGAAAGGGATGTTGGACTCCAAGTTCTGGTTTCAGAATTTCCCAGGAAAATCTCACAAGGAAAATGCATCTCCCAGCAGTTCCCTGAGCTCTTCCTATCAATGATGGTGAGTACACTGGAGAAAAACCCAAATGAAGGAAAAATAGGAAACAAAGAAGGGTTTTTTGGGTCAATCCCAGCAGTGAGGTATCTAAAACCCTACAAGAAGGTGAGGCCTGATAGAGCCAACGTTAGCTGAGAATAGGTTCAGGTATAAATACAGATAAAACCTCCAATTAGGAATAAATCTGGGGGGGGAAATAAAGTTGATTAAAAAAAAAAAAAAAAAGGAGCTTGCAGAGAAAATGGAGAACACAAAAACCATGAAAAGAGGAAACAATTTCAGAACTGGTGTGTTCCCAGAAGGTGTAAAGGATGGATGAGTTGTTAATATTCATAGCAAGCCTCCACTTTTCCTCAGCTGAAAGCAGATGCAACAATTACTGCAGAGCCCAAGCCCCAACTCCAGCAGACCCCCAGATATGATATTAAGAACAGGCTATTTAAAGCCAGCTCTCAAATAAATGACAGTTTCTGACCTTACTCTGGGAGGACATAAGGTGTGAGTGTTTCAAGACCTGTCACAAACAACTTTAAGGCAAAAGGAAGGAAGTGAACAAAATTACAGCCTTCCTGACAAAGCACATGTTAAATACCAAAGGAGCTTTCTCTGTAAATGTATTCTCAGACATCAAGAGCAGCAGCGTATCACAAAGGGAAAAAGGTGGCAATTAAAATCCTGGAGGAGCTGAAACGCATGAGGGAGCGTCTGAAATGTGGAGGGTTTCAGCATAATACTGTCCTGGGTTAGGGAAGGGAGAGCTGCCAGAGCCCAGAGAGGAGAGCTCCAAAATGCAAAGCAGGAAAGGGAAGAGTCAGGGAGGAATCACTGGAGAGGAGGGGAAACTCATGGGGAAATGGAGACAGAGAAAATGGAAGGGAAAATGATGGTCCAGGGCCACAAACAAAGCTTGTTGGTCTTTGAGCACAGCTCCACTCCATGTCCCCACAGACAGCGATCAAGGACCTGAGAAAACCTTGATGACTCAAGTAAGGAAGAATTAAATATCCCTTTTTACCAAAAGTGGGATGCATTTGCACATGGGGCCAGGTAAATATTCCCCTGAGAACAATGAGCGTGAGGAAATGCAGGAACCCAGGTGGGCCACATGAGGGTTTCAATGAGTGCACCCCATTCTGAGGACAAAAAGAGCATAAAGAGAATTCCTGCCCACCAAGAGCAAGGGAGGACGATTAAGAAGAGACACTGGGGTTTTTTTGGTCATCCTCTCATATTTTACAGAAGTGGAAGGAAATGAAGCAATAATTAGTGTCAGCAGCTGCATAGTTTTGAAAAGCACTGGCAAGTGAGGGGGAGATTTTCATCTCCTGAAAATGAGTAAGAACACAAACTTTGGGTTAGCTGTGATGGCCGGAAGTAAAAACCATTTCTAATGAACAGAAGCACAGAATTCCTGGATTGGAAAGGACCTTAAAGCCCATCCCACCCCCTGCCATGGGCAGGGACACCTCCCACTGTCCCAGGCTGCTCCAGCCCTGTCCAGCCTGGCCTTGGGCACTGCCAGGGATCCAGGGGCAGCCACAGCTGCTCTGGGCACCCTGTGCCAGGGCCTGCCCACCCTCCCAGGGGAGTTTTTCCTCTTCATTCCTAATCTGAATCTCTCCTCTGGCAGCTGACCCTCCCCCTGTCCTGTCTGCCTATCTGGAAAGCCTCTCTCCATCTTTTTTCAAAGCTCCCTTTAAGTAGCAAAGATGCCCAAAGACAGCCCCTGATGCTGCTTTTTGCCTTTCCTCCTTAAAAGCAACTGTATTCCAAACATGTCCATCACTCCATCTCTGGATATGAAGTTTAGATAAATCAGAAATGTTAAGGGCCTGGATTTCTGAAAAAAAGCAGAGTGGAATGATTAAAAACTCTGACTCTCATAAATCTGCAAAGGTTGAAAATTCAGCAGGATCGTGGGGTATTAACCTCAAAAAACCACGAGGACTCTCCAAAGCTAATTATATGCCAGTCTGCTCTAAAATAACAAAAGCTAATAAAGAATAGTTAGGGATGGAGATTTTTTGATACGCAGAATTGCTTCATTTAAATGAACTTATTACCCAGATTCTCTTTCTGCTGCTGTATTTATGGATCCATTGACAAACCAGTGTCTGAAAAGCTTAACAAACTCTTCCTGTGAACCTCATCAGGAAACAGGAGAGGCCAAGGTCAAATGCATTAAGATTACAGAAGCTGATGAAGAAAGGGGATGTTTCAGAGTCCCTCACACACTGCATATCATGAAATAACTCAGCTGAAGAAGGATGTGCAAAATTTTGTTTAGAGATATGGATTAATGCAGATCCAAACCAGCAGAGCTGGATTTCACAGGGATATGCTGAAGAAAAGTCTCAGTCCCAAATTTTGCCATTGCCTCTTTCCCTATGAGAAATATTCTCTTCTTTTCCCTGTTAAAAAAGGAACACCAGGTTTTAAAAGAAAAAAAGGAGGAAAAGAGAATTTTTTTTTCTGTACAGATTTGTAATATATTAAAGTTTGGACTAAGGAGGGTAATTAGGCTGGTGCCGGAGGAGGATGTGAAAGCTCATCAGGATATTTGCAGTAACCCTAGTGGGGTAAACATTCCTCTTTTCTAATATCTTCAAATTAGAAATTTTATAGGAGAAAAAGAAATTTTAACAAATCTCGTTTGTCTCTTATTAGCAATTAGCCGACATGGACTCCAGATAAAAAGTGTTAATTTCTAAAGTACACATGATTTTCATAAAAGCACAGATAGGAAACCAAACAATGGAGTGCTTGGCTTCGGCACAGGAAGGAATTAAGCTGGAGGAAGGGCTCATTCCTCCCCTGTTTTACAGAAAGAACTGGTTCAGGGAGCTGCTGCTCCCTTACTACGGGACATGGAATCCCAGGATCCCAGAATTGTTTGGGTCTTCAAAGCTCATCTTGTTCCCATGAGCAGGGCCATGCCATGTGCTAAATCCCATCAGCTGCAAGATACTAAAGATTGCCAGAAAAGAGGCAACGGTGAGGAATCCCCCCAAAAAGGTGATGTTCCACAGGGATGTGGATCCCAAAATCCCCTCAGACATTATACCCAAGATCCTTTATACATTATACATTATATATACACATTATAGCCAGATCCTTTGAATATTCCTGAACAACTCCCAAGTTCCATCAGGATTTTTCCTTTCTATGTACATCTAAATGACTGCACTGATAGCAGATGGGCCCTTCCACATGATTTCCTTTTTAAACTTCCAGCTTCATGCAATTTCTGCATATTCCTTGTGCTTGGAAAGGAACGCCTGGGCTCTCAGCTTCGGAGCACAAAGCTGGGGTTACTTCTGCTCGTTTTGTTCTGCTTTTAAAACCTTTAATTACACAGGCAGGTAGCAACTCTTAAATACATCACCATCATTTTTCCCTGAGACCTCCTTGGTGCAGTGGCTCTGCTGGGCAAGGTGAGCCTAGAGGTGACCCACACTTGGGGAAAACATGCAGCACCACTGACTTGGGTTTATTTTCCTGAGTAGTTCCCTACAGCTGACACAGCTGGACCCCAGATTTTACAGGTAAAACATCTCCCCAGTCTCATCCCGTGATGTTCATCCGAAGGAGTGAATGCTCCTGACTATAAAGGGAAATCAGGGGAGGTAGGAAAAGGAAATGATCAAAACACTTATCACACCGAGAAAAGAACTTATTAGGCCTGATAAGGAGCTGGAATTGATGACAATTACAAGATACCATCCATTTTTAGCTAATAATTCAGAAAATGGATGAATTATTTGAGGAATAATATGTGATCATTTATTTAAAGACTTATACTAATGTATACGCTGGAGGAAGCGGAGCTGAGGTTGTAGGAACACTTTAACACTTACATTCCTGGATGGTTCTTCCTTTCCACTCAAATGCAGAGATTTAATAGCACTGGATTTAGTTTTAGGGTTACAGGGCCCCTCCAGAAAACATCAAGCCATTTTCCAAGTCTCTTTTATACACAACCTACTTTTCCTCCACTTTCCTATTCAGGCTTAAGAAATCCACCAATATTTTGCCTTTGAGAACTGGTTGATTTATTCAAAATTCCCAAACAACCCCATCCTCACTCCACAGGCCTTAGCAGATCACACAATTAGATGGAAACAACACTTAAATCTAAAGCCACGTCTCTTCATTTTACTTGGAAAGATTTTGGGTTCCACCGAACGTCGGAGGCGATTTCTGAAGGCAAAACCCGGCATTAAGAGAGATTGCATCTCCTAAGATATCAGTCCAAATCTCCCTCCGTATCCAGGTAACAATCTGGAATGCTGATATTTAAGAGGAAAAATATCTGGACAGCTGCCCCAGCTCCCTGGGAAGCAATGTTTAGTTAAAGTCTTGGATATCACTGAAAGAAGATGTGGAGATGTCACACTGAGGCTGAAGCGTTTTTTCAAGTGCTGAATTATTCACCCGTGAATCTCAGATGTGAAATCCAAATGCTCCGGTACTGCCCCGGCTTTAGACAATGGCTAATTCCTTTCTGTGCCACTGCAGGGTCTCTTCATCAGCTTTCTTTCATCTATAATCACAGCCAGGTCATGGATTATTAGTCATATTCAGTGCAGAATTTAAACCCTGCTACACCAATCAGGCAGGCCGGGACTCCCCCGGCGTTAACGCCGCGGCTCTCAGAGGATCCCACTGCTCCTGGCATGGCCTCACAGGGCACACAGAGGCACAAACTCAGCAGCCAATGCCCCAAGCCAAGAGGGATGAATCCCTGAGCTTGGACAGGACACAGAACAACCTGGGGCTGCCGGGGATCTGCCCCAACATCCCACCCGCAGCATCGGGCATGGCACGGGAGAGCACAACAAGGCATGGCTTGGGTTGGAAGGGATCATAAAGATCAGCTCATCCCACCCCTGCCATGGCAGGGACACCTCCCACTGTCCCAGGCTGCTCCAAGCCCTGTCCAGCCTGGCCTTGGGCACTGCCAGGGATCCAGGGGCAGCCACAGCTGCTCTGGGCACCCTGTGCCAGGGCTGCTCACCCTGCCAGGGAACAATTCCTGCCCAATCTCCCATCCAGCCCTGCCCTCTGGCAGTGGAAGCCATTCCTTGTGTCCTGTCCCTCCATCCCTTGTCTCCAGTCCCTCTGCAGCTCTCCTGGAGCCCCTTTAGGCCCTGGAAGGGGCTCTGAGCTCTCCCTGGAGCCTCCCCTTCTCCAGATGAACACTCCCACTCTCCCAAGCTGGCTCCAAAGCAGAGGAAGTCAATATGTTTCCCCTCTATGTGAACGTAGTGGGAAGAAAAAATCATAAAGACAGGCATTTATCAGCCTTTGCTGGAGGTGTTACTTTGCATATCAAGCCATGAGGATGCAATTGTTTCATTAGGACCTCACTGGTGTTTGTAATGTTTAATGAATCTCAGAGAAGAGAGGAAGAAAATACTACAGGCACTGCCGCGGCCAAGATAAATAGGTAAACATCCCCTGCCTGACACCCGTCAATGCATCACAGCTCTGCTCACTTAGAGCAGCCATGAAATCAATTCTTCAGTAAAAATAAAAAACTCATATCCAAGTCTGCTCTCACAACGGGAGCGAGGCAAGGGACGATGTGACGGGAGGGAAACTTTGGCTTGGCTGGAAGCTCCAGGCCTCGCTTTGTCTCCTCCTCATGCCAAGCCCTGCTGAGGGCTTTGCTTTCCACAAAACAAGGGGTTTGTCATTTCTCCTCAAAATAAACAATCTGGCTTTTTAAAAACTTTCTCAGGAGTCAGCAGCAATGTGTTCCCAGCCTCTCAAGGACACTTCATTGTCAGTTCCAAAGTACCCCAGATAAATTGAGAGCTGTGATGGAACTGCTAAGAAAAGTAAAACCAAACAAAAAAACCCCAACTTCTCTTTAGCAAAGCTAAAAAACATTTTAAAGCACTTCAAATCCCATCTCATTTCTGGCTATACATCTGAGTCTCCCACTGTAATGATTAAGATCTCAGCAAAGTCAAAACCCAACCGAAAACAGATTAATAAATGCCAGCTGAAGGATGAATTAATGGTTTTGTATCATTTCCCCTGGAAAACCAAGACCACAGAATGCACAGGATGCACCTCGAGGTTTTCCCCTTGGGTGGGCTTTGCTCATGTCCCCGCTGTCCCCCTCCTGTGTCACCCTGACCCTCAAACATGCCAAGATTTAAGGGATCACCACTTGTGGAGGCCCTGGCTACAAGTTTGTCCAAAGGGCAGCACATCTCAGTTTCCAAGGGGGAGATGGACGTGATGGACGGGCACCCAGAGCTCCCCAACCCAAAACCTCCACCTCCCCAACAGAACATTGGCTGACGTTCCTCCCAGACCCCTGCAAACAGCAAGGAGAGGGGGAAGACAAAGGCAAATGGAGCCCACGGGCTCTGGCTTGGCAGTGGAAACACCACCAGGGAGGAAGAGTGTCATGGATGTGCCTGAACGGTGCCATCTGTACCCTGTGGTGCTCCAGCTCCAGCAGCTGCTGCAAATGCTGCTGGCCCGGGCTGGGCAAAATCCAGCAAATTCCACCCTCAAAGTCAGTGCTAGCGGGTGATCAGGGTGCACAATTATCATCTAAAAGAGGAGAAAGTCGCTCCTCTTCTAAACCTCATCTCTAAACCTCCTAAATCCAGCCCTGCTGCTGGGATAAAAGGAGGTGGGAAGGATGTGACCTTTGCATCCCGTGGCAGCACAAGGAGACACAGCCACCTCCAAGGGATTGAACAAAATCCCTCCAACACCTCGTTCCCTTTTAGCCTCAACAGCCTTGTTCTCCACTCTGCAATTAGAAGGGGTGCCAGGCAGGAGCCTGGGGATCCTGCACATCACAGAGGCACCTCGAATCCTGCTCAGACTTTACAAACCATTCAGGGCTTTTTTGGGCAGCAGCTTCCGTCTATTTTGGGCTCCAATTGATTGGCAATTTTGAAGAACGCGCTGCAAATTGCTCTGCTAATCACAGCAACTCCAGCCATGGAACTGTATTAAAATAACATCAGTGCTGAGACACAAAACTGAGATCAGCCAGAGAATGCTGAGCTGAGGCTGCCCGCTCTGGAGCCATCATCCTGCCTGCCTGGAATGCTGCAGCCTCCCCAGTTTTTCCCTGCTCCGCAGTGATTCCAGATTCCAGATGGCTGCTCGCAGCAATTCAACAATAACAACACTTAGGGTTTCAGTATTTTCAGAAAAGCAAGTGGTTTAGTGGTGGCCATGTCCTCTCCCAGGCTGCAGGTGCCTTCCCAGTGCCACCCACACTGGCACACACGGGTCACGCTGCAGCTCTGCACCTCTGACATGCTGAGTGTCAGTCACACCTGGGAAGGGCCATTCATCCAGCTGAAAAATAAGGAATCTCTCCAAGGAAATATTGACAGACACAAAAGATTTAAAATTCCTCTTATGCCAAGTTCTCTAAATCCTTTTAGTGGAGACAGGGAGAGACAGGGCTTTGAGACAAGGGGGGAAGGGTCTGCCTGGAGCACATGGGTGCCACTGTCTGACCTCAAACCCTGCTCAGCTCTGCCTTCCCCCAGCTCCAAAGCAACAGAGCCTTTGGAAGCATCCTCTGTGTCCTCACAGCCTGCAAGGAGGGTCTGTGCCTCCCTCCTCTGGGATGAAGATGGGTGGATGCCTCCCTTCTGCACCACAGGTGAGATCCCAGCACCTCCCACCAGGGTCTGGAGAACCTGGGGCATCACCTCCCACTCCAAGACAAGGAATCTCCCATCCTGGAGACACAACAAGAGTGTGACACTGTGTTGTCTTATTTTCCAACTCATCACTTCAGTTTTCTAATGAAATAAAATTAAAACTTTCGGTCAGATAAACCAACAATCATCCTTCAAACTCCAAGCAGAGACCCACACCCAGGGCTGGCCCTGATCACTGCCATGGGTCAAGCAAGCCGTGGTTGTCTGGGTTCAGTGTGGGGTGCAGAGGGCAGGATCCTGCTTGGGAAGGGGCTGTGCTGCATCCTCGTGGGACAGACACCAGCAAGTGTGGGGGAAACAGCTCTGCAGGAGATGTGGATTAAAAACCTTCCAGAAGAAGGCAGGAGAACCAGCCTCCCATGTGCCAAAGGGCGTTCCCACCACTGACTGTCCCAAAAAACCAACAAAGAGGGAAGGGGAACAATGGCCCTCTCTGCTGGCTGGCAAACACAAAGGTGGAGATGGAAGGATAAATCACCCAGCTCCCCCTTCCACCATTTCCCTTACACTGGTGGAATATCCTCCACAATGGATGGAATCAAAGTCCATCGCCAAGTTCAAGAACACATTTAATGCAGATCCATTCATTTTCAAGGAGTGTCTGCACAATGGAGAGCTTTCCCCTTCAAAAATTATTCCAAAATGCACGCCTGCTTTTCACTCTTCTGCATCTTAACATTTAAAAAATATAGCGTATTTGTAACGAAGACACACATTGTATAAACCACAGCCTGCTCTAAAAAGTAGATTTCACAAAGACTTGCCACGGTACAGGGACAAGGACCACTTGTTGATAAATTACTTTCACTCTGAGAGTGGAAAAGTCATATTTGTACACACGGTAAGTGGTGCTATTGTTGAGCAATTTGATGGAAGTCCAGCAAAACACGTTGTGCAGGTTTTTATTTAACCTCATTTAAATCAAATTAACCAACAGGGATGGTGTCTAGGGACAAGGCAGAGTCCTGTACATAAATGAACCAAATATATCACTGAGTGCCACATCCAGTCTTTCCTTAAACTCTTCCAGGGATAGAGACTCCACCACCTTCCTGGGCAGCCCCTTCCAATTTCTAATCTAATCTGTGAATAATTTTTTCTCAATGTCCAACCTGAACCAGATGAGCTTGGAACCAGGTAAGCTTTACAGCCCCTCCCAACCCAAATCACTCTGTGATTCCATGATTTGCTGATGGAAAGATTCGGTACCACTGCAAGAGTGTGCATAAAAAAGCAAATAATAACGAAATCCCTCTGACCATAAAGCCAGTGTGGGTAAAGAGCTGAAAGTGAAGATATTCAAACCACACAGGAGCCTTTTGAAATCAAAGGCAGGGTGAAAAGTGCATGGGGTAACTGCTGCCGAGGGACAAGAGCCTGGGGTTTGCTCCTCTTGAGCCCCAGGAAAATGCCACGTCCGTCCCAAAATGAGGAAGTTCATTTGGAAGATTTAGACTCCTGGAAATCAGTGCAGAGCTTCAGATCACAGAGATAACAGGCTGCCTAAAACTGACCTGGGATTTCATTAGAGCTGATAATGGTGGGAAAAAACCCTTCCCAAATGTGCATTACAAATTCAGTCTGTAGAAACTCTTTCAAAGGTATCTCGGTTAAAGCAAATGATGTGCAGACGTTTGATTTGCAGAAAATCAGGGATTCTGCCTCTGGGAGCAGTGGCAGGAGCAGCAGCTGGTGGGCATGGAGGCTGCAGGGAAAGTGGGGCTGAGCCTTTGCCAGAGTGACAGAAAGGAACCAAAATCTTTGTGCTGGTCCTGGACCTCTGGTGAACTCTACCTGCAAAATCCCAAAGCAGAATTGATCAAATCTTGTCTTTGGTGAAAAAAATACAGCTGGGACATGGGAGTTTGTGAACTCCAGCATGGAGGGTGAGCACGGTGGGATGAGGAGTGGTGGGCAGGGGACAGAGGTGTGGTCACATGCAAGAAGTCCCCATCACTGCAGCCCTTCTGCTGATGCAATGGAGGGATTTTCCTGACTGAAGAATGGGCAACTGGTCTGGAGACACTGACACAGACTCATAGAATAACAAATGGTTTGGGTTGGAAGGGAGCTTGCAGATCATCCCATCCCACCCCTGCCATGGCAGGGACACCTCCCACTGTCCCAGGCTGCTCCAGCCTGGCCTTGGGCACTGCCAGGGATCCAGGGGCAGCCACAGCTGCTTTGGGCACCCTGTGCCAGGGCTGCCCACCCTGCCAGGGAACAATTCCTGCCCAATCTCCCCTCCAGCCCTGCCCTCTGGCAGTGGAAGCCATTCCCTGTGTCCTGTCCCTCCATCCCTTGTCCCCAGTCCCTCTGCAGCTCTCCCTGAGCCCCTTTAGGCTCTGGCAGGGGCTCTGAGCTCTCCCTGTGCCTCTCCTCACAGGACAGGACTTACATCACTCCCATCGCCTTTCTGGGGTCTCACAGGAGAAATATCACTGTGAAATATCCACCCTTTGTCTTAGCAAGAGAGCAACAACCCACTGAATGAACTCCAGAGCAATGCATAAATTAAGTCCTAAAGCAGTCCTCTAGCTGTGCCCATGGCTCGTGTTTAAGTCAAAGGCATTAACACAGCATCTTAAAGTCACTTAGAGGATTCCTGGCCATTACCCAGGCGAGGTGACGCCGCCAATGATGCTGCAGGCAGAGTCTGTTTTCCTAGCCTGGATCTTCAAGGTGGGGATTGGCATATCCAGGAATATTTAAAGCCCAGGGAACAGGCTGCTCTCCCAGCAGGACAGGGCCCGCAGCGATCCAAGCCGCGGCAGCCGGCTCGCCATGCCGGAGAGGTTAATGGGGAAGGGGGCGGATGGCGCCTCCCGGCCCGCTTGCTAAACCCACACGATATCCCTGCTAAAAACCTCCGAGCGGAGCCGATAAACGGGCTGTGCTGAGCTCAGGGCTGCACAGCTCACGCTGCACCCCAAGAAATGGGAGTGCTTTCAAAAAGAGCCGGTTTAGCCCGGGCACGGCCAGGTGGAAGCTGTCGGTGCCTGAGAGGGAACGGGAGCTGTGGGCTCAGCCAGCCCCTGGCGCCGGCTCCGAGGGCTCGGGCTCCGCTCTGCTCTCAAAGGTTTATTTGCAAGTTTGTCGGTATTTAAAAACATTTTGGGGTTGGAGTGAGTCCAGGGAAGGGAAGGGAGCTGGAAAAGGGGCTCAGCCTGGAGAAAAGGAGGCTCAGGGGGACCCTGTGGCTCTGCACAGCTCCTGACAGGAGGGGACAGCCGGGGGGGTCGGGCTGTGCTCCAGGAACAGGGACAGGAGGAGAGGGAACGGCCCCAGGCTGGGCCAGGGAGGCTCAGGTTGGATATTAAGGACAATTCCTGCATGGAAAGGGCTGTCCTGCCCTGGCAGGAGCTGTCCAGGGCAGTGGGGCAATCCCTGTCCCTGAAGGGATTTAAAGGCTGTGTGCATGTGGCACTTGGGGACAGGGGCAGTGGTGGCCTCGGCAGTGCTGGGGGAATGGTTGGGCTCAAAGATCTGAGAGGGCTTTTCCTTCCTCAGTGATTCCATGATTCTCTGATTTTATGGCTTCAGACAAGGATGCAAATTTGGTGCGGCTTAAACACAGGAGAGTGAAGTTCAAACACAACAGCTCTTTAATTGGCTCGGGGGGACCCTGTGGCTCTGCACAGCTCCTGACAGGAGGGGACAGCCGGGGGGCCGGGCTGTGCTCCAGGGACAGGGACAGGAGGAGAGGGAACGGCCCCAGGCTGGGCCGGGGAGGCTCAGATTGGGTATTAAGGACAATTCCTGCATGGAAAGGGCTGTCCTGCACTGGCACAGCTGCCCAGTGGTGGAGTGCCCATCCCTGGAAGGGTGTAAAAGCCACAAGGATGTGGCACCTGGGGACAAGGGTGAGTGGAGGCCTTGCAGTGCTGGGGGAGTGGTTGGACCTGACAGTCTCAGAGGGCTTTTCCAGCCTGAGCATGATGTCTCTGATTCCACAACTGTGTAGGAAAACCAGAGCTCTTCCATTGGCAGCAGCAACCTGAGAGCTACAGCCTGTCTCACCCCTGGTTTTAAACAATTTATGGGATGGATTTAGGGCTTCTGCTATGGGTTCATCCTCACCTGACAAACATAAAGGTCTTGCCAGAGGAGAGACTTATCCCAGCAAGAATTAAGTGCTGTAGAAAAGAAGCAATTAAACCACTCACAGTGATGCAGTCCATAAAACATTTTCACTGCTATTTGTCTGGGAATAACTTGCTAGAAATGACAGACCCCACTTATGTGTAATGGGTTTTGGAAGAGGTGGGAATCCCCTGGGACAAGACACCCAGGCATCCTGCAGTGCTCTGATTCTGCACCCAGCCCCAGCCAGGGCCCTCTCCTCTTTCCAACCCTAATGATTCTGTGATTCTGTGAAAAAACCCAGACCCAAGGAAGCAAAGGAACAACTGAAAAGCACAGCTCAAGGTGGAGACTTCCAAGGCTCACATCAACTGAAGACATCGTTAAAATCTGAGAATATTAAACATTTCCTGGCCTTTTTTCTTTACTAGAGAGGCCTGTATCAAGGAGATAACCCATCACAAACTGCTCTGGTACCTGAAGCACTGGTACCTGCCCAGAGAAGAGGGGCCAGGCTGGGGGTGCAGAGGATGCTCCCCATCCCTGAGCAGGGAGCTGCCACTCAAACCCCTGGACAACAACAAACCAGGGTGGGGAGAAACTGGGCAAAAACATCTCCCAGTGGTGATTTTGGCCCCCCACCCACCTTTCAGCTCCACGCTGTCACTCCAGGTGCAGCCGGGCTCCCTCAGGAATCCTCCCCACTCCCTCAGCCCAGGGACAGGCAGGAAATTTCCACGTGCAAGCCCTCCAAGGTTCACCCAGCCCAGTTCCGTGCCTCAGTCTGCCAGATGACAAACGTCCTTGGCTCCCATTTACCTCAAGATGTGCTGAGAGCCTTTCAGAAATTAAACCTCTTTATTCTGAGGTAAATGACGCATGTTTTGCTGCACAATCTCGTTCCCTATTATCCCCCGTGCCCAGCACTGAATGCAGGTGTCACAGATGGTGCAACTCCATCCCACTAAAGGGTTTTTTGCCCTCCATTCTTGGAGCCAGGAATATTTTCTCTCAATAGCAACCAGATCTCTGGGTTGGATTGGCTCAGTTGTGTCAAGTCACTGCTGCAGCTCCCCTGTCTACCAGCACAGATTTCTCTTACTGTTGCTTCTCTGGCATGGATCTGCCAATATTTCATTAGCAGATCCCTGATATCCATTCTCTGGATAGATGGGGAGGAAAATGACAGCGTTCCTCTCACTCTTTGGGCCTGATTGTGGCAGGGAGGTGAAACATCACAGAATTTATGCTTGGATTGAAAAGGATGCGATCAATTTGGGACTCAAGGTACTTCCATGGTTTTTCACCTTGGTTAACAATCCAGCAGCACTGCAAAGGGACAGGATTTTAAATGATCTAAATTTAAGTGCTTCCAGCTCATCCCGTGTGATCAGCTCTGACTGTTTGGTGTCTTTCCCAGTGCTTGAGCTCCTGGAGTTGAGACCTGACAGTCTCACCTGAACCAAAGCCTGTGCCTGGCCCATCAAACTGTAAAGGAATGCTTGAAAATATGAACCAAGTGGAACTTAGAAGCTTAAAAACCCAGCACACACATAAAAGAAATCAGGATTTACTTTTTAAATCACATGGTTTAAGCCAGTCTCACCGTTTCTGGGTATTTAAGGATTCACCATGTTCTTTATCTTTTACCATTTATCTAGTCTGTCCATATTTTTCCCCGAGTCCACCCTTACACATTCACAGTTGCTGCAGTTCCTGCTCTGATTTACCTGCATGATGTCACCATTCCATTAAATGGTGTTGATTTGCTTGGGACTGCATTGTTCCCCCTCTTTTTACAGAGGTTCAAAAAAAGCAAAAAACCAATTCTGAATGGCAAATTAAATTGGAGTCAAAATAGCATGCAAAGAGCAGTTGTATTTGGCACCAATTCCCCACCAAAGGTCCCTTTAACAGGCACGAGCACCTTCTCACGTGACAAAGAAAAACAGATGTGCAAGAGATTGATCTTGAAAATCTTACAACATGAAGATGCATATCCATAAAAATACTCCCCAGCAAGTTAAAATCTACTTTTTAAAACCACAGCCCTAAAATGGCTCAATGGATAAAAACCATTTTTGGTTTTCTGGTTTTTTTTTTTTTAAATTGCATCTGGGCTAACAGCTTGAACACTGAGCTGCAGCCTGTGAGACAGAAATACCAACTTGCTCGTACCAGCAGTGCTGCTCCCAGTCACTGTAATGATCTTAATCAAAGAGTATTGTGACAAAAAAAGGAATTCTGGTCTGCCTGCCTTTGGCATATCCTAAATATCAGTGCCCACATTCCACATGATGCAGCTGGAAAAGAGAAATTCCCTCTATGTAGAACTACAGAATGGTTTGGGATGGAAGGGACCAGAAAGATCATTTTGTTCCACCCCCTGCCCTGGGCAGGGACTGCTCCCACTGTCCCAGGCTGCTCCAAGCCCCAGTGTCCAACCTGGCCTTGGATACTCCCAGGGATGCAGGGGCAGCCACAGCTGCTCTGGCCTCACCACCCACACAGAGCAGCATTTCTCCCTAATATCCCATCCAGCCCTGCCCTCTGGCAGTGGGAGCCATTCCTTGTGTCCTGTCCCTCCATCTCTTGTCCCCAGTCCCTCTCCAGCTCTCCTGGAGCCCCTTTAGGCCCTGAAAATGGCTGTAAGGCTTCCCTGGAGCCTTCTCCTCTCCAGGCTGGACACCCCCAGCTCTCCCAGCCTGGCTCCAGAGCAGAGGGTCTGTGTGTGGCAGGCTCAGTGTTCCCACAGCTCCAGGCTGTCCCTCTGTGCCCCAAATCCAGCAGGAAGCCAAGGGGAGAAACGCTGCCTTGTGTCCTTCCCCTCCTGCCATCCCTGCCCCAGGACTGCTGTCAGGAGAGAGGGCTGCCCTGGGCAAAGGGGATGTCAAATATTCATTAACTCCACCGACCTCGTGGTTTCCAGAGCCAGGTGCTGCGTGACCAGGTGGGATTCCTGTGCCCTGTTACACCAAGAACCAGCAACTCCACCAGGACCACGGGCAAGAGCATCCCAGCAGGAATGACCCCACCTCAGCAGCATTCCAGGAACCAAAGCAACCACCTTGAGATACTGCTGGTGTTACCTCTTGATGTTAATTACTCAATCTCACCTGTTAACCCAGGTTTAAGAGAACACCTGTGACCATCTCAGCCTGCCAGATCCATGCCCTGTTGTCACCTGGGGTCCCCTTGTAACCGTAGCAGGATCAGAGCCCCACGGGAGCCATTTCACCCCTGCTGTGAAAATGTCACACTCTGATTCGTGCCAGAGCACAACAGGTGCTACAACACAGGCAGGGAGACGTGGGGAGGAGGAGGAGGAGGAGAGTAACACCAACGCCTGGATAGGGAAGGGAGATGCTCTGTTTAAATCCTGTCAGTTCAAGGGAAGCAAACCAAGGGGAGGAAGCAAACATGGTGCTCCTGCCTCCCCCCGACTGCCAGATGCAGAGATAGTGCATCAAGTTGAGCTAATGAAGGAATTATTCCTATTTCTGCCACACACAGCCCCACGTGGCCGAGGAGCTGCTGGATGCAGGCAGGCTGTGTCTGCAGGAATGTTGGGAAGAGGCTTCCCCTCTGCCAGGTAGGCTGTGGAGGAAGAGCTGGAATGCCGTGTCTCCCCGTGGGTGACAGTGCTGTCGCAGAAAGTGTTTAAAAACCTTACAAGCCCCTGGGAATCTGTGCCACTGGGAAAAAGCAGGGTTTTGCTTTTCCAAAAACAGGGTTTTAAAGGCAGCCCAAGAGTCTGGAATCTGGGGTTGAACCAACGGAGACACCAGAGGAGAACCACAGGATCATGAAGCTTAGAAAACAACCTCCAACATCACCCAGCCCTCGCCTGGACACAACCATGACAAATAAAGAATATCATGAAATAACACAAACACTCGGGTTTTTGGACACTTTCAGGGATGCAGAATCCAACACTGCCATGGGCAGCCTGTCCCAATGATTAACCACTCTTCCAGTGAAGAAATTTTTCCCAATATCCAATCTGAGCCTCCCTGGGCCAGCCTGGGGCCGTTCCCTCTCCTCCTGTCCCTGTCCCTGGAGCACAGCCCGGCCCCCCGGCTGTCCCCTCCTGTCAGGAGCTGTGCAGAGCCACAGGGTCCCCCTGAGCCAATTAAAGAGCTGTTGTGTTTGAACTTCCCTCTCCTGTGTTTAAACCGCACCAAATTTGCATCCTTGTCTGAAGCCATAAAATCAGAGAATCATGGAATCACTGAGGAAGGAAAAGCCCTCTCAGATCTTGGAGCCCAACCATTCCCCCAGCACTGCCGAGGCCACCACTGCCCCTGTCCCCAAGTGCCACATGCACACAGCCTTTAAACCCCTTCAGGGACAGGGATTGCCCCACTGCCCTGGACAGCTCCTGCCAGGGCAGGACAGCCCTTTCCATGCAGGAATTGTCCTTAATATCCAACCTGAGCCTCCCTGGGCCAGCCTGGGGCCGTTTCCTCTCCTCCTGTCCCTGTTCCTGGAGCAGAGCCTGACCCCCCCGGCTGTCCCCTCCTGTCAGGAGCTGTGCAGAGCCACAAGGTCCCCCTGAGCCTCCTTTTCTCCAGGCTGAGCCCCTTCCCCAGCTCCCTCAGCCTCTCCTGGGGCTCCAGCCCCTTCCCCAGCTCTATTCCCTTCTCTCCAGCCCTTCCATGTCTTTCCTGTCCTGAGGAGAGGAGCTGTGGCAGAGGCGCTTTGTCCTGAATCGCCTGGAACGCCGCTGCTAATAATAACCCCCTCCAAAAGCCTGACCGTATTTATCCCGGGAAAAACAAAGAGTGAGCATCTGTCACCAGCCCTTGCTTGCCAAGATGCAGCTTCCAAAGTACTCTGTGGAGTCCAGATTGGTAATTCTGGGCAAGCCTGGCCGGAGCAGCTCGAGTGTGTGAGCCGCACGTGTGCCACCAGCCTGGACACGGTCCCGTGTCCCCAACACCTCCTCTGCTAAGGTGGAGCTTCCCCTCGGGGTCCTCAAACCCCTCAGGTGATGAGTCCATGGCTGCTGTGGCTGGGATCACAAGTCCCAACTTCAATGGCTTGGGCCTGTTTTCCTAAAATTATTTTGCACCAGGAAGAGCCTGTCTCAGCTCCACAAAGGCACACCCAGAGTCCTGCAGGAAAACCCGTGATGAAAAACAGGAAAAATCACAGAAATTCAGCTCCAAACTGGTATCACTACGCAGTTTGGATCATAACAACAATCTGTGGCTCCTGGGCAGTGTCTGTCACCTGTTCCATGGGCTGGTGGCAGAGATGGCTGAGACTGCAGTAAATCCACCTTGGATTTCCTCCCTCCCAAGCCACAAACTCCCCATCACTTCCCAATTTTTTACTGCTGTCTTTAAAGCTGTCACTTACACACCGTACGGACCAAGGGTGACTTTCCCTCCTGCTGTTATTACTAAAATAATCACCACTGGCTGCAGCACTACTGGAAACAAAACAACATTTGCATTTCACTCCACAAAAGTGGCTTTGCTAGGCAGGAGCATTCCTACCCTTGCACGCTGCCTGTGTTTTGGGGAAGCAGAGCACAAACAGAAATAGGAATAAATGTTCACATGGAAACACAAGTAGATTTAGGTGCAGCTTCAGGCTTAAGAAAAGCACAACACAGATATGAGCAAAATAAACATTTCCCCTTTATTAGCTTCAATTAAAGAGCTATTTTGTTTGAACTTCCCTCTCCTGTGTTTAAGCTGCACCAAATTTGCATCCTTGTCTGAAGCCATAAAATCAGAGAATCATGGAATCACTGAGGAAGGAAAAGCCCTCTCAGATCTTGGAGCCCAACCATTCCCCCAGCACTGCCGAGGCCACCACTGCCCCTGTCCCCAAGTGCCACATGCACACAGCCTTTAAATCCCTTCAGGGACAGTGATTGCCCCACTGTCCTGGACAGCTCCTGCCAGGGCAGGACAGCCCTTTCCATGCAGGAATTGTCCTTAATATCCAACCTGAGCCCCCCTGGCCCAGCCTGGGGCCGTTCCCTCTCCTCCTGTCCCTGTCCTTGGAGCAGAGCCCGACCCCCCCGGCTGTCCTCTCCTGTCAGGAGCTGTGCAGAGCCACAGGGTCCCCCTGAGCCTCCTTTTCTCCAGGCTGAGCCCCTTTCCCAGCTCCCTCAGCTGTATGAGTGGGAAAGAAATCACTGGAAATGTAACCAAAACTGAAATTAAAGTTCCTTTTATTTAAACAGTGTGATGCCATAGTGGCCATGCTGAGCAGAGATGGGAAGAGCTGATAAAATTCCCCCCCAAAATTCCTTCTTTCTGCCATGTGCTGGGCAAAGGACAAGGCTCACTGGAGCAATCCCTGAGGAAAAAGATCCTGATGTTAAACCAGGAGGCAGCACTACCCTGAGACACACAGGCATCACTCCTCACCACCCCAGGGCTCAGCAACACATCTGGGTGAGGCTCTGCCAACAGGGAAACACCAGGAATGGTGATGATAATGACAATGATGAGGAGGGAAAAGAATAGGGATGATGATGATGATAATGGCAGTAATAACAGTCATAATAATAATTACCCCATTAATTTCCTTAAGGTGTCATTAATTTTATACAACTTCTAAATGCATAATATAAATAAATATGTAATAGATATATAGTGTGTGCTAAAATAAATAAATATATGTATAATATAATATTGTAAATCATTTTAATTTTAAAAGCCCCATGCACATAACTGCCTAACTAAATAAATAAATTTGGAATGGTGCCTCAAAGCCTTTTTGGCCAGGAAGGGCTGGATGTACCCAGGGGTGAGGTGCTGGAAATGGGTCCAGTATGTACCCAGGGCTGGGGGCTGAGAGGGGCAAGGTCCAGCAGGGCAGGGACCAGCAGGGATGGCTCTGGCACATCCAGGGCCTCTGCCCGTTTGCAGAACTGGAGGCAGGATCCAAACCCATCCCAGTCCTGCTGCCAGCCCCCAGAAACTGTGCTGAGACTGGAATCACTGAGCTCTCACTGCTAAAAAGCCCCTTTGAACGTGCTGGAGTGTCTTACATAAGATGGCAATAAACTGGCACCAAAAGAGAAAGCAAGTAATTACACTACTGCCTTGTAAGCTTTGATTCTGTGCTATTTGGGAACAATCTGAGGATTTTTTTGTTAGGCTTATGAGGATAATGCCGAGAACAGCAAAGGTTTGGAGGTGGGGTGTCCAGCTTTCAAGCTCCCATGTAAAACGCAAGTTTCCTTAGAATTTCACAGCCTGACAGGCACGACCAGAGAGAAGCAGGAGACATTTCTGCCCTCTCCTAGCAGCTTATGTATTATTCCTTAAAAAAATAAAAAATGAAAAAGGAAAAGAAAAGAAAAACTTTCAGAGAAATGTGGTGCCTTTATTCCCTTGTGTTGTTTAAACCATTTTTCACGGCACTACACAATGAGCTTTCTTCAGGAAGTAGAACAGTAGCTTTTCCTCAGACCACAGTAAAGCACTTACAGCTTCAGTGCCTTGAGAAGGTGGTGGATAAAATAAAAAAAAAAAAAAAAAAAAGGAGAAGAAACTAAAAGGAAGAGAGAATGAATGGGGAACTTGAATCAGGAAGAAAGAGGGGCGGGAGGGGGAAAGAAGGAACAGGCATCAAATGGAGGGATAATTGCAAAGCATCACCACACTCCTGGCCAGGGAAAAAAAGGAATTGTAGATGAACCATGAGTATGACAAAGAATCCCTTCAACAAGTTGTCTTTTATCACAACTTTGCTGCTCTCCAGCTGCACTGCAACCAGGAGAAATTGCATCATGTCAACAGCAAGTTTATAGAGATAAACTGACTGGAGCAGGGGAAAGATGCTGCAGTCACTTGTGTTTCCCTGCCAGGCTGCAATGAGTTCCCTGAGAACAGCACACACAGGGAGTGAGAACCAAAACACAGCCCTGAAAGGGGCAGCTCCAAAATATCCCTGGAGGGACCCTCCTAAAAATCATCCCAACCAAACCCTCAGTGTGAGCAGGGGCAGCTTTCACTAGATCGGGTTATTCAAAGCCATAACCTTTTGTTCAGGTTGAGATTGGATTTTAGGAGAGATTTCTTTGCCCGAAGGGCTGTCCAGCCCTGGCACAGCTGCCCAGGGCAGTGGAGGAGTCCCCATCCCTGGATGGAGTGTGGATGTGGCACTTGGGGACATGGGTCAGTGGTGGCCCTGTCAGTGCTGAGGCCACCACCAGAGAGGGCTTTTCCACCCTGTGATTCCATTCTGTGATTCCCAGCCTCTCTCTGCTCCTTCCCCAGAAGCACTGAGGGCTCCTCCTGCTCCCTCCCCTGGGCTCCAGCCCGTGCCCTCCTCGCCAGCCTCTCCCCTCCACACAGCCCCGAGAACGGCTGCTGGCTGAAATGCAAATAGTGCACACGCAGGCACAGGAGCTTTTTTTAAATTCTGAAAGCTGAGACTTCTAAGTTTATCTCAGAAGGACACTGGAAAGATGAATAGAGAGAAATTATGCAGAGAAAGAGAAAATATTCAAAGAGTGGAATTATGTATGCATAATTGCCTGGCTCCCTGGGGTGCACGGGCGAGTACACCAAGTCACTTTGTGAAATCATTCCCCACAACTCCTGTATCCTAATTATAGTGCAGTAAGTGGGGAGAAGCTAATTTTTAAACAGTCCTGATGGGGTAACTGGAAGAGCCATGAGGATGCTGTTTAACCCCTTGCCTGCTGAGAGGCTTCAAGCAAAGAAGCCAACACAGGAGGAATAAATGAAATGCTGGTGAAGCCAGTGATTCGTTCTCTGGTTGATTTAAAGGTGGCCAGCAGGAGAACCAAGCAAGCACAAGCCTTCAGGTTAGAGGAGACTAAAAAGGGCAGACCTGAAGAAATAAGCCAAAATTAAAAAAACCACCAGTAAACATGACCTCTGCCCAGACTTCACAGGAGACTGGAGGCAGCATTATGTTGTCTCTGTGCCCCTCTGCCCTGCACAGCAAATTCTCAGCCAAAAGCTTTATAAGTCCTAAGTATGCCTGTGCAGGAACCTCTTTATCCATGCAGAAAATGCAACCACAGCTGCCTCAGCACACTCCCCACTGCAGCACGAGCACCTGCAGCAAAAAGAGCCCTGTTTAATGCTCCCTGGAATCGTGGCTGGCAGGGGAAGGAGGGTCAGAGGTGGCCTTGGCAGTGCTGGAGGAATGGCCAGACTCAAAGATCTTAAAGGGTTTTTCCAACCAAAATATTTCCATGACCCAACCTGTGCTCTCACACTGTCCTGAGAGTTCAGCTAATGCAGAAATCTGCCATCAAAGGCCTTTTATTCTCACCACGCTCAAATTTAAGCCAACCAAAACCACTCCTGGAAGTCCTTAAACTCAGACATTTTTACTAAATTCCCTTTAAATTTCTCAGCTTGGTAATGTTTGTTCTCGTTCATTCCAAACCCCTTCAAATGTTCCAATTAGCATTGTTTTTCCCCTATCGGAACAGATGCAGGCACACAGTATTAAAAAAGAAAAAAAAAAAAGAAAAAAAAAAGAAAAAAAAAGGGGAAAAAAAAAGAAAAAAGATAAAATGCACCATTTACCCATCCTAGATAGACAAAGAATAATTTTGTCCCTCAGCCATGCCTTGCACAATACCACTAAAAGCATGAAAACACCACTTAGGACTCCCAGGGATGCAGCACATGCGCGGGGCTGTGGCTGCTGCAGCCCTCTGCCTGCAAAGCACCTGGATTCCAGCACCTGCTGCCAAGGGAGAGAGAGGGGAAAAGCAAAGGCTTTCACTCCAGGTTGCATTATTTTGAATCCCCAGGGTGTTTGGGCTTTTGTGTTTCCACCACACCTTTCTGAGGGGAGGGACCCCTGGAGCTGGATCCCCTTCAGGGGAGCTCTGAGCCTGGAAAAGGGAGGCAGACACGTGCAGGGCCCCTCTCTGAGAAAAGCCACCTCCAAAATTTGATAGATATCCACAGGATTTAAGACCAGAAGACCATTTAGGAGGACCTCCTACAAAAATAAGCAATTAAATCTTCCCCAGTCACCTCTTTGTTGAGGCCAGTTCTTTGTTTGGAGGAGAATTTCCAGAAAGCTGTGCTCGACTTCCAGCCTTGATCTCAGATCTCAGCACGTGAAGAACTCTCAGTGCAGCCTTACAAATGATGAACTCTGCCAAGCCCACATTAATACCTAACCCTCATGCACGGAAAATTATATATTCTACTCAAATTGAATAGTTTTTTTTCTTTTTTTTGGCCAAAGTAATAGACACAATTTTGCTACTTAATCCTCTCCTATTGTCTCAAGCTCACTCAAATTACAGCCATTCGAACTGTGATCTGAGCTCCCCTGTGCTTAAGGAACTAATTAGACCAAGGACAGTCAAACTTCCCAACTTCCTGAATACCAAATTCCTTGTCTGGCCAAGAGCCACGGGATGAGCACTTGGTGGTGTGGGAAGGGGAAGGAGGGAAGAGCAGAGGCAGGTCCCAGGTGGGTGGTGGCTCCAGGGCCATCCCAGTGCCTCCCAGTCAGCCCCAAGGCAGGGGAACAACCACCAGGAACTGACAAAAAAAAAATCACTATTGAGTGGAAGAAGCAGTTCCTGCTTTCTCTACTTCCTTGGAAAGAAATGTTCTGTTCCATCCGAAAAAAAAAGAGGAAAACCTGAGAGAGAGCCCCAAAACATTGTTCTTTGGGGCACTGGTCCCAGAAGAGGAGATTCTGGTTTATAATCTCATTTTGGGGTGGGATGCCAGCTCTCTCCTTTGAAAAGCTCAACGAGGAGCACTCAGTTTGCCCTGAGGCCAGAGGCCCCTCAGGTGAGGGGCTTCAGGCTGTGCCTGGTGTCACCCCCTGTCCTGTCCTGTCCTCTCCTCGAGGGCAGGATGACACAGCCAAGCAAACCTCAGCAGATCTGGGGTGGCACCAGGTTGTGGCACATGGGGTCAGCGCTGTAAAACATGGACATACAATGTAAAACATTGTCCAGGCAAATTTCCTTCTCTTTTTCTGGGAGAAGAGAGGGAATCAGGCTCCAGGAGTAGCAACATTTCAAAACAGATGTAAAGGAACAGTTTGAGGACAAGAAGAAGGGCTGGGACCGCAACATGTTGGCAGCAGCACCTCACCTCCAGCTCCCATCTAGTCCCAGAGCAGGAGTAAACCAAGGATTTCCTGCTAGGTTTGTTGCTGAGCCTGCTTTGAGCCTGACACAGGCATCAGCAGCACGGACACCTCCTGCCTGAATGACAGCACCTGAGCAGAAACTGAAATTGCTGTCTGCACTTCGAAGGTGGCCCTGTCTGAACTAAAATGTGCAAATAAATTTGCACCACTGGTGTTGAGTTCTCTGGGTGACCTTCAGGCTGTCAGTAAGACTCACAGAATTGCTTGGGTTGGCAAGGACCATAAAGAACATATTTCATACCCCTGCCATGGGCAGGGACACCTTTCACTGTCCCAGGCTGATCCAAGCCCTGTCCAGCCTGGCCTTGGACACTTCCAGGGATCCAGGGGCAGCCACGCTGCTCTGGCCCAGGGCCTTAGCACAACTAACCACACTAATTTCATATAATCATTTTTATATGTGAAATACCCAGAGAAGAAGCCTGTACAGATGTCACGACACAGAAAAATTTACTGGATGCAGCAGCACCATGTTTGCCATCAGCAGACAAGGGTGGAGGGGTCACAACAGGCAGAAAGGTCACAGGGTGAGGGCACAAGGAGGCTCCAGGATGTCAGATGTGGCTGCTGTCCTTTCACACCATCACCTCCTGCAGACAAGATGTCAGAGGAGAGTTCAGGGAGGATCTGTAGGCACGGAAAATATTCCTGCAGGAGCTTGCTCAAACTGCTCAAACACAAGAGGAAACTTGCACGTATTGGGAAGGCCCGGCCAGGATATTCCCCAGGAGGTGCAGGGGGTGTTCCAGAGGCAGAGGCTGCAGGACTGAGAGCCCTTGGGCAAGGGCAGGAAGGAGGAATCCCAGGAGAAAACTGAATTCAGGCAGATTTCCACAAGGATTTGCAAAGTGGCTAAGAGGGTGCCAGAGCACTGAGGATGAGCTGGGTCCTGGGCACCTCCTGGAGGGTGATGCTCACGTTGGGCAGGGCCCTCCACGATGGGGACGCTCTGGGATGGGGTGACCCTGTCACCATGAGATTTCCTAGTTTCTGAGCGTTCATATTAAAGTAGAAAGTTTTCACCTTCTCACGCTCTTTCATGTAAACAAGGAGATTGTGTTTGCAAATATTCCCATTGTTTTCACATTCTTCTCCAAGGAGAGGAGAGGTTGTGTGACAGTCCTTTTGACCCATGTGGTTGAGAGGTGGGAATACCACCCTCCAATCCATGGTCACCTTTCAAATAGTATTTAAGAGCCTGTAATAAACAAAGGTCGGACTGGCCCTGCCCTGCTTTTCTCTCACAACTCCCAAGGGATCATTTCCAGTGTGGCAAGCAGTGACATCACCCCACCCCACAGGGAAGATCCAAGCGAGTCCCACCCCCAGGCAGCCTCTGGGCACCACGAGCAGGCCCAGAGGAGCAGGGAGCCCGTGGCACCCTCAGAGCTTCGGCTGGGTGCAGATGATCTCATGGCCAGATCGATGGATCCTGATATAGCAGCACTCCAGATAAACGCTGCTGCACAAGGGCTCTTGAGAGAGGACTGGGAGGGAAGAGGGCTTTGGAGGGATGGCTGGAGAATGAGGAACAATGGAACATCACCAGCTGCTGGGAGCACTGTGCCACCTTTTGTACAAACACACCTCTTCAGGGTGACACTTTACCTGCAAAACCGTTCCTTGTTTCCAAGCCTTCTTTCCACAGTCCTCACAGAAGCTTTTTGGCATCAGCGCGGCTGCGTTTGGGTGTGTCTGATACAGAGAGTTCCTGAGTCACAGGCTCAGAGGGCTCCTGCAGCCCCAGGCAGAGGCATCTGCACCTCTGTGGGTGAGCACATCTCAGCTCCAGGGAGGTGAGCGTGGCCTCACCTCCTCCCTGCATCCCCAGGTGCTTTGGAGGGATGTGCTCCAAAATCCCAGGCATCGTCACCACCCCGCTGTGGACCCGCTGTACCCCGGGGTGCTCGGTTAAACACCTCCAAATTACCACAACTCCACATCTGCCAGCTGCCTCTGCTCAGCCCACAGCCACACCAGCAGGAAAACAGCAATCCTGCTGCCTGGAAGCTGCCGGAGCACAGCCCAGCACGGCAGCACCAGCACCAGAGCTGTGATCTCAGAGGGGCTGGTGGCACATGGCATAGAGAGAACCCTAATCCCTGCAAAGCCAAGAGGAGCTGAGGCACACCAAGACATCCTCGGAGCAGGATACACACCTAGGACACAGATCCCTAGATAGACAGCAGCTTCTTCAGGGCCCTGACTCCTATAACCACATCAGCTTTAATTTTCACTCTGACTTAAAAAAAAACCAAAACACACAAACACACGGATAAAATTGGGAATCTTGCCCCACCCCTTGGCCAGGTAAAATGACATGAAAGCTCCAGCTCTGGCTGGCTCAGTGGCCAGGATCTGGAAGGGGAGGGAATGTTTATGGAATGGTTTTAACCAATTCAATTTGAAGGCAATTTGTGCGCAGCGGCAGAGGCAGCCCTGACTGCAGCAAACAGGGAGCGGGCTGGATCAGTGGCAGGGTGGAGGTGGGGGCAGGAAAGCAGGAGCAGCAGACTGTGGCATCGAGGCTAATGGCTTTGGAGCGATTTATTCCATGAGAAACACAGCTCAGAGCCACACGGGGTCTGTGCCTGGAGTACAGAGGGACAGTCCCCAGCTCCAGGGAGGATCAATACCAAACACTCCAGGATAAGCAGGAAACTTCTCTTAGAAGAATAAATAAATGACAGCTAATGGATCCAATCAGGCTGTCTGCAAAATCCAAAAATTCTGCTGAAACTGCCCCCACTCAGCAAGGTAAAAGCTCCAGCACTGTCCCAGCACTGCTCCTGGGACAGCCATTCCCCAAGCCACACCCTGGCCCTGCCACCTCACCCCCAAACAAAACCCTGCTGCCAGAAATGGGGATGGGCTCCTCATTTTCTGTACCAACAAGGGAAAACCCAAGGAAGAATTACCCACCCCTTCCCCAGCTTGGTCCTCAGCAGCAAAGCTTCACCTGGAGACACCATTCCCCTCTCCTCGGTGGCCTTCATCCCTGCTTTGGATGAATATTCAAGGAGTGGACAGCGAGAGCTGGGTTGGGGACAGAACAAAGGGAAGAGTCTTTCTGGACCCTGGTTTTGACAGATGAGGGCAGGAATCTCCTCTGCTGGCTCCGTGTGCCCTGTGACTCAGGATCAGCAGCTCTGGATTCTGCGCCGGTGGAATTTGCTGGGAATTGCTCCCGATGGTGTTTGCAGCCCAAGGATAACGCGCTGCTCTTTCCACATCCCACTATCTCCATGCCCAAGCACATATGGTCTGGCTAAACAAGAAGCCTTGGAAAGGCTGTCAACAAGACTAGAGGAAGGTGGGCATCTGTGCAGAAGCATATGCATGTCCCAGTGCTGCCCTGCGAGCATGGAGAGGATGCCCAGAATCCCACCCAAACCTGCCTGGGTCCAGCAGAACTGCACCAGGGACACTGTGGCTGCCACCTCCCTTTGTGCTGTGGCACTGCAAACCCATCCTGCTGCTCCCAAGGAGCCTCCTTGCCAGGGTATCTGAGATGTTCCCTACTCTGGTCCAGCACTGCTGCTCCAGCCCTCGTTTATAGAGCCACTTATGTGTTTGCTTCAAAGTCGTGTGTGTTTGCTTTATGTTCATCTGTGAAAATCTCCCCCACGGTACTAAAGGCAGTGGAATAATCTACTATTTCAACCCGCATTCCTCAGAGAATTCTGCAGTTAAAAAAAAAAAAAAAAGAAAAAGAAAAAAGGGGAAAAAAAACCTGGTTGAATTTGATTAAACCTTTGGAATCTCTCCAATATTTCCAGTTATTCCATCTGTAGAAACACTCTACTGGCACTTGGCACACTCAGAGCTTTAACTGCCTTCTAAATCAGCAGCAGTTCTGCCTAACAATTTGGCATTTGCACAGTGCCTTGTAAATCACCCACCTTACATCTCTGGGTACGAGGACCAAACCTTCCAAAAAGCCCATTACTGCCTCAGAGAAATTCTTCAGGAAGAAAATACCTTCTTATGGGCTTGTCTCTCGACAGAAAGAGGGGGACACTGGCACACAGCATTCAGTGGGCACGGTGCTCACACTGAGGCTCCTGGTGTTACTATGGCAGTAAAATGAAACCCAACGCAGCCAGCTGGTTGCCACACTGCTATTAGAGCTTCTTTTCTGTTTCTGACCTTTCTAGAACTCTCCAAAAGGCACTGATCTGTACCAAATCTCCCCAGGATCTGAGGTTGGTGCAAGGTGAAGGTGTTGGTGTCCTGGTCCTCCTGGCAGGCCACAGAGGGAATAATTACAATTCTGTCGGTCGGGATTTGTTTGGTTGTTTGGGGTTTTTTTGGGTTTTTTTGGGAGGTTTTTTTTTTATTTTTTGGAAGTCAGGAACCAGTCTCGGCACGGCTGCAGCTCCAAATCAAGGCACAAAGCAGCAGGAAAGCACTCAGCAGTATCAGCAGCAATTTGTGCATTTCTTGCAAACAAAGAGCAGAGAAGGTCGGCGTTGTTACTTCCCTGCTTCCACCTCTTTTGTCTTCCCAAATCGTTGGAGGCTAAAAACCTCCCCTTCCCAAACTGCTCCTGGCTCCAAGCTCTTCTGAAAAACCCTATCCCCTTATCTTTATCCACACCTGAGCCTCTTTTATGCCTCCCCATCGACAAAGTGTAAGAAAATCATCAATTTAAGCACTACGCTCGTGCCTTGCCCCTCGCCTGTGCCTCAGATGTTGTTTTCTGTGAGTCCTTCCCAGCATGGATTTGGGCTCTGAAGTGTAGAGAGGGAGATATAAAAACAAGGAAGAAGAGGACAAGGCAAAAAAGAGAAGGAACACATGGAGTTAACTCTGCTCCTCCTGCCCTTTGCTTCTGAAATCTCACTGATTTTCACTGCTGTGAACCTGCAGCATCAGAGTCAGCTGAGGACTTTGAGATGGTCACTGGGCCATGCAGGGTGACCCTTGGAATCTGCCAGCAGGACAGAGTTCAGGGCTTTGTGATTAGAAAGGGCTGCCCACCACAGCCAGGGCTGGGAGGGAATTTCTGACTTGTTTTGCAGGGGGAGATCCAACATGAAGAGTTGGAGAGCTCTGGGCCTGTCCCACTATGAGAGGTAGAGACTCCAACTGGTTTACTCATTAATATTCTTTAGGAATTACTGATGCTATTGATGCTTCTCATGCAAACATTTAAAAAAATTGCATTTTGTCCATCCTTTTGTATCCTTTGCTCTCACCCTGCTTGGTCTCTTTCTTCTTTTAACTCCAAGGAGGAATAATTTTCCTCCTTGGCTGCACTGGGAGACCTGCAGCAGTGAGCACCCACAGTGTCCTTCACCCATTTTTAATCAGTCCAATCAAGCAGAGCAAGGTCCCATCCTGCATCCACCACGTATCAGCAGGATCCTGTGCCAATCCATAAGCCTGGGGTTTGGGTTTCCAAATAAACAGTTTGATCCCTCCTCAGCAAGGAGCTGCTGGGGACTGGGTGTCACTGGGACACCCAAGGGTGCTGCTCCTCCAGCGTGGCCCTCCTGCCTCCAGCACTGCCCTGGATGAGGGGCTGGGGCTCCAGCACTGCCCTGGATGAGAGGCTGGGGCTCCAGCACTGCCCTGGATGAGGGGCTGGGGCTCCAGCACTGCCCTGGATGAGAGGCTGGGGCTCCAGCACTGCCCTGGATGAGGTGCAGGGGCTCCAGCACTGCCCTGGATGAGGTGCAGGGACTCCAGCACTGCCCTGGACGAGGTGCAGGGGCTCCAGCACTGCCCTGGATGAGGGGCTGGGGCTCCAGCACTGCCCTGGATGAGGTGCAGGGGCTCCAGCACTGCCCTGGATGAGGTGCAGGGACTCCAGCACTGCCCTGGACGAGGTGCAGGGGCTCCAGCACTGCCCTGGATGAGGGGCTGGGGCTCCAGCACTGCCCTGGACGAGGTGCAGGGGCTCCAGCACTGCCCTGGATGAGAGGCTGGGGCTCCAGCACTGCCCTGGATGAGGTGCAGGGGCTCCAGCACTGCCCTGGACGAGGTGCAGGGGCTCCAGCACTGCCCTGGATGAGGTGCAGGGGCTCCAGCACTGCCCTGGATGAGGTGCAGGGGCTCCAGCACTGCCCTGGATGAGGGGCTGGGGCTCCAGCACTGCCCTGGATGAGGTGCAGGGGCTCCAGCACTGCCCTGGCACGAGGGCTGGAGCAGGAGAAAGGCTCCTCACTGGCAGATTTGGAGAAGAAGACCTGGGCTCAGCTGAATGCTCCCCACCAGGGCTGGGAGAGCTTTGGATTTGTGGCCACTCAGCTCTGCAGCCACGAGGAAAATGTTCCCTCCCAGCCAAAACCCCTAAAAATGATAACGAGGCAGAGCTGAGCCTGCAGCCAGCGATGCATACGAGATGATGGCCTTCCCAACACGAGAGCAAAAGGGCAAATGAATCACATTACACTCCATGAATAAAAACAGAGTCTTCATGCACAGAGACTTAATGACTGTTCTGGATGCACGAGACAGCCCGGCCTCCTGCGCAGAGGTGCTGGGCATCCCCAGGTCCCACCCAGCTCCTGGGCACAGCCTGGACTCTGAACTCTTCTCAGACCCACTCTGAGATCTCCTGAAACCCACTCTGAGATCTCCTGAGACCCACTCTGAGATCTCCTGAGACCCACTCTGAGGAAAACCCCACCTGGCAGGGAGGCTTTCCCTGAGGTCTGTGAAGTTGGAAGCTCTCAGCAGCTGGCCTGGGCTAAAGACCTCAAATCTCAGCCTGCTGCACCCGAGTCCATCCCTGGGAAGGTGGGATTAGGGCTTGCAGCTCTGTTGGAACTGTGCTTTTATTTCATGCAAAGTGAAGAGGAACAAGCCCTGCCCACGATGGTGCCCCTGGAGCAGAGTCCTGCAGCCCCTGGGTTGTTCTCACTGGCACCAGGAGGCAGCCACAGCGTTTTCCCAGCCCGCCTTGGCACATTCCCTGGGCACAAGGGGAAGGGGATGGTGTATGAGGCACCTGAAATGGAGAGAACAGCGTTTCCAAATGACCTCCTCAGGCAGGTGCTCACAGAGCTGTTAGGGAAAAGCACATTGTGGAGAGATGGCAGAATAAAACCAAACCCCACCATCGTGGCATTATTGGGAAGGGGCTTCTGCACAGCCCAGCACACAGGGAGAGTGGGAACCACCTCCCCTCAAACCCTGCTGGGGTGCTGAACACGCCAGCACCCCTTTCTGGGCTCCCCATGGCATTTAAGCCCAATCTTGCTCCCATTTTGCTTGGTAAACCTTGTTATCCTCTTGTAAACACCCCCCTGCAAGGGTGGGATTTCCCCCAGCAGCCCCAGTGTCACATTCCTGTCACATCCAACACGCAGGCAGTGCTGGCAGCGTGGGCTGCACCCCGGGCTGGCAGCTGCCTTCTTGGGAGGCACTGAAAATCCTCCACACCTTCACTATTTTCCTACATCTGCTTGGAAAACACAGCCCAGAACAACCTCTCCCAAACAACATCACTCCTCTGGCAAACAAAAGGAAGTCAAAGGCAAACTATTTATTGCCAAACCCTCTTCCTTCGTTGTAAAATACTGCTTAATTTTATCCCTCAGGCATCTATTATCTCATAGCCCATATTATTTTTCCAGCTATTACTGCTTAATTTTCCCCATCCAAAAACTCCGTACAGACACCAGCCAATTTCTATCTTGGCATAATTGTTTAGGAGAAACAAGCAGCTGTTTCACTGGGGTCCTAAAGAATTGGTGGGGAATCAATGCTTCTCCTTTCTTTGTCCACAAGAAACCTTGGAGGAAAGTCACATGTCCTCTGCCACCAGCACTGTCACCCTGCCAGGGGACACTCTCTGATCAGAGGGGACCCTGCAGAGGGAGGAGAAGCTGGGGGGATCCACCAGACCCCTCATTTACAACCCCACAAAAGGGGGGAAATAAAGGTGAGCATAAATAGATTTTTTTTAACATTTTGAAATTTTTTTTTCGTTTAAATAAAAGCTGCTGATTTTAATCAAAGCTTAAAACAAAATGTAAAACCTGTGGCTAATGGAATCTGCCTGGACTGCTTCTGTTTCCTATTTCTGATAGAATTTGTTTTACTTCTTGTTGGTTTGGTGGGTTTTTTTGCCAGCAAAGCTTCTGTGGGGGCACAAAGTATTTCACAAAATGCCAACACTGGACATGCAGATGAACAACAGGACATTCTCCAGGCACAAAGTCCATAACCCTTTTTTCATGGAGACTTTGGAGAAGAGATTACCAGCATCAGCAGGCACAGGAGGGACCAGCACACAACTGGCAGGGGTGGAGGTTTGCAAGAGAGCTCCCAGGAAACCACCTCTGCTTCCCAGACTAGCATGGGACAGATAAAGGGTGGCAAACAAGCTTGGAACCTCTCACAAACAAAAACGATCGAGGCAATCAAGAAATATACAAAATTGGAAAATATTGTAAAGGCACGCAAGGAATGAGCAAGTCCCTGGCAAAGTCTGTGAGTGTCCAGGTGTGTCTGTGTGGGTGAGAGGGACAGAGCCAGGAGCCCGCCTGTATTCCCAGCAGCATTTTCCATGCAGGGCTGTGTCACAGAAACATGGAATATCCTGACCTGGAAGGGACTAACGAGATGATTGAACCCAGCTCCTGGCCCTGCACAGGACACAATCCCACCTTGTCCCTTGGAGCGATGTCCCAACCCTCCTGGAGCTCTGGCAGCCCTGGGACCATTCCCTGGGGAGCCTGGGCAGTGCCAGCACCCTCTGAGGGAAGAACCTTTCCTGATCGCCAACCCAACCCTGAACATTCCCTGGGATTCCAGCCCTTCCCTGGGTGCTGTCCCTGGGATAGGGATGTGTTTCAGCTTAATTGCAATTTGAATTGAACATTTACTGAGCCACTGCTGACACCCTTTTCCCTTCAGACACAGCCATTGATGGTAGCATTGGGACTGTGGGTGTTTGTGGAGTTGACTTTTTGTGTCACAAAGGGTTCCCTGGTGAGCGGGCAGGAAGGGATTTGTGGTAATGGAGGGGATGGGAAAACATTTCTCAGGGACCATGAAGGGCCTCGATGGGCTCAGGACAGAGCATCCCCCACATCCTCCTTCATTTTAACACATTTTTGCTGCTCCTGAAAAAAGGCATTTTCCTTTCCCATCCTGGCTTTAGATGTTCAATTAAAAATGAAGCTCCCAAGGCAAGGGGAAGCATCAGAGCTCTGCTCCAGCCTTGTCCAGTGGGTGTTCCCAGAGCAAACAGGAACTGCGAGGAGAGGCCGGGTGGCAATGAGTCAGGGAGGCAGAAAGGCATGAAAGCAGGATGAATGGGAAGGCAATAAACCTGCAGTATTTCACTGAGGGACCCGGCTCCTGCATCACCTCCATCCATCAGCACCAGCACAGCCAGGCAGGGCTGTGCTCACACAGGAGGGGCTGTGGCAGCATCCCCAAGCCACGGGCAAGGTGGCAAGGGCTGAGGGCACTCAACACCCACCACCCCCAGCACCTCGGATCCCCCTCCAGAATAAAACACTCCAGATTATTTCACCAGCGGCTCACGTGAGGCACGGGAGAAAAAGTGATGGGACAAACCCCACAGCCAGGAAAAGGAGCAGTCCAGGAAAGGCACTGATGGTGGACACAGCATTGGAACTGTCCTGCTCAGGGACTCTGTCCAGGGAGGATGAAAGGGGCTCTCACCCCCCTCAGGTCTGACCTGCTTCAGGAAGAGGAACCTGAGAAATATGTTTAGAAAGGAAAGTTGTTCCCTGTAAAATCTGAGAAGCAATTCAAAAAATGAAATCAGAAAAAGGTCACCCCCAAAACTCCCAGTGCCCCTTCATCCCTCATTTCTCCTGGAAGCACAAAGTGTGGCAGCTTCATTTTGGGACCAAGATGGGAAACCTCCCCTCTCTCTTTATCTAGAAAGAAATCACAAAAACATCACCAGGAAACAGAGGATGGGAACTACCTCAGTGCTTTATTTTCTGGAGCTCCAGCCCACTTCAGAAAGAGTCACTGCTTTTTCAGAAGGATCTCAACAGCTTCCTGCACCTCCTGCCATCGCTGCCCATCTCTTGCTCCAGAGATCCAGCCACAATTTCACAGCAAAAACAGCCATGCACAAGCTTTGCCTGCACCTCCCAAAAAACAGAGCTCTGCAGCCTCCTCAGTGACCTCCAGCTTGGACACAGGCTGGGGCAACCACCCAGGCTGGGAATAAATCCCACCACTCTCTCCCCAAAAAGAAGCAAATTCCCCGTTAGAGCTGCAGCAAACTCCAGCAATCAGCAAGAAGAAAGCTTTTTAAAGAGATATAACCCAGGATTTCTGTGTTGAAACACACACCACAGATGGTGGAGCAGACGAGGATTAATTCATGAATCATATTTCTTAAACGATACAATCTCTCTTTTCACTTCCATACTTTCCCTTTTTGACTCAGAAGCAGGGATTTAAGATGCCCTTCCCAGATATGAATTTTGCATGAACAAACATTGCAGGGGTAAAAAAAAAAGCAAAAACAACCAAACAAACCCACAACAGCAATAAACCAGCAAACCCAGATGTTTCATGAGAAGTTCTCAAACGCAAGCGAAGGCGTATCCTGCCCATCTACATGAGAACATGTGTGGAAATACAATATATGCAAGCACAGAGCTGGGAATGGGGTGGGAAAACCAACTCCCCACCCTTTGGAGCTCACTAATGCTTCTAAGCCAGGGTTCTGAATTTCACAAAAGCTGATTTTCTATCTCCTCCCATCTCATTCGCCACGCTCCCAGCGCAAGGAAAGCCTGAGGCAAACACTTCCAGGGAGAGGCCTCCTCCCTCTGCCAGTCAGGTTGTGCCACTCCAGCCCCCAAACTCCCTTGGGAAGGGATGCCAGGCTGCTCTCCAGGAAAAGCTCAGGGATGCAGAGAGCAGGGGCGAGGCAAAACATCCTGCCCCACGCACACAGCTCACCACGCCAGCTGAGAGGGGTCTGAAGTGGGGAGGAGAGAAGGAAATGACACGAGAGCTCTTCAGCAGCGGGGGGCTCCCATATCCCGATCCCTCTGGGCTGGGGGGCTCAGCCAGAGCCACGCCAGCCTGTGCACAGCCCCTGCTTCCACCCAGGCAGGGGCAGACACAGAGCCAGGGCGAGCAGAACCAGCACCAGCGCTCCAAACTGCCTCTCCCGGGCACTTTCTCACCTTCCTTTGATCAGCAAAGCAGCATTTCAGTCATTTTTTTTTCCACTTTGCACACAGAGCAGCTGTGTGTGTGCTTAACAGCTTCTTTACACAGTCTTGCACTTCCTATTGTAGCTTTACACACGGAATAAGAGTGAAAGAAAAATCACTTACCCTTTAATTATTTCAACCTTTCCCTGCTCTGTGCGTGACGTGGGCTTCTCTTTTGGTTACTATTTCCAGATTTGGTCTTTGGGTAGGTGAATGGAAGAGGAGAATGACAGGAGTTGTAGTTGATGACGATGGAGACTGTAAAATAAAGAGAAGCATTTTCAGCTCAGAGCAGTGCTCCCCTATACGTACAGATCAGATTATATTAAATTAAATTAGTGACACCTACATAAATGCTTCCTACTGTTTTTATGCACACATACAAATATCACAACTGTCAAGGAGAACGCGGCTGTCAGTGATACGGCAGGGGGGAAAAAAAGAGCAATTTCTAAAATGGAAGGGAAAAAAGGAAATCTAGGCTAACAAGCAGCGTTTGAGCAGCAGCAGAGGGGCTGCTGCTGGTCTGCAGGAGGGCCAGGAGGCAGCTGCATCTGCCTTGGGAGCACTGGGAAGGGCTGGGGCAGAGGACAGCAGGGAAGGTGGAGAATTGCAACAGCAACCCTCACAAAACGCTCCTCTGCTTCCCAAAATACCACATCAGCTTGGGAGAAAGAGAGGAAGGAGCCGAGAGCTTCAGGAAACAAAATTCCCCCATCCCCTGGAACGATGGAAGGACTCCTAGCTTGGGAAGGAGTTAATGACGTGGTCATCAGGGCAGCAAGTACCCCCCGAAAAACCAGATTATTCTCCCACCATCTGCTTGAATAGCAGAATTTCTGCTGAGTGGTTTCCCCCACACAGCCCCACAGATCTGTGCAAACAGACAAACAAACCGAGCAGGGCTCGCTGCCTCTGACGGTGCCAGGGTGGAATTCCTGCCCTCCCATTGACTCCTGCCCCTCTCCCCACACCAACGCCCTGCCCTGCTCCTCTGCAGCCTCCTCAAGGCTTGGGGTACCCCCAAACCACTGCCCATCAAACATCCTGGGATCCTTAAAAACATCCTTTAGTCGTAGCTGAGGAAAACAAGGAAGGTGAGCAATGAGCACTTCCATGCTATTATTTTCCTCGTGGCAATTCTCCCATCCTCTGTAGGCAACTGGCACCTCCAGCACCATGAGTCCCAGCCCAAACACTGAAAACACCCCCAAAAAAAACGTATTTACAAAATCACTTTGAAGATGCCACGGCAGGCAGTGGAAAAACCCAACCCCCTGAGTCAAGGAGATTGTCTGCTTGGTTGGAAAAACACAAAGGTCACCGCAAGGAGTATATAAAAATACATGCTAACGTTGAAGAGGTATAAACATAACACCAAATAACTCTTTTTATACCCAGCTCAGCATTTAACACTTGCCCAGAGGCCTTTGATAAATCCCAGGTGCCTGAACAAAGCAAGGAAGCTTTTTCATTGCTATTTAGCAAAACAGGGAAAGTAAAGCACAAGAGAATAAAACTGCTCAAGACATCAAGGACCAAGTCAGAAAGAAACAGCCAGGTCTCCACATCCAGCTCTTCCATTGCCAATTGCCCTGTCAGGCTACTGGATGGAAATAGAAATACTATTGTTAGCCCCAAGCCATGCAGACTCATTGACATTTATTTTAGTGCTATAAAATATATTTTTAAATACTTGAAGAAATAATCTGGAGGAAGTGCTAAGAGCTTGGAGTGTATTTCCAATATGCCCCAGCTTTTCCAGGGAGATTTGAGACCTCCTGGAAAGACAGCGACCATCTCAGAGTGTCAGGGTACCTCCAGCTACCCAGCACATGCAATTCCCTGCCCTTGCTTCTGCTCCCAGGCTGTTCAGTAAGAGGGAAATCTAAAAACTTTGTTGATTTTAATCACTCATGGATGGCAGAATCCCCAAAGTATCGTTTCCCACGTGTTTTTAATGAGTGTGGGTGTCTGTATGTGAATGACACTGGAAACAGAGGAACCTGGTGGGGTCAGCTCCTGGCCAGCAGAAACCCCTGAGCAGGGACAAATCCTGCTGTGCACCTTCCACAGAGCCCCAGTCCCAACACCTCATCCCAAAAGTTCATGGGGACAAAGCATGTCACAATTACAGGAGCATCTCCCCATGAAGAGCAGCAGCCCCATCCCTCCTCCAGCTCTCAGGAGGGGCTTTGGGGTTGGCTGAGAGGAGCAGTGGCTTTTCCAGAGGAACCCAAAATCACATCCAGAGAAAACCGTGGTGTGGGAGAAGAGATCCTGCCAAGAATGGGATGCAGAGGTGCACGGGGACACACAGAACACAGTGCCCTGTTTCTTGCCACACCCAGATGGACCAAGCACATGGAGGATCCATTTGATCTTAAATAAACACTGCATAACACAACTCCTGTTTCCCAAGCCAGCCTTGGATAAAATAAAACATAATTGGAGGAGCCAGGGACAGAGAAGAAACAGTTCTCTCCCTTTCCCTTGCCAAAATGTTATTGGAGATTTTGTGTTTCTCAGGCTCCCCGTGATTTTGGACAGGTCTTTAATCAGTGTTTTGGTGGGGGAAACAAAGGACCAAGGCCATTTGTGCAGTTCCAGAGCAGGTTCAAGAGATGTTCACTGTGATTTGCCATGCCAGGCTTGGAGATAACACCTTCCCCAGCACCAAGAGGCCAGCCTGGCACAGGGCACTGGCCGTGGGATGGCACAGCAGAACCAGAGGAGCCAGAGCTCCAGGACTGCCAGGCTCTGGTTTTCCCCTGGAGCTCAGCAGATGGCAGCAGTCTGGGTGCCCGTCCCTCAACAAAATCTGCAGGAGCTGCACCAGGCACCGAGTTCAAAGTCAAAAGGAACATTTGTTCTACAAGAAAACACATTGCCAACGACCCCTAACAAATTGTGGCTGCTGGAACAGGCAGCTCAAAGCACAGCAGCATCTCCCAGCCCCGTTGTTACTGCGGGCTCTGTGCTGATGGTGCGAGCGGCAGTGCAGGCACAGTTTGTGTTCAGTACAAATTACAGAGCAGCACCACAGACCTGGAGAGGCAGCTCTGCTCTTCCCTGCACTGCTTCCCTCATGTTTTGATGCCCATTAAATTCTTTCCCATTTAACTGCTTTATTTGGCCTCCTCGCTGCATAAAATCGTTCCACGGTTGTTGAAGCCAAATAAATAATGGCAAAACTTTCCCTGCAAAGAACTCCAAGGGCTGTTGTGTAAAGCAGGGAGGGGATCAGCAGATAGAGACAACTCGGAGGCAACCTGAGGGTTGGGATTCTGTGTCAGCTCGACACACAGGGGAAATAACCCTTTAATCCAGTGCAGTGTATTTCATTTACTGTAGTGTTATCCAGTTCGAAGATGTTATGAAAGGAATCCCTGGAGAGACTTAAGACTTCAAAACCAGCCTGAGTTTGAACTTAATTCCACTGTTGCAAAAGGCTGGAGCTGTGGAAGATGACCTTTTCCATACCTTGGATGCCAGGAGCCATCCTGCCTCATAATGTCATGCCAAATTAGAATATTCTCTTTTTGTTTTACTCGGGATTTTGTTTTGTCTTTTCTTTTTAATTAAAAGCATCTGTCACCGTTAATGAAATGAGGGGAAAGAGAAGAAAAAATATCAGTAACACAAAGAAACTAAAGCTGGTGGTGTCCAGAGAGATGGAGAGAGTCAAAAAACTGGATAATTAACAGAGGAACTTTCACCTCCCCATGAGATCATCAGCAGAGCCCAGGTCAGGACCAAAGGATCCCCAGTGCCATCTCCTTGCTGCTCATCACCTGAACAAAACAAAGGGATGCTCCCCACACACACCCCCCAAATCCCGCCGGCAGCAGGGCCTTGGGTGGCCTCCTCTCCAGCAGGAAATGAGAGGGAAAAGACTTCTGAAGTGCAAATCCCAAAGTTGTTCAGGTCTTGCCGAGGTTATCCTGAATGAAAGTTCAGAAATACTTGAAAAAAGCAACCCATAAATCCGTGTCAGTGAATCAGGAGCTGGTGGAACCCCAGGGATGAAGGTGTGTGGTCTCATCTTTCACCAGCTGCAGGAGCTTCACTACCCAGGGGGGATTTTTAAGGAACCCTGCAGGAATTCATTGAACAAGTCATGGAAATTCCAATTAAAGTTGTTCACTACTGTTAACTGCCTCTGTGGACTTTCCTATTTGGAGGTGAACCATAAAAGGCCAGTTTTCACTTGCTGCATCTTCCAAGTCAGATTGTGAGTGCAATTAAATGTAAATTTGTATTTTCCAAATATAGGGTTCCCCCACAAAATACTAAATTAATTACAAAATGTATTCCTAATGTGAAATTATTTAGCCTGTTAAAGCGGTACAAACAGCTTTATTGGATCATTAATGGTTAGAAATGTTCAGTCAGCACAGTTGGAAAAAATGTAAACTAAATATGTCAAGGATACGTTGCTTTCTCCTCTCACTATTTTTTTAATGTCTTATTTCATGGTAGATAACTGAAAAATCTTTTTACCTGACTTAGTAAGAGGCTCATTTACTCATGCAAATTTAAAATCAAGTGTCATAATACAATGAAATTATAAAAACATATCAAAAAGGAGTTAGTGAGTCACTAAATTTAGCTCCTAATGGAGTTGAAGCTGTCTTATACAGTTGTATGTTAATGGGGAGAGCTCTGGTGGTCTGTAAACATCAGAGCAGAGCTCAGCAAGCATCCCACGTGCCCGGGGTTTCTGGAGGAGCCCTTTGGGTTTCCAGCCCTCCACACCTGAGGAAATCTAAGGGAAACTCAGATTTTCACCCCAGCCTAGGTGAGGAATACACCCAGCATTAAATAAATTCAAATCCATTGCTCTGAGCTCTGGGCAAGCCCCAGGTTCTGCAGGGCCACATCCCAGCCCCGGTACCACTCCTGGGCTGATTTACAGGCGTGATCCTCAGCATCCACAGGGATTTTCCTAATCCACACAACATTTCAGGCCTGGGGGAAGCACTGGTTCTGTGGACTGGCAGATACTGATCAACACAAGGGCTTGGCTGGGAATCTGGGCAGATCCAAGTGACAAATCAAAGTGGCACATCTGAAACCAGGGCAGCACTGCGGGTGCCAGGGCAGGAGCAGGATCCTGGCTGGGTTTGTCTGCACTCACTGATAGTCCAAGCACAGCACTAACATGAAGCCTTTATGTTCTGAGGCAATCTCATTCCAGGAGTAAGAAAAGATGGTGTAAGAGGAGGAAAAGGGAGGGCCAAGGTTAAGAGGTGACCAGTCCACCCAACAGAGCTCGAAAAGCCATCAAAACCAAAGCAGGTTTTGCTTTTACTGGGCAGGGTGGGGAAAAGAGGCCTCTGCAGAGAAACTGGCTTAAGATACAGGGAGGCAACTTCTTAAAGGTGAAAATGTTCCTTTAACACCTTCCAGTGCCTACAGGAGCTCCAGGAGAGCTGGAGGAGCTGGGACATGGGCCTGGAAGGACAGGACACAGGGAATGGCTCCCACTGCCACAGGGCAGGGCTGGAGGGGAGACTGGGCAGGAATTGTTCCCTGGCAGGGTGGGCAGGCCCTGGCACAGGGTGCCCAGAGCAGCTGTGGCTGCCCCTGGATCCCTGGCAGTGCCCAAGGCCAGGCTGGACAGGGCTTGGAGCAGCCTGGGACAGTGGGAGGTGTCAGGGTGGAACTGGATGTACTTTAAGATCCTTTAAGATCCCTTTCAACCAACTTATTGGGGGATTCTCTGACACCCCTGTCCTTGGGGCAGGCTTGGATTTGGGTCCCAAACCCAAAAGCAGCACGAGGGGGCTGCAGCAGAGGGGATGGAGGGAGGCTGTGGCCCCATGCAGCCCCTTCAGCTGCTCAAGGGCAAAACTGGGGCCCAGCACAACCCGAAAGGAAGAAACAAATATTCCCAGAGCTTCCTGAGCTGGCAGAAAATCGTGAAAATAAAGCCCTGTAAGGAGAAGAGGCGAGGGAGCTAACAGGAAAACATCTCATTGCATTAAGGGCTGTGTTAAAGGTTTACAACATCATCTCCAGACAGGCCCACTGATATTCCTGAACCCTCATCGATCCACAGGTCAAACCAGGAATGAAAAATATCAGTTTTAGAAAATATCACTGGCTGAAATACAATAAACCTATCCTGTCCCTATGCACAGGTAAATAGAGAGACCTTTCCATGTGAGACTGAAATCTGCCTCGGAGCTTGGCTGTAACTACAAAATCCCTGACCTGTCCCCATCTGTAAAACTCACAGGCTGATACAAGGAATTAGGGAGATGTCCTACGTAACTGCTTCAATTAATTTGTGGAATTTTGCACCCTTCTTGGAGGAGGGCATCGTGGCCCTCTGTGCACCCTTGGCTTGCCACCACTCTCAATTTTATTTTTATCCCCAGTTTGATATGAATCAGGCTTTGCAAAAGACAAAACAACCCACTGTAATCATCCAGCACGCCAATTAAACTAAAATATACCCTGGAAATTAAAATTAAATGCCATATCTATGAAAAGCAGCAGACAGCTTCCTCAGAAACAACAAAAAAAGCCCAGATTATAGGAACACGACCTTGGCAGCCCAAAATCGGCGCCAAAGCACTTAGAGAACTTAGTGCCATCCTTCACATCTGCATGCTGGAGGTCTTCATCAAACTGGGTATGTTTTTGCACGTTTATCATCAAGATTTATTGAAGTTGGTTCCATAAATTTCATTGAGTTGTTCACTGCTGCTATTTGTTTCCAAGGCAACAAATGCACTTTGCCCAAGCTGCACAGTACATCACAATTGCTCAGAATTTGGGGGTCCCTGCCCCTGGTGCTGCACAGCACCAGCACCTCCCAATGCCAGCTTGGCAGTGCTGACAATTAGCAAATCTGGGGGGGATTTCTGGAAAAAATAACCCTTATTAGGGGAGAAAAATGTCAAATGAAGCAGGCAGGGAGCAGGCTGCTGGCGAGAAGGTGGGATTTGTGCAAAGCCCCCGCTCCCATCTCATTTACACCTCGGGTGGCTGCGGGTTGAGAAATCCATTCGCGGGTTCAGGAGGAGTTGGAAGGTTCTTTCTGCACAAAATAATGACAGAAAGTCGCCTTCTTGTCATCATTGTGGAGAAAGGGGCAGCAGAAGTAGGGAGGAGAATGGAGAAAAGGAGGATTTACAAACACTGCACCAGCATCTCCCCACTGGCAGCACCCAGGAGCCAGAGGCACAGAGAACTTGCAGGCAACCCTGGAAAAGTTCAGCTTGGGATAAGAAAAACCAAGCACCAACTGAGAGGAAGCATTACTGCCTTTCCTGCTATTTGAAAAGTGGCATCAGTGCTGCCCTGGCCCCATCAGGGCTGGAAAAGCTCAGGAGCACCTCTCCCTCTGAGCACAGCCCTGTGGCACATGCACAGTGAACATCTTGTAAAAAAGTGGCAGTGACAGAGGCAACCTCAGCTGCAGGAAGGCAAAATTCAAATGCAACAGACCAAGGCACACCAGGTTCTGCTCCTGGAGACTCCTCTGGGAAAAACCTCCCACAAAAAGCCATTCAGCATTTCTAAAAACAAAATGAATCTCGGACAAGGTGATGATGTTTCAACAGGACACAGCATTTTTCCAAAGATAATGAAGATATTTTTTGTTTATCTGTCATAAGCAAATATCCACGACTGAAAGAAGGAGTGGCTGCCAAACTCAGCACACCAGTGCTGGCTGGTACAGACCAAACTGGAAACTTCACGGTGTGAGTCAGGGAAACCTGAACACCATTCAGCTTCCAAACCCAGTCACCAGTGTGCCATGTAGCTGCAGAGGAGACAGCCCCAATTATCCAGAGCACAGGAAGCTGCAATCCCTTCCCTTTTCCCCCTTTTTTTAAACAAAATTGCTCTTTGTTGGGTAGCACATTCCCTTGGATTCCCAGAGCGATCAAAAAAGACAGCATCCCTGATGACAAAAGCCACTCGTTTTTCTGCTTTCAGCCCCGGGAACGTTAAAGGATTGTTTGCTTTCTAAGTGCAAGTCCACATTTAAGAGGAATAAAGAATTTCTCTGGCAGGCTGGATCAATGATGCAGCAAGCCAAGCATGCGACCTCCCGCAGGGAGCCTGGGTCCGGCGCTCCTGGAAACAATAAAATCACCCCACACTGCTGCTGATGGACTGCACAGTGTGGGAGAGGGGGAAAACTCACTCCTGACCCCTGACACAGCGAGCCACCCCCCTCAGCCACACGAACCCATGGCTTTCATCAACACACTGCCATCACCAGACATTTCACCCCCTTCTCCCCCTGTCAGACTGGCACCCAGGATGCCAAGCCTGGTTTCAGAGCCTGGGCAGTGGCTGCAGCCCGGGAGTTGCCCTCTTCTTCCAGGAATGATGTTGGAACAGACGGTCCTTGCAGCCGGGCGACGGCTGAAGAGCATCCCACGCTGCCGAGAACGTCCAATGCAAGGATATTCTCCAGCCAGCAGCACAAAAGCAGGGGAGGGTATAAATAGCCTTTGAGGAGGGTGTATAAATAGCTGTAGGTAACGTTTGTATGCTATAAAAACCCCTCGGTTTAGGCCCAGCTTCGCAAGAGCGAGTTTCCTTTCACAGCACTTTGCAGACCGGCTTCCCCCTGCCTTGCAGTCAGCACAGCAGGGAGAGGGCAGGGACTGCTCTGAATCCACTGCTGCACCCCTGGGAGAATCCAGGAGGGAATTTCCCTTGCTGTTTAAGAGATCCCATCAAGGCCTATCCTAATATGAGGCCAAAAATCGGCTCTGTTGGGCTGGATCCTTCTGGGGGTGACACGCACGGGGCAGCGTGGGGCTGGAGGGGGGTGCTGATCTTCACGTGCCTTCCTTCAACATGAACCCCAAGTGATTGCGTGGCATCTCACACTCTCCCTCTCCAAAACAAATCCTCTCTGCCCCCTGAAGTGGGAGTGGGGCTGTGCCAGCTCCAGGCTGGGTGAGCACACAGTGACAGCAGCACCTGCACCCCACGCCGCCCCTCTGCCTCCCTGCCTGGGCCATTCTTACCAACCAGCAGAGAAGAAAAATGCTCTTAAAAGGGCTTTATTTTCCTCCCAGGCTGTTTGCTGGCGGTGCAGGCTGTGGGAATCTCACAGCCTCAGCTCGGCTGTCCCCTCTCCTGCAGCATCAGCACCCCCAAAGATGCTCCAGCACAACCCCATCGCTCTCAACACCCCCCCTTGGTTCTCCCCAGGACAAAGCAGAGTCCTGGCACATCCACACAGCCACAGTCCCACCTCACATCCCTCTCAAAATGCCTGCTGAGGGCACGGAGCAGCCAGGGAGGGAGCAGCCAGGGAGGGAGCAGCCAGGGAGGGAGCAGCTCCCACGCTGCCTGCCCGGGAGCAGGGCTGCAGAACAAGGCTGGGCTGGGCTTGGGAGCGCTGGCACCGCTGCGCTGCCACCCGGGGAGCGGCTCCCCGCGGCGGGCAGGTGGCTGCTCTGATTCCTGATTGCTCCTCAGCCTTCCCTCGGGCTGGCACCGTGCCCGGGTGGAACTCTGCAGCCAGCGGTCACCCTACGGAGCAGCCGCTGCTGGGAGGCTCTGGGAGCTCCCCGGGAAGGGGACATCGAGGGGGGCTCAGCTGCACCCCGGGTCACCCCACAGAGGATGGCACACCTGGCTCACCCCACAGAGGATGGCACACCTGGCTGAGCTGCACCCAGGATGGCACACCTGGCTCACCCCACAGAGGATGGCACACCTGGCTCAGGTGCACCCAGGATGGCACACCTGGCTCAGGTGCACCCAGGATGGCACACCTGGCTCAGCTGTACCCCAGCTCACCCCACAGAGGATGGCACAGCTCGTCCCAAATGCCTCTCCAGGGAGGGCCCCTCACCATCGTGATGTCCCAGCCAAAACCTGGCACAGCACCAGAGTTGCAGAGTGGAGCTATTCGAAAAATCCCTGTTGAATTTGTCCACCAGTCCATCGAGGCCAAAATGTTGTGTCAGAATATGCCAGTTTTAGCAGAAATCACACCAGGAAATCACACCAGGAAATTCCAATCACCGGGAATGTGAAACCCCAGACATTCAGTGCAGTTCACAGAACCATCTCCCAGGCAGAGAGACCCAGGACCCTGCTGTGTCCAGCTCCCACCAAGCATCATCTCCCAAACCTTCAGGGAGCCAAATCACTGGAGCAAAACCATCCAAGGGTGTGGGGCAAAGCCATCCAAGGGTGTGGAGCACCACAGAAGGCACAAGTGTCTGGACAAGCCTCTACAAAGCAAAGAAACCAGCCTGTCAAATCTGCAGCTCCACGGGCTGGTAACAGCAGCTCTCCCAGTCCCATGTTCTTCAATAAAGCTGGGAAGCACAGGTCTCCTCTGGAGAACCCCAGCATGCTCCAGATCAGGCAGACAGCTGGGCAGTTTGGTCTTTTTTAACTTTACCCAACCCTGCTTTAATTCATTTTGGGCACACGGTGTTTCCCAGTCTGGATCTGACCCTTCAGCTGAAGCTCTCCACGTGTTTGAGTGCCTATACCAGTAGGGACTGTGTGCATTTGTGGGAGAATGAAGGAGCTAATTCAGGGCTTTGGTGAGATGAAAGGCAAAACCTTAATTAAAATAAGTTTTAAAGCCCATCAAGATTTCTTTTCTTATCTCATTCAGATTCGCAGCCATCCTAAGATTCCACTCGGACTCTAAAAGCGCCGCTTCCCTTCTGCTGTTGTGGGCTTTGCCCACAAAGCAAAAACACAAAGCCCTTTAGACATCACACCCCACACCAACCTCAGAAAATAGAAACGGGGGGGAAAGCACATCTGACAGTAACTGAAATTACACAGACTTCTCAAGAATGCAAGTCATGCATTGCGTTACTTATTTTGCAGAAAATTTCCTTCTGCCCAACCCTGCTCATGCCGAGCACTGCTGGGAGCACATCAGTGTTCACAGAGGGCCCAAGCAGGTTTCCTTCTCCATAGAATCATGGATAGGTCTAGGTGGGAAAGGACCTTGAAGATTATCCAGTGCCACCCCTGCCATGGCAGGGACACTTCCCACTGTCCCAGGCTGCTCCAAGCCCTGTCCAGCCTGGCCTTGGGCACTGCCAGGGATCCAAGGGCAGCCACAGCTGCTCTGGGTACCTGTGCCAGGGCCTGCCCACCCTGCCAGGGAAGAAAAGGTTGGTTCACACAAGGATTTGGATGATAAGGACACTCCCTGCCCTGTGGGTTCTCCAGCAGACACTGAGAGGAGCAACTTGACTGAGCAGCTCCAACCACCCAGGGACAAGTTCTCATCTCAGCTTAGGGAACTTTGTCCCAGGGCAAAAGCAGAGGTGGGGCAAGGACACAGTTCCACAACTGGCTGATTTTCAAGGAAAAATCCCACACCAGATCCATGGAACCTCTGCATGTTCACAACACTCCCAACTGATCCTGACAGTGCCAGAGCCATGAGTGATCAACAGCGCATGAGAAATGCAATTTCACACCAGCTCCCCAGTCCCTGACTCTGCTTCCACCCTGTTTGTGACCCCAGGCATCCCCCAGCACCTCCAGGAGAGAATTTTTCAGAACATCTGCAGAGTTACAGCAGCAGTCTGACACAAACATGTTTTACAATGAGGAGCATGCACAGAGAGTCTCCCTGCTGTAATTCCGACTAACAAAACTGTATCAAAGATAACAAAAATCCTTTGTGCTCAGGGGTTTCTCCAGTAACACCAGTCCTGACCCTCCAGTCACCCTCCTGCCCTCCAGCCCCAGAGTACAGGATGGGATTTGGATGTTTGCTGTGATACCCAGCAAGGAGGGAAGAGGAAAAACAACATTTCCAGGCAAACCATTTGACAAATACTCCACAGCAGCCTGAGCCAGGGCATCACCTGTCTTGCATCCCAGGTACCATCAGTTTGATATTGAGTTTGCTTTAAGGAAAAGAAGAACCAAATTGATTTCTTGGGAGGATAAACTCGCAGCTAAAGGGAAAAACTACAATTACACTTTTCAGCCATGAAAAGTAAATCAGATGGTGCTGAAATCCCAGCAGAAAACACAGATTAATTAAAGTCTGCACTTTCTAAATCTGTTATTCAACTAAACACAGCTGTTAAAAAAATGATGCCTTTGCTGTAATTTCCATGTACATTCATACCACCGAAATACTGCAAAAAACATTATTAAGTGTGCTCAGTGGCTGCTGGAGTTGAACAGGAGAAGAAAGCACACATATATCTTTAATTATGACAAGGACTGCTTTCTTTAAAAGAAAACAATTTTACTTGGGAGCTCCAACACTGCCCCCACAGATGTGATGGAATTTCTTCCAGTGGGAGGAGAGCAGGTTTGGGACCTTGAGGTGGAGCAAAGCAGCACCACCTCAGCAGGGTGGGAGCTCAGGGTGCTCCCTCCTCCTGCAGCAGCAGTCCATGCCCACGGCACGTGGCATCCATCAGCCAGATCCCAGCTCTCCTTCTGGTGCAAACCCACTTGTACTTCCAAGTGCTTCTGGCCATCTGTCCGTCACAGGCAGCGCTTCCCAACTGCACTGATTTCATTAACCCTAATATATTTTAAGATCTTGCACAGATTAAAAAAAACCAACCCCAACCCACCATCAGTTACTCTGCAGGGCCTCCTCTAGAAGCCCATCAAGGCGAGGAGAGGCTCGTGCTGACCCCTGTGGATCCAGCTCTGCTTCCACACGGAGCCCATTTATTCATCAGGAGACAGCAGAGTTAGTGATGCAGGGAAATCCTCCAGGACACACATCCTGGTCCCCTGCACATCCCAGGGGCTCCGGGGGGGCTCTGGCAGGGTGAGGAGGAGCACAGAGCTGGCAGAGCACAGCTACGCTGCCACCCTGCCAGGTGGGGACAAAGCAACACGCCTCAGACAAAAGCTTCCCTTCTTTTATCCCCTCCTTCCCTTCCAAGTCACCATCGAGGCTCAAAATGGAGAAATTGGGAAATTGCAGTGATCTGAGTGGGGCCTCAAAGGCACCGTGCCCTTCAGCCCAGTCAGGAGAAAGTTCCTTCCCAGCCCCACCACAGCTGTGCCTCCCCTAGGGAGGAGAGAGCAACGCTTGAACCTCGCCTCCTCTGCAAGGGGAGAGGGCATGGGAGAGCCCTCCCTGCCTCCCAACGCCTCTGAAACCATTCCAGCTCAAAATATAATTAGGGTGATTTAATACAGTCATATCTTAATGTTGGCAGGAGCTCCCTGCCTTAAAAGCAGCCCGGAAAGCCTCCTGTAGTGCAGACCTGGTGGTGCTCCAGGCCCTGGCGAGGGGACAGCAGTGCCACCAGCACAGCTCACAGCTATGGACACCAGGGACACTCAGCTGTGACCCTGGAGAGGGGAAAATCCAGACCAGGGACACTCAGCTGTGACCCTGGAGAGGGGAAATGCAGACCAGGGACACTCAGCTGTGACCCTGGAGAGGGGAAATGCAGACCAGGGACACTCAGCTGTGACCCTGGAGAGGGGAAATGCAGACCAGGGACACTCAGCTGTGACCCTGGAGAGGGGAAATGCAGCAGCTGGATTGCCAGTGCTGCATCACAGGGCCTTGGGAGACATCAGCCACCACCATCCCCAAGGGCACTGGGTCCTCACTTGCATTTAACCTCAACAGAAATTACCATATTTTCATTCCCCTTTGGTTTTTTGTTTTGTTTTGTGGGTTTTTTTGGGTTTTGTTTTTGGGTTTTTTTTTGAGGAACACAAAATTGGATGGGAAGAAGTACATTCAAATGTAAGGAGGCTGTAAAGAAAACCATTCTTAACTGCAGGGAGACCCCTGAGTGTCCTCCCAGTCAGCTGTGTGGGACAAGGAATGTGTTGAATGAACTGGGCTAAGCAACTCCTCCCCAGCTCCACAGAAAAAGGCACTTCTCAGAAGGTTTTACTGTTGTTGGCTTTTGCATAAAACACCTCACTGCATCTACTTCTTATTACTCCTCTACCTAATCTACCCAAACTCATCGGCTGATGAGACCTTCTGAGAGTTGAAACACCTTCTGAGAGTTCCCAAAATATGATCAACTTGGAGAAAAAACCATTAGAACCAAGGAAGTATTGGTAAAAAAGAGGAGCTGCATTTTTGGGGATGAGCAAGATGCACTGGTAGCAAAGTACTTCCTATAATCTTCCATTACAGGGTGAAGGTTTTAATAAAGTGCAATAAAAAAAGCTCACATTTTGATCTTTTCCCAGAGCTAGACATGGTTTAATTAGCTTGATCTCATTATGTAAACTGGAGAGGAAAAAAGAACACCATTAAAGCAATATCCCACTGGCAAATGAGACAACCTTGACATCAGCTATGATATTTTCTTGGAGAACTCTCCCCTGCCTTTGATGCAGCTTCCACACCTCTTCCTCATCACCACATCTTCCTCATCCCACCTTTTCCAGCTGCCCTGCTCAATCCAGTGGCATTTCTTGGTTTCTGCTTTCCCTCAACAGCCTGGAAAATGTTATTAGGGGAAAAAAAATCCAGCTAGATGCTGTCTTGGTTGTATTTAGCCTGAGATCATTCAGCGTGCTCTTTAGAAAAGATCAACTGGAACTAAACGTTGCCATAATATACTCCATCTGTTAAAGTACATACTTTTGTAATAACACATTCAGAATTCAATAAGAAAAGCCAGAATTACAAACAAGGTGTCCATAATGAGCCTCAATATAATTATTAAGGCAGATAAAGTAAACCTGGGTTTCAATACAAGGAAGTTATTTGGACCTTAATGATAATGAAAAGTAAAAAAGCATCTGTAATTTCCGCTGAAATGTATTTCAGAAAGTCAACTAAGTGCACGTCACTTTGTTAAGACTATTCTTATTATTGTGTTTGCACTGACAGCAAAATGCTTCTTAGTTCCAGCTCCTGGGATGTATAAAAATATGATTAGAGCACTATAACAATACAACAATGGATTAATTTGCCCAAGCATTACATTTGGATCTGAAAGACTTTGATAATTTATTTTACCAACTGAAAGGTGGTTATTTTGGGATCTTGGCTCAGAACTAAGTAGTTCAGTGCAGCATTTTGAATTTTTTTTTTTTAATTTTCCAGCATTGGCAACCCTGTGAGGTTCCAGTGATTTTCTCCTGTTTGCCTGTAACCCTGAGCTCTTGTGCCAAGCCTTATCCTGGGATTTAGCTTGGGCTGCCTACTCCAAAGGGCACCACAGCCTGCAAAATACCCAGGCACTGGTGATTTATCTGCTAAAACTGCTGCCCAAGGAACAGAAAATGATGGGTTTTTTTGAGATGTTGAACAATCTTACCCACGACAGGCAAGGAGAGCACAGAGAACTAATCCATGTTGAACAGTGAAGGTAACAAAGATGGACCAAAAGCTGTTGGCCTGGAGGGCAGTTGATATAAAGGAAAATAATTAACTCATCTGCTGAGTGTCAAGCACAGCCATCCTCTACAATGGCAAGATTAGCATGGAATAATCACAGATTATCAGCAAATTCAGGTGTTCCCTCTCAAATTAGAAGGGGATTAGAAAGAAGTTGCCATTTTGGCCAAAAGCAGGGACCAGAACCATGTTTTTTCAACAAAGTAAAGGCCCCAGGAGCCTCCAAAAGAGGCAGGAACAGCCCAAGGATCAGAAACAAAAAACGACCTAGAAACACCCAACACCATGTGACAGCACAGACAGGACAAGCACAGCTCTGACCCCAGGCTCCTAAAATCAAGGAATCACAAGATCAGGTTGGAAAATCCCTCTGAGATTGTCCAGCCACGTCCCCAAAGCCACCACTCACCCCTGTCCCCAGGTGCCACATCCAAAGGCTTTTAACTCCTTCCAGGGATGGGGACTCCACCTCTGCCCTGGGCAGCTGTGCCAGGGCTGGACAAACCTTTCCATGAAGAAATTTTCCCTGATGTCCAAGCTAAACCTCCCCTGGCACAACGTGAGGCTGTTCCCTCTCATGCTGTCCCTGTCCCCCGGCTGTCCCCTCCTGTCAGGAGCTGTGCAGAGCCACAGGGTCCCCCCTGAGCCTCCTTTTCTCCAGCTGAGCCCCTTTCCCACTCCGGATTATTGTTTCAGGAATATCCTTTACTCTTAGGCAATCAGACTTCTCATGTAGCAAATTGCCCAAATCTTGCATGAGACTTTTTTTTTTATCCTAAAGGAGATTTTTAGGAAGCTTGAAATTTCCCTGCTCTTCGTCTTCCTCCCTAACTCTAGTTACTTTGCAGTTAGCTTTTATGTTTATTGTTTTGGTTTTACAAACCAAAATTTGGTCAAGTACAACATGCCACGTGCCCTTTTTTTTTACTTGAAGAGTAAAACAGACCAAATTATCCCTTTTTTTTTTCCCCAGAAGAGAGGAAAAACAATAATGGGGTCAAGGCTCAGTGATGTGGCTCTTTAAAAATGCCAGTGAAGTTTTCTGGAAGGTCTCATTCTCCAAGTTTTAATTAAAGCCATAAAGTTTATAAATGTTCTTTGTCAGATTTTCTTCCCTGGAGAGTAGGGGCAGAAGCTCCTGTGTGAGGATCATAAACAGGACGTGCAATTGGCCTCCCCAAACGGGCACCAGGCAAGGATGGCTCTGAAAAGCCTGGAATTTTGTGAGGATTTGAGCAGCCTGAAATCCTGTCTGGAATTCATGTGAAGCTGTCTTGGGTTGCAATGTGAGATGTAGCCAGCAGTGTGTATTCTACTATCTGTTGAAACCAGGGAGGTGTTTTCTTTTTCTTTATCTCTTCCATGACCCATTCCTCGTGACTCTGAGGGGAGGGTGCAGGTCTGTTCTGTCAATGTCCAGCTGTTCAAACCAGCTGGGGCAGGGTTCTTTATCCCTTCCAGGACCCATCCTCCCTCCAGGGGATCTCTGCTGTCCATGGGCCATCGAGGCTCCCTGCAGGGCTGATCCAATTCCATCATCCATGGGAGATGCTGCACCCAGGGGAGGAGCCCAGCATTCCCACCTGGATAAACCCTGGCATTCAGAGCCCAGCACAGCCTGTGTGCTCTGCATTCCCAATGGATAAACCCTGGCATTCAGAGCCCAGCACAGCCTGTGTGCTCTGCATTCCCACCTGGATAAACCCTGGCATTCAGAGCCCAGCACAGCCTGTGTGCTCTGCATTCCCAATGGATAAACCCTGGCATTTAGAGCCCAGCACAGCCTGTGTGCTCTGCATTCCCACCTGGATAAACCCTGGCATTCAGAGCCCAGCACAGCCTGTGTGCTCTGCATTCCCACCTGGATAAACCCTGGCATTCAGAGCCCAGCACAGCCTGTGTGCACTGCATTCCCACCTGGATAAACCCTGGGATTCAGAGCCCAGCACAGCCTGTGTGCTCTGCATTCCCACCTGGATAAACCCTGGGATTCAGAGCCCAGCACAGCCTGTGTGCACTGCATTCCCACCTGGATAAACCCTGGCATTCAGAGCCCAGCACAGCCTGTGTGCTCTGCATTCCCAGAGGAAGGCTGGACCCATCTCACCCCACTGCACCTTCAGAGGAAACTGCCCCTGCTCCAGGATCATCTCTGCTCCCACAGAGCCACAGCTGCACTGCAGGAGGGCTGGGCTGGGCTGTGCCAGCACCCTGACCCACAGGCTGTCAGGCTGTGTTCTCACTCTGGCAGTGGTTTCTTTTTTGTTCATTTTCTTTTTTGTACTACTACATTTTTATTTTTAATATTCCTAGTAAAGAACGGTTATTCCTACTCTCATCTCTTTGCCTGAAAGCCCCTTAATTTCAACATTATAATAATTCAGAGGGAGGGGTTTACATTCTCCATTCCCAGGGAAGCTCTGACTTTCCCTGGCAGACATCTGTCTCTCCAAACCAAGACAATATTTTGTAAGGTGTTTTTCCCCTCCCCAGGCTACAGCAAGACTGATTCACAAGCCAGATCATGGATTTAGGAAAAGAAGAGGAGGATAAAGGGCAAATGGAGGCCTGTCTGTCTCCACACAGAGTCATCTTAAAACTCTTCCTGCCCTGCTTTCCATATGGAACCACGTGAGCTTCCCATTCATTACCATCAGTGCCTTGCCACATTTGGATGATTGCCCAATGCTACTGTTGCCAGAAATCCAAAACATCACAGGGGTGATTCATCTGCTGCCTTGACAGCTCTGGAGCTGGGCTGAGATGGGGGGAGACTCAAAACCCCAAATACCAGGATGGAGGGATCTCAGATCCTGCTGGAGCCACAAACAGAGCAGAACTCTATTCCACATGGATTCAGGCTGAGAGAGCTGGAGAAGGCTCCAGGGAAATCTCACAGACCCTTCCAGGATCTAAAGGGCTGCAGGAGAGCTGGGGAGGGACTCTGCAGCAGGAACTGGAGTGACAGGACAAAGAGTAACGCCTTCAGACTGAAAGAGGGGAAATTTAGGTTAAATATTAGACAGAAACTCTTCCCTGGGAGGGTGGGCAGGCCCTGGCACAGGGAACCTGTGGCTGCCCCTGGATCCCTGAAAGTTTTCAAGGACGGGGCTTGGAGCAGCCTGGAATAGTGGAAGGTGTCCCTGTCCTTGGCAGGGATGGAACAGGATGAGCTTTAAGGTCCCCTCTGGCCCAAACCATTCCATGATTTGATCGTGGCACAGCCCTTCCCCCTTGATGCCGTTTAAGTCCTGTTTATACAGTGCTCGCTCATCCAAAGAGTTCACAACTGGAGAACAAGGGAGGCTTTGTACCTCCTTGCTCTGCTATGTTAAAAATTGATTTAGCATAATGGTTTCAAAGAAATTTAAATCCAATTTTTTAAATCAAAGCAGGAACTGTTACTGACTCATTCCACAGCAGCAGAAAGGAACCTGCTGAATTCTGAAAACGGCAGTGGCAGCCCTGAGCCTCTGTAAACACACACACACAAAAAGTGATGAACCAAACAAACCCACAGTTTAATAAGCTGCTTTTTATTGAGTGCATCTGCTCTCCACATCTCTAAGAAGGGATTTTAGAACCCCAGAACGGTTGGGTTGGAAGGGACCATAAAGATCAGGTAGTTCCAACCCCCCTGCCATGGGCAGGGGCACCTTGCACTAGACCAGGTTGTTCCATGCTAAATCATCATCATCATCATTTCCACATCTTCTCCTGATGATTTTCATCTGGAGAAGAAGAGCAGGCAGCATCTGGGTTAGCCACAGCTTCTCAGGCAGCACCATCCAGCTGTCCTGCTCATTGTGGGGTACTGATGGCCAAACCAACAGGAGATCCTTTCTCCTCCAAGCATTTATCATCATTTACAAGTCAGCTTTGCATTATTCAGTTCTATAAGTGGCTTTCAGCATTAAACCTGATTTACAAAAAAGACAACCCGTAAACAAACACAAATGGGCAAAATAAGATAAATTGAGATGAAACAAATGCGCTCTGCACATGTTCTAAGAACTCCAACGTACAAACTACCTTCTTCAAGGAAAACACATTCCCTTTAATACCCTGGATATGCAGAAATAGCTGAAGAGCAAAAAAACCACACATTCAGAATCATTTTTAGTGAGTATCTTTGATGGTGACGGCATCTCTTGAAGCAAACACAGCACAGCTGACAGAGCCTGATTCCAGGCAGGACAGAGATGTTCTGCTGCCTGCAGACAGCCCAGCACTCATTAGATCTTTGAAACAAATTCTGCCTCATTTCTTACAAGCAGTACAGAAATCCTATCACTAATTCACATATAAACGAACAATCTGAGCTTTAAAGAGCACCTGAAGCTCTGCACAGGCACAGGAGGAATTGTGGCTGTTCCAGCTCGAGTACTTACATAGGTAAGGTGGGGTTTGGTGGGGTCATTTAATTTTGTTTTCTTTCAGAGAGAAGGTATTGACATTTTCCTTGGCTTTCTTTTCAATTCAACACTTAACCTTGTTTATGCTACTGATTTCTCACCTAAATCAAGATCTCTGTGCTACTACACAGAAATATTTTCTGTTTATCCTCAGCTCCCCAGTTCTACCAAATCTATCCTAAAAAATCCCCCTGGAAAGATAAGAGCTTGTCCCAGGGACACATTTTAGGGGATTTGGAGCTACAGAAGCAGGAGGTGTAGAGGAAGCCCTCGTGTCACAGACATTATCCCAGTGAATGTCTCAGAGCTGGGAGCAGTGAGGAGGTGCCAGTCACAAATTTCCCACTGAGAGGAGTGAGATTGAAGGAATGGCAGAGAATGGCACATCTGGGCTTGGTGGGGAGGAATCACATCCATGCCCTGCCTGAGGGGCAAAAACAGGCAAAGCCTGGCCAAGCACAGATCCCAGACAACAACTCTGAGATGTTTGAGACAAAGTGGGTGAAGTTCTTCACTCATTCCCTTTCTTCTGGTGTCACTCCAAGCCCCCACCACAACAGACACCAGTCACTGCCGACTTTGCATCCTCCTAATCCCCCTGGAAAAACCCCTGGGGTGGGGAGCACAGCCCAGCAGCTCTGCGGGCTCAGCACCCCAGCCCCAGGGATGGGCATCCCAAACACAGCACGTGGCACCAGAGTCATCCTCAGGAGCACGGGGGCTGTCCTGGTGGGGCTCAGACAGGGATTAGGGAAGGGGAAAAGGAAGGAAGGAATTGTTCCTTCTTCCCCCACTGACATGTGAACCAAATACAAACATCCCTTAATTAGCAACACCCTCCAAATCCTTGGCAGCTGCAGTTTTGATGGGCATTTCATCTAATCCAGCAATTCTTTGCATGGAAAACAACCACCTTAGCCCCACTTGGAAGATTATGGATTTCCACGGATTTCTGTGGGTGCTGAATTAACTCCTGATGCTTCGAGCACCACTCACAGCAAGACCTTGCCAGGGGACACAAGAACTGCCTCAGCTCCAGCCAGGGCTTCCAGCCCAGCTCCAGAATTCCCAACTGGGAAACATCCAGAAAAAAACCATCTTTTTTTTTCCCTTTGAAAAACAGTGAGGAATATTTTGGAAATGTATCCGTATCTCCTCCACTCTGTCACCATCATCAAGAACCTTCAGCGCACAGCAGCAGCTCTCACCTCGCAAGGTTTTTATCCCTTTTGTTGCTTTTATCTCACCTGAAGTGAGAGGGAAAATGGTGGGCTCTTATTTCAGGGAGGAAATGCTCTTTCCCAACTTCCACACCCACGGGAAGGCTCCGTCCTGGGAGCTGCCACAGCCCCAGGACAGCTGGAGATCCCTCATGGATGAGGACCAGGGAAAAGGTACTGCACTGAGAGCAGGCCTGGAGCAAGGAATTAATGCAAATGAGGAAAATGAATATTTAAATAAAACATTTATTAAGGACAGATTAACTCTGTCAATCACGCCTCACTTTTGTTTTGCTGCGTGCGCTTTTGGAGCGGCTGCACAAAAACCAGTTTCGGTTTTTCCAGGGTATATTTAGCTCTGTATTTAGAAGTGCAGCATCCTCCAAGGTTTTTTTTTTTATTATTAAAAATGAAGTGCATTTCCTTGTGCAAAGGAGTACAAATTGCTACTTAAACTTTCTGCTATTGTCTATTTGCCTGCAATTTCCACCTCATTTACAGCCTTTTTGTGTCTGCCCTTTTGTTTAGTTTTTACCTTTGACGTTCTCTTAATTTCTCTTCAGAGATACCTGACACCTTTACATTAAACTCACAATACCCATAATTCGGGAGGTTTTGGAGCAAGGCTGCTCAGCAGCAGCAGCTCCCAGCCAGGCTGAGAACCCTGGTGTCTGCCAGGAGGTTTGGAAAACCATTTCCAAAAGGGATTTTCATTTCTCGTCCCCAAAGTTGGGATGGAGAGGAAGCAGCACTGGCACACTGTGGTGGGTTGACCTTGGCTGGGCTCCAGGTGGGCACTCAGCCACTCCATCCCTGCCCTCCCCAGCTGGATACGGGAGAGAAAATAGAACAGAAGATTTGTGGGTTGAGGTAAGGACAGGGAGAGATCACTCAGCAATTACTGTCGTGGCCAAAACTCGGGGAAATACATTTCTGTTATTACCAGTTGAATCAGAAATAAGAACTACATCTGAAAAGCACCTTCCCCCCACCCCTCCTTCTTCCCAGAGCAGGTCCCACTCCTGATTTCTCCACCTCCTCACTCCCAGCAGCACAGGGGGATTGGGGATGGGGGCTGTGGTCATTCCCAGGGATCCTGCAGCCAGTCCAGGGGCCTAGCAAAGCAGGATGACCAAAAACCAAAACTGCCAAAACTCCAAGGATGTGCAAAGACATCCCCTCACCTCCACAGCTCCCTCCTCCTCCTCCTCTTCCCCCTCTCAGTTGTTTCTTGCCCTGACTGTGGTGCCACCCACACGTCCAGGGCTGCCATGTGCCCAGATCCCCGCTGATATTTGGGAAGCAGGAGCTCTACAACCATCCAGGGTTCTCAGTCTCCTTCAGAACTGTCACAGATTGGAGATTCAGCCCATCATCCACACTGGGTGGGGATACAATCCTGCCTCAGGAACAATCCCACAGCAGAGACCCCACTCATCTTCCCCCTGTCTCAGTTAAGCCCCATCCCCACCGGTGACTCAAACCCCACAGCCTCCTGCAGTCCCACGGCTCCCATCCAGCACAGCAGGGGTGGCACAGGACCCACCCCTGCTCAGGAGCAGCTTTTCCTTCTCAGCCATCCCTTCCCGGGGCTCCTGCAGGTTTGCAGAGCAAGCACAGCACCCATCTGCAGCTCCCCACCCCCCTCACAGGCCCCCCAAACTGAACTCAGCCAAAGCTTTTTTTTTTTGCTTCATCTTGGTCCTTTTCAATCTTGATTTCCTTTCAGCAAGTGTTCCAGTGCTGCACTGCTGATAACAATGGGGTTATAATATATTGCTGTTAGAAGAAATAATGAGAATCTCCTCCACCTCAGCATCTCCCGGAGCTCGCCAGGGCTGGAGTGGCTCTTCAGTGCACACCAGGGACAGGGCACACTCCAAATGCTTATTTTGAAAAGCACTGAGCCCATCACCCCAGCCCTCAGCAGATCAGTCATGCCCCTTCTGCTAATGCTTCCATTTTGTTTGCAGAATAAAGTGAAACTGGTTTGCCCCTAAATGTTTGCTCCCTGTCTCTCCAAGCACTCCTGTGCTCTTTGTTTCCTCCCCTCCTGAACTCAAACCATGCCAGCTGTTTGGTTTTGCTCCCCAGGCAGCACAATCTGCCTATTTCTCTTTAATAAGGGAGAGGGGAAAGGGAAAAAAAACCACCCACAAAACAAACAAACAAAACCCACAAAAAAAAACCCCCACAACACCAAAAACCACCACCACCAACAAAAAACACACACACACAAAAACCCCCATCAAACACAAAATTCAAACCCAAGGACAGTCAGGAACTGGCATCTCCATCAAACATGCTGGCATGACAGTAACATTAAAATAAATAAGAAAAAGACTCTTGGCCATGAAAATGTGAATTTCCCAGAGTTTTCACTGTGTCCTGAGGCTTCATAAAATCACAGAATGGTTTGGGTTGGGAGGGACCTTAAAAACCATCTTGATCCACCCCCTGCCATGGCAGGGACACCTTCCACTGTCCCAGGCTGCTCCAGCCCCAGTGTCCAGCCTGGCCTTGGGCACTGCCAGGGATCCAGGGGCAGCCACAGCTGCTCTGGGCACCCTGTGCCAGGGCTGCCCACCCTCCCAAGGAACAATTCCTGCCCAGTCTCCCATCCAGCCCTGCCCTCTGGCAGTGGGAGCCATTCCCTGTGTCCTGTCCCTCCATCCCCTGTCCCCAGTCCCTCTGCAGCTTTTCCTGCCCTCTCCCATCACACAGGAGCCAGGATAAAGCCCTGGGAGCTGCCAGCACCACGTTTCTTCTCCTCCTGGAAACGCCACCCAGCAGCGGCACCGAGGAGCGCCGGGTCGGAAACTCGGCGTGCGCTGAGGTTTGATTTCCATCTACTTTGTTAAATTTCTGCTAATTGCCTTTAACGTACTTCCTCCTAAGCGCCTTTATAGCTTAATTCCTCCTGGGCATTCGCTGCCGAGTTTCACTGAGTGCAGCAGGAAAATGAGATCTAACCACACACGGGTGATGCCATCACTCACGGCCTTCGCAATAAACACAGCAGAGGTGGGGTTTGTTTGGAGGACTTGGGTTTTTTGGGACCAATGACTCTGGGAACTGACAGTGCTCAAATGAGAGGTTTTCAGGCTTCAGGGACTAGCTGTGGGAATGTCAAGTACAGGGCTTTCTCAGTTTGGTCTGGGAAAGCATAAGGAGGAATTCAAACAGTCCTTGCAGAGAGAAAACAACCTTTGCAAGTGGTGTTTGTCTAAATTGTGGTTTACTCGCAAGAAATGGTCAGGGGGTGTTGTTCCTGCCTGTCCAATGATGGTTTTGTGTTGGTTTGCTGACCAATGAAACTTTATTCTTTTGGAATTGTCTATAAAAGAGAATTGGAAAAATAAAGTTCACTCTCACTTTGCTAATAAAGTTGGGAGTCGTGTCGTTATTCCCATGCCGTCCTTAATACAATAAAGACACAATGGCCATCATCAGGTTTTGTAAAAATCAATGAAAACTGGGCAGAAAAAGCTGCAGTGCTATAAATACCACGAGGCTGGGTGTGATGTCATGCAGCCCAGTGTTGTATAATTGATCAGCACATTGGGAAGTGCAGCAGAAAAACTCTGAAGTGAAAAAGTTGGCTCAGAGTTGCCCAGAGCAGCTGTGGCTGCCCCTGGATCCCTGGAAGTGTCCAAGGCCAGGCTGGATGGGCTTGGAGCAGCCTTGGACAGTGGAAGGTGTCCCTCATTCCCTGGTGGAACGAGATCAGATTTAAGGTCCCTCCCAACCCAAACCATTCCATGATTCCATGAATTTTCCAGGAAAATCCACCTCTAACTTCCCTGTTTTAGACTGAGAGAAGTTCTCACCACAAACTAAGAAACTCCAGCACATCTGCAGTCACCAGCAAGCTGCAGGCTGCAGGAATGAATGCAATGATGCTCCTTTCCTCCCCAACAACAAGGATGGAAGATCCAGAACTCCCAAACAACATTATGCACAGCACATACTTTTCATCATTACGCATTAATAGATTTGGGAGTGAAAGTTGGAGGGGTGGTGTTACATGTCAAAATTAATTATAATGCCAATAAGCTGAAATTCAACAGGGAAGATCAGGTTGACTAAATTATTGTGTTGAGTTATCAGCACTGAAAAAATCAACTGCAAGAGGCTGTAGCCTTTGGCTGCAAATCCAAATGTAGATTAAAAAATAATGAGAAGTAAAAAAAACCCAAAAACATTCCCAGCCCAACCCATTGCAGAGGATTTGAAGTGTCTGAGAGCAGTTCCAAGTTAGGCTGATTTTACCCAGGATATAATTTTGCATTGCAGCTGTTGGAGAGTTCAGTTGGATCTCAACTTTTCATCACAGGATTACTAAAATTTGGGACCAGGGGTGTCAGCTCAGGCAGATCAGGCTGTTTGCTGCCTTTGCCCTGGAAAGGAAAGTCCAGCTCTACTTCTGTCAGACTTTCCCAGTGTCTTTCCAGATGAGGCACCACCAGCATCCTTAAGGACAATCAAAGGGAGACCATAAATTTCCACCATGCTGAAAAGAGTTGGCAACTTCAGAAGAACACCCTGATTAAAACAATATTGTTAAAATAAAACTAAACCAAAAAAACCCAAAAGCCTACAAGCAGAGACCCTCCCCAAGCCCCCAACATTTAAGGATTTGCTGCTTTCCTAAGAGCTGAGTACTAAGAAAAATCTTATTTTGTACAAGGATGAGAACAAGGCAAGTACCACATGGATATTTAATTCCTACAGAGCCAATTAAATGGGAACAATAAAATACAATCTGAGTTAAGGCTGGACAAAAGGATTAAGGAATGAGGGAGGACTTATTTATAAACATCCACACGAAAACCTGGTTAAGAAGAAGTAGGGGAATTAATAAAAGATAAATAGGAATGATTCCAATATGGCTAAGAAGGGGAATTCCTTTATTAAATTTGTCTTCAAAAGTAAATTAAGGAAAGATGCCTGTGCTATCACAGTGATGGTGAGTTTACAAAAATAGCTTCCACTGAAGGAGGGAAAAAGGGAGTATCTGGAAAATGCAGCCATGTGCCAAATCACTCAATCTGTGCAATTAACCAAGGAAATCAAGTGTTGTTATTTGTGAAGAATTATTTTTTTAAAAGGGAAATCTAACTAATTCCTTCAAAACATAAGGCTATAATACCTAACTCTGGAAATCACTTAAATGGATGGATGCTATTAAGTTCTATTCCTAGCAAAAGAAGGGGGAGAACACTAAAAAAAAAAAAGTATCTGTTGCAGAGAGCAGCTCAGCAAGCTGCAAGTAGAGTCTTGCAGAGAACACCTCGTCAGGCACAGTCAGTTAGCACAAACTATTTATTTAAGGAAAAGAAGAATGGAAATGCCACATAGATTACAGGAGCATTTTCCAGAATCAAGCCTAAAATTAAGAACAAAAATCCTGCAAAAATCTGAGCAGCCTCAATTCTCTCAGTTTTAGAAGGGATTAGGATTTAGCACCTGCAAGGCCAACTGGAAACAAAGAAGTTGGAGAAAACAGCCAAGGAGTCACACAGATCTGTGTGAGATTTAATTTTAACAGCTTTGGCAATGATGTGGGAGAGAAAAGAATACAGTTTATTTTCACCTATTATGTAGTGAAATGTATTGCAGGATTAGACAGGGAAAATAAATAGAAACAAAGGAAGTCTTGCTTTGATTGTCTGGGACATCACAAATTTGGGAAGGTGCCTCACTTCACTCAGGACCACCTCGTGAGCAGCACTCAAGAAACTTCCCTGCCCTCTCGGGGAGGCCCTCCCAAAACTGCCAGATCTGAAAGAAGATCTCAAAAATCACACAGAGATTTTTCCTTTTGGAAAAAATAGAACTGAAACTGAGGTGATATCACCAAAGCACAGCCACACTCCAAGGAGGAGCTGCTGGGGATGCATCCCCCCAAACAGGGACCTGGAAGGGCAGAGCCCCCCAAACAGGGACCTGGAAGGGCAGAGCCCCCCAAACAGGGACCTGGAAGGGCAGAGCCCCCCAAACAGGGACCTGGAAGGGCAGAGCCCCCCAGAGAGGGCCCTGGAAGAGCAGAGGCCAAGAGCAGCTGCAGCGTGTCCAGGGCAGGGAACGGAGCTGGGGAAGGGGCTGGAGCCCCAGGAGAGGCTGAGGGAGCTGGTGAAGGGTCTCAGCCTGGAGAAAAGGAGACTCAGGGGGGACCTTCTGATCCAATCACATCTCAACATTTAATTCACATTAGCTGAAGAATGAAGGGTTCAGGAACGTGCCCTCTGAAGGCTCCCTGGGTTTTCCTGACAAACCACAGCACCTGGCTCTTGCTGGCCCTGTGTCTAGGTAGGTGATGCTTTATTAGAATTCCCACGTTTTCATTTGCATGTCAGCCCACAGTGTCATCATCCAGCCACCAAAATCCCCTTCTTTTCCAGGACTTTCTTCCCAGCTGTGCTGCTCCCTCTCCTGTGCATCCCGAGTTTCCAGCGATGTTCCCGGGCTGTGGGGCAGGGATGGTGCAGGAAGCAGCAGGGTGGGGTGCCCAGCTGGATGTTCTGTGTTAGGATCTAAGTGTTTGCCTCTGGAAAGCTCTCCCAGAGTGGCATTCCTGGTGACTGATAGATCCGTGTGTGCATTCCTGGTGACCTGACAGATCCGTGTGTGCATTCCTGGTGACCTGACAGATCCGTGTCTGCTCCCCTGGCATGGCAAGGTGTCAAACAAGCTGCCTGGCTCAGGGTGGCTGCAAATCCCACCTCAGCAAGCAACAAACATTGATATTTTCACAGGGTAAAAGCCTGCCAGCCCTCGTTGTAGTGTTTTGGGGAGGGAAGAATTGATCAAGAAGTTCATTACTTTATTGGGAACCACCACAGGGGCTGCAGACGGGGCTGTGGCAGTGCTGTGAGACTGGGAGGAATCCTATAGATACAGACAATTCCAAGAAAAACTGCAATAAATAGCAAAAAGGCCCTAAAGTGTATTTGCTGCTGTTCCTCTGCCTGAGTAAATAGGATATCAGGAGCTGGGGACGCTCAGTGCCAGGTTTGCAGTGGGAAGCTAGATGGGAATCATCACATTTGCTGAAGGATGTTCAAACCTCCCTTTGTCATGGAAATGAGGCAGTGCTGGACAGCACAGGCTGCCAACCTCTGCACAGCCCCTCCTGTTCTCCTTCAGAATGTGGGGAGGAAAGGAGAGACCCTGGGCACGGAGCGTGCACAGCCCGGGCTGAGGCACATCCATGACCCCCAAACACAGCCCCGTGTCCACACCAGGAGAGGGCCTCTACACGACCTGCCTTGCAGATTGTCCTTCTTCTACAGCTTAACCTTTTGTTAAAGTTAAAAAAAAAAAAAAAAAAAAGAAAAAAAGGGGAATAGGAATGCTGAGGTGTTTTATGGCTCTGTGTCTGTCTGTGGCTGGGCTCAGCACAGGGTCTCGGGTTGGATGAGGAGCTGCTGTCTGCCATCCCTTAGGAAAGGGAAATAAATTCCATGTGCTCAGTGCTCCTGACTGCAGAAACACCTGCCAAGGACAGCCTGGCAGCTCCAGTGGAAAGGTATTGCCTGGATGAGACTTCCTGATGGGGCAGAGAGGAGAGGATGACACCAGCTTTTTTTGGTGTGGGGCATCCTATCAAATTGGCTGTTTTGGTTTTTCCCTACTTTCTGCTCTGAAAGACTCTTTTTAAAGAAAATTCCATGGTTAGTCCTTCTGCTAGCAACTTGTTGGATGAGGCACAGCTACCAAGTGTCAGTCTGATGACAGGAGTCATTAAACGGTGCTGCAGGCTTGCACCTGGCCTAATGCAGTTTTTTAATTATCTCCCTTCAATAGAAGGTTGATTTCAGTTATTTGGTACCCTCTGAGGTGAGCAGAGGAGGAGGAATGTGTTGCTATTGAACATGTCCTGATACAAAAGCTTAATCTGACCTGGCAGGATCTCCCTGGGCAAAGTCTGATGGACTTGGAGACGGTGTTTGCTTGGGAAAGGTTTGTGGTCCTGGCAGGGGGTGTGAGAGCTGTCTGGGTTATTTAGAGCAGGTCTAACACTTTTTTCCCCCATTTTGTGTTTCTTTGCAGGTTTTGTTACCATTAGAGACCTGCTGCAGTTTTGGGAGAACAAGGGATGCCAGGATTGAGTCCCTCAGCTGTGATCTGGCTGGGGCAGCCATGCATAGATGCTGTTACTTTGATTTATTGAATTGGTCCAGATCTTTAGATAAGGCACTTGTGTGGAAGTCCTAGATTATATCAGTATCTGAGATAAGAGGGGGAACAGCTGTCAGAGATCACCATGCAAGTTCTAACCCTCTCCTGGCTGCTGGACACTTACTAAAGATTTGTCCAGTCAGGTTTCCTTGCAAACATTACCACAGTCCCTCAAGACTGACTGTGCAACAAGATTTTCATAGAAAGTTTTCTTTTTTATTAATTTAATTCCATTTTTCCTGCTAAAAGCCCTCCATGCTGGTTTTTCTGCTTGATGTTTACACCTTTCAAGCACTTAGTGATACACATCTTGTCCAACTAAGCTGTGCTCTTGCTTAAAGCTGGACGTATTCAAATCTTTTGATCTTCCCAGAGAATTTTTTCCCTTCAAACCTTTAAACATTTTTGTTGTTTTCTTTGTACTCTGCTCAATTTGTCAATGTCTTCTCTGGTAATGAGGTGTCCAGAAGTGAATACATTATTCCATTTATGGATTAATTACATCTGTGGAGAGAAGAGACTGGAACATCCTGCTATGTGAGACATGTGTGTTCTGCCTCTGAAACCAGGCTGTCCTTTTAGCTGCCATCCTCCTGCAATTTCCTCTGCAGCTGCTCTTGGCCTCTGCCCTTCCAGATCCCTGTTTGGGGGGCTCTGCCCTTCCAGGTCCTTGTTTGGGGGGCTCTGCCCTTCCAGATCCCTGTTTGGAGGATGCATCCCCAGCAGCTCCTCCTTGGAGTGTGGCTGTGCTTTGGTGATATCACCTCAGTTTCAGTTCTATTTTTTCCAAAAGGAAAAATCTCTGTGTGATTTTTGAGATCTTCTTTCAGATCTGGCAGTTTTGGGAGGGCCCCCTTAAGAGGGCAGGGAAGTTTCTGGAGTGCTGCTCACGAGGTGGTCCTGAGTGAAGTGAGGCACCTTCCCAGACAAAAAACAGGAGAGGGAACAGCACAACTGGGAAGAAAGTCCTGCACAGGAAGGGATTTTGGTGGCTGTATAATGACACTGTGGGCTAACATGCAAATGAAAACGTGGGAATTCTTTACCCATGGCTAAGAATATCCTTGCTTTATTAAAGCATCACCCAACCCAAAGACAGGACCTGCAAGAGCCAGGTGCTGTGGTTTGTCAGGAAAACCCAGGGAGCCTTCAGAGGGCACATTCCTGAACCCTTCTTTCTTCAACTAATGTGAATTTAATGCTGAGATGTGATTAGATCTGTGTTACCTTTGCTTGGGAGGTAACACCACGTGAGATGATCACACTTAAGAGGCCACTGTGCTGATCCTCAGGGGTTCTGGGGGTTAGAGGAGCCTGCTCAAACTGCATCAGCCTGCACACAGCACTGGGAAGTGATGCCATTTGCACTGCACTTCTCTGACTGTCCCCCCAGCCCTAATGTCTGAGAGGGTTAAGACAGCTTGGCCAATAATTCAGAAGAAACTTCAGCCAACACCTTCAGACCTCTGGAGGGGTCTGCAGCAGAGAGGATTTCAGCAGGAAAGCAAACACAGCAGTCCTGCTCTCTTTTCTGCAAGGATTCTGCCCCACCACACCTTCTGTCACCACGTGCATGTCAAATCAGTCTCCCTACAGAGGCTCTGATTTCTCCTGTGCTGCACCCACAATGAAGCTCAAGGGTGATGAGTGCCCAGAGTTATTCCTCTGTTTGCCCAAGTCCAGCTCACAAACTGGGCCTCCACTCTGGGGCTGTTCCACTCTCACTCCTTCCATACAGACCCACAGGAGCCATCTCCTTCATCCAAAAGATTTCCACAGCCATGCCCAGCTGTATTTCAGGAGGTCCCACGGCCTCTCTGGACACTCCCCTGCCTCAAGCTTCACCTCCAAGAAGGATGTGCTGCCACACAGGTGACATGGTGAGCTGGAAAAAGCACCCTGAGGTGTGATCCAGGTGCTTGTGATGCCTTGGGAAGGCTGACCTGGAACAGAGACTGGACAGAGCCAGAGAATAAAGTAGGGATTTATTGAAAGGCCTCCAGGATCCACCTTGGGCAGGACAAGAGCCTGGCCAGGGCTACACCCAAGGTGGACCCAAAATGGTCCCAAAATGGACAAACAGTCACCAGGTCTCACACTTTTATAAGTTTTAGTCCATTTGCACATTGGGGTTTAATTGTCCAATTCCAGCTCCAGGCTGGGAGGTCCCATCCTTGTTCCTCCCTCCAGCCACCCTTGTTTGTGCTTTTGGGGCTGAAAGTTGTCCTTGGTGTGCAGCAGGAGAAGGATTTGTTTTGTGTCCCTGCTGTGTGCAGAGCTGAGTGACCCTGAGTGTGAGCTCAGAGCTGCACCCTGGGCAGCACAGAGCCTGAAATACAGGGAAGATAAAACTGAAAGCATCACTTTTTTCCAGCACAACTTTAGGATACTACAGAACCTGAGTGAGGAAGGGGTTTCTGGGTACCCAGAGAGCAGGAGGGCAGCCCTGGATGCTGCTGTCCCTGAGCCCTGGGGGAGGCACCTGCTGTCACACCCCGCACTGGGTGACACCCACACCCACCAGCAAGCCCTTGTCTCCCCCAGGCTGCTTCTCACCCAAGACAGGCTCGTGCCTCCATGCGAACACAGCTGACATCCTGACAAGCACAACAAGTCTGCCCCAGCTGCTAACAAGACTCTCTCTGCTTTTATTTTATTTTTTTCTAGGTCCTCTGCACGGAACAACCTGGTTGCTCTGTATAAATTGTAGGAGCTAGAAAACAAGGTGTTGAAATGACTTCGATTACAATGGAAGAATATCCTACTGTGTCCTTTGGGAAAAGAGAGAGGAGAGAAAACACATTTTTAAAAAGTATTTTACTGGCTCCTGTATAAACCTACTCTTACACTGGGGCAATGTTCAAAAAGAAGAAACAAAAGAGCTTTGTGCAAGTTCATGGAGGAGGAAGGTGAGTGCAGTGAGCAGCCCCACTCTTCTCCTCAGCAGATCAGCAGCAAAGCCACAAAAGAGAATCCAGAGTGGTTTGGGATGGAAGGGACCTTGAAGATCATCCTGTCCTCCCCTGTGCCATGGGCAGGGACACCTCCCACTGTCCCACTGCTCCAACCTGGCTTTGGGCACTGCCAGGGATCCAGGGGCAGCCACAGCTGCTCTGGGCAGCCTCTCACCTGCTCACAGGGCAGAATTCCCTCCCTGCCTCTCCAGTGCCCACGCTGCAGCTGAGCTGTGCTGGGATGCTCTGCAGGGATCCGGGATGCAGCAGCAGCAACGGGAAGCTCCAGGCTCACACCCGGCACAGCCCCGGCTGCCATGGGAAGAGGTCAATTTGTTTCATTTGGGGATATTTTTTTTTTTTTCCAGAATATCTGAACATTTTGTTTTTCAAGTCCTTAATAAATTTTTGCCCTAAATTTTTTCTCATGGAGTTTCACAGCTCCGCTTACAACAGCGCTTGTCACCCCATCGGGAAAAGACAGCAGGCATGGATTAATTTTTGAGGAAAGCTGCTTTCATGCCAATGCACTTGGCAATAGAGAATACAAGAAGAACTATCCCAAAAATGCAGTATTTATGAGAGGAGTGGTTTCTAAAATTGTTTTCGCTATGGATACCAAGAAGCACCACCTGATTCCCGACTCCCCTTCCCGCACATGTTTTCCTGGGATTATTTTTAAGGTGACATCTTTTTCACAGAGCTACAACCTCAAAGCAAAACAGTTCTAGCTGGACATCCAGCGTGACCCGTTTCCAAAAGTCACTGTGGAGAGTCTGCAAATGGAAGCTGCACTTTTATACCCACAGAAAAAATAAAACGTTGCCTGCAGAAACAGAAAGATTCTCTCGGTGTGGTTGCGATTCTGAGATTTAATTATTTCAGCCCAGAACTGCAGGTATCAATGCTTCAGAGATAAAGAACAAACAAGGCAATTATTCCCAGAAGTCCTCCTTTTACCCCTCTAACAATCGCCAGGGTTACAAACATGCCAAGGTCAGAGAATGTGTAATAAAGAAATTTATTTCCAATTGGAATGCACAGAAACCCTGCACTATAATGGTGGAAGAGCAGTGGTGTGAAGCTCAGCAGCACCGAGATTAATGCATGGCTGAAGATCATAAGGACTGTCACAGAGCCGTGTCTGAAATGACAAGGAATAAAATTACCAAGCGTCTTTCCAACCAACTCCAGCTCCTTCCCCCTCCAGATTCCTGCTGAGGTGCCCAGTCCGGAGCTCTGCTGTCCCTGGGACGGCTCCAGGATCTGCAGGGATGCTCTGGGGGTCAACTTTTGGGATTTGCCCTCTCCAGAGCAAATGGAATGGCAGGGCAAATGTGAACGGAGAGGAAAGAGGGGGAAAAAAAGCCCTTCCTGGTGGCAGCCTCAAAAGGGCCTAAAAGCCACACAGAACAGGAGTGAAACGTTCAGTTCCCTGCATTTATCCCTCAATTGATCATCCTGGGACTCCACAGGGAATACTCGTGGGCAGCCACGAGGGCAGGGATCACAAAGCACCAACAAACCCTCCCTGGTCCTCCACATGGACAACACAGGCAAAAGTGACCATCATGAGGACAGCAACAGACACCTTTTGTAATTTAAAATCTCCTTTAAATCTCCAAGGTGTTGTTTGTTTGTTAAAAAGAAAAGCCAAACTGTAGACAACTACTTTGTGCTTACACTGAGATTAAAACTACTTTTGCCCTATCTCCAACATGGCAAGGCTCCAGCACCTTATTTTTTTGCAACAGCAAATTGTGATATTTTCATACATCAGGGCAGGAAGAGTGTAATTTGGTCTAAAAATGAGAATACCCCATGTATTCCAGTGGCCAGAAAAACTAGAGCTGTATCACTGCTACAGAAAATTGACTGCTTACAGCTCAAAGTAAACTAAAAGGCATGAAGTGAAAATAAGGATTTTACTAGTTTAAAGTTTTGTACTTTGGACTTCTTAAAAACCCTGTAAAAAGAATAGTTTTCCTTTCAAACAGATACGTTTCTGTGCTATTCAACCTGCAACAACAGCATTTGACTCAGAATTTCCACGTGGTTCCCACTCCCTCTCAGCCACAAGATTTGTGTCATCGAAGTTACACATTTGGGAAGTTTTGGAAAACAGCAAAATCGTTCATGTGCAATTTTATACAAAATGTGCATATTTAGGAGAACAAACATGGACCTGGTACACACCACAGACCCTATTTATGGAAACTTAGGAGCAGGAATATCTGTCCTGCACTGGGCACTGCTGAGGAACCTCCAGTCCTGGGGGTGGTTCTGGAGGAGGACGTGGAGGGGATGGAGTGAGCCCAGGGCAGGGAACAGAGCTGGGGAAGGGGCTGGAGCCCCAGAAGATGCTGAGGGAGCTGGAAAAGGGCTCAGCCTGGAGAAAAGGAGGTTTAGGGGGACTCTGTGGCTCTGCACAGCTCCTGACAGGAGGGGACAGCCGGGGGGGCCGGGCTCTGCTCCAGGGACAGGGACAGGAGGAGAGGGAACGGCCCCAGGCTGGGCCAGGGAGGCTGAGGTTGGATATTTAGGACAATTCCTGCATGGAAAGGGCTGTCCTGCCCTGGCAGGAGCTGTCCAGGGCAGTGGAGGAGTCCCCATCCCTGGAGGGATTTAACAGACCTGTGGATGTGGCACTTGGGGACGTGGGGCAGTGGTGGCCGGGGCACTGCTGTGGAACCAGCTGGACCTGATGATCCCAAAGGTCTTTTCCAATCTAAATGCTTCCATGATTCTGTGTTAAAGCACATTATACATTATTTTAAACCTTCAACTCCCAAATCAGATGAGCACAACTCACTTCATTTTGTGGCTGGGCATGGATTCAGTCATGTATCAAACAGTGCAGAACAGCTCAATCCGGATTTAGACACAGATATCTGATTTCCAGTCCCTCCAGCCAGCACACACGCCCTGAAACAATGACACTGGACCTGATATTACACACACCACCCAAACACTTTTGCTCCCCTTTGCTAGAGACAGTCTGCTGGGCTGAGTCCTTCCAGCTGGTTTTTGTAAATGATAGGAAAAAGTGAGGGTGGGATCATTTGGATTTGGCTGTGTGCATTACAACTTGCTCACTGGCACATGCACAGCACTATGGCATGTTCTCAACTTTTTTTAAAATTGCAAAGTCTGAATTTCTTGCAAAAAATTCCACCCATTGACTGCTCTGTGCTTGGCAGGGAAGGAAAAAGGAATAAATAGAGGATGCAGCATTTAGGTTAAGGGAAAAAATACTATCTTTGTTCCAATGCATAACTTTACTAGAAAAATACTGCAAATTAAAAACACCCAAAATTAAATGGCAGTTCTGTGAGTTTGAACTTTGCCAGCCTTTTCCAGCACCTGCAGGCAGCTCCTAACCCTGGCTCCCAGAAGGATGGGGCTGCAGCATCCCAGAGCCTCACCAGGAACAGCTCAGACACTAAACCCCACCAACAGCCCCTCCAAGGGCTTTTCATATGCAATGAGTAAAATCAGACAAAAATCCCCAAAAGCTTTTAGCAATAAGGAAGGGAAAAAATACTGCAGCCTGTCCTAGAGCACAGGAGAGGCGTGGAGAGCTCAGCCAGGTCTGGTGGGGTTTGTGCACGCTACAACTCTGCAACTCAGGCAGGCAAAGCAGCAGCAGCAGTAGCAAAGCCCTGCTAAAGGCAGGAGGCTCTGGTCTGGGTGGGGATGCACCGTGGCTGGCAGCAGCAGGGAGCTCTCACCTCTCCCAGCACGGCTGCAGCACTGCCAGGAGCTCACAGCCCTGCCACACCAGGGACAGAACAAACAGGGACAGAGAGCACGGGGGAATGGCTGAAAACTGGAAGGGAGAGATTGGCATTTGGTATTGGGGAAAAAACTGTTCCTGGGGGGTGGGGAGGACCTGGCACAGGTGCCCAGAGCAGCTGTGGCTGCCCCTGGATCCCTGGCAGTGCCCAAGGCCAGGCTGGACATTAGGGCTTGGGACAGTGGAAGGTGTCCCTGCCATGGCAGGGATGGGGCTGGGTGACCTTTAAGGTCCCTTCCACCCCACAGCCCTGACCTATCTGTGAGGGGTGGGTCTGTCGAGGAGGATGAGGAAAGCTGAAAACAAGACATCAGCAAAGGATGTGCTGGACTGAGCCAGCAACCAAAATCAACCAGGAGATTTGGAGCCAGCCCCATCAAAACAGTCCTGCCTCAGAGCTGGGGTACAGAACAGTGGGGTAAACCCCAGTGTGTGACTGCCCAGTGACCCATTGTCACATTAGTGTCACCATGGTGGCCTTCCCCTGGGGCGATGCCACCAGCACTCCCTGCAGAGCGGGCAGGTCACAGTGGGGATGCAGCAGGGGCTGCTGCAGAGCTGCAGGATGAGGAGCAGCCCTTCACAGCTCTGCCTCAGCCAGACAGAGCCTGCTCTTCCCTTCCTGGGGAGAGAGACTCACTCCTGACTGAGTCTCTCTTATTACAGTGACAATTCCCCGCTTCTCCCCGGGGATCAGCTGCACCGAGCTCGCTCTCTCTCTCTCCCTGGTTTTTGTTGCAGCTGCTGTTAAACTGCGCTCTCGGATCGATCCATGCCGGAGAAAACTTCAGGAAGCTCGTGCTCGAGGCTGAGCCCTGCCAGGGGGAGGACCAGCCACATGCTGCCAAGGAAAGCTCCTCTGACAGCCTCTCCCTACCCATGGGACAGTCCTGCAGACCAGGGAGAGATCAAGGGGTGGGAAAACAGGTGATAAAAACCAAATTCTCCTCATTTTCTACCAGAACTGCTGTTTGTGCAGGGATAATTTTGGGTGGCCACGCACAACCACTCCAGGCACTGTTCATGAACCAGTATTTTCTACTTAATTTTGCCTTTACAAACAGACAGACGTAAGAGACCATGGTTTAGGGCACTGATTTTCACACCTTAGGTTGTAAAGGACATTTTAAGGTGCCCCAGTCCATAGGCATCATCACTGGGCTCCTCAGGCCACTTTGCAAATGCTGCCACGTGGAGAACAGCCTCACATCTGTGACAATGCCCCATCTGAGCCACCTCCACCAAGCCCTTGGCTCCAGAGGGGCAAGGGGAGACCACCACAGCCCAGGGAACAACGAGGGAGCCACGATGACCAAGTCTGGCACTGCTCCTCAGCAGTTTTCCCACAGAAAAGCCAAAGGACGCACAGAAATGAGCACCACCAGCTCACAGCAAACTCTTCCCAGCACAAAGATGATGTACAGGCTGCTCAGAGGTGCTGCAGACAGGCAGATTTTTCATCTATTACCACGGAAAGGCAGTCCCTGACAACAATAACACCCTTCCAAAGGGCCCTCCAGATGTGCGGCAGCTTCTCCAGCTGCCGCACAAACAGCAGCATTTTCACCCCGTTCCACAGCCCTGGAAGGAGACCCAGACAAACCCAGCCTGCCTGAAACCCTCTTTTTTCCAGCAAAACACCACCAGACACAGCTGCCCTGCTGCTTCCAGCGGTGCCTGGATATCGGCGTTTATTTGCGTTTTCCGGAGGGACGCGGAGCCCGCAGCCCCCCGCAGCACTCACACAAAGGAGGGAGGACCACCACGGCTCCTCCAAAGACAGCAGGGCTCCCCAGGGCCGAGCCAGCCTGGCACAAAGGTCACCTCATTACTGCAGGGGGGAGAGCAGCCTCGGGTTGAAATATTTGGGGAATAAACGCATTCGCTAATTCGTTGTTTTTTTTTTTTTTGTTCCGTGCGAAAATGTAAATCGGGTGCAAAAATAAAACAAACAGAAGAGGCCTAATTATTTATACAGGCATTTTAATCAAACAATGAATAGCACACAGCAACCTTCTACATCAATTAATAAAGCTGGCTTCTGCAAAACAAAAGAGTTACACCATGTGCCCTAATTATAAAATCCAGCCTGGAGATGCTGCCTTTTTTTTTCCCCCCCCCTCCTTCTATACACCTGGCTTAATATATCCCCACTGCATTCCTGAGCTGAGGACACTCGTTAGCCCCACTCTCTAGTTACAAATTCATTACTGTGCTGCATTTTTCCTGCTGGCTCTGACAGTAGGAGTGGTCACACTGCAGCACTCCAGGCAAAGCAGCAGCTAATTGAAGGCAGGGGCTGGGGGGGCTGAGAGCAGGGTCTGCCTCCCCTTCCCTGCGCAGGCAGCTGCTTCCACTTAAGCTGAGCACATTTCAGGAGATGAGGATGGAACAGGAGTGATGAGATGTTTGCACTGGGTTACAGGAGCCACCTCGGTGTGTGGCATTAACAAAATGCACTTTACGTGCCCCTCCACATCTTACTGGGGCTCCACTTGATCAAACCCCTGTGACATGTGTGACCAGGCTGGCTGGTGATGAGCTGTCCCCTCCTGACACGCCAGGGCTGGTGCCCTGTGAGAGCTGATCCATCAAAAGCAGCTCCCTGCACATCCCAGAGATTTCTGGGCTCAGCCCCACAAGGGCTGAGTTGCAGCACCTCCAGCAGAAAATCCCCAAGTGCATTTTGTCCCCAGTTCCCCTGGGTTTGGGGAGCAGGGGGTGCTGCTTGTTTATTTTTAAGCAGCGACAACAAAAGGCAGCACAGACATTGTTAGATCTATTTAGACTCACAGCATTAACCACAAGTTTTATGAATCAATCACCCCAAAACTTCTCCAGGGCTCAGCTCCGTGGTTTGACCCGGGGCGTGTGGAAAGGGGGGCCACTGAGCCAGAAGGGACCTGGCCCTGGGGTCATTCTGCCCCTTAAAAAGCACAGATGAAGCTCCCCCATTCTCATCTAAACAAACACCTGGAAACTCAGAGAGAGCCTCAATTCACATTTCCAAATTTCTCCGTGCAGCCCACGGGTGGGGAACACACAGGGGCAAAGGTTTCCCAGGAGGGATGAGGAGGAAAAAACCTGGGAAAACGGGGCAGGGAAGGCACCTGAGCAGCGATGGGCACGAGCCTGGCCTGGGTCTGCCCCCCAGCCAGCGTCACCAGCCCCGTGCCCACCCCGGGCAGCCCTGGCAGGGAGGCAGCAACAGCCCAACCCAGCTCCCAGCACAGGCACCAACCTCCAGAGAGCCACATCCATCTCCTGGAAGCTCATCCAGAGTTTTCTCCTCTCTGAGCCCATGAAACCTGTTGGCACTGCCAGGGCTCAGCACTTCTGCTCAACTAGGGCACGCTGCAGGCTCTGGGAGCATCCCTCGCCCAGCTGTGCAAATGGGTTACGAGTACAGAGAGTTTGGAGCACTATTTCTAAAAAGGACAGCTCATATTTTGTGTGCGGCGTTGCAGAACATCTAAAAATGGTGACAGAGTCAGACCAGCATTTATCCACACAAATGGGAAAATATGTCTGTGAAATAAATCTAAATAAGAGCGACAGATTTGCTTTTGTCTCTTTTAGCAGCGTGAGGAAAGAGACTGATAAATTAATTTAGAAGAAAAATCACTCAGTTAATAAATTTGGTCTAAATATTAATCTAGAGGAAGCGTTACATGCTTTAGGAATTTGGGGAAGAGGACTTTAAAACCCAGAATGTGTTTACAGATTATTTTCCATTTCACAACAGGTAGGACAGGCTGGTAAACAGCAACAAAAATGATGATTATCCTTGGCTGGCACCTCACAGAAACCATCCAGATTTACTTTGATTAAGTCCTTCATCCAGAAGTCAGGCACTGGAGTGCCAATACTGCATGTGGTACTTTCCACAAGGCAGGAAAATACAAATATAGAAATGCAATTGCAATTGAAATCAGTAAGAAAAAAAAAAAAGGATCTTTGAAACACACCAAATGTAATCAGATACCATTGAAGTTCAATTATTCTTTGTTACATTTAAAAAAAATTTGTTAATATGTATTTGGTTCTGGTAGAGAATATCACTCAATTAGAAAGCTTTCCAAATTTCAGAACCCATGCTTCTGTGGAGTAAGTGAAAACGCTCAGAAATGTACTTGTCAGTTCCTGTTGCATAATGGGCCTGGTGGCAGAGGAAAGCAAGTTGCACATTGAGTGCCTGCAATTCCAAATTACCAACATGAGTCACGCCGGGGTTGGGCTGCACAGAGGAGCCCTGTGCCCTGACTCTGAGCTCGGAGTTAAACAAGAGAGATTTCAACAGCCCTGGCACCACCACCAACAGCAGAGACACTGACAGAATACTTGAGAGAGGACACAGAACATCCTCTCCTCCCTGTGATGTCCTGACATTGCAATTCCAAGAAATAACGGGAAAGCAGAAGCAGCTCCTGAGTTGTTTGATCCACACTCCAAATCTGGGGGTGCACCATGGGGCACCTCTGAGACCCCCGTGCTGTCCACAGAGTGGCCCAAAGAGCTGCTCAGATACCACCAGAGAAGAGCTGGAGAACCTCTGCCGTGAGGAAAGGCTGAGGGAGTTGGGATGGCTCAGCCTGAAGAGAAAGGGGCACATTCCAGGGGCTCCAGGAGAGCTGCAGAGGGACTGGGGACAAGGGATGGAGGGACAGGACATGGGAATGGCTCCCACTGCCAGAGGGCAGGGCTGGAGGGGAGATTGGGCAGGAATTGTTCCCTGGCAGGGTGGGCAGGCCCTGGCACAGGGTGCCCAGAGCAGCTGTGGCTGCCCCTGGATCCCTGGCAGTGCCCAAGGCCAGGCTGGGCAGGGCTTGGAGCAGCCTGGGACAGTGGGAGGTGTCCCTGCCATGGCAGGAGTGACATTGGATGACCTTTAAGGTCCCTTCCACCCCAAACCATTCTGTGATCCTCTGATTAAAAGCCAAGACAGCAGTGATGAGTTTCGGGTCCATTCCATCACTACAGGATTTCACGGATTTGCAGCCACCAATGCACAAACTTCAGAATCAGCAGCACAAACAACCTTTCCTTATTTCTTCCCATCCCCTCCAAGCCCTCTTCAGAAGCAGAGGACACTGAAGAGCATCTCTGTTAGCCAGGGAAATATTAACACATAATCACTGTTAGATTGTACAACCTGACACCAACCTTTTCTCCTCCTCTAGACCCTGGAACCAGCTCTCTAATAACAAAATTTATGAGAGTCCTTTAACAACTCTTGTAATGATTCACTTAAAAAAGAAAATAAATCATTTTTATTGCAGTTCCCTGCCTCTTTAGGAAGATACAGCATCCTGACAAATAAAATGTACCTACTGAACAACAAGACCTTAGCTGTGACATTGTGAGCAGTGAAATAACACTTGGAGAATAGATGTATTCCAGAACCAAATATCCCCAGGGAGCTTGGATGTTAAAAGCAACAGCACTTGCAGTTTTGGATATACACATCTGAAACGTCCTTCTAGGCTACACCACAAATCTCACAGGTGAGAAAAACAGGGCAAAAAGCCCCCAAAACCTAAGTGCAAAACAGAAATGTGCTTCAGAGAGGAGAGATGCTGCAAACAGGGCTGCTTTCTCAGCAAGCAGCAGGACTTCCCCTCTTTGTGATTTACAGATACTTAAAAACAAGTAGGTTAATGAAGCAACAATACACTGACTGCAGAGTGCTGATTAATACAAACTTCCCAGCACTGTGATCCATGAGCCAATTCAGCACCAGGGCAAGGTCCAAGCTGTTTGCCTGGGCTTATTACAGGGGGAGAAAAAAGGGAAAAAAAGAGGCAACAATGGCATTTATTTGGTGTTAACTAAATAAAATAATTCCTAAGAAATAACTGCCTGCATCTCCACTGTATGGGGACTAAACCCCCATAGTTTACAGTAGTCTACTTTCCACTCTGCATGTTGAGCTTGGCTTGCTCCAGTATTTTCACTATTAGCTTTTTAATAGTGAAATTTAGAAGTTTGGCCCAACCAAGCTGATCTGCAGTGAAACCATCAGGGCTCTAAATGTGCCTCTGGCACTCTGTGAGTCTGTGCCTCAGTTTCCTCTTCTCTAAGGTAAAGGCAACACCCCTGGGCTGGGGTTTAACCAGAAACAGGCTTGGGAAGCCTCTTCAGCCCTTAGGAAGATGGAATTTCTCTGTTAGGAAGCACAGGAGCATCCCCTCCTCCCCCAGAGGACCAGGAGCCCACACGCCACCAGCAGATGACAACGAGCCCTCTCCAGCACCTCCTCACAGTGCCCTCCCCAGAACCACTTGGAGATGGGCTTCAAAGAAAATGAGATGCAGGAGCATCCTCAAGTTCTCCAAGGGTGTTTTTTAGGGCACAGTGATGACTCTGGGAGACTCTGGGACATCCCACAGGCAGGAGCAGTGTGGGGACACGTCACCTCAGCTGCTGGCACGGGATCAGAACGACACACAAACAATCCAAAAATCCCTTCCCAGAGCTGCAGAACACCTGAAGCTGTGCCATCCCAGCCTGAATATGCTGCTGGAGGAGAGAAACCACCCAGCTCCTGTCATCCCTCCACCAGCTCACACACCCCAAGCACTGTGGCCCTTCCAGTGAACCAGCAGATACTGCAGCAACATTTCCTGGCTTTCTTTTTTTTTAATTTTTTTTCCCCACAACAAAAAAGCACAAACTTGCACGTGGTTATTTCTATCTGTCACTTACAATGAAAATTTCCCACCAAATAAAACAAGGGATAGGACTGAAAGGGGAGCCTGGAGTGGGGTGAGACCTACGAGGGGGTTTTGGAAAAAGCTTTTCCATCGTGGGTGAGGGCGTAGCCAAGCTCAGAAGTGATCTGCACTGCACGGTGGCTGTGCAGCAGTCAATGATACACTACTGGAGGTCTCAACCCAGTTCTCAGTGAACAAATGGCTGTATAAAAATAGCCATTACCTAAGACGACCATTTTCATTTCAGGACAAAAGAACGTCAGGCTGGAAATTGCAGAATTAATCCCTCGAGTCTGCAACCCACCACAACGTCTCGTGGTTAATTTGCAATAGGGGAAAAACCAAAATCACATCGTGGTGACCAAGAACAAAGGACACGAAGTAAGAATGAATTTGAATATTAACTACCACTGAAACAAAGGGCAAATTGCACCCTCCCCTAAAAGAAGTTTCCACGAGACCTGAGAGCTCCTTCCAGTGCCTAAAGGGGCTCCAAGAGAGCTGGAGAGGGACTTTGGACAAGGGATGGAGGGACAGGATTAACAGAGAATGGCTTCCCACTGCCAGAGGGCAGGGATGGATGGGATAGTGGGATAAAATTCTTCCCTGTAAGGGTGGTGAGGCCCTGGCACAGGGTGCCCAGAAAATCCCCATCGCTGGCAGTGTCCAAGGCCAGGTTGGATGGGGCTTGGGGCAGTAAAGGCACACTGGCTGGAAATGATGGGCCACCTAAAATAACAGTCCAGGTGTTCCCTTCCTGCTCCACACCCTCATTCTTCACATAAAACTTGCCAAATTTACACCAACAACAACCTGTCTGTTCAAATCCTGTGGAAGGGCTGCACTGGGACGGAAGTTAAAAGCTACAAATCAACCTTCAGGAGAGCCCCACAGGATGGAAGGGCCATTCAGAGAAGCAGAGCATTTATTTGTTGTGACTAATATTGTTAAAAGGAGTAGCAGATTAGCACCAGGTTAGAAGCAAACACAGCAGCTGGTTTCCAGTGAGTAACCAGGGCAAGCAGGGATAACTGCTCAATGAGGTAACAGCGGCTGCCAGAGGAATTCTCCAAGTACACCCAGAAGAATGAAGGTGTGGAAGGCCAAGGAAATGATGATCAGAATGACAGGCAGCTTCTTCCTCATGGCTGCTGTGCTGAACCTCAGGGAAATGCTCCTGAGTGATGCCAGCAGCAAGCATTGCCCCCTGCATTCCCAGCTCCACCGCAGCATCCGACAGCTCCCGCGCCAGCCACGTCCGCTCTCCTTTCTCACCAGCTGTCCCTCCCTCCAGTGCCACCAACCCCAAAATCAAGCTGTTGCACACGAAGGATTAAAAGGACCAAAAAAAAATTAGAATAATCATAATAATAAAAACTCAGTGAACCCATTTTTTAGGGTTCACAGAGAACCTTTTAGGCACGGCCCCAACGCCGGGGTCGCCGGTCTGCAGGTGGCAGCTGCATCCTGCCAGCACTGCAGTGTATTAAAACCATCTGAGCACGCTCCTGTGCTCCCTCTGTACCACTGAGTACTCAGGAAAGAGCTGGCAAAGGTTATCCCTAAAAGTTTACCTCTGAATCAGTGCTGATTCAGAAAGGAAAAGCAAGCAGATGTCAGATGAGTAACTTGAGCGCGCTCGAACGGGATTTCAGAACAGTCAAAAAAAGAAAACGCCCCTGGGGGATTTCTCTGGATTTCATGTTTAGTGTTGTGCACATTGATTAAAAGCAGTCAGTGGTGCAGGTATGGAATAACACAATATTGGGTTAACACAGCTCCAAACACCTCTGGGGTGCCCAAGCCCATTGCAGGTAACAACGCCGCTCTGGACAGGGAGATCTGCCCTCAGTGCAGCTTTTAGGAAATCTTCAGGACAGTGCATCAATGCAAACGCTTCTAAACCTGCTGCTTTTACCCTGTTTTCCTACCTACAAGCTCGATGTGCCTCCTGCTGAGGTCTCTGAGCTCGCAGAGGAAGCAGTGACTGGTCTGGTTCTCACTGTCCAGCTGGGAAGAGTAGTTTGGAATGGAGAACACTTGCAGCTTTCCAGGGCCAAAGAGTGGCTGCTAAAATGAGGGGACAGACACAAAATAGACCAACTGATACGCATTTTGACTTGAAAATACTGGTAAATTTTGTGTTTAGCCCAGTTGCAGTTGAGTGTGTGCTGCAGGAAGAGGGCAGGAGGAAGCCCTGAAGGCAGAAACACAGCTGGAGGGGACCAGTGCCACCTCAGACAGGGGGACACAGGCACACTGCTCCTGAGGACACACCTTCCTCCTTCACTGCTCATCCCTCAGGAACTTCCAGCCAAGAAGCTGGACACCCTCAGCTCCACTGCAGAGCCTCACAAAAGCTCCCTCAGCTCCCCCTTGATTTATGCATCTGCCTCTTGCAAAGCCCCATGTCCCATGTCAGGATTCCAATTTGCTATCACAATTTTTAAACCTGCAACTAAAAGCTATCATTTTTCAACACTGCCCAAGCGGCAAACCACGAGGAAACTCAAAAACCCAACCACAGAGGTCTTTAAAAAAATAGAAAATATTTAGAAACTCCACCAAGCAGCTCTGGCTGCTGCACAGCAATGGGAAAAGCGCTCAGTGAATCAGCCTGACCGCTGGGCAAGGGCCAGCACTCCCTGAGAACCTGGCTGGCAGCACCACTTCCACAGGTTCTCCACCAGCACTGCTGCTTGAATTTGCTTTTTAACCACCCAGAGATATGACATCAGCCTTTGCTGGCAAAACAGTCTCCAAAAAAACCCAACAAAAACAAGCCCAAGTAACGCTGAGCTGCAGCTGTGTGTGTGCGTGGAAAGGTGCAACTCAGCAGAGCCTGGGCCTGGACAGGGGACCCCTCTACTAAGAGTGGTAAGTAAAAAAGAGCCAGGTCTATTTAGAAATGAGAAAGCATAGATAAAACAGTCAAAATTTATTAAGATTGCCATACCCCACCTCTTTTTTTTTCCTCCTTCCACCCCATTTCTCTCCACCTATTTCGGGGACTGTCACTCAGTCCCACACAAGGGAGGGATCTCCACTGAGTCTTGTAGGGGAGGAGAAGCTCAGCATTAGCCTACATGGCTTCAGGTATTTTTCTGGCACACCAAAACCAGAGCCCTGCACAAAACCAGCTGGTAAATACCCACAAGGAGCAAAAAAACCCACTGGATAACAGAAAAGAGGCAGCCACACTGCTCACACACAACATAAATCTGATTTACATGGTGTATAAAACCAATCTAACAGTAAAGGAGGAAACAAGCCCTGTCTCCACATGATTTTGGGGGTGTTTGTAGCACCCACACACCATTTTCCAAACACTATCTGCAAAGAGCATGCTCTGGAGAGAAACTGAGGCAGCAGGCTCAGGGATGCAGATTTTTCATTTCCATCTGTGTTTAGCCTGTTTCTCCTCTCCTCTGTGACTCACCAGAAAAATGGAAGTAGAGGAAACTGCTCAGAGATTAAGCTGAAAAGCAAACACAGAGAGAAAAAAGGGATGACTTCACACTACGGAGTCCGAGCAGTCTGGTGCTGCTGCACAGCAGCTGCTCCCAAAATTCACCCTGGTGGCGTTGCCTCTCCATCTCCAGTGAGGACAGTCCCAGGGGACAGGGTGGGCTGCAGGCACTGCTCACAGAGACCTGCAGGAGTCTCTCAGTGCCAGCCCAGGAGTTTTATATGGAGCCTCCAGGCACAAAATGTCCCGAGGACAAGTGGTCTCATAATTGGTTAAAAAAGGCAGTGAGGGTCAATCTCTGAAACATTAGGCTGGTGGTTACCTCTGTACTCAATTTCACTACTATTTCTCTTCTCTCCACAGTCAAATTCTGCTGTTTACTCCCACCTACATACCATCAGGCAGATGGGAGACACTCAGCATAATTCTTCACTCTGATCCCTCCCCGTGTCCCTCCAAAACCTGATTTGGTTTCCTATGCAGCAAGACAAAAATCGTATTAAACTGCAGGAAAAAAACAAAACAAAACAAAACAAAACAAAACAAAACAAAACAAAACAAAAAAAAAAAAAAAAAAAAAAACAAAAAAAAAAAACAAACAAACAAAAAAAAAAAAACATACAAAAAACAAACCCACCACCCAACCAGCTATGCTACACACAGGATTTGCATCTGATCCCAAATTTCCTTCACAGCCAGGGCGTATGTTTTGCAGATTTCCACCATAGCAGGACTTTCATCCCCTCCCTCTGCACAGCCACTGCCTGTCTTGCAGTGTGAGATTGGAGTAGACAAGTGTGAAAGAATCATATAGGGCTCAACATCATTAGGCTCACCCTGAAAGCACAAGAGTTGACAGGTCTGAGGAAGCAACTTCCGATTTTCCCCTGGGGCTCAGATTTGGGAGCTGGGAGGTTGGGGAGAGAAAGGAAGAGCCTTAAAAAATAAAGCCAGGGAGGCTGGGTGTTTGTCATCGTCTCTGCAATCTTGGGGGAGCCGTGAGGTTACCAAGATGTCAGAAATTATGAGGAATTAAATAGCTCTGAAAAGCCTGGAGTTAAACCTAAACCCAAACTGCGAAAACACAATAAAAGTTCAGCCTGTTAGAAATAATGTGCTGGGCAAAACATTAACACATTTACACTTGAAAGTTGTGAAAGAGTCAGGATCACCGTGCTTAAAATGTATCAGGCAGACGAGATCTGATTTCAGGACAGAGCATCCTGCACATACATAAAAGAAAGTACTTGAATAGGCGTCATAACACAAACATCCATTTATTTTCTGCCAAATAAGATCAGTGTTCTCTCTCCACAAAATAATGTTCCCTGCAAAATGCTGGAGCTCAGCTTGCTCCTTTGTTTTTTACAGAAAAAGAGCTCACCAAATCAAATGGCCCCAAATATTTCAGTTATTAAAACAGGCATTTGTCCTTAATTCAGACTGCTGGGTTTATACAAAATAAAACATAAAATACCCTCACCTTAAAGGCTGGCAGATCAGCTGTGCCTGAAAACTCAGCCAGGCTTTCCCCAGCTGAATCAATGGCTAAGTTAAGATCCTGCCCACTAAAAAAATCCAGTGCTTTAAAACTTGGGGCTATTATGCAGTGGTTACCTCACCATCACTCCAGGTAATCTTCAGTGGCTTGTGGATGGGTAAGTGGCTCTCTGAATGGGAGCTGCAGCTTGAAACAATATTTGTGGGGGCTTGGTTTGGGGTGGTTTTAGATTTATTTTATATTTATGTGTGGAAATAAGTGTGAACCACTGAAGATCGAGTCACCAGCGCTGATGCAGGATCAAGTCTGATGGCCATAAGCCAGGCAGGCAGGTACATTTTGTGCTTCTCGAGGCCTTTGAGTCTGCCTCGCTCAGAAAACAACACAACAGCTCCATCCAGACAGCACAGAGAGAAAAGGGCACCAACGCAGCCAAAGTGGAGGGAGATAAACAACACAATTTATCAGCATGGGCACCTCAAAAGCGACCAGTGTGCATCCCCAACAGCTCAGAAACGAGCAGAGAGACAAAGAGCAAACCCAGGGAGTTGTGTAAAAAGCATCTCCTCATTTTGGGGAGGCTGCTTCATGACTTTTTAAATAAACACACCTGGCACACAGGTTGCAATGGGAATATATACTCATTAATTTCCAGACCAGTGTCAGCTTTCCAGGTACCAGCTTGTCCCACGACAATGGCTGTAACTGAATACAAACCCTGCAGGTCACTGTTCTGCCTGGGGTATTAAACAGCCCTGAGGAATAAAAGGCAGAATGAATATTTCAAGGGGCTGCAGGCACCAGAGTAATGGATGGGGATGAGAATTGAGCTGAGCTGTTCCATGGCACAAAGTGGGCTGGCTTTCATGAGCCACAACCAGCCAAAATTTGCAGAAGCGAGCCACAATTCATGGCATTCTCATTTATACCCTACCCAGGTGAGATACCTCACCTGCTTTGTTTCCAGGCACTCAGCACTTCTGAAATCGCTCTTCCCCATCACATGTGGGTGCACAAACATTGACTCTCCTAAAAAAATTCGGTTTATCTCAACTGCAACAAGGGGGAAGTCCCTTCAGCTGTAATGCCACAGTTCCTAAAGTTGCTGGGAGGTGCTGATTGAGGTCTCCTCTTTGTAATTCACTGATCTCTGATATCCCCCAAAACTGATTTAACAAATCCTGCTTGTTAAAGCGAACACCAGGCAGGCAGAAACTCCTCCTGCTACTCAGGTGCTTGCCAGAAAACTCAGCAGCAAAATATTTCTGTGCAGCACCGAGAGCCTCTCCTGAAACCTTTCATGTGTCTCTCTACACGTCAAGCTCCCTTTCTTCTTCCTTTTATCTTCATATTTAGATAATTCTCACTAAAAGCAAGGTGGTCGTTCTTGTGAAATTACCATAACATCTCTTGATGGACTTTTAAGATCTCTGCTGCTTGTTACACAGCGCTGCGATGTGTTTTGCCAAGAAGCGAGACATTGTTTATTCTTGTATTAGGGAGACAAAGTGTTTCCCACTTAAAGGGCTTCATCTCTCCTAAAAAATGCAGCGCAGCAGAAAGAGTGGCAGAGCTGGAGGGAGGAGGCTCCTGATGGCACCGGAATTTCAATTCCATTGATTAGCCAGCATCGCTGGAGTAAGGAGATTTAATGCCCAGCCCGGTGTAAATTGGATTCCAATTGCTGTCCCTGTGTAAAAGGGGGTCTCACATAAAGGATTAAACGCAGGCCAAGGGTGCACAATGAACCCACTGGCTCATTCACAATCAGCTTTGTGTACTCATTAGAAAAGGGAGCTAATCACCCCAGTTTGTGCTGGTTTTCAGAGCTGCCAGCACAAAAGGCTGTGACCTCCCACTGCGAGTCAAAGACAAAATATCCCACTTTCTCCCATGTACCAAAACCTCTCATTTTGTGCCTCTAAAATTCAACCTTCTGATGGACCCACAATAAAAATTAGCTATGGTCAGCAAGACTCAGCTACCCCTAAAATCCCAATTATGTTGCTTAATATAGAGGGTGAATCAGGAAAACTAAACATGTGTCCAGTAAGGAGCCTTCCAGTGACCTAGTTCTGTCCCAGTGTGTGGCTTGCTTGTAAATGTGATCAGAGCATGTGCACTGCAACAAAGCCCACAGATTTCCTAAGCAATCTCCCAGGTAATCAAAAATCACATTTTAAGCAGCACATGGAAGTGTATTCCCACTCTTGCCTGGCACAGGAAAGCGCAGGAGTTAAACCAAAAGTCACAAGGAGCTGAAAAATGGGAACTTTCCTGCGAGTGCAGTTTTCGAACACAGTGCTGGGCAAGGGGGTGTTTTGTTCCCCCACAGCCCCTTGGGTCCTACAAGCAGCTGCTTGAAAAGAAAAACACTCCAAGGCTGGACAGCATCCCTTGCACACCCCTGTGTCAAAATCACAGCCCAGAGGTCGGGGTGATGGCACCTCCACACACCAATGGCTCCTTGAACCCTCTTCACACCTCTCTGGGGTGAAACAGCATCCCAGCTCCTAAAAACGGGGTGACTCCCACACTGAAGTCACCCCAGAGCCCTCCCTGGGGTGACAGCCCCATGCTCTGCCTTGAGACCCCACCCTGCTGATGTTCCTGTCCACTGCTCCCCACGGAGCCACTCTGGGCCACCACAGCTGTCCCAGCAGAGCTGCAGCCCCTGCCCCTCCCATTCAGCCCCTGGGAACAGCTCCTGCCACTGCTGAGATGTGGGAGCAGCACTGTGGCAGCGCATTTTGGGCACAACAAACGTTCTGTCCTTTTGGAGATGAGTTAATTGCCCTGCCTGCTCTCCCTCCTGTCCCATTTCCCGTGTGGCCAGGCTGTCTGGTCTCCCACATGGCCCAGGACGTGCCCACAGACAGCAGTGCCACCAACCAGCTCCTGGAAATGCCATGGGCACTTCCAGAGCATCCCCTGGCTGGGACAGGAGCTGGTCCAGGTGTCCTCACACTGCACACCACAACACAGGTATCAACAAACACCACAGGGACACTGCTGACCACTTCTGATGCTGGAGCAACCCAAGAGACAATAACCCAACACATATTATCACAGAATCCACCCCAAACTGTGCACACGCCCCAAGAAACTCCAGCCATTTCATGAGGATTTCAGGGAAAAGTGTACCATGTAACAGGGGTCAAGAACAGTTCAGATTGACCCTGCACAATGTTAAATTATCCTGTGCCTAGCATATAACCCTTGGTTTCCAATTTCTCTATCACTGCAGAAAGCCCCAGGCCACAGGGGAACTCGCAGCATCCATCCATGTTCAGATTGGGAAAACAAAGTCTGAAATCCCGAGCAGTGTGAGGAGACAGGACCCAGCACCACAACCCAGCTTTGCTGTGCACTGCTGCTCTCCCAGAGAACCAGGAGAGGCAATTCCTGGTCCTCTTCCAAAGGAAACAAACCCAGCCATGACCCCACAGCTCTTCTGCAAGGAACAACCAGAGCCAGGCACACCACGGGTCTGCCACACAAACAACAACACCAAGAGTGAGTGGTTAATGCACTTATTCCTTTGTACAGCCCTCCCAGGCAAGTGTAAAACCACAGGCAGGCACCACCAGCACCGTGTGTGCTCTCCCAGTGCCAGCCCTGGGCTGTGGGACACATCACTGCTGTCCCAGGGAGAAGAAAGCAGGGCAAGAAAATGGAAGAAATACAGAGAAAAAGGTCAGAATGGTAATTGTCATATTATCTACAGCGCAACTGTTTTATTTTTCCTTAATAGAGGATGTTTAATAGTTTGGAGGAAATCAGTCGACCTTTAAGAAGGAACAGTTCTGAAGGAAGACAATCCAAAAACATGCTGAAGGACCACTCCTGTCGGTGGGGAACAATTTCTCTGTCCACAGGGACCTCTGTCAGGCAAATAAAATCTTCTGTCAGCAGCTGCACACAGAACCTCCAGTGCTGGAGGATAAAATCTGATTGTGTGCACATCTGAGGAGATGGTATCTATTCACTGCCTATTGGCACACAGTGTGCTGGCTAAAAACAGTTTAGACTAAAATCTCATTCTCCTCTTCAGAAAAAGAAGGGAAGAAAAGCTGTAGGCCTATGGCAGCAACTCCAGGCCAGATGTCTCTCTCTGCTGATTTTTATGTAAGTAGCAAGTGTTTTATTAAATTATAACCTATTGGCAATAAGAAGGCAGAACACTCTGGATGATTTTTAGTGTCACCAAAATGAACTATTTTTTAGGATAGATGAGAAAAAGCCAAATCCAAATGACACACAGAAGTCACACAGCATAAAAATTACCCCCTCATATTTTAGACTGAAAAATCCTCCAACATTCAGTGAAAAAAACCACAGATTTTTATTGTTATTGGAGTTGCATCATATGCACCAGTTTCAAGTCACTGTGTCATAATAATATTAGCAATAATATTCACTGGTTTATTGTCCTGGGAAATCAGTGCTTAGCAGCTTGACATTTCACTACCACGACGCCCTTACGACAGACTGAAGCACTTGAAAAATTCCACCTCACATTTCTGCCACTCAAAGCAGCACCCTGCAACCAGCACACGAATCTCTGAGCTTCTCCATCAATATATTCACAAGATTCTCCCACCAAGATGATAATACTCAATCTGCACTTATTTTCCAGATGATCAACTGGACTTCTGCACGCCTTACAACCTGGCCTTTGGCATTCTCAGCAAGAGCAGCATTAGGTCCAATGATCATTATCTCCATGACTTCAATTTTCCTCTCAGCCTCTCGCAATCTCCAACCAAAGCTTTCCAGCTCCTTATCCACTGCAGCATGAATAGCATCTCGCTTTTCTATAATGTCTGCCAAGCACTTAGCAAGCCCAGCACTGCTTGATAAGCCCAATCCGTGCCTCCTGACAGGACGGAGCTGAGAGCAGCCAAGCCTGACCCTCCCGGCTAGAGGGAAGTTTGGAAGTGAAATATCAGAGCCTCAGAGTGGCCCCTCTGCCTCATTTTCCCTCCACAGCTGCTGTGAGCACACACACACTGACATCCCATTCCTGGGGTGGCACCACCAGCTCCTACAAGCTGCCCACATTTGCACCCCACCAACCTAAAGGTTGCCTTGGGTTGCACCAACAGGGTGTCAGGTTGTGTTCTGACTCTGGCAGTGGTTTCTTTTTTCTCATTTCCTTTTTTATATTACTACATTTTTATTTTTAATATTCCTAGTAAAGAACTGTTATTCCTATTCCCACCTCTCTGCCTGAAAGCCCTTTGATTTCAAAATGATAATAATTCAGAGGGAGGGGGTTTAAATTCTCTATCCAAGGCAAACATCTGTCTTTCCAAACCAAGACAAAGGTCCATGTGGGTTTATGGCAGCTTAGCCAGAGGAATAAGCTTTCCATTCCTAAATATTGGATTATACCCCAATTCCAGAGGTAAAAATGGCAAACAAGGGAGGCAACTGTGTAACTCAGCTTTCAGAGTTCCAGGAGGGAGAGAAGGGCCCAGGCACAAGTCCCTTCCCCAGAGCCCCGGCACTGCCATCCCTCCTTCTCCTGAGGACTCCAGACATGTCCTTTCCTGATGCACAGAGCAGATGAGTTCCTTCCACCTCATGGAGAGTCAGGAAAAAAAGCAACCTGGGTATAAAAACCCCCTCCCTTACAGAAATATCCTCACTGATTCCCCTTCTGCGGGTTAATTGGGATCCCCATGTCAGGGTTTGGGAGCAGCAGAGTTCCCACTGCCCCTCTCCATGGATCACTCCCGGTGCCAAGGCTGATCTCTTCTTACTGATTTAAACCTCCCCCCTCCATTTTTCAGAGATCTGTGAAGAATCAGTTGTGGGCTACTGAAAGAAATTCTATAAAATAAAGATTTTTTGGTTGGGGTGGGGGGAAGGGAGGATGGAGAAGAAGGAGAGAGGCTAGAAAAGCCATTAGCTCTCTTAAAAAATCAAAATATAGACAACTACAATTTGATTCTTCCATCACCTGAAGAATACAAACAGCACCAAACTGCACACACTCTAGAAAATTATTACCCGAAGGACTCCAGCAGAGAATTTGATGTACAACACCTCCTCTGGTCTGAATTGCAGCCTCTTCCATGAGGGAACGAAATGGCATCACAGAATCATTAAGGCTGGAAAATCCCTCCAAGATCATCAAGTCCAACCACGCCCCCAGCACTGCCAAGGCCACCACCACACCATGTCCCCAAGTGCCACAAACCCAGGGGTTTGAGCCCTTCCAGACACAGTGACTCCAGCACTGCCCTGCTCCAGTGGGGAGCAGACAGGGGTGGAGGACAAGGAATGGTGTTTGTGCTTGGATTTAAAAGTGAGAACTTGGAGAGTGGGAAAAAAGGACTGGGGAAGGAAGGGAGGGCTCTGAGAGCCACTTCTGGAGATGGCAACAACGAGAGGAGGGCACGAGGATGAGGCAGCTCAGACTGACAGGAGGTGCTGCTTCCCCCCTGTCAGAAGATGAAGCAGAATCCAGCAGCTTGGTTTGGTGTTTGTTATTCCTTTCTTTAAGAGCTACATAAACGTTCTGATTAATAATAATGGACCTGTTACTGCTTCCACTATCCCCAAAGGGAGCAAAATCAGGTTTGGCATTTGCAATTAAGACTGCTAAAGCAGGAGTTATCAAGTGTCATGTTAGAGAATAGAGGGCTTGATCCTGGGCAGTGCCGAGCGCTCCCAGCATCGCTCAGCGAAACCATCAAAGCATCTATTAATTTTTGTTTAATGCACCTAAATTCATTCTGTGTCTAAAGGATGCGCTCAAGCCACGAGGCTGGGTCACAGCAGAGAGAGGCAGGGAGAAAATCTTTCCCCTGGGAGAACTCAACGTGGCTGAGAGCAGGAATCAGCAGGTGCCCCAGCACGGATCACATCCCACACCCTCCACGGGATCTGCTCCCTGCTCAGGAGGAAATCGCAGTCAGAAATCAGACAGAACCCATCAGGCTCCTAAAGTCCACTCCTGAATTGTACCCTTAAGGACTCCAATGCATTTGTTGCTGGAGCTAGTGGATGTCTCATCCTATTTACATAATATATGACCTAATTTTGTGTTCACTGAGTATTTAATTACAGCCGATTGAATACAAAAATGACTCAAAATACTCCCAGCACTAATAATTAATGTTTTAATTGTGTTTTCTTCGTGGGGTTAGGGTTTTTTTGCCTTGCATGCAGCATTTAAATAACTTGAGCACGTATCAAAAAAAAAATTAAATAAAGAAAATGTACTGCTCTTTCTGGAACCAGTTTGGAAGGGACCAGTGCTTGTTTAACGTGGTGGCCCCTCCTTTTTCTCTGCAGTCACAGGGATTCTGCATTTCACACTCCCGCTACCAGAATTAATAATTCCAGCCCATTTTGTGAACTAGAACCTCTGTCAGTTCACTCACCCAACTCCATCCCTGCGGGCCAGGGCCTTGTCAAGCTGTGGAGCATCATCTGCTGCCTCTGGCAGAGCTGAGGCTGTGCTGAAAGGAATCCGAGCACAGCTGCTCAGCCCTCGCTCTCCCAGCGCTACACAAAGTGTCTCTGTGAGGAGCACCAACTACCCACCAGCATTTGCAAGATATTTAATAAGGATCTCCTTAATAAGGGTGCATCTCCATCCCAGGCAGGGCTGGAAATCCCCGTCCCGTTGCCAAATGTGTGCAGCAAATCCAGTCCTGCCCATTTCTCGGGGCAGAGCAGGAACAGCTTTGCAATGTTGTATTGCAGCTCATCAAAAGGCTTCGGAGTGACCATTTAATTAAGCCAGTTCAAAACATTTTACATTGACAGTGACAGATTTAAAACATAAATAAAAATTGAAAAACAGCAGAAGGACTAGTAACTGTAGAATTGTTCACATATTTTGGATTGAAAGGGTTTACATGTTCTAAACACTTCATGAATTATGTGTACCGAACCTATACGGAACAAACCCATCAAAGAATCATTACCACCGTGTGCTGGAGCAGTATCAGTCCTGCTGCAGCACATCCAGGAGTACTCTCTGTGTTTTCTTTCCTGGGAATGACTCAGATAATGACAGCAAGTGGCAAATTAAATCATACCAGTGCTATCTGAGAACTGCCATCCTTTATAATTAGGGGGCTTTGTTTGTTTAGGGAAAAAAAAATCACATTTATAAAAAGCTTATCTCAGGGATGAGGGACCATTGTTTTTAGACTGTTTTTTTTAATAATGCCAGCCTTTAAAAAAAGGAAAAAAAAACCCTAAAAAACAAAAACCACCAAACCAAAAACGAACTCTAAAAGATCTTCTAAGCAGAGGGTAATTATAAATAAAATAAAACATTAGCCTGTAAACCACTGTTTCTGTAGAGCCAAGAAATGCTCAAACACACACAATATGTTAATCTCACACTAAGTTAGACCATTAGTTTTCACCTTGAATCAATTTAATTATTCTTTCCAAAATTAGTTTATTAGAATAATAATCTCCTCCTCCCGATTCTTTTGCTGAAATAATAACTCCATTATTACATGGCCATACTATACACCAAGAAAGCAGAATGCTGCAAAAAGGTCTTTCAGCTTTTGAGATCAATACAAATTATTATGCCCAGCATTTTTCTCTCCAGATATTTACACCACGCTCATCACCTCAGTATCCCAGCTCAATACAAGAAAAGCAAAGACTTGTTCACAACGCAGCATATTTAATCTTCAAGTGCTTGACAAGCACCAGCCAATATCCAGAACTCCCTGGTGGCTGCTCTGATGGAGCAACTCGGGTTTAGAGGCTGAACAGAGAGAAGGTGCCTAGGACAGGGTTTGGCAGGAGTTGGGCTCAGCTTGGTCCAGGAACCCCCAGGTGTGGCAGCCCCCAAAATCTGCAGGCACCTGAGCCCATGGCCACATTCCCCAGGGGTCTGAGTCCAAATCTTCCCTCACATCCCTCCAGCTCTGTGCCCATCACTCTCTGGATATCAAGAATTGTCCTCTCTGTCCTTTCCTGCCTGGGCAACTCTGGAAGGTGCTCCAGATCCTCCAGGCTTTAAAAGATCACCTTGTCCAGTGCCAAACCCTTCTATGCAGTCTGTATTTAAGCCAAATTTAGGGCTCCACTCAAGGATCCAAGCACTTAAAAATGAGATGCTGCAAAAGCCAAGTCTTCTATTAAATTTAATCCCAAGCAACCTCTGACATCAGAGCCGCAGTGACTAATCCAGCAATGAGCAGTGAATGGATTTGCTCCACAGCCAGCTCAATCACGAGGAAAAAAGGAAAGGAAAAAGGAAAAAAGACTGGGAACAATCTCAGGATTTGGGTCTTGTGGAAACCTGGTGCACATCACCCCCACAGCCCCTGGGAGGACGGCACAGTGATGGCTGTGTAACCACTCTGTGGTTTTTTGTTCAAATCTAAGAAATCCAGGAAAACCAGTGCTGGAGAAGGGCAGTCACAGGTGACTCTGTCATGGACAGAGTGTCCACGGCAGCAGTGACATTTGGATCTGCTTCTGCTGTCATTTCCTGAGGTACAAGGTTGGTCTCCCTCACCTGGGGCCTGGGAAACTTCAGTGTAGAATAAAGATCAACATTGCCTATAAATACCCTTTAATGCATCGCTCCTATTGTTTCTAACACCTCAGATTAGGTCTGGGTTCGTTTTCAAATAGAAATTAGGTCTTCATCAACCTTGAATGCTTGTTCTTGATCTACCAGTTACACATATTATCTCTTCATCCTTGCTGGGCTTTGGTGAGCATTGCTTGAAAACCTCTTGGAAATGAACAGCCCTTGCTAATCACTAGTCTTGATTAATAAACACAGCCCCAACCAATATCTAATCTGACTTCTAACCACAGAGACCCTAAATAAACTTATGTTTTGTAAGAGTTCAGAACATGGTGGGGGGTCAGAGTGAATCTGGAGAAATTACTCCAAGGACTTGCTTCATTTTTTATTTACTCATTCAGTTCTTAATCAGCCATTTTCTAGGAAGGTTTTATTCATTTTAATAGTAAACACACAACACAAGTCCATATATTCATCTGCTTTAGTCCCTATTTAACTCCTGCTGAACACAGCTTAGGGCTGGGGCTTGGACACAGTTTTTTCTCACTAGAACAGCTTTGAAACTTCCCAGTCTCTGTGATTACAAGGTCCACAAACATTTCCAGGAAAGGAATAAGTGGGGTATTACCTGAATCATTATATCCACAAGTTAACCAAGGAAGGACAATTGAGAATAGAGTGGTTAAAAAGTAAGGAGGAATTTTAAATCTCCAACACTGGCTTGATGGCTGTGTATTCCCCTGCCTCCTGTCCAGACCAGGGCTCTCCATGTAGGAACAGAAGAAGTTGGGGGAAAGAAGAAGAAAAAATAAAGCTTCCTTTGTCTTCAACAGATTTTATACTTTCTGTTTAGTATTTCAATGAAATATTTACTTTTCTTGTACTTTACGCTTTAATTATTCATTACTGAAATCAGTTTAAAGAGCTGCCATGCTCTTAAACGAAGTTCTACAAAGGATACCTTGGAGCTCCCCATTTGTTGTAGTTTAGTGACTTTCATCTCAAGTCTGCTCTGACAAACTCATTCCAGACACCAACGAGGAGCTGCTGTAAGGGCTGCCAGAATCCCCCGCTGAGGCAGCGGCAGAGCCGGCTCATCCTGCCCCTGCAGGGTGGTGAGAAACCACCACTGTGCCTGACTGCAGGGCTCAAACACCCCCGGGGGACGTGGAAGGGTTTGGTGTCCACCACACAAGTGGCAGAGACGATCAACATCCAGCTTTAAAGGCAAAAGATGGGGGGAAAGGAGGACAGAGAGTGCTGAGCTGGCTTCATGGCAGCTGGTGACACATGAACTACTACATGCTGCTGGATTATTTCTGGTGCTCAGTTTCTCTATCTGGTGTCTAAAGCACCTCAGAAGCTCAGGACAGGACCAGGGACAGGTTCCTGCATGCACAGCCAGCTTCTCCCCAGGTCCCTGTGTGAGGTGTGCAGCCCATGAAGCACAGACAGAGGGTCTGCAGATAAACCCTCATCCCCCACACTCAGAGGAGAACAGCCAAACACAGCTCACAACAGCAAAACACAGCCACAGCAAACTCAGGTTTAAAGTTCACCTGGTGCCTCTTCACAGCAAGACGTGTCTGTGGACAGCCCCAGACCTTGCTGGCACTGGCAGGGCCTGACAATGAAATTCCTGCCTCCAAGGCCTGGGTTTGTCCTCGCAAGGAAAGGCAGAGCTGTCATCGCCTCACCTGCTCTAACCCAGGGCGGCTTCCAGAGGCGAAGCCCCTGCAAACGGGGCAGCTTTTGACAAATTACCACGGTCAGAGCAGCCTGAAGGTCCCTGTCACCTGCCAACATGTCTGAAAATGTGTTCCCTGCTCTCTCCTCAAGTGCAGCTCGTGGCAGTGACGATGGTGGGCCCCAGGTGCTGGTGCCAGCTCTGAACACGGAGGCGATCTCAGCTCGCAGTCCAACTCGATATCACTCCAAAGGGAGAGGGGAATAGGAACAGGCAGACTGCACTGGTCAGTGTGACAGTCATTTGTCACCAGCTGAACTGTTGTCAGCTCTGGGGCACTTCATTCCTTTCACTTCTTCAGCGGCGGAGATGACTGAGAACAACACTGTGGAGCCTGTGCAGACCTGGGGAAGGCTCCCAGCAGGGAAAGCAGCAAGATGTTCACTGGAGAGCTCCAGGAAGGGAGCTGCAGCAGCTGGCAGCACAGGTTTGAGGTGGGTTCTTGTCAGAATCAAACAGAACAGTTTGGGCAGGAAGGGCCTTTAGGATTCCCGGGCAGGGGCACCTCTCATTATCCCATTGCTCCAAGCTCCAAACAACCTTGGACACTTCCAGGGATCCAGGGACAGCCACAGCTGCTCTGGGCACCCTGTGCCACCTCCCCACCCTCCCAGGGAAGGATTCCTTCCCAATACCCCATCCAGCCCTGCCCTCTGGCAGTGGGAAGCCATTCCCCTTTCTTTTATCACTGCATGTCATTGTAAAAAGCCCCTTTCCAAAATACACTGCTGTTATTTCATGAACAGTAGATACAATGTAAAATCAGACCCTGAGAGTAATTATGAGGTTCAGGATAATGCTACTATTATTTCTGGTGCTCAGTTTCTCTATCTGGTGTCTAATGCATCTCAGAAGCTCATTATTAATCTCAAAAAAAAAAAATAATAATGTGTCTCTATCTAATTCACGAACTGTGAATACTAAACATTTTCAGAGTGTGTTTTGTTTGTTGTTGTTGCTTTTTGAAGAACTCAAAATTTTCAAAACATCTAGAGGGCTCCTAAGGAATAGCATAAAACAAATACTTTGCATTTTCAAAATTAAAATTCTAGAAGAGGCTCTAAACCTAACACCAAACACTTATGCAACTTGAATTTTAACCATCTTCACATCCTTAATCTTCATCATGTTTAGTACATTACATTTCTTTGACAACTAATCAATCAAAGGCATCATACCTTCTGTAAAGCTGCCAATTTAGTGTCATTTTGCCCTCTCTCAACAACGATTTATTTTCTACAGAAACTTCCTTGTTTATTTTATATATGTATAATTTATATATATAAAAATATAGCAGAACGAAGAGGGGGAAACGGGAAAAGCAAAGCAGCCAACACAATATTGCACCACTCAGGAGTGGCAGGAAGAAACCCATGGCTTTCCACGGATCCACAGCTCAAGAAATCATCGAGGACATCCCCACGACTCGGTGTCCAACAAGAACCGGCTCTAAAAGGACTCAGAAGCTGTGGAAAGAGGAGCCAGCAGCAGTAATGAGCTCTTGTGAATGGAGAGAGGAGCGTTTTTCACAGCTCTGGCAGAGGGGATGCTGGTGAAATGCAGTCTGGTGGGTGCGCTCCGCCAGGAGAGCGCTGCCGAAAATAAAACCCCAGCGCGTCGCTGTTTGTCCACGGCCTGCCATAAATGTCATAAGGGATAAAGGGAGAGGGTGGAAAGAGATCAGCGTTAAATACTAACAGAGGAAACAGCTCGGAGCTGCTCGAGGAAATGGCAGCTCCAAAATCACAGCAAATCTGCCCCCAGCAGGGGGAACATCAAGGGATGCCCACCGAGAGTTGATGTCTCCGGGGGGATTCTGCCGAGGGGAGGTGGATCCTTCTGTCAGGTTCTGCTCTCCCTAAAAGCAGGGGGGTTTCAAAAAGAGATTGATTTCCTAAACGGGAACAACGCCGCAGCCTAATTCCATTCTTTTCAAGGGAGCTGAATTTGAAAGGTCTATTCAGGTGTGATGGCACCTTCTGGGAAAAGGTGAGGAATCAATTCTATAAACCACAGTGACGGAGGCCACTTAAAAAAACCAACAGAAACAAGCAAATCTTTCACAACAATTCAAAGAACCAGCCCCTAAAGCAGCTGATAGCCACAAGAGCAGATTGTCCTTGCAGCAGCACACCTGGCCCCAGCCCTGTGTGTCGCAGATCCTGGGAATCCACAGCTGCTTCCTCCAAGCTTTCAGAATATCCTGGGAGCGTGTTTTTCCCAAAATAACCTCAGGGTGAGGAATACAGACCCAGGGAGAGAATGGGGCAGGGCCATCATCCCTGCAGAGCCTTGGAAAGGGCAGGGAGCTGGAGAAGAACAGGCTGGAATATCCCTGGAAGCAAGGAATGCCAACACTGACTGATATCAAGATGTACCCAGCCTACAAGCCTCCCCCTCAGCATTAAAGCAAACCCATCCCACACCATGGCAGCACTGCTCTCAACCAGCTTTAGGAAAAATTCAAGGATTTCAAACGTGAGGCTGAATGACAGGCTGGGAGAGGAGGGGAAGGGAAGCTCCCACCTGCGGGAAAGGCTCCCAGGTGCTCTTAAACTCATCAGCAGAAAGCTGCATGGGAAGATAATAAAATTCAAAATTCAAACACCCAGTGAGGGAGGGCAGCTGGGCACGCAGCAGCCTCCCAGCTCATAAGATGTTGGTTTTAATGGCTGTTCATAGATTTTACCAAAACTTCTTGGTCACCTTGGCAGTCCCTGAGATCCAGGTGGGCTGCACAGTGACCTTTCCACATTGGCACCCATAATTTGCTGAACTAAAGTTCCTCATGCTGCTTTTGAATACATTTCAAATGACTTCTGAGCTACCACTCAAGTCTTAAAAGCTGCTTACAACCCACCCTAGAGCCAGCTCCAATTCAGTGTGCTGGGCACAGAAAACCTGCAACACTGCAAGGCCTCGAGATCAAAATTTCTGCCTACATTTTACTGCACTGGCACCTAGGAAATAAAATTATGGTCCAAGATCCAAGGTCCCAGTAGACCCTAAATGCCCACAGGTACCTCCCATCCTATTTCCACAAGTTGTACCCAACACCCTGTGTTCAGAAATTCTTGTGCTTCCATTTCCTCTCTCTGAGACTTCAGTAATACAATTATTCCTTTACACTGTGCAAAATGAGACATAAAACTCTGCCAAAAAACTATAAAGGATGTATCTCTATGCAATAAGATGTTTCAGAGTCCAGATTTCATTCTTTTCCCCCGGTTCTGATCATGTTTCAGGGGTTCTTGGGAACATCAAAACAGCAACTCCTCTGCCCCACGTGTCCACCCAAAATCCAAACCCAACGAGACAACCTTGGCAACTCTGCCCTGTCCTGCCTGAGCCACCTCAGGAGGGCTGGCCAAGCCTGGAGGGAACTGAAAGGATCAGTGAGGAAAATCCCAGAGCTGGACATCAATGAGGGGAAGAGAAACTATCAGATATCAAGCACCCAATAAAGAAATGCAGACATGTTTATCTGGTACTCACCACCTCTATCTAGCCTGTGTGGCTCAGGAAACACTTTAATCTGGAATTCATTAAAAGGTGTAAGACAACACTGCTCCCACTGCCCAGGTCCTGGGCCACTGTGCTGGCAGGTGACACGTCCCCACAGCTTCCTCTGATTCTAAAGAATCCTGTTTACTCCTCTTCTGTGCACCTCCAGGCAAAAATGCCCCTTTAGCTACTGTACATCTTATTTGTCCTTGCTTTTGCAATAAGCACTCACATCAATGAGTGTTTAAAACACTGCAAAATTCAAAAGAAACTCCCCTAGGTGGTCTATGCATACAAATAAGTATATATTTTGCTTTTTTCATAAAAAGACACCCTGCAGGTTTCAAGCTCCTCTCACTGCAAGAGATATTCTCAGCCAACAATGCTGATTTGGTGTAAGCTGATCCGTATCACTGAATCCTGCCTTTGTTTTTGGCAGTCCCCTTTCAAGGTGACTAAATTAAAGTGGAAGTACAATTCCAGGCAGCCCAACAAGGGGCAAGGCTGTTTTGCAAAATCTAAAAGGCTAAATAAGATGAAGCAGACCTTCATGCTGAAGAATTAGCTCATTAAAAAAAGAAAAAAGGCACTGAGAATGTCACTGATCATCATGGAATCAGAATCCAGGAATTGTTTGGGATGGAAGGGACCTTAAACACTGTCTGATTCCATCCCCTGCCATGGCAGGGACACCTCCCACTGTCCCAGGCTGCTCCAAGCCCTGTCCAGCCTGGCCTTGGGCACTGCCAGGGATCCAGGGGCAGCCACAGCTGCTCTGGGCACCCTGTGCCAGGGCCTGCCCACCCTCACAGGGAAGGATTTCTTCCCAGTATCCCATCCATTCCTGCCCTCTGGCAGTGGAAGCCATTCTCCCTTGCCTTGGCACTCCATGCCCTTTTCCAAAGCTCCTCTCCAGCTCTCCTGGACCCCTTCAGGCCCTGGAAGAGGCTCTGAGGTCTCCTCCGAGCCCTCTCTCCTCCAGGTTGAACAACCCCATATCAGAACTGGAAAAATTACACCAACAGCAGGTGAAACCAGCACCCAAGCTCCTGACTCAGAACCCCTCACATTTAATGGTCAGAGGGATGGGCAGAGTTTAAGCTGCTTACTCAGTGAATTTGATTTACAGGAACCCACCTGGTTCGGCTCAGTCCAAGCAATTCAGCCCAAAACGTGGCTTGTCAGCCCCTCCAAGACCATTATGCACAGCAGATACAAAGAGACAAATTGAGAAGATATCTAAGTTCGTTTTAAGTGTGTGAGCCTGAAATTGCTAAGAAAAAATATTTGCTGTCTGCACCTGTGTGAAATTGAGATCAGGGCTGTAAGTGCTCTCAGCACCGTGCACGCTGTGGCACCAATACACTAATCACCCAAGGGTTCAGCAGCCTCGTTAAAATGCATCAGCAAAGAGCACATTTCCTCATCTAACAGACTCCAAAAATGAGCTGATGCACCCTCCTTCTGCAGCAAAACCAGGGCTTGTCAATGTGGGCACCTGTGTGCACCCCAAACTGAGGTGTCAGTGAGCCCCACTGCCCACAGGTGTGTGGGGGTGCCTGCAGCTCCAGGGGGGCTAAAGCACATTCTCAGCTTTTACACAGAATAAATCACCTCAGACAGAGCCTCTCCTCACACACAGCAAGGCTGGCCCACCACACACGAGCCTTTCAGCCTGGCTAAAATCCACATCCTTAGAGCCACTCAAAGGTAGCCCTGGCAAGTCCCTGCTGGGAACTCACAGCACAAAAACCCCAGCAGGAGACCAGGCAGGCAAAACCTCCAGCTACAACATCTGCTGTTCCTGCCAACACCAACTCCTGTGTGGGAGCTACGGGACCTCTCTGCAGCCCAGGGACCCGCCCTGCTCACCTGTGGAGCTGGAGGGTGAAAGCAGGAGCTGTAACTCGGGGAGCTGAGCCCTGACACAGGCTGTGCTCAGAGCCCAGCAGAGCCCCCGAGGCAGGCAGGACCGCAGGGAGAGCCCGGCAGGTGCTGCTGCCAGCCCTGCCGAGCTCACCAAACACACTCAAGGCCAGACTGCTGCACACTAAAATAGCTGCTGCATGAAAGGCACAGCCAGCTCTGCATATTCAAGATCAGAGCACAGATAGATGATGAGATTCTCCGTGCTACGCACAAAAGCCAAAAATCACCAGTGCATTTACAGTTCAATATTCGCCTAATCCCATCTTTATTTCTGGTGCATAAATGAAGCTCATTACAAATTATTTTCTTCAGAAAGCTACCAGCAACCCAAAATAATTTATGAATGTGCTGTTTGCATTTATACATCCTTGACACCCACAGCAAACATCAAAACAAGGAATTCAGTCAGTCACACTGGTTGTAATACACGATTCCTCTTTTCTCCGTGGATTCTGTCACAGCTACACCCAGCAAGCTCCTCCAGCAGCATCTTTCATGTTATTAGGTGTACATACACACAGGTACACATGTCCACTTTGTGGGGGCTCACTCTCAGCCCACCCTGCTTTCCTGCATGAGCAAAGGAATTTTGTGACAACGCATGCACACCTATTGAATAATCACCGGTACAAAACAAATAGTGAGATGCTCTGACCCTGCTCTGTGTGTTGCTGCCCTCCTCATTCTCACACTGCACCATTTGCCCAGCAGCTGCAGTAACTGGTGAGGTTCTGTGTGCAGGGACACACCAGGGATGGCAGCGAGTGCTGCCGGTGCAGGAATCACACAGCACCACAGCCTGTCCCACCTGCAGAGACCCGGAGCACCTGCCAGCCCAGGCAGGGCTGGTACAGGACAAAACCCAGACCTGGCACATCTGCCAGCCCAGGACAGGCTGGTACAGGACAAAACCCAGACCTGGAGCACCTGCCAGCCCAGGCAGGGCTGCTACAGAGAACTGCAGTGACCTGCAACATCTGCCAGCCCAGGCAGGGCTGTACAGGACAATGCTCACACCTGGCACATCTGCCAGCCCAGGCAGGGCTGGTACAGGTCAATGCTCACACCTGGCACATCTGCCAGCCCAGGCAGGGCTGTACAGGTCAATGCTCACACCTGGCACATCTGCCAGCCCAGGACAGGCTGGTACAGGACAATGCTCACACCTGGCACATCTGCCAGCCCAGGACAGGCTGGTACAGGACAATGCTCACACCTGGCACATCTGCCAGCCCAGGACAGGCAGGTACAGGACAATGCTCACACCTGGCACATCTGCCAGCCCAGGCAGGGCTGGTACAGGGTGCTGCCATCCCACCTGCCCGCTGGGTGACTCCCCCCAGCACCCAGGAGGCAAAGCTGATATACCAGGACTTGCTTTGCTTTCAGCATTTCCCTCCTTGAGCCCTTCAGCAAGGATACACATCTCAACAAACAAACCCGGGGACAGAATTCCTCTTTTTAAAAAATCATTGTAAGAGCACACCCCTCCCCTCCCCCCAAGAACACATCAGCACACAGAGCAAGGACAGCACGAGCACTGCCAGATGTGCCAGGGCTGCACAGCTGGCCTGGGGACACAGGTGGCACGTGGCCAGGTGGCTGCTCGAGCCATGGGCTCTCTGTCAGTGCCTGGAGCAGCCCGGGTGGCTCTGCAGGGTGGGTGGGTTTGTTCAGCCCCTGAAGCCTTTCCAGCCTTTCCAGCCACTGACCCTGGCACTGCACACAGCGAAGCCGTGGCTGGTGAGAGCTGGCAGACACAGGAGATGCTGGGCAGCAGGGAGGGATGCCAGAGAAGCCCCCACAGCTCCTTCCCCTCGGGGCTGTGCTGCAGGAGACACCCCGGGCTGAGAGGGGCAGATCCCAGCCCTGCTGCCTTTGGCCCCTCCAGCCACTCTGGATGGGTTTGGAGCACCTGGTCCAGTGGAAGGTGTCCCTTGGCAGCGGGTGGGATGGGAGGAGCTTTGAAGTCCCCTCCAACCCAAACCAGCCTGAATTCCACAAAGATTTACCAGCAAAACGACCCCAGGAGCTCCCTCACCTGCAGAGCCCAGATCTCCCTGTCCCCAGCACATCCCACACGCTGGGATCTGCAGGATCCAGTCTGACCACCCAGAGAAAGGCACCACCACAGCCTGAGCACCACAGCTCCTTTCTTCCTCAGGCCTTTGTGTTTGCAAGAACCAGACACAAAGAGGGACTCTTATTATCAGCTCTGCACTGAACACACACACACAGAGCCCTCCTGATTGCACACACCAGGTAAAATCAAGCATTAGGAATTTTCCTCAAATGTTGTGTTAACCTCGCTCCATCAGCCAATAGCTTTTTTCCTTCTAAGTCCTTGAACACCAGTTATTTTATACCAAATTCAATGTTTGGTCTGTGTAGTATGGAAATTCAAGGGAAAAAAAAAAAAAGAGGAAAAAAAAAAGAGAATGTTACATTTAACACATTTGGAAATACAATTAATCAAGTACAACTTCACAAATAAGCAGTCCTCTCTGCCCCTAAAATTAAAAAAAAGAAATTAAAAAGGGAAAAAAACCAAACCAAACAAACTAGAGTGCAAATTTAGGAACTGAGAATGAAGCTTGGAAATTTGCCACTAATGGATAAGAACAGATATGGCTTATGAAATAACCCCACCGTTTCTGTGTATAATCATTATTTTCAGTTTGGCCTCCCTAAATTAAATCGGTTTTAATCTTTCCTGCTCAACTGGCACAACGTTGACTCCAGCTTTTGGGTGTCCATTTGTTCTACCACATGACATCACGAGATGCCTGCCAATAACAGAGAGATGCCTAAAAGCCTTGAAATTCTTGGCTTTGGGACTCCAGGTTTTCTGAGAACTGTTAATTTACTTTGGCTTAAATCCTAGATTTTGGCTCCACTTGAGAAAAGTATTTCTCACACAGTAATTAAACTTGTAGTGGACAACACTGAAGCAATAGGGGACGAGCTGCAAAGACAGGATGTTGTCTAGGCACGTTTTTCTGAGCTTTCTCTTCTTGCAGCCACAAGAAGAAAGCACTCAAGGACCAGTAACACGGTTTAAGCTCTAATTAGAGGAATCAAGGAAGAAGAAATGGCATTTGTTAGACAAAACTTTATATATAATTACAAAATTGGAGAAAGCCAAGCTGTCAATTGGAAAACAAAGTCAGACCATGTAGAATACAGAACAGGGAACAGCAGCAGTGGAATTCCCTATCCCAAAGGAACATTTCCTGGGGTGTGAGCAGCACCCTTGTGCTGCTGCACAGCAGGAGAGGCTTCACCTCTCCCACCTGCATGGGGATCCTCCTTGAAAACACAATAAAACCAAGGGACACCACAAAGGCAGCACCTTGCCCCTCAAAACCATCCGGGACAGAGGTCCCTGGCTGCTCCTTCATGGGAATTTGGCTGTTGCTCCCTGCCCTGCTCGTGGAGCAGGAGAACAGAAATGGCTCGAGACTGCAAGTTCAAATACATTACAAAATAGTCTGCAAAAATAGCTGGGCCTTGTAAGAAATATCCTTCTCCATGGAAACCACCAGACGCTCCCAATTCTGGCAGACGAGAGAAAACGCGTTTGTATTATTAAAGGAAATGTCTGTGCATTGGGGCTTTTGTAATTCTAACCTTCAGCAAGAGAGGAGCAATTGCTGGTGTCCAGCACAGGTCAGCTGGACTCCCCCCAGCCTTCCCCAGGCAGGGATATGGAATTCCCAAGGGACAGCAGGATGGGCGGGGGGTTTGCTTTGCAGCTCTCCGCAGAGCTTTTAATTACAGCTACAGAACACAGGGAAGTGAGGAACAAAAAAGACCCCCTGGGGTTTTTAAAACACCTGTCCACACAAATCAGACACCTCCACGCATTTTTGTGTGGAAGGAGGCGAAGCAGGGCTCCTGTAACACATTAATAAATGCAATGTATACATCCCAGCATCTGCGTGTTCCAAACCTCTCACACTCGAGCAAGATAAGCCATTACTATTCTCTCCCTCACCCAAAACAGTTTCCACTTTGGATGCCAGGTGGGGAACTATAGATTAATTAACTCCCAACTGGCACTGATGGGATAATTACAGTCTCCTGTCTCTGGATTTCACTATTTCCAGCTGAACTCCCACACCAAAAAGCAAATCCTAACCATGAACCTCCACTTCTCTGCTGATTCCCAACAGGGCACTGACCCCTTACCTGTGGAGGCTGGGATCCACAATTCAGAAGAACTTAATAGAATATTTTTAAAGAAATAAAAGTGCTGCAGCCTCAAAACATGAAAGGGCTGGGCTACAAAGGAGCACTCATATAGAGAGCAATTATATTTTTGATATCTAATGGTTCTGCCTCAGGAAGCAAGAGCTGGCTAGCATCAAACTGTATAAAAGAAAGGATTATGGGCTCATGAAAAAAGAATGCCATTTTGATTTAAAACCCAGCAAAGCATAGTGCAGATTTGTTATTTTAACTCACAGTGCTTAATTCCTGTAACAAGCCTGAATGCCATTAAGGACGAAAAATACACGAAATATTTGTGGTACAAGACATTAAAAGTAACCTCAGTTCTCATCAATGGCTCTGAACATGCCATTCTCTGCTTCCCGGAGCTGCTCTGCACCTGCACAAAGCATCTGCAAGGCTGCAGCAGGAAAAATTAAACCAAAAAAAAATTCAAATTCATTTCCAAGAATCAGCTTCTCCCCAGTATTTCCCAGGTTAAGGTAACCCCCAGCCAAAGGAGCCCAAAACCTCCTCCTGACTCCCCACGCAGCACCAAAAGCAGCTCCCACCCGGCTCCTGGGATTTCATTCAGGGCCACAGGAGCCACGGCCGAGTTTTTAAAAGAAATTCTCAGCATTTAATCCCCAGCACCAGCAATCATCATCATGGGTGAAATACAGAATTTGCACAAAAAGAAAAAGATTTAGTTCTTCCTCAATTCATGAAATTAAAGGATAATCCCCAATTATTCAGAATACTTTTGTAGTCTGGTATCTCAATTTGCTTTTTACTTTTATAGTGGGGTTTTGGGTGGTTTTTTGTGGGTTTTTTTTTTTGAAGTTACCCGTGTCCAGAGGATTTAGAAATTATGCAAAACCAGTTGCTGCTCCCTTTTTTAAAGAAATGGGTGTGTTCAGTGCACCTCATTTCATAAAGCAGCATGAAGCATGAGCAAATAAATAGACAGAAATATGTTCTTGCTGCATTAGTCCATTAAAAAGAGGAAAAAAACCCCGAAAACAGTTCTAACAAGCAGACATGGAGGTGATTTCTGCAGCACCTGCACCATCACCACAACAAAGCTGACACTGGGTAAATACAGGAGGGGAGGTGGAAAAGGGGCCAAGGCACAAGAGAGGAGTGGAAAATTCAATCTGTGCTCGAGTGTGGTGCCCTGGGAGCCCTGGCAGTGCCCAGGCCAGGCTGGACGGGCTTTGGAGCACCCTGGGGTGGTGGAAGGTGTGGAAGGGATGGAACACAATGGGCTTTAAGGCTCTTTCCAAGCCAAACCATTGGAATGTAATTTTTTCCCTGCTCAAACAATCACCCCAAAGCATGTTTGAAAGCTCCCATTTCTGTTCAGTCACCTCTAGATAAAGACACTGGGAGATAAATGAACAGACTGTCATGGTTAACGAGGCACCTTTTGACAAGACTGATAATCCGTTCATTGGGATTTGGAAATTTGGGCTGGAAAAAAAAGGGAATTTCTGCAGGGGTAAAGGGAGATTTTTGGTGGAAAACGGAAGATTTCTGGTGAAAGGAGGGGATTTGGGGTAGGAAAATGGGAATTTGGGCTGGAATTCAAGTTCCTGTGCTTGTCAAAAAACCCAATGCCACAACATGCACCTGTTATTGTTCAGGAGGGAGAAGCATCACCTCTGTCCCACCCCATCCATCCCAAACCACGGCATTCCCCAAAAATCCCATCTTCATCTCTCCACTCCCAGGCCTTCCCAAAGTCACCTAAGGAAAGCTGTGCAGGCACACTCATGGAGAAGATTTACCCATGGAGAAGATTTCTTTGGAAAAAGTGGGGAATGGTGTCAGTGATGGCACAAGAAGTGTTGTGGTGAGAGCTGTAACAGGAACTGCTGCTCACTTTCTGCTGTGAAGGGACAGCTGTATCTCCTCTGCTGACATCTCTTCCCAAGGCTATCACCTCCTTGTAAACCCTCCTGAAAACCCAGTCCCTGAAACTTTACACCAAATTATCCAAAGGGGTGAACCAAGGGAACGTCAAATTGTTGTGCTAGAAAATAAAATTCATTAACTGAGAAATAAGCGATCCAAAAGCCATTTAAATAACTCCACTCCCTTCTTTTCTCTCCCTTTCCCTATCTCACGTCTCAGATCCCAAGCCCAGAGGCTGCTGCAGATCACAGGATGCATTTGTGAATTTTGGGGGTGCAGGTGACACTGTTTTTTCAGTGTTTTTTGACTAATTCCAGCTGGATCAGTAAAACAAAACCAGCACCTGAGTAAGATCTGCATGCCTCAACCTGGCTCCTTTAAGAATATTCCTATAAAAACCAGTCAAACCAAAACTGTTTTCCAGTATTACCCTTTAAGTAAAAGTCCTGGGTTTATTTTTCCTGAATCAATAAAAAAAAATTTATAAGGGTTTTTATGACTCTTTTGATATTTATAAGAGCCATTTAGAAGGGAATATAAAAACCCTACTGACTATTCAGGAAAATAAAATTTTATACAAAAAAGAGCTGTCAGAAGCCTTAGCTAGTTAAAAAAACTTGGTAATTTCTATAAACCACAGTAAGCTTAAATTTTGGGTGAAGCCCAAGCAGGTACATAAGGGCAAAACTGTAGTTCTCTTCTTAATGTCTTTCAAACAATCAGATCCACACAGAAGAAAGAAAATTCACTGCTTCAAGTGATGAAGTGTGTTTCTCAATGGCTACAAATTAACATAAAAACATTTAAATATGAAATTTGAAGACAAAAGGCTGATGGAGGACAAGCACTGCACCAGCCAAATTCAGATTTTTAGCCTCTGAGGGCTTCATGCACTCACCCCATCCTGGCAGGGGTCTCTTACAGCTTCAAGCAGTGGAAAAACTCAAGTGGAAAAGCACAAAGATCCACAGAAATCCATGGCTCTGCCTCTGCCTGCTGCCAGCCACAGCTCCATCAGGATGAGCTCCACGGAAGCTTGGGCAGGACCCACTGCCCTCCCAGGAGCTGCATTTCAGCCAGGACAACACATCCTACATGCACCCATCAGCAGAAAAATGCCCTTTTTGGCTTCTGCAGCTCAGGAAGCTTTACAGCTCGTTTAAAGGAAGTATCTTGGATTTTTTATACTGTTTCAAGGTTTGGTACAGCAATGTCACAGCTCAAAATCACACAATGAGAGGCTTGTAAGAAGTGGCCTCTGCTCCACCACCTGCCCTTCCCCACACAAGCCTGTCCTGGGTTGCAATGCAAGATCTAACAAAGAGTGTGTATTCTATTGTGTATTCTAATATCATCTGTTGAAACCAGGGAGGTGTTATTTTTTCTTTATCTCATCCATGACCCATTCCTCGTGACTCTGAGGGGAGGGTGCAGGTCTGTTCTGTCAATGTCCAGCTGTTCAAACCAGCTGGGGCAGGGTTCTTTATCCCTTCCAGGACCCATCCTCCCTCCAGGGGATCTCTGCTGTCCATGGGCCATCGAGGCTCCCTGCAGGGCTGATCCAATTCCATCATCCATGGGAGATGCTGCACCCAGGGGAGGAGCCCGGCATTCCCACCTGGATAAACCCTGGCATTCAGAGCCCAGCACAGCCTGTGTGCACTGCATTCCCACCTGGATAAACCCTGGGATTCAGAGCCCAGCACAGCCTGTGTGCTCTGCATTCCCACCTGGATAAACCCTGGGATTCAGAGCCCAGCACAGCCTGTGTGCTCTGCATTCCCACCTGGATAAACCCTGGCATTCAGAGCCCAGCACAGCCTGTGTGCACTGCATTCCCACCTGGATAAACCCTGGCATTCAGAGCCCAGCACAGCCTGTGTGCACTGCATTCCCACCTGGATAAACCCTGGCATTCAGAGCCCAGCACAGCCTGTGTGCTCTGCATTCCCAGAGGAAGGCTGGACCCATCTCACCCCACTGCACCTTCAGAGGAAACTGCCCCTGCTCCAGGATCATCTCTGCTCCCACAGAGCCACAGCTGCCCTGCAGGAGGGCTGGGCTGGGCTGTGCCAGCACCCTGACCCACAGGCTGTCAGGCTGTGTTCTCACTCTGCAGTGGTTTCTTTTTTGTTCATTTTCTTTTTTTGCACTACTACATTTTTATTTTTAATATTCCTAGTCAATAACTGTTATTCCTATTCCCACATCTTTGCCTGAAAACCCCTTAATTTCAAAATTATAATAATTCAGAGGGAGGGGGTTACATTCTCCATTCCCAGGGAAGCTCTGGCTTTTCCCTGGCAGACACCTGTCTTTCCAAAACAAGACAAGCTCCATCCAGTTTTCTTTTCTGGGGAAGAGGGAAACACCTCAGGAACACCTTTCAATCCTCACCACAAAGCCTCTAGCCCGCCTTCCACTGACCTGTATCTGCAAACCTGCACGCAAAACATCTTTTGCCTCATTTTAATTTAATTTAATTGAGAAGCAGGTGCCTGCTGCAGTCCCGCAGGGCACGTTTATATCCTCCTGCTGACGTTACAGAGGTTCCCTGCCATTCCTGCTGCATGAGCCAAGCTGGCTCTGCCCAGCCAGGCAGGGACAGCCACCAGCTTTTCCCAGCACATGGTGGTTATCTCAGGAGATCCCAGTTCAATAAAGCCCCAGGTTCGGGTCACCTTCCCCACTCCTATCCCTGTCCTGGGATTTGGGCTCATCTTGAGGTTGCCAGCTAGGAAAGATGGGAATTTTGGATGGCAAAAGTGGGATTTTTGCTGAAAAAATAGGAAATTTGGGCTGGAAAAAAAAAGGGAATTTCTGCAGGGGTTAATGGGGGATTTTTGGTGGAAAATGGGAGATTTCTGGTGAAAGGGGGGGATTTAGGGTGGCAAAATGGGAATTTGGGCTGGAAAACTGAAATTTGTGGAGGAAAATGGGAGCAACCTGAGGCTCCCCCATAAGAGATACCCCATAAGAACAACTCAGATGATCATCCTACGATCACAGGAACAAGGAAGGAAGGACACACAGCCACCTCCTCGCCCAGGTGGCAGCTCCCAGTGGCAAAGGCTTCCCCAGGATAATTCCAGCTGTTCCAGGTGCCTGGAGCAGAGCTGTGCCACAGTAACTGCTTTATTCATGACCAGACCCCTTGCAGGAATCATTACAAGCTTTAGCTGGTCACAGATCTGGGTTGCAGATCTCCAACACAGAGAATTAATGCCACAATGGCAAAAATAAAGCTTCAGTGGGAGTGACAAACAAAGTTTGTACCAAGGAGGGCAAAACAGGGTAGGGAGGAGCGTGGTGAGAATTGATTCTTGTGGGGAGAAAGGAGAGGCAACCCAGCAGGCCTGGGCTCCTTTCCATCATGTCATGCTCTGGTTTACACCTCTTGATACCCAGAACAAGGCAAAGTTCATTGTTCACAGAACAATGCAAAGACCTCCAGCCATTCCATATCCAGTTTTAACAGATCTGAAACCCTCTGAAGTCAAAACAAGTATTTCCCTGAACTCTGTGTGTCTTTTGCTTCCGTCTTTTCTCTTTGTCATTTTCTTTTTTTACAAGTATTTAAGTCAAGAATATTCATACTCATCCTGTCCACTCCTGAGGAGGGTGGGGAGGTGTTCAGTGCCAAAGCTATAATCAAGTGCTCAGATAAGCTTACAGGTTTAAAGCCAGACATCAGTAATAGAACCAATCACAGCCATCAAACTGCTAAGAAGAGCAGTAATGGGATTATCTGTCAACACAAACATAAGGATAAATACAAGCAAACCCATCAGTCCCTGAAACCTAATTCTCTTGTTAATCTGAGACTATGGCAGGAAGATTAAAGAACTCTAAGATCAAATAAAAAGTTACTGATGGTAAAATTCTTGTCTTAAACAAAGTAGGTGTTTGTGGTTTAGGATAACCGTGTGCATGGCACCAGCTGGTTAAGGACAAAAACTGCACCATCCAAGGGAGCAGCAAACAAGGGACACAAGCCAGGGAATTTCCTCTTCCAGGACAGGGCTTGGAGCAAGCAGGGGCAGTGGAAGGTCCCTGCTCATGGCAGGGTGTTGGAACAAGACCCCCATTCCCTGTCTCCCTGTGCCACTGAGGGGAGGAGGCAGAGCTGGGAAGAAGGGAGAGGTGGGGGGCAGGCGTTTTGAAGGTCTTATTTCACTTCTCATTATCCTGCTTTGGCTTTGTTAGTAATAAATCCAAAGAGTATCTCTAATTCAAGCCTGTTTTGCCTGTGATGGCACTTGGTGAGTGATCCCTCCTGCACTTTACCTCAGCTCATGAACCCTTCATTACATTTTCTCTCCCCTGTCCAGCTGCAGAGGGGAGTGTGAGAGAGGCTTTGGTGGATCAACCCAATACATCTCCCTTCACCACATTCAAGCAACAGGAAAAAAACCCAACTCACCACTAAATCACAACACAGCTGATGGCAAACACACCGTGGAATTCAAACCCCCTCTCCCTGGGCCAGCTTTACTGGTGTGAACACAGCCAGGGCTGAAACACAGCTCTGGACCAGGCAGGGCAGCAGCTCAGCCCTGAGCCCTGAGCTGTCCCTGCTGCCCTCCTCACACCTGCATTTCACAGCACAGCATCACCTGCCTCTGCCTCTTAAACGTGGAAGCTGCTGGAAGCTGTGTCTGGCAGGAAAAGTGCCCTGGGCTTTTGCCTTTTGTTTGAACACACATGAACACGCGTGTACAAACATGAGCACACATTAACAACACACAGACCTGGCAGGAGCATGAGGAGGGAGCCAGCCCTGTTCTCCTTCTCCCCACTCTCCCACAGTGACCCCTGCCAGCTGCCCTCTTACCTGTGTGTGCTCAGCACAGCTGCCAGGGCTCCATGCAGATGCAGGCGTGCAGCACGGCACAGGGCATGCACCGCCTGCCTGGCACTGCAATTACTGCACTCACCCTGCCCAGGAGCAGGCAGGGACAGGGGCTGGGAAAAGGAGGAGGCTGTGGCAGCTCATGCTAATTTGATGGCACCCAGCTTCTGATCCAGTTACAGTCCAGCACTGGGGGCCTGGCAGAGCTGTGCCCACCTGGATGAGGGATCCAGAGCTGGCAGAGCTGTGCCCTTTCCCTAGGGCTGCACCCTCGGATTGCTGCGGTCAATGAAGAGATCCTCACTGATTTATAGGGTGGGATCAGGCCCCTGTTGCACAAAAAGCCACAGTGATGGCTGCAACACTGGCAGCACAGCCACTGGGAAGGCTCAGAGAGATACCTGCCTGTGTCTGGTGTAAAAAGGAGTTTTTTCCCTGACCCTGCTCTGCTCCAGACGATCTCTCCCCACTCCAGATTTCAGATACACACGTCTTTAGGAATCTGTTCCCTCCCCTTTTTTTACACAAGTGCCTCAAGTCCATGCTGCTCTCTGTGTGATAGGCACATCTCCAAGCTCCCAAGGAAGGGAAGATGAGACACCAGAAGGCTCCATATGCATTTTTCATCCTCTTATGCAACCGTGCCCCACCACACATGGCTGAGGAGATTTTCTGCAAACGGTTCAGCCATCCACCTAATGCTTACTTAATGGGAGTGTTTTCAGAAAAACACTACAAGAATTTTCAAATAGAAACAATTAGCATTCACAGTAATTTGCATCTACTTTCCCCCATTTCTAAAGCAGCAGGCTCTGCTTTAATATTAACCCCTGCTTGCTCCTCAAAGCCCAGTGCAGGGGAGCGAGCCACACAACTCCCATTAGAGACCACAGGAACAATTCAGTTCAGTGGGGAAAAGATTACATGGCAGTGATTGAAACTTTGGGGGACGAGCCTTTGTTTTTAAGCATCCTGCGTGTCAGCAGAATGAGCAGCTTCCATCACACCACAGCTATTTTCACCAGGGTTCCATTTCCTAATCCATCCTCCTATGCATCCAGGGACTAGTGATGGGATTTACATGTGCAGCACTCACTAAATCGTTCCCCCATCACCTAAGCTGCCCTGAACTCATGATGGGCTGAGACCAGAGCAGCCAAGCTCCTCCAGAGGCTCAAAAAATCCCTGAGCCTGTTGTGGAGAGCAGGAGGGAAATGTTTCAAAGCCAGAAATTCTGATGTAGGCTCATTTTTGAAAGCCAGCTATCCCATGAACATTTACACCTTGGAAATCACGAATTACACTGGGAAATCTGGGTTTTCCATAGCATGGAACAGCAGGTTCTACCTTCCAGAGCCTGCAAGAGAGGGAGGTGGGTACCTGGCTCAGACGTGCCTGGGGCTCCTCGTGGTTTGGGGCCAGGGTGGGTCAGTCCCGGGCCAGGCACCATTCCCTGTGTGCAGAGGAAGGTGAGGGGATGGGGACAGGAGGAAGCCCAGGATAATTCCCACAAAACAAAGCTGTGTTTGCAAAGGTGCCCGAGAGAGTTACGGCTCAACCAACACGAGACGAGCAAACTCTGTGAGGTAAAGAAGAAAGGGAGCAGCTTCTTACTAAAACACAGCAGCTTTTTTGCTGTCTAGCACAGAGCTCCAAAAGACAGCAGGTTTTTTTTCCCTCCCCCTCCTCTAAAACCCTGAAGAATTCCATGTAAAATAAGTCCAAGTTTAAAGACTCCACATCTGACAGCATCTAAGCAGAGCCCACTTGAGCAGTGCAGTGCTGTCCCCTGTGTACACACGCTGCTATTCACTCTTTAGGAGATCACACACTCCTTTTCCTGCAGGACCTCTGCCTCCTCCAGCTCGCTGGTTTGATGGGAAGCAGCAAGTGATGCACAACAAACGGGAGAAGTCTTGTCAATCTCTGTCTGATCCAGGAACAAGTCCTGTTGGCAGGGCAGATGTAGATTTACACCCGTGGTGCCGAAATACCTGAGCTCTGTAAACAAGATTGCTGGAATGCAGGGAGGAGTCATCTCCAGGGAGCATCTGGATCCTTCAGAGGATGCTCTGGATTATTCCTGGTGGCCTGGGTGTGACACTGCTCCCCATTTACAGAGTGCTACCCAAACAGAAGAGACACACGGAGTCAACAAAAGTCTCTCTTCTCTCTAGTGACACATGATAGCACCCAAAGAAATGGCTGGAGCTGTGTCAGGGCAGGGTTGGGTTGGATTTCAGGAAAGGTTCCTCATCCAGAGGGTGCTGGCACTGCCCAGGCTCCCCAGGGAATGGGCACAGCCCCGAGGCTGCCACAGCTCCAGGAGCCTTTGGGCAATCAGGGTGGGATTGTTGGGGTGTCTGTGCAGGGCCAGGGGCTGGACTGGGGATCCCTGTGGGTCCCTTCCAACCCAGGATATTCTGGGATTCTATGACATACTTAGTTGTTAAAACTATTACAATATAAACTGTAGAACCAAGGCATTTCCAAGAGATCCTCTTTGCAAAAACATCTTCTTTTAATGTAGGTGTTGAAGGGCTTTTTGGGTAAGCAGGGTTTTGTTTGGTTTTTTAGGGATAAAGAAGTTGAAATACCATTATATCACTAAATTACCAAAACATGCCTGGCATCAGCAAGACACAAAACAGACTGAACAACGAAGGTTCCATGTCAGCAACTCCTGAACAAGGTAAATGCAGCAGATCTGAGCTGGTGATGAATGAATCCCAGGGCACGAGCTGCTGACCACACTCTGCAAGGCACACCACGCCTGCTGCTCCCCAGGACCTCCTCAGAGCCTGCAGGTACAATGCAGCTCCAAAAAGCTCAGCTGTGCATCAGGAAAAGGGTGTGTTTTATCATCACCCAGGCAGTGATCACAGGAACAGTGACACAGCCACGCACAGCTCCTGGGGCAGGAGCCTGCAGAGCACCAACGCTCCTTGCATATTTTGATGTGACTATTTCCTCCACACAAAAATAAATACAGTTAAAGGCAAACCTCAGGAAAAGGTAAAACTAAATATCACATCAGGCTTTGCAAACACCTTTCTTTGCCTATTCATTAAGTCATATCCTGTAGTAACTACAATGCCAGGGAGATGAGGGTGCTGAGTGTGTTTGCATTTCCCAGACACAAAGCTCAGAATGAAAAGCCACTCTGAAAGCCACACCACGCTCTCCCCACTTTCCTGGGAGCTCAATTAAAGATCTGCTCAACCTGCCTCCATACAAAATTCAGCAGCCTGCAGGACTTTGAAATGCTTTATACCCCGGTGTGGAACAGCCACTGGATCATTAATACTCGACTTCAATGTAAATGTTTAAAAACTATGCAAGAGTTGAAAATGAGATCTGTCTCTGCCAGTTTGGTTTGTACACTGGGAAAAATCACATCTTAGGAACTCCAGCCTGGCAGCAGCAGGTACATCCAGCACGTTGCAGGGCCACCTGGAGAACAGCACTGCAGAGAGTGATGCTCACACAATGGAATAGCAGAAAGCCTTGGCTGAACACAGAAGATCCAGGCCTGGGCTCCAGAATGAAATCCAGAGCATAAGGCTAATTGTAAAACCCAGGAAAATATCATTCCCACAAAAACTTCCTTTGGAAACTACCTTCCACCCTTGAAATTCTTACACCTGGCTTTTTTCTGGCTGGTGCAGCACTGATGGCTCCGCTCACACCGGGAGCTGACACATTCCAAGCACAGAAACACAAAGCAAGCACAGATCTTGTCCATCACCTGGAGATAAAACAGCCATCCCAGGCCTGCCTCCTCAGGCTCTGGCTCACTGCTGCAGCTGAGCACATGCTTGGAAGTGCTTGCTAAATAAATCACCAAATACATCCAGAACGGTTCTCCTGGAACTTTGGGAACAGAGAGATCCCAAGCAGCTAAAACGCTTCCAAAACCAATTTTCAAATAACAGTTTATCCTCATGATATTCCTTTAATTTATGCCTGAATTATTTACCTCTTTTTTGCAGATGAGGATCTGTAAGGAAAGGCTAAGGAATACTTTTCTGGAACCCAGCCATCTGCTGTGAGGTGTTGAGACTGCTCATGCACCTCCAAAATTCTCAGGAAAGGGAGGAAAAAAAGGTAATATAATCTGACATAGATTAAATGTCACCACGTATCCGTGGGAATATCTAAAGGTCTAAGGACCTCACAGTGTGAGTGTACACATGCAAAAAGGAGTCTGAAGTCCTTGTCAGAGTAGCCTGGAGTCTGTGATGTATTAGGAGAGGAAAAAGTGTTCAGCAAACAGGAACAGCACCTCCAGTGAGGCCTGAAACAAGATCTCTCCACAGGACCTTATGGACAGGCATAGCTGGAAGGTAAATAACTACAAAAAATGATAATGGTGAGGGACAAGGCAGAGGAAAAGACAAAAAACTCTGGTGTGAGGACAAGGAGAAGAGCAGGAGGGATGACAGCCAGCGATCCCAGCTTCTCCCTCCCCACCACTGCTCCTGGCTGCCCCAGAACAACCCAACACCCACTTCTGCCTGCATCTTGGGATGCTCCTTTTTTCCTTCAGAAGTCCCTGGGTCCCCACTCACCCAGTGTGTCCCAGCACTTCCCCCAGAGCTGGGACAGGGACACTGCCAGGGCCCGCTGGGGAAGCGGCGCCCCCGGAGCGAGTCTGGCACGGATCCGTGGGCTGCACGCCTGGGCTGGATTAACCCTGCAAACAGGGAATCCAAACTGATTTCCTCCTTCCTCTCTCTGTCTCCAAGGTAAGTGCAGGCCTAGGAATGTTTGTCTGGGACATCTCTGAGTGTTTGTTTGGAGGCAGAAGGATGGGGGTGCCTCGATTCCGAGATGTGAGCCAGGAGAGCCAAAGCAGGGAAATCTGTGCCATTTCTCTGAGGACTGATGGGGAGGAAACAACAGCGCAGTTTGTAAAGGTCAAAGCCTGTGCAATCATACATTCTGCACGGGTGAAAGTCACTTCTGTGACAGAGGGAACAAAGGAGTGACAGGAAGGTGGAACAGCGGTGGCAACACTTCAGCATCCCAGGTAAAAAGGCAAATTGCCACTCTCCGATTTGCATGTGTTTGGGAAGGTGTTTTCAAAAGCAACTTTTATATTTTCATGGATTAATCCCTCATTTTCTTTTCTTACACAATTTGTTTAGAAAAATCTCCTGAAAGCATATTCTAGATGTCAAATACTGTATAAGCCACAACGGAAAATAAAGGCTTAGGCAAAAATATATACTGCAAACATCACCTTTTTCATTTGGTTGAAGTCATTTACTCCAGTAACACTGTCATGCTGAGAAAATGATCTTTTGTCTATAACTGCTACATAGCTATTAAGCATTTTAGCATATAAGTATGATATTTTTCTTCTTTACTGCGTAGCTCTGCTTGGATAGGTGTGGAGGAAAATAAAATCAGTATTTAAGCTTGGATAGGAAGTTTGAAAAACAAACACAACAGTCAACAAGGAGATGGTGTTTACACTGCGGAGAGAGAATTAAAACAGCATTTAAGTGGAAGCACAAATGGCTGCCCCATGACAAATCAGTGATGCTACACCTACAGCTTGTACCACAGGTCACTCACTAAATAAAAAGTGCTTCTTAGAAAACATGAAACAAGAATTTGCCTCAGCAAACCCCTGCCTGGGGATGCTGATGAAGTAAGAGGTATCAAAGCATGGACATCTTCATTTACATCACCCTTATCAAGTCAAACAACTCAATGCTTGTTTTTTTCCTTAAACGAGAATCCAGAAAAACTTGAAGCATGTGAACAAAAAGAAAGTTCAAGTGGATGCCCACAGCCATGCTCAGCAGCCAGGGCAGGGAAAGGAGCAGGAGCAGGAGGCCACATCCTTCCCTTTGCCGTTCTAAGGTGCAAAGACTTCTCCAACACGACAGATTTTTAAGAAGCTATCACACATTCATAACACTAATTGATTTTCATAGAGAAGAGAGCAGATGAGGTCTCTTTGGGAACTGCCTGCTACATTTCTGCTTGAAAGGAGATCGCTGCTGGTGTGCCTCAGCTCCTTCATAAAAAATTTAATTAACAATATCTCCAAGAACGGAGCCACCGCGAGGTCCCCAGCTATCATGTGACCGCCGGCGCTCCGATGCACCACGGCAAATTAAACCTGAGCAAACAACACCTGGCACACGTGACAGCCCGGCCAGGGTCCCCAGCAGCAGCAGGGGACACAAAGGGACAGGGAGATGCCTGCACCCACCTGCCACTGGCAGCTTGTGCTCCTCGCTGCCTCTCGGGATGGTCATATGTTTCCATCTGGAATCCCGTGGCAAAGGAAAAAGTTTAACAGGCCACAGCTCCTGATCCTCGTGGATCTGTGTGCCAGGAGAGCTCGTGGGTACAAGGGACAGCCCTTGGAATGGAGTGTCCCAGCACTGTCAGCCCTCAATGGCACCAGGAACAGGAAGCCACCATGTGCCAGGCTGGGTGTCCCATCTGGCACAGCCACGGAGGGGAGAAGACAAAACTGGATTTCTCTTCCCTCCATCACCACTGCCACCCTCACTGCCTTTCCCTGGAGGAGCTCTCATCCTCACAGGATTTGTTCCTTCCACAGACTGAAAGCAGGGGGGGAGAAAGATCTGAAAACAGCCACGTCCAGCACTACAAACAGATTACCAAACTGTCCCTGCCACGGACTCCAGGCTCACACACAGCACATGGACCCACATATCTGAAAATTCCCCCAACTGCACAGCAATTGGTGCTGATTTACAGAAGTGCTGTGGCCAGCAGCACTTGAGAAGTGATCACTTCCCTGTGCTGGGCTCTGCTGAGGAACCTCCAGCCCTGGGGGCAGCTCTGGGCCCCTCAGGACAAGAAGGACATTGAGGGGCTGGAACATGTCCAGAGAAGGGAAGGGAGCTGGAAAAGGGGCTCAGCCTGGAGAAAAGGAGGCTCAGGGGGACCCTGTGGCTCTGCACAGCTCCTGACAGGAGGGGACAGCCAGGGGGGTCGGGCTCTGCTCCAGGGAACAGGGACAGGAGGAGAGGGAACGGCTGAAAGTTGCACCAGGAGAAGTTTAGACTGGATATTAGAAACACATTTTTCCCAGAAAGAGTTGCAAAGCATTGGAACACACTGCCCAGGGAAGTGGAGGGGTCACCATCCCTGAAGCATCGGAAAAAATCTGGATGTGGCACTTGAGGACAGGGTTTAGTGTGACCCTGGTGGTGGTGCTGGGTGACAGCTGGACTTGATCTGAGATCTTTTCCAGCCTTAAATGCTTCCAGGATGGGCAGCAGGCAGTGCCTGTGCTGTGCTCTGCTTCCCCGTTCCGTTATCCTTTAAACACTCGCACCACTGCAGACACCATACCAATACACTTGATGTATTATCTATAATGTCAAAATTGAAAAGGTTAATCACCACTATTAGTCAGTGAAAACGAGGCAGGATTATCACTTGAATGACAGCGCTGACAGTGGGAGCAGGGGAAGGGAGGAAGGGCAGCCACACGTGGGACCTGCCCAAAGTACGGCTCCTCCACCCTGGCATCACCCACAGGAGGGGCAGAGGCTAAAGGGCCTCCACCAAACAAAGATCAACACCAAAAGCACAAAAATCTCAAGAATTAGAAAGTACCTGGTGTTACTTCTTATGGCAATTTTTAGCTCTAAGTGAGCTAAAGTAAACTAAAGCTCTAAGTGAGCTTCACTTTTTCCTGCCTGCCAAAACTCTGGTGACGCCGTGCCAAGGGCCACAAGCCTGGCAGAGGTGGCTGTGTCCAGGGAAGGGTTTTTGGAGCAGGGTTAGACCAGGATAAGGGAGCAGACACCCCTTACACCCCCTGGTGCCACCCCACACGGCCCCACACCCTCAGCTGGGGATCCCACTGCAGCCCCAGCCCCGAGCTGGGCTGGGACAGCCCCTTGCAGTCACCTCCCAGGGAACTGCTCTCCAATTTATCCTTAAGAATGAGCTGCAGACTCCAGCAATGCTCCAGCTCCTTTGAAAGGAAGGCCGGGGGAGGGAAGGGAACATTACAAACACTGAATACCCACCTCACCCGTCTCCAGTTGGCAGCATTATCTTTTTCTTCAGCAGTTAAAAAAAAAACCCCAAAAAACAAAACCACCAAACCAGCTCCACTAACGGGATGCAAGAACAACTATTTTTATACAGGCTGCGTTTTCCAAAAGCCCTGTCAAGCCAGAGATGTGGGAAAGAGGAACTCCAGGGCACCCTGCTGCTCTACTCCTGTTGGGAAAACACCAGGAAAAATCAGGGAAAGGGCAACGCTGTCCTGTTTCCAGAGGAAAGGAAAGGAGCAGCAGGAGGATGCACCTGACCCAGGTTTGGGAAAAGCCCACAGGTTCCAGGAGCTCTGGGATAGCATCATTTATGCTGGAATAACAAAGAGGTTTGATGAGATAAAACTGGGGAAAAAGTGACACGAAGTTGTCGGGTATTTGAAAATTAGAGCAGGATGGTTTTGGCAGGGAGGTCAAAATACAAAAGAAGTCATGGCATTTAACTGCTGTGATAGCTGCACACCAACAACACTCGTGGACACTCAGTGCAGTATTTACCACAATTAGAAACTTGCTATTCCACACAATTAGAAACTTATTATCCTTATTTTGAAGGTCTAACCTGAAACCAGCATCAAAAAGGCAAAGCCCTGGATCTACTCTGGGATCTGCTTTCCGAAACAAACCAAGTGTTAACATAAAGGTTTTAATGCTTACATAAAAACAAAAATGAGATTATTCCTTGGAGTTGTTGATTGCTGATGTCTTTGTAGGGTGGGAGACACTAAGAAGTGACTTACAAAAAAAAACCCCAACACAAGTGTTCATAAACATACCTATTGACTATTTTTTAAAAACCTGTTTATTGTGAGATTATAGGCCATTTTATGTTCATAAAAACAGGCTTTACTTTCACCATTTTCATGTAAACAACTCTGTCTTGGTGATTTTTTTAAAAACAGATTTAAACTTGAAAAGACCAAGTATTTACATTAATCATTAAAATTTGAGTTCTGTGTAACAAGCAACTGTAGCAACTATTTTCCTGTCTTTTTATTTATTAAATATAGCAGACCAGTGGTAAGGAAGGCATGCAAATACAGAATGAAATATTTATGCTCGGTGAAGTATCTCTGAGAGTAAAAAAAAAATAAACTTTGAGACGTGCAGGGAAGGTAAAGATGATTAAAACAGTGCTCAAACCCAGACAGGTAGTGCTAGTAATGGGGGGAAAAAATCCTCACATGGATGGAGAAGGGTCAGTCTGACTTCAGTTCATCATTTGAGAGGTTTGGCTTTCAAATCTGGGCAAAAGCTTAGTGAAGATAAACTGATGTCATTCCCAAAAAGCCACATATCCAATCACTACAGGTGACACACCAAGTATTTTACCTTGGCTTTTCTCTGGGGAAAAAAAAACCGAAACCAAAACAACAACAACAGACAACAAAACAAACAACAAAACCCAAACCACAACAACAACAAAAAAATCCAAACAAAAACCCAACCACGCAGAGAAAACAGGGGAAAAAAAGCAAAAAAAAAAGCTGCAACATAAAAAACCATCCACAACACCGGGTGGGGGTGAACCATATGTCTGGAGGCGGTGCTGGGGGATGGAAATCCAGGCACGAAGGAGTTAAGAGACGCTCTAAAAGTATCTCACCCTGCTATGCTGCGAATGTGCCGGGATCTCGGGGAACGGGGTGATTCTGACACGCCATATGTTCTGTAAAGGCTGCGACAACAACGCGAGCGGGCAGCACACACCACCCTGAGATAGAGAGAGAGAGAAATCCACCCTGGGTATAGAGAGAGAAATCCACCCTGGGTGCTGAGAGAGAAATCTACCTTGGGTACAGAGAGAGAAATCCACCCTGGGTGCTGAGAGAGAAATCTACCTTGGGTACAGAGAGAGAAATCCACCTTGGGTACAGAGAGAGAAATCCACCCTGGGTACAGAGAGAGAAATCCACCCTGGCTGAGAGAGAGAGAGAGAAATCCACCTTGGGTACAGAGAGAGAAATCCACCCTGGCTGAGAGAGAGAGAGAAATCCACACTGGGTACAGAGAGAGAAATCCACATTGGGTACCGAGAGAGAAATCCACCCTGGGTATCGAGAAACAAATCCACCCTGGGTATAGAGAGAGAAATCCACCCTGGGTACAGAAAGAGAAATCCACCTTGGGTACCGAGAGAGAAATCCACCCTGGCTGAGAGAGAAATCTACCTTGGGTACCGAGAAACAAATCCACCCTGGGTATAGAGAGAGAAATCCACCCTGGCTGAGAGAGAGAGAGAAATCCACCTTGGGCACCGAGAGAGAAATCCACCCTGGGTACAGAAAGAGAAATCCACCTTGGGTACCAAGAGAGAAATCCACCTTGGGTGCTGAGAGAGAAATCTACCTTGGGTACCGAGAGAGAAAATCCACCTTGGTACAGAGAGAGAAATCTACTTCAGCTGCTGAGAGAGAAACCCACCTTGGGTACCAAGAGAAAAATCCACCCTGGGTACCGAGAGAGAGAGAAATCCACCTCAGCTGCTGAGAGAGAAATCTACCTTGGGTACCAAGAAAGAAACCCATCCTGGCTGCCAAAAGATAAATCCACCTTGGGTGCTGTGAGAGAAATCCACCCTGGGTGCTGAGAAACCCACCCTGGGTGCTGAGAAACCCACCTTCCTTGCTGGGCATCCCAGGACGGGGGATCCAGCAAACCCCACTGTAGGAATGCCCCTCACACCCCAGCAGGTGTTTCCGTATAGGGAAAGGGTTAAGTCTCACCCCTTGCTGTTCTTGTAAGGTAAAGGACCCAGAAATTTCTCTGCTGTCCTGGCAGTGATTGGCTCAATGCCAAGATAAAACCACTGGTAGGGCTCTTTAGCTGTTCCTCAGAAAGGTGGCTATTCTCCATTGGGTTGTTTGCCAAAAAAACTCACCCAAATCACCCAACACTTAAGGGAGAGCACGAGGCTTCCCAGCACATTTTTGGTGTTGTAGCAGGCGTGTGGGACCTGTCCCTACACTGTGAACAGCTTTGTTCTTTGGTTTTGTATTATTTTCTTCTTCTGTTAAAACCTTTTTGCTCTTTCAAGACACACTTGCCCACGCTGTCTCACAAAGTTATTTAAGCCATTTTCTGTGAGGTGCTGGACAGCCTCAGAGGTATTGAACCCTCGCAGAGCTAAATACATCTGGCTCTTTGAGAAATCAAATCCCCCACCTGAATTTCTGAGCGTTCCTGAGCCCGGGCTGGCTGTGCTGGGGGTGGCAGGGCTGTCCCCAGGCTCTGCCACACAGCCCTCAGCATCCCCGGCATCGCCTTCCCCGCACGGCCGGGAGAACTTTGGGAGGGCTGGGAAAGGCCAGGCACAGCCCTGTAGCCCTGCAGAGCTCCCAGAGGACGCAGTGCTGGAGATCCCACTGGGAATGGTTGGTTCTGGGTGGTTCCCCCTCCTCAGTGGCACCCAGGGAGCTGCTCCCAGCCCCAGGGCAGATGCCAAGGAAGGCACAATCACACAGGCACAGGACGTGCTCAACTGGAAGGGACCCACAGGGAACTCAGAATCACAGAATATTCTGAGTTGGAAGGGACCCACAAAGTTCATCAAAGCAAGCTCCTGGCACAGCACCATCCCCAAGAGTCACTTTTATTACACTCATAAATCAGTGTAAATCCAGAATTCTGTTGTTGCACATCTCCATTTGGTGTGGATGCAATGCTGGGCCATGGCTTGGATTTCCTCTGCTCAGCTCGCCCTGGGCACCACAGAACTCTCCACTCTGAGCAACACCACTGTCACCACCAAGTCACTTATTTTACAGCCACAAAGGAAGTGTCTAGGTGTGTGGATCTTCCTTTTTGTCCATGGTTTTCTTCAAGGGAAAACTGCACTAATTTCAGTACTGTACTAATAAATGCAGACAAAAAGATCTTAGAGAGAAAAAAAAGAGAACAAACCCCCAAACTAGAATCAGTAAATAACACATCATGGCACCACAGTGCACATCTGAGCTATGGTGAACTATCCCTTCAAGAATTTCCACATCAGGAATTCATTATTGATGAGAAACACATAAAGAATATAATGGTTTCATTTTACTGTTTATACTGCATGACAGTATCTGGACAAGATAATAAAATAAAAGGCCAATCAGATTTTTAAATCTATTAAAATTTACAAGATTTGGGAATTAATTTCAAATCTTGCTGTCAGAGTTTCCCCCCAAAGAATTTACAAACAATATTTTTTTCCAACATGAAACCTTTTTTCCCTACTACAGCTCCGTGAAAAATCTATATATAACAGGGAAAAACTCTTTGAATGTACTTGTATCAGTATCTTCACAAAAACAGCCCGGGAAAAATACAAGAACTCTGATGATCTTTTCTCAGGATTGCTTATTTTAAATGCTACTTGCAGCACGGGGAGGTAAAAAAGCCTTCTTACAAACAACAAATTTTGAAGGTGATGACATCCCTTTGCAAACAGTAGCTGCTGCCAACAACTAGCCACACTTTTTTTTTTTTCTCCCCCCTACCATACCTACACTTTTAAGGAACACTCCTTTTAATTAGAGCAAGAACACACGAAATGGGAGCCCAAAGGATTGCAGCCTAAAAGGCACATGCCCATTTTTACTGACTAGAAAGTTGATTTTTTTGTCTTAAAAAAAAGACAAAAAAAACCACAAAAAAAAAAAAAAAAAAAGACCAAACCAAAAAAACCCCAAAACACCACAACACCCAAACAACACAAACCAAAAAACCAAAACCCAAAAAAACCATCTACCACAAAACCAAAAACCAACCTCACCAGAGGAACCAAACCAACCAAACCAAACCACCCCCAAATCCTTCCATCAGCTCTCCCCAGCATTCAGAACGTAATGGAAAGAAGACAGGAACACAATAAACTCCCATTTCAAATTCAACCTCTGCCTGCACTTCTCAGCCTGAGCAACCCATGCTGAAAGCATTAGCAGGGAATCAATTACCAGCATTTAAAACAATTTGTATAACCTCAGATACAAAAATTCTGCAGTGCATTTCTCACAGAGGTGCACCCAAGTATGGCAAATGTAAAAGCAAACATCCAGTTGAATGTCAAAACGTTCATTCCAGGGTGCTCAAAATGCTTTTTATGCTAAATTATCACATGCAAATATAGGCAATATGACATTTTTTGAGGTGAAAGAGCAGGGGGGAAGCTAAAAGAGGTTGGTTACTTGCAGTTGGGCTTTTCTTGCCAAATTTGATGCATTTGATTTTTAGAACTAACACAGCCTCTGAGATGAGTGTCTAAAGCTCACATCTCAATATGCTGCATATTCAGTACAAAAATTAATTAAGAGATTACCCACTGAAGGTCACACACACATCGACAAGGACTGGAAACAATTTTGTGGCAGGGGAAGAAAAAAAAAAGCTTAAACCTGGAAAAAATAAACTGTGGTGCTGTAGAGCAAAGAAGAGCTGTGTTGATTTCAGACACCACGTCCTGCAGACACCACCTCAACCAAAAAATCATCATCATCATCATCATCCAACTCCTCGGGTGTGCCCACACACCTGGCAGCAAGGAGTGCAGAAAGTTGGGAAGTCTGAGCACTCCAGGTGATTAATTTTATTTTTCATTTAATTTTATCTTTCATTTATTTCAGGCTCTGCGCTGCCCAGGGTGCAGCTCTGAGCTCACACTCAGGGTCACTCAGCTCTGCACACAGCAGGGACACAAAACAAATCCTTTTCCTGCTGCACACCAGGGACAACTTTCAGCCCAAAAGCACAAACAAGGGGGGCTGGAGGGAGGAACAAGGATGGGACCTCACAGCCTGGAGCTGGAATTGGACAATTAAACCCCAATATGCAAATGGACCAAAATTTATAAAAGTGGGAGACCTTGTGACCATTTTGGGACCATTTTATGACAATTTTGTGACAATTTTGGGTCCATTTTGGGTCCACCCTGGGTGTAGCCCTGGTCAGGGCTTGTCCTGCCCAAGGTGGATCCTAAAGGCCTTTCAATAAATCCCTGCTTTATTCTCTGGCTCTGTCCAGTCTCTGTCCCAGGTCAGCCTGCCCAAGGCATCACAGATTTTGGATAAGATTTAGAAAACTGCCCTGGGAAGAAGAGGATGAGGAGGATGATGATGATGAGGAGGATGAGGATGAGAACAGCCCTGGTTTGGGTGGCAGGGCTGTGGCAGCAGCTGCTGCAGGCTCAGCACGACTCCCCACTCCAAGTGTTTATCAGATCCCAGCAGCACTGCGGCATCCAGGAGCGGGGATGTGCTGTTTTGTTCACATTTTAATGTGCCATCTTGCAGTAGATGCTTGCACAGCAGAGTAAATACAATCTCTATATATACCCTGCGTGGGCAGCAGGGGTTATTTCTGACTGTCTTCATTACACTTCGTTGCCAATTTGAATGTAAAAAAAAAATAAAATAAAATTAAAAAATAATAATAAAAAAAAAACCTCTCACCAATTCTCCAAAGTGACTTCAGTCTGATTTTTGTAATTATTTCCAGAACCTTTTCATTATGCAATTTTGAATACTTATTGAAAGCTCTCTCTCTCTCTTGCAAAGTTATCCTTGATGCAAGTCAAGCAAACCAGACAAGCTAAAGCTTCTCCCTCTTCCTGCTTTATTAATAAACACAGACATGAATGACATTCACAGTGTTTAGCCCGGAGAACAGTTTAATAATAATGCTGCATCTCGCTTGATGGGGAGGGAGCTAAAAAGGAAACTCAAAGGCTAATAGGTACAAATATTGTGCTTCAATTGCAATAAAAAATAGTGCTGAACTGTAAAAATGTAACTGATAGCAGCAATCTCCAAGATGTGGGTTGTGGTAACCCTCAAGCTAAAGCCGATTAGGTTTTGTTACATGGGTCCTTTGTGTGTTTTTGTGCTGCTGTACCAGTTAAATTGACCTCTACAGGCATGTGTGCTGCTTTTATCCTTTAATGGCTTCCCATTCCCAACCTAACTTAGGCTAGCAAAACCAAATAAATAAAAAAAAACCCCCTTCCACCTGTGAGAGGGAGATCTGTGCATGTGAACACCTTGCACTGAAATCCCGGGAATGCCAAGCAATTAGCACGATGGCAGCAGGATGGGAGAGCTGTCAGGTGGGATGCTGGGGCTCCAAAATGGAATTACAGTCACACACCAGGCAGAAATGCCCAGCCCCAGCCTGCAGCGAGTCAGGAAAGAGCATTTCAGAGGGAACACACGAATCTGCAGAGCAACACCAAGGAAAAAAAATTCCCAGACTTTCCTTGTATTTGATAATTGCCTGTAAAAGTCTGTAATCAGCTCTACAAATAAAAACCAGCAACTCTAAATGTAAGTCCAACCACTTCCATTTCCAGCACAGTTGGTCTGCACCTCCTCTCTGGGGCAGCAATGCAAGCAGCTGGCCCAGCCTCTTGCTCTGTGTGATGATTTTTAAAAAAGCAGAGACCTCAGGAGTTTATTTAAGACAAATCTTTTGCATTTGATGATGTGAAGGAGCCCAACCAGCAGGTCCACACAGAACAAGCCCCCTCGGCTGGAACGGGGAGCAGCTGCCACCAAAGACAGGCTCCAAAAACAAAAAAAAAGAGAGGAGAAAGACAGATGGGAAAATTGGTTCAAAATTTCCTCTTGTTGAAACAACTTTATTTGCCCTCTTAGAACTGCCCAACCTCAGGGAAACGTCACTGAGTCGCTAAAGGGAAGTTTTAGCCACGTTCTAAATATGTGTATTTTTCTGGAGCTTCAAGGAGGCAGAATTAGTCAATTTGGCTACAGGCCATGAGACATAATTAGTTATGTGAAGTATGTTTAAATATGTAACTACAACTGCTAATAGGAGTGCCCAGCCCCATAAATACGCCGTGATGTGATGGGAGAGCAGCTGGGCACAGGCAAAACGCCGGAGACGTTCCCAGAGGAATTGCCACCTCTTCAGGAAGAGGACTCAGAAATTACAAATCTAAATAATGACACACAGTGCTGAAATCAGGAAGGAAGGAGAGAAAAATGGTCTGTCTTTAGAGCACGTGGGACAGCGGGAAAAAGACACTTTGGGACTTGTGAGAAGCAGGAGGAATCTGCTCACAGAGCAACAGCACAATTCCTGCCTTCAGGAAATTCAGGGGTCACTGGAGATACAAGAGCCAGCACCTGGAACCCCTGAAAACCTCCCAGACACAACAGCCACCAGCCCAAACCCCCGGAAAACCTCCCAGACACCGCTGAGCAGTAACCAACCTGCAAGATATTAAAATAAAAAGAATGGTGTATTAAGCGATGTGGTAACTGCAATTTGTCATTTAGCACTGTGAATCTATGGATTTTAATGACAGGGTCTCATTTACATTTAACAATCAGTGTACTAGAACATTTCTTGGGAACTGGGGGTATTTTCTTGTCTCAGTAGGAATATATAGAAATTTCTTCTTGATTAACAACAGACTAGAGGAGTCTTGCCCTGAAATCTCAGTCCCTTGGTTTCTCTCTGGAGCTGGATGAATATCAACATACCAAACTGCAATCCTGACAAGAAAGCTCTCCAAAATTCAGCTGTTTGTAATAATTATGTATTTAACAATTCTTCCACAAGAATAACATTTTAAAGCACCTTTCATTTTATTGTTCATCCGTATCATACATCTGCTTTAAAAACCACTAGCAGCATATCTTGTTCTTAATGATACATTTTGGATGTGACTTTCAAAAGCATTTACAGCAACTCAGGAGCATAAATCCCACTGATACTCAACAGTATTTATGCCCTTAATGCCTGTAGCCATTACTGAAAATCTCATTCTTTTCCAGAGCTTTGGAGATATTCCAGAGGTCGTACATGTAGTAAGAAATGGCAAGTGTCACAAGGTATTTTGTATTTTACAGAAATGCTATGCAGCTTTAGGACAGGCATCAAGAATACTGAATACATGTACTTAAAACAATAATGGGGAGTTTAGGAAGCAGAGAAAGGCTCCAGCCAAATTTAGACAGTGAGTTTGGGGATAAGGTTGCTCTCTGTTGCATCCAAGCCAGTAAAAGTGGGATTGATCCTTTTTTATTCCACTGGAACATGGGGTTTATTCCACTGGAAGATGGAGCTGCAATGTAACTACACTGTTACACACTGACCACCACAAACCATAAATGTCTTCTACTCTGACAACAACAACCTAAACTTTGGGCCTCCATTACAGCTAAATTAAACTGCTGAGCAGTTCAATTAGGCCATTTAAAATGCGTATTTTTGGGCAAGGCCTAATTAGCTTTCAGCAAGTAGAAGAAGCCCCAGCCCTGATTAACAACCTCATTTACTCTGAGACACTCTTGCAGAGCCCGGTGATCACTGCCTGCATCCACCACTGGAGATCAGAAGTTGGGGTGCATATCAAATAAATATCAAGAAAATATCAAGTTGCAAGGACACAACGTGGGATTTTACACGGACCAGACAATCAGAGGATGACAGTGGCCTGGGCTGGAAGGGACATTAAAGCTCATCTCTTTCCTTACAAACAGGCAGGGAAACCTTCCTCTATCCCAGGTAGCTCAGAGCTCCATCAGACCTGGCCTTGGACATTTCCAGGGATGGGGCAGAGCAGCTCGCAGTGGCTCTTGTAGCTGCCACTGCTTCAGGTCTTCCCAGAACATAAAAAGTGCTGTAAATAAAATCACTTCAACACAATGCATGGATGAACATCCACCAGCTCCTGTTATGGACAAGGACCCTTGCACTGAGTGGGGGAACAGGAGTTTTTTTGCTCTGCAGCCTGACTGTCATCACTGACATCCTTGGGAATTGGGAGTCTACAACACCTTTGCACAACTGGATCATAGATTCCTACTCCCATCTTAACCTTCTGTGGAAAAAAAAGGATTAAAAACACTTGCTAATGAACATCACCAGTAAGCCACAGGGCCAGTGTTGCTTTTGAAGCAGAACTAAATTTGATGGATACAAAGAGCATTTAGCACTTGTACACAATCACAGAGCCACAATTCATCTGTGGCAAACTTCCACATATTGCAAGAAGAATTTTTATACAAAAAAGTGCACAGGAGTTTGCTCACAACAGACTCGGGAGCTGTATTGTTATTCTATGATCAACTGAGAAGCAAGAATAAAATAGAAACTTCCCAGTGAACACAAAGGAAAAATTACTCCAAACATCTGCTTACAGATCTTCAAATCAAGCTTTTTACAAAGCCTTATCTTTTAATTACCTCCTGCCCACTGCCACGCCATCACTTTTGGCTTGCTAATTTAATTTCTTGGACATTTTTGCACTTAGGAGTTTGACTACATCACTTGGTTAAACCAACGACAAACTCCGGGTAGTTGTGAGATGAACGACTGTAACGAATTTTGTATTTTAAATATGTATAGACCAACATTACAGGCTATTGTATTCCACAGAAGGGTCCTGCCAGCAGGAAATCAGACCTGCAAGAGCTCTGTGTGAGCGCCTGCTTGGCTCCTCTTGCCTGGTGGCTGCCAGCGCCCGGTCACCTCCAGCCCCTCGCCAGCTCACACCTCCCTGCTCCCATCTGCAGCTTGAGACGCGGCCTCCCTGCCAGGAACACAAAGGAGAGGAGGCAGGGGAAGCCAGGGAGACAAATCAGACAGCCAGGCAGTGCCCGACATCCCTGCCAGCACCATTCCAGGCCAGCACGATCATCCAGCCCCTGACTCCAGGCTCCTCCAGCACCGGCACAGCCGCTGGAGCCGGAGCTGGAGCTGCTCCCAAAGCTCTGCCATCCCATCACCACTGCTGCTCCCAAAGCTCTGCCATCCCATCATCACCACTCTGCTCCCAAAGCTCTGCCATCCCATCACCATCCCATCCTCAACACTGCTGCTGCCAAAGCTCTGCCATCCCATCATCTCTGCTGCTCCCAGGGCTCTGCCATCCCATCCCCACTGCTGACAGCAGCTCTGCTGCTGGGCCCCACCTGCCCTGCCAGATGTGACCCCTGTCCCTCAGTACTCAGCAGACACCACGGCCAAAGCGTGTCCCAGACCAGAGCTGTGTTTTTTGGAGACAGGGTTTGATGCTCCCTGCAGCTCCAGCTTCCCCTTAGGCACAGCTATTATCCCAAATTTTTTTGCTGGACTACTCTTCTTCCCAGGAGGGCTGAAAAGAAGCCAGGAACAGCAGCCCAGCTGCAGGAGGTGAGTGGTATTGCTCCTGCTCCAGGACAAGCATTAGCTGCCACCTCACAGCAGCCAAGGAGCCCCAGGGCTGGGCTCTCCCCTGGGTCAAGCACACAGACCTGGCAAGTGACTCCTAACCCTGACTGGGATTGCTGATCTGCTGTTAAACAAGCTGTGCATCATCTCCAGACCACCTTGATTCCTCCTCTCACACTCCTGTTCCTGGACACGCCTCAGATGCATGATGAGACTCTCAAGAGAACACACTGAGTTGTCGCATCAAGACTTTGAACAGACTCGCTGCAAATACAACTCACTTATTCCTTAATTAGGTTTCATTTTTTAATGCAAGCCTTCAACAATTAGCTCAGGAGAAACTGTGAAAGCAGAAGCCAGGCCACCAAGGACTTGTCCCACACACACCCCTCTGCTGGCGTGGCTGCACCATGACACAGCTGCAGCAGCCCAGCAGGGGTGTGGATGCACCCTTGGACAGCACTTGTACAAACCCTGTAAAATCCAACAGCTCTCCAAAGCAGTTCCCTGCAAAGCACTTGCCTGCCGTGACTCTTGCACACAAAGGGAACCATCCACATAACTGACACCTGCTTTGAACCGGGAAATAATCCTATCTCCCGAATGTCTGATCTACAAATGAGGCCTTTATTGTTTTCATTATACACACTGTTTACAAATGGTTCCATAAAACTCACCACTAACAACTCATCTCCATAATTAACTGAAGTAGGTGGAAACCAGAGTGAGGATTAAAGAGAGGTTTTATCAGCTTAACTCAGAGGTGTCTTCGTGAAGTCACGCACCCTCCATGTGCTGCTGCTGCCCTGGCTGCAAACCTGCTGCGTGGGGAACAGGGAGCAATTGGCATTTTGGCACCTCCACCTTGCTCTCTGTATTTGTCTGGATGCAGACCAGACAGCCACTGGTGGGAATTAGCAAAGGTCTGAGCTCTAACTGCAAATCTGAGCTTTAAAGGTGACTTTAAAAACTCTCCTACAATGTTTTGACTTAGTAAAAGCCAAACAGAACTCCTTAGACAATATGTACAAACACTAGGAACAACAGCTTGAAAAAAATAAATCATGATTTAGGACTAAACTCTCCAGATAATCTAATCACATTATTTCATACCTTGACTGTGCATTTCCTGCTCTGACAGGTGCAACTCCAACCCAAGTCAGACAGTTCCATCACCAGCACACAGAGCAAGTCTGCCACAGGGAGGACTAACAATGAAGATGGAAATACTCATTTTATTCCTTTCAAACTAAAACCCATAAGCGAGTTCAACTTAACACTAAGTGATGTAGTTGGTTTATCCTTTGCCTGCCCTTTTTTCCCCCAGAACTCCAAGATGTTCAACCAGGTACAACATGGAAGCAATCCAAAGTTTAAAAACATTGAAAGCAAATTCCAAACGTGCTCACACCACACCAGCAGCCACCTCTACAGCAGCTCCAGGACCACTGAAACCTTCCCTGAATTCTGTAGCAACTAGACTCCTAAAGATGGCCAGGAGTTCATATTTGCCTTTTCTGAAGCATCTGTCTGAAAAGGGTGGATTTTATTTACAACTAACAATGTTATAACCCATAAAAATCTGAGTTTATAGGTTCCTTTCCTGCAGTAATGTTTATCTGACAATAATTTTGCAGGTTTACAGAGCAGAGACACCTGGTCTCCAGTTTATTCTGAGGTCCAATTAAGTGGCAGGCAGGGATACTGCTGCTCACCCTCCTCACTCCTCCACCTCAGCCACCTGAAAATTCAAATCTCCTCCCCCTACTTTACCTTTATCTCTTATTTTATTAATGTTACTAAAGCCACAGTCATCTTGTATGTATTTATCTGAAATTCCTTTCCATTGAGGGTCCATGAAATTGTCTATATAACCCTTACAACTTGTTTAAGTTCAGTCACTCTCAGTCTGCACAGCAAAATTGGAAAACTTAAACCAAACCACCTCATTCCCATTCAGTTCCAAAGAGAATCCTCCTTCTGTTCTTGCAAAACAGAAACTAAAATAGGATAGCCCTGGATGTTTAAGGCCACCGTGCTCTCTAGATAAATTAAAAAATAATGAAATCCAGGGTTTTGAAAGAACAGCAAGAACTGCAAAGAAGGTTCCGTTAACCTTGAATAAATACTGGAAACACACAGAAACAGTGGATGAGTAAGAAATTACAAGCCATCTCCTACTTAGAAAACTTCAGATAGTTTCCTGACCACATTTCAGCAAAAACAAAGTTACCTTTATTAAAATGAGACCATTGCAACACTGTCACAGCCAGCCTGGGCAGGGCAGCAAACCACAATACCTGGAGCTTTTTTTAGTCCTGATGATCAAACCCTGTGCAAAAAAAACCCTGTACCAGCTCAGAAGGAACTGCACAAACCAGCAAAGGCAGAAGAAGCTTTCAGTGCCTGTTGCTTCCCCAGGCACAGCGAGCTCAGAGCACCTCGAGATCACTCTCACATCATCAGGGCTGATGGACAGTTCTGTATTTACTCAGAGATAACACCTGCCTCTCACAGGATTATTTTAGCACCTACTATAATGTGTTTAAATGAGATGTAGGCCTACAGGCACCTGAATTTGCTTTTTGATATATTTACTAAAATGCTGGCAGGTTGGATGCATGCTTTGCAGAGGCTGATTTTTTAAAATAGAGGAATTACACCTTGTTCTTACTTAAAAGTTTCTAAAATATTAGGCTAGACAGAGATCCAATTCCAAGCTTCAAACTGCTTGATAGACCTTGACAACAGGGCTGGCTTTTATGCATCATCTTGTAATGCAATAAATTTCGCTTGAAACAACTTCACCTATGCACCAGGACATGTCACTGTGATACAGAAAACCTGACATGAAAATAAAAATAAATTAATAAATTAGTTCCTCAGAGAACAACTGTCTTATGGCCAGAAAAACACACTTCCTATGAGAGACTCAAACAGATAATCTTATTTTAGTTTATTGGAAGGTAATTTAAGTAAGGAATAATTACGAAGTACAACTAATCAGGCAGCATGTAATTTAAGACTGGAGACAAAGGTATGAGAGCTGATAGCCACAGTCCTCCAATTTCAGCCTGGAAATGCAGTTAATGAAAAGCTGAGATTTTAACATGAAGTTAATATTCTACCTGGAACGATGGCACAGGAAGTTTTGAAGGTGTAACCTGAGCACCCAATAATAGAAAACAAACAGAAGAACGCAGCATTTCCTAATTTTTAACGCCTGTGTTTCTGCATGCTTGCTTTTCTGAAACCACATGGAGAGCTGCTTCTCAGAGAAAGCTCTTTTCCTTTATCCAGCTAACATTATTTGCCAACCTTCCTTTTCATTGTTTAGCACCAGAATTCCCCCTCTCTGCCGATGGTATTCATAAAAATCCTCTGAACTCTCCTCCCTCTCCCTTTCCAACCCTCCCCTCACAGACATTTTTTTGTGTTCACATACGAACAGATGACTCAACCCAATGATTTGGCCACTTCCCGTGGGGGAACACAGCAGCATCCAGCACAGATTTAGGAATTCCCATTTTTAACCCACAGCTCCTCCAGTTCCTTGTCCGCTCTGCCGGGCCGGGGGCCAGCTGCCCACACTGGGGCAGGATCTGATGGGCAGGAGCTGCCAGTGCCAATCCTGCACACTGCCCATGGATGTTTCCAGCCCAGCAGCACAGGCTGTGCTCCTGGGAAAGGAGAGCAGTGTTTTCCATGGTTGTTTTCCATGGTTGTTTTCCATGGAGCACAGCCTCTCCTCTGCAGGACACAGCTCTCTGCATGGATCTGCTAACAACATCACAGCATTTCTCCACCCCCTCCCCATGTTTCTCCTTTTTGTCAGGCTCTCCAGCATTTGTTCTGGGATCTAATTAAGGTCCCTTATCACCGTGGCAAGAGGGGGGCAAGGTCTAACAAAACAGCATTAATGAACCGATTGTTTTCACTGGGCACATACAGAGTTCTAATCCCCAAGATTGGAACATATCTACACTTGGAAAAAAAAAAGATTAAATCTAAAGGAGTCTGTGTTGTTTACATTTTTGAAAGACTTGGACTAGAATCCCTTATAATCCAACATCACCTCAGAACTTATTTTTAATGGGAGTTTTATTCTGATTAGGACAGGCAGCTTCATTTTGTCTCCTCTTCTGAGCATATGCAGAAGTCTCGCTCCTACCATCTGACTCTCCTTCAAAGAGATGAGCTTCCCGTAAACTTCATTAGTTAGATGCCATTTTATAGGTAATTCAGAACCTCTTCCCACCTTTCTGGGTTATTAAATCTATTAACATCCCAGGATATTGTTATGTAAGTACTGCTCATCTCCATTATGCAGCAGAATTAGACGAGAGCGATTAGAACCAGGTTTGCCTTGTTTCATCTCCCTCCCTGTGTGAACTCAGGTACCAGAAGCTAAGAAAACCTTCAGGGGATGCAACTTTGATTCTGGAGGGAAAGACAAAGGAAGGAGAACCAAAGAAGTCCACGTGGGCAAAGAAACAGGGGCTTCAGGTGAGAGTTGTAAGCGAGAATTTGGTGCTGTGCCTCCTTGCCCTGCAAGAGCAAACGCCTCACTCCTCCCAGCATTCATATCCTTGTTCCCTCCCTTCCTCTTCAATCCAACTTCCAGTGACATCCAAGGATTTTAATGCCACTTACAGTCAACCCCCCTTGGAAGGATTCCCTCCAAGAAATGTCTCATTTAAATGCTACAGAAAGTGTTCCTCTTAATTCTACCCCCTCTTGCCACTGGCTCCCCAGTTGCCTTTTGAAAAAAACTGCTGCAAGAGATTAATTTTTGGACAAGAAATCAGTCCTGGCCACAAGTAATCTGCAAAAAGAGCTCTCCACCTTTCACTAGAATAGAAATCTTGAAAATAGAATCCTGAAGCTTTCAATTAAGCATGAGAACTCCTCTATGCCATCTAAAGGGGAAGCAGTTTTACAGCACAAACTTTGAAGGTTGCCTCCTATTCCCATTCTGTGTACTAAGACACTGAAAATCTGACCTGCCAATAAAATGTAACATTTTACAAAGCAGGATGCAGAAAGGAAGAGCCATGGGATACCATAAACAAGAAAGAGCAACAGGAAAAATGCAAGGAGGAAACTCCAGCAGAGGAGGAACTAAACTTCTTTTTACTAAAAGAAATCAGAAAGTATTTTTAAAGCAGTACTGAGAGACTTCTTCAACACACTTTTCAAACTTCAACTGATTTTCAGGACACTCTTGGGAAGCAAACACATCCATATTAATAATCCCATTAAACAAGTGGGGTGAACAGGACAGAGAAGTGATGGCACTGTTGTAGGGAGAGAGAAGTCAACACTGGCTCAGTGATGACCTCCTGTGTATTTTAAATGCAAACCTACTTCCCTTGTCCACTGTTCTGCTGTCACACATTTTGGAGAAGAAAAGCCAAAGACAGAGAGGGGGACAGCAACTTGAGCCCACTGCTCCACATCCCATCTAGCTGTAAAATCCCTGCCTGCCTTGGTCCCCTGCCCCTCTGGACAGTGAAGTGTCCTCTGCTGGGAGTCCTGGTGCTCAGGAGAGCATCACACAATCAAACACAGCTCCTCACACTGGGCTGGCTCCCCCCTCCCCTCTGCACCAAGGATCCCAACAATAATCCCAATGATTTTTATCCCAAGGATAAAAACCATCCCAACGTGCAACAATTTTTAGGAAATGCACGTTTGCAGACAGTGTGGGACAACAGGACTGTGAGGGATGGCTGCTAAGAACACAAAACACTTGTTGCTGTGTGTTTATGTAGATGGCAAAGAAACACACCCAAACCAGAGTTTGTTTTGTCCTTTGCTCCCATGCTCATGGTCCCACTGGCCTCAGCAAGCATTGCTGAACCACACAGGTTTTGACAGGGTTAAGACAAAGTTTGCTGAGGAACCAACACTGCCAGAAGCAGGCTGGATGTTAAAGCCTTCAAGTCTTCTGGCTACCACATATCACTCACCTCCCAGAAGACAAAAAACACTGAACTCCATTCAGAATTAAGCAGCAGGCTGACAAAATAAAGAAAACTTGGCTGGGTTGCAATGAGCTATAGCACCTCACCTTTCTCACCTCCAGTCCTGCCTAAAATGCTGAGGACTTTGTAGAATCATTTAGGTTGGAGAAGACCTCCAAGACCATCAAGTCCAACCATTAACCCAGCACTGCCAAATCCACCACCAACCACATCCCCAAGTGCAACATTTTGGAGCTTGACCCCAATAATGTTTTCTACATGAGAGTGCTCAACCTAATTTTATTTCAGGCACGACTGTAATAAAACTACTTCTCATTACAATATGTAATCAGTGGCTACCTTTCCAAAATAAAAATGGCCATGAAATTCAGAATCAGGCTATTCTTCTACAAACTAGTAATTTTTTTGCTCAAGCTCTCCCCAGATATAAAACCACTTACATTGACAAATGTCACAGAATTACAACTCTGACCTATAGGGTAAATAAAGCCAATGTGATTTAAAATGATTCCAAGGGCTGGGAGTTGGACTTGATGATCCTTGTGGGTCCCTTCCAACCCAGGATATTCTATAGTTCTATAAAATTCCAGAAATCCTGTGCTTACACAGCCTCCCCACCCTGCACATACATTCAGGAACTAAATACATTATCTAGAGGTAGTAAACAGATTTGTAATGGGTGTCACTTATCCCTGTCAACGGCGCTGATGAATAACACTGTTAACATGGATCAGATCGCCCACCAACTACAATCACAGGCTTTCCCTGTCCAAGAGCCACGGAACTTCTCCAATTAGTTGCTCAGAACTAATTGCCAGATGCAATTTTCCATCAGCAGTTTCTTCTCCCCCCTTTACGTGCTCCTTTTGCAGGCATTGCCCACAGCAGCAGCCCTGCTCAGCCACCTCCCTCCCTTCTGTCCCACACCTAATCTCTCCTCACAGCTTCTGAGCACAGCTCTTCCAGGCAGCTGACATTTAAATAAGCTCTGTATTGACTTTCCTCTGCTGTACCTCGAGTCCTCCTTGTTTTCCTTGTGTTCATATTCCAACTCTGCTGCTCTGCAGCTCCTTCTGAAGGTAATGGAAGCGGAGCTGGACTGATAATCAATAAATACCTTCACCCTGCAATCCCTCAGGGGCCCAGCTCAGGAGATTTCCCTCTCTTCCCATGCATATTCACTATTTTGGATACAAACTTTTAAAAGGCAAGAAAAAGGTTCTTTCCCAAATCTGCAGCGTGTTTCAGACCACGCTAAGCCTGTGAACTTTTCTTTAACTCGCATTAAACCGATACAACTTTTAATTAAAAAAGTAATTTTGAAAAATTGCTTGTGCGGTGCGGAAGGTGATGTTCAGACAGCATCACTGATCCCTGGAGTTCTGCAGCCTTGAGTTTAATAAACTGAATTTTCAAAAGTAAACACAGCTTGCATCAGCACGAACCTTCTATTTTAGCCTTGTATTTTCCATCATTTCCTTGCTTAGCCAGAAGAGGATGCACCACACACTAAACACTGCATGGGTGTCACTGGAAAGGGAGAAAATTCCCACCCCTGGAGCTGTGTCCACTGCCAGGTGAGGAAGCTTTGCCTCTGCTGGAGCAAGGGAGGAGGGTGAGACATCTCCTCCTCCCCCCAGGACCAGAGCTGAGCTCACAGCCCATCCTCTTGGTGAAGAAAATCCCAGACACCACAAGCACTGCCCGAAAATTTACACCTGAGCCTCTGCAATTTTACCCTCACACAGCAGCCTCCTGCTTCCTGCAGCTGTAATTCAGGATTTATTTTGCCTAATTTGCTATTTCCTGTAGTAGGTAATCCAGCAAGGGGGAGGGGCAAAGGGCAGAACAAAAGCAAAATAAAAACCAACCCAAAATGTCTTGCCCTAAGCAGCAACAAGTCAAAAATACTCTCAGGTTTCATTCTGTTTGTTTTTATAACTGTTCACCTGGTGGTTTTTTTCGAGTTCTTTTAGAACAATCATTCTAATTATCTTTACTCCATAACTTCAAAAAGATGCTCCATGACAGTGGGTGCCATTTCTCCCTTTCCTCTCCTCTTTCCCCCTAATCAATTTATCCCAATTATCCCACTGCCCAGCCCATAGGCTCAAACAAGGGCTGGGAAGCCAAGATTCTTGGGTTCCTTTCATTAATTTCCCTGTGAGCTGGTTTGCTCCTCTGTAGAGCAGGGAGAGGTGGGCTGTGCAGCTTTATCCCTGTTTATAAAACAAATACTCTGAGAATCCAGGCACGCTGTGCTGATCTGAAACACCAGGCATTCAGTTATTACACATAAATAAATATAAATACAGCATCTACCATCTTCACTCTTATTTGCATTTCTACTATTTTAAAACTTCTAATGTTGTTAGAAATGCCAAAAGGAGATGATTTCATGTTCTCATGCCTATTCCACCAGGAAATGGTGGGCCTGAATGCAATTTTTTCCTTCTGCTAAAACTGTACTTCTAAACGTATTTTCTCAGTCAAAGCTTCATAAGAAAGCAACTTTAAAGGTGTTGGTTGCAGCTGCAGTGAAATAAACACTTAAACATTCAGGACTACCCATGCTGAGCGAGGTATTTCATCTTCACATCCTCTAGCTCCCAGCACCACCAGTGATTATCCTGTAAAACTTAATTCTGGAGAGCGTTTTATTAAATATGCATTCGGATTTGGTCTCAGTTCCATAAAATATTTAATCACATGCCGAAACATTACCTACCCCACCAGGTTTGGGTTTTAGGCTGTCTGGTAACACACACAACAATCCCCAGAAGATAAAACACGTTCATTCTTTATCTGAAGGGCTCCACTCCACAGATCAGCCTCTCAGAGATGTGCCAGCTCCAGCTCTAACTAGCTCTTCACACTTTTTTTAAAGACTAATAGGCTCCACATATTCATCTCCAAAGGGTATAAATTCCCTTCCTCTCTTTCCCTTTTAAATATGTCAGGCAACATTACAAAAAAATAACATCTGTGCCACAGTTATGCAACAAGCAGCATGATAACCATTAAACTGCACTTTACAGGGAGTGGGCTGAATTAAAAAATAAAACAACAAAAAGGAAACGGGGGGAAAAAAGTTTAAAACTTCACCTTGAAACCTTGGGATCAGGGAAGGTTTCAGCACCAGCACTCTCCCTTGCTTATTCTAGACTCCCTATTTTGCTCGTGGCTGTTAATGGCAGCCTGAATACAGATGCCATGAACTGCAAAAATGGATTGAATGTGGCTGGAAAGGGCTTAAACATTCAGTAAGAAGATGAAGGATCTCAAAAGTGATTTTAGTATGTGTGTACATTTTGTCAGTGTATACCAACAGCACTATACATTCTTTTCTTGCAACACTTAGCAAGCCTTCTCTTTTCATAAATATAGGTCAACAGAGCTAAACTCTGTTTTTGCCTCAACTCCCACTTTAAATGCATAAAAAATTAGATTTTTAGGGAGCAGAATGAAAGGAATGGTGTATTTCATGCTATTATATACCCAGCCAAGGATCCCAAAGGGTTTGTTTGGGCTTTAAAAACAAAACAAAAACCCTTGGCATTTGTCAGACTAAAACCATTTTTCTTTGGTCTTTGCACAACCATCCTTTCCAGATTTGAATAAATAACATCAAACAAACTATTCTGACTTCCATTTACCATGCCATGCACAGAAGTTGGTCAAGGACAGACAGAGCAGAGTGTGAAGCATTTGGGGACCCTGAGGAGGACCCTGCAGAGCCCCCATCAGACCTGGAAATGCTCATTCCAACCCCTCCACTCCCCTCTTGTTATTTATATTTAAGCAGCCTTATATTGCCCCAAAAAGAAATTATTCAAACAGCCACAGATAACAAGTTTAGCAGCCACCACCACAGGGTATGACTGTACCCGTAAACGCAGGCAGGGGGATGAAGGTATTAACAAAATAACAAAAATGCCGATTAAACTCTCAGCTACACATCAAGTTTTCAACCTGACCCTGGCAAATGTAGGAGTGATTTAACACAGCCCCTTCAGCCAATGCCCAGGCCTGAGTAACAGAATATAATACAGGATAATACCCTTAAATATAATTATGTATTATATAGGTACAATACCTTATATATATATATTATGTAAATACTGCAATACCCTTAAACTGCCTTTTGTTTTACCATCAGCCCAGGAATGCAGGGTGAGAACTCATAAATTACATTGTCAGCTGCAGATTTCAGATATTTTATGTTTACTGCTCGTTGCAATGGGGAACATAACCCTTCTGCTTTCACACGAGGTTTATGGCACAAGACAGTCATTAAAGCATTTCTGATACAATATTTGGACTCCACCATGAACAGACTCACTGATCACAATGCAGATGAAGATTTCCCATACCACAACAGGCCAAAAAGCTTCAAAACACAATTTAAGCAGCATTCTCCTCTTCTCCCCACCACTTTCACTGAAATGTCCACCAGCAATCCCCTCCTAGGAGCCACCTTCCCCTTGGCTCTTTGCTGGCATTGAGGTTGTTTTGTTTTTAGTCTCAAGCCACTCATTTCACCCAACAACCCCACCTGCAGTGGTTGAAAAGTTAATCTAAGATGCTTCCAAGCCCCTCTGAACTAATCTTTAGGAAGTCTTGGACTCATCCTAGTGAGGATTCCAGCACACAGATTGTGCACAGAGAGGTGAACACCATGAAAAAGGGAAAGGCAAAAAAACCCCAGAGAGAACCTGAGATACCAAGGTTTGCTTAACACATGAACTGGAACCTGTAATTCCATAGACAAAGGAATTCCACACAAAAGCAACCACATCACGGCCATCAGTCACTAATGAGCTCCAGCTCTGCCCATCCTTCCTGCAAAGCCAGAAATGCTTCCAAAGGGTGAGATCAGCACTAGACCCTGTCGATGATTAAGCACCAGATTTTAAACACCCTTTGCAGAAGAAGAGAGAGCAGTAAGCAGCACGTGGTTCTTAGCTCAACACTGCACAGGGATATAAACTATAACCTGAAGTTAAACCCTGAAACACAACTCTGTGCTGCCTAAAACAACCATAAATTGTGATGCTGAGCGATCAAGGCAATCAAAAATTCACTCTTTCAAACCAGAAACTCCTTGGAAACACAGTGGCCTGCCCAGCCTCCCATCCACCTCCCAAAAAGCTGCTGCTTGTAGCTGCTGATGAGGCACCCCTCAAACACAGCAAGCAAGGAACGAGCACAAATCAACCAAAGAAACAGCCACAACAAGCAAAACTCCTCTTCCTGCAGCACAAACTCTCTCCATCAAACCATAATCTAAGCAGACAAATAAGACAATTAAGTAAGTGAAGGTTACTGGGTCAGGACAAATGATTTGTTCTGCGGGAGGTTTGGGCTGAGGGGTTCCTCTGCATTTGCCATGCCTGGCTGGGCTAACGCCCTCTGCTCCACACCAGCCCACGGGCCAGGAATGGCCCTGAACTCCACTGGTCATCAGCCACACTGCCCGAGTCACAGCCAGCTCAATTCCTGCCCCAGTGCCAGGGAATGCTCCAGGTACTGCAGAATGAGTCTCTCTCTCACACAAGTCGCTGCATGGAGAGGTGATTTCGATATAGGAGATTTTCTTACAGGCAGGCGTAAACAAACCATGGGAAATTATTGTGTGCTGCTCCCTCCAGAGCCAGTGGTGCCAGGGAGATTGGGGTTTGCTTGTTTGCTTTCACAAACTGAGATGAAAAATTGTGGTCAGCAGCACTTTTCCTTCTGATCTTCCCAAAAATTCTACCCATTTTTCCACGGTAAAGGCACAGCTGTCAATGAAGTTAACCTGTCCATGTAATGTTAGCAATAACATTAAACAAAAAACCCCACATCACAACTTTTTGTAGCTTAAAATCATCCCCAACAGTTTTCCTCATGCAAGTGGGAACAGTGACCACCCTGAAAAAGGCAATTTTCATTTTCCCCCTCAATGTTCAGAGACAGCCAAGATTACTAATTGCTCCATTCCCTGGAGCAATATGAAGTAAGACCCAGCATCCATCTGTATTACCACTGAAATACCAGCAAGACCCTTAAATTCATATTCAGAGATTCATTAAAACATGACCTTGCAAGGCTACCAGAAAAAAAAAAAAAGCTTCTTGCTGGCCAACCAGACACCAGATTCCCTCTGGACTGGTTAAATTCCTGGCCACCCTCCTCGTTCCCATGAAGCAGTTAAGTATTTCTCTAAAGTTATTCAACAACTGTGAAGGTCAAGTATTGTCCTGACTGGCCAGTCACAAACAAATCCACCTTTCATATCCATCTGTGCCTGAGCCACTGAGTAAAACCTCAACCAGAGGGGGAAAAGGACAGAAAATTTGTAGCAAAGGGTCCACCTGTTCTCCAGAGCACAACTGATGCTTGCAGAGGGTTCAGCTGACCCAGCCAGGGACCTGAAAATTGGGGCCAATACAGTGGATGGGAAAGAACTAATTTTTTTTAATGTATAAAACTCATAGTTTCACCCAAAATACAAAAAAAAATTTAAAAAGAGCTTCAGTGGCACTTCTGAAGAATTAAAAAAAAAAAAAGGCTTTGGAAGCTTTAGATTTGAAGCTTCACAAGCTTCTTATGAAAAATGCAAGCTTTGAAAAACTTCTGAAGAATTAATATTCTTACTTTGGGCTCTTCTACTGCCAACGGACTACGGATGCTGTAACTAATAAAAAATAATTAATGCCAATAAACAGGCCCTTCATAAGGCTTCAGCTTCTCTCCTCCATCAAAGACTCAACTCATTCATTGGGACACTGCACAGGAAACAAAATTCACCCACAACTTGTCTGTTCTACGTTTGGTTCCTCTGTGCTGTAACTCACAATTAAAATCCTCCCAAGCGCGAGGAAGGGAATCTGATTTTTTTAAAATAAGGACACAGCTCCTAAAGCTCAGGGCAGAGACCTCACCTGGACTGGAAGTGGGAAGGAGCTGGGATTTTGTGTCCCAGGGCTCAGCAGGGAATGAAACAACCAAGAAGTTTCTCAGGAGTGCTCCAAGCACCCCACACTGCACCGAGCCAGGCCCGGCACTCCCAAGGTCTGCCCATGTCCTTTAAATGATAAAATCCATCTGAGGGCCAAAACACCCCCAAAAACGTGACAGCCTCCTCGCATCAGCCACCTCCTCACCACTGCCAGCAGGTCAGGGAAAGGACAGTGACAATGTTGGGTTTCACACGTGAGAGCAGAGGCAGAGAACGCCTCGGCTGCTCGGTGTTATTTCGGGAACCCTGGCACTCCTCACTCCAAGGGCCTCAGGGAGCACCACAGAGCAGGAAGGCACCTTCACACCAAACCCACCACCAGAAATCCCTTCTGCACGACAGAAACCCCACAGAAGCAAGAGGAAGAAGCTGATAAATTGGCCAAAAACCCCTGAGTGGTGTCAAGGCCAGGCCCACAGCCCCTGCTGCTGCCACCAGCCTCGGTGACACGCCAGTGGCACTGCAACACCACAAAAGGGGACAGCACAAGCCAGACCTCCTCAAGCCCCCTCTTGAGACAGAGCATCCAGCATCGTGGTCTGATGGCCAAGGAAAACAACAGCTCCTGGCAGATCACAGTCCTGACAGTGACAATTCAGAGAAGGGTTAAACTGATGGGGTAAATCATTTAAGCTGGGGTCCAAGCAGAAACAATGCAGCTGGGCCAGCAGGGAGCAAATCCAGACAAGGAGACTCATCAGAAACTTCCAGTGACACATCCACCCAGATTCTGAAGATGCAGCACAAAACAAAGATGTACGAGATCAGTGAAAGGCAACAATTAGCCAGCAGAATTTTCCATCACGGGAGACTATCGAGACAAGAGCTTGGATAAATTAAGCAAATCAGTTATCTCATAGTCAAAAGCTTTCTTAAAGGCAAACAAGACTGCAAACACAAGCTCAGATTGCTGGGCATAAATCACCTCCTGAATGCTTCGGGGTTAGAGGGAAGCTCTGCTCAGGGACAACACCCCCAGTGTGCCCATCCCAGATCCAGTGCAGCTCCTGCAGCCGAGCTGGCACAGACCCTGCCTGCGACTGGAGGGCACTGGGCCACGTCCCCGGATTATTCACAGGGCTGACGTAGCAATGCAGATATCATCCGTGTCACTCTTTGGAGACTGCATAATCATAGCTCAGCCCATGCCAGAGCAACATGAGGAACACCTTCTGTACAGAAGAAATTCTCAAGATTTAAAGTTTTAACACAAGCTAACAAACGCCAGGGATGAAAGAAATCCTGGGATGAAAGATCTCCATGACACCTGCTTTGAATAAAAAGACATTGCTACAGAAATATCACAGACCTGCTGGTCTAGAGCCTTTGCTTCATGTCATTCCCCAGACATCAATTTGCAATAGAGGCGCACAAAAGCAGCATTACACAGATTACATGCTACTCCCCTGAACTGCAAACAAAATCCACCCAGCACTACCACCACAGCCCAAAGCACCACGGCACCAAAGCCACCTCCCCTGGCTGTTCCTGAGATGAATTTGCTGAGGATGAGGGTTCAACACTCATCTGCAGAACTGACAGCTCCTCCTGCAAACTTGGCTCTGGCTCAGCTTTCCCAAACGCTCCCCATTGCTCCTCGTGCCCACAGGCAGGTCAGCAGTGCTGCCAACCCTCTGGCACTGGCAGCAGGACAGCTTTTATCCCCAATTCGTGCATCCACACCTGGATGTTCAAACCTCCTCCTCATCTTCAGCATCTGTAACTTCACTGCTTTCTACGCAACACCATGCACAACAATTATTTAATGTTGGGTTGTAACGGCATCCAGGAGCCCTCAGATCAAAAAACCAAAAGGCTGAGATACCACCACACCACTCACACCACATCCAGGTAAGAAACCAGGTGTGTCCCTGTTCCAGAACAGCCCAGACTCTGCACAGGTGACAAGTGACACTGCGGGTGTGTACAACCAGCTCAGAGAAAAGAGGGAAGAGCAAGGTACCAACAAAACACGGTTTGCTCAGTTTTATGCCACGTGGCTCATTTACTCACTGCTGGCAGCTTCCACAAAATCAGGCTCGTCAAGCACCTGACTGTATACACAGGTAATGATTATAAAGCCAACTCAAGCGGGGCTAAAAGTACACAAAGATCTAGCATGAAAATAAAAAAGTGCAATCCTCTCCCAGGTGGAAAACAGGACTTTGAACGTAACAGGTGGATTACATAACAATTACTTTGCTCCCAATTCTCAAAATATTTTTTTTTAAATACCCTCGCAGACCGAAAGTTGTCATTACTGAGCAGAAATAGCAATTTTAATCTGGTAAATAGTCAGGCTGCCCACCTCTCTCAGGGCCAAACACAAACTCAGCAACAGCAGCATCAAAGAGCCCGCACACAAGGACCAGGGCAAGGCCTGGAGCATCCACTGCTCTCCTCCCTGGATCCTGCCCAAGGAAAAGATTATTTCCTAATGCTGCTTTTTGTTTGCAACGGGGCATAAACTTCAAGGGGATGGTTCACTGCTGTGCTGGGGGAAAGCAGCACGCTTCGGTTGTTGCTACAGTGGAGAAGCTTTAATATCCAAAAAATGCACCTCGCATCGATGGCTGTGGTCCCACAGCCAGGATCCAACCTCAGCCAGACCCCTTTGTTTGGGAACACTTTCTCCCCAAGCCTGGGGCCTTCTTGGTCCTGCAAGCACATTTGAGTCTTTTCATATGTTTCTTTGCAGAGGCAGGAAAAAGATACACACGTGACCCATCACAAAAACATCCACGAGGCCTCACCATCTCAAAAGAGAAGGACACCACCACGCCACTGCCCCACTCAGACGTACTCCCTGTCCCAGCTAGGGAAGTTAAAGCCCACTGGCCACAGCCTCTTCTCTTTTTTTCGATCTGAAAGAGACTCCTCAGCATTCAGGGCTCAACATTCAAGTGGGCTGCCAGAGCCTCGCCTCCAAAAGGCAACAGCAAACACAAAAAAAGGAAAAACAAATGCACAAAAATCCCCCCTCCCTGCCCCCAAGGCTGAGCAGAGGGCGAGGAGCAGAGAGGGGAAGGGGGACGAGGCACACGGGGAAGGCGGCCGGGTGCTCCCCTTCTCTGCCTCCCTTTTATTCCTGCTGAGTGTAGTAACACTTGAACTGGCTCTCTTTATTTGCAGCCGGATACGCGCTTTCAAAGATACTGTACTGCTGTGTAGGCCAAGCAGGGACTCTCTTTCTTCCCTTGGTTAGGGCTTTTGGGAAAATAATTATTCACCAGAACTGCCATCGTGAACAGAGCAAGCTAAATCAATGTAGCTTTGTATGGGCCATTGCCACTGCAAAGCAAATACTCCATCAAGACATGGATCAGTGAGAATTTTATCACTAGGAATCCTTATGCACATCTTTGTGTATTTTTAATATCCACCTTATCCCTCCCCACGCTCCTGCACCCCACCCTCCCCACGGATTTGTCTTGTGTCACTGGCAGCTATGGGGCTTGGCTGTGAGATTCACATCAGTAAAAATGCCTTAAATACACAGGCTTATTCTCCTTAAAAAAAATTATAATAAAGCATTGGTGCAGAGCAGATTTATTCACTGAACAGGTTGATTTATTTAACAGACTTGACATACATCAAAACCTACTATAGGCTTACATAATTGTTATCCATTTAGCGGGTCTGCTCCTTTTGTCAAGTATTTGTTTTTCAAAAGTGATTCACTAAAGACTGCTGCCTTCTGCACAGCTCACATACCTTAACAAACGCAGTCTTGCATGGGGTATTAGCTGGAGCGACTTTAAATCGCATCCTACCTGCTTGAGCGCTGCCGCTATTTATTAGCCTCTGTATTATTCCTTTACTAAACCACACGCACACAAGCAAAATAATAATAATAATAATAATTTCAAAGGGCAAAGCAAGAGGCAGGAGCGTGTGCAGGGGCACAGGGAGCCGGCGGCAGCCGCGTGTGCCCGGTGTTACCGCAGCACAGCCGCTCCAGCGCTGCCAGCAGGTACGGCCGAGTACCAGGATGTTGATGGCTGCACAGAGGTTTCGGGGCCGGCGCGGGGCAGGAGGGGACGAGCGGAAACGGGGAGGGGAAAAAAAAACCCCTCCGGGAGGATTTCAGGACCACGGAGCCGTTTTGTTTTCCCGCAAGCGGCTCGCCGAGGCCTCGGCTCGCACAGGCGCAGCGCTCCCTCCGGCCTCACGCACCCACCCACGGCTGCCGGCCGCGGCTCGCCCCGCTCCGCGCCCACCCTGCGCGGCTCCCCGGCGGCGCAGCATCGCCCCGAGCAAAGCCATCGTTCATCGCCGGCCCCTCGCGGCGTGTTTGGGTTCATCTACCACACCGCGCATCGCTCGCTCGCCTCGGAGCCGAGGAAGGATCTCGTTCCCCCCGCCTCGCTCCAGCATCCTCCTCGCACACACACACCGGGCACATCCCGGGGATGGCAGCGCCCGGGTGCCGACCGCACGGACCCGGCGCTCCGCCGCCCGCCAGACAGATGGTTAATTACATTCACAGCCGCATTTTGCGCTGGGATAGAGTTTCAGACAATGAGCCAGTTTTATTTGATTAGCCAGTTCTCTAGTTTAATGCGCGCGGTGACAGCTACTCCCAAGGCTGGGGCTTTTTTTTTTTTTTCCCTTAAATAAAAATAAAAATCCCATCCCCCCTCCTTCATTATGTTTTTGTTCTGGCCGCGGCTGAAGTAAGCGCGGCCCCCGCGGCCGCCGGGGGGCCCGGCGGGGCGGCGCCCCCGCCCCGCGCTGCACCTGCCCGGGGGGGGGACACGGCGCCGAGTTGCCGCCGCCCCCCGTCACCTCAGACCACCCTGGCACACGCACACACCCCGCAACTTCCCCGCAGGCCTCCGCGCAGGCCGGCGCTGCCATCAGCATCCCCTCCTCCTCCTCCTCCTCCGCGCTGCCCCCGCGGTGTGCCGGCGCGGGAGGGGAGGGGGGCCGTGTGTGCGTGTGGCCGAAGCTCCGCCGCGGCGGGACTCACCTCGGCGCGGGGCCCGCGATGGAGCGGGGCTCCCCCCGCCCGCCGGGCGCTGCCGGTGCTGCGGCTCAGCGCTGCTCCATGCGCCCGGGGCCCGGCGCGCGCAGGTGGACGCGCCCGCCCCCGGCCCCCGCCTCCCGCCGCCGGCCCCCGCCCCTTCCCCCGCCGCCGCCGCCGCCGCCCCACGGACGGGCCCCCCGGCCCCGCGCTCCCTGCGCAGGGACGGGCGGAGGGCGGGAGGGAGGATGGGGGGCGGCGGCTCCCGCCTCGCCTCGCCCCGCCGCCGCTGCCGCCTCCTCCTCCTCCTCCTCCTCCTCGCCGCCGCCGCCCCCCCCCAGGCCTGCGCCCATTCAGGAGGTGCCGGGCAGCGCCGCCGCTGCCATTGTTCGCCGGGAGCGGGACCGGCGCCCGCCCGCTGCCCGCAGCGCCCGGCCCGGCCCGGCCCCGGGAGCGCGCACCGCGCCCGCCCCGGCCATAAAGGGCGCGCGGCCGCGGCCCGGGCAGGTGCCGAGCCCGCCCCGGGAGAGGGAACGCGGCACCGGGAAGGGTCGGGGGAAGGAAGGACAGGCCGGGCCGGGCCGGCGGGGAGGGGACAATGGGCCCGGGGCCGAGCGGGTGTTCCCCCCGCGCACGGCTCGGCCGGAGCCCCGCAGTGGAACTCGCTCCCAGCGCTGTCCATCCGGCTTAAATCCCCGTGATGGGTGTGGGAACCACCGTAGGGCTCGCAGCAGCTCCTCGGCTTTATTCTCATGTTCGCGTTATTAATAGCAGCGTGTAAAAGTGTGCTTTACCTTCAGATGCCCATCACCGGGAGGAGGCTGCCTCATCTCAGGATGGCTGAGGACCTGCCGAGATGCCAGGCACGCAGAGGGAAGGCAGGGGCGCACCAGGCGCTGCCTTTTGCCGAGCAGGAGGGCGACAAACAGTCAAGGCAGGAGCCAACATCTCCAGAGTGTGTGAGCTGATAAAATCCTCCCCTTCTCGCAGGACCCCGGCCCAGCCCTTACTCTCACCCTGTGTCTCCGTGACACCCTCACATGTGCACCGTGGCCGGAGATTCTGCTCTGGGCACTGCAGGAAACTTCTGTTATTTCATCTCCTAAATCAACAGAATAGTTTCTAACAGTTTTCTAATAGCAAATAGAAAGCAAACCAGACACACCTATTAGGCTTTAGGTTTATTTAAGTTCAGTGTGATATTTAAAAGAGGTTTCTAGTTCTAAGGTATCGCTTGAGCTTACAGCTTTTTGATCTTAAACAACACGTACAGTCTAAAAATTGATTAGCTAATTCTGTGGCTAAAATGCTAAAGGATTGAGCACTTTAGTCCTTGTTCCCACAGCATCAGAGACCCCATTCCATGCAGTAACAAAACAGGAACATATGACAACGTATGGAATGCTCTCTGAATTCAGAGCACTTTACACATGAACCTTCAGCACTGCAAAATAAGGAACTAATCTCATTTTTTCTTCATTAACAGCAGTACCCAGGACCAGGACGTGGCATACATCACATATGAATAAATTATTCATTCCCACTGTGTCAGGGCACACACTTGAAGGGGTGTAGGAGCAGAGACCAGCAGTAAATGATTTGACCAAGGCCACAGAGTGAGGTGGTGTCATAGTTACTGGGAGGTAGCACTCCCCAGTCCTAGCCCAAGTGATGCTTTTCCTCTCCAGCCTCACCACATTGCTGTGGGAATCACACACTTCAGCCCCTGTACCTTTGCATGTTTGTAATGCTGCATTTTGTTTCACTGCCCTGTCATTTTCTTGGCAGAAAGATTCGAGTAATATAAATAAGTAATGAATCAGGGTCAGGTGAGATGGTGACAGCACACCTGGCAGCGCTCACTAAAATAAACACACAGGTGGATGGTGGCCATGAACTGCTTTCAAAAGGAGCTGGGGGCAGGTTTTGCCCTCAGCAACCTCACATAGGGGCTGTGCCCTTCAAAAATGCCACCAAAGGCACAAAAGCAGATTTGGCAGCTCCTCTGCTGAGGCACCTCCCAGGGCAGGAATAACTGGCCAGAAGCAGCTGCTCAGACCCACCCAGCTGCTGCCCATGGCCAGGGGAAGGTGCCACGCTGGAGCTGTGTGCTGAGGAGATGGCAATGACCTGAGCATCATCACCCAGATAAGATTAGAGGTAATGTGGGGAGGACCTTGGTGGAGATGAAAAGACACATTCAATTAAGTGAGCCTTGCACCTGGATCCAGTTTAGAAAGACAACCCAGGTATTTATTTAAGTGCTGTATTTTTAAGGGAACATAAACAAGGCTCAAAGATTATCCTTGGGGCTGTGAAACAATATAATGCCTTCAGTTCCAATTATCCACACTACTCATTGAAGGTCCTTCAATTACAGAACCACCACAATAGTGATCGATAGGCAGCAAAAAGTTCTGTACAGCATCTCAGGCAATGTGAAAAATTACCAGTCTGTGCACTGTGATCTTTCCATGTGCTGCCACAGACAGATGTGGAAGGGGCACTGACAGCTATCCACCGTGGCAGGGTGTTCATTTCCAGGCTGTGGAACAGAGGCTCACAGGTGAGAGAACAAGGTGCTGAGAAAGCTCCTTTTGGCAGGAAGGATCGACAGCCCCTGGACCAGGGGTGATTGTGGTGCCAGCCCAGCCCTGCTCCCCAGCCCTGCTGTTCTCCTGCTCCCCAGCCCCGCTGTTCTCCTGCCCCCCAGCCCCGCTGTTCTCCTGCCCCCAGCCCCGCTGTTCTCCTGCCCCCAACCCTGTTCTCCTGCCCCCAGCCCTGCTGTTCTCCTGCCCCCAGCCCTGCTGTTCTCCTGCCCCCAGCCCTGCTCTTCTCCTGCCCCCAGCCCCGCTGTTCTCCTGCCCCCAGCCCCGCTGTTCTCCTGCCCCCCATGCAGCTCCAGTGCTGCAGGCAGCACCGTGATCATTCACTGCAGGCTGTACCACGGAGCAGATCAGACATTTACATCTGTCCCAGCCTTCCAGCTGTCTTCACACAGAATCCATGTGCCCAGACATGGATATATGCCAGGAGCCTCTGCCTGCTGCTCTCTCTAGGAAGCAGGAGTCAATCTAAGAAAAAAGAACCTGGGTTATGACAAGAGGCCAATGCCATGGTGGTTTCCAGGTCTCCAAGTGCCCATTTTCCATCATTCCTTCTTTTCTTCATTATTCCCTTTTTTCCAGATTCATGGGAGCCTCACTGCAGCACACCTAAAACAGGTCAAATCCTTATTTTTCTGTGGCCCAACTAATTTCTGCCATACATGGCAACTCTGCTAATCCATACTGGAGGTAGGGGTTCACCAGAGGATTCTGGTGTGCCCATGGCACATGTAGAACACAAATGGGATTTTCAGAAGATCTCAAATCCTGCATTCCTGGGTAAAGCATGGCTCAAGCAGAAAGCTGCCCAGATGTTATGAACCCTCCAAACTCAGAGAGAAAGGCAGCAGGGTGGCAGGAGACATCACCCTCATATCCTACCCTACCACAAACAGCTGGAGAGAATTTCTTCCCCACTCTCTCAGACTTCCAGGACCAACTTCTGAACAAGAACAGTCTAACATTAGACCATTGGTGGAATCAGAAGCACTCCAGGAGGCAGGATGGGGTTTTGACTGATGAGGTTGAAGGACTCCCCCTCTCTCCTCCTTCCTTCCCAGATCCTGGTGTGCAGTTCAAAAGCAACAGCGTGCTGTGGGAAATGTGACCCTGAGCCTGCAAACAGTGACTCCTTCTCACTGAGGCTGAAGCAATTCCTGAAGAAGAAACAAAGCTGGAAGCATGAATTACACACTGAATTTCTCCTCTCCTCTCTCTCACACCCGACAAGCCTCACGGCTTTGTCACAAAACCATCCCAACCCACCCAGAGCAGCAGCCCGGGCTGAGCCCCTGGCTGCAGACAGACTCCCCCCGGCCCTGGGTGTTTGCATCCCCTCCCGGAGCTGGCTCAGAGCAGCTGCAGGAGCAGAGCTGTGTTCAGTCCACACCTTCTCTTTGCCCCGATGTTCCAGACACACCCAGGAGATGCTCAAGGCTGTCGCTGACCTCGCCAGGAAAGAGATTTCCAACGGGCCTGACAGAGCTATGGAAGAACAGAACATGGGGAAGGTCCCAGAGCAGTTTCCAGGCTTCTCCATTCCCTGACAGGCTCCTTGCTCCACCAAACACCCAAAAGTCGCCCAACCCTTCCCCACAAGGCTAAAAACCTCCTTGTTCAAGTCAGGCAGTTCCAGCAGGGTCACAGCCTCGGAGGCTCTCCTGGCCCCATTCAACTGTGCTGCTAACAGGCTCCAAGCCCCCAAATCTGCCCCTGCCTCTTCCTTCGTTTCTCCCTCCACCTTCCTCCCAACATTTCAGTTTTATTTTCTACATCTTCCTTAAATTGTGCATTTCTCTTACCGGTTTCCATGGCCAAACACCTCATTATTGGTGCCTCCTGAGCAGCAGGGAAAAAAGCTCCCACTTGTGCCTGGGCCAAGGCGAGCACACTGTGGACAGAAGGCTCTGTGTGCCCTCGTTCCCTTGGCAGGAAAAACAACCTGGGCCACTTCAGGGGAGGTGACTGGACTGGCAGGGGAGAAAGAGAAAGAAAAGGGAGAATAAAAGCAAAGAGTAACAACCAAAAAGTCTCAGGCATGGCCTGGTGTATCTGCAGTGAGCCAGAGCAGAGGCTGGAACAAAACCTGGAGAAGGCAAAGGGATCAGGACAGGAGAGAGTCCCAAACTGCAGTGGATTCCTGTAGGTTTGATCTTCTCCCAGGCAGTAAATCCGTGACCTGGGAGAGGATGACCTGCAGAGGTGCAGGGCAGTTCTGGCATCCCAGGGTTCAAAGCCAGTTGCTGCTTTGACCAAGCTGGCTGGAAGTGCTGGGTGAAGATGGCAGAGCCCAAAGGGCTGAGCAGGACTCTTTGGTAACAGCTGCAAACTCAAGATTCTCTTTTGCAATTCCATCCTCCCCCTTGCACTGTGGCTCTTCTGGGGCAGCTGCACCGACCAGCAGAGCCGAGCCCTGTCTGTTGTGGATGGAGCTGTTACTTGTAGTGTTGTATAAATTATTTCCTTTCTTTAGCAAACATGAAACTCTTCGTGCCCAGAGGCACCCTGTGCTTCTCACTCTTGTTTCAAGTGCAGGGATGCTGCAGTGGTGAGCAGAGGTCCCACAGAGCAGAGCTGGTGGAAGGAGTTGATTTTAATACCAACAAAGCAGCCATGAAACACGGCCACAGAGCTCTTGCCATCCCCAGAGCTGCTTGGCCAGACTTCAAAAATAAACCCAGTCTTACAGAAATCATAAAGGTAAATTCATGTGTTCTCTGAAAGGAACATCCAGGAAATGCCTGCTGCCTTGAACCCAAACATCCTGGAACTGTTTTTCCTGAAGCTCCCACACCTCAGTAAGTTCCCTGAGTTGGTCTGCAGCTCACCTGGGTATATTCCATGAGCTGATTTCCAATTCACCTCGGAGAATTCCATGAGTTGGGCTCACCTCTGCCTCAGCCTGCCCAGTCACTGAGGTTCAGCTCTCTTTAAGCCTCATCTAATTATGCAATTTAACTGCAGCAAGAACAGCTTTGCTGAATATGCATCAGTCTCCTCATTGTATTTCGATGGGGGGAGAGAGAAGGAAAAGGCAATTTCGTTTAAAGTTCAGGCATTTCTGTGGGGCTTTTCCCATGTGAAGAAGACAGAAGCCTCTGTCTCAGGTGACTCTGGAGTCAGAGACATTTTCCTGGTGTGTCTCGGGTGCAGCCACAGCTACCTGAGCACAATGGCACAAGCCCCAGCGTTTTCCCTGCTCATTTTTCTTAAGGACTGTAGTTCATTAACTCCAGTAACGCAGTTTCATTAATGTGCATTAACCAATGACTTTCCCATTACTGCTGCTGTCTCCAATCAAAGACTCATTTATGGAAAACAAGGGCAGAGAGAACAACATGCTTTGGCAGCTGTAAGATCATACACCCAGAGCTTTATACCCTCTGTCTTATATTTTTACGTTAAAGTATCACGAGCTATTACCATATTTTTCATTATTATTTGTGGCACTAAATACTGCAGCTCCCAGTGCCAGATGGCGAATATTCAGAATAAAAATAATGCAAGGCCAATCTTAGAAAGGCTCAATGTGAGTGTAACAGCATGTATTCATCCTCCTTTCCTAATGCACATGGTTAAAATATTAGCAGACTTAAAATCTGGTTTTCCAATTTAGAGGAGTCACATATTACAGAATGATATGCATGCATATATACATATATTTAAATATGTACATATAAAATTTTTAATTTCTTTCCATTTTATTTGCATGTTTCAAGGGTCTTAACATAATACATGGGCACATTTTTCACTCTTCAGGAGGTTATTTTAACCAGGAAAGAAAACCAAATAGTTTCAAAATGGAACATAAGCAAAACCCTTTTTCTAGAAATTGTTATTGGTACAAAATACTTTTTTTTTTTAATATATAAACAGCTTGAGTCCTAAACTTAACCAGATGGAAACGTGCCTACAAAGCGTTGGATCTAATTCAGAAGAGACTGACAGCCAACAGATGAGCCAATTTAGCCCATCCCATGCCAAAAATGGTCAATCATGTTATCTTATGTGTGACTCGACTCTGGCAGATGCCAACTCTATCCAAACAACTTCAAGTATCTTTTTGGAAGACTGGATTATTTTACACACACTTTTAAAAAATCATCATAATGCTTGGTTTTTCTGGAAACCTTCCACTTAGCTTCAGCATTTTCACAAGAGATTTTTGATTAATTTATTTTAAGGATAAATCCTTTTATTTTGTAGCCTAACAGAAGAAATGCTTTCCAACCCAACAAAGCCTGGTAAAAAAATTTCTAAATTGCAGTTCAGTGACAGACCCCCATTTGTTTAAATATTCATACAAGGAAAGCTTTACACCTGTGCAAATCTTCCTGAAGCCAAATGTTTGCTTTCAACAGCACAAAGAAACACGACAGGAAGTAAAAATTAAAAGTTACTTCCTGTATCCCTCACTACCTTCCCAAAATTAAGAGTAAAGTTAAAACTAAAGGAGTTTTTTACATGCTGAGTGATTACAACCAAGGCTTTTAAAAAATTTGTAATTCATAATCTCTAAGGGAATTTTCTTTTGTTGTTTTTCAGACCTATCAATCATCTTCAACAGGGCAGCATTTCCACCTCTGTGTCCTCTGAACCCACACACTCTGGGCAGCATTGAGCTGCTGTACTGATTCTTTTCTCGCCCCTAATTTGAATAATAGAAAGGGAAAAAAAAAAACCCCAAACCCTGCTTATTCAGTGATTACTCCATCACTGACAGCACAGGACCATTCAATCCCTCCCCAATGCATCACATCCCCTGTAGCTCAGCCCTGCATCTGCTGTCAGCTTGGGCTCTGCTTAAACTCAGCCTGAATTTAGCTTCCCTGGGAGGTCTCAGGTGATGAGAGTTCTCTGTTAGACTGAAAGCTGCAGAAACCGCTGTAAACACTTAGCAGCTCATCATCTTTCACTGGACACCTTGAAAGGGCACGCTTGAAAAGATGGACATTTTCAAATCCATTGTTTCCAGGGAGAACAGTGCCAGCTTTCCTGCCACGCACAGGGCAGAGGTTCTGCTCATAGCCAGCACTTTGGGTTGTCTTCTTGGCAATCACACACAAGGTTGCAATTTCATTTTCTATTTGTCCAGGGGTAATTGCAGTGCCTGTGTGAAGTGACCTTCCCGTGCACAGCACACGGAGCCAGGCAATTATCCACAGGCCTTGCAGCAGCCTCTCCATTTCCAACCTTTTTATAGAGTCCTTTGTGACGGCAGTCTCAAGATTCTGAGATCCACAGACATTTGTCTAGGCTGAAATCTGGGCATTTTTAGAGATCTTCCTTCTAGGACAACCAGATACTCTCAGTTGTGTGAGCATTTCCTCACTTGTTCCTGCTCCTCAGTAACGGGATGGTGTCAAGGTGTGTGTGACCACTGGACTTGGCTGGGTGTTCACAGTGGACTTTAGGCAATTTTTACAGGAAAGACAAATTTAAACGATTCACTTCTGCACTTTTCAAGCATAAAACACTCAGTTTCCAGTGGATTGAAACACCAGGGTTTAGGTAACCACACCCTGCTTGCATCAAACTTGTCACTAATTCATCCTAGCTAGTTCATAGATTATAAAAGCATGGAATCATGGAAGTGTTTAGGTGGGAGAAGACCTTCAAGATAGAGGATTTATAGATTATATTGTTCTCATACCTTCTCAGCCCTGAGGCTGGTGGGAAGGTACGGAGCCCTTGGAAAGAATCACAAACTGCAGGAGAAGCCTTTGGAAAAAAATGGAAAATCTAGATTTTATCATCTAAGTGGGTTTGGGTTTTTTAAAATAACAATTATTTCATTTCCTTGGTTTATGGTTATTTATCCAGTGGGTAACCAAACACTTCAATCAGCCTCAGCCAGGCTGATCCCAGCTTGTCATTGGCCCAGATAACCTCTGGCTGAACAGCAGCTCAGCACTCAGCCAGTGCCAAGGGCTTCCCTCCACACTCATTACCACACTCACAGCCACTGCCCCCCTCTGCTGTACAGCCTGCAGTAAAAAAAAACAAACAACTGGGTCTGGGATTCAAAACCACTGTGTTGGCAACAGCTGGGTGATTCAGCACACAGAGTTTTCTCTACAGCCGTGTTCTTTTCTGCACCTGTTTTAAAGATCAGCCCTGGCTGAACTGAGTTGGCTGTGCTGCCATTACCTGGTAAATCAATGTTTGCTGCAGTTCCTGTGCCACCACTCCCACAGGTCTTACAGCAGGTTCAGTGAGAGCTTCAGGCCAAGTGTGTATTAAAAGAAGTAGATGGTGCCTACAAAACTTATCATAAACTTCACTGCACTGCAAGGACCCCTGGATTCAGTCACAGGGCAGGGAGTCTTCTTTAGACAGACACAGCTCTTCTCCTTGGCTGCTCACACTCCTGCCTGGTGTGTGTTCTCACATGACACTGGTGCACCTGTGAGTTTGCAGCTCTCCTGCCACTGCCCATTTCAGTTTAAATCAGGGCTGAGTTGCTCTGAACCATGAAGCCATTAGTGAGTGTTCACTGCCCACACAGCCGGCGCTGGGCACCCCAAAGCCCTCAGCAGCCAGGGCTGCACCAGCCTCCTCCAGCTCCTGCTCCTGCAGAGGTCACAGGCCACTGCTTCACTCCATTACCTCCTGCAGTCAGGGAGGAACAATCTGTTAGAAACTTCTTTTTAATCTGGCTCAAGTATTGGGATGTGGTCATTTGTATAGACATTCACCTGGATGATGGTGTGGGTCCTCGAGGGAGGCTGTTGGCTCCACCTTTGGAACACAACCACTCTTTTTCCATGAAATATTGCTTGATCTTGCTGCAGTCAGTGGGAATAAAAACAAGGGTGTTTAACAGATGTCACAAACCATTCCCAGGCTGTCACAGCTTTCCAATATTTTCCAGTGGATTGTTATTACCAGGTCCCTGCAAGTCAGCAGCAAGCAACGCTGCCTCTGCTCCGCTCACCCCGTTCTGACCGGTGACGTGAGCTGTCAGACTGTAAACTCAGAGTTGTCAAATAGCTGTAATTTGCAGATTTAGTAAAAGAGCTTAACATTCCTTTGAGTAAAGTACTTAAGAGATGTATTCCATGGGATCTGTGGGCTGTGAAAGTCTGTGTGGTTTTCAGCTGGAGCAGGATCTCCATAGGACAGCTCGAGTGTCAGTAAAGCAGCTTTGGCCTGAATCAGAGGCTGCCATTAGATGGGAGCTTATATCCCACTGAAGGAATTTCCACAGAGACTCTGGTATCAGGTCTGGAAACAGCCATTTGCACGATTTACTTTTCTAGATACCTACTGAAATCACATGGGCATTTATTTGCTGGAACTTGACTGCTTCCCAGCAGGCTAAATAACAGTTAGAAAGTTTAGGGCCTTCAATTAAATTAAAGAAATCTCACAAAATAATCAACAAAATCCACTTTGTTGCAGCTTCCAGAGCTGATCATCCACTAAAAAGTAGGTTTTTATGTTTCCCTTTTGTTTTCACAAGTGTTATTTGCATTTGACTTGCTGTCAATGATTCCTGGACCATTTCCATCAGGAAATATTTCAGAACTGCAGCCCAGCTTCTGTTGTTCCCTTTTCACTGGACACACTCAGTACATTTTTACATCCCAGGGCTCGGTGGTGTGGCATTTCCTGTCTGAATTAGGAGCTGAGAGCGTTACTCACCTGTGAATCACACACACATCTCCTGAGGGAAGATACAAAGTGTTGGAAACACCCCGCACCAGCACATGCTGGACACATGGCTCTTGCGTCAATAAATTCTTCCCAGCTTGATGCCACTGCATCATGGAAACATCTGTGATATTTATCCAGCTAAATCTGGCAGAATTAAAGTAATTCATGTACAAACCTAGGATAGAAGTTGCACAAAGTTTTAGGAATATTTAAGCAACTTTCAGCTACTTTTTGGTACAACGTATTTTGATTTGAGAATTCATTAACTGCTGGAAATTCCAACTACCAGTTTTGCTGGGAGCATAGCTCAGGCAACAGCAACTATTAAAAAACCCACCTAATGGGCTAAATCTTGCTCATGCTGCTCTTCAGGAGGTAACATTTTAGCCATGGGGTTCTACATTTGGTGACAGAACGTTTCTGTAGTCAGCTGGAGATTTCTAACCTCAAAAATTCCTGATTAGAAAAGAAGAAAGCAGAAGGCTGAATGCAATTGCTCCACATATTGCAGCAGCACAGCACCCAAACACACCTTCAGCAGCCAGCTGTGCTGCACTAAGCACGGTTCTAATCAGTGGTAAACTCTGATTTTTAGTGGATGTGGCATTCAAATGGATCTTTCCGTGCTGTGGGAATCAGGTGCACAGGCTGCTGTCTGCAAAGCTCCCTGAGCATTTTGGAAGCACAGCTCCCTCACCCAGACACGCTGCTGAAAATGAGACACCTGGAGAAGGCCAGGAACACCTGAGCCCCAGCACACACCTGCAGCAGGCTGTTGGAGCAGGCTGTTGTTTCAGGTGACCTGAACCCCAGCTGGAACATGCAGAGGCTGTGACACAGCTCCACAAGCAGCATTTCTGTGAACAAACCTCCTGCAAGATCGTGGCTACAGAGCTCCAAAGCAGCACAGGAGCCTTCACTGTGTCCCACTCCACTGAGGTCACCTTTGCAGGCAGCACCTCCCCACAGATAAAGTGGATATTGGGATATCCATATATATCCATATATGTGGGATAAAGCCCAGCCCTAAAATAGAAGTTGCTAATGGTTCCTCCAGTTTATAGACAAGAAACATTTTAGGGAGAATTATGGAATTACAGCCCCAATAAGGGGAGAGGAAGAAGAGGCACAAGGTAAGATCATATCTAAGGAGGAGAGATCAGCTCACACACTAAGCCCAGGGGCCCCTGCAGGTGGCCACTGTAATGCAGGGCCCAGATCAGCACTCACAGTTTGGAGTGAAGGGATTGAATAGAGAAAATCTTCCTTCTCCACTAACCCAAGCTCACCACTCTGCATTTCTTTTCCTCTGACATTTAACTACTGTAAAATAAAATATTGGTTTTTATAAAATAAAAAGTCAACTGTACTGTAAAACATCAGGTCATTAATTTTTACCCCCCAGACTTCAGAAACATTGTGTGTGTTACCAGCACAGTCCTTGTGTGGGCTTTGAAGTGAAGCAATTTCCACAAGGCAGAAGGAACAACTCCAGCCTAAAATACTTGTGCCTTGTGCTCTTCCCCCTCCCTTGTATCCTGCCAAGTATCCTACGTTCCTGCAATCACAAGTAGCGGCTTCGACACGCGATATCACTCATCACCTTTTACAGATTCTGCAAACACTGTTTTCCCCAGAGAACATTCCCTGGTTTTAATTGTAAATAAGCTGAATCTTTTATCTCTGTTCTTCAAAAGCCAGGAAGATTTTCACTTCACTGAAGAAATGAAGATCTTTACAACTCTGTGAGCAAACACATGAACATATATTTCCATGTTTTAAAAGCTTACTGCCCATTCTGTAATTCCTCCATTGCTGTTCTTGAATGGTTCCCTCCCAATTACAGCCTGACCTTCACATTCATCTTCTCTAAAAATATGGAAACTTTTCATCTCTTCAACCTCTACTTTTCTAAATATTTGTTGGAGTGTGCACAAGGCCAGTAAAATCTTCAGCTGACACTTGCAGAGCCCTGCACAAGGCACTCAAAGACACCCCATCACCCGATGCATTCTGCTCCAGGCTCTTTATTCCTCTCCATAATAGAGGGGAAGAACTTGTCTCCCTCTCCCTCTCCAGCACAAGGCTGAGAGCTTTACAAGTTTATGTTGGTGTGACTTAAAATGCTTTACTTGACAGTTTTATAAAGGGCATTAAAACTGGAAATGGGGGAGCTGAAATGTTACATGACTCTTTCAGCTTTGGGGATACTGTTTTAAATTCTGCCCAAAGACACCAGTAAAGCATTTTGGCTCTTTTTCTTTTAACTAATGAATCCACTGTGCAATTTAGTGCAACTGGCACTTCTTGTCTGAAGGAGATCCCACACCCCAGCCTGCAGACCTGCTCTGGAGAAGTCCTCTCTCAAGGTTTCTGCTGCTTTTCCAGGCTGGGTAAGGCTATTCCGAATTTAGTCCCAACATCTGCAGAAGCTGGTCAAAAGTCACCTGGGAGGAATTTAAAAGATAGTTTTCAAGAACTAACTATGTAAGGATTTTCTTACAAAGACATCAGATTTATCCACTAAAGTCAAGAAGTAGATGAATTCTATCTGTTCTAGATATTATTATAAATCTATCTATAATTTGCCTCTTCTGCCCTTGCATCCACGACGTGGCCACTCCATTAATGGAGCAGTCCTGCACTGCACCATTACAGGATTTAAGGTAGAACAAATGAACACTTAGAAACAGCAGCTGAAAGTTCATCCAGTCAGACCTGAAACACTCCAGGCTGCTCTAGGATCTCCCATCCATCCATCCATCCTGCACCATGCCCTGTGCACAACCACAGAGCTCAGTGACAGCAGGACAGTGGCTGTGGTGGCTCAGATCAATACAGTGCAGTGATTATTATTATTTATTATAATAATAGTAATGTTTCCTGCATCCTGCTCTGATAATGAGCTACAGCTGCAAGTAGAAATCCAGTGATGATGATATCAAGGGCTCGAGCAGATCCTTAAGCCTGCTCTACTTTGACTGAGCACACATGAAGAGTTTACATTTATGAAAACACAAGTGTTTTAAAGCAAGAACAGTCAGGCTTCTCAAGCACGTCCATTCCCATCAGGGGGATGCAGCCAACACGGGCTCCTCCCCTGGTTTTGCAGCTCCACACAAAATGCAGGGGGTGTGAAAGCCGAGTGGGGGCAGGATCCAGCTGTGACCCATGAATTTACCTGACTGGAATTCAGTCACCTTATGCCCACCCACAGCCTGGGACTGGTTACTGGCTCCACTGGCACCACCAAGCCCCACAAACAATTGCTGAATTCACACTCACATTCCACGGCAGTGACTGCTTCCTCTGGGAATTGCTGCAGAGCTGGGAGAGCCATTGTGACAGGACAGCCATTTCTATTCACAAAGATAAATCCTTTATTTAGTAAGAATTATCTACACACAGATGAAGGACAGCAGTGGGGTAAGGAGTCTTCCAGGGGAAGGGTTACACAATCTCATCTCAACCAAGCTTTCTGTGTTGTTCTGGAACGTGTCACCTTCCTTACAATGTAAGTTTTACATTTCCATTCTGAGAAGAAACTTGAGCAGAATCTCAGTGTTGAGAGATGCAGGTAGCTGTAACTCCATGGAACAGAAGAGCTGAGAACACCTGAGGGATCATGTGCAAGGAGTAAGCTTTGAACATCCACTTGGAAAAAGCACAACCTCCCTGCCAATAACTCATTACATTTCCTAACTTGGAGGTTAAAATAGCCCAAATTTTGTGTGTTGTGACTCGTTATCCTGAGTCTATAAAGTTTTTACATGGGAATTAGGATTGATTTCTGTAAGTTCACAGTTAACAGATCACTACACACTGCAAGCAGCAGCTCCTTTTTAATGTCCATTTTCTACAAACACATTTCCTCTAAAAACAGAAAATGAAGGAAAAAAATTAAATGTCTTTTTCTACTCTAAAATTGGATTTTATAATGGGAGTAGATAACTTCAATTTTGAACAACAACCAGCTACAAGTCCAGAATATGAGAAGCTGCTGTTTAGAAAAAGGATGTTTCAGTTTGCAGCAGAGCAGAATTACCAAGATCCACTGAGGCTGGGAGAGAGCCCCCAGATCAATCTGTTCCTGTGGGGATTGTAAGGCTTTTCTGAGAGGGGCCAGGCAGATGTCCCAAGGGTCTCTCCAAAGCCACCACTCTCCCATTCAGTGCTTTAAGCATCTGCTTCAGTGGTGACACTCTGGAGTCAAAGTACAGCAATAAAAACTCAAAATTTAAATGAAAAAAAATAAAGAAGTTCCCTCCTGTCATTCCATTTAAAGTTGGACAGAGCTGCAGCACATCCACTGGCATAAAAGGATGGCAGAGACAGGTAATGGCTTAGAGCTGCACCAAACCCTACAGGTTTAAACAATTATTGCTAATTCCTGGCATTTTCCACCTGAAAACCATCCTCATTCCAAACCTAGAATGCCCAAGACACTCAGTCCTTGCAAAGTCCCTCCCCAGTGATAAAATCCATCAGCTTTCATCTGAAATTGTCCCTCACAAACACAATCAGACTTGGCATTAAAGTGGTTTTTGATTCCAGACATTTCACAATTCCCAATTTTGTGCACCCTGTTGGGACTTCTGGGACATCCAAGCCCAGAACATGGAAAACTTTTCACTGAGAAAACCCCTCTCCCTCCACATTTCCAACCAGAGCAATTTCTCACCTCTGTGCCAAAAGGAAAACAATCTTAGGATTGAAATATTACTATTTACAGCCTTTGCCTGTTACCTGCTACATGAACAGAGACAGATTCATTCCAAAAATCAGCTCTTGCAGAGCAGGGGAAGAGCCACAGTTCAGGGTTTGTCATGATGCAGGAAAGGGAGATTCCTCATAAATAAGTTTTTCAATAAACCTTTGCTATTTCTGGCAGCTGGGAGATCACTGCACCACTACAGGCCCCTCACTGCTGTCAGCAGCTCAACCAGGAGACAATCAGGGAAAATAAAGGAATGGTTGTAAGCTGGAATTCTGCATTGCCACTACATTAACTGGACTTCACTTTGCTTCTGCACTCCAAGGATGAAAATTAAAGTGCTTTTAGAATCATTTTTAAGTGGAGACTGATGCGAGGTTGTTTTTTCACCCATCATTTTAAGAGAGAAAATAAGTAACTAGCAAAGGTTTCACTCCTTTTAAGTTATGTTCCTATTTTTAGTTGTAGGGGAGGGGATAACAAAAAAATAAATGCTATTTGCAATTAAATTTCCAGAAGCACCAAATTCAGCCCTTCCCTAGTGCCCACACAGAGAAATCTTGCATCTGATTTACAAACGTAATTATATCAGTGTAATTATACCGGTGTAATTCCCCAGAAATAACAAAGTTATCTTTCAGCATCCAAGAGAAAGATTTTAGTTCTTGAATTCAACATGAAGAATTACCAGGACAGCTCGTGCTAAAGAGATGCTCCCTGGAGAGACAAGGCCTAAAAATACAACCCTGTTGTGGTGGGATGAGCCTGGCTGGATGCTGGGTGTCCCCCCAGCCTCTCCCTCCCAGCTGGGCAGGGGAGAGAACATCCAGAAAGGACCGTGGGAGGAGGCAGGGACAGGCAGAGACCACTCAGCAATTACTGTCATGGGCAAAACAGACTCCACTTGGGGAAATTAACTTCATTTACTGTGAATTAGAAGTGTGAGTCGGGTAAATGAGAAAATGAAATAAAATCTTAAAACACCTTCCTCCCCTCCCTGCCTTCTCCCCAGGCTCAATTTCACTTCAGAGTTCTCCCCTCCTTCCAGGCAGTGCAGGGGGTGGGGAATGGGGTCTGTGGTCAGTTCAGCACGTTGTCCCTGCTGCTCCTTCCTCCTCATTCTCTTCCCTTGCCCCGGGGTGTCTTTTCCATGTGTCCCCTTGCCACAGGGTGCAGTCCTTCAGCACAAGGCTGCTCCAGTGTGGGTCCCCCATGGGCTCCCAGCAATCCTGCTCCACCACAGGCTCCTCTCTCCATGGGTGCTGCCAGGAGCCTGATCCAGTGTGGGCTTCCCCAGGGTCAGAGCTCCTCAGGGAACATCCCCCTGGCTCCAGCATGGGCTCCTTCCCGGGCTGCAGGTGCATCTCTGCTCCATCCAGGGCTCCTTCCCAGGCTGCAGGAGGATCTCTGCTCCATCCAGGGCTCCTTCCCGGGCTGCAGGAGGATCTCTGCTCCATCCAGGGCTCCTTCCCGGGCTGCAGGAGGATCTCTGCTCCATCCAGGGCTCCTTCCTGGGCTGCAGGACAATCTCTGCTCCCTCCAGGGCTCCTTCCTGGGCTGCAGGAGGATCTCTGCTCCTTCCTGGGCTGCAGGAGGATCTCTGCTCCTTCCTGGGCTGCAGGAGGATCTCTGCTCCTTCCCGGGCTGCAGGAGGCTCTCTGCTCCATCATGGACCTCCATGGGCTGCAGGAGGCTCTCTGCTCCATCATGGACCTCCATGGGCTGCAGGGACTCTCAGCTCCAGTGCCTGGAGCTCCTCCTGCCCCTCCTTCTCCCCTGCCCTGGTGTCTGCAGGGCTGTTGCTCTCCCATGTTCCCACTGCTCTCTCTGGCTGCAGTTCTCACTCTCACAAGGCTTTTCCTCCCTTCCCCAGTCCGTGCACTGCCCTGTCGGTGACGTGCTCAGCCTGGCTCTGCTGGACACGGGGAAGCTTCTGGCACCTTCTCCCAGAGGTGACCCTGCAGCCCCACCCAGCCCCGACACACCCCAGTGTCCTGCAGATCCCAAAGGCTGAGGTTTCCTCCCACTGGAGAAGTTTTGGCTGTTGAAAGGAGGAGATTATTATAGCAATGCTTTCAGCATTATCCAGGTCATTTTCTCATACATTAATGGGATAATGGAAATTTATGGAAGTCTTTATTGAATCTTAATTGCTTCTCAAGACCATGACTGAACTAGAAAGAGTGACTGCATTCTGCTTTGACTACTACAGCAGATGCTGATGATACAGAATTCTGAACTTGGATTTGTTCATTTTTCACTTAACAATACTGTTAGTTTTCCCTTAGAATAGTATCAATCCATTTCCTGATAATGCAATATGAAAGGTGCTTCTGAAAGGTGAGAGGGGTGATTCCAATATTTAGTTTGCTACTAGAAGCCTAACATTTCGTTGAGACTGTTCTTATTCTTTACAAGGAAGAAGATTTTAAACCAGAACATCACTGAAGAATTTAAAAGGCATCTTCCTTACTGGCAAATGAGCTCAAATTAGCCCAATTACAATTAAAACATGACGCATTTATCAACCATCAATGATGAGAAATAATGTAAATCAAGGACAAGTCTGTTTACAATTTAATAATCCACATCAGGCGACTATCAGGAGAATTTACCAATGCCTAAAAATTGCCATAAATTACACCCTTGGTTGAGAAGTTTAAAGTTTTTGAAAAAGCTCAGCTGTTGTAGGTGCCACTGCATATTAGAGATTCCTAAAGATGTAAAAATAGAATTCCTTTGGTTGAAATTATGTCCCGCTGTGAAAGTGTAAAATCCAAAAACTGCAAAACCCCGAAGTTTTTGAATGCTGACTTAAAAACAAGAGCTGCATTTCACTGTATTTTCACTGTATTCTTGTGCATTTTTAACCTGCTATACAAGATCCGGGATCCTATTCAGCATGAACAGTTCCCACAGCCTTTCACACTGTTGATAATTTCTTCTTCTAGCTTCTTCCTTTCCTCCTCCTTGGCTGTCTGGCTGTTTCTCTCCTCCCAGCTGGGGTGGTTGTGAGTGTGGAGCACTTTGCTGCTCTGTGTGTGCCACATCTCAGAGTAGAGATTGCTGGGATTCGCCAGGAGCTCTGCGTGGGTGCCGCGTTCTGCGACCTTACCCTGCAAAACAAGGGCAGGGAGTCAGGAACCCACATTCCCGCATCTTTAGGAACAGGCCCATGGAGCACAGGTCCACAGTGTGGATTAGAGCAGTTATTAATGAGGAGCAGCTTGAAACAGCAAGGAAGGATTGACTGCACAGTGCATTCACTGAAAACAAGGAGCTGTGCTCTTCTCAGATTGCCTTTTGTCCATCTGGACAACATGTAAAGCCCACCAGCATGGAAAGTTTTACTATCTAAACTTGAGGAGTTGTCGAAAAGAAATGTGGACCTCTATGTGAGAAGCAAGGTGTTCAACTACTCCTGCAAAGGTCACATGAATGTACCAAAATAAACACGTATTTGTCTTTGCTCAGTAACAGACACACATGATGAAGCTAAAAGTGAAGAGCAGACAGAGAGGGGTTTGTACTAGACAAGCAAAGCATATCTAAGATCAAATCCTGAAAACAATTAGTGAAAACTGGGCTTTTATGGGTGCTCTGTAGCTTGTGTCACTGCAATCACCACCACAAAAACAGGGTGAGGAGTTCAGTCCTCCGGGCTGTTCTCAGGAGCAGAGGTGATTTACTGATTATCACGGAAAGGAAGAGTAGGAGAGGAGAATTCCATGAGAATTCCAACCCTCCAGAGAAGTACCACCACTCCTCAAAACACTAAACTCATTTTTTACTTTGAGATACACATTCACTGACTTCAAATTAAACTAATATATTAACTCATTCTCCAGCTGCTTTTCCTTCTGGGAAAGGACAGTATTATACAGACAACCACATGGATTTGATATCAGTTCTAAGTTTTGATCTACAATTAAATCTTCCTCCTTGTGACATCTGCTGATGGACAAGCTGGGAAAAAATTTGAGTCTTGGCACTTCTATTAGTAGTTGTGCCAGTGGAACTGAACAAACATATACTGGATCAACAGAACTGCAGAATTTACTTAAATCCTTTAATGTTTAATTTGGAGTAGAGACCAGGTTTTGAATCATGGGGTTTTTTTTAGTAACTCTTGACCATTCCTCAAAAATGGAACTTCTCTGCTCAGCTCCACAGCATCAGGATCTGTATCATTACTCCAATGTTTACTTGCTCAGGAATGATTCTGATTTTTACCTCAGCAAAGGTACTGGAATTGTGATTCCACGATTACCACTGCTAAGCAAAAGCAGCCACAATCCCCCTGTCTCATCCCTGCTCCTGAGCCTTATTTATCTGGCTGCCAACACATCAATCCTGCTGGGATGGCAGCGCTGCCTCCCTCATCCACAATTCCATCCCTCAGCAAAGGGAGCGCCCTGGCTCCTTCGCAGTTCGAGGCTGTGCTTTTATTTTTCATTTAACAGTTACACTACAACACAGAACACGCTCTTAGGAAGCTGTGAAAACTTGCATGGAAAACAAAAAGCTGCCAGTTGCCTTGTGACACGTTACAAAATGTTTGTGAGATGTTTTAATGTGCACTTGTAGGAAGGATACACCTTAGGAGAGTTTTTCAGCAAAAGCTGAAAAAACAAAGCAGATCAAAACCAAATAAAAACTCCTTGGTGCACTGCAAGTGATTTATTCCACTACTTCATCCTGAGATTCATACAAAGCTGAGTTTTGTGTAGCAAATATCACTATTTCATAAGGTATGGTTCTAATTGTCCATGAAAGCATTGAATGTAGCGTAAGAATAATTTATTTGCTTTTAGATGTGTATTTTAGGTCACTAAAGACACCTATGAGCACAAGCTTATAAATAGCAAATGATAAAAATGAATGCAGAGATAAATTTAACATCTATTATCAGCAGATTAGAGCACTGTACTTTCAGCATTATCAGTTAAAAGAATAATTATGGAGTTATCATAAGGACATTTGTTTATTTTAAATATCTTCCAGATATGGATAAAAGAGAAAAAAATGGACTTTGAATGAGCATGAGGTAACAGCTGAAGACTGATATTAGGGAATCAATGTTGAAACGTTGTTTTTTCCTTAGAAAAGAAGCCTACAGAAAGGGAACAATCACACTTTTCTACAGGTACAACAGAGAATGGTGCTCAGATTTTTAACATAATTAGGTTGAACAATCCTGCAATAGTTCTATCTGCATGGAAACGGAACATGCTGTCCTCTCTCCTTCCACTGAGAGGAAAAAATGGATGCATGTGAAAAACAGACACTGAACAATGAGAGTGAAGCATAAATTGGGGGAACACATTAGGAAACTGGACAGAAGCATGCAAAAAAATTAATTAAGGCAGAAAAATAACAACATACAAGACAGTCACACATGCCAAGCTTGGGCTGGAATTTTCAAACACCGTTCATTTCCACAGAAAAAACTTCCAGCAGCTTGGTGGGAATGTAACAATCCAAAGTGGACACAGAGTCCCTAAACCAAACTGTGACAGGATGTGGAAGTCACACAGCACCACTGAGGCCTCACCTGATCCAGCACGATGATCTCATCTGCATCCACCACCGTGGACAACCTGTGCGCGATGAAAATCGACGTGCGGTGCTTCACCATGGCCCTCATGGCTTTGAGGATGTTCTGCAAGATTGGAACACACACAGACTCTTACATGCTTCTGAGTGAAATGAGGAGAAATAAAATGCTGCTGGAAATATGCAAATCACTGTAAATAAGTTTTGAAAATCACCTCTGGTATTGCTACAGCTTCCCAATAACAAACAGCCATGAGTGTGTACAGGAGAAACAGAAGAGTCTCAAACATGAAAAATCTGTGGTTTTGCTAAAGCCTCAAACTAAAAAAAATAAAGCTTGTATGCACAGAAAAACACAGCTATCCCAAGGGACAAAGGAAGAGACGTGTCATTTCATTTCAGGAAAAACTTCCCCATGGAGCCATGCTACACAAGCAGCAAACAGCAGTAAAAGCATTTGAAAATAAGAACTCCTCGTGGTTGTAATATTAATGCTTTCCCATGATTGTTAAAGGAAAAAACCTCTCTCAGTATTATGCCAGTGTGGAGCAAAGGCAGAGCAATTCTGGGAATTATCTGTCTATCCAGTGCCTCCTTTGTGAGCTCTATGCCACCTTCCAAACCACATCCCCCTGCAAGGAGCACTGACCAGGAATTTGTGCCCTCACTACTGAAAGTGAAGTGTCCACTGTATTTCCCTGAAATCTTTTGTCAGAAAACATTTCCATTCCCGGGCATACGCTTGTGGAAAAGCCTCATTTTCATTTGCTGTCTTCTAAGTGCATTTCTACTCTGAAACTTTCTGCTTTGCTTATGACTCTTGCACAGATACAGCAAAACAAGAGGGGAAAAATCTGAGAACTGAGTGTGATATGGACATTTCTGGCCCATGAGGAAGCTGCGCTACATTTCAGTGCTGTGCTGTATGGATGTACAGTTCATCCTCTGGATTCTCTGCATCTGGAAAATGAAAGTAATGTAGTGATTACAGGTCAATAAATTCACTCAATAATCTGCATAAGTGAACAGAGCCGTAGCTTAGCTCATTTTTGATGACATTAGTTTGGGAAATTACTGCTGGTGCTGAGAGTTTGGTGCTTAAGCAAAGATGTTGTTAGAAAGGCTGATGCAGCTCTTGTCACAGTGTCACCACATCCACGTCCCAGCCCTTGCTGAGGAATGAACACAAATGAACACCAGCACTGCAGTCACACCTGCCCCACCTGCATCTACTGCACAACAAACAAGGGTTTGTTCTGCATTATGTCCCAATTATTTAGAAGGCTTTTGATGGATGCTAGAGGGCATCTAAACACCTTCTGAAGGGGACAAGCTTCACACTCCACAGCCACCTGCACCAGCTTCAAGGGAAGAATTTGTGAAGGTGAATGAGACTTCCAGAGTGGAAACAGAAAATATGCCAGAGACAGCTGATATCCCTCACTATCTCCAGGTAGATCAACTGAGCATCTCTGCTCTGCTCTTTAGGACAACAGCTTGGACACAGCATCTCTTAATAATACTGAGAAAACACTTGGAAAAGAACAGAATTCTGAGAGGAAAAGGACATGGAAAAGCATCAGAATCAAACATCATTGCATCACTTAAATTTTAGAATTTTTTACCCAAATTTACCTCTTCTGTAATTGAATCTAAAGATGATGTGGCTTCATCATAGAGAAAAATAAGTGGCTCCTTTAACATTGCTCTAGCAATTGCAACTCTTTGCTTTTCTCCTCCTGAATGAGGGGGAAAGAGGGAAAAAAAAGAAAATTATTAAGTTACAATTATGATAGTCTAAATTCAACAGCAGACAATGACTTTTGAGGGTTGGTTGTTGGTTTTTTCCCTTTTTTTCATAGACATCATAGTCACTGCTGACAAATGTCTGACATGTTACATAAGATAGCACACAAGTTCCTGCTCCCTGGTAAATTTAGTGATTCAAGATTACTCATCCTTTTGCAAAAGGGCAGAGAACTATTTTGTATCTGCTCCAAGGCAAGTCTGACACAGGTGAGTAACAATGGTGTACACTTACTCACTCTGTACACTTGGGAGTAGGAGCCCATTTACCTGGCCTAAGCTCTGTTCCATCCAATAACTCTGCACACACAAATCCAGTTTTTTCTCACCATTGCTCTGTCCACATCTGCTCTATTGGATTTCAGGCATCTTGCTCACACATTGTGTCTTTCAGGTCTCTCCTTGACATTCATCCAACTTTGCACTCCATAATGGCAAATTTCACTCCAGAATGGTTAATATTGTACAGAAAACCACTTCAGCCTGCAATCTACAGCCTGGTGCTTTCTGATATAACCCAGTTTCTGACTGCTTTCCTTCCTAAACTATTCTCACAGCCAACATCTACTCAAGAATAACTCAGGGCACCTTTTACAGACAGGGAAACAGGTGCATTTGAGAACTTCAAATCTGCTAAACATTTGGTACGCGATGCAAACACGTCACTTTTGTGCACTTGTCCTCCTTTGTTTCATTCAAGACTTCAAAACATTCCATTTAATACTATTATATTCTTGTTAATATTCCATTCCTATCAGGAGAGAACATGCTTTCCTAAACCATTTAAAAGGCTGGTGGTAATGCTGCAGTGCACATTTTAAACTGTCTTTGGCAGAATCCAGGAGCAATTAGAACTGTATGATTTACTCAGCCTGTTTTAGTGTGCTCTCCCTCCCTCCCCTGTACAGCATCTTCAGAACTCACAGCTTGGCAATTTCCATGTTTGACAGACATATTTCAGTACCCAGATCCCTCATATCTGCCTCATGTTGTTCCCATTCCCACTCAGGGCAGCAGCACAGCAACTGTGCCATTCACAAAGTCAGGGATTTGGGGCTGCTGCAGCTCTGCCTCTTACACATCTATTAGACAACACTGATGTGGGTTCTACTTGCAACAACCCAAACATTTTGTTTTTCATTCTTTATTCTTGCTGAATCAATCCTTGAGAACAATAAGAACTGCACAAAATGCTACATCACCATTTAAATTGGCAAATCTGTCATTGCAGCTAAAATCTTGTTTTTCCATAGTGCACATTAACTCCTGGATTTTAAAGAGAACCACTTCAATTCACACAGCTTTTATCACCCTATTCCTGCCACAAAAATAACAGAACAAATCAGGACTTTGTGTTTCCTTAGACACGAAGAAGCCTCATCCAACTTAAAAAAACCCCACAGACTGATTCTGAAATGAATCCAATATATATCTTTATAAGAATTTAGGGAGCCAATCTACTATTGAGAGAACTATGGATTCCAATTAGCAATAGCTCGTTATAGAGCCACTGAAGGAACTCAGAGCCTTGCATTTGATATCTCCAGTCCTTTGAACAAGGACACCGTTTCTGAGAGCATTGGCCTGAGACTCCTGGCTGCACACATTCCTGAAGCTTGTCTACTGCTGGTATTTGTCAGTACTCACCTAATTGTTGAAAATAAGAAACTGAAGCTGTTCTTTCAGTGGCACATGCCCACTCAAGAGCACCAAAGAACTCCACTGTCTTTCTCCTGAGTATTTTACATATTCTTTCTTCTTTAAATACAAACAAAGCAGGAAAAGAACACAATTCCCTTCCCTTTCTCAACACCACCTTTGTGGAAGCACTGGCAGGTGGGTGTTTATGACCATCCCAGTGGCAGCACAGACTGAAGGATGGAGGAAAGGCAGAAGCCATTTTCAGAAAGGCTCCGTTACAGGAGTCTCAAGGTCAGAAGGAAACTCCAGCATATCCACACACAGTGCTCCAGACTCAGAAAAGGACACAGAATCAAGCAGGATGGAAAAGCCTCACAGGACCATGGAGCCCAACTGTCCCCCCAGCCACCACTGCCCCATGTTCCCAAGTGCCACATCCACATGGCTGTTAAATCCCTCCAGCATGAGGAGTCATCACTGCCCCGAGCAGCCTGATCAAACCTCTGGGTGAAGGAATTTTTCCTAAAATCCAGTCTAAACCTCAGCATAAGGTTAAGGCTTTGAGCAACCAGGTCTAGTGAAAGATGCCCCTGCTTGCAGCAGGAGGTTGGTTTAGATGGTTTTTAGAAAGTTCCAACTGAAACTATTCTATTCTTCTATAAACACCAAGACATTTCAAACCTATTGTCAGTCAAATCCTCTTTCTAGCAATTACTAGTGTGGGGAGACAGGCACACAAGACAAATCTCTCATTGTTAGCACGATTCTCTTCAGTTCTGCCAGTACCTATTTAGCACCTTCTATTCCCTCACCCAGATCTGTGCTTCACATATTTTATTTCCCTTCTAGGTCTCTGCATAATCCCCTTCTGCAGCATGCACATTTTCTCCTGCATGCACATTCTGGGTACAGGCTGTACCCTCTGATCCCCTGTTTCAAAGGCACCAGGACTCCTGACTGCAGCAGCTACAGAGAAAGAAATCCCCCTCAAAGCTGTCTCTGCAACAGGCAGCACCTCTGTATCCCTCAGCACGAGCAGGGCCCAAAGCACACAAAGTTCCCAATTCTAGTCCACTACCCAAAGAGATAATGAGAGAGATAATTATTACTTAGATGCACCTCCAGCCTCACTTATAATCCCATCTAACACTATCCCCTGAAAATACATTCCTCCGAATATCTTGCAGGCTACAGCTGCCTTAAACTGCAGACCTTCATATTAATATTTAGCCTTTACAGGTAGATATTTTGGGCTCCTCTCTACAAGGACATTGAGGGGCTGGAGCGTGTCCAGAGATGGGAACAGAGCTGGGGAAGGGTCTGGAACAGAAGTCTTATGAGGAGCAGCTGAGGGAACTGGGGAGGCTCAGTCTGGAGAAAAGGAGGCTCAGGTGGGACCTTCTGGCTCTGCACAGCTCCTGACAGGAGGGGGCAGCCAGGTGGGGATCAGACTGTCCTCTAGGGAACAGGGACAGGATGAGAGGAAATGACCTCAATCTGTTCCACGGGTGGTTCAGGTTGGATGACAGGAAAGATTTCTTCACTGAAGGGTCATGCATTGGGACACTGCCCAGAGCAGTGGTGGAGTCACCATCCCTGGAAGTGTTCCAAAAAGGAGTGGATGTGGCACTTGGTGATGTGGTTTAGTGGGCATGGTGGGATTTAGTCAAAGATTGGACTCGATCTTGGAGATCTTCTCCCACCTTAATGATTCTGTGTTGATGTTGGAGTCCAGGATATCCCTCTGGCCGCCCTGGAGGGTCTGGGATCTGTACAGGGGGGTCAGTTAGACCCACACAGATCCCAGGAGGACACTGACTCTGATTCCTGTCCATGGGAGTGAACACTCACATGCAGGAAGAATCACAAATCCTAAGAATTTAAAATTAGTAACTGATTTATTATAGAATATAAATACAGAAATTAGGATTCTTAGTATATGGGGCTGAAGAGACAAGATGGAGGAATTGGGGAGTGGCCCCTGTGCTCCTTGTTCTTGCTCTCGTCCCCCATCTTGTGCTGAGTTGGGTTTTAGAGATTGACTTAGAGTAGAACTGAATGTTAGCATAGGTAGTAGGTATTGGTAGAATTTTGTAAATAAAAAATACGTCTCGCACAGTGTTTGGGTCAGGGGTACTGTACATAAGGTGTGGGGCTCTCTGATCCGCCCCAGTCCCCCGCGTGTCCTGCTCTGCTGGGGACGCCTTGCAAAGCTGGACAAGAACTGAGAGATAATTAAGAATAAACAGCCTTGATAACACGAACTGCTGGACTCAACTTGTCGTCTCTGGCTTCAGTGTGAAACACCCAGGGCGAAGAGAAGACTGAAAACCTGATTACCTCGGGGAACAGCAACCCAGAGGAAACTCCCAGGGAACAGCAACCTTGAGGGAACCCTTATTACCCTGGGAAACAGCAACCCCAAGGAGAATCTCAGGGAAACAATAACCCTGAGATGTTATAAGCTAAATAAGATAAAAGCACACCTGAGTACTACACTCTGCACAAAACTCCAAGGCAGCAGAGGGGAGACAAAGCAGCTGGGAGCCCACCTGAGAGCTTGAGGCCTCTCTCCCCGACCTGGGTGTTGTAGCCGTTGGGCATCCTGAGGATGGCGTCGTGGATGCCGGCCAGGCGCGCCGCCGCGTGCACCGCCTCCGCCGAGGCGCCCGTGTTCCCGTACTGCAGGTTGTAGTAGATGGTGTTGTGGAACAGAACAGCATCCTGCACGTGTGGGAAGCACATGGCTGATAAGAAACCATGAACAGCAGCTTCCAAACTGCCCCCAGCCCGTGGAGAACATCAATATAGAATGGTTTGTGTTTTTCTTTACGAAGCCTGAAGGTAGAAGTGTTTGGGGAGATTTCTTTTCCCAAAAAAGGGACTAATATATTTTGTGTCCTAAATATGTATGTCATGCATACTTGCATCACTTTGCTAACTCATTACGGGTGGTAATCAACTATAAAGCTAAATCACTTAAAGCTGGAGGCAGTTTCTCATGGGGAGGTTTAAACACATTTCAGAAATTGGATCTATATGATGATGCATATAAAAACATAATATTTCCTGGGGGGGAAAAAGTCTAGTTTCTTTGAAAGTCACCATGAAACACCACTGCATTAGGACTGGCCTTCACTGAACCAGTGCCAAGTACTGGGAATTACTGTCACAATAGACCAGAATTACTGTTACAATGGACTGTCTGGGGAGAAGGAAACGTGGAATACCTGAGGTACAACTCCTATTGCCTTCCTCAGACTTTCCAAACTGACATCTTGGATATTCTGTCCAGCAACATAAATATTTCCTTTCTGAGGTTCATAGAAACGAAATAATAACCTCACAATGGTGCTTTTCCTGGAATTGAAAAGAACTGAAGTTAATGTTACATCCTGGTTTGCCATTTACAATCTCCAATCGGAACTGATGTACAAACAAAATTAATAAAAAGCAAACAAAAGCAGCGCAACATTTGAGAAACTAAATTCTGCATTGATTGGCATATTTAGTCCATTTACCCACCCTGACCCACTACCTCCTACAATGGCCACTTTCTTCCCTGCAGGGACTTCAAAGGACGCTCCAGCAAGGACTTTCTGCCCCTCCAGGTATTCAAAGTGCACATTGTCAAAGGCAATGGAAGCAGTCTGGGGGGTGATCTGCAGGGGTGGAGCCAGCTCTTTGTCCTATGAAAAGAAGAGTTCCACTTTATCTGCTGCCCTGAAATTATCTCCAGCACTTGAACAAGCTCAACAGTCCCTTTCCCACCTCAGAAAAAAGGCAAGCAGACACTCCAGCTCAGATATGTGGAAAATAACCATAATTTGCTGCACAAGTGACATTGGTTTGCTCCTCCTTTTCCCCAAAGGAGGTAAAAATTCCTGCTGTAAACACTCTGCCTCATAACTTCTTTTGCAATATATTCTGCATCATTAATTACCAATAAAAATTTAAGCACGAGGCATGAATACTTAAATAAAAAATCTCAATATAAACACAGCTTCCATTAAGCATTTTTTGCTTCTCTACAAGAAAAAAAAAAAATCAACTGCTATTGCAGTGACTGCACTTAAAAGGAGGCAGCAATCTCACACACAACAACTCTTTCATGAATGGAAATTAAACCTGCAAGATCAGAACATGGTGAAACGATGGCATTGCCACAAACAGCCCTGTTAAATGCCCTTTAGGAAATGACTTTAGGAAAATAAGCTACTACTTACTTTAATTTTGGTATCTACACTGAGAAGTGTAAACAAGGTATTCATATCTATCAGTGCTTGTCTTGTCTCTCTGTACACTGTTCCCAGGAAGTTCAGGGGCAGAGAAAGCTGGAACAGCAATCCATTCACCATCACCAGATCTCCAACAGAAAGGCTGCCTTAAGACAAAAGAGGGTGAGAGAATAAAGAGACTTGAAGGATTTTTCCTTTTAGGATGCACCAAAGGAAAGAATCAAATCCATCAAACGTAATTTCTTTTATCCTATTTCTAAACCCAGATGTTTAAATAGCAAACAAAACCCCAGAACCCATTCCCAGATTTTATACAGAGGTGCCTGATGGTAACGTTTGTGTGGATTTTAAAAAGATGTAATAGCACTGGCAAATAAAGCAAGCACCATATACAACAACAGATTGTAAAATCCACAGAGAGGCCTAAGAAAGTTAAAGGGGGAGGAAATAATATATGGAAGCACAAATCAGGAAAGACAATCTTAAGTACAATTACAGACAAATCCAAATGATAGAATTTGTCATGATCAAGAGAGAGCTTTCATACTCTGTGTACCACAGAGCTGCTAAAGCACACTGAGAACCTCTGGGCAGCTCAGTATCAAACAGGCTGATCAAGGGAAAACTCAGGGTGTCGCAGCAGCTAAAGGTAAGTGGCAGGTCAGTTCAGCTGAAATAGGCCCAGAAAGATGATTTAAAGCCATATTTATACATCCTGCTTCAAGCTATTCTAAACCTTCCTACGAACAGCCATAAACTGCACCTACTGACTGATCTGTTCAGAGTAACCCTTCCCTGCCCTGGCATCTTTAAAAAGGGCAAAGCAGATGCAAGAGAGCACATGGTATAAAGGTCTGCCCTTCAAACACTTCTGGATGTTAACAGTCTTTAAAGCATCATTATTTTTACTCTAAACCCACCTTGCTTTAGCAGAGCTATCCCAATTCTGTATTTGAAGCTTGCACTGTGTCTTCCTAATCAAGCAGGCTTTACTTTATGTAGTAAATTAGACAAGTATAGAAGAGATGGAAGCAATTCTTTTAATAATGTGCCCTTATTAATGTAAGGAAAGTGAATTATTGGTAACAAAACTACTGGAGACAAAGCACAGGGGTCTATATACACTGAGTCTTGCCAACATGGGAAGGGAGAAGGGCAAAAAGAAAGGATCTTTGTAGAATGTCCACAGAAATATTTTTATCTATAAAAGTGTCTTTTAAAAACCTTCAAGAAAAACTTCCTGAAGTGACATTTTCTTGGGATCTTTCTTTAACTGCTAAACTTTTATAATGTTTTTGGTAAAATCATAGTATGATTGAGAGTCACTGAGAAAGAGATATAATGGAATTAATAATACTCCAAGAAGCAGAAACAGAGACAAAACTTAAGCAAAAAACTCTCAACCAAAATGAACTCTCACATCATTCCTCAGTTAATTAAAACTAACACCTCTGCTATGGATGAACTGAGGTAAAGGAGGCTCATTTCAGGCTTACAGACAGGTGAGTTACCTGCAACAATGCCCTGGCTGGCCAGCACCATGATGGCTGTTAAACCCACACTGAAAATAGCGCTCTGGCCAAAGTTGAGGAGAGCTAAAGTAGAGGTAGTCTTCAGAGAGGCATTTTCATAGATCTTCAGGAACTCATCATACCGTTGGGCTTCGTATTTTTCATTATTGAAATACTGCAATATAAACAAAAATGGTAAATGTGACAGTGACAAACCTGTTGGGCTGTTTAAGTGGCTGTGAAATTTAGTATGAACAGACTGAGTGCACTGACACACACACACAACTCCTCTCCAACAGCTCTAACAACTGAAGGAAAGAATCACAGAATCTCCTGAGTTGGAAGGGACCCACAAGGATCATCCAGTCCAGCTCCTGCCCAGGACACCCCAACAATCTCACCCTGTGCCTGGCAGTGCTGTCTAAACATTCCTGGAGCTCTGGCAGCCTCAGGGCTGTGCCCACTCCCTGGGAGTCTGTTCAGTGCCCCACCACCCTCTGGAGGAAGAACCTTTCCCCAATATCCAACCTAAACCTCCTCTTCAAGACTAAGTTTACTCTTTGCAGAAATTGCTGGTCAAGGTGATTCAGCCATGTAAGAAACTTCTCACTCTTTATTAACAAAGAGATTTTTTCCAGCCCCCACTAACAACCTTCCTGCTATTCTGTCAATGCCACGCACTACTCTTCAAATGAATAATGCTTAAAAATACTCTACTGCTCCAAATATGCAGCCCTTTAAAGATGAATCTTATGACTCACTTCCCTAAGGCTGACAGAAACAAGACAAAGAGCCTGGTAGTAAAGGCTGGCCTTACCTTCACAGTCTCATAATTCAGGAGCGAGTCAATGGCAGCGTTACCGGCGTCGTTGTCAGCTTTGTTCATTTCTATCCGAAACTTAGTCCTGGGAAAGGAAGGTTTGACCCAGTCACTGATGCCTTAGATTTTAGCTTTTATATTTTTCAGATCCTGCACTGCTTTAGTGTATAACTCTGAACTCCATTCTGAGTGTTGGTTAACTCTCTTCACATTTTGGTTGGACAGGACGGTTCCTCTAGGCCTGAAATCCAAGGACCCCCTCTGCCTCAGGCCCCAAAAAGTATCAACAAAAGTGAATTGTGGGGGCAAACTGGGGGAATGTGACTTCATTGCCTGAAGCTGTAATTGGAGGATTAACCCCTGATATGTAAATGGACCAAACTTTTAATTGTCTGAAATGTCATGACCACCATCCATCCTGGGTGTAGCCCTGGAGGCTTTTGACTGCCCAAGTGAAGGCCTTTAATAAATACCCACTTTATTCTCTTGATCTTGTCCAGCCTCTGAGCTAGGGAGCCACCCCAAGGCATCATCACAAGCTCGGGCTGAGGCAGCAGAGCAGCCTGAGGAAAGCGAGGGCAGGGCCTGCCTTACCTCCACTGTGTGACTCCTATCGTGAACGCTGCGTAGGCTCCCAGCGTCCCCAGGGTCACCAAAGCAAACTCAGCACCACATTTGTAATACTGGAAGATTTAAAATCAAAAAAAAAGAATCATCATCATTTTCAAAACTTCACTGTTGTCTCCAGCTAAGCTATCCTAATTTTAAGACAAGAAATGATGGTCCCTCCCAACACAATCCCTCCTCTGAACAGCTTAAGGCAAAATAAAGGCTTAAACTCAAAAGAAAAGCAGCAAGAAGGATTTAGATGAAAAGATTGGAGGCAATGACCAAGAACTGGTGTATCTAACACTGCAAAGTTATTTTTCACATTATAAAACATAAATGCTGCTGATGCTTGTGCTGTTTTCACGAGTAAGTATTTGTTTCCATGCTTTTTCAGTGGATTTTGGAAGAAAGCTGGAGACTGTAGAAGAAGAAATAAATGGCCTTGAAAAACAACTTAGGAAGCATTTTCTGTACTTCAAGGCACATCAGGAGAGAAAAGCCCTAAGGAGAGTTGGCTGACAGCCAGCCTGGTCTGCAACTTCCACGGGTTAGAAAATGTAACCCAACCTCAACAGGCATTTCACTGTTCCATTCAAACTTGATTAAGTCCTTCTGAAAAGGGCAGTACACAGAACAAGATTTTGTTTTCAATTTAGTCTGAGATACATTATCAAGATTGAGATTTCTGCACCCAAATAATACCCAAAGATCCTGACTTCAAAGACAGAAAGTGTAATTCATTTTATAGAAGTTTAAATTTTAGGGTATTAAGCTTAAAACCTGCCAGGAGAAGCCTATTTTCCAATAGCTAATTTTCACTTTTAAGTTCTGGATAAGTCCAGATCAGTATTCAGGAAAGAGCCAATAATCACTCCCTCCCCTATCCTGAATACACTAAACCACAACATTTTTATTCTGTTTCCTCACTGTTCACCTGGGTATATTTGACACTTGTGTGCACAGTTCCCTTTTCTAATTTCATTTTTCCAACAATTCTGAAGAAAAACATTAAAAACTGTCCACATAAAAGCAACTGGCTGAAGAGAAGCTTTAAATGTAAAAATAATTTCAAATAAGCTTATTTAAAGCAACTGATATTTGAAAACTATGGATTGTTCTCTTTTACAGGAGTTGCTACCACCTTGTAAATTCAATTATTATTATTAATACTCAGTAGACTTTGGTAAGAGCATCATTCCTAAATGAGACAATTCCAATGATGACTAAACCACACTTACCAGGATTCCACTGACCAGAGCCACTTCAAACATTGTGGGTCCCAGGTTGAACACCAAAGCACTGAGAACAAAGCTGATGCCCCTGGTGCCTCTGTCGATGGTTTTTGACAGTGCTCCTGTTTGCCTGCTCAGATGGAAGGCCAGATCCAGGTTGTGAAGGTGCAGGAAAACATTCTTGGCAATCCTCCTGATTGAATTTTGAGCTACCTTCCCAAATACTGCATTTCTCGCTTCATTAAATAACGCTGCCCCAGCTCTTGAGATACCATCTAAAAAGGGATGAAAAAGTTTACAAAATGAAAATAATTATATTTTCAACTTCCCTTCATGCATGAAATTACACTAGACTCATTCTTTATATATTTTCAACAATTTTAGTTCAAAGGTAATTTATACTTAATTGGCCCAAGCTTTATGCAATTTTTCATTTATAAACCATTGTGCACGCATTTAAATCAGTTTCTTTTGCAGCTGGTTATAAGAAAGGGCAGGATTTATAATCAAGAATAATTTCTATGAGCATTATTTCCTTTTTTAATTGGAATACCAGAAGCAAGGTCAGAGAACATTGGGAACAGACATCAACACAGAGTAACTATGAAATAGAGCACTCTGAGGGCCAGAGCCCCTCTGCTCTGGGGCTCTGGCAGAGCTGGGGGGGACACGGCAGGGCCGGGAGGGGGACACGGCAGGGCCGGGAGGGGGACACGGCAGGGCCGGGAGGGGGACACGGCAGGGCCGGGAGGGGGACACGGCAGGGCCGGGAGGGGGACACGGCAGGGCCGGGAGGGGGACACGGCAGGGCCGGGAGGGGGACACGGCAGGGCCGGGAGGGGGACACGGCAGGGCCGGGAGGGGGACACGGCAGGGCCGGGAGGGGGACACGGCAGGGCCGGGAGGGGGACACGGCAGGGCCGGGAGGGGGACACGGCAGGGCCGGGAGGGGGACACGGCAGGGCCGGGAGGGGGACATGGCAGGGCCAGGAGGGGACACAGCAGGGCCGGGGAACACTCCAGGGATGTTCACATGGAGAAAGGGAGGCTCCAGAGAAACCCCAGACCCCCTTCAGGGCCTAAAGGGGCTCCAGGAGAGCTGCAGAGGGACTGTGGACAAGGGCTGGAGGGACAGGACACAGGGAATGGCTCCCACTGCCAGAGGGCAGGGCTGGATGGGAGATTGGGCAGGAATTGTTCCCTGGCAGGGTGGGCAGGCCCTGGCACAGGGTGCCCAGAGCAGCTGTGGCTGCCCCTGGATCCCTGGCAGTGCCCAAGGCCAGGCTGGACAGGGATCCCCCCTGGGACAGTGGGAGCTGTCCCTGCCCGTGGGTGACCTTTAAAGTCCCTTCCAGCCCAAACCACTCTGTGATTTTGGGATGCTCAGCAGAGCAGGAGCCCTGCTGAGCCCCTCCCTCCCTGCACACCCTGAACCCCCACCCCCATTTGGGAGTGACTCACAGCCCACGAGGACAGCGGTGGCCAGGGTGGCCGCGGTGCTTGGCGCGTCGCCGAGGTTGAGCACGTTCCCAGACACCTCGTTGAGACTGTCCACTGCATATTTAAACATGAAGGGAACCAATATATTCATGGCCTGAAAGCAGGAGCACACCAATTAGACCACTTGCATTAAAACTTGTTTGGAGCACAACTATTTATTTCTGAAACTGCTCTGCTTTTATATTTAGTCCTTCAGCACTCAGTGCAGGTGAGCTGGCTCTTTATTGCAAGCACAATGTTCTCCACTGTTAAATCCTTGCTGCTGGAACTGCAGGGTTACTTTGTCCCTCTCACTGTCTCCTTTTAAATATGGATTTCTACCCTCAACAAACTACATTGCAAAGGCCCTTGAAGTGAGGCTGAGCTCTCTCAAGACAGCATGGCAAGCCCAGGAAATGAATCAAGCAGCAGCCTCTGCATGGCACACAGTGTGCTACTAAATTGTGGCATCATTTGGAGCTGTTTGCTATTTGTGATGCTGACAGTATTCAGTGTAAGAAGCTCTGTTATACAGGAAACCACTCACCTGCACTTTGCTAACACCGGCTCACTGGGATGGGTTAGACCATTAAGCTTCCAGGAAGTCAAAGAAAATAAACCAACCCCTCCTTTGTCTGTTAACACTTCTCTAAAATTTAAATAATGCTTCCCATTTGCAAGATCACTCCAAACATGAATTTGGTACCAGCATTAACCCTGGGGTTTGGCACAGCAGCACAAAAGAGTCTGTACAGTGTGTAAGACACTACAAATTACTGTACAAAGATGAGTTTTCAAATAAGAAAGTCACATCCACCACCTATCACCCAGTGTGTCAACAGTGGCAGCCCCTCGAGATGTGAAACCCCAAACAAATGGATATGTAAACACACCAGAAGTTTTTCATTTGCACAACCATAGCACAAGAAAATATGGAAAATCTCACAGAAAACATAAAATTCCCAAGTCTTGTTAAGGCACCATTGTTACATTGCTTACTTAGACCAACCAGAAAGGCAATTTACAGACAAACGTCATAAAATTAATAGAATTTCTTAATTCAAACTCCTCCTAACTCTTAAGATTTGAAAATATGGACACAACTTTTTTAGCAGATGAGCAAATATTTTATGACCTACAATCTTACAATCACAGCAGATGTTTAAATACTTTACAGCAAGTTGACTTTGCTTAAAGTTGGGCTTTTTATTTTTTTAGTATTTGGAAAAAGCTTGTGGGTAGATGACAAATTATTTTACACGAGAAGAAACAAAAAACAGAAACCAGATTGATACAGATATTTCAGCTCTCTCCACCAAATGTTTTGGATACCCACTTAGATCTCAATTGTATTTAGAGACATCTGTCAGAGCTGAAAGCCCAGGGAAAAACTGTAAATTAGCTGGATAAAACCAGATTTTGAGAGAAAAGAGTGATAAAGTAACTCTTCAGTCCAAATTCAAGGGGGAAGACAGACTTTCAGAAGTTCCAATGACTGTCCCAGTATCTGATATTCCCAGTTTTAAAAATTATGGCAAATAGTGTAAGGTACAAATTTCACCAAGCAGAGTAACTGGAGTTTTGAAAATATTTTTTAAACTACAGATTTAAAGAAAAAAATGTAAATTGATTTTTTGAATCTATGCTTTTAATTTTTTTACACAGTGTTTTAGGCTAAAGATTTAAATGCAAGTGCGGAAGGAATTAATTTTCTCCTCTTCCCCCACATGTCCCCTCTGAAATACATTATAAGAAACACCTCGAAATTCTCAACACAGCATAATTTAGATAACTCCTGAGAGGAGATACGTGAGATCTGAGGGCACCTGGGTGAGGTTAGTGCTTGTTTGTCTTGACTGGAAAGAGAAAACAGCTGAAAGATCTGGTCCTGCTTCAAACATTCCTCTGGAACTCGTCCAGTGCAGCCTGAGAGTCCTTCAGCCACAGCTCCCCTTCAGTTGGGAGTTGTGGAAACCTCAAATCCTTCTCCCTCCCCCAGTATAACCAAACAACTCCACTCTGCCTTCAGAGATACTCAAACTCGATTTTGGGGAGGCATTTTGTTCTTAATAAAGATGAATCTACTGCCATGTGTGTTCCAGTGACAACCAACATGACAAAGTGCAGGTTTTCCTGGGAGAGACCTCTCAGGAGAAAATAAGAATATTGTGATGCAGATGGTCTTCATTTGCTGCAGATTCTCACAAATCTCTCTGCAGGGATTTTATTCCTCACTAGACTGTGATTCCTCACTACACTACAGGTAGTTTTGAAATAGAACTACAGATATATTTAAAGTCCATTTAAAGAAAAAAGACGTATTCTTTAAACTGCTGTTCTCCACTCACAATTAATTTAACTGGTAACAGCCTACAATTTTGCAGAAATGTCTTCTTTTACATCAATATAATTCTTCCCAATAGAGTTTTAAATGAAATTTAAAGCCTGGTCTCAGGTTATAGTTGTTCTGACTCCTGGAGGGTACAGCTTGAATAAGAACAAGGCAGCATGGTATTGCATTTCATTAGCAATCAAGACAGTCTGCTTTCCAGTAATTTAAAAAGAAAAAAGTTAATCTTACAAAGTTTATTGCAAGAGATGAGAGGCCATTATTAGAAACAGGCCTTTCCTACTCAATTTGTTAAGTCAATGAGACCACGTTCATAGTAATGGCAACAAAATTTCATCCTTCTGTATAAATTCACAGTTCTCTCTTTGTATTTGCTGGCACAGAACAAAAAGCTTTAAGCACACCTTGGCAGACCATGAAAATCTACCATGAAAAACAATTGTCTTACACAATATATCTGTACAGGCTTCCCTCCTCTGCCTAATGCCTGAAAGCTTGATAAAAATTCCCATTAAAAAGACTCAATATGAATTTGTACATTTTCTATTTCTGGGTTTGAATTAATAGCTTATCCTTGCTTGAATTTATTGGAAAGCAAATACAGCATCCCATGAAATCATCCCAACTCAATTGCCCACATTTAACAGCAGGTTGCCCTAGAATGAATCATGAGTAAATGAGTTTAAACATTTTTTTAATGACTGCACTGTTTTAAGCTGACAGTGCAATATCATCTTTATTCCCCCATGGGACTACACCACTTTTAAGGCAAACAGCCTTATCTTTCATTTTGCTCTTCCCAGCATTTTTGGTTTAATAAAGATGATGAATTCCTGACAGGCTGAGCCCCAACAAGATAAAACCAGTCCACAGCGATCTGTTCTTTTGCCAATAATTCAGTGAGAAACACTGGCATGAAGATGACTGAATTTATCCCTGGACCAATACAAACATACACACCCAAGAGCTCCATTTGTGGAGATACACACAGAAATCTCCATCCCTTGTGGGATGAAGAAGATCCAAAATGAGCTCCACATGAAGGAAGAAGCACCTGGCTTCATGGATCCTTCAAATTTAATGATGACCTGAACTACGCTTTTACCAGTAGGGAAAAAACCCAAACCGATTTTCAATATTTTTCACCTGAAACTCCTCGAAAAGCTAATGGTTTCTAAAGGTTTATTGTAATTATCTAACTCCATCTGAGCCCCCAGAAAGAGCTCAAACACCGAGATCACAGGAACATGCTTCACTGCTCAGATAGATATCGTTATCTTCACATGCAGGCAGAATTTGCAATTCAACCCTTGTGTCCTGCCTCCTTAGCCAGGCATTCCTGTTCTGAAACTTATGGAATTAGCAGTCAGTAGAAATGCAGAGAGTCTGAAAGAATTCTTTGGCTCATGAATAACTCATGCCTGGTCTGTGACCAGGAGGCCAAAACCCACTGCAGGCTGACAGAGGTGACAAGTGATTTTGTCATATTCATGTGTTCCATCCAGCTCCTGAACACTTTCTTCCTTGTGCCACAGAAGAAAAAGGGAAGAAACAGAAAAGTAAGGAAGCATTTGCTAAATATTCACCAGTAGAGAAGCCAAAAAAAGGGGGAGAACATTGAAAAAAACTCCAGATATGCAGAACCTGAGCAGGCTGAGCTACGTGTCTGAAAACGCTGTGTACTCCTCTCACCTGCCTTCCTCCTGCGTCCTTCAGATTGTGTACACACATCTAGATAGGCTATAAATATTTAAGGTAAAAATTTAAAGTGTGTCATAATAATACAACAAATCTTGCAAGGAAGAAAAGACCTCCCTAGCCCTGGAGCAGACTCCATCCTGTCATAAAAAGCCAAACTAACAGCTCGCTTTGAAGGCTCACAATACCACTGGCAGTTATGTGGAGACAAAAAAGGAACCAAAAATCACAATAATTTGTTCAATGACAGGCAACTGGGCCCCACAAAAGGCATCAAGACAGATTGTAACTGCAGGCTCTTCAGTGGCTGCACACAAACTGGCTTTTGTTTTGAAAGTGAATTTTTCTGAACTGGAAGATTTAAAGAGACAAATTATTTCTCAAGCAGCAGGACAAGGAGAAATGAACTCCAGCTGTTTTGTGGGTAAGTAACCAAATTAAACTGGGAGTGTATTCCTTACATTTTTCCCCTCTGGCTAAGAATTTCATAACCTACCTGTCTTCTGTGACTCTTTGGAGTTTTCAGAATAAAACTGAAGCCACCTTACAGCCTCTATTTTAACTGGAAACCTAATGTTGTAAATTCAGAGGTATAAAACCTGAAAATCTTTTGAAAACTCAAAAGGAATTGGCCAAAAGGCTTACAGAAGTGTTTCTTTTGGGGGAAGGTGACTTGCAGCAGCCATCATGACTACAGAGTTCTCTATGCAAATCCCCTCAGAACAGGGCCCTTTAGACAAAATCCACAATAAGGATGTAAATCCTTCAGACACAGAATTCACTTTGTTCCATACTGAACAAAGAAATCAGGCCAGGACTGCAGTGAGGAGAAAAACATGCTGGTGTTCCTGTGCTGACACAATAATATAGCAGAAAAACTTTAACAAACAGCTTGTGTGGTCTGTGGAGTGCACTGTAATTAACCTCACAAGCAACCAGAACAAAGGGCTCCCAAATGGGATAACGAGGAAACCACACACAATTACACACAGTCCAGGAAAGGCACAGGTAAACTACTTTGTACTGCATTTTCTCCAGCACAAAGTGACCTTTTCTGCCTTTTCTGTGCTCTGGAAGGGCAGCAGCTGTTCAGGGCTCAAAGATGTGACAGACCCACGACAGCTCTGGAATAAACTGCTGTACATCACTTGGACACACATACTTAGTATGTGTAAAGTATGAAGCAATTCAAGAAAAGTTCCTCCCAAAAAGGAAGACTGAGCACAGCTCTTAAGATGAGGGGTAACTCCTTAATTTGCAGTTATCCAACACAGCTTTGTAATGACAGAACAAAACAAAGAACAGTAGCAAAGGACAGCTAGAAGACATCCATGAAATTGTTCACCCCTGCCAGTTATAATATACATTTTCCATAGACAGCTTGCTGTGTATTTTCCCAAAGAAATCCTTGTTTGCCAAAACAAACATCCTCACAAAACACTTCTGCTTTCAACAAGCATCTCCTAAAACCTGGGCAAAGCTCAACAGGTTTTCTGCTTTTCTTCTGAGAGTCTGCTCTGGACATCAGGGCTTCTGGGCTGCCTTGTACAAATGTAAAGTGGGAAACTTAAGAGAACATTTAAGAGACCCAAATACCAAGTTACTTCCCCAGAGAGCAGTTCAACGATTTTCTGAAGGGGGAAACATCTCTCTCTCTCAGTAGAAATATAATAACTCCTTTTTATACCAAATACAGAGCTATTTGCAAGAGTCAAGGCATCCTGCTCATCAATTTTGTTTTCTTAACACCCTAGAAAGCTGCTTCAAACATTATTAAGACTTCTTAAAAGCAGGGTACAGTGTTGCCAGGATTAGAGGCTGGATTTACATTCTCCATCATATTCATGTAACACTACAAATTAGTGAATAGAGAAGTAGGGAGAAGAAGAGAAAAAAAGAACTTCAAGCATTTAAAAATTGCCTTCAGATTATTATTAACATTACTAATAAGAGTCTTTAAAAAGGAAGCGAGTTAGAATAATTTTCATATCCACCTGGTAGATCTACATCACAAAACCTCAAGGCATCTGCATTTTGAGCAGAGTTTCCCCCAGAGTTTTAAAATGCTGTGGGAAGCATTGCTGTGTGTTTTGCCCAGGCACACAAAAAGGGGGAAGCTCACTTGCACAGTCCAGCCATATTCTGCATTATCAGCAGCATCCTGAACTGCAGCACAACCCAAATATCTGCTGGAGACAGTCCCCACAAGTACCTGAGAGATAAAAACCTCTTGAGAAAGCACTGTAGACCAGCAATTCCTCTTCAGCCCACAGAAATGAGCACATTTCTCTCCCAAGCACTCCTCTTTTAACACCTACAGAGCTGAAATTTGTCTCTTCTCTCTTTTCATACCATGGCAATGGTGCTGAGTGCTAATATTAGCTTTATGTTTGGTTAAAATTGCTGTACTTAAAAGCAACCCAGCTGAGCTGTATGTCTCAATGGAATTCACAAAACTTCCTCCCAGTATTTTGCAATCAAATGTTTCTTTTTTTTTAATTTAAAGCAAAAGGAAGCTAACATTTGCCCTTCTGAACTATTTCTACAAGGTTTGCGCAGAATTTGAATTATATCCCTTTTTAATCTGCAGAATACTTTTGCATGACAATTTCTTCGAAAGAACAAATAAACACTAATGTTGTTGCAGGTAAGAATAGAAGATCCTTTCACATAACGAAATAAAAGAGCAATCCTCCATTTCATAATCAAAGACTACATGAAAAATCATTTGAATGAAAGCAGGGTTGTTAAATACAAAAGGTTATATACAGTTTCTCTTATACTGGGACACAAGAGGAGTCCCCAAAACAATTAATTCCTCTGTTATCTCATAGAGAAATATCAAGAGTGGAGCTCAAATCCCCTTTCCACAGCACAGCACAACCTGTGAACAGGCACCACCACACGGATCAGGTTCAGGGCTGAGAATGGGCACAGAGCCTTGAAGAAATCCTGTCTGACAGCACCACACAAGAGAGAAGAACAGTCTTTAACTCCCATTTTCTGTAATTTCTGAGGTAAATAATTAACCAGCAACGAAAAATCCTGGGATAAACAAATGGGATCAAGGGAAACAAAGATTCTGGTTGTCATCATCACCTCCCTAAACATGCACATGGGTATTACCTGCAGATACAACCTGTTCCAAAATCCAAGCTGTTATTCCTCATATACGCTCCCATGAAAAACCCACACATCTTAAGAATATAAAAGCCTTTAAATACTAGAAAAGAAAATGATTCCTTGTCCAGATGAACAGCAATTGTGGGAGCACAACAAATCCCTGTTCTTACCTTGGCACTTGCCAGGAAGCCCAGGGAGACGGCGACCCTGGCCCGCAGGTCCGGCCTGTCCTTGGGCCACACGTAGGACAGCATGGCCCGCAGGATCTTGCCAGCATCGATCTCCTTCAGCTGTGGGGAGGACAGACAAAGGCACTGCCTTACAAACACACCTTGGGAAGTAAAATAACTATAAATAAGAATGAATTTTATACACTCGGATCACTTCTGAAGTTTATTTGATAGGAAACGGACACTTGACGATGTCTGAGACTAGGACTGCCTATGAACATTTTTCAAGTTGGAAGTTTTTATGTTTATATCCATGACATGCTGTTATAAAATGTTCCATGTTCTCCAGAGTGCAGGTGTGGCTGGCTGCAACTTGAACATGGAAAGTCACAATTCCCCATCTTGAAACACTTGACAGAACAAACAAACTGACCCTTCTTTTTTATCTCCTCAAATTGCTGTGCAAAATTCAAGGGCTTGCTACTTCTTTTTTGGAAGATGTTTTAAAATAGCTTAGAAACAACAGGAGAGAAATGCAAAAATATTAATAAATTAACAAAATAACTGAAGCAAAAAGGAAGCCTGAACAGTCCACAATAAACCTAAAGAGTTTGGAGAACATTCCCTGACACTGGATAATCAGGCTTCACAAGGCAGAAGATCTAAATGGCCATATGCAGGCTTAAATGATTCTACCAATTTTAACTGAATTCTTAAAATAGGTTCTCCCCCAAATCTCAAATTTTGCTCAAAGTAAGAGCACAATCCATTTAACAAGACAGCTTGAAAAACATTACTTTTTCTGTTTGGGTTTATTTTAGGTTTTGCTTTGGGTTTATATTTCTGTTGTCGGGTTTGGTTGCTGTATTTTTTTACAGCAATGTAGGTTATTTTCCAGATGGATGGATGTCTGTCACTGACACTTCTGACTACCCCACTGAACTCTCATGCTAAATTATCTGCAGCTTAAACCACGTTTCCTAATTTGGAACAAGAGGATGTGTAGCAATACAGAGCACAAGTATCAATAACTCATTTTTCTGTGCTGGCTACATTGAGGTTAACTTTGAGGTAAAGACACGAGGGTTATCTAAGACAGAAAGGAGGGCAGCAAGGGCAGCTAATCTCTCCATTTCAGGCAATATTTTGTAGTGGGGAGGGGGGAAGGAAACAAAAAGTTGGTGCACACCTTTCAAAGATGACTCTTATGACAGAAAGCAGTAGGAAGGGGGAGTATTGTAATGAATCTTACTGTTTGAGGATAAACCAAATTAGTAAATAAATTCTCTGTTAAGGTCTGGGGTGAATAAGCAAGAAAGGAGAGGGCTGTTAAAAGGTAAAATTGCTGAGGCAACCAGGGAAGCAAATCCCATAAAGGTGAGCTTTTAAAAGCACCGGGAAATTCATCTCAGTTTTTCTAGTCACAGCTTCAAGCAAAACCAAGGCATTTTGTCCCCAGCTGCAAATGTATTGGAACATTACACAGAATAAGCACATTTCAAACTACTTTTAAAGAATGGATATATGGAAGATTTGTCAGTGGAGAGAGGATGCAAAAGTGCTTCTGTTGTGTGCTACCCACTTAAAAGATGGAGATATCTGCTGCAGCATATACACAAATCTTTCCATTTGAGCCAAGGATAAGCATAAAAAGCAGTTCAAACACGTGGAAAATATCTTTGATCACCACTTACAGGTTAAAAGGAAGTTAAAAAAAACTGGTACACATTAACACAAAAGATACAAAAGTGCAATCAGAGCAGTTCTAATTATATGTTGCTATTGGCTAGGCAGACTTTGCACAGAAAAGCTATTAAAAGGAACAAAATATACTGGCTGCAAACAAGGAATCTATTTCCTTTTTTCATGGCTCTGAACTGTGACAGAAGTAAATCCATTTAGAAAAAAGTCAGGAGGCAGCCACTCATTTGCCAAAGGCCTTGCAAAGGAACAAGAAGAAATATCAAAGGATGCAAAACACACATATTACATCAAAGTTTACCATGAAATAAATGTTAGTGTTGTACAGAAACATGAGTTAAAAATTGTTTAAATATGCAAGTGGCAACATTAAGAATTAAAATGAGCAATCTGTTCAATGGACTCAGGCCCTTTTTTGACTCTCTGAGGTACATAAAAAGGTTAAGAGATGAATTTATTTTACCTCCTTTTAAATGGCAGTAATCTTTTACATTTTCTTTCAAGGTCTATTTCTACAGAAATGCAAGGAATGGAAGGAGAAATATATAAATCAAATACAGCAGGGAGCAAAGAATGAAAGCCTTCTCCTCTTTTTGAATGCAGCACGTTTTTAAAACACACTATGCAATTCTGAAGATTATTTGCAAAAGAATGACCATTGACCAACTTCCTGTCCCTTCTACCCATCCCAGTCCAGGTTCTGGACCTTTTAAAATACCTAAAGAGGGGGAAAAAAAGAAGAAAGCCATAATTCCTCTTCACAATCTCCATGGTTATTGAACACTGCAAGCATTCACTGGGCTGACCCTGTCACTTGGTGGATAAAGCCTGTGCCAGGATGATGAGCTGTCAGAAGGGGGATGCAGAAAGTGCTAGTTTGACTTGAATTTAAGCTGTCACTGCTGATGAAGAGAGAAAGACACAGTTGTGGCTCCCTGTGTGCTCCCTCAGGGAGCTCTATCATCCCTTTTATTGTACCAGCACAAGTTTTTTTTCCCTCCATGAGGCTATTCTCCCAACCACCACCAAAAAAACCCCCAGAGCTGGTAAAGACCAGCTCTGATCTCAGCACTCTGCACAGCAGCCACTGCTGTAAGTAAAAGTTATTTTGGAATTTAAAAAAGTGTAAGTTTCTCTAGTAGTTACGTGTCAGATGAAGGTAATGTGCCCTTCACTCTGTGCTCATCTTTAGGATTCAGTTCTGTACCTGCAGAAGCTGCTATAAAAGGGACAATTTAAAATGTCACTCCCAAAGCCAGAATGAACAGCCTGGTTTGTCAGAAAAAATCTGCAATAGGGAAAGGTGTAAGAGAGCTGACAGGTATCTCACCTGCACTTCTCCTAAAAGTATAATCCATGGAAAAAAATGTGGTAAATGAGGTGCCAGTATTTTTACACACTGAATACAAGTGCATGTATACCTGAGATACAGCAACAGCACTTGGAGCAGCAGAATATTTCCTTCCCTTCAGTTTTGCTGAGAAATTCCTGGCAAACCCAATGTTATCCTGTTTTTTTCAACTCTTCACACATTTCACCTCTTTTACAGCTGGTTCTTGCTGCTTTATCCTGGACAGCTGGTATTTGTTTAGTTGGACAACAGCCTTAACTGACCATGTCCTGTATTAACCACGTTACAGCTGCATTTATTGGAATAAAGAAGTTAAGGGATTGATTTATACAGGAATAGCTGCAAGTAGTGGCTGAAGGGAGAATGCCAATGGAATTTTACACTGCCAGCAAATTTAAAAAAATATCATCTGGCATCAAAATTTTTGGATAACATATTGCTAGTGAGTTTTAGTGTTAAGCAACATCCAGCATCCCTCAAGGCTACTTGTGTTGTAGTAAACAGAACCTTCCATTTCCTTCCTGACCAGAGAAAAGCCTGGAATTTAAATATGTGAAACACAGAAGGAGATTCAGTTCGGTTTTGCCTGGGAAACCTCTGAAAAGAGCTTCTACCTGTTGCAAGGAGGGTCTTAAAATGAGTCTGAAGTTAATGTTACATGCAGAGACACTGGTACCACTGACTGGAGATGGCCAAATATTTTGTTTCCCCCTGTGCCTCATGCAGAAAAGATCACAGATGTTTACTGAAACAAGCTGGCTACACCTCAGGTTAGGAAATTCCCTCTTACTGTAAAACATACACCTCTCCTGACTTCTGCCTGACAAACAGGTCTGGATTCAATGAAGGGACAACTCGCAGATAAAAACTGAAGAGAAAATCCCAAGTTGACTCTTCAATTTCTTTACAACTGAGGCTGTAGGAGAGACATCCTCAGAACAGTTAAACCAGCAAAGCAGCCCTGAAAGACCTGGATTCTGAAACTGAAAAATCAGTTTGTCATCAGTGTGGTCTCCACTAATTTTAGGGAAGATTCCACCCAAGTTTGAACAAGTTATAACCATTCACACAGAATGATTCTGCAAAGACACAAAGCATCAGAAATAAGTGTGCCCAGGAAATGAGAAGATGCAAGTTCTGTACACTCCAGAGCTTTGATTTGGCAATTTTAATCACACAGTTGATACTGTCCTGTTTTAACCAAAAATTTGCCTCATTTTCTGATTGTAATCATTTGGTCTAATAAAAGATCCTGCTTCTCCTCATATACCATCATCATTATTTTAATGTGCTTCCTGCATAGAAATACAGTCAGAATGTACCACATGTATTACCATTAATTCCAAGTAAAAATACACCCAGTTTAATTGCTTCTCTCCCCTCCCATTTCAAGTGTGATTTTACCAACTGATGCAATAACCCACGAGCTGATTTCTGCTATCCTGTCTGCCAAGTCACAGGGAAATATCAGCCACAAACAAGATCAACAAACCAGGGAATGACAAGAAAACAGATTTTCCATCCAAAGAATCCAATCCAGCCAATTTTAAAGGAATGTGTAATAGTAAAATGGTATCTTTAATAAAATAAATAAGGCCCTTCAACACCATTATCACAAACATTTGGTGACTGAAGAGCTAGCAAGTCTACACTGACAATTTAACAGTATCAACTACAATATTTATATATCTACCAAGAGACTTTTGGACAAATTGTTGCTTGAGGTCTTCAGTTTTTAAGTTTAGTTTTTTTGAGGAAGCTGGTAACATTTTTTATTTAAAAAGCAATAATAATTGAGCAAGTTTTACCCCTTCCTTTGGATCTGTGTGAAGCCCTCCACCAGCATGGCCATGCCAACACATCCTCTTCTCTATCAGTTGCCACCTGGGCAGGATCTGTGTGAAAATGAAAAGTCAATTTGCAAGAATCTCAGGAAACAGGCACACGAAAGCCAACAGAAAGAACTACTGGCCTGTTTTGCCTCCCTCATCATCAAACAGTTTAAACTTGTTTTAATAAAAGATCTCACCTCGCTCTAAAAACCTTGCCTTGCTTAAGAAAACAATAATAAAAAAGGATATAATAATCCTAGCAGTAAAGAGTATGTTTCAGGCAGCCAGGAGGGAAAGAGAACAGATCCTTAAATATTGAAAATGAACTGAAGAACACAGAAAAAACCTGGAGGTTTTGGAAGATAACCATACTCAGGCACATTAACATGTAAAGTGGAACACATTTAAGCCATACTCTTTCCATGTATGTAAGAGTAACTTGACTTGAGGGTAAAATAAATAGATAAATCTGCTTCACACTTGTCTTTCCTACCAGGATGGGAATGGGCACAAGTTATCCCATTCCAGAGGCCCTGCTGCAATCCATGCAGAGGGGCAGCTTGGAGAAGAACCTGCCTGTTAAAAACAAATGCTCATTCCTCTTAGCATGTAGCTAAGATTCCCTGGAGAAAATTTCTGAATTTATTGATGCATGTAGATGTACTAAAAATCAACAACTCACTACCACCAGGTATTGTTTCAAATTCAAAGTGCCCTCCACAAAGAATGGACCTGTTAAAGATTTTTGGAAAAGAATTTGCTTTTTGTTTAAAATATTTGCTACATGTTGACAATTTCCAGGTTCAAGTTATGTAAATGCTCATTAGCAATCTTATTTTATGTATGTTTGTTGATAGCAGACCACAGGGTTTCCCAGATCAAAGTGTCATTTTTCACATTTTAAAGAAAAACATTATAAAAAACCAAACTAAGTAGATTTTGTACTTTGAAATCACAATGACCCTCAAAAGATTTTAGTCTTAAGTCTTAACTGCTTAAGTCAGTTATGAGTGGTAATTATCTTATAATTAAAAACAAAAAAGAAAAGCAAGACAAACACATTTCTCAGCTTCATTCAAACAAGTGCGTTACTCAGAAATATGTAATAATTCTTCCATGAACAGGAAAAATTGCATCTTCCTTGTGTTTGCACTGGTTTTAAGGCAAGCAGACCTCAGAGGAGGAAGAGCCTGACATCCTGGCACTCAATTATGAGAATATTCTACAACTTAAGCACAATTTTGAAGGAATAAAGCCCTACATAGTGAAGGAAAACTCAGCGTTTCCTACCTGGCTGTTCCTTATCTGGGTATTTTCTGTGCTTAATAAATCAATCTAAATATCAGCATGCAAACCCCACATTTTTAAGAACTCTTTTTTGAAGTTATTGTGTTATCATTAGTTTGCAGAGATTCAAAAAGACTTCAGAAATTAAGTTGCCATTTAACTTCAGAACTGTAAATAGTGAAATGAAAATAAATAAAAGTAACAGCAGTCAAAACTGAAAGATGCTCCAAGGGCTTAAGTTTCTCATAACTTGCAAGTTGGAAGAAGAATAATTTATACCCACCTCTGAATGCTCCAATAACGGCCTTGAGTAATTCCCTCCCAGACTGTGCCATGATCTTTGCCTGCAGATTGGTGGAATCTACAGAATAAAACAGGAGGGAAAAAAAAGAAGGAAAAAAAAAAAAAAAAAAGAAAAAAGAGAGAAATGAAAACAGAGTCATGCAGAACATGCACTTACATTCAGAGAATATTCATCCAGTTTATGTAAACAAGCATAACATGAAAAGAAGGCAGATGGCTTTGTTTTTTAACAACTGACCACAGAAAAAGAAAATTGGTGGGGAGCAGCTGTAAAATAAATTACATTCACACATCAGAAATGCTCAGTGACAATGAACTGAATTTCCCTTCCCTGAATCCCCACTCTCATCAGACTTTGTTTCTTCTGTACAACAAAAGCCCAGTTCTCCCTTTCCTCTCATTTTAATTTTCTCCTAGGTTGTCTTCTGAATTCTTTCAAATAGTCTTTTGTCCTGTTTCTCATTAAGAAATGTTATTTTTATGCTTATGGGTTCTGCCATTCCCAATTCCTCTTAGCTCAGCTCATGCCATGCTTGTCTCCAGAAGGCAAATCAAAGCTGCAGCTCCTGCCTGGGAAGCACTGGGACTACGAGGAAGCAGAGCAGGGCTGGCAACAAATTTTGGGTTATCAGGACACAATAGATTCAATATTCACAGATCCTTCAGTGCACCTTAACCTGCAACACACAGCTGGCACCAACTGCTCTACACGTTACCTTGCAAAGCAACCCATATTTTTATATTTCAAAGGACCAGAAAAGGTTAAAAGCACCATTTCTTTTCCTCAGAGGGACTGGCTGGCAGAGCTTCCCCACGGTGAAACACGGGGACCTCTCCTGGTGAGCACTGCCGGTGCCACATCAGCTGTGACACTCAATATTCCATCTCTCACTGCTCTGTTACAGCATTAACCACACACCTCACTCCACGGAACAACCACACCAGAGCACAAGAGCCAAAGAGCTGCTCAGCAGCCCATGGCAAAGGACAAACAGAAAAAAAAAAAAAAAAAAGAGAGAACTTGATCTTAAAAAAGGGTAATTTTACCAGCAGCATCATCATGTTTTATACCTTGCCTTAAACATCCTTTTCTTCCTAAGACATGTATCTCAAGTAATAATTTCATGAGTCATTTCAAAGAAAATTAAAATCATTTCTCCACAAGTCATCACATGGACCTGCTATTCCAAACATTTCTATTATATGACATTATATCCAGAGTGAACATCATAATTACACATTTTGCATTTAGTAGAGCTAACTGGTCTGGGTGAACCATCCTGATACTTCCAAGACCTGGGTGGCATTTCTAAAGCACTTCCTTGTAGATGCACTCAGAACTCGACAGCTTTTTCTCAGCACAGAGGATTCCATCTGAAGCAAGACACTTTCCACAGGAATGATGATGGTGTCATAAACAGAAAATATAATGGAAAAATGATGATGCTTCAGCAGTATTGCAAAGTAGCTAATTACTGTTTTCTAGAGTGCACCCACAGGACATCATAGAAATGTTTTATTAAAAATCCATCTCTTTTGACCTCAAAGTTCCCAGAGTTCACTTCTGGCTGAAATATGAAGCAAAACAACATCGCAGAAACAACTTCTACTAAAACACCAGCAGATTTGGTCTCAATTACTGCGTTAAATAGAGAGCCTGATTTCTTGACTGAAGCTATGAACTGTCATGGGGTTAAGACAGCAAAAGCATTAAAGGTTTTGCACGAGATACACAGAAAAACTTGTTCTTATTTTCAGCCTTGAGCCTGGAAGACTGGAGGGTTCAATCCTCTCTCAGGCTCCTGCTACAAAACAAATCTAAGCAAAGAAACAAAGAGTTAAACGAGGTGAACAATTTCCTTCACTGGTAATTGCTCTATCACAGTACTGACAGCAAACTGCCCAAATGAGAGGGGCTGAAGCCTTCCCTGCCACTCTCCACACATCCTGCAGGAAGACTCAGGACTCCACTTTCCCTCACCAGGGCTCCCTGGAGCTTTAGGACTACAAAGAAAAGCCATGCTTGAATCTAATCACAACACATAAAAGAAGAAGGTTATTGCTTTACAGAACCAGGAGCAAGTCCTGCTTATTTCAGAATTTAAGAAATAATGCAAGGAGCTCAAATTCTGGCATTTCCTAACTCCTGAATGCCTGACTCTGCACCATTATGTTCTTTTAATGTATTTTTGGATATGATTCTATAAACTCTAAAGGATGAAACAGATGTCTAGTACTGATTGCACATAAAAGTCATGTTGTTAAAGTGTCACGACTGTGGGTAGTAGTTTAAATACTACAAATGCAAACAAACAACAGGATTAAACACATTTGTGCAAGGTCAAACCCACACTTAGAAGTTTCTCTCTGGAATATGATACGTTGTGTTCCAGACATGATGCACTCCTCTCATGGGGATTTTTTTAAACTAACTGTAGCAGAAAAGATAACTGAAGGTGGGATTCAAGTTCCTCTGCAGCATTAAAGTCCCACAGTTAATTCTGCTGAGTTTACAAGGCAAGCAAAGAAATGATGAATAGGAACAAGTGGAGGAAAATGAGAGAAAAGGGTGAAAATATTCTGGTATAAAGATAGGCTAAATTGTCAACAGTATGAATAAATAAACTTAATGGAGCTACATTTAACAGTGGCCAATGTGCAATTTCTCTGGGCACTTGGATGGATGTGTCCAGAGCAAAAGAAGGGACCTTAAAGGTCATCCAAGTGTCACCCTCTGCCATGGGAGGGACACCTTCCACGACACCAGGCTGCTCCAAGCCCATCCAACGTGGCCTAGAACACTCCAAGGATGGGGCAATTTTACATATCCATTTTTATAGGCAGACACGTGGGACTGCTGCTCTGCTCAGCAGCAACGCCTCCCCTCTAGAAGGATTTTGAAAATTCAGGGAATTTCAAATAGCCCCTTCCAAAGCAGGTATTTGCCAGTGAGGATTGCTGCCACAGACTGTCCAACTGCACCTTCTGAGTCCCGAGGAGAGAATTTAGCAATGCACACAAACACATGAAATGTCTGGACAATAAACATCAGTGCCACCTTACAGAACGGACCAAGCTTCAAGTGAAAATAAAGAAATAAAAAGCCGAGGTAAAATATAAATAAATGTAACAAAAATACCTCAAACTTCTCTTGCAACCCTTTCCAGAGCAAGGGATATTATAAAGTTATGCAGAAGAATAAGCTCTTTATCACTGGCAGCTGGAAGGGCAAGATAATGGAAGGAAAGTCTCTATTTTGTACCGTTACAGTTACAATAATTTACACAGTCCTGCTTTCTACAACTGCCAAAGTTCTCCCCGAAAGAAACTCCTCAGTGTATTTCTTTGCTTATAAAGATGCCTAGCAAAATAATTATCCTTAGTTAAGGGCTTTTAGATCCTTCCAGTCAAAAGCTATTGTCTTTCCATTTAGCTAATTTAACTAATTTTTAGATTAATTTCATTTCTATATTTACATTGAATAGACTTTGCCATTGGTTTTATTTTGGATATAGGCAAACTTCTACCAAAAAAAAATGAAACCAAAACAAAAAACAAAGCCACAAATTTCCCAGGAAAAAAAATCCTCAAAAGCAATTGTAGAGTTACTCAGCAAAGTTTATCAAGCCAGGGTACCAGTTCTCTACTCAGCAGAGATCCTAAATTCCAAACACAAGTTTTGACATGATGAAGCCCTGCCTGCTCCAACCACAGGAGGGTGAACTGAAGGAGCTGTGGTTATGGAAATACAAACTGATCTCAATATCAAAAAATGAGGCCTGATCCCAGTTCCACAATATTTATGAAAGCTGGTTTCCTCCTCCAAAAATTCAGCTTTTTTCCTCTCCAGGATACAAATGTGATATGCCTTGGTATTTAGAAAAGCAAGACTCTAATCAAAACTACTGAAAAATATAAGTGTGAGGGGAAAAAAAGATTTGACTCTGTAATGCAACAGCACCGAAGCTACTGTATTTGACTCTCATGGTACTAAATGCCATAAAAAATATATGTATTTGTTTTATAATACAACTAGACTTACAATTAATTATAAGCTTTCCCCCAGCAGTGAGGAGCTCTGGTGTAACTGTGCCACAGCAGATGTGTCCCTCTGTAAAGTCCTTCCTGCCAGGACAACACATCTTCCTCTCTCAGCAAATTCAATGAAATGTTTGAAAAAACATGTCCCAAAATTTTGAAAGGCATTATAACCAAAGAGTCCAGAACACTTAAGTTTGAGCCTCCTGTTAAGAGTTTTTGTTTAATAAAATAAATGCTCGTGCATTTCACGAATTCTAATTTGCAGCCAAATAGGGCTTGACGCAAAAGTGAAAATTCATTACCAGACCATTAAAAAATGCATTAATTGACCACTTCTAAACACAAAAACGCCTAGAAACTAAAAAGCCAAAGAGATGAACACATATACATATCCCACAGATGTAGCATTAGCTTTCTAGTTCAGCAAATATAGTACAAATCCACATTTAGTGACACATGGCAATTAGAACTGATCAGCAGGGACTGGCATTCCTCACATGAAAATAAAGTCATTCAAAAGGAAAGCAGGAATATAATTAATACTATTCGTCACCATGATAACATTGCTGTTTGTTCCCTAACAGCTGAAATACGTCTCCAGGAACACCAGACAATACTGAGTATTCAGGTATATTTTAATGTATGCAAATACATGGGTAAAATATTTGATCTGCATCGACTTCAGCTCTCAGCCTCTTGCACAGGTTCCAAAATTAAAACCCCCCCAAATTTACCCTTTCAGTCCTGCTCATCTCATCTAATAACATAAAGTTAACTGTAGTCCCTGACAGAATTCTGTCTGTCAGGAAAAACTAATCAAGGTGAGTGACAAAGAAAAGTTACTTACAAACAGCAGTAATCTGAGGGGATTAAAAAAAGTTTATTACCAAAGAGAATTACAAACTGACAGTTTATGCAAGTTCATTCCCTCAGTCTTCGGGATCCACTTCCTTAAAATACTTTGAAAAACGCACGTGAATTACTGAAAGATGGTCTTTTGTTTGAGATAAAGTACTCAATATTTTACTTATAATAAAAAACAATTCACTTGGACATATCACAGCCTTCTATAGCTGACAGAAAGCATTCCAGCTCCAACTCCCTTCCCGCACATAGCGGCACAATTAGCTGCCAGGACAAGTTATTCACTATACACTCATTCCGCATCCGTTCAAAGACACAGGGGTTTCAATGCTTGTCCCCAAAGAGACCCCACGACACCCCTGGCCCCTCTGCAGAGTGTCCCCGCGGGTCCCGCCCTCCGGGAGCCTCCGGGAGCCTCCGGTCCCGCCCGCGTCCCCCGGGGCGGCGGGCGCCGATACCGGCAAGGCAAGGACGAACCGGGCGGTGCTCGCCGAGCCGGCGGAACAGCGCTGCGGGCACCGGCGCCCTCTGAGCCCCTCACCGCCCGCCCCTCAGCCCCCTCAGCCCCCGGCGCCCCCTCAGCCCTTCGCCCGCCCCAGCGCCCCCACACACCTGTGCGGCCCCCGGGGGGGCTCGGAAGCGTCGCCGCCCGCTCCCCACCGTCCCCCCGGAGAAGCAAGCGACGGCGGCGGCGGGCGGCGGGCGCAGCAGGGCCAGGGCGAGCAGCAGCCGCCGCTTGTGGGAGGCTGCGGCCGCCAGGCCCCGCGGTGCCCCCAGCACCGCCATCTTGCGAGGGCCGGGGCGCAGGGGATTGTGGGACGGCGGCGGACCCGCGGGAGGGCGGGGCGGGGCGGGGCGGGGAGGGTCCGGCAGACCTGAGGGGAAGGTGGCGGGTGGCGCCACGGCCGTGAAAGACTTCGGCTGCGCTCAGAGCCGTCCTGGCGGGCAGAGAGGGGATGCCCTGGGCCTCTCCCGGCACTGTGAGAGAGGGGCTGCTCTCCACCATGGTGTCCCGAGATGGGCAGTTTTGAGCTCCACCATAGCACTCTGCCACGGGCTGCCCTCGGCTCCACCATGGCGCCCAGAGAGGGGCAGCGCCTCAGCCCCGTCATGGCGCCCAGAGAGGCGCAGCCCTCAGCCTCACTGTGCCAGCCAGAGAAGCGCAGCCTTCAACCCTACCATGGTGCCCAATGCAAGGCAGCCCTCAGCTCCGCCCAGAGAGAGGCAACCCTCAGCCACACCTTGATGCCCAGAGAGAGGCAACCCTCAGTCCCACCATGGCGCCCAAAGACAGGCAGCCCTCAGTCCCACCATGGCGCCCAAAGACAGGCAGCCCTCAGTCCCACCATGGCGCCCAAAGACAGGCAGCCCTCAGTCCCACCATGGCGCCCAAAGACAGGCAGCCCTCAGTCCCACCATGGCGCCCAGAGAGGGGCAGCCCTCAGCCAAACCCTTGGACTCAGGGAGGAGCAGCCCTGAGTCCTGCCATTGCACTCTCAGAGGGGCTGCCCTGTGCCCCATCATGGAGGGGGATGAACAGACCCTATGGTGTCTCAAGAAGGGCTGCCCTGAGTGCCACCATGGCAATTCCCAGAGGAGCAGTGCACAGCTCCACCAAAGCACACAGTGAGAGGGGCTGCCCTCAGTCCCACAACAGCATCCAGAAAGGGGCTGCTCTCAGTCTTGCCATGGCCCCCTGAGGGAGACAGGCATGTCATAAATACAGGCACACCCCTGCCGAGCTGGGAATTAACCAAGGGCCAGAATGAACCAGGCCGTTCTGAGCCATGCCCCTCTCAGAAGGCTTTCTGTCTGATTGTACAGATAAAAGCCTTCTCTTTGAGGCACTGCACTGTTGGAATATGGGTGTCCTCAGCACAAACCGCACAGCTGCGCATCGCATGTTGGTCAGCAGCTCTGGCAGTGCTCCATACAGGCTGCTCCTTCCAAGCTGCCTGTAGCACTCCCACGCTTTGTCCTGGTGCAGCTGGACACTGACATTGCTGCAGACAAGGAAGAGGTGCTCGAGCTGGCACACAGTCCCTCTGGGTTTTGGGTCCCACACAGAGCAGCTGCCCAGTCAGTTTCCTTGCCTGGGGTGCAGAAAAGCTCTGGCCTGGAGCACCATGAGAGAGCACAGGCCAGAGGGGAAGGTGTAGATGGCACGTGGGATGATACATCTCTGCACAGACCTAATCCTGTATTCCACACCCTTCCCAGGGTTAAGTTCTGAGCTGCCTCAGAGGCCTCTTCCAGCCCACACAGCTCAACCATAGTTCCTTTGAGCCAGAATAATGCAGCAATAGTACGGTTCCTAATTAAACACCCACTTAGGAAGATAGAGCTGTGCCGTGGATTACATTTCCAATGGCCTATATACTCCCATGTGATCGGCATGCAGAGCTGTCAGAAGGCTGTAACTCTGTGTGGCATTTCTAATCACACAAAGATTGCTTCAAAGCTACCAGAGCTTGACTGCTGATGCTCTTGCCTTGAGGGAGAGTTGTAAGCTCATTTGCAGGGGAGAAAGACAGACAGACAGACAGAAAGGAAGAGGACAATTGGCTTAAAGTTGATTTTTAATGAGGCAGAATTTCTCTAGTCTGTGCTTTGATACGCAACTTTGCTCCTGACCAGGATCCACTTCAAATGACAGAGGTGACATTTTTCTGGCACTAATCTAATTCCTCATTGTAATTGCATTTGGCAGAGCTAGGTCTGAACAGTGCCGCCCCGTGGCATTGTTCAGAGGGATAAACAGGAATTCTGGGCTTCCATACACCTGCTTCCTTCCCTACGCTCTGCTCTGCATGGAAGTTTGACCAGGCAAAATGGGATAATCACAACTCTGGGATAGCCTGGACAGACAGACTGGCCAACACAGCAGCATCTTTTGAGTGATTTCAAATGTTTCTACAATTTTCCCACACGCACTGCTGCGATGGTTTCATGCACAGTGTTTGTGCACACACGGTGCTTTATGGATCGATCCAACATGCAGCACAGGCTCAGCCCTGTGAAATGTGTCCAGTGTTTTCACCATGTCAAGCTCTTTGGACATGTGTGACATGGAGCATCCTGCACATGGATAACAGAACCCTGTGCTGTGGATCTCACAGCTCCAATGCATCTAACAGAGACCTACAAATCACTTGGCAAACATTTATTGTCAAACCTCACAAGTCCTGCATCATCTCAGCCTTGTCATTGTTAGACAATGTACCATTTTATTTTTTCCACATGTAATATATTTGATAAGAGTATTCTCCTGCCAATTTTACTTTAGCTGCTCTTCCTTCTTTAACAACTCTCCCATGCTACTGGCTTTATTTCCTCCTGCTAATATTTCAGTCTTGTTTCCAGTTCTGATCTTCTCTTTCTCCTTTTGATACCACTTTACTTCTGTGACCCCAGATAATGATACCTGTACAAGGCACTGCACAAACCCTGAGAGACACCCGGGGTGAAAAGAGCCCACATTCCTGTAGTAGTTACAACCTCTATCCCAGAGTGACTGAACCAGGAGAACAGAGCTCATGATAGACACAGAAAGCCAACAGAGGAGTTTTATGAACTTACACTGTTTAAAGTAGCTCACCACAAAATAAATATCTATTTCTCTTCAGATTTAGCTGTGGAAGCAGAGGATCTCCTTGGAGACAGACAAATCAATGCCTGCTCCAGAGCTGGCACTCTGGAAAGATGACAGAAGAAACTCAGTTGAAGAAACAGAAGCTCTGGGAATGGAAATAACTCACCACATTTGTGAATAGAATCCTAAAAGATACCTAATCTGGCCTTTTTCCAGGACCTGTGTACACAACAAACCAGGGCTTGAGAACAAGGTCAGTGTACTGAATGAGAACATGTTAGTTTTTCAGGTAGAAAAGTTTACAGAAGCAGCTCAGCAACAGAAATACAATACTCATCTTGTGGAGGTGAAATAAAATTTTATTTAAGAGTTTCTTGAAGTTCTTAACTTCTTGCTCATTAAAGGTGCTTAATATGATTCTAGTGCTGTAATGAATTTCTCTTCTAGTGACAAGTACTTATTTCTTCCAGCTGTAAAAGCAGAGAACAATTTCATAAAGACTATTTATAGAAGTAAGATTTATAATGAATAACATTCTTATAAAATTGAAAGAATCAATACTGAATTCCACATAATCAGTATGCCAAAGGGAGAGTGAAACCTCTGTTCTGTATGAGAACATTGACAGTTCCAGCTGTGGCAGGCATCAGCCTAAAAGAAAGTCCCTCAGGGCTGTGGGAATCAAAATCAATCCAGGAGTCAAGTTAGAGGGGAAAAAAAGGTGTCAATATTCAAATATCATGTGGAATCAATGGTGCTGGAAGGGTATGAACACAAAGAGGGGAATGCTTCATGGAAGTATATGAAACAAGAGGGAAAATTAATGAGGAGAAAGTAATTCAAAGAAAATAAAAACAGAAAAACAGGACAAGGTTGGGGGCAGATAGAAGCCCTTGTTCAGAGGTGTAAAATACTTTTGGCAACTAGCATGTGTGCTGAAAGACACAGTGCTCTTTTGAAGGTAGCAACTCTTGCACTTATTCCTAGAAAAATATGAACTATTAATCCTCAGACCCTGCATTTAAGAACTGGGCACTGCACACACTTTGGAAATGCAGTGTGAAGTATATCTCACAGTCAATTAAATAAGTAGCATAAAAGAGTTGTATTTTAAATTGTGTTTAATTGTGTTACAAAAATGACACGTCCAGTTGTCTTCACTGAAGGGATCACCTGGACAGTGGTGGAGTTACCATCCCATGAAGTGTTCAAGAAACAGCTGAATGTGGCACATCAGCCCAGCACAGAGCAGAGGCATCCAGCCTTGCCCAGGTCACGGATTTACTGCCTGGGAGAAGATCAAACCTACAGGGAATCCTCAGCAGTTTGGGACTCTCTCATGTCCTGATCCCTTTGCCTTCTCCAGGTTTTGTTCCAGCCTCTGCTCTGGCTCACTGCAGATACACCAGGCCATGCTCGAGACTTTTTGGTTGTTACTGGTTGCTTTTCTTCTCCCTTTTCTTTCTCTTTCTCCCCTGCCAGTCCAGTCACCTCCCCTGAAGTGGCCCAGGTTGTTTTTCCTGCCAAGGGAACGAGGGCACACAGAGCCTTCTGTCCACAGAGCGCTCGCCTTGGCCCAGGCACAAGTGGGAGCTTTTCTTCCCTGCTGCTCAGGAGGCACCAATAATGAGGTGTTTGGCCATGGAAACCGGTAAGAGAAATGCACAATTTAAGGAAGATGTAGAAAATAAAATTGAAATGTTGGGAGGAAGGTGGAGGGAGAAACGAAGGAAGAGGCAGGGACAGATGTGGGGGCTTGGAGCCTGTTAGCAGCACAGCTGAATGGGGCCAGGAGAGCCTCCGAGGCTGTGACCCTGCTGGAACTGCCTGACTTGAACAAGGAGGTTTTTAGCCTTGTGGGGAAGGGTTGAGCGACTTTTGGGTGTTTGGTGGAGCAAGGAGCCTGTCAGGGAATGGAGAAGCCTGGAAACTGCTCTGGGACCTTCCCCATGTTCTGTTCTTCCACAGCTCTGTCAGGCCCGTTGGAAATCTCTTTCCTGACGAGGTCAGTGACAGCCTTGAGCATCTCCTGGGTGTGTCTGGAGCATCGGGGCAAAGAGAAGGTGTGGACTGAACACAGCTCTGCTCCTGCAGCTGCTCTGAGCCAGCTCCGGGAGGGGATGCAAACACCCAGGGCCGGGGGGAGTCTGTCTGCAGCCGGGGGCTCAGCCCGGGCTGCTGCTCTGGGTGGGTTGGGATGGTTTTGTGACAAAGCCGTGAGGCTTGTCGGGTGTGAGAGAGAGGAGAGGAGAAATTCAGTGTGTAATTCATGCTTCCAGCTTTGTTTCTTCTTTAGGAATTGCTTCAGCCTCAGTGAGAAGGACTCACTGTTTGCAGGCTCAGGGTCACATTTCCCACAGCACGCTGTTGCTTTTGAACTGCACACCAGGACCTGGGAAGGGAGGAGGAGGAGGAGAGAGGGCGAGTGCCTGTGTTTCTTTTCTCATTTAGTTTCTCTTTGTTAAAGGCACATTTTTGAAAAGAAAGGTTTTTTATCTATATTACTGCTACACATCTGTATGCCTCTCTCATTTTAGACAGTCTGTGCAGAAAGCTGCATGGAATAATTGAGCTTTACACCTTTTAGAATTGCTGCCACTACATTTCTTACATTCCTCCCTTTTTTTTTTTTAAAAAAAAGGAAGATATAAGAATTCAGAAACAACACAAACATTTCCCTACCTGAACCTTCCTGGTGATCAAAATTGGAGAGGATTTTCCAAACCTGACTTCTGACACAAACATCCACTGGGTTTTTGTACATCCTCTGGTTCCTTTCCGGAGCTGTCCTGTGCATGGAGAATTCTAACCCAGGCTGGGGTTAATTGGGCTGTGAGTGAACAAACAGGCAGGGTGAGGTGGCTCCTGATGTTTGCAAAGGAACGAGGCAGCACAGAACTCCCAGCTCTGATTGCCTTGGCAGACAAGAGCCAGGCAGCAGGAAGGAGCTCCCGCCTCTGTGCCCCATTTTTCTGTGGTCCCAGCCTTAAAAGAATTCCAGAAGTGTGAGCGGTGCCTCTCCTTGGCCCGCAGGAAGGGTTTGAGTGGAAGGCAGAGCCCTCAGTGCTGTTCCCTTTCGCCACTGCGGGGAGCTGCTCATCGGCAAACCCGGCTGTGTGATGGTGCAGGGGTTTCAAACAGCCCAGACTGGTCGTGCTCTTTGTGTTACAACCACTATGTGCTGCACAAATCCTGATTTCAACTTTGCTTTTGTCCTCCAGGGTGAATAACTGCATTGGATTTTCTAACTACAAATTCTTTCTACTGTTCTTAGCCTATTCTTTGTTGTATTGCTTGTATATTGCTGCAACAGTCTTCAAGTATTTCATTAAGTATTGGACAGTAAGTCATGAAATCCAGTTCCTTTTTCGTCTCCTCTCAGTCTCGTGGGCTTTAGTGACTCTCGGTGCTTTGTTGCTCTCAGGCAGTGCAGGGGCTGCATTTTCCTGGGCCCTTTGGGACTCCACCTCCTGTTAGATGTCCCAAATGCACAAAGCAAGCAGCAAGCAGACAGCAGGAATTTCAGACTGTAGATGACTTTCTGGCAGAGGTGCTCTCCTTTCCCTGCCCTTGTGTTTGCCTGGGTGTCCCCTGGAAAGTTTGGCACTGATGTGTAAGATCCTGGCATTGATTTGTACATTTACTGAAAAGAAAAAAGGGTTAAAAACCTTGTTAATTTTCTAATCCCCATCAGCCTCCTTTCTCAATTTAAAAACTGAATGAACCAAAGGAGGCTTTTATGCAGTTCGCGGGGGCTGTCCCGCAGCGCGCACTGCGGGCTGGGCCGGGGCTGGGCCGGGGCTGGGCCGGGGCTGGGCCGGGGCTGGGCCGGGGCTGGGCCGGGGCTGGGCCGGGGCTGGGCCGGGGCTGGGCCGGGGCTGGGCCGGGGCTGGGCCGGGGCTGGGCCGGGGCTGGGCCGGGGCTGGGCCGGGGCTGGGCCGGGGCTGGGCCGGGGCTGGGCCGGGGCTGGGCCGGGGCTGGAGGTGCCCGCCCGGTGCCGGTCCCGCCCCGCGCTGCGCTCCCGCCGCGGGCTGAGCGGCGGCGCCGGCCGCCAATGGAGCGCGGGCGGCGGGCGCGCTTCCCCCGCCCCGGCGGCGCGCACGGGGGCGCGGCCCCGGCGCATGGAGGCGATGCCCTGCCAGAACCAGCGCCTCGGCCCGCGGCCGCAGGATGAGCCGCCGGCGCCCGCCACGGCCGCGGCGAGCGGCGGCTCCCGGCTGATTCGCTTCGCCGAGCCCAGCGATGACAGCGGCTGCCCCAGCCCGGACAGCAGCAGCAGCAGCAACGGGGTGGTGGCGGAGGCGCCGGTCCCCGCGGAGGAGGGCGGCGCGCCGGCCATCGGGCCGCAGCTGAAGCTGCTGCCCATGAACGACCAGCTGCGGGAGCTGCAGACCATCATCAGGGACAAGTGAGCGCGCCGGGCCGGGCCGGGCAGCGTGCGCTGGGGAGGGACCGCGGCGGGCCTGGGAGACAGAGGGAGACCGTCGCCCGTCGCTCACTCCATCCCTGCCTCTTCCAGGGAGCCGCAGCCCCGCCGAGCCGCTCTCGGCCGGCCCCTGGTGCCGGCTGCCCGGCTCGGCGCTGCCCGCGGGGGGATGCCGGGGCCGAGGCCGCCGTGCCGCGTGTGCCGGCCGGGGCGGTTGGGCCGGCGGCGCGGCCATGTCTGGTGACGCGGGCCCGGGGCAGGGCACGGCGGGGCAGCGCTCCCGGGGCTCCGTGCCACCCCCGCCGCTGGGTGCCGGGGACCGGGACAGCGGCTCGGCGCGTCTTTAAACCCCTCACAGTCCTGGACGGCCCCTGACGGGGGGTTCTGCACACCTCCGCCCTGCGGGCGGCTCGGAGCTTGCGTGCCACATCATCAGCACAAGGAGCGTGCAGTACAATGGTGTGTAAAACCCTTGGGAAAGGAGGCTGCACCTTAGGGCTCCGCGGGCGGGCCTGGAGCAGCTGGGGCTCGTTACCCTCTCCGGAGATCGTACCCTGCAGGCAGGATGGGACGCGGAGCTGTTCCAGGCTCTGCAGGCAGCTGTGAGCACCACGCTCCACATCGCAGCTCAGGTGTTGAGCACGTCCCTCCCCCTGGTCACGTTTGTAGCTGTGCTCGTTCAGCACTGAGAAAGGTGATAGTGGAAGGTATTAAATATAGCATGCAACATAAGACAAACTTCAGTAGCATCCATCTGTATATTAAAAACTACTGGTGTGCAAGAACCACCAGCAAAGAGGTGTGAAATCAGGCCTATCTGTAGAGTGATCAGGTTCTGAATAAAACCTTCTCTTCCTGTGACACAGTGGCTTTCTGCCATCTGCAGTAAGGCATTGCAGAGACACTGTTCCTTGCTGTGTTTCACATCTGTCCATCTGCATAGTCCATGTTTTGCTATTTTCTGGCTCTTGAGGCTTATCTTTGTAGCTAACAGTGATTAATTTTTAAAGCAAAAATGGTCACCATTTCTCAAATACAATACCTCCATTAATTTTATTAACTTAGCTGAGCCTCCTTACCTGAAACTAGTTTGTGGAGGATTTTCCTTAATTTTCAAAGCATTGTGGGAAAACCAAAATCTGGCTGCACCAGAGGCAGTGCAGGGTTGATGTAGAGAGGGCACTTGTGGCAAGACCACCCAGAAGATCTCTGCAAATGAGAACAGCCCCCTGGCAGCTTCTCTGGGGAGCAGGAAAGGAAGCTGGGAGTGGGCTAAGCAGAGAGAAATCCAAATTAGGCCTGGTGATGGCCTGTGAAAGGTTTTGAGGTTAATGAAAACCATATAGTTTTGATGTCTAGACAAATACCAGTAATGTAATTACTTTACTCAGGGGTTTTATTGTTATTATTTTGTTGTACACAGGTTTTGACCTCTTTCAAATACATTTAAGAGATTTGTGGTTACAGTGAGCTTATCCAGAAAGCTGCAGCTGCGATTTTAACTTGAAGGATATTTTTTTAGAGTTACATCAGCTTCATTGCACAAGACTTTGGTAAGAGGAAGTCTAGAATAGGACGTGTAAACAGTGAATTACTCAGAGCAGCTGCAGCAATCACAGACTATACTTTATTCTGAGTGTAGTGTTGCCCTGGAAGTGGAGATGAAACTGTCACTTCCAAGCTCTCTTCCTAACCAGTGAGGAAAATCAGGCAGCAGCCTCCTCAGAAAGGTTGGCTTTGTAGGTGAGGATGGTAGGGCAACATTATTTTTGTATTCTGTCCCAGGAATTCAACTGCATCTCATTAAGAGAGCTCAGACTGGCCTATTTTAGTGCCTGTTCAGAAAGATGCAGAAGGGAGAGGAGGATTTTTTAGGCACTGTTCATTAACCTTTCCGTGGGCTGCTGCAGTCTGCAGTGGCAACTCTGTAGCTGCTGTGGCATTCAAACCAGGTGCTAAAAGAAACTCCTCCTCAGAACCTTGTTTGTGAACTGGCAGCAATGTGGCTCAGAGGAGCTACTGGTCAAAAAATCCAATTTAAGCTAATAGAGGAGTATGTTCACGTACAGTGCTTGGAAAGAGGGAGAAGCTGTCATCTACAGGCAATTAGAGCCCCGTCACTAAGACTTTCTGGATTAAAAAAGAACAGGTAACAACTTAACTCAAGGAGAATATTTAGATTCCTTAACACTGCAGAGGATGGATGTTCCAAGTACAGCAATACCTGAAAATGGCAGACATTAAAAGGCAAGCTCCTGGGGAGTGAGAAATGGAGCAAAAGTAGAAAAAAATCCAGTCAAATTGGGGTTATTGCTGTAAGTGAGGAAGGGGTAAATACTCAGATAGATAATCCCAGTGAACTGCAAGGTAGAACCAGGCATGCTTACATGGAGCAAAGAATGGTCAGGCCAGATGCAGAAGACTTTGGGGATTTTATTCTGTCCATAGCATGAGCTGCTCAGAGAAGTGTGCTATTTCCTTGTTCCTGAGAGGATTGAGAGAAAAAAATCACATCCTTTCAATTGGTATTACTGTGAAGAAAAACCCTCCTTCTTGTGGCTGGTCATGGTGTCCTATGGGATTCAGAGGTGGGTCAGACATGTCCTTCTGGCAGACTAAAATGGCACTTTTACTAAAATGGCACTTTTACTAAAATGGCACTTTTGCTTCCTTAAAATTAACAAGAACTTGGTCTGTATGCCAGAGTCGGGGAGATGGATAGATCACCTCAATTTAGCTGTGCCTGGGTTTCCTTGTTTTCCCTCAGGCTTGTCACTTTTCTACTCAGCAAATGCTTAATGGGGGCAGTGCCTTTTATACTGAGTGGGATATGAGCCTCAAGTGCTCTAATGGGATGTGAGCTGATGCACTGAAGTATTGAACATTCCAGAACATTTACAAGGAGGGAATGATCTCAAGGTAATTTCTAGCCTCACAGATATGAACCAAGGATCTGGAAGCTGAAATAAGTAGTGCAGTGATGGGTTTATATAGAAGCAAATTCATTAGCTGAGGTTGGCAGTGTCATTTTAACTCCTGATTTAACAAGAGATATGATTTAAATCCAGATACTTCAAGGTTCTTGTGTCTGTTGGGTGAGATCATTCTGTGTTATTGTGCTAAAACTTTTTATTCCCTACGGAACAGAGTGGTAACATAGAAATGCAGATGGCAGAGTGGTTGGGTGTGCAGTCCTGGCACGGAGCAGGGGGATTCAGGAGTGTGTAACTCACCTGTGCTGGCCAAGGACAACTGAAGGCAGGGAGGGTGGGATCCCTCTGCATCCCAGCCCTGGCATGGAGAAATTAAGAACTGCAGTCCCTTAAGTGCTGAAGGTAGAACATGGACCTGTTCCCAGCTACATCATCTCCCTGAATGCCAACAGCTCATCCAGTGCCTTCAGTTTTCTTAAAAAGCCTTGTACAGATCCTGTGTGGGGAAGTGGCTTTTTTCCAGGCTAGCCCTCACCCTGGGCACCTCTCAACAAGTTCTGTGAGGTAATGAGAGAAACAGGAATTACTGAAGCCCCAACACCTGCAGACCTGACAGTGTTTGTCACTAGTACCAAGTGCTAAAGGAGGAAAAAACCCCGCAGCTACCTTATATTACAGCACAGTCCCAAAAAACCCCTTTCTTTTCGCCTCCTAAGGCAGATACTGTGGCATCAGCCGCTGTCCCCTGCCTACAGAAACTAAGTGAAACTCATTTATATTGTGTAACACAATGTTCCTGCTACAAGTTAGTTTTAATGCCTCATATTTTTAGATGTGGTCTTGTTACTTGTTGAAGCAGTGAAACAGTTTCTAGTCTGACATGACTCGTTACTCTATGTATTTCTAGCTGGTATTTAAGGAGAACAGTTACAGTGTTTTCACATGAGCTCTTTTTTTCTGCCCCCTGCCAATTCTGACAGGATGTGGGGTTTGAGATGTGGTCACAGCTTTCCAGCTGCCCCTGTACACGAGATCTGACATTTTCTGTATTACTGTTACTTGTATGCACTGTGGTTTTCTGTTGCCCTCCCCTTCCCAAAAACCAGGTATGACCAGTAAAGGGTGTTCAGTGAACTGTGCAGAGGAATATCTGTGTCTTTGCAAAGACAGGAGTTGGTTCAAAGCTCATAATCTGCATTAATAACTCAGAGTATTCACTCTAAACACGTTATCACTTTGCAGTCTAAACTGTGATCTGGACATTGTTGGTTCTGTCTTACACCTGTTTGTGAAATTCAGCTAAATTTTCTGAAATGCCAGGCTGGAAGAACCTAGATGTGCCACTTAGCTACTTCTCTCTTCTAAAAATCCTTATCTACATCACAGATAGAAGTATGAGACTTTCCAAAAACCCCAATAAAATCAGATCATATAATTGCCCGGATTTGGGGCTGGGTTTTGTTTTGTTTTGTTTTTTGGCAGTTTTGGGGTCTTTTTGAGCATTGCCTGTCTAGTTAATGTCAAAACAGCAGAAAGTTAGGATTATCCTGTCATTACCAGAAAGAAAGAAAAAATAAAAGCAAACAGTATTTTAACACTGTGTTATTATTAGCACAGAGAAAGAAACTAGATTAAGTCAATGCTCTTTTTTAAAGTGGGGAATAAGTGACTGGTTCCCAGACAATGAGCAGGCAATCCTTTTGACTTTCATTCGTGTAAGCATGAGGTGTCTCAGAATCTTGGGGATTAAATACAAACTGGTATTTAAGGAGACAAGCAGAGTATCAGGGTTTGAAAACATGAGAGGGATGGATAGAACATTTCATTTAGAAGTACCTCTTACCATGTTGGTGCTGTCTGAGGGTTTTCAAGGCTCCTGCCCTGTGGGTGTTGGCTTCTTGACCAGAAATGTGTCCTGTTCTGGTGTGGTGAGAGTTGCTCTTGGCATGGGGAGCAAGGTGTTAAAGCTGCTTCTAAAGTTCAGGCTTTTAACCTTTCATTTTGCCTTCTGAAGGGGCCAAAAGCCACACAGGCACAGGAGCAAAAGGTTGAACCCAAACTAATAAGAGGCAGAGAGGTTTTCATGGCAATGCTCATTAATCCCTGCTCAATTTAACCTCACATTCACTGATCTAATCACATCAGTGAGTTCAGATAAGACAGGATGTGTCTCCTGCTTATCAGGAGTGTTGTCAGCCCTGGGTTAAGGACCTTGGTGATCAGTGTCCCACAGTTTCTGACTGACTGGAGGACAGGCAAGCAAAGCTCCCTTGCTCAGAGCTGCAGGGAATGCAGGAGGATCTGAGCTTAGGAGGGGTTTTGGGACTGAGCTGGAACAGCAGTACCATGGGAACCTGCAGAAATCATCCTCTTGTGTTTAATTGCTACTAGGACAGAGCAGCAGCAGGAGCCAAACCCCAGTGCTCTGCCACCAACCAGGAAACCCACGATGCAGAATCTCTGGGATAAATTTAGTATATGATAGGAGGCTTTTCTCTGAACTGCCTTGGACTATAGCATTTAATATTGTATTTAAGCAATGTTCTTACAGTTATTCCCCAAGTTAAAATGTAAATTATTCTTTTTCAGGAAATCCAGTAGAGGAGACTTCGTATTTTCTGCTGATCGTCTGGTAGGTGAAGAATTCCTTGATTTTGTACTTTGCAACTCTTCCATAAAATGGGTCTTTCAGAACAGAAGAATGGTGGTGTGACAGCAGCTTTTCTACCCAAAGGAAATTGGTGTGACAGCAACTTTCTGTACAGGGACTTCTGTTCACTGTTTCATCCCAACGGGTTCCAGAAACCATGGTGTTACCAGACACAGCTACTTGAGGACAGAGACCTGTAGTAATAAGAGAATTCTGTTCAAAAACAGATGCACAGAGGTTGCAGATAATTGAGTTTTATTTTGAAGCAGCACTTTTGATCTTGTGAACAGAGCAGTATAATTTCTCACAGCCTGGATGTTACCAATTGCTTGCATGCAGAAGTGCCTCCTGGCACTCGCTTTAAATTAGATTAGTAGCTCTGGGTGCATCCACATGGAGAATTTGTCTTTAGCCATATGGCAGGGACAAAGCAGTTTGAAGTTTTCACATGTTTTAGTAAGTCAGAACAAAGGCTGTAGGGAGTGCAGCCTTTATCTCATTTAAATTACAAGCTTAAAGAAAACCTCAGCACTTGCTACCACACACACACTTGCCTGTGTCCACAAGGATGTTTGCTTTTTGCAGATCCACTCTCATTAACAGAGGGAAGTGTTTTTCCCCTTCCAGCATAGTGCAGAGACCATTCACAGTTACAGGCACAGCAGGCAGGTTTCCTATGATGAGCCAAATCTTAATCCTGGCTCAGGTTTAGATATGACCACAACCTAAGGTTGTGACTGCAGTGCTTTCTATCTTCATGGCTTTCCACTTTCCCCCCTGCTTTCCCCCTCTTGAGGATGTTTCCTGCATTCCAGCACCTTATTGTCAGTAATTAGCATGAAGGACCTTTTTCCATGTACCTTCTCCCCTTTCTTGGGTGTTCTGCCCTGTGTTGAGGCAAACACTGATTTTTCCCCCCTCTTATTGCTGGAAACTGCAGATCCAGGCAGTGAGTTCAGGTCCTTGCACCTCTGTGGGCTGGCCAGCACAGCCAGAGAGCCTCTGTGTGCTGCAGCTCTTTGCCACAGAACCTGCTGCTCTGTTTTCCATTTTGTAGGAGCAGTTTTGCACAAAGGAATGTGTGATCTCTCATTTTCCGAATATTTTTCCTAGGTGTGACAAAGAGCAGTTATAATTTCGTGTGGGGTTTGGTCTCTGCTAAACTTGGCAAGGTGCAAACAGTTATGACATGCCATGTTTTCCACCAAGAGAGCAAGCAGAGTTTAATGGCAAGAGGCAATACATGAAGAAAAATGTGGGATTATAGGGAAAGAAAATACACCTTGTTGCAGTGAGAAAATGAGAATGAAGTTAAGCTTGCTGTTACCTTGGCAGGAGTTTGGGGCAGTGTCTCCTGAGGTCACCAGAGGGAGAGGTCTTAAGGAGGGACTCTAAAGGTGCTGGATTTCTGGTGGGGCAGTTTGTTTCACACATAAGGGGATGACAAAGGCAACGTTTGAAGATAGTTGTGAACAAAAGGAGTCAGTGAGCAGTGGAGGTGGCAGGGAGTGTGTGAAAGGCACTGCCAGGGCTGTGATCCTGAAGCTGCAAGAAGTGAGGTTGGAGTCATGAGGAGGAAGGACCAAGACAAAGGTGAGTGGTGTTTGTGAGGGAGGAGAAGCAGCCCTGGCACGGGACACAGTCACTCCTTGTGGCTGCTCCTGGTGGGGCTGGGGGCAGCTGGAGCTCAGGGTGGGTGCTGGAAGGGCACAGAGCTCCCCAGGGGCAGGAGGCTGCCCCTGACCCAGCACACACTGGAGGTGCTGAACTGGTGTCATATTCCTGGGGGTGACTGCAGGCCTGAGGTGGAGCCATGAATTCCTTTCTCAGCCCTCCCAGCAGCTCCTGTGTAACCCTGACCAGGTCACGTCACCTTTCTGCCTTCCTGCCTCCTTCAGAGGGTGAGCGTTCAAAAGGGGTTTGAAATGCTGAGCTGCAAAGAGCTGGACAGACACAGGGGATGTTCTGCCTCCTCCTGAGCTTCCAAGAAAAGCCACACATAATGGGTTAGGGGATTTTCTGGTCAGACTCTTCTACCTTGGGACCAAAGCTTTGCTTCCTGCCTCATGTGAGGCTGTAATAACAGCAGGTTTATCTTCTGAGCAAGGGCAGCCACCTCTCTGGGAGAGGAGCAGCTGCTTCTTGGGGCACGAGAGAAGAGAGGAGGAAATTAATCCTAAGTGTGGAGGTGGCAGAGAGCACAGCGCAAAAATGAGTGTTTTATCAACACTGACAGGTTTACAAAGAATCCTTCCAGCCTCTGTGTAAAACACTGATAAGTGTAGGGGAGATCACAGAGATTATTTGACCAGAAGACCTTCACTGGATTACTCTAAACTTTTGGCAGATTATGTGGAGCAATATCAGCACTACAGCAAGATGAAAAAAGCTTTTCTTCCAAACCTAGCAAATAGGTTGGCTTTTTTTTTTTTGGTGAGCTAAGTCCAAAAACATAAAATAAAATCAGGTACAAATGTCCCAGAAACTGACCACAGCCTCTGAGTATGGCTGCCACAAACACAGTCTAGGAAGAAAAAGTTGTACTAAAGTGGGTAAAAATACCTTGAAAGAGAGATTATAAATGTAAGGGAGCATTTGGAGCAGAGGCTGCTTGTATGCCAGGAACTAGGACAGAATGGAAGGACAGAAAAACCTTCCAGGCTGTTTCTGGAATAAGAACTGCCTGAGGTGAGCAGTACACCTGCTCCATCCCAGGAGCATTGCCTCACTTCTGCAGTCCCACAGTGAACTTTGAATAATCAGTGATTTTTTAGTTAAAGCTCTTGCTTGGCAGCAGCTTTCCTTGAGCAGTTCTGGCCTGTGAATCTTTGGCTCATGAACAGAGAGAATTCTCACGTCTTTAACACCCAGAGCATCCTTCAGGACAATCATTCTGGTGCAGATGGATGAGTTTTGTGTTTTTCAGGGCAGCACCAGGGGAGGGCTGGGGGGGTCAGGAGCTGCCTCCACCTGGACCATCCAAAAGTGCAGGGATTGGCAGAGCACCACAGGGAAACCAGAGCTGGCAGGAGCTGGGGATGGAGCTGATAAAGAGATTCCTAGACTTGTCTCTGGGCACTGCTGGTGTGTGTGCATTGCTGCAGCTTCTGGGGCTGCCCAGCTGCAGTTTAGTCCTAGAAACAGGGATGTGAAAGTAGAGCCTGGCTGAGGGGCAGCCTCCCCTTTCCCTCATCAGGATGTCCTGTCAGCAAATGAATGCATTGGTGCCTCACTCATCTGTTGAGAATAATTTGTCTGTGAAGCCTCTGCCTGCCAGATGTAAATAAAGTCAGTTTTATCGTTCTTATGAACCTGTCTCTTCTCCCAATTTTATTTTGCAGTGCCTTTGTATGATTTGTGGCCAAAACATAGGCCTCATCCCCAAAAGGTCTCTAAATTCAGTCCCTAATTGCTGTTAGAGACCCTTTTAGACTCTTTGAGCTCATCCAGTCCTTGTAGCTACTGCTGCCATGTAGTGCCTTATCTCCAGAGATAACAACCCCTCTAAGCTGAGCCTTCTCTTTGGTTCCACAGATCAGACTCGTGGTTGAAGAGGGACTGAATCAACTGCCCTACACAGAATGTACTGTGACCACTCCAACAGGTACATGGGAAATCACCCCTGGAAGTGGAACTGATATCAGAATACATGGAATTATTACAAGAGTTACAAAGTATCCTGAGGTGGATTATTGAGTCCAACTCCCTGCTCCTCAGAGAGCTGCTTAAAACTGAACTCTGCAACACCCAGATGGCCTTTGGACTCTGCCAGACTTGGTGCCACCAGCCCTTCCCTGGGGAGCCCAGAGTGTCCCTGCTGGTTTGAAAAGCTGCAAGGCACATAACAACACAGCTGAGCAAACCAGCCAACACTGTCATTGCACTCAGGATTGAATTGGTCTTGCAAAACCACGATGAAAATGTACCAGTGTATGTGCAGGATCATTCACCTGCCCACACCACAGCCTTGAGTTAAAACTGAAGACGTTTCACATTAAGGAAGAGGTGCTTGGCACAAGCAGCTCTGCCTTGCCAGCCTGAACCTGGCCCTGCAGCTGGGGCCAGCTGGGAGTGAGGATGAGCAGGAAATGAAAAGTGGCTGTGGTGGCACTAGAGAAAACCACTGCAGGAGCTGTGGCTCCTCCTGTCAGCTGTACAGATCTGTAAGGTTACAGATACTCAGGTGCTGAGGGCATCAGCAGGCTGGGGTAACAGCTCAGCCCCGTGCTGTGACCCACAGCACAGCTGAGTCCTGCCCCCTGAGAGCTGCACGTGCATTCCTGCAGGTGACACTCCCTCCTGCAGTAAAGCGTTGCTGTGGCTTTACCTGCACTTGGAGAAATGATGGACTGCAAACCCTCAGCTGTAAAACAGAGTTCAGACACCCACCCAGGAGGCACCACCCTTACCTGTGCTCCTTTTTACGTCAAACAGAAGCTGCTTCACATCTTGAGCATTGGGTTTGATGTCTTAAGTTTTAGCTTTTATATTTTCCAGACACTGTGCTGCATTAGTATATAACTCTGAACTTCTTATAAAGTGTTAGCAAGTTCTCCTCACAGCTTAGTTAGACAAAATCCTTTTCCAGCCTGAGAACCAAGGACACTGTTGCAGCTTCAGGCCCGTAAAGTTTAAACAACAGGGAGTTGAGGGGAGCAAACTGGGAGGGTGGGACTTCATTACCTGAAGCTGCAATTGGAAAATTAACCCCAATATGTAAATGGACCAAAATTTATAAAAGTGTGAAAACTCGTGAGCCCTGGTCCATATCTAGGGTGTAGCCATGGCCCTGGGCTCTTGTAGTGCCCAAGGTGTGTCCTTGGAAGGCCTTTAAATAAATTCCTACTTTACTCCTTTAACACTGGCCAGCCTCTGTTCCAGGTCAGTCTCTCAGGGCATCAGTGTCACATCTGTCACCATCAGTGGCAGATCCAGGACCCTCTCCTCTGTGCAGAGAGGGCAGAAGGAGCAGCCACTGCCACTGAGCCCTGGCTTCTCTCCTCACAGGACACAAGTACGAAGGAGTCCGGTTTGAAAAGGGAAACTGCGGGGTCAGCATCATGAGAAGTGGTAGGTGCTGCTGAAGGGGCACACATTAAATGCTTTGGAAACCTGTAAGCAACTTCCTTTCAAAGATGTGCAACAACAGGTTTATCCAAATTCTGTCTTGGGTATCCTTGATAACAGAATGTCCAGGAATCTCTCCATTAACCTTTAAGGAGACAAATGGCTGGAGCAGAGCTCCTGTGCCTCTTTCCTGGCAGCTGCTGCCTGTGAGGGGCCAGGTGCCCTCCCCTGTTTCCACCCGTGCCCAGAGCTGGGCCCAGCCCAGCCCCGCTCCGTGGGGCAGAGTCCCTGGTACTGCCCAGCTGGGCAAACCTTTGGAGCTGTGCTTTGGATCAGACCCAGCGGCCTCGCACTCTGCCCCACCCTCTGTCCCCGGGATGTCCCCAAACCCCGCCCGCCCCCTGGGACCTTTCCAGCTCCTCCTGGCACAGAGAGCACAGCTGGGGGAGCACCAAACCCAGGGCTCGGCAGCACCGAGGAGACGCGGTTTGCTGCAGACAGGGAAAAGGGGAAGAGCCTGGAGAGCTTGAATGCTGAAAACTGTTCACCAGCACAGGGGGGGACTGTCCACTGGGGAGTGTCCACTGGGGACTGTCCCTTTAGTACTGTCCATTGATGACTGTCCACTGGGGAGTGTCCACTGGGGACTGTCCTTTTGGGGACTGTCCCTCTGGGAGTGTCCCTTTGTGAATGTCCCTCTGGGCCTGTCCCTTTCCTGCAGCCCCTTGTCCCCAAGCCCTTTCTCAGTGTCCCCCTCTGCTGTGTTTTTGCTGCCCCTGCAGGGGAGGCCATGGAGCAGGGCCTGCGGGACTGCTGCCGCTCCATCCGCATCGGGAAGATCCTGATCCAGAGCGACGAGGAGACGCAGCGGGCCAAGGTGTACTACGCCAAGTTCCCCCCAGACATCTACAGGAGGAAAGTGCTGCTCATGTACCCGATCCTGAGTGAGTGTCTGCCCCGGCATGGGCAGCCAGGCTGCCCCGAGCGCCCCCCCAAAGAAAATTCCACAGTCCAGGGCTTTGGTTGGGTTTGCTGCTCCATTTGGTGACAGAGAACTGATCAGGCTGTGCCAGGACACAGGGGACAGAATTGATCAGGCTGTGCCAGGACACAGGGGACAGAGGAGGGGATTGATCAGGCTGTGCCAGGACACACCTTACTCAGCTGCACCAGTGGGAATGCAGAGCAAATCGTTTGGGCATGGCTGCTTTTGGGAGAATGGCTGAGATTAAGACTTGATATAGATTTAATTATATGGATTTTGCCATGGGAAAATACTCAAACAGTGTTATTCTTATTCTGTTATGAGACATTTCTTGATTAATATTATAAGGAGTTTGTTGGGATGAGGTTACTTGTCTGCTCCAAGTTCTGCCATGAGGAGACCATCGTGTACAAGGAGTGCATGCAGAGGTGATGCCTTTCCAGTGGGAAAGGACAGAATCACCATTCAGTCACACCAGCTGTACCACAGGTATTCCAGCTTAGGACAAGTTTATCAACCAGGGCAAAGCCCCTGAGCCCTCTCCCCCTTTGCCCTCTCAGGTACTGGGAACACGGTGATCGAGGCTGTCAAAGTGCTGGTGGAACACGGGGTCCAGCCCAGCGTCATCATCCTGCTCAGCCTCTTCTCCACGCCCCACGGTGAGTGGGGGCACAGAGAGCACAGCTGGGGACAGCTGGGGACAGCTGGGGACAGTGACCTCAGTGACACGGGACAGGCAGGGCATCCCTTTGCTCACAGCAGGTCTGGGGTTTCTTGGCTGGGCTGTAAAACTGAGCCAACAGGGCCGTGTTTGGTGTGGGCAGTGAGCAGGGACTGAAAGGCAGAGCTGCAGTGGGGAATGTTCTAGAAGCAGGGGCTTGCAGCACTGCCAGGCCCTGGCTCACAGAGCCCTGCCAGGCCAGCTGCTGCTCTGGACCACAACAGGACTGGCAGCTGAATGGAGCTACAGAGCTGGCCTGGCTGCAGGTTAAAGGTAAAAGGGGATCCAAATGAGGAACATTTGCTTCTGTGGGAGGAAAGAGGATCTTGTGTGTTGTATTAGAAATTGGCCTTGGCAGAAATTGCTATCAAAAAACTCAGCTGAACTGCAGAGCAGCCTGTAGCCACTTTAATTGGGAGTATGTGTGTATGGGAAAGGCACTTCCAAAGAAGAAAAGCCCAAAAAGCAATCCCCAAAAGTCAGGGAGTTTTCCTCACAGATGATTAGCTGAGGCAGGAACAGGAAGAGGAGACAGAAGCACAGAGCCTGATGTACTTTTGGAGTGCTGCTGATCACATTTGACATGGGCTGAAGCACTGTAGTCATTATTGCCTTTGCTGTCTCTCCCAAGGTGCCAAATCCATCATCCAGGAATTCCCAGAAATCACCATTTTAACTACAGAAGTGCATCCTGTTGCACCAACACACTTCGGACAGAAGTATTTTGGGACAGACTGACAGTCTTGGAACAACTGGATATGACTCTATGGCATTACAAGAGGTTTTTTTATATTTTATTACTGTTGAGTTGGTCGAGGGCATGTTTAAAAACCTTTTTGGCCAACTACCTTGGGTTAGTGCTGGCCTGAACAGGGATCAGGTGCAGTGGCAAAGCACTCCAGTTACACGGTCAAGCATCTCCACGTTGGGGTTCTGTAACTGCCACACTCTGCTTTAACCTATTTATTCTTCTCCAGCCTGTCCGTGGCCTCCTGCGAGAGCAAAATAAACCCAACTAAACCCCCAGGAGTGTCCTTCATTTCTGGGATCCCTTGGCATCATCCAGGACAGCCACTCCCAAGGCTTCCACACCTCAGTGTCCCCCTGAGCAGCCACAGGGATCTTGGGTCTTTGGCTGGTGGCCGAGGACCAAAGACACAACTCCTGCAATTCTGCTCTGCAAACGTTATTCTCAAATAGTGAAACTCTCCTGTCTTGCTCCTGAATCAGGAAGATTCCTTTTGCAGCACGGGTGGGAATTGGGGATGGGAGCAGCACTGCCTGTGGGAATTCCACACATACAGAACCTGGGACTTCTAGGAGACAGAACTTGTGGCTGGATCAGTCTCACCAACCCTTTATATGACAGGAAAACAGCAAAAAGCTGGAATTTGATTTCTGGTCCTCTTCACAGAGCACCAAAGACAAGTGTGGCCCCCGAGGGCTCAGCAGCCTTGCAAAGCCTCAGGGCCTCCTTGTTCGGGTCACACTGAGATCAATCTGCAGCCAAACCCCTTCTCTCTTTAAATCCCCTGGCAGCAAGTGCACCACACCCAGCTGGGCAGTGCCTCCCCTTACTGTAACTTTGGGAAATCCATAAATACAATAGAAACCATTATTATTTAAAAATATATCCATATTCTACAATTGCAGGAATAGGGACTGTTGTCTCAAGTAGTGTCCTTACCTCTCATCAGGTGAGTGCTGAGGTCTGGGCTGCCTCACCAATCCAACTTTCTGTCACAGATAAAGAACCTTCCCCGTTCCAAGCAGTAATTTCAATTAATTAAAGTTGTACAACAGTTTCAGAGAGGGGATGTTTAGCCCGAGCATAGGAAATAACCACGCACAAGTCCAATGAATTAGCCAAAACTGGTTTTAATGCAGTCCTTGCCTGCAGTGCAGTATAAACCATAATAAAAAACAACAAAGCAGAACATACAGGATATTCAGCTGTAGAAACTGTACAAACACTTGGAAAATGCCAGTGAAACTCCACAGAGCATCAGCATAGTCAGAACATTGGTCCGACAGTAAAAACGAGTACCCAAAGCTTTTGTAAAAACCCATTTGATATCAAAAGTCTCAATGCCAGCAGCAGCAGCAGCATTAAACACAAACCCCAAAGGTGGGCAGCAATCCCAGTGTGACATTCCTTGGAATATAATTACTTCCCATTGAACTAGTGGGGAGGGATGTGTATAAAGCCCCCAGTTCTGAGTAGAACTGCCCGCCCCAGGCCATGCTGGGTTCCTAAACAGCAGCTGGATGCAGTTACAGACCACTGCAGGGGATTGCTGTTCCTGATCCTGTGGCTCCATGGGGAATGGCAGTGCTGATCCCCCTGACCCACAGAGCCCCTGCACTGGGGGTTCTGCTCCAGCCCCATTTTCCAGTGCTTTCCTGGGAGGAAGTGAAACCCTCCTGATGCACAACACCACGGCTCTGCCACTCTGTGATCCTGAGATTTAGCTCGGTTCTATCTCTGAGGGACCCATGTGCACCACAAACAGCATTTTCAGATGAGCAGCAGCCATCTGAGCAGGCAGATTATAAATTTATACAATAACAAGACCTGTCCTACTTCCTGTGTTCCTAACCCAAAGTTCCCTGCTCCAGCAATGGGTTTGGAATCACTCTGGAGTATCTCTGTGAGTAGAGGACCAGCAGGTTCCACCTCCTGCCCCAGCTCAGTCCCTGCCCAGCGCTGCAGCTCCCGAGGGACTTCTGGGACACAGCCTGGAGGCTCCCGGATCCTCCAGAAAAAATGGGGGGGAAATAATTCCAACCAACATTTCCCTTTGGGCTTCTGTTCCTCTAACAGAGGGCGGTGCTGAGAAGGCTGCACACCTTCCCCAGGTTACAGAGGAGAGGGGGAGGCTGATTTTGTTGGGTTTCAGGCTTCCCTGGGGCTTGGTCCGAGGTTTAACTCAAGGAGGTGCTTCAGGAGGTTGTGGAGCAGCAGGGAGGCCTCAGGTCGGTGCCTGCGTGTTCCAGGGGCGCTCTGACACCAGCACTGCATGCACGCAGGCATTGCTGTATTGCACAGCTGCAAGAAGCAGCAGAGATGATCCCTTTGTCCTTTCTGTTGGATTTTTTGGGGGTTGTGGGGGTTTTTTCCCTCTCCTTAACATAATTTCCTTTTCTTTTTAACAATGGCTATTACGCCCTGAAGTTTTACAAATGCTGCTGTAAATCTTAAAACCTCATACAGAAAAAAATTAGTATTTTAAGGAGCATGCAGGCATGAGCAACTTACAGGCTTGTATTTGAAATGTAAACTCACATTTTATTTCACAAGGTTTACATCCCAAATGGAAGCTGGAGAATAAAGAAATGAGGCTTTTAGGAAAGAGAAAATGCAGGAGGTGGGATCCTGGTCTAAGCAAAACCAGCTGGGCCTGATGATGGGAAACACAAACCAATACCGGACAAACAGATTAATTACAAATAAAATACATGGCACAACTGCATAAAATGACACCAAAGTACTTCACAGTACCCAAAAAAACAGCACAAGCAGCTCAAAGCTGAAAATACCTTACTGTATGTTCAGGAGGAAGAGGGAAGACTCAAAGTGGGATGGAAAAAGGATTAAAGAGAGACTAAAACCCTGCAGCAGGGGTGTGAGCTCAGTGCCTGTGCCCAGGGAATGCAGCACGGGGCAGAGCCAGTGCAGGTCTGACAGAGCAGGCTGGGAACACAAACAGCCCCTCTGCCCTGCAAACACCTCCAGTGAGCTGCTCACAACGAGTTCAGGTTTGCAACTGTTCTCTATAAAGCAGAAGCTGACAGAATTGGAAAGATATCAATAAAATTGAGGTATTTTCAAGTACCATTTCAAGATCCATTTCAGAAATCTGTACCACACGAGTCACTGAAATGAAAACGTGACCCTTTTGAGTTAATTAATTCCGGCTTAATAAACAAGGTCAGCAGTGGCTCCTTCCCCTGCTAATTAAACCCTTCCATGAGTGCACCAGCTCTGCACAGAGTAACTGCTCAGCAGAGTAACTGCTCAGCAGAGTAACTCTGCCCAGAGTAACTGCTCAGCACATCCTTCTTCATAGCTAACTTCAGGGGACAAATAGTACTTTTTTTTTTTTTTTCTCCTTGACATTTTACATTCATATCATATTACAGACTTTGTGCATCACATTGTGCTTTCAGTCCAGACCAGCAGCTAGAACTCCAGAGCTGCAGCTGGTGTGGATTTTGCTGAATCCATCCCTGTTTGTCCCAAAAACAAATGCAAACATTCATTGCATAGTGAGATTTGGAAGCTTCCTGATCCTCACCAGTGACCGCACCCCACACACACCGGGTACAGCCTCCTCAAACATCCAGAACTGCTCCCTGCTTGAAGGAAAACAAGATTATCCTACTCCAAAACCTTCCAGCTCAGCAAGAGGAACCTGGCAGTGCAGTGATCCTGCACAAATCCTGCTTCCCTGGGCAGGATGTGCCGGCCCAGGACTGGATTTTGACAATTCCACACAGAGAAACATCAATACAAGGCTCTGTCTGGGTTTTGTACCTGAATGTAAAAGGGAGAGGAGGGGAGAGGTGAGGAGGTGGCTGTTAGTGGTCAGTTATTTTAGATAACAATGGAGGCATCAAAGTCCAACAAAGCATTCCCTCCTTTCCCATGGTGACATCACTTGGAAAAGCTGCTCACAGCTGAGGAAGCTGCAGTGTAGATCCAATGGTCAGCAGGGAAAACAGCCCTGGAGGGGCTGAGGCCGTTCCCTTGCTGCCTCCACACTGCTCCAGGCTGGTGTGGAACACCTCCAGTCACACAACTGACACCAGAACTGAGACTGAAACCGGAACAATTCCCAGCCCCTCTGAACAGAACTGCAGCACAGCACACCCAGAGAGGGACAGGGAGCAGCGGGGCTGCTCCTGGCACGGAGGGCTCAGGGCCCTGCAGTGCTGCCACACCAGCACAGGCAGTGTGGGATACACACAGGATCAGCTGCAATCACTGGGCAGCTCCCAGAGCTGCAGGATCCTTGGTGCTGATGGGACTCGGTGGGATGAATCCCTCCTGCAATGCTGGGATGGAGGGTGCGGGCAGGGCAGGCAGCAGAGGTTTGATGGTGCAGCCCTTGCAGGCAGTGATGATGGTGGAGCCTCTGGATGAAGATCAGGGCACAGAAAACAAAGGAGGTGCTGCAGTGGGTTTCCCCTCAAGAGCCATTTGCAGGTTAAAAGAACTACCACACACTGGGCTGCCTATTCTCTCTTTGGTCACCTGCAGCAGTGACCACAGCAGCCTGAGGAACTTCACTTTTCCAGTGCATCTACTCAGCATAAAAAGGACAAAGGCCTGGGGTAAAATAAGGGTGTCACCTTAAGTGAGCAGAAGGGAACAAAATGGAGCTGCTCACTCAGACAGGTGGGGTTTCCCACTTTGTTCTGCCTCATTTCACACAACTTCTGGGTTTGTTTCACATTTCATGAAGCCTGCCAGCATCTGATGTGTAGATATTGAGAAGTGGCTCTGAAGTGATAAACTTTCTATTTCTACCTGGATAAGAGTTTGTGACAACCAGGAGAGGCTGAGCTGCTTTGAAGGAAAGGGAAGAAATGACCATAATTAATTACAAGAACAGTGACTGAATAAAAGTTACTTGAAAACATTTAAAACCCTTTCTCAATCTGAGCTTGGTATCTGTGCCATCTTGAAGATACCTGGCTTAGTATTAGAAGACAAAACCTGATTTTCTGTACTCCCTAGTGAGCAGTGCAGCAGCAGGAGCAGGCAGGGGAGCTCCTGCACAGCTCTGCTGCTGCCTGGCACAGAAACAACTCAAATAATGGCAGGGCTGTACCCAGAACCAAATCCAGGAAGGGCACAAGAACCTGCTCAGAAACTCCTGTAAATCCTCACAAGCCCTGGAAAAATACCCTTCAGCTGACAGGATGAAACACAGTCACCCAATCATCTTCCAGTTTTATATACAAGGAATGTAAAGTTTTTAAAGGCACAAATAGCACCTCTGTAGGTGCTAAATTCTGGCTGTGTGTAGCTGCCATCATCCTCTCAAGCACATTTTGCCAGGAATGAGGGGATTAATTCAGCTGCCCCCTTGCACCACACACAGCACAAGGTCCAACACCAGATCTACATTAGAAATGCAGCTTTAGATGGACAGGAAAAACCCTCCCAGCACTCAGCAGCCATTTGGTGACAGCCACTCAGCAGATGGGGCTCTGGGGGCTGAAGCAGGAACATTCTCAGTGTTCAGAGCCACCCCAAGGAGAGCCTGGGCCAGCCCAACCAAACTCAGCAGAGACATCACAGAGAGGTCAGCACTGCCTGCCCCACACGAAATTCCAGCCCGGAGTTAAACATTTCTCTTAGGGAAGGAGCCTCTGCAAGGCTCTCCTGGCTCACAGCCAGTTCCCTGTGGCAGCAGCAGCACAGGAAAAAGGGGTTCAGTCTGCAGGCAAAGCCTCCATCACCAAACTCACTCATCAGCTCCTTCTCCTGACACCCACAGCTGCTCCTGCAGTCACTGCCACACCAGTGGGCTGATAAACAAACACAAAAATGGGATAGAAATGGTACCAAATGATCTTAGAGGCAGTACACCAATACTTTTAGCATGCACCTAATTCAAACAAGAATGATGGACTGGGCTGAATCATGCAGATTAAAAATAAAAGGACTCGGGTCTAGAAAAATGTCCATAATGTGGCCAGCCAAGTGTCAGTTCCACTCCCCAGAACAAAACCAGGGATAACCTCTTTGACTGTAAATGCAGCAAATGCAGAAACAACTCTGATACCTCTTAGTGCAGAAATCCCTGAAGCCAGTCAGTGCACTGAGCTGGGAAGAAGTCTGAAAAAATTCAGTATATCAACTGTGTCTTCAGCAATTTGGGATTCAAGCCACTCCTGTGGAGTGTAAACTCCAAACACAATTCTTGGAGCATTTTCAGTGCATGTTTCGAATTCACATCTCCCTTTCTGACTGCAAGAAGACACAAATCTCCATCAAACACTGATCCAGGAATGAGATGATATTTTAGCCCTAGGAATTAATGCAAACTGGACTGTCTGAAGTTCCCTTTTGCATTTTAGGAGCCTGCAGGTAGGATGCAAAAGCACTATAACCCAGACTCTAAGACAATAACACCCTCCTAAAAAAAGTTTAAAAAAAATCTATGGCCACAATATTCTTGAATCTTGATACTGGCAATGTGAATATTTTATTTTCATTCACAGCTGCACATGTACGTGTGCATGTTCAGCACTTCTGCTTTCAACACTTACATTCAGCTACCAATTTAGTGCCAGATTTAACTGGGTCTGTCTTGCATTGAGCTGAACTGACTCAGAATTTAAACACATTAGAAAATGCCACTTGTCAGAGAAGGTTGGAGAATCAGCCTCAAAATAAATAACCATCCCCAAGAATATTATGGCTTGGAAGAATTTCAAGAGCTCGAGTCCCTGATATTTGCAAAATAAAAAGGCCTTTGGAAATGCACTCGCATCAACATTTTTACCTATTTTGAATAAAAAATATATAGTATTTATAAAATAAAGAGAGCAGGCCAAAGAAGATTGGCCAGAATCACTCTGTAAAAGTGTTCTGTTAACTCTGTAACTTAAAACTTATAAAGCCTTGGGACATCTGGACAGCAGGATTCCTGGAGAAGCACTCTGGAATGCAGATTCCCATCAGACAATACTTCAGGATGTTTTCTTATCTTGAAGATCCACCTGTTTTCTGCCCCTCAAAACTGAAGTTCTTGCCAAGAGAAGGGATGTTGGCTCCTGAGAGGGAAGCTGAAATTTAAAGAAATATAAATGTGCAACCATAGCACTGCTGTTATGAGGGACTGAGGGCTGATCTGGGCTTTGGGAGTCGTTTCAAAGCCATGAAGAACAACAGGAAAATGCTAATTTTGCCTGCCCTGGCGGGATGGCAGGGTGCAGCCCTCACTGCTGGCAGAAAAACACTCTGGGGCTGCTCTTAGTGGAACAAAGTGAACTCCTGCAAGTCCCAAGAGGCCACTGATAGTGTGGAGGGGAGGCAGGCAGGGACTGCAGTGCTCTGCCACACCAAGGCAGTGACTCCACCGGGCAATTCCCCCTCCTGCCCGTGGGACAGCAGAGGACACCTCTGGAATCTCGGACAGCTCCTGTCCCCTGGGACAACAGGACCCCATGTCCCCCTCACTGCCTCAGCTCCTGGGGCAGGGTGTGTGCGGCATCTCCCCTGCTCGCCAAGTGAGAGCAGGAGGCAGAGCAGGGAATGTTCTGGAAGCAGCACCGGCCCCAGGTGGTGCCAGCTCTTGTGGGACCCACCTTTTCCATGGGGAGAGGAAGCCTGGAGGGGAGTGACAGCTGATGTGACACTGCAAGGCACCTCCTTGTGCTCCCAGCTGGAACTGGGCTGTGCTCAGCTCCAGTTTAACCCTGCACCTCCCCACACCTCCCACAGATCCCAGAATCCCCATCTGTCACTGCCCAGCTCAGTGCAAGGCTCATTCCTGCCACGTTCTCCAGAGGAGCTGCAGGGTTGGAGTCCTCCCTTCCCACAGTGCTGGTGGCTCTGGTGTCACCTGTGCCAGCCCAGGGCCACTGACAGCCTCTGCTGCCCTTCAGGGCTCCTTGAACAGGGGATTTTGGGCACGCTGGAGAAGCCCAAACCTATTGAACATCACCTCCCCACTCCCTGCAGAGCAGGTTTTGAGGGAAATAAAGAAACACTGACCTTTGTGGTGCAGCTTTACAGCACTGTGCTTTCACACTGCTATGTCTCCCTTTCTATGGCAAGGGATGAGGCTTCCCCAGAACCTGTGGGAACCAAAGCAGTCAGAGGTAAATAAATCTGCTTTTCTCACTCTGAACACATTTTTTACTAAGCATGGGATTGTGTTTTTCAGGATAATTACAAACAAAAATAGACAATCACTTGTCAGAGAGAACTGAGCAGCTGTTTTTAACTGAGATTACTCTATTATTGGCTTTATTTATTTCATAACCAAGTCACAAGCTTTAAAGCCACAAAGACAAATAAAGGTCTTGCAGTTTTAATGGAACATTTTAGGTCTTTCTGGTTAGACATTTTTACTGGTTTACCTCTGTTTGTAAGAGAGAATCTGAATATTTCAGCTGAAAGGACCCACAGGGATCACCCTGTTCAACTGCCTGGAAATGTCAGTTTATTTTATAAGCACTGTAAACTGGGAGACTTCACATAAGCTCCAGACCATAATCTGGGGTCTAATCCAGTCAAAAATCACCCCACTGTCACCATTTTCATATGGAAGAATTAATTATTTATTCATAGGATTTAAAGTTTGTAAAAATTGGAAGAAGCTCTGACTCATTCCTGAAGGATTTATTTAAAGCATCATTAAAAATTCACAAGAATGCCATAGTTTGCTATTTTAAAAGCCAATTTTGTTGGTTTTAAAAGGCATTTGTGTTACCTTGTGTAAGTACCAAAATGTACAGAACCAAACCAGGGACAGCAGGTAAATTTACTCTGGTAATAAAATGGACAAAAGATAAAGCAGCTTCCTAAATGTATCCCTGCACTCAGGTGTTTGCTTGTCTGTTTTCACACACTCTCAGAGGATAAATACACTTCAAAAAAACCTAAATATTCTCCTTCTTGCAGGCACCACTTTAAGTCCAAAATACCTGTGCTGCATGCAGCAACATCTACATGTAAATACTCTCAGTTTGTGGCAACTTCAGTTTCTCTACCCCTTGAAACACCCTCTAAGTTCATTCACTTTCAAGTAGAAAGTTGCTAAAAAAAGAAAGAATTGTTTCCAAAGCAGAGCTTATTTTTAGTCTGTGCTCATTACCCAAGTCAGAGCTGCCCAGGGACTTCACCAACACAGGTTTTTTATTTTATTAGCTCTTTTAATTCATCTATTTGCCACTGTAGGTCAGGACAGCCAGTTTCACTAATTTCCTTACCCTGAGGCTCTTCATCTATTCCATCCTCTTCCCACTGCTCCTCATTTGTCAGGAGAGGGTTCCGAGCTTCACTCAGGGCTCTCATTGGGAAAAAATGTCCATCCCCCTGGCTGCATGGAGAAAGCACAGAGGGACACTTTAGAGTCACTTAGGTCACTCTAAAAGAGCACAATTTCTCTACTTTTTTTCTGCCAAATTTTCTGCTGCCAGTATTTCCCAGGTTTACTTAAAATCATCTTTAAGCTTTGAAAAGTACCGTGTTTTATCTTCCTTCTTGGTTCTCAATTTTTTCAAGGTTTCCGGAGTACAAAAATTGAAACTTGTGGCCTGGAATCAAGTAATTTTTATCAGAAGGTAAATGTGCTAATTTGATCAAGTAATTTGAATACAAAAAAAAACCCCCAAAACCCCCCCCCAAAAAAACACCACTGGAAAAAATATTATGGGCAGTTAGAAGTGGCAGGGGAACTAAGGAAAACATTTATGAAGAAGAAGCAATTAATAGGTATAAATTTTATCAATTTATCCAATTAGATTCTTCAGGGCAGAAATCTCACTTGTGTTTGACTGACACCCAATAGAAAATGGCCCCACTCGTATTGAAAGATAAATAAAAACTCCACTTTCCTGTGACCTAAACCTGTACACAAAATGTGAAAACCTGTAATTATATCAGCTTTTAGTAGGGTTACTTACCTAGAGGCAATAGGCAGCAACCAGAGCTTTTTTTCTTCCCCAAACACTTGCTGGAGATTCTTCACAAAGCCAAGATTGAATCCATTTTTATCTGGGCCATTTTGAAACACTGGAGCTGAGAAAGCCTCTGCAAACAGAGGCAATTTCAGTGGGGAAAAAAATGAAAATCAATGCCAAACACCCTGAAACAGGGTTGTGTATCTTGCAGCCATCTAGAGACAATGTGATTAAACAGATTATAGACTTACAGCACTACAAAGTTTCAAAATAATGTTTTTTCCCATTTTGCAAAGCCTGTAAATACTTTGCAGCTGAAGGCAGAATTTGGTCGTGCAACTGGACCCGGAGAACAGTCAAACCAACCCCCAGTGAGTTATTTCATCAGGAAATGGAGTTCAAAGATCTTCCTGTGGGACTTGATGGAATTCAGAGGGTAAAAGTTTCTAGGTAAACTCTGTAGGTTGGTCTTCAAAACAAATTCCAGAAGTGGTACTGCAGATTTAAATCACCTCATTCATTAATGTTATAATGAACAAACACTAGGGACAAACAAATGCAAATAAACTCTGGGTTCTGGTGAGGCATAAAATTAAGAAAAGAGAGGAGAGAAGAACCTTGAGTGCCTTAGGAACAGTTTGATTTCCCTTCTCAGCTGCTGCACAGGTCTGATGTTTTGGGATAGATTCAGTGCCCCATGAAATGACTTTTAAGTAAATAACTTGATAAAATCAGAATATTTGCTCACTCTTGATATTGTCTGTTTTGTTACAAAACTTTATCCCCAAAGCCTTGAAAGTTGAACATTTATCTGAGAAAAGGCAAAGAAATCTTGGCAAAATTACACTATTTTAGATTATAATTTCTTTGGTTTTACAGTCACAGCTTCTTTGCTTTTAACAGTAAAGATGGACACTGCATTTCCCAAGCTCACCAAGCTGGTTGGGATGCAGCCCAGCACAGGAGTGTAACAAACCACTATTCCTGAAAAGCTGCACTCAGCTCACAGCAAATGCAGTTTTACATATGCAGAACACTTTTATAATTGGACTTCTACATTTTAAGGCTCTGGTTTCCCTAACAAAGCTTTTGTCACACCAGCTAATAAATGCAGCTCATTTGCAGTGACAAATTTCTGCAGCTTGTACCAAGATCTTAAATCGTCCTCTCCTCATAAACCAGCAGGAATGCACAGAAATAGAACAAATGCCTTTTTTCTTCTCTTTTTTTATTTCTTACAGCACCTTTGGTGTGTCTTACTAGAAGGAACAGACAGAAGAGCCTTACCTAGAGTGGATCTGTTCCTGCTGACGAGCCAGCAGTGGTAGCCAAACAGAAACATGAGGCTCACAAAGAACATGACTGCCACAAAGAGAAGGAAAAGGATGTGAAATTTGGAACGTCCATTGGTCAGCTCACCCTGGAAAGGAAAGCAACACAGAACAAGTGATAGGAACAAATTAAAGATGGAAATTATTTGCATTTAGAAATATAATACTAAAACTCCTATTGAGAGTTGTCAAACTTTTACAGACAAAAGTCAACCTTACTATAAAAAGCAAAAAGAGACAAAGAAATGAATGTGGTTCATTTCCCCTCCTGTAGCACAGCACAAAGGGTGGGGGTGTTGTTAACTCTTGGTGTGGCTCAGCTGCCCAGGTGGGCATGAGGAACACCCTGAGCCCGTGGGAAATGAGCAGCCAGGAGCTCTTCAAGCCCTGTTTAAGTTCTGCTGAGTTTCCTGTGCATACATTAAAATTCTGCACCTTGCTCCAGGTAAGCCCAGAGAACCCTGCCCTCCACACCTGCAGCTATTGGGGAGTGTTAGAGCTGAGCACAGATGGATGGGGAATGTTTAAAAGCCAAGTGGGACCTTCCAAGCAGAGGAAAGGCTCCTTTCCCTCTAGGGCAGAGGAGCCAGGGGCCACAGGTGCCCTGCAGTGACACAGGCAGCCAGGGCTCAGGGCTGGGCCTTGCTGAGTGTGGGGAACAATTAGTGCACAGCAAAGGTAATTAAACACAATCATACAGAGTTATTGAGAAAAAGGGACAGAAATACAGGCCAAGGGCCAGTGTCCTACTGCAGCTGTCAGCTGACCTTGCTTGCATAGAAACAATCAGCAGTAACTGCATAAAAGCCTCCTTTGGTTCATTCAGTTTTTAAATTGAGAAAGGAGGCTGATGGGGATTAGAAAATGAACAAGGTTTTTAACCCTTTTTTCTTCTCAGTAAATGTACAAATCAATGCCAGGATCTTACACATCAGTGCCAAACTTTCCAGGGGACACCCAGGCAAACACAAGGGCAGGGAAAGGAGAGCACCTCTCTGCCAGAAAGTCATCTACAGTCTGAAATTCCTGATGTCTGCTTGCTGCTTGCTTTGTGCATTTGGGACATCTAACAGGAGGTGGAGTCCCAAAGGGCCCAGGAAAATGCAGCCCCTGCACTGCCTGAGAGCAACAGAGCACCGAGAGTCACTAAAGCCCACGAGACTGAGAGGAGACGAAAAAGGAACTGGATTTCATGACTTACTGTCCAATACTTAATGAAATACTTGAAGACTGTTGCAGCAATATACAAGCAATACAACAAAGAATAGGCTAAGAACAGTAGAAAGAATTTGTAGTTAGAAAATCCAATGCAGTTATTCACCCTGGAGGACAAAAGCAAAGTTGAAATCAGGATTTGTGCAGCACACAGTGGTTGTAACACAAAGAGCACGACCAGTCTGGGCTGTTTGAAACCCCTGCACCATCACACAGCCGGGTTTGCCAATGAGCAGCTCCCCGCAGTGGCGAAAGGGAACAGCTCTGAGGGCTCTGCCTTCCACTCAAACCCTTCCTGCGGGCCGAGGAGAGGCACCGCTCACACTTCTGGAATTCTTTTAAGGCTGGGACCACAGAAAAATGGGGCACAGAGGCGGGAGCTCCTTCCTGCTGCCTGGCTCTTGTCTGCCAAGGCAATCAGAGCTGGGAGTTCTGTGCTGCCTCGTTCCTTTGCAAACATCAGGAGCCACCTCACCCTGCCTGTTTGTTCACTCACAGCCCAATTAACCCCAGCTTTGATTAGAATTCTCCATGCACAGGACAGCTCCGGAAAGGAACCAGAGGATGTACAAAAACCCCAGTGCATGTTTGTGTCAGAAGTCAGGTTTGGAAAATCCTCTCCAATTTTGATCACCGGGAAGGTTCAGGTAGGGAAATGTTTGTGTTGTTTCTGAATTCTTATATCTTCCTTTTTTTTTAAAAAAAAGGAGGAATTTAAGAAATGTAGTGGCAGCAATTCTGAAAGGTGTAAAGCTCAATTATTCCATGCAGCTTTCTGCACAGACTGTTTCTGACCAGCATCAGGTCAGAAACAACTCATGTGCAAATGTTATTAGAAGCACCCCCAGTACAGCTGAAATTCTGAGAGAGCCCAAAGGAAAGGCTAAGCTGTAGTTCCTTTCAAATTTGAATAATAGTTAATGAGTGAATTAGTAGTTGGGGTTTAAATTTTATCAATACAGTAGCATCTTTACACATGGGTTATGGAGCAAACATGAATGACTTGTTAAAATTTCATTTCAGGCAATTTCAAAGTGCAATTATTTTATAGGATTCCCAAACTAAAGAGATGGATGGCCTAAAATGTGAGTGGCATACAGACATGAGAGGTGTACAGAAATCTATCTAAATGGCCTTTCCTTTCAGAAAACCACCAACCAGTATCCAGGACATACCATGGACAGTGATGATCCATTTTTAGCACACACCTGCAAAAGGACAAAAAAGAAAAATGGAAGATTTTTAATTGGTACTTCATTACCAACTGCAGATCAACAGTAAAACTTTGATTTTTGTGAGCTTTCTAGACCATAGACACTCAAAATGATGCTGTCTCCAAGTTTTTAAGGTAGATATAATTTTAAGATGGAACATTTCTTAGTGTTCAAAGACCAACTAATGTCCTTGGTCCTTGTGTAGATAAAGAGACTTGAAAATGATTTCTGCCCTAGAGCACTGCTGGCTGCAGCTGGAACAGAGACCCTGGGGAGGTTTTTGTGTAGAAAGACACATAAAGGAGCAGCCCACTCACAGAACCTTGTGGTGACTGCACTTGGGTGAGGGACAACCCATGACTTACATGGCACAAACTGAGCAATGGTGACAACGATCAGGTTTGATCAGCTGGCATCTGTCACAGAACCGAATCCCTGGAATTACAGAGAAATTAACACAAAACCATGGAAAAGTGCTCGTTTTTTTCATGTGTTAGTTGATACTGTGCTTTTTCTTTCCTCTATCACTTCAGCAGGTGTCCTGGTGTTTGCTGCCAGGTCACCATCAGGCAAGAAACACTCATAATTCTGATGGAGACTTGCAGATGGGGCAACAATCAGTAAAAGCATAAAATCATAGAACCATGGAATGCGTTGGGTTGGCAGGGACTCTAAAGTTCATCTTGTTCCACCTCCTGCCATGGGCAGGGACACCTCCCACTGTCCCAGGCTGCTCCAAGCCCTGTCCAGCCTGGCTTGGGCACTGCCAGGGATCCAGGGACAGCCACATCTGCTCAGGGCACCTGTGCCACCCTCACAGGAAGGAATTCCTTCCTAACATCTATCCCAAACCTACTCTAACCCATACAGCCAGCTCAAAAGTGACAAACCAAAGCTGCACGCTTGCATCCACATTTACTCACACTACCTACACTTCATTTTGATAATTCTCTAGTTATTCCAGTTCTCTGCTTCAAAACTCTTTGGCTTGCCTAGCAGAAATGAGCAGGTCAGAGCCTCCAATATGAACACAGATTTCTTTAAGCTGTGAAGGGAGTGCAGCAGGCATTTAATCACTGAACACAGTCCAGAAAACCGGGCACAGATGTTCTGCATCTCTAAGCCAGACTCCATTTCAAGTAAAAATTATGCCAGATTTGGTGATTCTATTGCTATTTCTCAATACAGACAGCACATGTGGGCTTTTGGACTGTAAATGCAGAGGGTAACATCTTGCTTCTCAAAGGCAGCACCTGGCACTGCACTGAATAGAGGGTGCAAGGCTTTTTTGTTTCCCCTGAGAGGAAGGGAGAGCAGGAGTCAGTGTGTGCTGGGATGCTGCTGTCAGCAGGCCCCTGGGAGTGCAGCCTGTGCTGCTGGGTGTGTGTGGGGCTCTGTGCTAGGCTCACCTCTGTTCCCTGTGCTGGTGTACAGGAGTGCAGCCCGTGCTGCTGGGCTGTGTGTGGGGCTCTGTGCTGGTGTACAGGAGCACAGCCCGTGCTGCTGGGCTGTGTGTGGGGCTCTGTGCTGGTGTACAGGAGCGCAGCCCGTGCTGCTGGGTGTGTGTGGGGCTCTGTGCTGGTGTACAGGAGTGCAGCCCGTGCTGCTGGGTGTGTGTGGGGCTCTGTGCTGGTGTACAGGAGCACAGCCCGTGCTGCTGGGTGTGTGTGGGGCTCTGTGCTGGTGTACAGAGAGTGCAGCCCGTGCTGCTGGGTGTGTGTGGGGCTCTGTGCTGGTGTACAGGGAATGCAGCCTGTGCTGCTGGGTGTGTGTGGGGCTCTGTGCTGGTGTACAGGGAATGCAGCCTGTGCTGCTGGGTGTGTGTGGGGCTCTGTGCTGGTGTACAGGAGCACAGCCCGTGCTGCTGGGCTGTGTGTGGGGCTCTGTGCTGGTGTACAGGAGTGCAGCCCGTGCTGCTGGGTGTGTGTGGGGCTCTGTGCTGGTGTACAGGAGTGCAGCCCGTGCTGCTGGGTGTGTGTGGGGCTCTGTGCTGGGCTCACCTCCGTTCCCTGTCCTGGTGTACACCGGCAGCTTCCTGGCGATCTCGGCGAGGATCTGCCGCTGCACCTCGGGTCTCTCCTCATTCTCGTAGCGCTCCTGGTCAGCGTAGGACATGTGGAACTGCAAGAGAGGCACCGGAGGAGCAGAGAGCGTTTCAAACACAGCTCAGCTGGAGTTTTTACCTCCCGCTCCTGAGACCAATGCAGTGGGAAAATGTGGTTGTTAACAAGGCAAACAGAGGTGGTGGCTGCTGGAGAGCCAGAATCCTGAGAGACACATCGATAGGAAATGAAAAAGTGAAGTTAAGGCTCATAAAACAACTTACTAGAATTGCTCCTATTGCTGCCTTAGAGGAATACCATTACTCGCCTTTATAACACATTCAGCACCTCTCTAGTGAGCAAGAACCTTTATATTTTTAAATTTTTAAAAGTAGGATTAGTTGTTATTTATAAGTTTACATTCTTGTAATCAGGATCAGAGCAAGGCTGTCTATATTGGAGTGCCACACAAATATTGACCTCATTCTGTTGCCTCAAACTGAGTGTTTTATTAGTATTTCACAGAGGTAAAACAAAATGTGAAAAAAAAATTAAATCTGCTAATCTAAGCAACATGACAATGTTTGGTTGAAAAGAAATTATTCTTTGAAATATTTATTGAAAAGAAAACAAATATTTGGTTGAAAAGAATTAAAACATATTTGCCTCTGACTCTCCAGATCAACTAGACTGAAGGAATTTTGAGTTTTCTAACATTTCTGCTTTTGTTTTGTAAGGAATGAAAGGTGGTGACTCTCTTACCTTCTTGCCTGGTTGTATTGGGAGAGTGAAAACAGACTTCCAGTATGCCCACACAAAGAGCACAAAGAGAATATGGAATACTACAAGATAGGCCACTAAAAACAAAACAAGAAAAGAAAAAAACAGAAACAGAGCAATGACTTCTTACGCAGAGGTTTCATCCACGATGGGCATAATTCAAAATTTTCACAACAATGAAAAAAAACCAAAAACAAAACCAAAAAAACCCCAAAAAACCAAAAGAGAAAGGAAAAGACCAGATGTCCCTCCAGTACCACCCATTATTGCAGTCCAGCTGAACCTGAGGGCTCAGGGGTGACCAATGTCAGAGCCTCCCCTGTGCACCTGATCCCATTCTGTGGGTGAGGAAGATGCAGCTGTCAGAGAATTGTCCCACAGGGCAGGTGACAACCCCGTACCCCTGGGAATGACAGGATTCCTGTCTCTTCCCCACATCTCAGGCACAAGCCCAGCAGAACTGGCTGGTGCTGAGCAGTGTAAAGGTGAATTTTGCAATGCTCCAGCGCCTCCCAGTATTGAGGTTCAGTTGCTACTAAAAGCAGTGGGAAGCAGAGTGTGCACTGCCCACTCCTGCACCACTTTCTCCTTGTGAGAGCAGAGAGAAATAATACGAGCTTTACATCACCAGAAAAAGCCAAATTTCTTATTAAACATCCTTGACATTTGCCACAGCTGATGCAATAAATCAGGAAAACTTCCCTCAAATTCAGCAAAATAGGGCTTGTGATTACTGAGGAAGAATTGCAAACCAGCAGACACAACCTTATCACGTGAAACCAGCACATGTCAGAGCAGTGTCAGTTGAACATGCAAACCTGATTCCAGAGCCTTTGGCATTCGCAGGCATTCCCTGGACAGGGAGCCAAAGGAGCTGTCCTTCAGCTGCAGGACTGTTTGCCATTTCTTTAACACTCAACTCATTATGGCATTATCAAAGTTACAAGGCAGTTTTATCTAAACAAATCATTTTACTGCAATAACAATCTTGTTTCCGCGTTTCATTTAAGCTTCAAATTGCAGAAAGTCAAATTAAAATAACCACTTGGAAAGAGAAATCTAAAACTTAAACACTTCTTAACTATGTCAAAACACTTCTTTTCCTGTGTGAAAATTGGGTAAGAAAGGCCAAATGCATCAGTGAGACTTTAATGAGATGGCAAATGATGGGACACATCTCCTGAGGATGTGAGGGACTGTGGGAAGGAGCTGTGAATCACAGCTAAGTCATTCTCATGCTCCAAGCTGGTTTGAGATGTTATCCTTACACTACAGGTGGAGCTGAGCCATGTTTAATTAACATGGAAGGAGATAAATCTTGCAACAGTTTAATTTTGTTGATCAGCCCAGTAGCACACTAGAGCAAGCTGACCTGGAGATGCACGAACAGATTAGGCAACTATTAACTTTCTTCTGCTGAGCAGTCACTAACATCCCACTTTCTGCAGTTTCTTTGTAGCAATCTCAAACATTAGAACTGCTCTACAGAGGAAAGGGAATTTACTGGATGCAGCAATCTGGAGCATCTTTAAATGTCAGCTGGCACTGTTCTTCATGGAACAGTTACACTACACCTACTTCTGTCCTAACTCCTGAAGGAGAAAGTCACCAAGAGAACACCTGGATCAGCCAAAAGCATCCAAAGCACCTCCAGGAAAGAAGAGAGAGAATATTAAATTAGCCACTGACTCCTTATTCTTAGAACATGGCCATTACCTCCACCAACACACCGGTCTGAAGAGTGTCATTGAGCAATCCTACTGTGCTGTGACTCAGGATCTGTTAGTGGGCACCAGAACTGAGAGAAAAAGCTTCTCAAAAATAGCTTTCACTCAAAGATCAAATGGAACAGTGAAAAAAGCCAGGTGGGCTGCAGATGGGAACTTGTATTCTCTGTTTGGCTTGTGAAATCAGCTCTGGAAATGTGAAAGGGAAAGGAGAAGAGGCGTGTGGGTGTGCACAGACACACACAGCTTTTCCTGGAGGAGTCAGAGGGATCACAGCCTTTCCAAGTTCTGCCCATGCTGTGACCAAACAGAGCATTTCCCAATGCACCCAGAAGGTGCAGCATGCTGACTACCTCAGGAGAAAACACTGAAAAAGCATTTACTTTTTAAAAAAATGACAAATATTTCTGATATTTGAACCAAAAGATTTTTGAGTGCTTTTACACAAGAGCTGAATGGCAAATATTAAATTATCACACGTACCTTTCTCCACAGGGTTGCTCACAGTCACTGCAAAAGAAAAAAAAAAACATGTGTCCACAGAGGAAATTTGAATCCCAGAGAAGTTTGTGACAATTAACATTTCAGTGTGAAATAAAGCCATTTTAGGAAAAATGTTCAGATTCAAGAGGCAAAGAGAGAACCCACAGATCAGCATCAAACCAAAAGCATCCGTAACAACTCTTCCTCACTCACGCGCACACCCACAGCAAGATGTTCAGTCACTGTTACTTGTGCTGTGTTTTCCCTGCTTATAAAATATATTCTGTATATTTTGCATTAGAAATATGACAAAAGCAATCCTCTGGAGACAGTGAGAAGATCACCAGGGCTCCTGTAGCACCTGTCCAAGCTGCATCTCTGCATTTACCACACACTTGCAGCTGCTTTTTGTGGTCTTTTCCAGGTGTTCTTGACCCTCCACTGTAAGCACTGTCCCAAAGCATTTCTGCATCAGCAGGATTGAAAAGGTATCAATTTCTCAGCTTTGGCCAAGTCAGCAACTGCAATGATTTCATTGTTTTTACACTTCCTACCAGCAGAAATTGTACCACCTCTTCTGACTTCACCATAATGAGAGAAAAGCCTCTACTAACAGAAGCCCTTTGAACAACCAGCAAAAGGTGCATTGTTCAATGCCTTCTTGGAGAGACTATTTGAAAATCCATCCATTATTTTAAAAGCCAGCATCCAAGTTTAACAGAAGAGACAAACAGCTGTCTTGAACAGAAAATAGAGTTCTGTGATATTTTGATAGAGCATTGCCTGGAAGACAAAGCTCTGTGACACACAGCAATGCAGACAAAAAAAAGAAACAATCTGTGCTGTGTCTCTGCCCACTCAATTTCAGGTAAACAAGACTGTTAGGAAACCTTTAGTTTTTCCTTTGCTTTGCTGCCAGTCAAGCTATGATGAGATTATCACAAACACTGCCTGGCTCCCTCCTGACCACACCTGCAGCAGCGCCTTGCTAAGGGTTTTACCTGAGAAAAGAGCACAAACACAGATGGTGTAAAGGGCTCTGTGGCAGGATCGTTGTCAAACAAGAACTGAGCCCTGCTGTGACTCACTGGCCACCCCAGGCACGGAGAGCTCAACCCAGCATCAGAGATGCCTCCAGACATCACCCCCACAGCACCTCCAGTGCTCGGCACAGCTGAAAATGCAAACCAAGGTCCCAGACAAAGCATTCAGTATTTACAGGCTCACAGCAGCTGGGAGGAGGCAGCCAGCTCAGCAAGCCTTGCCGTGTGAGAATGTGGAGAGACAACGTCGTGGTAGGCAAGAAACAGCACAGGCCAACAGTTCATGCTCAAATCTTGAAATAATTCTGTCATTTCAACTTCTGCGTAGACAAACTCCTCCACACACAAATAAAAGAGATGAGAGAGAAATGGGGCAAAAAAACCCCCACCCCAAAACAGGTGGGTGTGGGCAAATGAATGATTTTAAGCTGTGATTCCAGGCAGTGAGCTGAGCTCCTGCCAGCTGAACCAGCACTTGCAGAGCCACACAGCCCCGATCCAAACCTCACTCAAACACCTGAGTCTCCTCTAGCAGCTGCTCTGAGACCCGGGATCAGCCGTGTTCAGTGTTACTGAATCTGCACAGCACCTTTCAAAAGAGCGAGCATACAGGAAAATACTGCACATTTTTTGTCACATGTTCTAATGACAGTTACATGCACCTCAGAGCTATCATCCTGTGTGAATTCTTGAAAGAAACAGCCCACAGTCTCAGAGATGAGATAAATGTGATGAAGTGTTTGGGGGCTTTGCCAAGCTGCCGATTAAAACAGACCAAAGAAGCTGCATTTCATTCTAGTTCCCATCGAGAAAAACCACCAGGTTGCACTGCCAGCCCTAACAAACACCTGATTTACGTTTGCTGTAAGCTCCTGCCCCACGAACATCTCAAACCATCCTTTCTGGGACCTCTGGTTTCGTTTATCTGCCTTACTCTGTCCTGAGGAGCCACATCTCCTCCGGACAATTTCAACAAATCCAAGCTTCCAGCTCTTCTCTCCCCCACACCCGGCAACTATTTTTTTTTAGTAGCACACTAAAACAGAAATAACAAACATAAAGTTTAAAACTTACTAAACAGTTAAATTGCTACATTAAATATACAATTATTAGCCAGCATAAAACTTCCTCTCCTAAAATGTAATGTTTTCCGCGCTACTGTAACAACTCCACACCGGAGTGTGATTTCATGTAACCTCTATGTTTTCAGAAGATAAACATAAAACGACTGTAAGGCAGGGCACAGACTGATGTTTGTTAGTGTTTAGCTCATAAATCACATCTGGACGTTATCAAATCACAACAACAGTGGCTTTCACTGTGGGATCGCTCTCCCAGCCCTCTCAGCCGCCACCTCCCCCCGACAGGGACACACAAACCAGGGCTCATGAATTAACAAACAGCACCCACAGCCCGCACCAGCCCGGCCGGGGCACAAACCTGTGCGAAACAGGGCAGCACGCCCTGAACCCCCTCAGCAATTCCCAACAGGACCTGAACTAAAGCGTTTTTCCCTGTGCAAGGATCACTGCCGGGATCGGAGCCCCGGCACACCGCGGGCACCTGGGCGGGCGCGGGGCCCCCTCACACCGCGGACACGGGAGGAGGAGGAGGAGGATGAAGAGAGGATGAGGAGAACGAGGAGGAAGGGGAGAAGGCAAGGAAGCGGAGGGAAAGAGGAAGAGGAGAAGGAGGAGGAAGAGGAGGAGGAAGAGGAGAAGGGGAATGCCCCGAAGCCCCCGGCCCACCGCGCCCCCCACCCGCAGCTCCGCTGGGGGCCCGGCGGCGCCGAGGCGCGGCCCGGGGCGGGCGGGCCCCGCCGGGCGCGGGCGGGCGCTCACCGAAGCAGAGCTCGCAGACGTATCCGTAGTAGGACCAGAGCAGGAGCAGCGCGATGAGCAGCACGGGCAGCCAGGCGAAGGCGCGGCGGCAGCAGCGCAGCCCCCGCCACAGCGCCATCCCGCCGCCCTCAGCGCGGCGCATCGGCGCGCGGCTGCGCGGGCTGGCCGGGGCCGGCGCGCTCGGCGCTCGGCTGAGCGGCCTGCGCGCAGCGGCGCCCCCTGGCGGGGCGGGCGGGCAGCGGCGCTCGGGGCGGGGCCCGCCTGAGGGAGCTTTACTGCAAACACGCGTTTCCCTCAGAACCCGCCCGATCCCGGCTTTGTGCTGCTGGCCGGGGCACGGAGGTGACGCTGCCCCTCTGCTCAGCCCTGTGGGGCACACCTGGGGCGTTCTGTGCCGTTCCGGGCTCCGCAGCACAGCACACGCGCGGCTGCCGAGGTGATGGCGGGGCTGGAGCGTCTCTGAGGGGGAAGGCTGAGGGAGCTGGGGCTCAGCAGCCTCGGGAGGAGACGGCTCGTTAATAAATAGCTAAGAGGAGGTGTCAGAGGATGCACCAGGCTCTGCTCCGGGGGCCCAGCACCAGAGGAACTGATGCTCAGAAGTTTCAGCTGGACATGAGGAGGAACTTCCCTGGGCAGTGCCCAGCCGTGAACAGAGACCAGAGGGGCCGGAGTCTCCTCGCTGGGGACATTCCGGAGCTGCCTGGACAATGCTGTGCCCTGTGCTCCGGGATGGCTCTGCTGGTGCTGGCACCACACGGACCCGCCGTGGTCCCATCCTGACCCATCCCGGACCTTGCGGCACTGTCCTGCCCTCTGCACAGGCAGAGCTTGGCATTGCTCTGCAATTCCCTCAGGACACACCTAGAGCGTGTAAATATATATAAATATGCAAACACACGCATATACTAGTGAATACATATGTAATATTCACTTACTACTACGGAGTATCCATGGGAGGATCAGATTCCAGACAACTCGTGGAACTAAAGGAGTGCCCTCTCCAACATGGCATTTAATGTACAAAAAAGAAAACAAAAAGAACCTCCCTGCCCCAGACTTCTCCACAACCCCCTCTGAATTCCGGTAGGAATCTCCTCATTCCCATTCTCTGTGATTTGGGTTGCAGCTCCGGGTAATTAACTCCACTCTATCATATCTGGTAAGGAAATTAATTTTCTCATCAAGAGAATGACCTATCTGACAGAATGTTCTTCTGACAAAGCCCTGGTGTAATTTGTGACACTTTCTGGTCACCTCTGTGTTCAGCAAGGCTTTTTTCCCCTCAGAATTTTTTCTAAAACTTCCCTTATTGGGATCACACTCAGAGCTGTGCTGCCTCTACCAACCCTTTTCTCTTTTTGGGTACAGGCACCACATTTGCCATTCTCCTGTCCAGATCAATGAATTAAGACCTCACCCACAAATCCTCAGACCACACCTTCAATTTCATATTTAGTTCTCTCAAAGTTTTACGATTGATATGATCTACAACCTCTGTTTTTTTTCAAAAAATCTGTTCTCTACTGAGGTGACAGCTGTTTAACATCTTCTCTACTCTGCTCAGGCTATACAATCAGTATTATCTTCTTCTCTAGGCCACTAAATTCTTTCTTTAATATAAAACCTGAACTTTTTGGCATTTAATTTTTTGTGTGTGGTTGAACTTAACCAAGATTTTGGGTAGCCCCTGCTTTGCAGATAGGATAACAGAGGTTGGCCTGAGGTGTGTGTAATCCTAAACTAGAAATTTATATTTATTTTTATATATACACATATGAAAAACCTCCCAGGAGGTTCAGGAAGGGGATTTAGAACTCATACACTCAAAGCTTTGAGGATTTAGGAGAAGAGGATGTGAGTGCACCCCTGCTGTCCCTCCTTCCCCCACTGTGTAAGTGCTGAGAAGGAATATTTTGCCAGCAATACATTTTACAATCAGTAAGATTTAAAAATCACTCTTGTGAGTTAAATCACTCCCCGACGCAGCTCACAGAATCTCCTCTCCTGAGACAGATGGGATGAACAGCACATCCATGGGACATTTTTCCTGAGAGTTCCAGTAAAGCAGGAAGGCACCTTCCCAACAGACAGCAAAGGAACATGCAAAGGTGAGCAGGCTGTGTCAGATACAGCCTCTGCAAATGAGGTTAAGACTTTTTCTTTTGTTCAGCAGTCAGTTTTTCTATGTGCTCTAAGGTCCACATGGATTATCCTCAAAATTCCTTTGTATCCTGGGCTTCCAGGGGAGACTTAGTTATATGAACATGAGCTCATCTGAGGTAAGATTCCCAAATAAAGCTCTTTAAAACAAAACAATCAGGTGACCTCAGATCTTGGGATTCTTAGGATGTGTTCCTGCACTTGTGGTTCTACTGGTAGCTCCCCATTTGAAAAAGCTGCAGTGAGATATAAGTGGGACAAGGCACCTTGTGCCCTTTCCAGAAATCAAAACTGCAGGTGTTATTCAAAATAAACATGAAATCTAAATTGACTTTCAGCCAATTGTCAAAGTAGAGAAAAACCTGTCTGGGTGTGCAGCCTCATTGGGCTCCACAGAAACTACAACAGTGGGATTATCTTTAATAACATCCTTATCTTTAAATTGAACCCTGACCACGAGCAGTTTCCTCAGACACATTTCACACAGGGACACTTCTGCAGTGTTCAGGAAGCTGTGACTGCATCCACGGTGTAACTACACTGTTCAAAATTACCAGCACAGACTGCAGAAAAACCCCGAGCCCAGCTGCTTTAGGGGAATTTAAATAGGGCTCATCATCGCTGGTTCTGCTCCACAAACAAATTGTTGGGTGTTTAAGGAGAGGAAGAGGTGGTGACTCACCAGTGGCAGAGACACTCCGGGGACCAGGGGACACGTCATCCCCAAGGGCTGACAGCAGCCAGGATGGCTCTGGCAACGGCCCAAAAGCAGCTAAAATAAATCAGGAATCAGTCGAAATCTGGAAAGAAATGTCAGTTTCTACAACAATTGCAGAAAACCCCTCATGTACCAATTTCATTGAGATGTCTTTCCTGTGAGAAAATGCTTTAAAACAATCACTCATGGTAGAAAATGCTCAATTGTCTCATCCCCCCAAAAAAAACCCAACTGAAAAATGCAGTTTGTCCTTGCAGTGCTGAATGTGAAACTGTGCCTAGATTACTGTCTGAATTTCGAAATTATATTCTGGTCCAGAAAACCAAAGTTGCACAAGTTACTTCCCCACTGTTCATTTCCAAATCTTGCTTGAGCTCCACCACTTGAGCCTTGGAGCTGTGGGGAAAGTCAGCTACAGCCCCTGCAAACTGCAGGGAGCCAAACCTGGGGCAGAGCCAACTCCTCTGAAGCCAGGGCATGTAAAATAAAGGTGTGACCCAATTGTCAGACATATTTATATCTGGGTAGTTACACGTGGTTTTGCTTATCAGTGACAGAGATCCAAGAAAGTTTGATAATCCATGAGCTAAAATGGGAACTAAACCCAACCCTGGCTGGCTCCTGAGCTGCTGCTGAGCTAAAAAAGCTGCTGAGCCCCAAGGCTGGCCCATTTTTGTCCTTTATGGTAGGAAAACACAGCACCCCTCCAATCTCAATCCCATCTTGGCCTATCACACGCTGTACTTGGAGGTAAGGAGATAAAGCTAATCTAAAATTCTAAACGTTATCATATCAGATTTGGGCTTTTTTATCAAAAATGCTGCACCCCAGCAGAGGAGCCTGGTGAAGTTTCCTAGAACGTGCAGTGAGGATTGGTACTGACCTACGAGCAAGCTGTATTTTTGTTATAAGCATTAAGAACTCTCCACTGTGTGGGATAAGCCGCCACATTAACACATTAACACCTTTCCAGAAAGCCCAGGAAAAGCTATTTTTTTGTTATTTCAGCAGGATTTTGCAGCTCTGTGCTGGGACTCCTGCATTTCACAGGAGTTTGTGCACACACACAGTGGTCCTACCACTCCTTTATCCACCAAACTCGTGGATGCTACCTTGCAGTGGAAAAGTAAATTCAGAAACTGCTAGAACATACTCATGTAAATCTGCAGAGCTCAAATGAAGCAGGTGGAGTTCAGTTTGAGCATTCAGTTTTAAGATTTCTCTTCATCTCTCAGACAAAAGTTAGATTTATACTAGATTTATTATATAATTATCCTCCCATTAATATTAAACCAAAGTGGATTGACTTTTCCCCTTCAGGTTTCTCAGGTTTTTTTATCCCACCCAGCAATACCAGCCCTGCCAAGCTGCACACGGGGTGTTGTTTGCTCTTAGTCATCACCTGCATCTGCTCACTTCGATTTCCATTTGTCCCATCCCCCACTGGAACATTTTATCCTAATTTAACGTGGAAATACGGGCAGGATATACGGAGTGTGCAACAGGGTCTGACAGCACAGATTGCAATTAAAGCTGCTTAAAATAGCACAAACCCGTTAATTGCCGCCGAGTGAAGAATTGGCCATTTGCAGCAGAATTGTTCTCATTATTACATTGTTTGAGAGGATTTGTGAGGATCTGGGGACGTTCAGGGAGTGCTGGCACCATTAGAGGGTGCTGGAGTCCGCACAATCCCAGTCCACATCCAGCTCCGTCCAGCTCCAGAGCTGCGCGTTCTCCACAGGGACAGGAGAGTCTCAGAAAGTCAAATCTGGGGATGAAAAACCATAATCTTGTTTTGTCACGTGTATAAGCCTTGCTCAAATATCGACTGAAATATTTCCCCGCAGCTCTTGTCTTTACAGACTCCACAAAGATTCACTGATCAAATGCACTTATAAGGTAGATTTAGGTAAAAAGTGCCATGAAATACCATAAACCTGACATTTCCTATTTTCTAAGTTCTTCATTTTGCACCCTAAATAAAGTCCTTCTAATAAGACAGCTGATTTATATTCTTTCATAGCTTTTAAAGACAAAAAATTAAATGTTCTACAGACCTACAATCAACCTGTCCTACTCACCCCATCTCTTCTCCTGGGATCACCAAGTGAATCCTGAATTTTCTCATGGATATTTGCTGTCTGACATTGGATTAACCACAGCAGTTGGCACTAACTGACTCTAGTGACCTGACAGAGGGGTCTTTTTCCTTTGACTCTGAAGAAAAAAGGCCTTCCTCACACAGTGCCCTTAGAGAAGGGGAGATGTGGAGAGGAACTCCATGCAGGGAGGTTCCTCTGTGATGTCCTAAATCTCTGTATTTTCAGCCAAAGGAGTCCTTGTCCCACTTGACTCCCTCAAGGGAAGGGATGGGATGAATGCTGGGTTGCTACAGTGGTTAAAAGAGTCTTGGAATCACAGATTTGAGGTTGGAAAAGACCTTTAAAGTTGTTGAGTCCCACCAGTCCCAGGTGAGTGTGTGCTGCTGCTCCTCCAGGGCTACACCACCCTCTGTCCCTGAAGTGTTTGTGCACAGCAAACCCCACGAGGGGAACACAAACAAGGCAGTGCTGCTTTCAATCAGTGCAGCTCTCTGAAAAAAGCAGGAGCATTTCCCAAATCCCAGGGCTCCACCAGCCCGGAGCCCTGCTGCAAACCCTGACTTTGCTCACACAGGAGTGGGACCAGTGTCTGATGGAATAAACATGGAATATTATAAATATGGCAGAAATGTGGTCTTTTTGACTCAGTTCCTGCATGGATCCCATCCTTCCACGTCTGTGGGCACTGCAGCAGCATACCCAGTGTCTGCTTCCTGAAACAGCTGCCTTCTATAATTAGTTTTTTTAAATCTGTGTCTTTTTCAAACACTCTCTTGTATCCTTTTTCCCTCACATTACTGACTTTTGAAAGCAGATAATCACACTCCCAGCCAATTAGTTATTTCCTTATCTTTTAAAATAACACACTGTGGAGCTTGTAGTCCTCTGGGTGTGGTGAAGCTTCAGCAAAACTTCTTTAAATTTAAGTCAATGCCATCTTTCAAGAATGAGATGTACACAGATTTCTTAGAGTTGTGTTTTAAGCCATAAGAATAAATATGTAGTCTCAGAGATGCAGAGAATAAAATTATATTTTTATAACCTCACCAGATTTTGTAAATTGAATTTTTATTGCAGATCTTGGTTTTCTTTGTACCTGGTAGCTGCGATTTCAGAGTTGAACAGCAGTGCTGAGTGCAGCCAGGCAGCATATGCCACGTGTAATTTTTTAATTTCCTGGTAGCAGCAATTCTTACAGGCACAATAGCAGGTTTGTTTATTTTTTGTTCTTCATCAGCCCTTTTATTAACATTGTTAGATCTCCTGACTGCACCTGGCTGGGCAGTGACTGAGCATAATGGCATCTTTGCCCTGGGCTCTTGGAGATGGTGCATATGGATGGGAAGGCAGCAGATAATATGGATGCAAATTTCAAATTACTGGTTTTATCCCCCAGGCACTGAAGGAGGAAAAATCTCAAGGAAATCCGGAGAACAACGTGGCTTTGAGTTTCTGCTCAAGGTATAGACTTGAAAATATTGCTTGTGGTCCTTGCAGGGTTGTCCTTTGCAAAATAATGAAGCGTAAATGTATTTCAGTGGGGAGAACCTGCACCCTGTGGCTGAGGGCTCAGGCCCGAGGCAGAGCACTGCAGGTCTGGGTTGACCAGGCAGAGCCTGAGCAGGAGCCTGCACACGGCCAGGACACCACAAATCCAAGCCCATGGTCCTGCTGATGAGCCCCTGCTGAGCATCCCTCCCTCATTTGGACTAATCAGGGCAGGAGGAGCCGTCCTTAATGAACCAAGGGAGGCATTTTCACATTTGACTCAAGTTCTCTTACCTATGGAACCACTCATATGGAAAAAGCAACTGTCTTCTTCTGTGTATGTAATTTTGCCTTATCTTACTGGAGTTTTCCTTTTTCTTTAAAGGGTTTCACACTGATAACTCCCTCCGTGCCCCACAGGACAGAGCTGGTGTGACTCCAGCAGTTCACTGCTCTTCAGCCTCTAAAGTAAAACACAAACTGAACCTTCTGAGCTGATTTCTCAGGTTTTGCACTTCCCAAGGCAGAGTCTCCCCTGGAGCAGCAGTGTCTATTCCTTCCATACAATGATAAGTGCTGCAGAAATCTCTCAAACATTCTGCTACTCCTCCACTAGCATGAAAGAGAAATAAGCTTTGGCTTTGGGCACTTTTTTTAAATCAATCCCATCATTAGTGACAATGGATTTTCTTTTTTCACTCCTTTTTTCACTCCTTTTTTCACTCCTTTTTTTCATGGATCCATGCCCATCTCCTGGAGGATGCTCCACTCTCATTCACATCTGAGGTTCCTTCCAAGCTTCAGAACCTGGGTCAGTCCGGTGATCAGTTTGAAGAGAGAATTAATTAAATTGGATTGCTAGAATGAATTCCACAATACCCTGGGAAGTCTGATATTTGTAATCAACTATGGAACTGTTGCTAGGACACTGGAATTGTTGATTTTTTTGAAAAAAGATCTATGCGAATATTTGCCTGTCTAAAGCTATGACTCCAAGATACACAAAAGTTTAGCTGGTCCTGTGAACAATTTTTTAGTGCTTTCATTTATAATATGATAAATCCTGGCTCAGAAAACATATGGAAAAGCCCACAAGAATCTCCTACTACATGTGTAAAATATATTCCTGAAGAGCAACAAATTATAGCTGATGAATTGTTAATTCCATGACCTTTTTCCCCTGCTGCCCTATCAGAGCAGCAAGGACACACAGAAGGTAATTAATAACTATTAAGAACGTTAGATTTAGATTGCACATCTGACAGTAACACATCATCCCCCACAGCATAAAAAGATTTATAATATTTAAATATAAAGGACTTGGTGATGGAGCTTGTACCACCTTAACAGAACAATTACACCAAAGTTCAGTGTTTACCCTCAGTTTTACCAAGTTCTTTTTCTCAGTTTCCTACCTGCGGTCCCATGAAAAACCCTGAACAGTTCCCTCTCCAGAGCTCAACTTCAATTACTTTCAGAGAGTTTTCTCATCCTTAATTGTCATTTATCCAAGTTATAATTGTTTAATCCTTTCATCTCTTGTCAGTCATGACAATCTTCCACTCCTTTTCTTTTCATGGTGTTCAAGCACCCCAGCAGTGACAGACAGACCCCAGCATGACTGTGGCACCCAGGGAAACATTTTCTAGTGGGAATCATCTCAGAATTGTCTTCTCAACTGTCCTTAGCAGGCTCTGCACTGCTCTCTCCATAGGATTCCAATGGATGAATTGTTCTTTTTCCCACATTTTAGAGGTAACATCCATTTTCTTCATTATTATTTTGTCTTCAGTTCCAAAACATTTCCTTTGCTTTCATTGTCTGATAGACTTTGGGGTAGAGAAATCCACAACTGATGAGGTGCAACTAAAACAATCAGAAGAAAAGACCACGTTATCCCCATGGCTTTATTTCTAAACTTATTTTTAGCTGTCAGAAAGCTGGTGAAAGTTGGTTGCACAAAAAGTGATTCCCAAAACCATTATTTAATTCTTCACCTCTGTTTCTCCATCACTTTTTTCCCTGTTCTAATTCCATTAATGAGATACCAAAGAAGATTTGGTGAGTGTTGTGTAATTTAAATTGTTCTCTATTCCTAGCACGTGATTTCTCTCTTCTGAGCTGCCATGGGATCTGTCTTAGCTTCAGCAAATTCTATTTACTGGGATACAACTCAGTCCATATGTGATGAATGTTTTGTTTTCATTGTTATGAACCTCCAATAAATCCATTTCACACAAAACCAGGACACTTTTAAATACCTGGCATTGCCACTTTTAGCCTTCAATGTACAAAAAGATACAATAATAGTGCAGTGACTGCTGTTGGTTAAACCCACCTTTGACAGCCCACATCCTTTTTCTCTTGCCTTACATGAGCTCCACTCCTCTAAACTGTGACTGCAAGGGATGTGATGGGTGTTGGGAATGATGGCTGATGACCCTGAGAAAAATGCAATTTATTGTCAATTGTCCATTCTAATCTGTGGGAAAAACAAAACGCTTTTCTTGAAATGCTGTGTGAAAAAACAAGTTTTGGCCCCAAACATTCGGAACATAATCTAAGCGCTCGCTTGGCTCCTCCCTCGCAGCGCCGATGAGCCCCCAGGGTGCTCATAAATATTGGCAGAGCAGAGGAGGCAGGGCTTTGCCAGCTCTTTTCCTGCTGAACTGGAGCTGGTGTTTTTAACACAGCGATACATAACAACGCCCTTAATGCTGTTCCTTGGAACTTCAGCCCGAAATTCTGTTTCAACTCACTGAGGTCCTAGGACGTGGAGATCAGCTGGAGATATTGCTGCCAAAAAATAGTTAATGCATATGCTGGTAGAGCCCGGGAAGGGGGCCCTCTGCATTTCAAACAGCTGCTCTTCAACTGCAGCACGAGGAGAGGGATGAAAAGAGCTTTTGCACTTTCCAGTTTTATTCACTTTTGTTCCACGTACATCAGTGGGATTTGTGTTTAAATGTAGAGTTCAAGGTACTAGAGTTCTAAAATTTCTATAAAACCAGTTTTTGTGTCTGTACCAAGCTCTGTTCAGACTGAGATTACGTGGAAGAAAGTAGCTGACACACACTGCAGACATCCTTAGATCCTCCTAAGTCATCACAGGAAGCTTTGCTTTCAATAATTAATTAATGGCCAGTTCATTATTACATTGAAATCTAAAATGTTGTTAAAGCTCCACTGATTTTTGCCTTTTTTGTCTGGACACTTTCCAGATTAACACTCAGCTTATTGGAAGAGAAGCCCTGTGAGTAAAGAAATGAGATGGGAGATACAGAACTGATTTTATCCCCATGGTTATACCAGTCACAACTTCTGATCTTCTCAACCCCTGATCTCCTTCACAGCCACCAGTTTTACTTGTCAAGTCTGTTCCTGACATTTGTAGCAGGGCACAGTTTGATCCTTACCCTTCCTGCTAGGACCCTGCATATTCTGGGATACCTGGAGAGCGCAGAGGCAGTGGCTGCGCTGCAGCACAGATGAGAGCTGAGCACACTGAGGGGAGGTTTGTGAGATGCTGACTGCCATGGAAACGGTGCAAATCCCAGCCCAGGCCTGGATCCTCAGCACATCAAATCACAGCTTGGATGTTTGAAGCATTGGACTTCTCAGCCTTGCTTGGTTTGTTCAGGACCACAGCCCACACATGGAATATTATCCTGTTTTTCACCCTTCTAGTTTGTTGAAGTCCTTTCTCCTAACAAAACCTTTTCATCCCAAATTGAAACCATGGCTGGTGCAGCCTTCTGAACCTCTAATGAGATGTGGCTGTGGGAATCCTCAAGACCAGTGAGTTTGAATCTTAAAACATATTTGTGTTTATGTAGAGGAAATATGAGAAAGCATATTTTGACTAATGGTATCACCCTAGAGAGAAACACACTTGTTATAAATATGTTCCATTGCAGTTGCTGGAAATCTAACAAAATCGCCATAAACAGGACTTACATCAATGTTTCTGCTTGATCTTTCTGGGAGAATAAAAGTACCTTCTGGGAATGCAAAACAAATGAATTTTTTGGAAACAAAATGAGTAACACAGCCCTTCCTCTTTATAAAATGGAGCCCTGATATAGCTGCTGCTTAGTAACAGCCCCTCCAAACGATCCATAAAACACCAGATGTAAAGGTGCGCACGTGTGCGGCTCCACTCCAGGCTCTGATGCAAAACTCAGAAACACTCACGCTGAAGGCACAAGAACTGGAGATTTTAGATGAATTGCAGTTTCCAAATGAGAACCATACCCTCCCAGCCACGGAGAAGCCGTGCAATCACCTCCCCTGCTGTGCTTTCTGCTGGGGGATGTGGTGGGGCTGTGATAGCTGCTGCATCCCATCTCCCAGCTAGTTAGCTCTCCTCTGCATTTTCCCCTTAGGGAAAATGTCCTGTCTGGCACTGAGAACCTGCTAGAAATAGTGTGATAAAAACCCACACATTTTGAGAATGTGGTTAACCTACAAAAACAACAATCAGCACCAGAAAAATTGAATATATTTAATAGGACCAGACGGGTACCGAGATACTTAATGCAAATAATAGTCAGTGTTTCTGCCAATAATTAAATATCACAGAGAAATGTAAATGCAGAACTGAACTAGCACTAAGAAAATCACACTTTTCCCCTTCAGGCATTATTCCAAATAACCTGTTAAATTGAATTAACTATCATGATCCATAGAATCCTGAGTTGGAAGGAGCTCACAGGGATCATTGCGTCCAGCCCCTGGGATCCAAATTAAAGTACTTTATAATATCTTATACAAATATCTAAAAAGACTCTTTAGTACTGCTACCAAATCCCATTTTTTATCCCCATTCCTAGCAGCAGATGCAGAATATTCACATAAGGAATGCCATTAGCCTACAAGTGTAACAAAGCACTTGGGGACTCCTCCCCTCTGTAGCCCATGGCCACTGAAGCAGTTTGGTCCCTTCCTCAGCTCCTCTCGTTGGCAAAATAAGAAACTTGAATCCTTTGCAAAATAAAGTCCCTCAGAGAGTTTTTTTCTAAAGAAAGGAAATAATTTAAACCCAGTTGGAATTTCTGATGCATCTGTTATCCAACAATCACAAAAAAAAAGATAATACTGAGGTCACATTTGTCTTGTAGAGCCTGACCAAGCAAAGTGAGCAACTCCCAGCCCTGCTCCCAGAGCATCCAGAGCAGATCCTGCTGTGGCAGGGCAGCTCTGCAGCCAGCCCAGAGCATCCTGAGCAGATCCTGCTGTGGCAGGGCAGGTCTGCAGCCAGCCCAGAGCATCCTGAGCAGATCCTGCTTTGGCAGAGGGGTCTGCAGCCAGCCCAGAGCATCCTGAGCAGATCCTGCTGTGGCAGGGCAGGTCTGCAGCCAGCCCAGAGCATCCTGAGCAGATCCTGCCTTGGCAGAGGGGTCTGCAGCCAGCCCAGAGCATCCTGAGCAGATCCTGCTGTGGCAGGGAGGTTTGCAGCTAGCCCAGAGCATCCTGAGCAGATCCTGCTGTGGCAGAGGGGTCTGCAGCCAGCCCAGAGCATCCTGAGCAGATCCTGCTGTGGCAGGGAGGTTTGCAGCCAGCCCAAAGCCTGGCAGCCACAGCACAGCCCCAGAGCAGCTCTACCATGGCTCTTCCTCAGTGCCTGCTGCCAACTTCAGCAGGCAGAGCCAAAGGCTGATTCTCACGCCCTCCAGAGCAAAATCCCACCCCTCACACAAGTCATGCACAGGTGAGGGGGGTTTACAGCAGTGCTTGTGCAGCCCCTGCCCAACACGCGCTGTTCAGATATTGCAAAGCCATCAGTGGATAGAGTCATTCCTGCTCACCCCATCCTACAGCTCCCCTCTCCTTCCTCTCTCTCTGCACATCCACATGTTAAAATTAAGTGGGTCTTAACAGGTCCACAAGTGCAATATACCCAAGTGTTTCCAATTTACCCTCAGTGAACTTGAATGGAAAACATTTGAAAATGAAATTCTGGGTGAAATCTCCCAGCATTGCTGCAGCATATGGAGCCAATTTCAAATAGCACTTTGATAATGTCATGATCTGTTAGAAAGTGTTCACCTTATACCAAAGATATTACAAACTCAGTTGCCTCACTCAGTGTATCTTCATCTTACGATCCATAAGAAAGCTATTTAGTGGATTGTGAAATATGAACTTTGGCCAGAGCTAATTTAAGAGAGATCGTTACACTTGTGATGGTGCAGCTTGTTTCTTCTGTGAGTTTTATATTATTCAACTGTTCACAGCTAGTAAATTCACATCTAATAAGCTGCAAAAGTTATCAGATGAAGCACAACCCATTGTAATCCCCACGTGAAGCAAATAACTGATAAAAAAATTAGTTCCAGCATGTGTTACAAATATTTTTGCAAACAACATCTGATAAAGGAATTGGCTTTATTACCAGCTAACTCCTTCACACAATGGAGAAAATGCAAAAATGTGTTCTATCTCTACAGGCCAGAGCATTTCTCAAGCACTGCTGAGGACAGAAAATAGATTTAACTGGAAACAAAAGCACAACTAGACCACATCTCCTGGAAGGCACAGACCTTGGCACTGGGAATGAATGGTGGGAATATACTGAAATAAAAGGGATTTGCAGGATGTAACAGGATGGCCAAAAGGCATTTGTGTAAAGACAACCTTGACAAAGAAAGTAGTAAATTTGCACCTCACTTTTGGAGGCAAAGTAAGAGCCAGGGATTCCCACCACGAGTCCAAGTAACTCCTGGTTCTGCCGAAGGGCTGGCCAGCAACCAGGGCAGATGTAAACACAAACCTGGGCTGGGGTTGGGCTGTCCCCTCTGCCCAGGGCAGGGAGGGGGGTGAGGAGCTGGACCTGCCTGTGCTCCTCAGGAGATCCTCCAGTGTGTAAACAGCTCTTCAGAGACCCCACAGGAGCAAAGAGCAACAACCAGGAGTTTACACAGAGGTCCTGGTACCAGGCACCAGGAAGGATGCTCAGGGATGGATCTGAGAAAGATTAAACTGTCAGAAGAGCAGGGTGTCCAGCAGTTGTCTGGGGCTAAAGGTGTCTCAGAAACATCCACATCTGCAGGGATTGCTCCAAGCACTGAGCAGATTCAAGGGAAGGCACCAGGTATGTGCAGAACCAGGTAAATGTGCTGAGAGTGAGCACTGAACTATCAGTGCTGAGGCCTGGGAACTTCACTCAGCTTTTCTCTTGCTTTCACAAACTTTCACTATTGTCAGAGGCAGCTGCAATAAGAACAAAGAGGGGTATTCCTACTTTTAACCCTCAGAAAATCAGTGTTAAATCTTGTACTAGGGGCAGCCTCATACACCAGAGATGGTAGAAATTGTGTTCATATTTCCTTTCCCCTTCTCTAAGTCAGCCCTCAGCCTGCAGCAAGGCCAGAGGTTTCTCAGGTATCAGCAGGGGCAGCCCCTTTCCTCTGCCTCGTAGCTCCTTCACTCCAGCAGCAATTCCTCTGCCTCTGAAGTCTGTCAGCTTTTCTTGCCAAAGAGAAAGGAATGACAAAAGCATTCAAAGAAAAAGAAAAACAGAGAGATCCCAAGCCTCATGTGTGACATAAAGCAAACAATTCACATGATCTTTATTTTTGTAACCCTCGTCCTCCTCTCACCCTCATGCCTGTTGTTATCACTCAGCATGTTATTGTTATTACTTCAAATTTGTTTTTAAAAGTGCCTATCCAGTGCTGGAGGTGCCTGAATACACACTGAAAATATACAAAACATATGTCCAGCTTGGACCCTGCGTTCCCCGAGGTAAGGCTGGTATCCCTGCAGTGCACTCAGCACACTTATGGCATGAACAAATTATGAACAATAATAATAAAGAATAACTTGTGCCTATTTATCTGTTTGGTCTATGAAACTGATCTGTCAATGACCCTGAAAACTCTCGGTGACACACTGCGGTGGAGTTAAAATCAAGTTGCTCTTTCCATTAATTTTTTTCCAAAAGCTTGAGTCAAAATCCCAGGGTAGGTGACACAGGGTGACCCTCCTGCTTTTGATGTGAATGGGAAAGGATTTGTCTTTTTATATCAAAGCTAGCTGGGAAGAGGAGGTGGGTGGCCATGAAAGGGAAAAGCCATGAAATTATCTCCATTGGTTTATAAGAAACAGCCATTCAATGGGATTTTGGGAGGGGGAAACCTTGTGAAAAATGTGCTGGTGTGATTCCTCTGGAGGCCGGCACATCTGAGCCAAGGCTGGGATGGAGCAGGGGGGGCAGGAGAAGTTCTTCCCTTAATTGAGAACACACTTGTTTGCAGAGTTCAATGTCGGGAACTCCAACATTGTTTTGAAAAGACAGAGCACTGTGTAGGTGTCGGAATTCAGAGGAGGCAGAACAAAACCGGGTGGAAAAAGGCAGCTGTGATGATTTAAGTCTCTGAACACCTTCAGCCGGTTCCCTTCCTGTGCCCCACCAGCCGGCCCTGGCTTCTGCCTGGGCTGGGAGAGGCAACCCTGGCTCCTCCTGACCTTCTCAGCACCTTCTTCCTCCTCCTGCACCCAGCCAGGTCCCCTGGGCTCCCACAGCCCTCCCCGGGCTGCTGCTGGAACAGAACAAACCTGGGACAGCCCTAAAAACCAAAAATCCCTTTACAAATCCTGGTAATTCTCATTACTAGGATAACATTGCCATACATTGGTGGGAGTCCTGTCAGAAGACAGAATCCATGGAGAGAGGCTGAAGGTAATTTTCATCCTCACACGTTTCAGAGTTCGGTTGCTGTGGCTCTGGTGCAATGACAGCTTTGTGTTCCTGCTTGTGAGATCAATGGGTGAAGACAAAGTAGTTCTGCAGAACCCAGAACAGATTAAATTTACCTAAATATCACCCTTATCTACTAGATGTCTTTTTAAATGCATTACAACACTTGAACAGAGTAAAACAGTGCATGAAATGAGACTTTTACACAAAGGTTATAATGTTCCTAGTCCTAATCAATAAACAATTGACCTAAGTTAAGGTATTGAGCTAGGATTAGTTGTAAATACATGATTGTTATTGAAAGCCAGTTATACTGCCCAGGTACGGCCAGTTCTAATACCAGCTGTGGCTGAACCAACTGAACTGGTGCTGCATATAATTCTGATTAAAATATTCTATAATAATTCTATCATTATAATTCTATAATTTTTCCCCTAAAATATGTAGCTTTGCCTGTTCAACAGTTATTTTCTCTTTACAGAAAGCAAACTCTCTTTTGTCATAGCTGACCTGGCAGCAGACCAACGATACAGAACTGACTTGGAGAGAGACAAGCAGGTACCACTGTGATAGAGGATAAAAGGCACAAGGCAGACAGCCAGCATCAGGCTGATGTGATCTATTCTTGTTCCTGAGACTCTTTTTATCTCATCTTTTATGTCTTGGCTACCCTCAGTAAGAAATGTGGTTCCTCCTTCCCATCATCGTACATCGTTTCACTTCTGTTTTATCAGAGGAATTCAGCCAGAAGAGAGAAAATAGGAAGGAGAACATTCTGACTGTGAAGAATATTAGCAGAACTTTACCTAATAAATTAAATTACTAAAGCTCCTAAAGGTCTCATCTGGGGTGAGCCAGCAGAATACCAAAGGCTCAGGGACAGATCATTTTCTGTACAACACTGAAGGTCAAAAATGCATCAATCTCTGTGCTTTAACCTCACCTTGGGGCCCCCAGCAGGTACCTGGGGCTGGGTCAGGAACCAGCACCTCTGGCACCAGCACATGCTCTCACCTCGTGCAGACACTTCTTGCCAACCCCAGACACCAAAGCCCACTTTCATTTCATCATTATAACAACACTAATGTGAATCTTAAAATTCACAGGGAGATTTTCTTTTTTGCTTTATCTCAAATGTTGCTATGCAGGAAGGAGAAATTCTGTGGTACCCAAAGACTTGTTACAACTTAATGTCATGGAGATATTAGAAATAAAAAGCACTATCACAAATTTCTGACATAAATATTCATTTATCTAAATAGTTGGGAGAAAAGGTTGGATTATTTAGTTGAATGCAGCTTCTGGTATTGTCTTGTGGGTTGGTTTGGCATGGAATCAAATGAGTATTTCAGATTTAAAAACCCTCTAACTTTTAGTCCAAGAGCTGACAAGTTTGCCCATCTCTTACAACCACTAATTTATGTTTGATCGGTTAAAGGGCCAGGGTGTAAACAAGCTCAATGATTTTTTTTTTTTAGTTTGAATTTAAAAGCAGAAAACATCTCACAATGTTTTTGTTAGGCAACTCAGTAATATCTAGCCTAAGTGCTTGTTTCAAACAATGCATTCATGTAAAAAATAGAAGAAATTACATTTATGCCTAATCTGATTGCAAAGGCTCTTGTTATGCTCAGATACAATAATCAGCTAGAGGTGTTGCTCTACGAACATTTATGAGGAGGTTATCAGTGTAACCAGGCTGCGGAGAGAGGGGTTGAAGTCAAGAAACTTCATCCAAACTTGTGGTATTTCAGCTCTGAATTTCTCATCCCCTCAGGGGTGAGGCTGAAGGATATGGAATCTGGATCTAGTTCTCAATTTTGTGGCTTGCTCTCTTTTCCAGTTCCCGCAGAAACATGTTCATCAAGATCTCCTGACATTTCTCTGCATTTTTTTTTCTTTCTTTCAATGATAATTTGAAGCAAGCCCTGCCCTTTCCCCCATAACATTGTGCTTTTTACATCCCTGCAGCATGTAAACACTAAAAAATGCAAGCATAGCAACTCAGCAAAATACATAGAAACAAATGTCAGCAGAACAGCGTTTTTCCACGATTTTATAGGAGCTGCACAGAGCCGGCACTGCACACGCAAACCAGAGCAGAGCCACGCATAAAGCAGGGAGTTCCTGTCCTGGGGAACAAAACCTCTGTGATTACTGAGATATTGGAGAGGAGATTTCAGTGCTGCCCCACTAATGAATCACTCTGCAACAGTGGGTCTGTGTGCACTGCTAATTATGGTGATTACAGGAGTCAATGCCTTGGGAATGTGGGTAAAAGCTTCATGGAAATGGGTAGTTTGACTCCTAAAAAATTACTGGTCCTTTAAAAATTGCTCCAATGAATGGAAAATGTGGATGAAAAAATAGGCTCCCTTCCAAGAGATGGAATCAAAGCTCTGATACCTTTTATCATTGTTTCATCATAGGTAATAAAACTTCCGTAATTATCTGAGGACACTGGAGCCTTTTATCTGTGATGAGTGACACAGCGCTGTGTGTCTGGAGTCAGAAAGGTAAATACAATACACGCCTGTGACAGCATCCCAGGAAACAAAAATAAACAGAGATCCACTTACAGATGAATACTGGCATAATCCTGAAATTGTAATTTCCCCTTCCCAACCACCAAAACCACCATTGACCCTTCTACTTAACTCCTACCCAAGCTCCTGCAGAAGCCACACTCCAAAATACCTTTGTGTGTGTGTTTGATCACTAAAGTAGCCTCATCATTTAATCAAAAGCCTCTGCTTTAATCAGTGATCACCTTCCACTCGGGGCTCACAAGAACAGAGAGCATTCCTCTGTAACGAGCCTCCCTCCTGAAAAATGAGGGATTGTGTAGACACTGAAGGCTGAAATTCTCCCCATTTGCCCCAAGGGATGCCAAGTGCAGCTCAGACAAGTACAAAGGGAACCTGTTCTTGCTGCTTTTCAACTGTGGCCCTACTTAAATTGCCCCGAGGGTTTCACGTTTCATTCTCCTAAGGTTTCTGTCTCAGGCTTTTCTGTAGAAAACATTAAGGACGTAGGCCTTGCTTTAAACCAATTTCCCTGGGAATAAGACTGGGCTCATAATCCTACAGTAACAACTCACATGTTTGGTATTGTCCCTTTTCCATGCATGAATCACACAGCCAGGTCTTCAGAAAGAGCTCCTAATTTAATTTACTGAGATATATATACACACATAAACACACACGTACCCATGGAATGGAAAGAAGGTAAAATCAAATAAAACCAGCACTTCATACTGCACAAAAACTTATAATCTTAAAATTTCATGTTATTCTTAGACTTTTCATTAAAATTCTTGCCACAATCTTCGAAGGCACAAGGCAGTAACAGATCTTATGCAGGAGGATCATTTGATCCACTGTTGAAAAGCTGCCACTCCGGAGTGGAACATCTGGTTTACACATTAGAATAGCTGGGGACATGAAATGAAGGTTCTTATAACCACCTGAAGCAGTAAAGGAAAATGCAGGTAAGAGGAATTTTAATTAGCTGAATCCCTACAGCAAGAGCCCTGGGAACTCTGATGGATAAAGCTCTGCTGCTGCTGTTTTGACTCTTCTGACAAGCCCCCAAATCATTTCACCTTGCCTCTAAAAGATGTTCTCACCCAGCTCAGCTGAAGACAAAGTCTCCTGAGGCTGTAGAACTGTTCCAGGTTTAAGGAGGGACAAGGGACAGCAGTGTTGGCCTTGGTGGCTGGCACAGGAGCTGAGCTGGATCCCGTGTGTGGCTCAGGGACACCACAGCCTTTCTTACTCTGAATCTCCTTAAAAGAAAAATTAAGCATTTGTGGGACAGAAAAAGAAAAAAATCTGATTTTCAAGGGTGGGCAGGGTGCAGGCTCTTGTTTCCCTCCCCTCCCTCCTCTGCTCTGACAGACCCAGTCTCTCTCCCCCTGAGCACAACGATCCCATAACAAATCCCATAACTCCAACTGGAAAGGGCTGCTGCTCCCAGCATGGGAGAAGATGAAGAAAAAATGACAGCCCAGCCTGCTCTGTCACCACACAGAGATGATAAATCCTGGCTGGGGTGATCTGAGACATTTCAGACACTCTCCAGCAAATTCAGCTGGATCCCTGGGCCCTCACTGGCACTTGCACTGTGTCCCAGCCAAATAAATTGAATTTTGCCAGCACGGCCTCTCCCCCAGCAGATGTGCAGCTCTCACTGCTGCTGCAGATACAATATAATCCATGTGCAGGGGATGACTACAATTTAATTTACACCAGTTGTAGCACAGAAATCTAAGCCACCACACAGAGCTGAAATCATGGGACGGTGCCATCTGTATGTAATTGTCAGGGTTACGTTTTCCATTACATTTTCTGCTGGAGGAAGGGGAGCATATACAACTGGGTAGCAATCATAACAGTCAGGGCTTGCAAAATATCAGTCAGAAATCACACTTTGGTTTGCTGAAGGGGTGATTTGCATTTCATTCTGACACGTCAGAATGGTCTATTTCTAAACAATGTCAGAGAAAATGAGATGAAATTCAATTTTTATTCCAAATATTGTAAAGCAATAGGCCAAACAGATGGACAGGTATGGCATTACTTCATCTGTGGCATGCTAAGCTTGGCCACGGGCCTGCAGAGAACAAATGTTTCAGCAGTCCTCAGGGGTTAACAGGCAGCAAGGCCCAGAAATTAAAAGATCCAGCAACTGTTGCTTTTTTACTTTAACCCTGCAAGAGGCTGCTAGGCTGGGAAAGCAGCTAGGTAGACCAACCAGCTTGGCATTTTAAAAGGAAAACTTCAGAAAATGTAATTGCAACAACTGAAAAACAACTCAAAATATGTTAAGCCTGAAATTATTTCTTCTGCTGCATGTGCTTTCTTGGAAAGTGAATACTTAAAACAACACTGATTACTCCTTATAGATAAATGATTATTATATCAACACTCTGCCAAGTCTTTATGCATGCCCCAAAGAATGCTCTAGAAATTACAACTAGAAACTGAGGCTGCAGTTCCATGAGTATTTTCTGTAGCATCAAAGGCACCTAAAAAGCTCCTGATGGACTCCACAGCATCCACCCCTCCACCCCTTGTCCTGCAGTTCACCTCTGAAGCCCCAAGTTCCCTGAACCTCTGCTAAAACCCAGCCTTGAGCAGAGTATTTTCCTTCCAGAACTCCTGATGCCATCAGCTCCTGCAAGGGAGTTCTACACGAGGATCTGCAGAGAAAAATAAGTTTTAAGTACTCTTCTGCTGTGTATATTTATCTAAGAGTCCTGAGTTATACTGATGAAGCCAATAATTTTCCAGGCCTCTCTAAAGTTTGCTCAGGTTTTGTGAGGACAATTTTTTTCCTGTGAGCACTTTTCTGTAAAACCTTGGATTTGCATCTGATCTTTGCACTTGTAGCCAGAAAAGGGAGAAAAGGAAAAACTACCCAAGCGCACAAACCATGTGCAACAACCTGTCTGTGCTGTTTGACATAAAGACTCTGGGATAGTCCAGAACAGGGATTAATTTCTTCAAAACTCTGACCTCTGACAATCCCCTCAGGTCTGGAAATATCAACACTCCAGGAGAGAAGAGTTCTGCAAAGCGTTCACAGCCCACAATCACAATATACCTGTCCTGTATGGCCTCTCTCCAACGTCTGTCAAGATAAGCATTGTGGCCAGTGTGCTCTTGGACTCAGAAAAGTCCACAATAAACACTTTTACAAACATTTGCCCATCCATCATTCTTCAGAACAAAATCCCTGGCAAAACTGCTGGCGACAAACCTTGATGGATAGGGACAGGATGCCTTTCCAGTGAAATCCAAGAATTTCAGCTTAATTCTTTTAACTGTTGAAGTGGCTTTTTAAGCAAGTGATGCTCATGAGATACTACAGAAAAATAAGTTTTGTTATATTTAGGTTAAAAAATTATTAAACACCCTCCTAGTTTCATATATACAGGTAGAAAACCCTGAAAAACTCAGGCCTCCAGCATGTAAGGGTTAAGCTGCTGTCCCCTTAATGTTTGGCTGTTAAATGCTTCCAGAGAGCCTGGAACTACAACTGGGCACTGCACACTCCAAGCCAACTGGCAGACAAGTGTTGCTTTAGGCTTCCAAACGCTGTCTTTTCACTCCTGGGACCTGGGTTTATTCCAGCTTAATCCAGCTACAAATTGTTGTCTTGCAAAGCCTGCAGCTTCTTTTAAATGCCTCCCTCCTCCTCGCAGCCTGTAATTACCAGCAATTAGTGTTGCTGTTTACCAGGGGCCGTTTCTGAGTGGTGTCAGTGCGTGTGTGTTTGTGGAAGAGATGGAGCCTTTGTGAAAAGCTGCACAAACTGACCCAAGGCTCTTGGGAAGGATAAGACAAATTGGCGTGGAAAACTGAGAGATCTGAATCATCCAACAGGGAGTTGAGTATTAAAACAAAGCACAAAAATAAAATATCTGCGTTTGCTTCATTTCTTTAGAAGACCTACCACAGAGTTGTTTCCCCCACCTGATGTAAATAATTGCTTCTGCAATCCTCAGCCATTCAGAGGCTGTTGTGCTGGAGCAGTTGCTGGATGATAAAGTATTTTGGAGATAAGTTTATATAAAGAGAAATTAGACCTATCCTGCCAGAACAGTGACTCAGCCTAATGTGTGAGTTTATAGGCTGCCCTGGTCTCGAAAACCATCCTTCAAGTCTTGGCAGCAAGCACCAGGTGAACATTGTGTTCTTCACATGGAGCATCAAGTGTCCGGGGCTTTGGCTGTCTGGAACACGTGCTTGGAGAGGTGCTGCTGCACGGGCAATTAAACCTGCTCTGCCTGCAGCAGCAAAGCCCTCTGAGCTTCTGGGCTCTTTGGTGCCTTCAGCAGCTGCAAAGATCCTTAGAAATAGCCCCAGACTCTGGGGAGATGCTGCCTTTCCCAGGAGCGTGGTGCTGTGCTCTGAGAGAGGAGCTGGGAGTGCTGCCAGATGAGGGGCAGGACAGGAGGGTGTCTCTGACACAGCGAGCAAGACTCAGCAGTGAGCTGGCTGCAGGGGCCACAGCTCCAGGGAGAGCAGGGATGAGGGGATGAGGAGCTGCTGTGAGCCCAGAGGAGCTGCTGGGGACCCCTGGCCATCACCTCTTGCTGTGACACCAGCAGAGCATTAGAGCAGGAGGGAGCAGAGCAGATGCTGCAGGGCCAGAGCAGCCCTGTCAGTGCTTGTGACACACTCCCAGCCCTGTTTCCTCAGGGGGAGTGCTGCCTCACAGATTTTCTCTTGTCTAAGACAGTAAAATGTGCTCTCTGCTCATGGCTCAGCATCTCCTGCAGGCCAACAGGGCGACTTCTGTGTCAGGAAGGAAAACAGGCAGTGACAGAGGGGAATTCTCAAATCAAGGAGTGGAAGAAGGTGAAGAAATTTTCTGCTTTGTGAATTTGTATCTGTCCTGTATTTAAACTCCTGTTTGTCTTGCAAGTAACAAACCAGAGGCTGAAAAAAACATTTTAGGAGGGTGGCAATAAATTGTTTTCTGTGAGTCTCTATATTGAGGTTTTTTTCCTTTCTGTAAAATCTCAGTACCCGAGACCCCAAAACTGATGGCTGAAAAAAGAGGGAATAAATCCAGCCCCATGTGACTGGGGACAATGCACAAGTACATTAAATTAGTGCCCCAACAGCTCCCCATGGTCCCCAATGGCAGCACTGGGATGCTCAGACCCATCCACACCCATTGGCACCTCCCTGGCATCAGTCCTCTGCTTTTTTTTAAAATTCCCTTTTCCCTAAAGGCTCAGGAACCCCTCTTCAGTGCTCTTCTGTCCCTACTGCTTCTGGAAAAGAAAATAATAAATCAGATTTTGGTGAACAACAGAAATACTTTACTTACAAACTCAAGGAGAAGCTTTTAATTTCTCCTACATATCCATTCATGCTATTGTTCTATTTTCCTTCCTTTTCTCATCACCTGTGAGCTACACATGACCCTGGCAGTGCCAGCTCTTTACCCTCATCTGAGCAAGATTCCCCGAGCTGCAGAAAGGCAGAAATGCAGCAGCTGCTCCACTGGAAGATCACAGGTCAAAGCAGCAGGGGCTGAACCCCCTCTGACACTGATAAATGCCCACACTGAGAACAAGTGAGCTCATTTACAGTCTTAGTGCATATTATCAATAATAATGTTTGTTTTTAATTTACAGTAGTCCAGAAAAAAACACTCACATCCCTTTAATGTGCATGACAAGACAAAAACATCCAAAATAAGACAGAGAAAAGCAGCAATTTGGATCAGTAGTATTTCAGAGCCTGCTTCAACACCCTTTGCTCACATGCCATGAGACTCATTTGCAAGAACACTTGACATGATTGAGCAGTCAGGTTGTGAAGCCCTTTAAAAAGTTTGACTCTGCAAAATTAGGAAAAAATTTTGGGGTTCTGCTACAAATTTTGAATGAATCCATGCATTGTGTCCATACCAAAGGCTCACCATGGATTTACAAGTCCATGAGAATTCCTTTGTCCTTTATTTTTTCTTGTCTTGAAGTACAATCAAAGGTCAGTTGGAGATGAACTGTTTTTCTACAGCTTGGTTTGGGGTTTGAGCCACGGGAGTGTTCTCAGACATGGAGGTATAAAGAAAGCCCTGATGAAAATACTTCATTCCAGTCATGAGGGGAGATAATGTAACAGGTTTAAAAATGTTGCACTGCAATTTAAAGATTAGAAAAACGTAGCTGTGAGGCATTCACTGAAATAACAACAGGAACGCTAATAATAACAAAAAATAATAAGAAGAAGGACACGAATGGGAATGCCAGTGTGCATGTAGGAAAACATTACCAAGCTGTGGAGTAGCAACCCAAAAATTTAAAACAGAAGAAGAAAAAAAGCTCTAGATCTGTAGCAATATTTGGCAAGCAGAATTTGGCACTTTGGACTCAACATGCTTTTCTAGTTAAGAGTGCAAACTCCACTGTTTGTACCAGAGGGGGATGACTCTTTGGGATGCAGCTGGAGGGAGACTGAGACTCTCCTGAACAGCCAGATGGGTTCTCAAGTCTGCCTTGAGAAAAAAGCATTTTCCTGTGGCTTAAATCATCTCATGCCCCCTCTCTCCTGCCACTGCCCCTTCCCTGAATCCTCCCTACTCTAATTCTCCTCTTGGCTAAAGGGAGAACACTGGGGCGAGTCTGAGATAACATTTTAGCCCAGTTGCTGTCACTCAGAGAGTGGCAGTGCCTTCCAGACACTCCTGTTCCAAAAGCACAGGTTGCTGTTGCCTCACAAAGAGTTATTGCAGCACAGCACCCTGCTCACCCAGAGTTCACTGACTCCCATACATCTCCACCAGTCAGAGAACCATGAAAACATCCCACGTTCCAATTACTAATGCCCCAGAACTGTGGTTTTGTCTTTTGAGCTTGAGAACATTACAGGTTGTAAAGAGCTTTTTCAGCTGTTGCTGGAAGATGCAAGAGAAGGTGAAGTAATTCTATTTTTCAAGTGTGGGGTGTAGGTGAATCCAATTACAAAGCAGAAATTCAGCTGTGATTTAGTCATTACAAAACCCTGGTGCAAATGCAGACGAGGGGACTCATCAGCGTTGCGGCAAAAGCACGAAACACCCCAAGAAACAACCCAGGGAACTGCTCCAACCATAAAAAGGAGAAACCTAATGGGAATTCAATAAAATAACATAATCTCAGCAGCAAAACGACAGAGGTGTTTCATAGGCGAGTGTAATGCTGAAACCACCCCTCCCCAGGCTCAAGAAGAGCCGTGTGCTGCAGCAGCGCTGAGAACTCGCTGCAGTGGATTTTCCAGAGTGCAGAGAGCCAAGAATAATATAACATCACCAGGCAGACTTCAAAGCCCTGCTCCTCCACTCACTCGCTGCTCCTGTGCATCCCCCCGGTGCCAAAGCACACAGGGAGCGCGGGGCTCTGCTCAGCAGCTGCTCGGGATGTTTGACACATTTCCCAAACTCTTACAGCACTTGTAAAAGAAGTTTCCAATAGAGGCAGTGCCTCGACCGTAGCGTTTACAAGAATCAAAGATAAAAACAAGAGGGAGTTTTGTTTGTTGATTGACCGACACGATTTGCAGATATTTCCTGGAAAAAGGCATCGCTGTAATTGTGCAGAATATTTTCCTGTAGGACTGCAGATGTTCACAGAAGTACAGGGGAAGACTTATTGCTCTAGTAGGGAGTAAAGTCATTTTGGGAACCATCTACAGATAATGACAACAAAGACTCACTAACTCAGTGCATTAATTACTTAATGAGCTTCAGGTTGGCAGAGCTGAAAGCATCTTAAATTAAGATCAACTCTGTTTTCAGAGACAATAAATTCATACTCCAGCTACAAAGACTTTAAGAAGTGAGAACACTTGGTAGCACACTGTATGAGCAGCATATTGGCAGAATAAAGATTTCAATCAGAACTGAAGACGCAAACATACAGAAGTGTAGCTGAAATCCTCAGCTCCTGTGCTAGGCCTGTAAGTAGCAAATTTTCCGAGGTTTCCTGGTGTGGGGTGTGGAGGGCTGGGGAAGGGTGGCAGTGGCCCTACAGAAGGGTCACAGGGCTCTGGGTGCTGCCCTGGCAGCCAGGATTTCAGAGTGAGGTCACTGCAAACCCACAAAGATGTAGGTTTTCATTTGCAGATTTTTAACAAAGCCCAAACCTAAACCAGATAGGAGGTAAGATCATGAATTTTCATCTAGGCGGTCATTACTATTTTTAGTTTATCAAGTTTTAGAAATGTGTCTGAAACTGTGTGGGACAGAAAAGGGATAGAACCCCTAACCTGAAAAAGTCCCACGAGCACCACCAGGGCCTGCTGATGTTTTGCAGCCTCCTGTGGCTGCCTGAGGAATCAGGGCTGAATTCACAATCAGGGCAGGTATCACAGCCAGGTCACTGCCACAGAGTCTGGATGGACATAACAAAACACTCACCCTCATCATCCCCATCACCAACCCCAAATATCCCATATCTCAGATAATTGCATGGGAAGCAGCCTGCATTAGACTGGAGATGATTTTTTTTCCAGTTTAATAAAAGGTAGCTTAAAAAACTCATTCTCACCCGCAAATGCCACACGTAGCCAGCAGCATGAGCTGGCAGGGATGCTGGAGATTAGCTGTGCTCCCAAAGGCAGCACTTCCAAATATTCCATTTAGGCCACTGAGGTCACATCAGTCCTTATGTTCCCTGACAACAAAACTGGGGCAAGGGAAACTGATGTTGGATCTTGTTTTGGTTCATTTTGGTGGTTTTGCCCATTTTCATAGGGGTTTATAGCTTGGCAGCAACCTTGGGAGCTCTGGGTTGCATGTAACAGATTAAAGGCAGAAAGCACATTTGCTGAACAGAAGTTCACCAAGGATAACATCTTTTAATATTAAAGCCACCGATAAAAAAGTGAAGTGCAATAAATAATAGAAGCCATATGAGCTGAGGTTAAAAACCAGGTCCTTGAAGGTGCCCTGATGTTCAACACTTAAGAGTTTTCCCACCAGCTCTGCCCCTGGTGTTTTTTATTCATCAGTTTCCCTCAGCTGTAAAACACAAAGTGGTTCTCATGCAACGAATCTGATCTGTATTTAATAGGTTACAGGGTTTAAAATGCTTTAAACTTGTAAGCCATGTACACAGACCACTGAGGCACTTTCAGTTTTAAATAGACAATAACTGACATTAATTTCATGTGTGACAGTTTCCAGTGGCATTTCAGAGAAACCAAACCACCAAAGACATCAAGCCTTGAGGGACAACTACAAGCTTGTAGCATGAGCCAGTGTGATTGGGAATAAGCATCTGGCCTCTGCTGCATTGGTGGGGGTTTTCTGAGAACAAATGGTTTTATCAAGCACAGGAGAATACAATTGTGTGGCTAAAATTCACATGGATCCCTCACTTGCTCAGACAAGGGAAGGCCCAGGTGCTGTTTGCAGCTGCAGCTCCTGAAAGGCCTTTGAAGGCCCTGCTCAAGGGCTAAAATGTTTCCCACTCATGTCAAGAGGGCAAGAGAAGAGGAGCAGCTCCAGACAAGAGGGTTTTAAACTTTAGAACCTTCAAAAACCACAGGAGCTGTGATCATCCTTTCCTACGAGTGGATCACAGAGAGCACCACCAGGGTGTCCTCACTGCTGCCCTGTTCTTTCCATGCTGTGATCTCCTCCTCAGAGCCCTGAAATCTCAAAACCCTGCTCTCAGCCTAAAAATAACTCCAAGTGATCCCAGAGCCCTTCTGACACTTGTCCTTTAAAGCCTTCCTTTCTCTTTAGGCACTTTGGAGTTGGTAATTTGTAGCTTTCCCTGCCCTAAACATCTCATGGATGTCCAGCTTCTCTGTTTTTTTTAAATTAACCTTTCTCAAGTGTGGTTTTGATGGTATTCCTTCAGCAAATATACATTAGTGCCTTGTGTGTAGATAGATGATGATTTCACTTCAAACAGAAAACTCAAACCCCATATACTTGAGATACAACTTGCCTCCAAAATTAATTATCTGCACATGTCCAGCTGGAATTTCACTTTCTTCACACAGTGTGCTTAACCATAATAGACACTAAAACAATTATTTATACCACAGACTGGAATTACTTGGGCAGAACAATGAGAATCTTTTTAAAAAACATGTTTTTAAAGATAAAGCCAACTAGCTTTTCGGCTTCAAATTTAGGTTTTGCAATAAAAGACATTCTACAAAACATTATACCTTTGGAAATGCTTTAAAGAAATAAATTGAATTTAGAAAGTTCATAGTTATTTTTGTGAAGGGAAATGTGGTGGGGAGTTTGGATTCAAGATCGCACGACATCGTAAGTCTTGGAATACTTGGAATTCTTGAAAGACGGTGGAATTTCCAGAGGACTAAAAGAAAGCTGGTGCTGTGCCAGTTTTCTAAAAAGGGCAGGTTGGACAGCCTGGTCAGCCTCGCTTCCAGACAAGAAAATAAAGGGATAACAGCAACTGCTTCAACCCATGCAGCTCAAAGAGGATTGATAACCAGTCCAAATCAATAGAGGCTTACACAAAACTATTTTGGCTGAACGTCAGCAAAAGCTGTTTATTGAGAAGCGAGAAAGACAAAACCAACATGGTGGATATTAAGAGGATTTCAAACTGGTTAAATGGCATTTGTCTGCATTTAAATGGGGAGTCAGAAAAGCACCTGCCCACTGAGTCCCAAGGTAATTGTGAGACTGCATTAACACCTCCTATGGTTAACTGGAAGAAATAAACAATAAACATCGACCAAAGATGAGTGCAAAGAACTCGTGGGAGGAGAGGGTGGGAAGGGATTGGTCACTGATGCTGATCTGCAGCACAGGGGGAAGCTGAGCACCAGCAGCAGCCCCAGGGCAGCCAAATCCCGTGTCAGGGACAGCCTCCAGCCCTCCTGCAGGCACTTCCCTCTGCTCCACAGATCCTCTGCAGGGATCCCTCTGGATAACCCCCAACCAAGAACCCCCAAACTGGAATATCCCACATGGGAAGTGTGGTTACATCATCTCAGGGTACAGCACTGGTGTGGTACCACCCCAACATTTGGTATCGACAAAATCTGCCTCTGTCTTAATTCAGTTTGATTCAGGATCAAAAATGAAATTTGTTCTGAGTAGAGAAGTCTAGGAGAAACATTGGTTTAATTATTAAAGAGAGGACTCTGTGCTAACTTTTTAGGTACCTAAAAAAATAGAAAAAATCCAAGAAGAGGAACATTTCAGTCCAGAGACAAGAATGCTTTCAAGTCCAGTGGGCACAAATACAGAGTAGGAGTTAAGGAGCAAATTTAGACACTCTGGTTACCAACTATTGGAATAAGTGAAGACAGACTGTGATGAATCAGTGGAAACTGTAAGATCAGGATTCTTCCTGTTCAACGGGGATTAAGCCTTGTGATCCATAACTGCTCTACGTGACCACAGCAGTCCACGTTTGACAATCTTCATGATCTATAAGTCCCCAGATAATATCACCAATAAACAGGGCAGGGGAATCAAGGCTGGCATGGTTATACTGCATTTATTAATGTGTAACCTGGCCTGTGCCTCCCTGTGTCTACATGGAACTGCTCTGTGCCATCAAAGCAAACCCAGTCAGAGCAGTTTTTATTGTCAACACTTGAGCAAAATAAAATTTGATATTACCTTCAAGAAAAAACAACATGCCGTGATTTAAATATTCATATTTTAGTAATACAGCATGTTTTTATTACTAACACATGCAAAGAAAATATTGCAATGTTTATGCGAATATCACATGCTTTAATAAACAGTGATAGAAGTTCATATTTGTGTTCATTCTTGTCTCTAGAACAAACCTCCTGTGACCTTTCTGGGACGCAGAGCAGTTTAGACCAGTGTTTATAAAGTTCATAGTTACCTAACAGCTTTGAGCTGGTATGAAGGCACATGGTGCAGAACAGGGACTTTATAAATTTTTGTAAAAGATCAAAAGAAAAGAGGAAAACAGCCAGCACCAAACAGGCACACACATAGCAGCAAATAAGGCTGAAGCTGTTGTGACCAACACTAACCCAAGGGCTTGGAGGTTGAACTCTCACTCTGAGAGGATGGAGTGAGGACCCTAACTTGGAATTTCCTGGCTGTCGTCAGTTCTGTTACAACCATAACTTGTTTCAACATGTTTTCAGCTTTTAAATTTTTTCCCTCCTCCTTAATATAGTCTAAACTAGACATAAAATGGAAAAAATGTACTATTTCCACTGAGCACTGATGCCTTTGACATCTGCTTCCAAGTGTTATTCATCACCACACAGCGCAACAATCCGAGAGCAAGCACAAGGTATCTTCTGGAAAAAGTGAGTCCCTGGGATGGCTTCTCATAACAAAGCCTCCCTTTCCCCAGGGAATTGCAGCTCTGGGATGGCCACAAAAGAAAAGCACCACAGCCCACCTGCAGTCCCAGCAAGCAGTAGCATTAGCACTGCTGATTTTGGGGTCAATCCTCCCACCTCACAGATGGCAGAGGGGATGTTCCTTACTCCCTTTTTTCAAGCACAGTTTCCAGTATTTTTTTAATCTACTCCCATCTCACAGTGGCATAATTTTTTGCTCATGACAGTTTTTACTTACAAAGGAAAACACCAAAGAGAATTCCTGAAAGGATGAAGGTCCTGATGAGGATCTGTCATGAAGCCTCGGGAGATCCCCTGTGTGTCTGCAGCTGGCAGCAGCAAGGCTGCAAATACCACAGAAGACATCTACAGCTGTGAGTTTGGGTTCCATCCCTGCAGAACAGGATTACCAATTCCTGCAGATCAAAGTCTCATCATGGAAAGTACTGATGAAAATGCAGTAAGAAAAAAATGGGGCTAATCTCACCAGCAGGTTCCCATCTAAACCCCTGGGATAACTGCCATGCCATTGCTATAAAATGAAGGGGAAAAATTTCCAGTTTTACTGGGAACAGAGGAACAATGGCTGAGCAAAATCACAATTACTATTCAACTTTTTCTATATCAAAAATTCTATGCAGAATATAATAAGATGGGTAAGAATGGGTCCCTTTCCAGGTCTTTTCTGTTTTGCTAGATACATTTGAAATAACCAGCAGCTGGGATTGGCTCTGTTGATATTGGTCCATCACTGCTCCATCAAGAAGGAACTGTTTATAGCTAACACTATTCTTCCTTTGAAATCTCCTCTATTTTCATACAAACCGAATTGTCCTTTGTTAAGTGCAAGAAATTAAGGGTGATTCACATAAAAAAAAGAAAATCTGACTCTGCACAATTATTTTTTCTCTTGAAGATAATACTTGATTGCATGCTAATTCTAAGCATCATTTTAAAGGGATAAATGACAGGAAAATTAAGGTTACAGTGTTGTTTGTCATTGATTTTTACTCTCTGTACAGAGTTGTGATTCCATGAAGTTTCTGGCTTCATGCTCTGACAGCAAAAGCAGGGAAATGCAGGAAGAGATGTGGATCTCCTTTGTCATAGCAAAAAACCAAGGACAAACCACTGAAACCAAGGATGTTCAGGGGGATTTTTACTGATCTTTTAAATACAAAGTATCACAAACAAGTGATGGCAATTACCACTGGTAATTTCATAGCTCTTCATTTGCTGGTGTGCACATCAGTGAAATAAATTTGGACAATGTCTGGGACTAGTCATAAGTCCAGCCCCAAGGCTGTGAGCAGCTCGCTGCTCTGCTTTCACACTGGTCCTGTGCAGGACACACAAACTCTGCTGCCAAGGGCTGCACAAATCCAACCACTTATGCTCAATGTCACTCTTTTGAAAGAATCTGGGCTCTGACCTGGGGTGCAAATTGACTTCAGCATGCTCTCTACAAAGTGCTGACATGGAGACATTACTTAATTCTTGTACAGCAAGGGTGACTTGTATGGATCATTTAGGACTGTCAAAACAAACTGTTCTGTGACTAAGGGCTTGCTCCGTGTGAGCTGTGCTTGCAAGATTAAGTTCTTGGGGAAGAAACCAGGAGCCTGTTGCTCACATGTCTGGAGAACAGGTCGATTTCAAATCCTCTAGTGCAAAAACAGTATGGTTTTTTCAAGAAGAAAATATTTCATAAATATTTTTAAAAGAAAAAAAGTGAGGGTGTTAGAACAAAATCGTTATAGCTGCACTCTGAGGTGAACAGACTGGTCAGAAAGAAGAACAGCAACCACCTATGCCAGTGCTCATTGTAGGGATTGTAGGGATTCACTCTCTTTGTATTAATTTTGAAACGAAGCAGTTTATTTATCTGTATTTGCTCTCCACTCAGGAATAACAACTCTCTGTGCTGCCAAATCCAAGTGTATTCCCTTAGTCCTGGTGGCTGAATTCAGAACAGGCTGCAGGGCAGGGACAGGTGCGTCAGGACAAGCACTGGAGTCAACACCGAAAACTTTGATATTTTAAAGGGCAGAAACAGGAGGATTTCATGTTTTGCAGTGAGCAGCAGGAGGTTTCTCATCTCCCATGGCAAACACAACTCTCCTGCTAACAGTTTCCAGGCTAACACCAATGAGTAAAGCTCATTCTGAAGTACTGAAAAAAGATTTTTCTAGAAGATTTTACCAGATTTGAATAGAAGAAAGAAGGTGCTTGGCAAGGTGACTAAATATGGCAGCACATAGAACAGACTGTGAATTGGCACGTTTAGTGAATATCAACAAAAATTTTGGATCTAAACCTCCAAATAACTCCCTTTGCTCCAGGCCACACTTCAAGGAGTAGGGGGAAAATTCAAATAAATGAGTAAATTAAAAAATTGGGCCAGACTAGCTGGTTGATGGGATGTTTTGGTTTTTCTGCCAGGAGACCCAGGCTGATGATGACCCTTTGACAGTGGGAGAACCTCATCTCAAACACAGCTCTACATTAAACCACCAAACAAGACACTGCAGTGGCTTGAAATGCCCCTTGGCACAGAGGTGTGCATCACACCCGGGCCAGCCTGCAAAGGCCACAATTCCCCTCTAGCTGCAGACAAAGAGGAGAGAGACATTTGCTAGAAATGATTGCATTTTGCTAGTTAAGTCAAGTGTCCTCCTGCTTTTGGCACCTTTAAGATACCCACTCCTACTGCACAGCTCAAATTATACAGGTCAGTGACTTCCTAATGGGTATGGCACAGACCTAACAACAGCCTTTGTCTCCTGTCCTAAGACAAAGTGGACATCACTCCGGACTATAAAGCACAGGAGGACAGAAATGAAAACTTTCTTCATGTTGCCTTTTCATGGAGATGTGATGTTTCATTTCTGCACAGACTCGTTATACAGAAAATGGAGCTCGCCCCCAGGTGTGCTGCTAGAACAGCTCTGCACAATTTTAACAGGTGTTTATCCCAACAGGGTTTGGAAATCTGCAACAGAGATTCTCCTTAAAGAATCTCTTCCAGTGAACAATTACCAGTGATTTAACAAGTTTCAAAAATGTCTAAATCTGGAATTCTCTTACCTGCTGGTTTTTATTCTGTTTCCTTGCTTAGAGCAGTGTGTTCACTGCCTTCCCCTTCCAAACCCCCCAGCGCTGCCTCCCCTCAGCCACCACTCTCTAACCCACACATCCCACATCCCACGGTGCCTCTGCAGCTCCTCAGGGTCACTCATACCCACATTCCTGACCTGTGCTCTTACCAGGTCCCTTGCTGGTCCCTAGGTTTTTTTTGTCATGGATATTTTTCATGTTTATGACAGTTCTTTGCCAGGGACAGATGTCAAAACAGCAGTAAACATATTGCATGTCTATTAAATTGTTCTGCTGTTGATAAATCCCCAGTTTAATCTGCTCCTTTCTTGCACTAGGCTAAAGATAATTTAAACTGCACAAATCAGTGTCTTACTATCATCCTTTCTGTCTTTGCTTCATGCCTTGTTAGGGACCTGCAAGTTCTCCACCAGTCACTATTTTGAATTTGTTGGAAGTCCTTGTCTACCCCAGCAGCCCAGGGCTCAGCAATTCTCCAAACTGTATCTTCTTTTTACTCTGGAATAAGGTGGCAAAAAGAGCCCTGGGACCAAAACTGCCCCTTACCCCTCACACAGAGCAGCTCTGCAGAGAGCCAGACCAGACCCAGGGTTTATTTTTCACACAAGCAGTGGGAACTCTGCTACTCATGGCCCCAAAATGCTCTCAAGTGCATCACAACAGACTGGAGTGAACTTCAGTGTCAGGGACCAAGTTTCTGTGCTTTTGAAAAGACCTGGGAAATCAGGAACAGGAGCACCACCCTCTCCTTCAGCCATCTAAACCCTTTCCAAAGTTTTCGGAACACTTTTGTTCTGTCTTTAAATAGACAAGGAAAAAAGAAGGAATTTCTCTGTTCCTTTGCCCAGTACATAGTGTGAGTGTTCCTGTGTTTGTGTCCCCTTGCCCTGGCGTGGGCACAGCAACATTCTGGGATGCAAAAAGGGCAAACCAAGGGTGTCATTTCAGCTGTACCTACCCACTGCTGCTAGGCACCAAAAATTCCTCTGTTGGGAGAGGGGAAAAGTGGAGGTTCTGCTTGGGATGACATGAGAGGGATAAACAAAAGGCAAACCACCCCCAAGTGCAGCTGAACAGCTCTCCTAAATTCATGGTGCAGCCATTTAATCAGAAAACAGCTGGGATGGAAAATCTGATATTTCTTGGCAGTCTGCGTAACATTTTCTTCTCACTGGTGAAAAGTATGACCCTGAGGGTTTATAATTAAGCAATAATTAATCAGGCATACAAGCACCTCAGCAAATGACACAAAGCTTCAACATCTCTAGACATTCCTCCACTTCTTTCTGCTTTATCCAAAATACACTGTGAAAATCAGACTGCAGAGTTAGAGATGGAGAGGCTGCCAGGTGAGCCAGGGAAGTTCACAGCACAGTTAACAATAACTCTGCCACATGGGAGCATTCCTGCTCTCCAGCCCATCCACGAGGGAAGGATCACACACAATGGCTTTGTAAAGATTTTAAAGTCTGAAGGAGGATTTGACTGACAGAGAGGTACCCCAGGAACCAAATTTGAGCCCAGATTCAAATGGGACATCTTTGTTCGAGCTTTTATTCCGTCTGCAATGAAGGAAGATCTGCCTGCACAGTCTGGAGCTGAACCTTTCCAGAGATCAAAAGGGCCCAATATTCAGTTCTAGCTTTTGGAACAAAATATCAAACAAAAATCCCTTCAGCTTTTCGTTCAGATTAACCATTGCTTTGGGTCATAAAATATTCAAACTCTTCAAAATCCCTCCTTCATTTCTGGGCACAATATCCCCATCCCACTCAGAGCTGTTACAGTTGGAATCTCTTTGTAGCACTGTCTTTTCTGCCTTTTTCTAAAACATTTTCATGTTACCTTTTACAAGAGAAACCCACACAGAGGGGAGAGTGCAGGTGCAGTTTGAACCCTCCATGGTTCTGTGGTGCAGGGAGTTTCCATTACCTCTAATTTCCATTGTTCTGCAGTGAAAACATCCAGGCCCAGTTGGAATGGGCAGCCTGGGAGCTGGAGCAGTGGCCTGAGATTAGACTGCTTTCAGGTACAAAGTCAGATCTTTTTCTAGTGTTGCTGTTTCTAACTGTTAAGGGGCTTTTGCCACCTCTCAGAATTTTGGTGATGGCCTCTGGTGACAGGCCAGATTTGTTTATGATTTTGGTGCTTTCTTTTAGGAGGTGAGGACACACAGCCTGAAACAAGCAGTTTTCATTCTTGAGTCCTGATGAGATTTGAAATCACAGAAAGACTGTGATATATAATCATCCAGATAATTGTTTGGATTTCAGCCTTTGCATAGAAATTCTGCATTGTCATTTGCATCCCAAGAGGAGCAGCTGGGAAACAGAAGTGACAGAGATTGTCCTTGCTCTGATTACCAGATTTTCTGGCTCCAACACAGCATGGGACCAGGCTCTTATAGTAGTTGGCATCCACTAAAAATGGTTTAAGAATTGTCTATTTTTCTGGCAGATTATCAGTGAAATATTGACAATCACAGAACTTCATCTTCAGGCTTTTTGTCTGTAATTTCCAATTCTTCAGAATCAATGCTAATGCTGATCTCTTTCATTCACAGCAATGAACAAGGACAGCAGGGTGGGCACCAACCTCCCTGTTACACACGAAATCCCAGGGAAAGCTCTGACTACAAAAACCTCTTCATGGAAAACCTTTTGGCTCACGTTCATGTGATCAATACCACCAGGCAAAGTGCACTGAAAAACATCTCTGGAGGCAGAAACACCCCCTGTAAATCCTGTGTCTGTAGAACAGGTACCACACTGACAACCAGCTGCTCTCTGGAGCCTCTTGGATGATTTCTTCCAAACCAGACACAGATAGCAGCTGTTGGGCTTGCCAGATAAAGCTGAGGAGTTTCAAAATGAAACTCTTCCTTCATCTACAGGTGTTACAGGATAATTCAGCCAAAATAAAGGGAGTTGGGTAAGATTCCCCATCTTCCCAAGTCATAGAAATACTTAAACTCCACCATTTCCTCACTAGAACTGCCTCAAGCAAGAAAAGGTGTGAATAACACACAGAGCTTTCTACAAACTGCAACAGAGACAATTGCTACGGAATGTTTACAGAAAATGTCCTCATTTTATGCAAGTCTGGTGGTATGAGAACATCTTTGCTAAAACTCAGGTTATCCTTGTCAAAACAGCCAGGAAATTCCCAGTTCCATGCAGACAGGACCAGCTCATGTTGCTTCACACTGGTGAAGTGTTGGGCACTACAGAGGCATTTTCTGCCTGTGCCTGTGCCCTGGGTGAGCCGGCAATAACCACGCTCCAAACAAGGGGGTGACGGATTTGACTGGTGTCAAATCTTGTTTTTACACCGAGCATTTCATTCCAACACTCACAAATGACTGCAGTGCCACTGAAACAGAGCCACTCTCGTGGCAGACAGTGGCAACTGAAAACACATCGTACAACGTCTGAGGGAAATAAAACGTTGGCAAAGATAATGTTGTCAAAACTCCATTTCTGTGAGAACTGCTCTGGGAACTTTCAAGTGCATTTCAAGTACACACAAGTATTTTCAATTTATGTAGTTTCAACTACATATAGTAGAGACAAGACCTCAAGATTCAAGTTTAAAATTTCCTTCTTCACTCATCCTAAAAAGCCCCATGATCCTTGGAATAAAAGGAATAATATTCAATTTATATTTTTGTGGAGACCAGCTGTACATCAAGCTGAGGAGGAACTAATAGTATTTTCTAAATATGTGATTAACTGCAGGTAGGATTTATCCCAGAGAGAGGTGGGAATAACCAAATTGTCTTTTGGTCACTGATGGGAATGCATAGCAGGAGCACTGAAGATGTGTGAAATCACATTTTTGGACAAAGCTCTGATATAAGGAACTGCACACACAGGCATGTACAGAAATGAAAATATAACCTTGCCACCTGAATATTAATCAAAGTATAGAATTATGCTACAGGCTGGAACTGAAGAGAGATTTAGGAACAAAAAGCAAATTGGCTGAAAGATGCATCTTTAAAGGAAATGGGAAGGGAGTGTCAGGATAACAAAATAAAGTGTTTTGAGTTTTTATTGTCATACTTTTGCTTTGAGCTCGACATCAGGAGGATTAGGTCACTTATGAATAGAACATTTATTGTGAGTTTATTGGAAAACAACTTGAGATCCCCAAGTATTCTTCAATTCTTCTATTCGATCATCCCACCCACTGCACCCAGTGGAGTCAAATCTGGGTATCAGGGAGCACATCTGTGGTTAATAATTAGCCAATAATTCTCGTTTTAATGAGGAAAAAACCTGCAGACAAAGCCTTATGGAGAATATGGAAAAGGGGAATTAATCCTCATTGAGTAAAAATCTTAAGCTCTTTCCTAGTGCACATTCTGTTGGAAGAAGTAATGTTGAATTACTCTCTCTACTTGGTCACAAAAGAGCATAAACAAAAACCAAACAGACTCTAGGAAACGAGATCCCCCTTTTCCATGTGCTGGATGTGTTGGGGTTGCACTGGGGCTGCAGCTTTGCACAGCTGGGAACACTTTACAGGAGGGCTGAGACTTCTCCCCCTCCGCTCTTGTTTTCCCCACAGTTCCTTGGTGATCAGGGCACAAAAGTACGGCCAAAAATGTTTCTTTGGGGGTATCTGCTGAAGATATCAAATATAAACAACATTTGCAGCCATTACAATGTGCCTCTTGCAACTTCAGCCTTATCCAGTTTCCCCAAGTTGCCAAGAAATGCCATTAAAATTTGGCCGAGGCAGAGAAGAAGCACTCCAGTGCCACGCCTGGAGAGTGCAGAGGGCTCCTCTGCCCTGCTCTGTGATGACAGAAATCCTCTGACAGCAGTGAAATCCTGCCTTGCTTGCACTGAGTCAAAACAAGCCTAAATTTACACCAGAAGCAAATTTCCCCCTTTCTATGGTGGGATCACCCCTTAGAGGTTTTGTGGATTACTTTGAAGAAAAGTTAGAAGCAGAAAACTCAATTCCCTAATGCAAAATGGGGTGCTACCAGCAGTCTTTTTGTCTTTTTCTTCATAAAATCAAGAATATTTAAAATTTTTGGTGGGCCCTGTGCAGGTTTCAGCAGATTTTAGAGGGCTGGCCATTGTGAGCAGCCTGTTCCCATCCACCTGCAGCCTCTGCAATGACAGAGCTGTGGGAAGGGGATTCACACACGAGCCCACACAGCAGCAGTGAAGGTGGCACTTATGGAATAAACAGAAATTTGTGACTAAAAATGAGAGGAAATTGTATCTCAATATCTTTTCTAATCAGTTCAAGACTATTACAGACTAGGAATTAAATGCTGCTGGTTGAAATGTGTCTTTTCTGTAGCTAAAATCGAGGAGTTTTCAACATAAATCAAGATATAGCTACTTATCTGTGGCAAATAACTTCTATAAAGCAAGATGTACAAATTAGAATGTAGCAGGGTGACACAATAAAATCCCAGAACTACAGAAACACAGATTTGGGTTAAAACAGTGAAAAAGCAACCATAAACCATGCAGCATTTAATAAGAGATGCAGCTGGAATGGTTAAAAAGAGAAGATGATGAATATTGGTATTAGATGTAAAAGAACTGCAAAAATGCAGTTGAAATTTGGTAATTTGGATGGGCAATAATATTATTCATGATACAATACGAACCTGCTGGTTTATTGAGTGATGGGAGCTCAGTTAAAAAATAACCATATTCATGGTAACAATCCATGTGTATTTTACTGGATTTATATAAGGTTATTATTAAACTAGACAGACTTCATTAAAAATGTAAAAGTGAGAATTCTACAAGTAATAGAAACTATTTTTCTTGCTGAATTTCTCCTCTGTCCCTGCCAGGGGTTTAATGTTGTTTGTAACTAATCAAACAGATGTAACATACCCTATAAATATATATATTTACATGTAAATGCAAGCCAATTTCTATGTCTTACAGAAATGAAATTCTGGTATCTTGAAAATGGTTTCATTCCTTACTAAGGAAGAATTTGATATGAGGACAAATCCAGACAAAAAGCTCAGAAAAGATGAAACAACTCTGTTAAAGGTTGAATAATGGTATGACCTCAGAAAAACATCAGTGATAGACATCACTCTAGAAATAATGATTTAACACCTGGTAATTAAAATGTTCCACTATTTTCCTTCCCACCCCTTTAGCTGGTAGGGTTATCACTCCTCTAATGCCCTCCACCACCAATTTCCTTCTTCACACTGTTATTTATTTTAGTAACTTAACAGAACTACACTGAGGACTCGTGTGCATTTTTATGAACTGGTGGGGCACATGAGCAGATGTGTCAGCAAAATTCACAGCAACATCTCCACTGGACAGAGTGATTTGTAAAAGGTGTGTGAAGACCTCATGGTTCCACCTGTGGATGTCCTTAATTAAAACTGTGCAACAAAAGAATGGAGCTCATTGTAATTCCAAATTCTCTCTGAGCTGGTCTTCCCTCAGAGATAACTGGGAACCAGTGAAAGACATGAGCTGAACCCTGGGTTCCAAGGCCTTGGAGGAAGTGTGGTTTTCTGGGAGATCCCCTTAGAAATGTTTTCTTTAAGTTTGTTAGAACAAGTGAGGCCTGCCCACCCCTCGTGCCTGGTTTGATTGGTTCCTTTCCAGGCGTGACACCATCGCAGGGAATGTGGTTTGAATTAGGGTGAGGCGCTGTGCAAGGCTGGGACAGAGGAGAGCAAAGTCATAACAAGGCCAGCCCAGTGCAGGAACATGTTCAGCAAGACCACAGGGAGGATTCCTTAATCCGACAGCCCGGAGCCACGGGAAGTGCAGGCATGGATCACACACAGCCATGGCTTTTCCTCCCCCGTCCCAGCACCATCCAGGAGATTCCTTTGCTTCTGCTGGAGGCATCATCTGCCTCCCTGTTGGAACCCTGGATGCTGAAAATCCCAGGCTCTCTGCTTTGACAGGCAGTGACCCTCAGGAGGGCACTGCCTGTGACCTGAGGCTGTGGGAACGGCTCCCAGAGCTGGGTGACAGCACTGGGAGTGTGTGTGTGCAGTTTGTGTAGGAGTGTGTAATGGCACAGGTACTTAAAGTTTGGAGTTTAGGGATACAGAATATATATGAAGAACTATATAGAGAGATTTGGGCATTGCCTGAGTCCTTCTTCACTTTCTTCTTCCTCCTTCTTCTCAGGTTTTGGTGATCTTTTCTAATCCATCAGTGAAAGCCCACATTGTGGACACTGAGTGATCTTTAATTGGGTTATAAATAAAAACAACTTAGGTGTCGGGTTTTAATTGGGTTTGCTTATTGGTTAAAAGTCCTTGAAACAAGGTAGAAGGGGCCATTTTCTTGCCTTGTCAGACAGAGCTCACACCTCGTGAGAATGTAACTTAGATAAGAAATAATAAACAGCTGAGTCTGAAGGAGATACCAGCGTGTCTAGCATCTTCTGTCCAGACCCAGCAGGAACTAACAACCTCCACAGTCATTTAAACCCCAATTTACTCTCAAATTCAGTGAACATCTTTGATGCTGCCTCTTAGTCAATGGAACTCCAAACGGTCCGGCAAAGCCAGAGGTGTTTGTCACTTCTGTGCTGTGATTAACCTTCCAACCACCTCAGCTTTCATGGCTCAAGCTCGGAAATCATTCAGTTATGATACCTTTTACCTTTTACCTGGCTCCAAGGTCACATAAACTGGAATTAAGAAGGGTTACAATTCAGGCAGCCAGGCCCATAGAAATGAGTCAATGAATATATGGAAATAAAGCAAATGAATTGAATATTGTCTCAAGACAATAGCAATAGCAGCTGCAGAATAATTTGAAGGCTTGACTAACAAAATAAAAGAGACACTCCCTCGCTCAAGTATCCAAAGACCCCGGCCCCCAAATGCAACAGCCACAGGCTGAATTCTCACAGAAGCCCGCAGCAAACTTGAGCCATGAGGGATTGGTGACATTCTCCAAAACACAACTTCTCCCAGCGTGGCTTTGGGGAAAGGCAGAATTCCCCAGCTCTATCTACGCTGTCACCAATGAGTGTCTGAGATGGACAGGAAAAGGTCCCCAGGTGGGTTTGGGAGCCTTGATCCTAACTGAGCACAGGCTGCCAGGATTTGAGCCAAGGGGAGCCCCAGGAAGTTCCCTGGTGCTGGGTTTGTCCAATGCTCTGCACAATCTGCCAGGCACCAACTCCCAGGCAGCAAGGGCTGAGGCAACAAGGCCAGACTAGGCAGGAGCTACAGGCAGATCAAGGACTGCACTTCTTGCTCAGTCCCTGAGAACACAAACCCAGCAGTTATTTCCTGTGCATCCACCCCGTTAGGGTAGCAGGTGTCCCTTGGCTGTGTTTCCAAACCTGCCTCCTGTCTCTCTCACTTGCTGCTCTTAGGGACCAATCAAACTCACACCAGTTTCCCTCCATGTGCTGCTGCTTCTGCTGGTGGGATTTCCTGGTTTCATAATCTCTGTGCAGCATTCACAACACTCCTGGGAATTTGCACTGTGGTGCAAACATCAATATTTTGGTTCCTAGTGATGATGGCTCCCGTTCCTTGGGATATGAGCTCCCAGATATCCCATTTTTCACTTTCATCACCCAGCATTTCCAGGGGCCTGCACTGCACCAGCAGCAGCATTTGTGGTGCCCTTCTGAGCAGAACAGAGGAACTGAACCCACCACAGACACCTCAGGAGCTCCTCAACAGGTCCCACCACACCACAGGCCCACAGCTGGATTTTGCACTGCCAGCAAAACTACGTGTGACTGCTCGGAGAGGCCGGACACCAGCTCTGGAATGGATCTTTACAGCTTGGCACTGCTGCTGCCCTCTGAGGAGGAACAGCATGATGAGGTGGGAGAACAGAGCCACAGCCCCTCTTGGACTAATGGGTAAAAAATGCAGGCAAACTATTTTTAGATGAAAGCATGAAAACATTCTGCTTGAATTAAACTCAGAACCAACTTGAAAAAGCAAGAACAGATGCAAAAATACTTTTAGTAGAAAAATATGTTTAAAATTCTCTAAAAAGAGTTTGGAAGATGCACTTCCTTACAGACTTAGACAAAGCTTAAAAATGAACCAACAACCACTACTCTCTAACCTTCAAACACTCCTTTAGGCTGTCTGCACTCCCACAGGAGTTTTGGGAATGCTTTGAGTGGGTACAGCAATGCCATGAGTAACATCCATGCAAATGAAAATAGCAACCAGACATTTGGCAAACTGGAGTAAACGAGTGAAGAGATTGTCACAGCAGGAATGGACATTTGTCAGCTACAATCCTTGCTTCCAATGTGTTTTCCTAGGCTTTGTTCAGGATAAAGGCCTTAAAACCTGGAGCTGGGCAGCAGAGCAGAGAGGGGAGGGCTGGCAGGGAGCCAGCCTGCGCTTTCTCACACAGGTTTTAGCCCAAAATAATTGGCTGGGCCGAAGATCCCCCTCCTGCCACCTTGGCTCTGTTCTGGTGCCTACAACTGAGTTTCACACTGACTTAGGGATAGAACTTTAATTTAAAATAAAAAAGGATGGCTACATGGCATTCTGCAGAGACAAAGGTTGATAAACTGGTGTGAAGTTAAAGTACTGAATAATTGCTTGGACTGTATGGCTTCTCTATAGGAACTTTGTTTCAATAATGCTATTTTTCAGCTCAGAAAATGTAACACTGCTGCTATTCCATCCTGTGCAAGATCCTTCACATGCTTGTAGATTTGTTTTCAGGAGAGAAACCAGCAGCAGTCTGAACTTAACCAGGTTCACCTCCAGGTTATTCAAAGTTACACCAGAAACAACACCAGGTCATGCACGACCAGATCACCCCATGGCACAGTTTGATCCAGATCAGGTATGGGCACAGGATCAGATGTATCTAAAATTAGCCAGAACCCCCAAAGTGGAGTTTGTGCCAGATTTCCATGGCTCCCTGCCAGCAGCAGACCAAGCATAAAATCACAGCAGTACCACAGAGAAACCCTGAACCAGAACAAAGTCAATCAGTATGGATTTAACCTCCCCTGATATTCTGAACACATCTCAGTGGTTTAAACTAGGACAATACTGAATTCTTACCAGGTACCAGCAATCTGAAAGCCAGATTTGCTGTATTTCTAAGCTATGGTGCAAGTGCATAGCAGAAAGGCCAACCTGATAAACATCTATAAACATCTATAAACATCTATAAACATCTATAAACATCTATAAACATCTATAAACATCTATTTTGGTGTTTGGCACCAGCTGGAAACCAAATCCACAGCAGGGATGGAAATGCAGCTTAGCAGAGAAAGCACTGACCAGAAAGTTATAATAAAGCAGAACTTCCCACCACAAAGCACCGCTCCTCATATCCACAAGATTCCTGGAAAGAGGATGACCCAGGAAGCCAGAGGGAATTACCCTCTATAGAAGGAGGAGAGTTGTGTTTGTTTTGCACACTGCTGAGTGGATTCAGTTTAGGCTGAGTAAAGAGGTGTTAGCAGCAACATTGCTTGGTTGGGAAATAAAGCTGATGCCAAAAGGTCCCACCTGGGACAGCTGCTGCACTTGAGTCAGGGGCTCTTTACCTTCCCTGGCCCTGCACCTTTCACCCACAAACTCACTGGCAATGGCACAGGAGCTTCTTCACTGAGGCAACCAACATCCCTTGGGAAAGGGAGAAAAATTATCCTTGTTTTTTGAATCAAAAGGATTTTTTTTTTTTAATAGCTGGAGCTTATTAATGAAAATACTGGCAAGAAGGTAAGCTGAAGCATCATTTCACTCCAGTTTCTTCCCTGGATGTTGTATTTTGGGCCTTGGACATAATGAAGTCACTCTTGATTTCTTATTATACATATTATAAATATGTATATTTATACACAGTCTCAGGATAAAAGAGATGTCCCAGAATCTCCACAGGCAGCAATGGACAGAAGTAGGTTATATGTAAGAATACCATAAAGCTCAGCTCTGGCTGGGGAGCTCATGGAAATAGCCTGCATTTTCTTCTAGTGAGTTTTGAATTAAAGTTTTACTTTCTTTTTTCTTGCCTTAAATCTGTTTTCAATAAGTGCGAAGCAAAAAAAGTATGACGATAATTATAGCTGTCTGTGCAAAACAGAAATGTCAGACCTCACATTTCCCAACTGACCTTTCATCAGATGAAAATTCCCACAGCAATGTTCCCCAAGCACAGAGTTGGGAACTATGAAAATTTGCAAAACAGCTTTCTGTCCAATAACTTTGTTCCTGTGGCAGATGCACAGGTGGGTGTTACTGTGATTTACATGGGAGGATTAGCTTTAAGGTAATAAAAAAGTAATCAAACCTTAAAAGCTGCTCTGTGAGAAGGCTTGTGCTGAGCAATCAGAGCACAGCCATGCTGGGGGACTGCTGGTGAAATCTGTGTGCTCTGACTGCAGGAAAGTGAATGACAGGAAAGCCAGACAAAAATGAAAATGGAATATTTGCACAACGTATCTTGTCTTGTCTGGCTCCTTCCATTGACTCTGAAGTGCTGCACTGAAAGTCTCCTACAGGGGACACATCCCCAGGAAGGATGAAAGGGTTCTCACTGACTAACACTGGGCTAGGAGAGTTGGCTTCAGTCAGTAAAAAATGAGAGAAAGTCACCCAAGATCTCAGACTAGCTGGAAGCAGCCTCGTACTGGATATCACAAAAACAATGCTTTTTGTTCCCACAGTGCTCCACTGGCGAGATGTGCAAATATCACATGGTTCATGAACTGCAGGAACAGAGCATGGATGATGTGTGCAAGTATTTTCAGTTGGCTTGGAAGAGTTTTGGAGGCTCTCCAGTTGTCTCATGCCTGCTCACCCTGCAGCCACAGGTTTATCATCCCTTTTTTCCCAGATGGGTTCACAGAATCCCAGAATTGTTTGGGTTGGTATGGACTTTAAAAGTCATCTCATTCCTGCCATGGGCAGGGACACCCTGCACTGGACAAGGCTGTGGACAAGCCTTGGTGAATTTGTCCTTGAACACCTCCAGGGATGGGGAATTCACAACCTATAATAGATAATAGAGAGATTATCTATTATAATAATAGATAATATTATCTATTATAATAATAGATAATATTATTTATTATAATAATAGATAATAATAGAATAATAGGCAATAATAGAGAGATTTCCCTCTATAAAATACTCCAGGCAGGAATCAGTCACAACTGCAGCCCCTTCTCCCTGGAGCACATTCAGCCTCCCAGAGCAGTCTGGGGAGCTGCCAGGTGTGCCCAGGTGTCCCCCAGCCCTCTGAGCTGTCCCACAGCGTGTCCTGGAGCTGCCATCCCTGGCAGCAGCACACCCTGAGCACCCCTGACTGCCCACCCCACCCCACAGCCTGACCAGGGGCACGGGGAGCCCTTCAGGGGGAACTCAGAACCAGCCTCAGTCCTTCAGCATTTCAGTCTCTGTTACTCATGGTTTCTTTACGAGAGGACTGGGCAGTTCCTGAGCCTTTCCCCTGCTGTAACAGATTCTCAGCTGTTCAGGACACAGCTCCCCTGAGCGGAGGGCAGGAACTCTTTGCAGGAACTCTTTGCTGAGCACTGGGCCCACTTTGTAAGGAAAACATTCCTGGTTTCCTCTAAGAGCCTTCACATCCAGAAGTCTTTTTCCTATTTAGTGTGTAAGGAATGAATTCTGCTGGGCACTGTGTGACTGCAGCAGTGCAGTCTGAAGGGCCACGTGTCTTTTTTCACCCTCAAACCCAAATTATTCTGCAGTCCCCATCACTGTAACATCCAGGGCTCCATCAGAGGCATCCTTAGCATAATTCCAGCAACAAACACAGGCAGGTTTGGCCTTTTCACACACATGGACGTGTTACTGATGCTCCTAATTGCTGAATTAAAAGTGAAAATTTCCTTACACCTGGTGAGCTGATCTCCAAAAAAATTACCATCACTTTTATGGAAGTGTCTGGTTTTTGTGGAGTCACTGATTCTGACAGAAAAGCTGTTTGTGAATTTAAGTAGTTAAAAGACAAGATTTTTTTTTTTTAAAAAGCACCAGATCTAAGCAGAAGCGGATAAAGTAAGAAAAAAAATCAGATAAGAAAGTCAATGCCTCTCACTCTCTGTCCAGAGACAAGGACATGGTGTAAGTGGGTTTTTTACTCATTTTAGATTCTGCACAAGCTTACCCAATCATTAGATTTCTAAGGGTAGCAAAACACATTTTAATTATTCTTTTTTACTCTTTATTTGTATTTTCATAGTGTCCAAAAAGTATTTTAATATAATTTATAAAGTCTTTACAGCAGAGCAGGAAAATAAAGATGGGTAATGAAGCTGGAAAAAAGAAGTACCAAAATATTAATTCATCATTATCATTTTGCCCACCACATTTTGTAACACTCCTCAGGCCATTTTCAGGTACATCACAAGCCTAGGAAGTTTCTGAAACCAGAATTTAAAATCCAAACTTCCCATGAACCAACTGCACTCTGTATCCTTATCTTCCTAATTTATTTTGGTTAATCCTGCTCCTAGAGGTAACCACTGAAATCAGGTGGAGCACTGGCCCAAACCTGTTGCCTGAAAATAGCAAACCCAAAATGTAGCACTGATTCTCCACTTAGCAATCAAACTTCCCCCTCCCAATTTCTTACAGAGCAATGTAATTTCCAATGCAAAAAAAAAAAAAATCATTTTTTCAAACAGTGTTGAGTCCTGGAAAGGTTTTACTGTTAAAGAAAAAGCTCTGCCAAATTGTTTTGGCTGACAGGGTAAGGAAAACCAGGCTGGGGAAATTTTTTTTGCAGGGCTCTGACAAAATTTTTAAATTCCTGCCATTTTCTGTCAATGAAAAGCTGTTAATGGAAATGGAAGCAGTGAAAGCTTCCACCCCTTCCAGCGATAACTTTGCTAAGAGTGTTCTGTAACTCCTATGAGCCTGGGGAGGCTCCCAGTGGAGTCAGTGACACCCTGGGTGCTGAGGATCACCCATCACAGGGTACAAAGGTGCCATGGCTGGTGCCACACCCAGAGCACCCCTTTTATTGGGTTATACTGGGATAAAGTCATTCCTGTAGGATTTCCTAGGTCCACAAGCCACTTACACAGCTCTAAACATGGGCTCCATCAGAAACATCCATGGAATGGGGAATAATAATTAAAAATCCCCTGCAGTTGCCCATTTGTGTAGTGCTGTTTGCATTAGACAAGGTACAAATCTGCTCAGAAGTATCAAAATAAGAGGTGATAGATGATGGAGATAAAAGCAAAGGAGGTCCTTAACCTCTGAATGGGGTTCCTAATGCTCCCTCAACTTGCCAAAGTCCAAATCTTAATAATCACATGGCTGTGATTTATTATCCGTGTATGGCCACATTCTGCAGGAAATCCCAGGGGGTCTGTAAATTGCAGATGTAACCACAGATTAATGCTCATAATCCCTGGTAAAAACTCTGCAATAATGCTGCTATAGCCTAAAGAAATTCTCCCACTAATATTCCTAATCCTTTCCCATTGGACTTTATGATCCTTCTGTGATTTTCAGGCAGTCCAGCAGTGACTAAACAATATTTATGATTTAATTCTGCTGGTTTTCATTTCCAGACTAGAGGACTTTTAAAATTTTTATTTTAAGTTACACCCACACACATAAATGCTCCCTCCTATAAATCCAGGAAATGACCAAAAGAAAAAATGATAAGAAACAAGAAGATGTTCTATGTCCTTTATTTCATCTTTCATTCCATACCCATTTGGAAACTTGTATTTCTTGTCAGGCACTGGAAAACAAACCTGGGAGCATTGGTGACCTTCCACTGCTGCTGCTGTAGCATCACACCCTCAACTCCAACCCCACAACCAGCAGGACAAGAAGAAGGAAGAGCCTTCTATTTTTTCCCCCTTTTATTACATCATACTTAGCCCTATTCTTTCTTCTGAGACTGAAAAGCTGCCAGTTTTCAAGTGTCCCTCATTAACTTTTAAAACATAAGCTCTGCTAAAGTCGAGTTATTAGTTTTTTCCTGGCACTGCCTGAAATTGCAGTACCCACATAAGAGCACTAAATGCTAATAGCTACTCAAGGCAGACCAGGAAACACTGCCTAGTGTGAGACGTGATATTAAATATTTGTACACAATAGGTTCTAACAGGCAGGAACTGGAGCTGGAGGTGATTATGGGTGCTTTTGGAAAGACAATGGTCAAGCTGTTTCAAAAGAGAATTACCTTTAGAAGTCAAGGTATAAGAAAATTTATAGTAAATAAATAACATTTCTGTTATTTACGGACATGCAGATATCTTATACAGATATACAGAATAAGTTTCATGTTACAGAGAGGCTGAATGAAGGGGATTCCAGGAATGAGGGTTGGTAAGAACAGGGCTGAGTTTGTCTTTAAGGGGAATCCTAAACAGCAACATAAACAAAACCAGGATGTCACAAGCCAGATCCTGATCCTCCACAAACCACTCAAGGGCTCTGTGACACCCTCAGTTTGACATCTGGACTCTATCAGGAACCTGGGATTTAATTAATAATTGTCTCGAGGTTTCAGATTGAAAGATGTCAATTCAAATGTATTTAAATCTCTCTTTGACAGAATGTAAGACCAAAAGACTCTGAACAACTTCTACTGATTTGCTCTTCCTTTGATAGTGGAATTACGGCCACCAAAGCTCAGACTTTTTGATTCCTACAGATCTGAAGTTTCAGTGTAACAAGGACAGTATGAAATTTAGGAAGCAGCTTGTTTAAAGGTGTCTAAATGCAATGACACAGGAAGCAAGCAGCACAAACCAGCAGAAAAAATCCTGTTTTCAAATAAAAGATCTTTCCAAAGAAAAGATCAGCTTTTTAAGAAGCTGGACCTCATTAGAGTCAATAATCTCTATTTCTTGCGCTTGTAAATGCCACTGTGTGGACACATCTCTCCAATAACTACTGTGCTAGTCTCAAAAATAATTCTGTGCTTCTCTTCAGTTGAAGGTGGCTGTTAAAATGTGCAGCCAAAGAATGGTCATGCTGAAAGGTTCTTACCCACCTTCCACCCAGCCATGTGGAACATCACCAGGACAGACTTGCAAAGGATGTCTTAAAAACAAACTATTATAAGTGCAAAATCCAGGAATTTATGATGCTGCTGAGTGAAGTCACATAAATAATTCAGTATTAATAGGACTTTAAAACTTCCTAGAAGTACTGAAACTGATAGAAAATTAACTTCAACACCTGACTTTTACTTCCAGAAAAGTAATGTATCTTTTTTTTTTTCCTTTCCTCTTGAAACTGATTCTCTTTCCTTCCTTTTACTAAACTGGTAAACTGCCCAAATCCCCAGACTGGAGTCCTAATCAATATTCTATAACCAGTTCCCAGCAGTGATGAAGTCCTTATGGAGAAGGAAGGATCTTTCACTGCTTTCACAGTCATTTCAAATATCCTGAAGCCTGCAGCAGACACCTTCTGACACAGCCAGATCCAAGCACATTCTCCTGAGATGAAGGTTGTACTTTAATTCAGGAGAACACTGTGGATGTTTAAGAAAATAAAAGTTAAGCTGAATGTCTCAAAATACCCCCTTCTACACCTGCATTTCTAACTTCTCCCTGTGACACCTGCTACATAAGGGAAGGAGAAAGATTCATAAGCACGTGGACAGAAGCTTGGAGTTGGAAGAAAATACAGGATATTCTTGGAAAATTACTTGGGTTTATTTCTGTGGCACAGTCAGAGGCACCACGAGGCTGGATGAGGAGCTGCCCTTTCAAACACTGTCTGTGATGTACAAAGAGGTCCCAAACCAGAACTTGCTATCCTCCCTTAGAGTTTCACACTTACATGCACACACACAGACTTTTTATGAATAGATTTTTATTTCTGGAAAGTTGCCAGAGAAGCCTGATGGGGTGTGCTGGCAGACTGAGACCCACAGGAACATCAGGCTTAGGAGGAACCCCAGATGGGTCAACCCAATCCATCATTTTCCCTCAGAGCAGAAGGGAGCTCACCATCCCTAAACTCCCCCCAAAAGTGGGTGTTGATCTCACCTGCAGGGGCTGCTCACCTCCCCTGGAACCTCACTGCACTCACCCTTCTCACATGGTTTTTCCTAAGCTTTCTCTGGCCTTATTGCCGAACCAAAATAATTGGTCCCTGTCCTTTCCCTAACAGTCCTTAAATATGTTTGCAGACACTTAAGAGTTTTCTTTTGGTCTAGACTGAACACGAGCCCTGAGTTTTCTGCAGAGATTGAGGTTGGTGCTCTCCCAGGGCCTGGCCTCGGCAGGGAGCAGCTGCTGGGAGCACTCAGCCTTGGAATAAGGCACCAACACAGCCCTGCCACTCACACAAACAGCCTCAAACATTCCTCACACTGGGGGAATATCTCCGTTTCTCCAGACCCACAACCATAACTTATTTATTGCTGCTTTGACCCTCGAAGCAATCTGCTCTTAAGGGAAGTACATTTGGTTCTGCTGTAATACGTGGGTTAGAATGTGCATCCATACTTAAAAGGAGTTTGAACTAAGGGAAAAACTTCAGGGAAATGTACCTACTATACCAGAAAAATCCTGATCTATTCAGTTGGTCAATTAAAAAAAGAAGTAAAAAATTTGAATGCAGTCTTTCAGAATTACTTTATAAGGAAAGAGTAAGTCATCCTGAACTTAGCAAAGGTATAACAAGAGTAAGTGCTCGAGTCCCTACATTCAAACTAGAAATGAGATGGAAATTTTTCATAGACAGGTTACCAAGGAATGTGTCAAGATCTCAGTCACACAGGGTTCTTCAGTCTAGACCAAGGTCCTTCTGAAAGAGGCCACATGTGCAATATTAAGGACTGTTTATGCATGAGAGATCATATTATTAATTTCTGGAAATCAAGTCCCTGTTATACAATTTGCAGCTTTCCTTATGGGAAATCAGCTACAGAATATTTGAAGACAGACTAGATTGCTCAGCTGTGAATTAGCTTAGAAGAAAACACCAAACTGCAATTCTATAAAATTTTATGAAAGGTCCTGCAATTTTTTCTTCTCCCATTGGTAACTGAATATCCTGCAGTTCTGGTAGGCAGACAGAAAAGGGAGGAGAGGAAATGGCTTTCTTAGAAAAATGTAGCCTGAAAGAAAAAAAGCCCATGGCAAATTCAGAAACTGTTTCCAGATCTTTTTGCTCTCTTTTTTTCCCCTAATTTTTCTGTACTCCCTGAGGAAGGCCTGCTGGAACATCTGTTATTACCCTTTCCCTACCATCATAGAAGTAATGCACTAATTAGAACGCTCATTTGATTAAGCACAAGAGCTCCCATTCCCTTCTGTTGTTTTGTCTCACTTGGTCCCTTCTCCCGTCCCTTCTCCCGTCCCGTCCCGTCCCGTCCCGTCCCGTCCCGTCCCATCCCATCCCATCCCATCCCATCCCATCCCATCCCATCCCATCCCATCCCATCCCATCCCATCCCATCCCATCCCATCCCATCCCATCCCATCCCATCCCATCCCATCCCATCCCATCCCATCCCACTCTCCCTGAAGTTTTCCTCTCTCAAAATCCATTTTTGTTTCTACGGGTTATTGGTTGGCAATTAGACATCTCTGTTATTAGAAAGGTTTTCCCAATTCTTGAATGAACACTTCAGGCAATGGAATTCTTTCCTTTACCTTATTAATATCAAATACTACAGTTGCTGTGGTGACCACAAGGTAAATTAAATCAGATTTTTTGGGGGGGATCTAAAAGTGGCTTATAGTCTAAGTACCTGTTAGCAATGGAGGGCAATAAATAAATAAATAAAGCCCCACAGCTGGAGTAATTTACAAAACATAATAGGGGAAAATTGGCCTTGGCTGTTAGAAATCAGAGCATTAAAAGGGCGTCACGCAGCACAAGGTTAAGGCCCATTAAAGCATTGTAATTTCACAGCCTTTAATGTTATCAGTATTTTCCACTTGACACTGCCAGATAATAACTAAGAGTGGACAACAAACATCGCGCCTTTACTGGAAGAGAACATCCCCAGCCTGAACAAAAAGATCCGGTCCCCACACGTAGGTAAGGAGCAGGTGATGGCAGCTCCGTGCTGAGGTGGCTCCTGCCATGCTCAGGGGCTGGGAGTGCCCCCTGCCCTGGCAGGCAGGCACAGGGCACACCCCAGGAACTGCCTCTGTTTGTGTCCTCCAGCCTTGCTGAGCAAAGAAACAGCAGGATGGGTTTCACAGCCAGACAAGAATCCATAGGGTGACATTTGGCAGCTGGGATTATTTTTTCTCCTTGCATTTATCCTTATCTTTAACTCAGTGTTGGCTTTGGGCTCCTGTTTAGTTCACACACTGCTCCATGGGCTGGGGAATAATTTTGGTGGATGTTTTCCTCTGCAAGCTCAAAGAGCAGAGGTGCAGCAGACTCCCACAGCCAGGGGAGCTGAGCAGCACCCTCTGCAGCAGCCCTCTGACAAACCAGAAAAACAACAGTTTCATGTTTTTAGGGGTTATTCCCAGTCTGGACAGTAACTTCAGCAGCCCTTGTGCTCAGAGCTGCAGGACAGCAAAGCAGAGGGCACAGTATAAAAGAGACATTAAGCCACCAGGGAGGGTCCAAAGGAGGCCACGAGGATGGAGAAGGTCTGGAGGGGCCTTTTGAGGAACAGCTGAAGGCACTTGGTTTGTTCAGCTTAGACAAGAGGAGACTGAGGGGATCTCACTGCATTCTTCAACGTCCTCATGAAGCAGAGGGGGAGGTTTTGATCTCTTCATTCATGGCCAGTGACAGGAATCAACAGGAAGGAGAGGTTTAGGTAGGATATCAGGAAAGGTTCTTCTCCCAGAAGGTGCTGGGCACAGCCTTGAGGCTGCCAGAGCTCCAGGAGAGTTTGGACAGCGCTGCCAGGGATGCCTGGTGGGGATTGCTGGGGTGTAGGGCCAGGGGTTGGACTGGATGATCCTGACTGCTCCCTTCCAACTCAGGATATTTTATGATTCTAGGATAGAGTCAACACTCTGCAGAAGACCCAGCCAGACTTGCCTACCCTGCCTGCAGCCTCGCTTGCTGGGGCTGGTATTTGGCTTTGTTCAAGATTTCTGGTCTCAGGGATCCCCTGTTCTTGGGACCTCCACACAGGTGGAGCAGTGGAGCTCCTGCAGGACCTGAGCACTTTATTCTCCCCCACAGCCCCTTCCTGCTGGATTGCAGCACTATGGTGCAGTTTAGGTGAAGAATCAGTGAAACATTTTCCTATTATTGACATCAGTAAATAAGAATAGAGCATCACTTCCTAAAGGAAGCAGGATACAAACAGAAATCTATGAAAAGTTCTAAGTTTATAAAATTTTTGCCTTTATCTCTTTCCTCACAGTTCTGTGAATCACTTAAACTCCATAACATCATAGAAGATGGAAGAATCATGAGAAAACTGATAGAGTTGTTAAACAATAACAAGGACTAATAAGGAAAAAATCTCAGTGATGAGCCTGTGCTTTAAGCACCAGGCAAGGTTGCATCTGTGTTAGATGGATGAAGCTGCTGCAGCACTGGGCAGGGAGGGGCTGCTCCTTGGCAGGGAAAGCAGAGGGTGTAATGCTCAGGAACTCCACCAGCCCTTGCCCAGCACAACAGCATAGTTAAGAAAAAAAAATAATGGAAAAACAAGGCGAGAAAAGATGATCTTGGCTGAGCACATAAAGGGTATCTTGGATAAGTGATATTTAAGTCATGTTCTTGTTTATTCTTTTAAACATGCTTGTGGTGAGCAATCATTCACCTGCTATGAATTACAAGCAACTGATAAGTCTCCATTTATGAGTCTCCAGTCAACAGCACTCATACATACTAAAAAAACCCAAAAAAACAAAAGCAAAAGCAAAGCCATCCAGAACCAACAGCCTTTTTCCAGAGCTGGACCAAGTTTCCAAAGCAGATATGTAGCAGATTTCTTTACAATTTAGTAGCTAAAAAGAGTCCCAAAGGGTCAGGCAAATTTCACTCTCCAACCATTCTGTTGCAGTTCTTTGGTAAATGTAAGTTTAATACTAAAAAATAAAATTAATCTGTATGCTTGAAGCCTGTTCTTTTTAATCTTAATTAGTTATGATTTTATACAGTGTAGAACCTTATCCAGAATAGCTTTAAAAATTGAAAGGAATAAGATCAGAGAGCTGAGAATATGAAGTGGGGTTTTATCCAACATATGACTTGATGTTTCCAACTAGTATTCCGTGCTAAGAAGGGGAAAATGAGCCATTAAAAAAAAAAAAAAGTATTTTCATAGGAGATCTTCACAAATATGTTACCTCTGCTGACCTTTAGATAAAGGTAAAAAGGTTAATGCAATAGTTTGGAAATTATTAGCCTGAAAAAGGACCAATGACCTTCTCAGGGTTGTTCCCAGATTTCCCAGCATAGCTTCTAATTCCTGGGAGATCATTTGAGCTGCGCAGAGGCCTCACTTAGTCAGAGTCAAAATATTTTTCTGCCTTTGTAGTGGCTCTCCAAATGTATAAAATGTGGAGTTTCCTTTTGTTCCACCCCCACCCCTAGCTGGGGAGGGTGCAGTGCAGGTCTCATTCATGGTGCTGCAGGTTTCCCACCCGACGCCGAAGCGGAAAGAAGAGTTGGGATTGACTTCTCCCAGACACGTCCTCTCTCCTCTCTGGGTTTGTCCTCTGAACCATCAGCTCCCTCAGAGCATCAAACACTGCAAATCCATTCCATCCATTTACATCACTGCTCACCTTGGCCAAGAGTGGGGAAACTCCTGATTGAAATCATGGCAGTATTGAGAATGGAGACCTAAACAAGGAGCGCAGAGGAAATGCAGAGTTCTGGGTTCTTTCCCAGCTCTTTTGATAACCTGAAATCCAGCTTGAGCAACAATTAGAGATTTATTTATGCCACAATTTCCTTTAAAGGTTGATGTTGGAAAGTCAGATATCTCTGGGATGGATGCAAGTCTCAGACACTTATATGAAAATCCCTTTAGAAGCTGGACTGGGCAGTCCCAACTGTAAAGAAACATGGAATGACATCTGAATTTCAAATTTCAAAGCAGGACCTTCAGAAAGGACTGCAATACTATTTTGAAACAGAAATGCCTCACAATTCCAGCCCCTTAGCTTTTCAGATCTAGATTCCTCTCAACCCAAGTTCTGTAAATCTGTCATTCTGCAAAACACACAAACGTGAACCCCAAGAGAGATCTCCGTTTTGATGCACTGTGAAAAGTTGTCATTTAATCCTTCAGTCCTTCTGCCCAGCCCTAGAAACTGAAATTTCCTTTCAAATAAAAACTACTGCATAGCAGTATTGCTACACACATCATATCCACAGGGCACCCTGTGCGGAAGGAAATGCTAACACAACCTGCACGATGTCCTTTGAGGGGAGGGGTTTTTATGAAGATTTCTGTTTCAGTCCCATCACAGCAGGACCAGTTCCTGGTCTCTACCACGCCGTGGCAGTGCCAGTAACCCAGCAAAGACACAGACTGCCATCAGCCTTTTTTAAAAGCTTTTCCTGCTGGTGCTGTTCTTTCCCCAGGAGTGAGAGGAAGGCTGAGGGCAGGATTCAGCCCCAGTGCTCTGCCAGCCCTGTCAAGGGAAATCAGGAGTCCCTACCAGGACAGGGTTAGGGTTCTCTAGAAATGAGACACACCAATAATGGTGACACACACTCCAACCTCCAGGAGCTCAGATGGTTTCTTTGCTCTCCCCCTCGCCTGTGTGAGTCCCAGTATCAACCACAGTTCAGTGGTGTAATAGTGCAAACTCTTTTCCATCTGAGCTCTGTTCAAAAGGCAAATGGTATCTCAAGGAGCGAGCTGACCCCATTATCAGAGCCTTTGGGAGTTAAGAGAGCAGCCAGCAGCAGAGGCAGCCAACATGCCTGAGCTGAGGCCAGCTAAGAAGCCAGCCAGGCAAATCCAAGGCTGCTGGAAAAATACATTCTGCAGCTCGGTGTCTGGGACCCCGAGCTACTATGCACACCCTGCTTCAGTGGATGTGGGTGTTGGCTTGAGCAGAGCAGCACAGAAGAGAGGGTGAGCAGGAGAAGCAAATCAGCCTGCAGTTACATAAAAGGCCGATTGACTTTTTAATGACTTTTGTTACTTGGAAGTAGCAGGTAGATTTACCAGAATATAATCTCCTCTTTTACAGTAAAAGGTTTCATACAGGGAAAAGATATGTAAAAAGGGATCTTACAATATATCCTTACAGAAATGTAGAGGAATAGAATAGGCAGCACAAGAGAAGTGGGATGAACCTGTCTACTTACAGTCTTCCCAAGCTTTGGAAAATGTATTTTTCAGTCACTGTTGAGCATAATTTCTCTTCAAAGCCAACATAGAGAAGACCTTTGTCATCAAAAGCAGTAGAAAGCAAGAAGATTTATTTGGTTCACAAATTATTGTTATTATTGTTCTGTGGAAGCAGTTGATATCCAACTACAATCAGTGGATTAATCACTTAGCTTGCTGTACTGAAGTGCTGACCTGTCCTAAGAATATAAGACCACCTAATGCACAGAGCCTGGCAAAAAATCATTGATGAAATTTAAAAAGTCACAGTCCTAGATCACAGGAAAGCTATTTCCAAAAACACTGCTCTGTTTTTACCTCTGCCATCAGGTCTCAGCTCATCACTGGAAAGCTTTATTTCCATGAAATGATTAAAGTCTTGAAAAATGTTTGTTCCAGAGATCTCTGCTCCCTTTTCTGGGGAAGTATTTTGCTGAAGCACTGTATAAGAGGAAAAAAACCTATGCCCACAGCAGCTACAGAAATGAGAATCCCATAAGAATCTTGGGAAGATGAAAAGGAGATGGAAATATCTGATACAGCTTGGGATTAAACCACAGTGTTAAGTCCACGGCCACTTTTTAGAGCTTTTTAGAGCATAAAGCTTTTCACTCCTGTGCCATCTGAAGCTCAGGCCTAACACCTGTCCAAGAGCTCAGGCTGAGGTTTGGACTCAGTTCCCAGCCTAAGGGAGCAGAAGATGATTAAGACACACGACAGAAGGCCTGGAGCAGAAAGAAAATAGCCTGAGTTAGAAGTCTACAACAAAAAAGAGGATAAGGTGCTCAGAAATGTTTCCAAAGATTGTCAGTGCTTGCAGTGCTTCAGGTTGGAGTGAATTAGCACAGATCAGGTGAAGGAGACTGCTACACAAAAATATCCTGTAACACAAAACTTTCCTGCTGTCAGAAATGCTCTTTTTAATCATTAGTGCTTTAGCAAGAAAACACATGTGCACATGCACACAAGTTTAACGTTTCTCTGAAAGTCTGATCTCTTGTACTTTAGACCAAATAGAAAACACAGAGCAGGCCAAATTCTGACCAGAATCTGCAGCAAAGTTCAGCTGATCTGTGGTGTTGAAAGCACATTGCTGCTTAAAACAAGTATTTTACAAGGCAGTGAAATAAACTTTAGACAAACACAGGCAACAGTTGCTTTGGCATGGAGGAGACCAACACGCTTCAGAAATATTACTCCTGTTTTCTCTCCCAAGGAGAGAACATCGCTATGCAGAGGACACTGAGACTTCTGGCAGGAGAATGTTACACATCCACAAATGTCAGAACGGAGTTACAGCAGCCTTGAGTGAGCAGGAAGATGAGAGGCCACTGGAGAAATGGTCTTGTGTCAGCAAAAAGTCATCGAGAGCGTTTCTGCTTTCCCTGGGGGCTGGAGGATTTCCAGCAGAAAGGAAAGGTGGGGATGTTTCATCTGGCACCTGCTGAAGTCCCATCCAGGCCTGGAGGAGTGTCTGGGAGTGTGGCAGTGCCACCAGGGAGTTCACCACTGAATTATGCACACAGAACACACTCAGCACTGAGTTTGCACATTCTGCTACTAAAAAGGAAAGGTGTCAGCCCTGCCTGCAATTTCCAAGTTGCTCCTTTATGGTAACACTCAAGAGTGGGAGAATCTCCATAAAGATACAAAATGAACTGAAGCAATGGAGCAATTTGAGGTGCAATCAATAATTTCCTTCTGCTGAAGCAACAACCTCTGCCCAAAAGACAGCCAAGAGACCCAGGTACGATGACTTTAAATCCTTTGAAAATAATCTCCTGTTACTTCTTTTGCTAAAGCCTTGAAGTTGCCTTTGAAATGGCCCTCAGGGGATTTATGGGAGGTTTGAGTGCTCGAAAGCACCCACTTTTAGCTTCAGTAAGAGAACAGATATTTGGCATTGAACTTGCACTTCCCATATTGCCTGTGCCACATGATCCATGTCAATGAGAAGCAAGGCAGGGCACTGGGTTAAACATTAACCACAAGGAGAAAAGCAAACCAGCAATTGATTCAAAATATAGGGCACATTCATTCACAAATTACACATTTAAACTGAAAAGGCAAGGAAGAAGTGAAGCCATTTTTTAAAGTCTGATCATACAGTGCCAGAAGTCACAGATGATCACTGCTCGTCTCCCATCTTTTTTATTTGGAGGTTACCATTAACAACAGACAGTTACATCAAGACCTGGACAAGCACCTTTCTAATTTCAAAACCAAACAAAATGCACTCAAATGTAGTTCACCTCCATATTACTGTGAGGAACAAAACACAAGAGGTTTGCCAGCAGAGTGCTGAGGCAATTGGACAGCAAAAAGGCATTTATCAGCATAACTTTCCAGGCTGATAACTTCAGAGTCAATCTAACACCGTTTTGGTAAAAAAATAACCAACTTGCATTTATTGATATTATTTGGGATGGTGAATAAACATTACGTATTTACTTTTATGACTGTATAATCCATGCACTTAACCATAAATTGTCCCTTTTATTAATTTCATTCTTCTCACTGTGGGTGACCAAAAATTTAAAAGCAACATTATAATACATGATTTCATCTAAAGCAATTGACACATTTTTGCCTTCCAGATAAAATTTTCAATTTTCTCTTTCCCTCTTTCTCTATATGTATATATCTGGAACAAACAAACACTCAACATTTTTCATGGAACCTGTAAGTAATGCCTTTTTCTAACCAGCTGTATATTTTAAGTTGGAACTCCCTAGAACTAGAATGGGCAGACCCAAATCTTTTTAAAAGGCCGCATGAAGTTATGCTAAACACACATTTAAGAAAAAAGGGATCAACCACTGAATCTGGGCCACAGAAAAGTGACCGTGAGCTTCTTAGGTAACCATGTTCTAAAAAGAACTCCAAAGCCTCTCTGGATCTCATGATCAAACATTTCACAGTTGTATGAGACATGAGTCAATATGAAAACACTGGTGTCAAAGCAGAGCAAAGGAGCTATTAATTATCACAGAATGGTTTGGGTTGGAAGGGACCTTAAAGCTCATCTCACTCTGTTCTCCCTGCCATGGCAGGGACACCTTCCACTGTCCCAGGCTGCTCCAAGCCCTGTCCAGCCTGGCCTTGGGCACAGCCAGGGATCCAGGGGCAGCCACAGCTGCTCTGGGCACCCTGTGCCAGGGCCTGCCCACCCTCACAGGGAGGATTCTGTACTCAATATCCCATCTAACCCTGTCCTCAGGCAGTTTAAAACCATTTCATGTTCTATGACTACAGATCCCAGTCCCAAGTCCCTCTCCAGCTCTCTTGGAGCCCCTTTAGGTACCAAAAGGCTGCAATAAAGTCCCCTGGGGCCTCCTCCAGGCTGAACACCCCCAGCTCTCACAGCCTTTCCTCACAGGAGGGGTGTTCTAATCCCTCCTTCGTGGCCCTCAGAATGTTTCAGCTGGCTTTTCACTGACCCTACCAATCACTGAGTTTGGCAGAAAAAGAAACAGATTCTCCCATTTTACCCAGGTAATCAAAGCCTACCCATCAGCAGTGCTAGGAGCAGGACACCACCAGCTTTACCTTCCTTTAAAGGGTTTTTTGCACATTTCCATGCACATCTAATAACCCTGTTTCAACAACAACAGCCAAAATAAAACTTGGAAGGCTCCACTGCCTCACAAGGAAGCTGCAGTTGTGTGTGGAGCCATCAGGACAGCTCTGGGTGTTCATCTGGCCCTCACATCTGCCCAGCTGCACAGAGGGCTCATGGAAAAGCAGAGATCCACCCCGACACGTACACCAGCACTGAATGGGCCCTGAAGGATTTGATGAATGAAAAATGCTCAGGATTGTGAAGTTTCATTTGATTTCCACTGCTGAGGGAATAAGGTTGACCTTTTGGTTACCATGCAACCTTGGAAAGTGGGAGCTGGGAGAGCGTGTGTCACCCCAGCGAAGGGCTTGAGTCAGCTCTTGCTCAGCATCTTAGGGACCAGCTGCTGTCTGGACACATGTCCTCATTCAAAGCTGGTCCCCTGCCAAGGAAATAAAAGGCAGTCGGAGCTATTTCTTCCTGAAAATCAGATTAAGGAACCTTGGAAGAAAGGAAAGATTGTGTCATCTTGCTACACTCCAAAGCTCAGCGGAAACCTAAGAAATAACACTTAGATAACAAAGACAAATGAACTGGAAGTGCAAAGGGCTATCAGAGAATTAGATTCTCCCAGCAGTTTCTCCAGGGGACAAATTCCCATCAAAATTCAAGAATCAGAGCCTGATATAAAATGAAAAGTGTTGATGCAGCTTTACAACCCACTGAGATGAGAAAAATCAGGCATTTCATCATCCAGAAGAGACAGCCATTTCATACAACATAAAATCATTTAGGTCTGATTGTAAAAAATCTGATGAAACTTCAAGGTAGCCAATGTCCTCAGCTAGGAAAACATCACTCTGTATTAAAAAGCAGTTTTTAATAAAAAAGCCTCTCATTTTTAGTGTCTATTTCCCCTCAAAAGCCATTTGACATGTAAATGAATACATAGGCAGTGAAAGACTTCAGGAGAATCTCCAATACTAATTGTCAACTTTTCAGCAATTCAGCTGAATTTCAGCATTTGATGGCTTCAAACAGGAGAACAGGATTGCAGCCAGAAGCCTCTAAATAGTACAAACATTTGTGCACTTTTACAAGGCAGGTAAAAACCTAAATTATGTCGCTAATTAATTTTATATTTCCTTTGGGTAGCCAAAGAAACCTGGAGCTGCTCAGCAATCATCGAATGATGGGGTTTTGCCAAGTATTCAGGTATGTTATTAACAGAACCAGCCAGAAGAACTGAGATCATGCTTTTTGCAATACCTACAGGGAAAAAAGTCAAATCCAAAGCAAGCTCACACAAAGCAAATATCTACATGAGGCAGAAAGGAGTACCAAAGCACCCAAGACATTTAAATACAAGTAAAAAAGCCCTTAAAAACATTTCTCCAAAGCTAAGACAACAAAGCCAAGACTATAATTCAATGGCAGTGAGTACTAACTACTCCAAAGAAAACCATTTTCAAGAAATTGAGAACAAAATGCTAACTTGATCAACTTGCAAAAGATATAAGGTATAATTTGCAGTATGCACACATTGTCCAAATAGGCTACATCAGACTTAATTGATTTTTGTAATTGAGCATGGCACGATAAGCCAAACTTTCCTACATACCTGCTCTGTGTAGGTGTGATGCCCTGGAGAGAAATAGACAGGCAGGACATTAAATAGAATATTTTTATCTTCAAAGCTGCTTCCCTGTCTCCTTTTAACCTGCACAGCCTTTTTTGTTTTCCTTACAAAGATCTTGTAATTCAATTGAGGAACATCTGTGTTCATATCAGCTTTTAAGATACTTCAACCCTGATTACCATACACAAATATTCACTTCCCTCTGCACCCACCAGTGTAAAGCAACAGCCTCTTCTTCATTCTCAGGGCACAAATTAAAGCCAACTCTCTTTTCTTCTTAATAAGTTCATCTGTTCACTTGGTGTTAAAAGGATATCAACTATTAACCACAATATGAGTGGTTAATAAATAACATATTAAAAACAGATTTTCAAAAATATGTAAATAAATAATAATTTTTCTCCCCCACAGAGCCTTCAATCACCAGTCCTCTTGAATCTACCATGTGGAGCTATTGCTTATAAAGGTATATCCTTACAAGATTTCCAGATTTCCCATCCTAAATCACTCCCCAAATGAATTTCGAGAGTCTACATTTTCTCATCTCATCAGTACCAGTGCTACAGTGGAACGTTTGGCTTTGTTCAGCAATCCAGCAAATCCTTACAGAGGCAGATATACAGATAACAACTTTGTAATTCACAATCAGTTCCCCTTTCTCTGCTGGGAAAGGGATTAATATGGCAAATCCACCTCACCACCTCATTCTGTTTCAAAAGGGCCAATATTTCAAGTTACATTCTCTAAGGGAAAATTTAACAATTTATCCCAATTGCCAATGCAGCATATTTTCATAAACCCCTTTGCGATTTCCTTCAAAGGAAAGAAAAACATCCCAAACACCTTGCTCCACCTACTACTCCAACAGTTGAATTTCAAAGGTTTTGGCTCCTTCAACATCAGCAATTCAAGAATTAGCACCAGCCAAACATTTTGAGTCACTGTTTTAAGACTGGATCGATCACGATCGTATCTTACCGAAAATGTTTTTAACTGATACAATTCCATTCCACTGAAAGAACTTAACTCCTATTCAGGTTCCACTACCTCCATCTCCAGGTTTTATGAACTGAGAAATCTCTCTCAATTGCTGAGAGACTGCTGCAGGGATAAGGTTCCTGTCTCTGCATCCCCTGCCTCCGCTCAAGCCTTGCAGCAGTCCCAGACTCTGGAGAGGCCAACGTTAACAAGGCTCAGTCCAACCCCACGTGTCCAGAGACACCAATACCCAGCTGAGACAAACGGCCTGGAAACGCTTACGGGAAGAAGTGGAGCTGTGCATTAAACCCCAGCAGCTCCTGCTTTATGGGCCCTGAAGAAATGGATATAAACGTGCAAGTGCACAGAACATTTGCGGCGCTCTCCTGCCCGCGATCGGCCGCGCTGCAGCGCACGTCTGGGCTGGAGGCAACTCTGTTCCCGTGCCAAAACTGTGTGGAATGCACTGAGAGGTCAGGGCTAGGAATTTATGTGTTTTGCAGTTATTTAGAAATTACGGGAAAGAGAACTTGGCCGCTGGTGCCACTGCACAGGTGTAGTTAACTCAGAGTGCTCGGCGGGTCAGGCTTTTCCAATCTAAATTCCACCTGGGCACAAGCAGTGGCTCCGTGCACGTGAAAAGATGGCTCAGTCTGGGGAGACAAACTGAGGGATCACCTTCAAAATTCTTTCTTTGAACCACCTTGCCATCTCACCGAAAGCCAAGTCTAGGCTTTATGTTAGAGGACAATTATCTCAGAGATAACTAATGAGAAAATATTAAGCCTATGCATGTGAAAAAAAAACCCTAAAAATATTACTCCAAGTTTTCATTTGGTTATGTTCTTCAGTGGAACAAAACCACTCAAGAATCATCACAGAAATGTCATTTGAGCTCTTAGCTGAATAATGAGTAAAATGTTTCAGAATGGAAGAGCTCACTGGCTGCCCTGTCCATAAGCAAACTGCACTCCCAAACCTTTATGGCTTTGTGCATATACAAGGAGCCTGACTGATTTATTCTTATGCTTACTGAAGAGAATAAAGGTGTGGCGGAAATGCAGATTTGGGTTTTTTTGTTAAAAAAAAGGACAGGAAGATAAAAATATAACAAGAAGCAAAATGGATGATGGAGGGAATGAAGGATATGTGAGAATACGCAGTGAGAAAATAGAAAAGGTGCCACAGTAAAACCCAGCCCAGACAATTCTCCCAGGTACGTGTTTGGGTGGCCCTGACCAGCTGTCACCTATGTGGAATTGTCAATTTTTTGTGCTCTCAATATTGGATCTGTGAAAAACACTACTCCACATTACAGTTTCTCAGGAAATAAACACAGTAACAAAAGCTATAACATGGAAATTCAGGAATTAATTTTTCCTTCTGGACATAAGAAAGCCTAAGAAAACCTTCTGGGCTGGTGGCAGCTCCTGAGGAGTGTCCCAAGGTGGCTTTCCAAAGCAGCACAGAGCTTGGTTTGTGGGCACACAGCAATCTTTCCACAAGACAGAGTGTGCTACTCCAGTAGGAACCTGTCAGTGCATGGAAAGTTAAGAGTGTCTGGACAGCACAGTGGTGGGTAATGTGATACAGATGATTTCACCTTTAGGTCTCCAGTTCAAAAAAACTCAGCCCAAAAAGTGTCATCACCTGATAGTTTTTACTACTTCTATTTACAGTACAAAATTTCCCAGAGGGCCAAACCGAGATCAAGACTCCCCTCCCTCCCTCCGTGCTCTAGGGATTGTGTCTAAACTAAGGAACAGACCTTCTCTGCAGGTCCCGTGGTGTAAACAGACTGCAGATACAAAGGGAAAAAAGCACAGAAGACTGAAATACGTTGTCAAAATTCAGTGAGTCAGACATAAAAGCAAGTCTGACTCCAGAGCTGCTGACATTTTTACTCTGCTTTTTGTGTCAGGAGAGTTTCTCTGCCCTGCCCCAAAGGAAAAATGCACATGTGCAGCAAGGTCTCAGCTCCAGGATGCATCAAAATTTCTAGACAAGGACATATTTTTGTTTTATCCCATGTGGAGTAGGGCTGATACCTCCCAGGAGTGCTGGGCTCACTCCACACAGGCTGCAGAGGTGATCAGTGCACAGGGGGAACACATCCAGGATTCCCAGACATCCCAGCAACGTGGTCTGAGCCCCTGCTCTGAGTGCCTGGGAATCCTCAGCAAAGGTTTAAAATAAAAAGCAATAAAAAAACCCCAACCTCAAAGTTCATTTTTGCCCAGACAAATTATCCAGGGTATAATAATCTGAGAAAGCAGTTTATCTTAATGTGAATAAAAGGAGCAGGAATCCCCAATCCTACTTTGCTCCCTAAAAACAGGGCCACCTTATGATTATAATTAAATATGAGATCAGAGAAGCAACTTTTGCATGAGTTCTCTACTAGCTCTGAAGATGGCCTTTTCAGGTCAGGCTGGCAGGGTGGGCAGGAATCCTGCTGAAGCTTAGATCACAGTATTCATCAAACTCATACATTCTAGAAAGTTACTCCCATTTCTCAGCAAAATAAAATTTTTTTAAAGTATTATTAAAAATTAAAGCCTCAAAAAATGAGGGAACCCATTCAGAGTAAAGCACCAACAGGAACAAAGAGTTATCTCTCCACAAAAATATATAACTATATCTCACCATATTATATCTATATAACCAACCACCTTTTCTCACTATTCTGCAATAACAAGCAGTAATTCTATTTCCAGTGTAAATCATTTCAATTCTGACATCTTCACTGGGGACTAAATAATATGTGACCTTATCTAACTTAAATCTGGTATTAATTTTAACAAGGAAAAAAATGCTTTATGAAATTCAGGAGCTTAAGGGTAACTGGGGGGATACAGGTCTGCCTCAAAGGGTAGCATATGGATTTCATTTTCCCTACATTTTTCACCAAATTCTAGGAACTACAGTAATGTTTTGCTATAGGGTGCCACAAAACTAACCCTCAAATCTTGCCCAGAAGAATCAGGGTCTGAATGCTGCACTGGGCAAGGGAAATTTGGAAGACTTGAACAAATTGCTAAACCTTACATAGACTTGATTTTTTTAAAGCTTTTTCACGTAACTTGCAGAACCTTTAAAAAATAATTGCCTTCTTTGAAAAGTAGGAGTGTGACCCTATTATGAAATACAGATAAAGCCTGGTTCTGCTTCCAGTTATGCTTTTAAGTGGGGAATGAAATTCAGGAAGTTAAGCTGCTATGATCGTAAGTCTAAAAATTGATCCTTCAGGAGACCTTTGATATAATTTGCCAAAAAAACTTCCTGATTCTTCAACATCACCTTTCTGAACTTCAACGGGAAAGACTTCTCCATCCTGAAGGCCTTTTCATCTCTCTGTACGCATAGTTTTCTCTCTTCTATTGCTTGTTTTCTCCTAAATACTTTCGTGCCACCAAGAGAACCTGCTGTCCATCCTTACCTTCAAAAGGGAAACCTTCACCTGATTTGGCACTGACACATCCGGTGAGGACAACCTGGAAACCCACACGCTCTGCTACATATTTCAGAGGTACCTGAATCAGAGATCTCATTATTCTGTTGATTTTAATTGTGTTATGGAAAAAATATCATCATTGTCTTATTTTAAAGTTTTCAAGTAAGTTGTCTAAAAAGCACTTGGTTTTGTTTTTCTGAACATCTCACCAATTTTCTTGCACATCCCCCAGCTCTTGCACTATGAAACACCCCAGACAATAATCATGCATTGGGGCTCCTCCCTGCTCCAGCTTTCCCAATCCAGATAGACACAGGCTATCTATCTATCTAAGAGAATCAGAGTGATGAGGCTCTATCTAAGGCTGCTCCAGCTCTGCTGCAGTCTGCACCTCTCTGTATCATGGGCTCTTTCCAAGAATTTTCTAGTTCTGTTCCATGCTAGGACAGAGGAAACCAACCTGGCAGAGATATGAGTGTACCTGGCACTTACACAACAGACTGTGCTGCTTCCATGCTCTGTTCTGATTCCTTCCACCACAATCCTTACCTGCCCTTGGTGGGTTTGATACCAAAAGTAGGTTCTCCCTTTGTAGTTCAAATGGAAGACACAAAATAACACATTGATGTAGGACAGAACTATATGATCATGACAGACATTGAGACTGCTCTGAGGAAGAGAGGAAGAACCTCAAACTAACAAGGTTTGGTTTGCAGCTCTTTTCCTATACTGCTTTCTGTTCATCAGGTGCAACACCTAAGAAAGGCTCACTGTGGGACTTCAGAAGTGTTCAAGGCCAGGCTGGGCCTTGGAGCAACCTGGAATAGTGGGAGATGTCCAAGGTGGGAGGAATGAGATGAGTTTTAGGTACCTTCCAACTCAAGCCATTCTTTGATTCAGAGAAATGTAGTGAGTGTTAAAAAATATAATAATAATAAAATACACAAATTCATCAAAAACTGTAAGATGAAACCTCTCAACAAAACAGTACTTTAAAAAATAGTTACTAACTTATTTATTAATCTGGGGAGAAATGAGGCAGAGTTCACATTCTACTTTCCCATTAGAAGGTCACACTTTATTTTGCAGCTTCATCAGCTCTACAGAACGGGCTGTGACAGCTTCAGGACCTGCACTGTCTCCAGGATCATGGGTTTCTGTAGGTAGGAAAAAGGATGAGACCTGGAGCACCTCACCTCCCACAAAAACCCTGCACCGTGTCAAAGCCAAGACAAGCACTTTTTCCTTCTCTCAGCAGATAGCTCTCCTTCAATTCATGATGCATCAAAAAACTCAGCTGAAAAGAGTACCAAATACAGGCCTCTAGAAGGAAGGACTCCCTACACAGCATCTCTCCCCTGTGGCCACCAAAAAACCCCAAACAAGTCTAGGAAAGGCATCCTGCTGGACTATTAAAGAGCTTGGAGCCAACAGTCAACACATTAGGTAACCTCATTATCCAGTGCCTAGTGCCAAAGGCAAAACAGGTGTGAGGATACCAAAGCAAGAGGAAAGCACAGCCTGTTAAGAGAAATCTGCAATTTTAAGGGCATTAAAATATTTCCAAATGTTCAGAGAAAAGCCTCACGGTGGAGCAGACATTCACTAATGGAAAAGAAAAGAAAAATGTGAACTGCTGGAAAGGTGCATCACCTTTAAGACACAGTTTGTTTTCCCCCTTTTCGGTTCAGATTAACCCTGAGATTTAAGGGCTTGAGTTTCCTTTTGTTCTCCAAAGTGTGGGACAGCAAAGACCAATCATTATCTTTGTGTCACATTACTGAGTTTATCATTTCATGGGGATGGAACACTATGGCTTTTTTTGAGACTCAATAAATGAGACCATTCCACAGGAGAGGTCATATCACACTTGCCACCTTGTCCCTTCAACTTCCACTAATCCACCATTCCCAGCTCAGACCTGGAATTAACTGCTCTCAAAAGCAGTAGCAGATTCTGGTGAAATCAGTGGAACTACAAAACTGCAGAGACAAAGTTGAGAATCAAACTTTTTTTCTTGAGCCACCACAATAACCAGATCTTGGAGTCTCCATCTACTATATAGAAATATCTGGGCAAGAAAATCAAGTCTAGTAGAGTTCCAGAAGTCAGAGTTTTACATCACTTTGGTTCTCTGATGCATTTCCTGAGGCATTTAATGTGACAATTTAGCTGAATTTGGGTTTGTCCATTCCCTCAATCTCCTCACTCAAACGACACAATTCCCTTCCCTTCACTACAAGGTACATAAATGACTTAGCACGGCTCCTAATGAGCAGTGTTCTTATGAGACTGAAGGCCTCAGACTTTGTTATTAATAACCACCTTAATGAAACACACAGTCAGTTCCAGAATAATAATGTAAAAATATTCTTCTATTTCAGCTCTGTATTCAAAATACAGCTTATTTTCACCAACATTTACTTCCACACACCTCCTGCAGATGCTGCAGGACACACTGATGAAATTTGAATTTCAAAGGACACCTGATGCTCAGAGCTTGCAGGTTGAAGACCCCATGAGTTTTATTTATAAATTTCACTTATTTATTTCAGTGAAGCCATAGGATTTGCAAAGGGGACTTAGAGCTGGAGAGGATGATGCCTGCATGTGAGGGGAACATTGCACCACCCGAGAGTTAAAATGCCATAAGAATTATTTACTAGCACTTTAGATACTTTTCACATTCAAAACACAATAACGAGGTTTAATTAGTCTTTGACAGCCATGACAAATTGGTTGGCAAGGATATACATAGAGACTGTGAAGGATAGAAGAGGAAAAAAAGAGCTTTGACAGCATATTACTTGCAAGCTGTCTTCAAAGTGTGGTTTAGTGGTTTAAGTGGAAAACTCAGCCCAGATGAGCCTGGTCCCTGACCTCAGCCATGCCATGGTTGGGTTTCTTGGGATTGTTTGCCAAAATAATTTGGCAACATTTTGTCCATTCTTCCCTTACCTGTGAAAAACGTGACAAAAAGTTGGAAGTTTCTTATAAACGCTTCAGTGGGCCAGAGGAAAAGGCTGTGCTAGCAGGACACGGGTGTCCCTTGGTGACACAAAATCCCCACCAGGGCCAGGGGTTCTTACACAGCCACTAAGGAAAAATTCACCTTGCAGGGAAACACTCTGAGCTTCAGCCCGCAGATCTCCTGACAGAACTGCTTGCAGCAGGTACATCTGCTCTTTAACAGGCAAGCAACACAATTCCATTTACCATTTAACAAGAACAAAGCTTCCTACACTTTTTCCACCCTTCCACTATCAATCTGCTCCAGCACCAACCTCTGTGTCATTATTTCCACAGAGTCACATAGACTGTTTTATTGAAAAAAATCTTTCCAGAAGTTTTGGTTGAAATGCTACTTTGAAGACAATCTATGCACAACTCAAATGCCACATCTGGGGTTTTTTTCAGCTGTCACTGTTTTTCTCCTGGCTTTTAAGAACTCATGAACATTCTTTCAATTAAATCTCTGGTCAACCCAAAAATGTGACAACTGTAGAGTCTCAACAAGCATCTGAAGCAAATTGTACATTTCCAAGCATGCTAATCTATACTTGTGTGTTTCAAAACAGCTCCTTCAGAAGATGTAAAACCAGGAAATAAATAGTGAAAAAATATATAAAAGCAGTACTGAGGAAAGAAGAATCATCTGTTATCGAGCTTTCTCATGTGGATTTAGTGCAGTAATTGAACTGCTCTTATCCTGCTGGACAAAGGTGAAGGGATGGATTAAATGAGAACTTTGAAAGGGACCATCAAAAGATGGCAGAGACAACAACATTTAGGAACATGACAATGCCCATGGCTGTTGACATGCTGGGAACCTGCACTAAACAATGCTCACTAAACCTAAACTGGAGTTAGGGTAATTTAAAAGGAAATTCTCTCAAAACAGAAAATGGAAATCACAGATGAACAAAATGACTGCGAGTAAATCCTGGCAGTGAGTCCCCCCTTCGCACACACACTTCTCTAATGTTTCTCTTGACTGACTCTTGTGCTGAAATGAGTTCATATGACAAGTCTGATTTTTTCCTCTACAGATCACCACACTTTTCCAGCACAAATAACCCTGAGTATAAATCATATACTTGCTGAAATGCTTAGATTGGCATGTTATCTCATGTAAGAGCAAGATACCAAGATCTCAGTTGTAGAGACGTGGTATTTTTTTGTTAGGCAAATTGCACTGGTTTTTTCTTCATATAATGTTTCTGAAGGATATGCAACATTTTTCCCTCCTCTGATAAAAGATATAGACTGATAACTCAGTATGTCTGTGCTGTTCTTCACTCATGTATTTCAAACTGCAGATAATTATCACCAATTTAATAATGAAAATCCTGATAAAAAGATCTTTCTTCTCATTCCAGCAGTAAAACATGGAACAAAATTTGTGAGTCTGAACACTCGGTTCAATATGTTTTCCAAATAATTTACATCCCATTATAAAATAATTAGACTGGCTCAGACTACAAAATGACCTTAAGGAAAGTTCAGGAATTCTGGGTCCTAGGATGTGTACCAGACTCCCACGTCTGCTCAAAACAAGTCTTAACATCGACAGTTCAGCAAACACTGAAACTAAAAATTTCTGTGCTTGGTCCTATTCACTCCATTCTCAGCATTTATTTTCTCCAGGACAGTCCTTGTTTCAGCATCCCCTTCCCTTCCTTCCCCCAGCCACATCTCCCAGGCTCTCCAGCTCCCACCCTTCCCTATCTGTGTGGAGGAACAGTGACACTGTGAGCAGCCCATTGCAGGATGATGCCTCACAATGGGTAACACTTGAATTCTGTATATATGTGTTTTTGTAAGTGCACCAGTTCCCTCATCTTTCCTTTATTCATCTCCTCTTTTCCACAAAACTTGCAGAAACTGAACTCCTTGGAGATGCCAAGCTGACAAAGAATACATGATATCATTCTGTCTGCAGACAGGGGTGGAGGCAGATGGGTAACTGTCTTCAGACACATCCCTGGGCTGCTGCAAAAAGGATGAGTGTTCCATGAGTAGGATGAGAAGAAAGAATCTGAAATTCATCACAAAACATTCAGTTTAGGCGTGTAAGGAATTACCCAGCAGTTGTAGCTTAATTAACTAAATTGCCGATAGAAGGTTGGAATGGCATCACTGGGGCTTTGGAGAACAGGTGAGCTGAAAGTGCTGGAAGGAAACCAGGTGTGGGTTGGTTGTACTCACTTGGTGGGCAAAACACCTAAAGAAGCCACCCACCCTTGTGAGGCCGGGCCTCATTCACAGCAGAACAGGACATGGGACACGGGCAGGGCACAGACCAGCACCAGGCACAGCGTGAAGAGACACAGATCTGCAGGGATGGGGCACAGGAGGCCACAGAGAGGCTCCATGGGCTGCAGCCAGGCTGGGACACCTGGGGGTGTTCAGCCTGAACAGTCTGGGGGCAAATTCTTGTGAGCTTTCGGTAATTACAGGTGGCCTACAAGAAACCTGGGGACTGTAGCTCTGAGACCAAATTAAAAATTTAAGCTCCTAAATCTGTGGGGAAGAAAAGAATCAATTATAATTAGCCTGTGAAAATCAGCTTGATTAATGTCTTGCAGTCTTTATTCAGAACTGCCCACCTTATTCATCACTGTCCTCTCTCACTCAAAGTCACTGAATATTTAGCCAGGAGTTTCTTTTGTTACTTTACTAGTACTGGGCTTTTTCCTCCCTGCTTGTGTAAAATTATTAAATGAATCAGTTTCCCTTTAAGAGCTGGATGGCTCTGCCAGCTTAGCCAACACGAAGCATTTCCAAAGAAGTTTCTTGCTCATCGCAGTAAGGAACAAAATATTTCAAAACCCCAAACTCCCAAATCCCAGATGGTCTTGAAGCCCTTTTAAAACAAACTGTGTGAGTTTACAGTCAAATCTGCCCAAGAAAATCTTCTAATGGAGACTGAAAACTATAAATGCTCTCAGTTTATTAAAAAATGATTTGACACCAGCACAGACTATTTCAATTTTTTTCCTCACACTGCAGAGCTAGACACACTTCTCAAAATATTTGCTTTCAACAAAGTGACAGCAGCCCCTCAAGAAGTGTTATGTATGAGCCAGTATTTGATTTTTTTTTGTTATATTTCATATTATATTGTCTGTTGAATAAGATGTTTTAAAAACATTAATGTAATATAGAATTTCAGACTCTTAATCATTTTGACAGGTTTTCTGAAACTCTTCAGAGCAACATTTGAGTAACGACCCCGTGCAATACACGGCACTGAAACAGGCAGGTCTGGGGGAAGGGGAGAGCAGCACTGGAAAGGTCTCTGCTCTAAAACACATGCATTCATTAGAAGAGAAAAATGCCTAGAAATTTGGCACTAGGAAGAGTGTTTAAATGAAGCCTGCCTGAGGGGATAGCCCTGACTTGCACTCTTACCAACGGGATGGATATCATGTGAACGTTAACAAGAATTACGTACCAGGTTAAAAATCTCCCCGTAAGAAACCCCAGAGCTGTGCCAGGCTCTGCACCAGTGCAGAGACAATGCCTTGTGCAGGGAAATGACCCCAGACCACAGCACAGGCTACACAAACACAGCCAGTCAAAAATGGCAACAACCTAAAACCAAAATTCACTGCACTCTGTGCTTTTGGGATGTTCGCTAAGGGTGAAGGTGGATCCAAATTGTCAGGGTTTAAGGTCAGCTTATTTTGAATGCTGGTAATTTTACACCCTAACTCCATTTTTTTCAGTGTGTGTTCATCCCATTTTTTTAATTTTAAGACCTACATTCAAGTCTTGCATTGTAGCCCTCTGGAATGACTATTTGAATGCCAGAGTCCATGTGCCAGTCTATGATCTAAAAAATCAAGCCCACAGCTGAAACACAGCAATGGACTCAACATGTACTTGGTTTTCCAAACCACAATTATTCAAAAAACACTTGGGGATCAAAATAAAGCAACCTTCATTCACACTACAGAAAAACCCTGTTGGCCTGGAGCTTTTGGTATTCATTTTTCCCCATTACTAATTTCAAATATCTATAAATAAAACATACATATAGTCTTTCATACAAGGATCTATCATAGCTGAAACACCACAACAGGGGACATACATGGAGCTGTCAAATGGAAAGGATTTATAGTTTTTTGCTCTACATACTTCCCCTTTTGGACAAAGTTTGAATGAAAAGGACCTCATGCTTTGCTTTTCAAAACATTACAGTCAGCAAAATAAACTAAAAGTTTAAGATACATTTTTAGTGTACATTGCAATCCAATGTCACATTCAGGGGGAGACAATTCCCTAACAAACTGCACCTTCACCCATTTTTAACTTATGATGGACATTAATATTCTGTATGAGCTGCCTCCCCAAGCAAAGTCAGCTCCGATCCAGCATCTGGAGGCTGATGAAATTTCTCTTTTGCCCATTTTCACAGCTGCAGCAAAGCAGCCAGGGAAGGTCGAGCCATTAACCTGAGGTTGCCGAGTGAGTCAGTGCAGCAGGATTACAATCATTAGCACTCCTGCCTGCCAGCTCAGCCCTGCTGCTTCTCCTACCACATGCACAGCCCTCACCAGCTTTGGCACACAAAAATCATGGGCTAGGTAGTGCCAGGCACTGAGAGAAAGGGCAGCTTTCCCTGGACACAGCAGTGTCAGTCCCCTCAGCCTTGATTTGTGAACACCCCTCAGCCCCAGCACAGCTCTGCCAACACATCTCAGTGCTGGCCTGTCAAACCCAGGGCTTGTGGCCCCTGTTGAGCAGGAACTGCCTGCTGAGCCAGATGGAGAGGTGGCTCTGGAACCAGACAATTAATTGGAAAATTCAACACCAACTTGCACCTGCAGCTAGCAGTTCAATGACACTGCAGAAAGCAGAGAGAGTATATCAAGGCAAGCCAGAAATCGCTGGTGTATTCTCCTCCTGCCCACAGCAATACCTGATTGTAAATACTCACCTGTAGTGCAGCTAGAACAGCAAACACACCTTCATGGAAAGGTTGCTTCCATGGTGGAGATGACAGCAGCTCCACATCAAGATTTGGGAAATTTTACTTTCTTAAATTGAAGTTTAGGTCATACACTCAGCTCTGACTGTCCCTTGCCCTGCAGCTCAGAGCTTTCATCAGGTTGGTGCCATCATCCTGCAGACAGCAGGGCACAGGCTTTGCTCACTGAGCACAGCCAGTGCACCCACCCTGCTCAGGACTCACAGCTCGTGGTGACCGTCACCTGCAGGCTGGAGTTGGCTTAGCTGAGTCTCTGTGGGATCACAGGCAAGGGCTTGCAGTTTGTGAATCCAAAATCTCATGAAAAAATGTTCTCATAACCCGATTTTGTACACCCAAGAACCTGGAGAGCCTTAGCATTGTCATCTTTTGTCAGGTTTTTCAGTGCTTTTCTGAAACCAAACTCCAAAGCCTCTGTGGGTCACCTACTGATGGTTTGTAATATTAATCAATCACATCTAATACAATTGACTTACTGCACAAAAACTAGAACTGGTTTCACTGCATCGATTCACTGCCAAAATCCTGCAGCTGGTGTCACAGCGTGGTGGCATTTGTCACATCACAGCACTGTGTAGGAGACAGATTCAACAGCCAACTTACTCAGCTCTTCAGCCAATGGCACGGGATATAGGTGGAAGGTTTGAGAACCACAAACAGATGGGAAATATATCTAACTCTAGAAAGGGCAACACTTATCTTATACCAGAGTTTAATTTATTTCAGGTTTTCCTCAGGGTGTTACAGGTACAGCTCAGAACAACACAAACCTGCAGAGATGTGAATACAGGAATCCTGAGCACTGTCTGTGTTTTTTAAATATCACCCCTGGCAATCCTGGACATCAGCAGCAAAGGGGAAGGGTCAGGCGAGGCCACGACAGCCAGAGTCACCTGATGCCATCCCAAGGTCTCTCCTCACCCTCACATTTACTGTCTCTTGAAGATGGGACTTTTCCAGAGTGATCTTCATTCCTGCTGCTCCAAGGAACATTTCCAGAGAGCCCAGGAATCAAATGAACCCCAAGACAGCCAAGCATGCACAAACCAAGGCAGAATGGCTGTACTTGTTTATCCCCTATTATATAGGAGTCTTCAATAAAACTATTGAATAAACCAAATAATGCCTTTTATTTGAATACAAGTCCTTCAGTCATTAAAAGAATAATAGAACAACAAAAAGAAAATGAGCACAGTGCATAGACCATTATTTACAGGCCATATGTCCCCATTTCAGCTGTGGGTTGATCTCATGAGCCAGATAAATCTGCCACCAGCTGGCAAGTACTTTGAATTCCTTGGTTCCCAAGCATTCAGTAGTCCCCAGAGCTCTTAAAATTCAAACTACACACAGAGGAACATGATCACATGTATAAACTCTGTGTTCTTCCCTCAGCCATCCCCTTTGGAAGGTTCTGCATGGGGAAGAGAACCAAGTGCAGGCTATCAAGCAGAAGGATTTCTACAGCCAAGCAGAAACCTCCAACTCTTCCCCAGCTCCAGATCAGACTCTCCTGGGAAGGAACCTCATTCCCAGCTAACATAACAAAGCCCTTAGTCCCTAGTTAGCATTTGGATTAGGAAGATTCTAAATCAAGTGCTTAGATGGCAGTGAAAGTCAGGTGTGCATTAGTAATAACAGGTTTTTACAGAGGAAAACCCAAAGGTTTTTCTCTCAGTTCCACAAGAAGTGGACATTTCCCTGCTCCCAGGTGTCAGCAGTGACCCAGTCCCAGCACATCCAGACTCCCATCTGGGGGTCCTCAGGGACACAGGGCAGGGACCAACACCTTGCAGCCCCTGCTGGGACCGACCTGGACACACGGAAGGAGGAAGGGATGCCTGGGCTCTTTTTGGCCCAGGAAATACCCTCTGCAGCTGTGAGATTCTCTGAGTGGGTGAAGGAAACAGGTGGCAAACAGGAGAAAATGGTTAAAATGTTCCCTCCGCTGCAACACATGTGAAACCCCTGATTCCAATGAGCTGCAATAAACCTACCACTGTCAGTGCATATAAAATGGGTTGAAGAATTTTTCTTCACAAGGAAGTAAATCTGATTTTTATCTAAGCTGGCAGTAAACAGGGTCAAATATTTAACTGTTTCTGTGGCAACTTCCCCACTGTTTTTCAATTTTTGATTTTTTTTTTAAATAATGCCAACAAGGCCAGAATGCTGCACAGCTACAGATCACAAGGATGTGAACAAAGGTGAGGGGGTCCATGGCAAACATCAACTGCCAAATGAAGAAAGCAAATGCTGATTGTAAAGAGCAAACAGTGGTATCAGATAGAGGAACTCAGCTTCACCAACACTGGATTTATTGTGCATGGTTTAGTCAAGTGATTTATATGGATTACACCACATTTTCCCTTTTTGTAGCTTGCCTTGGTAATCAAAAAGTCTTTTTGTAATTTACATTAATAGCTTTGCAACATTGTGGAAAATATTAAAAAAGACCTTTATATTTTTGGCACCTCCTTCTTCAGAGGACTGCACACAATCAAAGCTCTTTTGAACCGTTCCAAAGGGTTTGGCAAGAATTTGAGGTACACCCAAAATGTCATGAAAGACCCTGCACAGAATCCTCAGAAAAGCTGGTCAGTGAATGTCCAGGTCAAAAGTTTTCTTAGGCCTGAGTCCGCAGCACATCCCTGCCAGCAAGAGAAACATTACACATCCAAGGCACTTCCATTATCTTAAATCACTGGGTTTGAATAATAAGAATAATAATAATAAGACATGTTATGGAAGTGTTATTTCCATAGTCAGTGCATCCCAAGGTAGGGAATACTTTCAGGCCATAAAAGGATATCACCACAGAAGATTTCTGAATTAAATCAATTAAGAACTAGCACATGTTGCTGCCTCAATAGCACAAGAAAAAAAAGCACAGCCAAGTGTAGAGCAGTAACCCAAGGATGGAACTCAAGAGCCTGAGTTTTTGATTGTATCTGCTATTCTGGACAACCATGCCCTTCTTTTCTTACCCATAAAAAGGGTTCTATCTCAGAACAGGGTTGAGAGAGTGAAAGGATAAAACTGAAGTTTTGTAAACTCAAAAAAGTTTATTGTTGCTGAATTTGTGTTGATGCACCGTGCAGTGCTGGTAGTGAACACACAGCTCAGCCTAGTGACAACTGTCATAAAATTGCCATCAAGAGTGTGATGCTGCAAAGAAAACAAAAAGAGTTTTGGTGCACCTTGTCTGTCAATTCATAAAATATTACTTAATTACTGCTCCTCCAAAGAAAAGCATTAAATGGAGGATGAAATGCATTGTAAGAAGGAACGGGAAGTACGTGAAGCTGAATTCATGGCCCCAAATTCCAGCTAAAGACAAACTTTTTCCAAAACTTCCCATCAGGATTATGTGTTTCTATCACTTCTGTAAATGTAATTATCTTGCTTTTCTTCCACCTCTTCCCTGCTGTCTTTGTGAGCCTCAGGAAGATGTGAATCAGAACAGGACTGGTGCCAGTGCTGGGCACAAAACAGAGACACTAAGAGGCATCTGCCCATACACTGCATATTTGGAACTGTTCAGCAAATTGCAAAGATATAAAAAAGGGAGTAAAATATATTAGTTCAAGAGAAAGCAAATGTAACAACAAATGTAAAATGCATCTAGAAATACCCAACAAAACTCAGGTTCTCAGAAGAAGTGGTGATTTCCCACGTGATTCCAAACTAGTGAGGAGGCTTTGGAGCCCCGGTTCAGTTTCCTAAAGAAGATGAACTAAGAAGAGCCACAAAGAAATCCCTTTCTGCTCTCCAAGCTGTCAATCCCCACACAGGGAGAAGAACAACATCTGACCTCAGAGCTCTTGCTCCTCTGTGCTCTGCCAGGGCTGTCCACACCACAGGAGGATGAGGTAGAACTTGCAGCAAATATTTGCTATCACTAAGGTACCAGGCCTACACACAACCAGTGCCTACATTTTCTGCTTTAAGAACATAAAATGTGAGCTTTCATTGTTAAGCCAAAGCCAAATCTTGTTCCAAAGATATGCAAGACCTATAGCAGCTTCTCCCAGGGCCAGGATTCAGTAACTCTAGGAGAAAGCTAGGGACGTCTAGAATTTCCCCATATACATATTTCATTTTACACACAGTGAATCATCCTAGAAAAACGCTTTCCAAACACTTTGAGACAAGCTGGATATGTGGTATTTGGATAAAGCAGTATTTGAACATCATGGAATAAGAGAAACAAAATGGATTTTTACAGGCTGACCCAGAAGAACAGTTTTAACAAAATCAAACCCTTTGTGTCTTAGAGAGGGATCCCTTTCCCTTACATTGAATATTAAGCAGAAATATTCAGGAAAGAGAATAAACCTACATGTTTAAAAATCAAGCCACAGACAGCAGTTCCCCTCCAGCAGGGTGACAGTGATCAGATCTGTAATTCCAGGCAGCAGATAAAAGCTGTGATGAATTAGCAGCACAGAACCAGCACTGAATTTTCCCTGGTTCTCACTGTTCTGCATCACTGGATTCCAGGAGTTAGTTAAAATCTGACTACACATGAACAGGACTGACTTCCAAATTTTTGCAGCTATTAAGATACCAGTTCCTGTTAACATCTGGATCAGCCCAGCTTCAGAATCCACCCAAGCCTGAGCTAATTCCATATTTAATCATGTTGATTCCAGCTTTAACAGTGACAATATGTAAACCTTGTCCACATGCTGAACAAGAAAGTAAGGCAGGAATTTATCTCTTAAAATAAAAAACCAGTGATTAATAAATCACATGTTTATATCTCTTTGGAGGAATACTTCTAACACAAAGCAGTTCCAGCCAGAGCATTCCATGCCAAATCAAATACTCATATGAAAAGACAATTTCTGCCAGTTCCTATGTCCAAAAAAGCTTTAAAAATTGGAAAAATGAAAGCATTTGCCCTCTTTCCATGAAAACCCAGAGTGCTGGGCACCAGAAAACAATGTTCCCATCAACCTCCAGTAACTGAGGTGAATAATAATTCTGGAGTTATGAGAAGTAATTTGAAGCATTCCACTCTGTGGAAAGAAAGAAAGAAAGAAAAAAAAAAAAAACCAACCCAAAACAACCCAAAACAGAGGCAGCTCCTTTAGATGCTGTAAAAGCTTCCTACAAAGATATCTGCATTGTGTAAAAATTCAGATTTCTTCCCCCCTGTACTGGCCAGCTAAAGAGAAGATGTTTTGCCCTCCCAGGGGATTTGGAAAAGTTGTCAGAGCCACAAGAAAAAGAAGGCATAAGCTGTTTATTTATTTCTTTATTTAAGCTAAGTATTGTTTTCCCTTACTCTATAGGAAGCTTATAGAGATGACCAGCTTACAAAGTTCAGGCAAGAAGAGGAGCAAGCAGTTGCAGGAACCCTTTAGCCAAAGTACCAAACAGAGCTGGTGGATGTTGTATCTTTCCTCCCAAGAAAACACACAAGTATTTTCCAGAAATACTAGAAAATCGTTGAGTCAATTTGAAATTTAAACAAAGCAAACCAAACAGCCAACAACCATTAAAAAAACCCAACTAAATAAACTCACAAAGGCACACAGAAACAAAAACAAGCAATGGTGAAAATAAAATGTACTATAATTGACAACCAGTGTTTTTAGTTCTAGCTCCATTTATCACCAACCTTAGGAACTGCCAGCCCATATAATTTCTCACATAAATACAGATAATATTGATAAGGACAGCATTAACAAAGAATATGAAATATTTAGAGGGTTTTTGCTGAGGAAGTCAGATCCAGCCCCACAGGCCAGTGAAGTAAAGGACTCTGGAAATACACCCTATGTTGCATAGAGCATCTCCATCTCAGGTATACAATTTATCTGAAATCTTATTTTTCCATTTAAAGTTTCATAGCCCCCTCATTAGGCTCTCATGTCCATGCTTTATTTTACAACAGCACCTATATATAATATTTAGGGAGCCATTCCCAAATAACTCTTCTGATTTGAGGGAACTGGAAAGAGATGCAAACCCTTCCTATTTTTATTTCTTTTTTTAACCAAGGAATGTAATTTTCCTGAAATAACATCTCCAATATATTGATTCTCAGATAACCTTCTCCAGCCATGGGGAATCTCAGGTGTTGTAAAGTTTGTCTCTGTTCTCCAAGGATGAATGGCCCTGGCTCCAGCCCATTCTTTACCTGTGGGCTTGTCCCTACTTCTCGGAATTTTTCTCTACCCATTTTTCCTCCAATATGGCAACTTTAAGTTTGTAAACTCCATTTTTATATCGAAAGTAGATACCACACTCAAAAACTAAATCCCAGGCTGAGCACCCAAACAGTGAACATTAAGTTCCTGACAAAATTATCTTATTGAGACAAACTTGGACTTTTTAAGCCAAGCAACTCTGAACAGAGAACCTGGCAAAATATTCAACTGAGAAACATCAGAAGTCTCATCATTAAAAAAAATTAAAAAAAAAAATCCGCTGCCTGACTAATTTCAAATCCTCTAGAAAAAAACTCCACCATGCCATAAGTTGCAGTGCATGAAACATGAGCCACTTTGAGTCAGTCCTGGCAAAATCTGCAGGAAATGCCAAGAACAAGTTTTGATGGAAACGTTGTTTAACAGAATTACTGAGAACTCTCTAATGGTGCAGAGCAAGGAGGCCAGAGTTAATAAAATGCTATTGTCTCCTCTCCATTGTAAGGCTTTAGAATCTGCTGCAGCAGCAGAGTCAGCAGCTGTGCTGAAATCTTCACTTCAGAAAGACAACCAGCAAAGAGAGCTGGCATCTTCCTCTGAGGGGGAAAACCCACCTGGAAGTGATACCTGCAGGAGGGAGACCTTCCCTTTACAGGTGTTGGTGTCACATCTCTTCAGACGAGTTCCTGCTCTCCTGGCTGCCCAGGGAGCCTGAGGTGCAGCCAGGGTGTTCTTTAATGTCTGTGCAGACAGAACATCTCTGATCCTTCCCATGGAGCAGGAAGGTTTTTAGTCTGCTCTCCCCAGGTGAACATGGTGCACAGGCATTGTCCAGAGAAGGGACACGTGTCAGATTGCACATCAAATCAGCTCCGAGGTCCATCCAGCCTATCTCAAGCAATTGTGTTAATTAGAACACGCATATTACGCTTCCCTTCCAGCCTTGAGCTATTTTCCACCCCAAGTTGCTAATCCTCAATCGGCTTCTCTTTCATCAGCTTCCTCTGTCTGTTGTGAAACCTCTCGAGTTTGGAGCATCCACAAAGTTCTCTGGCAAGTTCTGCAGGTCTGCTCCTCATCCCATGCAGACCTTCCTTTGCTCCCATTTTGAATGAGCCCCAACAGCTTCACAAGATGTCCCTTGGTTCTTGTATCAGGAGAAGAATTAAGCACTTTACTCACCCTGTGCAGATATCCACAGTTTTATTTGTTTCCTTCCAGACTGAAGGCCTTACTCATTTCTAATACTAAATTGGCTCCACCCATAATTTTGGTACATTTTTGTCCTTTCCTGTTACATATTCACTTGTTTCATACCCTTTTAGAGACACAGGTAGCACACAAATAGGCAAGTCAGACTTTTCTAATTCAATACTACCACTGCAAAGTCAGTCTGCAGCAGTTCTTGAATTCAGAATTCTTGGGAGAAAGTTTGGGAAATATCCCTAAAATAATACTGTAATATTTTTCCCTAGGCTTATCACTAGGTAAAATGAGGTCCTATTCTATAAGGTCTCACACCTTATCTAGAGTAATTAATTCCTGTGTCAGCAGCAGGGCAGATAAATAATATAGATAAATAAATAATGCTGTGCCATTTCCATCCCCAAGCAGGCAATGCAGCCTGGAAGCTGGTTTGGGGTTCAAGTCCTGACTGGTTGGACCAGCCTGCTCTCAGGCTGCACAGTTATCTGCTGTGACTACACAAAGGCCTGGAATGCCCAGGCTGCCCTCCAGCCTGTCCCAACAATTCTGTGTTTTACAGGACCAGTTCATTTGTTCATGCCTCACCTTCCCCACTGGGACAAGCTTCCATCCTGAAAGCAGTGATGCATTAAAATAAAAGAAGTTGCAATCATGACACACAATGCTTTTCCAGTTATGAAAGGAAATGGATGTCTTTGCTCCCTGTGTTATTCTGGATTCATCTTTACCAACTCTGAAATTTGGTAGCTGCTGTGCTTTGACTCCACACCGGTGCTCGAGCTGAAGTGGGGGAAAGTTCAGTAAGGATTAGACTGTAGGTGCCAGAACATCTCTTTTGTTCCAGAAATATCTCACAGATTTACTATTCCCCCCATTTCCCCCTGAACTGCTTTGTGCTTTACCCAGAACACAGATTAGAAGGACAAAACAATTTCTGGAGCACACGGAGCCCTCGCTGCTGGGAGCACTGCAAGAGTTTCCATGGATCTCTGTTGATCCTGGAGCTGTGCTTGCAGAGCTCTATTGATTCAGGACAAAAATAGGTCTCTGGCTGGGCACCGTGGCTTTCCATGGATATCTGCTCATCAGCAGGCCAAAGCAAACTGTACTAACAGTGAAAAAACACCGTGCTGAGGAACTGGACAACACCAACGCCTGGAAATGACCGCGGCCTCAGGGACAGCAGAGGCAAGTGCACCTAGGGAATACCCTCAGGGTAGCATCTCTGACTCTCTCCTTGTCTACTCATTGCTTTAGATTCAATAAAATAAGAAAATTGTGTGCAGGACACGCAAAGAAGAACCTGCCAACCTGCAGAAGACTTCAGGACAGGACAAGTCAAACCGGCCATTAATGATTCTTTTTGTATAGCCCAGCAGCACTTGACTGCTGGTGATCCCTAGGTTTAGTTGCAATTGCAAGGACATATTTCTGTAGGACTCTCCAGAGTCAGGCAGTCTGAAATGTGGGATCTCCTCCCAACTTTCATCTTATTACACCAGTGCTACTTGCCATAATCTAGCACTGGCTTTAAACCACTGCCTTGAGCCTCAATCCCTCTCCCGGGGAGCTCCCACCTCGTTCCCATCTCTTCTTTGTCAAAGCAGTGCCCTGCAGTTTCTCCTCCAACTCAGTGCTCAGCCAATGCCCAAGCTTGGTCCTAAGAATGCTGTGCTGTTAAAGACATTATCATTCAAATTAAAGATATCCCCCAAGATATCTGCAGGTAATTATTTATGACCCTACAGCATTCCCTGCTCCATCCATCTTTTCATCCCCAGAATCACCAGTAAGGCTCTGGAATCAGCAGCATCTTCTCAAATGGCAACATGCAGAAGCTGAGCAAAAACCCCAGGCATTTGTTGGTTTTTTTAGAAATAAGACTATGAATGCTAAACCTTGCAACATTTCAAGTTAGGTTACTATTTTATCTCTAAAAGTATTTTTGATTCTTGTATTTAATCATTGTATAGATTTCATAAGTGTTCAACAGCTGGACAAAGTGCTGTGGGATTTTTCAGCATTAAAACTGTGTGAGATAAAATTTCCTTCTTCCCCCTTGTCTCTTTATTAATCCATCAAAATGAAGGAATGCAGTATCTAATCTATAGCTGCTCTCAAAACCCTTCCCTAGAAGAGATTAGTCACACTTAGATGCCCTCTCTGTAAAATCCATGGGCACTTCCCTTCTCTCCAGGAGTGATAATGCATCACCTACAGGAGTGACATAAAAAGCATTCCCTGATAAGAACAAAAACTTTATTAGGATAAATCTAAGCAATCTTCTAGAAGTGGAAAAAGCTTCCTTCCAAAAACCCCTCAATGTATAACTAAAAGCAAGTTTCAATATCTAGAGCAGCTCTCAACAGAAAGTTGTGGAATACAGAATTCATCATTTCCACATCTTCCTTGAAAATCTTTTAGCAAAGCAATTGAATTTAGAAAGAGACAGAAAGGAGGTGAAGTATTTCTCATAATGAAATTTAAATCAAACAAGAGCCATGGTTTTGGGCAAAGATGAAGAAAAGTAGCGTCTTCATTTAATGACAGAATGTACTGAAGGAACTTCCACGAAAATCAGATGGCACTTCCATTCCCTGGAAAGTGGAATATTCTATTATAAAATCACCCAATGGTTTGGGTTGGAAAGGACTTTAAAGATCATTTATTTCCAGCTCCTGCCATGGGCAGGAATGCCATTCTCCAGATCACATTACTCACAGCCCCATCCAACCCAGCCTTGAACACCTCCTGGGATGGGGACTCTACAACCTCTCTGGGTAACAATTAAAAAATCCCCTCCTAAAATGAAAACTTCAAGGTTGTAAATGATTCTCATTATCTGCAGAGGGGCTCAGGCCAAACCCCAGTGTCCCACCCCCTCTACCAAAGGGGTAAAAGCCAAACCCAGACTCACAGCTGAGCGTGTTTGAACAGCCAGCTTGGCTTGTGACATCACCTTCAACACAAGCATCCTGCAATTAATGCAAACTCTCCTGCAGAAGTTTAAAGCAGAAGTATTTCATATGCATTATCTCATTCTGTTCCAATAATTTTGATGCTGCTCCATCCAGAGAAAGAATCCCTCAGCACCTCTGATTCAGGCAGCAGTGGCTGGGCTGTGGTAGCACTTTGGGACCCAGTCTAGAATTGCACCCCTCCTGTAGAATGGAACAAAAGACAGATTTGGGCCAAAGAAATTATCATCCAAGGGCTCCAATTCCTATTTTGCATTTGTGGGAAGTGATTCACTGGTAATCACTCAGTAAGTTAACAGCACAGAGTGGGATTCAGCCAAGCACAGTGCTTAATTCACCAGGGTTTGCAAGATACAGTGAAATCCTGTAATAAGGAATTTCTAAGGAGGACAAGAGATTAAAGCAGAAGCTTAGGACTGTCAAAATGCAACAGTTGCCATTTGCTTCCACACAGCTCTACTTGGGAAACAATTCCTGAGCCAGAGCTGTAATGGCTCACATCATGCAGGGTTGTTTTTTTTCAGAAGCCATTAGAAACCCCATCCTCGTTATTTCACATGACTGGAAAACTTCCATGCCAGAAAAATACTCAGCTCACCAGCCTGGGCTAGGGGAGGCTACTCTGTAATTGGGCTGGTGACCAGTTGTTCTTAAGGAAAGATTTTTACTTTGTTATTTGAAATTGCTTCCTTGAGGGTAAGGAGAAGATTTATCATGTGAGCAGCCTGGTCAAAAAGAAATGCACAGCAATGCAGTAGCAGATCAGAGGGGAGTTTTCCATTCAGCTTTCAGAGACCACTGAGTGAATAGCTGTGGGGAAAGCAGCTATGGATTTATTTACTGTTTAAAAAGCTCTGTTAAAAAGAGATAAAAAATACATTGAAGAGGTGTCAGGAGTAGTTATAGATATCTCTTCCATTTTAATTTCCTTCCAAAAAGGATACAGTTACCTTCATGGTACTGAAAGAAAGGTTGTGCCCCTATTTATAAAATTGTTAACAATATTCTGCTTTAAATGCTCATTTGCTCCCACTTTCAACATCACCGACAGTCAAGTAAGTTTTAAGAAGTTCTATGTTCATTGAAATCTCTTATCATGGTGATATCACATCCTGATGCAGATCAAGACTGACACCTGCAATTATTCAGCTCTTATATTGTACCCTTAAATCACATTTAGCCATTCATGCCCCCTTTAAAAAACAAAAACAGCAGCAAGAGTGTGAATAAATTTAAAGAGCTGCTAAGTTCCCACCAACTTGCAATGTGCCCTAAGCTTAAAAGAAATAAACTAAATCTGCTCCTTTATTTTCTCATTTCAGTAGAGTTCTTGCATGGAGCTCATGAATGAAAGAATCAAAAGAGTGAAAAGAATTTGCAAAACTTGGAAATCCAGATTATACTGAAGCCTCAAGAGATTCCTCTAAATTTGGAACAGCTCGCAAACTCCTAGATGCTTATTTTAATTGAAGCATGATGAGATTATTCTTTTTTTTTCACACAGCTCTGTCGTCAGTAAATGTATCTCAATCTCTGCCTTTTCAATGTTATGAGGTAAAGAATCAGATGCTTTAAGTGCAACCTGCTGTGATGTCTTGTGTGTATATATACACACACATATATATGTGTGCATATATTACATATTCCTCTCGCCACTCCAGCCCGCAGTTTCTCAGCAATTCATTCAAATCGTGTAAAGTTCAGGGGGAAATGGGTTCACTGTGCATTTCCAGTCAGCTCGTTCATCCTCGGAGCCTGCCCTGGAGCAGAGGTGCGACAGGAGCCGCGGAGCGCAGCCATCCCCGGCTCCTGCAGCCATCCCCGGCTCCTGCAGCCATCCCCGGCTCCTGCAGCCATCCCCGGCTCCTGCAGCCATCCCCGGCTCCTGCAGCCATCCCCGGCTCCTGCAGCCATCCCCGGCTCCTGCAGCCATCCCCGGCTCCTGCAGCCATCCCCGGCTCCTGCAGCCATCCCCGGCTCCTGCAGCCATCCCCGGCTCCTGCAGCCATCCCCGGCTCCTGCAGCACTAGATGGCACCCGAGCATTCAGCTCCTCAGCCCTCTGCTCGCCCTCTTTTCCAAACACACCTGAATTCTCGTCGGGTCAGGAATGGGGATTTTAAATTCTTTACGTGAGAATGTGTCTTAGAAAATACCATTTAATATAGTAGTGCTACACTGCAAATAAAAAAAAAATTAGGAATTCTTCTGTTCTACATGGGCAAAATAATAGCTGTTCTACATTAAAAAAAATAGAAATGAGCAAGTAGTTTCATTCACTGCCAGCAATTTAAAAACAGCCTTTAGTTTACAGGGAAATTACTCTGCTGACATGTTTCTTTACTTGGTGCCAATAAACAGTAAAGAAAAAGTTGTGTTTAATTTCTGAAAATCTGATTGCCTCTGTAAACACTGGACAAGTCAACAGAGTTGGTGGCATGCAAAGATTTAGCTGCCCTGAAACAACAAGATCTTTGTGTGTTCTGCCAAGCAAATTGGCATGCACCTATTTCCAGAGCTGTTGGGATGCAAGAAGGCTCTGTTATCTCTAGACAGCACACTGATAAGGAAATCCAGCCTTCAGGCAATTAAATGATACGGTCAAAACCACAGAGGAAATCTGTGTCAGAGCTAGGAAATGAAGCCATTCCAGGTCAGTGACTTAGCCAGGAGGTAAGAACTTGCTCAAAATTCCCCACATCCAACTGGAAACAGGCAAATTCCCTTCAGGACTCACACAGAGCATCCAAGGAGTTGAAATACAGTAGCTAGTTCTGAGCAGGATGCCCTGGTCCACCTGCAGACCATCCCATACATCCAATGCTCTCCTTTCCTGAAGCAATGACAAAAACGGGTGCTCTATGCAGTCTCTGAATTATTGCCATGAAACTTTATAATGGCAGAGAAAAGGCAATACCAAGACAACAAACACATTTTAGGCACATTCCATACCACTGGAAGAAGAAAGGATCACAGCAGACAAACACAAAGCTGTTTTATGGTGGTATTATGAAAAGCAAGACAGTAAAAAAGGATGGCTTGGGAAACTGAAATTGGAGGGGAAAAAAAGGTTATACAAGCAAAAATCAAATGTGCTATGGTTTTGTTTAAAATAATAAAGAGGTCCAGGCCTAGCTAAAGTTTAAATCAAACAATTGAAACTGATTTTACAAACAGTAAGTTTACAAAATGTAAGTTACACCAGGGCACATGAGGTCAGAATTGGACCCAAAGTGCCCAATCTCTCACCATATCAACAAGTTAGCAGGTGGTCAAGAGAGTCCAGCTGGAGAATGGGCTCAAATGTTCAGTGAGCTAATACACACTAATCTTCCACTTCTGCAGACCTGGATTCAAAACCTCAGATCACAAACTAAAATTAGTCTGCTGGTTTCATTCTGTCCCCATTGGTGCACAGCACAACACCACCATAAAAAGTGTCAGGAGTGGCAATCCCTGAGACAGCCCCAGCTCTGGAAGAGCAGGAAATGTTGTAAGTTAGGATTGAAGCACATTGGCCCAGCTGTGTTTGGAATTTTATACTCTCTACCCACACTATGCTTGCCAAAGCCAAATGGTTTTTTCTCCTTGATTTCTGCAAGTGTCACATTTATGCTAAAAAAAATAAAGCAAGGAAAGAAAAGATCTGCAGAATGAATCACTGCAATCACTGATTCACACTGTGCATCTGTGGTACAGGCAGTGGTACTGCATGGGATATAAATTTGCACAGAGTTTGTTTACAATAAGTAGATGTGGTTTGGTTATTTTTGGTTGTTTTGGATTCTTTTGCTTTAGCATAGTAAATACCTTCTTTTTGTCCCATTGTAATGGTGCAGACCGCTAGACTGGGTTTGTAACTTTTGAACTTCAAAGCACTGTAAAGACAGAAGATGTTCTCCCTCAAGTGACTGTCCCAGCTCACCTGACTAATGACCCCACCTGGAAACATACTTCAATTTATTAACCGAAAATATTCACAGCTACCCACGACAGCTCACTGTACAAACTCCAGTCACACAAACCAAGGATAATCAGCCACAGGTCAGTAAGTCAAAAACACATCCAGCTCCCAGGTCCAAGGTAATGTCATATATTCATACTGGACCCCAGATTCAATAGTTAGAATCTAAAGGAAGGACTCCTGAACTGTGCCCTATCCCTCTCAAACCTTTTGTTATTGAGAAAGGGTTTTTGTAAGTAAAATTTCTCAGTTGAATCATGAAACTCCCAGCCAAAGCTGGCAGTGAAAAACAAGGTCTTCAGTAACACAGGAGGATTACAGAAATATGAACAGCTTTGGGCAGCTACAATATCTTTAACATGGCAATAAGGGAACACACTAGACTGAGTTAAAAGGAAATAAGGACTCAACAGATTTAGGAGCCTAAGGAATTGTTCTGTTTGACAACTGTGGGCCATAAACAACATGGCTTCACCACAGCACAGCGTTAAATGGGACTGACTGGAATGAACCAAAGCAGGACCATCACTTGCCAGCAAAAACACAAACACCAGAGAACACAGCAGCAGGAACTGCTGTTAATCCCAGGAATCACTTTTCCCTTATTGCCAAAGCAGCCCTTCTCCCCAAGAGCAATTCTCACTGCGAGGCCAAGGTGGTGCTCAAATATAATAACAACCACCTCTCTTAGCAACCACCTGCTCCAACTCCACCCCGCCCCATGTCCTCCAGAGGGGCAGGAACCAAGAAAAACTCCTCATTTCCTTTCCAGAGGAGAACTTCGACTTGGTACAAAGGAACTCATCCACACAGCTACAGATGTAAAAATGTGCACAGGCAAATCCAGATTCAAAAATCCTCATTCCATGGATTTACCCACTTACCCAGAGACCACATTTACTAAACACATGTTGGGTTCTTCGTCTGAGCTGTACTTTGAGAATAGCTTCTATTTTAGATTTTTCAAATTCTGGATAAACATGACAGCCAATCCAACTTGTCTGGGGTCCTCACACACCTGGTCTTGGTCTGTACATCCATCACCAAAGTTGGTTTCAAACACATCAGTAAGGAACCTGAAATTTCCCTCCCTTCACTGTGTGAATACACCAAGTAGTCCTTGCTAATGGGGTGGACTTCACTGGTTTTTGTATCCTGTAGGCTCAATGCCTCTAGAAACTCCCTGCTCAGGAAGGGGAAAGCCCAAGGTGGATATCCAGGACTACAGGGGAGGAAGAGAGCAGTTCTATTTCTGCAGCAACAAGCCCAAGGAATGAATAATAAATACAACCTGAAACCTGCCACAGACATTTAAGCTGTGCATTTGCAACAGGCTCACTCTATTCCCGTTGCTCACAGAAAACATGGAAATCAAAGCGTGCTCTCTGTGGACTGAGCAGTTTGGGCAATGGAAGGTGATTTTCAGTGGCCCCATCTCAATGGGCATGGGAACACTTGGGTTCTCAAATGTTTACAAGGAAAAGTCAAGAGATTTTTGTTGATTGTTTGCTTATTTTTAAATAAAACTTGAAATGATAAAAATGGTCAACCCCCATCTCAAAAGTTCAGTTTTTATTTCATGTTCCCTCCCAGTTGATGTTGCTTTTACATATTTACAAATATGTAAAAGCAACAAAGCTTCCAAGGGCAGGGGCCAGGGAGTCCAGCTGATTTCCTAATTAGACAATACAACAGAACTCTCACATAAAGAGCCCTGAATATACACAACACAGCCAAAGTCAAAAGCCAGAGACCCATATTTATAAAATGTTTTTAGTTTACATGGCAGGAAACCCTTCCTGGTAGCAGCTCCCTCCTCAGCCACCTCGGTGCAGAACAGTTTGAGCTGAGCAGTTTTTGGCTAATTCACACCACTTCACCTCGAGTGCTTACACAGGTGGGAGCTGCCAAACCTGGCGCTTTTGCAGGCAGCTGTGGCAGCAGAAAAAAAAATATCCTCAGACTACAGCCCAAAAGCAAAGTAAGGAAGAAAGGAAAAAATCAATTGACTTCTGCTACCAAGTAAAAACTTTACAGCTGTTTTAAAAGGTACTGAGCTACCAATTTGCTTTTCTATCACACCAGTTATTAGGCACTCCTGGCTTTCGGGACCATTTTCTGCTCCAACCATTTGTGTAATACAAAAGGAACATAGAGCAAGCACAATGTGTTTAATTAGAAATGCTGTTTGCTAAGCATTCAGAGGATGATACAGAATGGTGTGTTTCACCACAATGATATTTAATCTAATGACATTTTAAAGTGTCTTTAAAATAGGTTTTGTCTCCTTTACGTGACATAAACATGTTTTTCATGGTAATTACAGCTATTCACGCAATAAAACAGCTACAAGAAAACTAAAACAGAGACACATGAGCAAATCAGCACAGGGTAAATGAACCTGGGTTTGAACCTTTAGGGTGCATCACCTGTGCTGCGGCAACATCATGTAAATGTTTTCAAACCATGGTACATTAAAAATAGCTGATCCTTACTCAAAGAGCTGTTGAAAGAATTTCTGCTCCTTTGCCAGCAAATCCTCTGGCTCTGAGCAGATGTGGTCAGAGAGTGCATGAGACCAAGCCCTGGCAAGAACCACAAATCAAGACACAGCCATTAAACACAAAGCAAATACCAGCCCTGCTTAAAACATTGTAAATACTATCACAGGCTTCAGTGGAAACACAATTTTGCCTTCTCTTTCTGGGTTTGTTTCTTAGAATCTACCAGTTCAAAATGCTTAGAAGAAGCAACCTGGCCCTTGATTCAACATTTTAGTGGTAACAACAGATATTTTAGCTCTGGTCTGACAGTGCTTCAACTCACATTGTTCCTTTACAAACATATTTACATGTGGGTACATTATCTGGCAGCTCATGAGGACTTTTGGTCCACAGGATTTGCTCTTTTAACAGCAACAAATACATAAATAGTTCAAAAGGGAAAGTCAAGAGCAGGTTATGTGTACACAGAGGCATTGATGAGTTCCCAGGAGTCTCTAGGGAATTTTGATGTACAATATATAGAACTACAAAGAGCAAGAGAATTATCTGAATCTTCCTAGACTACCCAATAAAGTGTTTTTCCTCATATATGTAACATTTTGGATAATGGCAGTAGCACCTAAAAGAATGAAGAATTCCTTCTGTTAGCTTGGGATTGTGTCTAATAAACCTAAATACAAAGGCTCTGGAAAAAAGCATCTGATAACCAGAATATTATTACCTACTATTGATCCAAGAACTGAGCTGAAATTTGAGTTATTGCACTTAGAATGGAAAATACTTGAACTTCCACATCTGAGATTTCAGATTTCAAAATACGTGTCAGATATTCCCTTTATCTTCTCAGAAGCAGGTTATGGTGACATTAGGCCTTGTGTCCTTCAAAACACAGCAATTTATCAACAAAAAATGCAACCCAAAAAAACAATTCACCTACAAATCACCCCCTGATCTGAGCCACATTATTAAAGCCTTTAATGTCTGAATGTGTCTGGCATTTCTATAAAGATATTAGTCATAATAAAATACCAATTCATTCATTCACTTTCATAGCTACAAAGAGGTTTTTTTTAAATTCCAGAAATCCATTTTTGAAAAACAATTCAGGTTTTGGATGGGCATAGGTCTCCAGTTAGTGCCTGTATCTAATTCCAATTTGACAACTCAGATTTGGAATTTATCTTCTCATGTGTCATAAGCTGGGTTAGGATCAGTTGCTGAAAGACAAAATTGCACAAAAATAGTTTCTAACTTTCATTCTCCTCATTAATGACAATTTCTTTTAACTTCTCCAGTAAATGATTAGGATTCACTAATGAATCAAATGGTCACCTGAGGGCACCTTTGGTCTCCCTTTCCTGATCTTGCTCTGGAAGCCCAAATTAACTTGTGTCACTCTGTCCAGCCACTCAACTGAGACATATTATAAATCTGAATCAAATAAATTAACTCAGTTTTGCATTATTTGGATGTGGTCGCTTTGGCCTCTCCCCTTTGGAAATTCCTCCATTACCAAGAAGTCTCAATTAATGTTCCATCACGTTTAAGTGCTTTTTCCTTCTTAACCCTTTGCCATGGCTGAGCTCCCGGAGAAACCCAAGGGAGACTGGAAGCCCAGTCCAAGGCACCCCCTGGAACTGAGCAAGCCATGGCAGCCCCAGCACTGAAACTGGGTTAATTCTCTGTCTGAAACAGAAGTTCATCCACAGGCAGTGCTGCCCTGCCTTCCTGACACTCCCCATCTGTCAGAGTCCAGGACACCCCTCTGGCCACTCTGAAGGGTTTGGAGAGCGGACAGGGGGTCTGGGGTCTGTCCAAGGGGCTCAGGCAGCCTCACACAGAGCCCAGGAGGGCACTGCCTCTGATCCCTGCCATGGCAGTGAATGCCCACAGTGTGTGAAGAATCACAAGCCAAGAGAATTTGAAATAAGCAGTATTTAGTTTATCACAGAGTGCAAATGTAGAATCAAGGATTTTTAGTATATGGGTTTGAAGAGGCAGGATGGAGGAATGGGGGAGTGGCCCCTGTGCTCCTTGTTCTTGTTCTTTTCCCCCATTTTCTGCTGAGTTGGATCACAAGAATTGGTTTAGAGTAGAAATTACATGTTAACACAGGTAGTAAGTATTGGTAAGATTTTGTAAATAAAAAGTTCATTGTGGACGGTGGTTGGGTCAAGGGGACCGTACAGAAAGCCCAGGACCCTCTGATCCACCCAGTCCTGCCGCGTGTCCTGCTCTGCTGGGGACGCCCTGCAGAGCTGAGACAGAACTGAGAGATGATGAAGAATAAACAACCTTGGAAACACGGACTGGGGACTCAACTTGTCTGCTCTGGCTTGGGCGCGAGACCTTTTGGGCAAGAGAAGCTCAAAAGCCTGATTACCTCGGGGAACAGCAACCCCGAGGAGAATCTCAGGGAACAGCAACCCTGAGACCCATCCACGGCAGGTTGGGATCTTTGCTCCCAGGACATAATTTGATCCAATTTCCTTGGCTGGGCACACGCCCCAGAACGAGGGCTGTCCTCAGCCACTGACCACGAGAAGGAATCCAGAGCTCCTCCCTCGGCCGCTCAGGCTGAACACCACGTCCTTGGCCTGGCCAAAGCATCCCAGCCCTGCACCAGACTCGGCTTCACTCAATGGAAAAATCAATAATGGAGAACAAAATTCTAACAAAAGTGTTATTTTTTTAAGTGCTTGAGAAAGTGAGTATCTGTCTAGCTGTCAGCTCAATTATTCTGTTAACAATTAATTTGTTGATGTTTCCACAGCTCTGGCTTTCCAAAGCCCACACAAGTGGGATGGGAGGAAAAAAAAGGGGGAAAGCTTTTGTTTTGTTTTATTGAGAGATTAATTAGAGTAGGGCTCAACAACGGGGAAATATGGAGTGTATAAGGACTACTGCAAAGTGACAACCATTAACATGTTATTCTATAGAACTCCTAGATACTAGGAATATTTTCCAGCTGAAATCCATCCAAGTTTTCTTCTATTCAATGCTCCATGTTTAGTCCAGGAACATTAATGATGAAAATCTAGACAGCATTACACAGTGTGAACTATTAGATGTACACTGATGATACTTGATTTTATATTGCCTTTGGCTGAGCCAGTCCATAGAATTTAAATGAGCTGAATTCTGGCCTGCATCTGCTGTTGAATGAGTAAACAGTAAATCAAACTTCAGACTTCATTACAGAGCTGCAAGCCTGTTTTCCTCCAGACCTGGTGTACCACATGATGCAATCAAACACATTATTGTCTGTCGAGCATCCAAAAATGAACTAAATGACTCATAAAAGCAATAAATAAGACACGGTCTCTGCCCCTGTAATTCTTTACATTGTAAAATTAAAACAAGGCTCCCAGAAATTCCAAATCCTGAAGAATTAAGACCTGCAATGGGAAGAGAGGACATGGGCTACACAATGTGATAAAGTAGATTTTCCTAGATGAAGATGTCTCTCCTCCCTCATTTTCAGTGTAACCTACACATCCCTGAGGTTGTTGGAGGACACTCCTGAGTGCAGGTGTGTCTGTTGGATTTGTCAGCCCACAGGTATTGGCAGCACTTGGTGCTGAATCTCCCCTGACTGCTGCTCGCTCACAAATGACTCAATACAGTCAATACTCAATTTAAACCACCAAAATCCCAGTCCAGTGCAGCAACAACCACAAATCCCAGCTTCGGAGTGTACTCAGCAGGCATCCATCCCTCTCATTTACAATCCAGCCCAATAAAATCTTGGCTCAGGAAGAGGAGGGAGAATCCTCCTGTACCCAGCAAGCCCAGCCCAGGCAGCAGCTGCTGCTGAGAGCTTCTGCAGAGGCAGAGCAGGTTTCAATGACATTTAAACATCCAACATAGTCCAAGAGCATACACACAATAAAAATATTGAATAATTACAGAAATCTCCATTGTACTTATTTACAGTTTGCAACTAGATACTAAGCCTATTATCTTTCAAATATACATCAATTATTTCTTTTCATTAGGAAGGTCTAGTAGTCATAACAATTTTTTTTTGCATTTTGTTAATGAAAAGTTGCTAAAATTACCTACTTTTAAGTGTAATTATTTGGTCAACACCAAGCACAAAGCTCCAAATTTCTGCTTTGGTTATGACAGCCAAAGACTCCTACAGTGACAGTGGAAACTGAGCCTGCTGGTAGTGACTTTTTAAAATGAAATTAGACCTTCAGAACCTGACAAGTATATTGAATGTTAAATGGCTCATGGGAGCAATGAAGAGTATTGATAACTACTTTGAAACAAATAAGATAAAATTTTGCTCTGCATTTTATGAACTCTGAAATTTTCACTGCTACCAAATAATTTTTATACAGATAGACATTTTAAAATATTGATTCTCAGACAGCTTTAAACATTCTTCATCCAGGGCTCATGTGGGGAATGAGAAGAACTGTTTGAATTTTTGTCTTCCTTCCATTTTTCAGAAGCTGCCACGCCCTCCTCTGCTGTAACCTACCTGAAATCTTTGCTTGGGACAAAAATTGAGGTCCTGATGCACTTTCCACCATCATGCAGGTGTAACAGGTGCTGTTCTTTTGGGATTCCACAGCCCAAGAGTTACTGTCATCTATCTACAGGCATAAATCTTCCAAAATGCTGGTTTTGAGTACACTTACCTTAAGAATACACAGTATTATAAAATGAGAGCCTTAAAGTAAACGGTGCCCACCAAGCTTAGATCAAATATATAGGGTTTTTTTAATGTCAATAAGACTTGATAAAGCCTGAGAGGTTTTGGTAGATTTTCTTTCCTTTATCAAACCTTTAACAAACAGATTTTCCTTCATGGATGTAGAAAGTCCCTGAATCAAAAAGTACCAAATCAATACTTTCATACTAGCAAACAGAAATAAGGAATAAATCTGATCATAAGGCACTGGTATCCTGATTGATAGAATATTATTTCAATATATACCTAGTAACAAAAGTTTTACTCAGACTGTTGCCATGGTATTTGTCATAGAAGTAACACTCAGAAGGAAAAGTACGCAGCAGTTTTCCTTTCAGATGCAATAACCACAAGGCCAGCCTGCCTTGGGACAGGAGACACCTTATTCCATCATAGTCCACAAAATCTCTGCAGAATCAGGCCCTGAGTATTCTCTGCCACCAGGGGTATTCTTTACAATTTTTATTTTAAAGTACTTATTCCTACTGGGCCCAGTGGTTCAAACTGATGGAATAAAAGTGGTTATATAAAATGCAACAAATACAAATATTAGCTGTGTTTTCACACAAGGGATCTACATTTATTGGCCCATAGTGGGACAACCCTTTAATGCCCCCAAAAGTGACTGGATTTGTGCTCCCTCTTGGATAATTTACACAGAATCCAATCACTTTAACACTTAATTAATAGAGAAGGCAAGGAACACTCAACACTGGCATTGAGCAGATCCTCAGCCGAGAGACAAACCCACACCATGAAAAGTGTGCAAAGGATCTCAAGCATGTAAAGGCACATGTGTGTTTACATGTGTGTTTACATGTGTGTTTACATGTTATTTTAATAACGCCTCGGAGTGCCATGTTTAGAAGTGTGCATGGTTTATTACATCAGAGAGGGTGTAAAAATACACAGACCTTGGCTGGCTGAAGTTGAGAGCAGCACTAAGTGCCCGTAGACTCTGCCTGCCTTGAGAAATCAGTTCTTGCTGTAAAATACCAGACTTTAGCACATTCTGGAGAATGACATCACCCAGAGCAGCCTGCCAAAAATGTTACTTTCACATTTCTTCAATGAGAAGATTTCCTTTCACCACCCTTTTTAATTTTTTTTTTTTTTAATTAGTCAATCGTTCTAAAACCTGAACGTTCTAAGTATTTCCAGGCCTATAGATGAGCAACTTTTAACACAAGCAAGTGACTATGCCTTTTAAAAATGTTGTGTGTAAATGTACCTTTCCTCCTGGTTCTTTTTAGCAGATTTATATTTTCAACCACATTGAGCTAAAATAATACAAGTTGCTGCAATTATCATACTGAAATGACATTTTGTACTTTAGATTTATCCCCATTCCACTGAAGAATGCTCCTTATGAAATTATATCTGCCTGCTTAGTGAGCTGTAGGTAACCCACTGAAAATACTGAACATGAACAATAAGATAAACCAGGCAAACCAGAATATTTCTGCATTTTCAAGAAAGCTTTTTAAAGATGACAAGTGCAAGTAATGTATTCTGCTTCCCCAAACAGTGTAAATAAACAACAAAAATCACTAACTTGCAGCAATTACGGTTCTTTCACCGTAAATATTCAAAATGAGCTCTTCCCTTTTGCAGTTCTGATGAAGGTTTTGCATTTTACCTTGGTGGAAGCCACGGCTGGAGTACACAGGAGCTTTCATGCAGTGCTCATTAGGCTCTGAGTTATTCCTTTCCCTGTCAGTGTCATCAAGTTCACACCCAGCTCCTCGCTGCAGAAATTGAGTCTTCATTGCTAGCTTTGGACCTAAATAAGACAATTCCATTTTAGCTTGTGCTGTAAACATTGGGATCATTTCCCTTCTGAAAAAGGGGATAAACTGCAGCATGTTCAAGGTAGGGGTATAATTTAAATGCTGTCTCTGTGCAAAGGGCATTTCTTTGGTGCAAATGAATGTTCTGTATTCATCTTTTGTAGCTCTTGTTATTAAACAAATGGATAGAAATACTACTGAAATTCAGATGCCCTTTTTTTTTTTTGACAGAAGCTGAGCTAGTCCTAAATATGAAGCACTTTGTCTGGTACAGAAAATAAAGCAGCTTTCAGACAAGAATCCAGTGGTATCAAGGGGGAAGACAAGAGAATTCAACACAATTCTCTAATGTAATAATCCAGTGCTGGAATATCTTCAAAATTTTGTCCCCTAAATTGTCATTCTTCACATAAACATTTATATGTTCTACAGGTACACAGTATCTTTTAAAGACACACCTGTGGAGGAAACACTATTCTTTGGTGCTTAGTGCTAATGATTTTTTAACTATAGATAACTTTAGAAAAAAGCAGGGCAGACAATGAATGCAGGAGGTTTGATTTGCTTGTAAATACTAACTCATAGCTAATGTTCTCCAAGAGCACGTTGCAGTGCTTATGTAATAAACATTAAAAAAAAAAATCACTTCCCAGTTATTTTTTTTGTTAGAGTCTAGGCCATAATAAATTAAGAACCCCAAATTCGTGTTGAACTGTCATCCATAATCACATTTTAATGTAAACCTTAAGAAGCTTCCAGAGTTAATTTGGATTCTAAGTGAAGGAGAACAAGGTTTTAAGCCTAATTTCATGATTCACAGCTCTTCCTTCTGCTCAGCCCCCAGTTACAACTCCTCCAGGGATGTTTTCTACTGCCTGGCCTCAGCTGACTGAGAAAAGGCTGATACCACCCCAGTCATTCTGCTTCCTTGGGACAAGAAAAAAACTGCATGAATCCTCCTCATATTCAAATACACTGATCTCAGGATGGCTCAGCAATGTGAATGGAGACTTAAACAGGAATAAAATGAACTCTTGTTTGCTCTATTAGCTCAGCAATTCCAGGCATCAGAGGATCCATTTAGATTAAGTGTGTTTATACAATGAAGGGTATTTTTAAAATGCAGGAGAGAAAAAAAACCCAACACATGGCCCTGTTGCACAGGGAATGGAGATTTGATTCAGCTGTGTATGTGATATAATATTCTTTTGAAGTTAAATACTTTTATTTACAGTGGCTTTACTTGCAGAGTGTAGTTCCCTTTCTGCAGAGGGCATCACTGGAAGGTGAGATTAAAGACAAACTTTACAAATCCCCATTTTGTGGCATTAAGAGTAAAAAAGAGAGGAACTTTCCCCTCCAGTGCTTGTCAGGGCTGCCCTGAGAAGTGCAGTGCTGGTGCTCGGGTTACACATAATCCCCCAGCTCCGAGGGACAATTAGCACCACAATCTCCAGAAAAGCTTTCAGCTCTCAACAGGTGCCCGGGCATTGTGTTCAGGTTTAAATCTAAATCTGGCAGAGGGAATGTCCCACCTCCTGCCACCCCTCCCTCTGAAACAACTCTTATTACAGTCCACTCACAGCAGCTCCACTCTCATTTTCTCCAAAAGGACCAAACATGATTTTCACCCCTTTGTCTGAGTGCTTTTTTCCTTTATCTTCCTTCATCTCTCTGACTGAGGGATCCGAAGGCAGGAAGAAGAATTTATTTGCTGCATATTATGAGTCTACTACTTGTCTCCTGACTGGTGAAAATAGGAGCAAATCCTTTGAGAGCTATATAATTATACTGACAAAAATCAGAAGGTCTTTCCCTCTCTCTGGGCAGTTTCAGAAATTAGAGTCCAGAAAAATGCAACAGGACATCAGCCTAACACTAATGTTGTATCTCCATTAAGGTGTGAATTATATATATGAGGTGTTTATTTGTAATATTGTGCATTATAACATCTTCTTCCCGATCAAAAATCATATTCTTTAGATTAAAATTTTTTCTGTCTTTCAGAACATCTTCACAAGGCAGGAATGGCAAAGTGCATCTTCGAACTTCAACTTGTAGAGTAAATGAAACAACAGTGAACACTTCTCAGAAATATTCTCTTTTTTCCAATGTAGAGGCATGCTCTACCCAGAAGAAATATGTATTAGGAAGAATTCCCTCCTTAGTAGTCAGTCAAGCTTTTCTGATCCACTAACAAATACTTTCTGGCAAAATAAGCAATTTAGAGCTGTGCATTACTCAAGGGAGGCTGACTGCCTAGTGAATTAATCATTTATGATGAATAAAAAGAAAATCGTTATGAGAGTTATCAAAAGATGCAGTAAAACACAATGGCACTTAAAAGAATAAGAAATCTTGACATTTGATCTTTGTTTCCATATGGAGACAAGATTGATAATACAAACCAGATATTCCTTTGGCACAATTCAATTATAAATTCAAGTCTCCACTGCACAGTGAGAAAACAACGAGTAGATTAATCATGCACAATTTCCAGTTTGCTTTCTTCTCTGCATCTTGTGGACTCCTACTGCCATCACCTTTCTGGGCCATGCTCAGGAGGGTTTCTCCCAGTTTTTTGCTGCCCACTGGTTCCTCTGCTCCTCCTGTGGGCAGATCCCAGGGCTCACACCCTGTCCTGGCACTCAGCCCCCAGGGAACTCAGCATCCTAAATGGGGTGTTGGACTTGCTAAACCTTTCATAACAGTTTTTATTATTATTTTCCTCCATCAATCTAAATTTAGTAACAACGAATTCTTAATTATGCATCTCCTTCCTCCCTTGGATCTGAAGCCTCCCCTGGGTCAGAAGTGATGAAAAGGAAGGTCACAAATCTCAATTTTCACAAACAACTGAAGCCACACACAACCTGTCTTAGCAGCCACTGTCTCATGACCAGAACACGGCAATAGCCCCAGTTATGCTGTAACATCATCCATTCCTTTAGGATGGCTACAGAAAGAATTCATCTCCTGAACTGAAGCTGGCAGCTAAAACAATGGCAGCCCTGGAAGTCAGGACCCTCTGAGTGGGGCCTCACCCAAAACCAGAAGGGCAGAGAGGTCTGCTGGGCACAAGGGTCAGCTTGGGTACAGCAGATTTGGGAAAGAGGTGCAGATGAGACAAAATGGTCTGAGAAAATGAAATCAAGGCAAGAACAGAGAGAGAAAAAAAAAAAAATCAATGTTCCTGGCAGTCTGCCATTGGCACAATAAGCTCTGTATTGACATCAGTATATTCCTGTAACTGCAGCAAATCTAGTTTTTGCAGCTCTGTCCAATAGAATTCATAAGCCACAGTTCTACTAAGTAGCAGAATTAAACTCTTGCTTTAAAAAAATCAGTTTCAATTTTAATATATTAAAATCGACTCAGGCAAAAATGGCAAAACCACTGCAATGTAAAGAGCTCATTCCCTTCAACTGACTTAGTGCAAGTACCATGGGTTGCAAGAGGAAAGTCCAGAGCCTTTTATTCTGTCAATAACATTCTTATGTTTTTACAAAACAGCAAATCTATACTAAAATAAAAATCCTCACCTAAATGTTTCCAACCCACATTCCCAGTGAGGTTCTGTGAGCAGATGTGGTTGCAGGATGACAAAAAGCTCGTCTTGCTTATTTTATTAGGCAGGTAATCAGCAGAACACACACAAAGCCAAAATGACAGGATTTGGACTCCCAGCCACGCTGGATTTCATGCCAGTTACAAAGATAAGTAGACAACTTGAGGTCATCAGTATGTTTCATGTTTCACTGGAAAATATTCATCTTTTTTATGGGTTCACAATGACTGTAGAAAATACCTTACACAGAAAGATGAATTTCGCTCTGCTGAATTATTTTGTTATCAGCACCTTGAGATTCACTGTGAGCCTTAAGGATAAGAGAAAATTTAATTGTTCTACTTTTCAATAATTGTGATAAAAAGACAAGACCCTGATCCAATTTATTTAAAATCTAAACAAGACTGAAAATAGCAAGGAAACACCAAAGAAGTATTGATAACAATAAACAGGAGTAATCTTAGGAAATCAGAAACCCATTGCAGTTGATTTTTGTTCATGTGAAAATAGAAAGTTTGGTTTATTTTGGTGTGCTTCTAAGGAGCCTCTCCAAAAGGCAAGAAACATAAACTTAATTTATCTGGAATATCACTGAACAAATGACAGAGCCATATCTCTAAAAGAGGGGCAAAAAATTAAGGAAGAGATATTAGAAATCAAGACACCAGAAAGCAAAAAAATATTAGCAAGCACCTGTATGGGGAAAGAGGTGGACAAAGGAGAAAAGGAAGTTTAAGGAGTGAACTGGAAGTGGTGCAAGGACTGCTGGACTTCAGCTGGGCAACTCTGTTCACCCCAGAACTTCAGCTGCTCTGCCGAGCAGGGAGCAGCAGTGATGGATGCACCCCTGTGTGGGATAATTCTGAAGTCACAGAACATATGCTTTGAGTTTAATCCAACTGCAGAGTTCTGGCAAACATGCTGCATTTAGAGAGGCAAATACATCAACTTCAATTTTTTAGCAGCTGTGCTGCCCTTTAATTCCACACACCCTGAAGTGTACACTTGTACCCCTCTCCCTCACCTCCAAAAAGCAGATCACTTAGAACAGTCCAGCCTCTCTATCTGAAGCCAACTAACAGCTCTTGCCCACTGGAATTTTCTCTGAGATATACTGTTATTTTCCACTTTCCACTGCCCATTTTCTTCTTAATTAAACACACATTGAAGTGTCTTCCTAGGAAGGCTGAACCATACCAGCAGGAACCCAGACTCCCTAGCTCAGCTGGCAAGCTCCTCCCTAGAAATCCCAAATTATCCCAGATCCAGAGTGCCTTCTCTCTTTCACAAATCCAGGTTCTCCTCACAGACTCAGCAGCTCTGCGAGCTCTGCTCCATAACCCCAGGCATTGCAGTACTGACTGTGCCCAGTGTATCAGATCCAGCAGAAGGCAGCAGCAGCGTGAGACCACCTCTGACTCCCCTTTTCCTTCCAGCCCTCGGTGGGGGTTGCACTCACACACCTCAGGGCACATCCACCACCCCTCTCCAGTGAAGCCAAGCTGCCTTCCAGTCGAGGTGAGGAGCAGGAGGCAGCATCCACACCTCTGCTCACAACCCACCAGCCTTTGGCACCCATCAAGTTCATTGGCACCAGGCTTTTTACATTGGCTCCTAATTACAGCAAACTCTTCAAGTTACAACCCTTTTATAAAGGGAGCAGGGCACCACGTGCCAGGAGTTAAAGGTGATTGCAGCCAGGGCTGGACCAGTCCCCCTGCTGCCAAAGGGGAGAAAAGGTGCAAGAGAGATGTAGGAAAGGAAAAAGTTAATTTTGTACCTGTTTAATCCTTTTCCCTGGCAGCTGGGGGGCAGGAGGAGCTGCACAGAGGGGAGGGGTGCAGAAGGAGGGGGATGCTTTGTTTTAAGGGCACTGGGGGAATGAGAGGAGCATTTGGATGAGGCAGCAAATGCAGAGGAGGGTGAACCCTGCTCCCCTCAGAGCCCATTGCTCCAGAGCCCCTCTGGCTGCGCACCCCCAGCCCTGCCTGTGCTGCAGTGGGTAGGGAGAAAGATCCCATAGGGAATGGGAAGGGACAATAATCCAGAGTCTGGGCTCCCCTCCAGCACACAACGAGGAGAGACACAGCCCTGCTGCTTCCTGCTCCTCAGGTTTCCATTTTGTACCTGCCACCAGTTAATACCTGGCAGTGGCAAAGCCCTTCTGTAAGCATGGACTGGCAGCTGGTTATGGAGGGGTTTCCCAGGGTTGGCCTCTTGTATAAATGCATTTATTCCCTATATCACCCTCAGACTCAAGACAGGAATGAACTGCTGTGCAGGCACTGCAGGCACCTGTAAATCTCACCTGCAGGCCTGGGTGTTTTTTTGGTTTGCTCTTAGCTGCTGAACTCATAAGAACCTGTGGCCACGGCTGGGTGCAGAAGCTCAGCACCCCCGGCCTCCAAAGCACAGGTACAACTCAAAGCAGATATCCCTGGCAGTGTCCCACACGCCCATCCCTGCCTGAGATGCCTTTGGAGCACAGAGGGATCTCAGCTGAGGCACATTTTGTGAAGGCACCACACTCCTGTGCCCCTCCAGCACTGGGAGGAAGCTCAGCTGGCACAGGGTGTCAGAAGGGCCCCGGTGCAGCAGCACAAACGCTCCCAGCACTGCTGCACCGAGACACAGATTGCAATCTTGTTTGTTCAGAAACCACTGCTGCCACTGTCGCCAAGAAAACCCAGCTCCCTGAAACACAGAAACTCCAATTATTTATTGAGACCTTGCTTGGCTCCTCTCAAGCTTTGTGTTTTGTTTTCATTTGTCAGATTGAGCACTGCGTGGCTGTATACTGAACTACACTATGACCCCTGATTCACTCTTCCACCAATTCTCTTCATATCTCCAAACTGTCTTGAAACAGTCAGACTTCTGCATGGTAATTAATGTTACTGTGAACTTGGACACTGGAAAACTGAAAATGATTAGATTTCTGGAGGGCTGAATGAACCAGTGTAATGGTATGTAACAATCTGAGCACAGAACTGTGAACTGCTGACTCCAAAACCTGGGTCTGCCTTGTTATTCCACCTCTGCCCTTCCCTCTGCAGAAGGAGAATCTCTCTCTTTATTTACTTACCTCCCAAGTTTGGGAATAAATTTGGAATGTGACATATGTGCTAACACTGTAATTAGTAGGAAAAACTTTCCCTGTTCATCTCAACATATTCAACAACAGATGCCTGTCACTTAAAAAAGACTAATCAAAATTTTAAAACATATATTCTGGGCAGAATATTTTTAAAACAGAAAGTATTCAAGATGGAATTGTCTTGACAGTGCCTGCTGTAGACAGACTCGGGACAGCTCGTTTTGTTTAAAAAAAATTAAACGGAAAGTTTGTGGGACTTGCTTTTGTATTTTTCTGTTATAAATTTTAAAATATGTTATAAACAAAGAGATAAAAAAGAATTTTCTTAGTGGTGGTAGATTAAGACATCATTTGTAAAGCCCAGGAGGGGGAAACTTGGGATTTGCTGCTGTTGGATCCGAAGTGTCATGGAGCATTAAGAAGAATCCTGCAAAGCTGCCTGGCCTCAGGCTGTGTGGAATTCCCTGTTCCACAGCAGGGTGAGGTTACAGACCTGCTCTGCTTTTAGCAACATCCTGAAAATGGACCCCATGGGATTTTGGCCCACAGAGGGTGGAAAGGTGGCAGCTGGTTTGATCATCTAATCTTCAGTTTTTACAGTGAAACATTAATTCATGCAGAAGAGAAAAAAGGCAAAGAGCATTGCTGAGAAAAGGAGGAGGAACATTTTCTGTAATATGCAGACAGGTCATGTATGGAGAAGAACAAACCTGAAGCACTCACAAAACTTCCAAGGTAAATTCCAACAAACTTCTGAAACAGAAGAAACAGAAAAGAGCCCAAGATGTTCTCATTATAAAGGTGAAATTGTCAGATTTAATCAGGATTTATTTTCTCTGTGCTGTAGATGCAGGCTGTTAGACAAGAAATATTGCACAACAGGAAGAAGAAACATTCCATAATGTCCTATTCCGAGAGAATGACATTTCAAGTTTCAGGCGTTTTAAAGTCTTACTTCAAAAATAAAATATAAAGAGATCTGGCTATTCTATAAATACATATGCTGGAGCCAGGCTAAAAATGTTCTTCAGACTTCCAGTTTCAAGCAAACAACTGAACAGCTCCTGCATATGTCCCCTGTGTCAGCCTGTCTCTCAAAGCTTAGCAATAATAGAGCTGGGCCTCACCCATCCTTTTCCAGGAGATTAGATCCCTAAATCCCAGTATCACATTTTCTAGAGTTACTGATATAATACAAAACCAAAATTTTCCATCCATGAGGACATCAGCACGCAACTGTGCCAAAACAAGGACCCTCCTCAGCTGAGGAGTGTGCAATGACCCACGAGCATGATTTTATACTCAGATACACAAACAAAATTATAAAATGTTTTGAGGTCATGCTAGGAAAATGATATGACTGGAAAGTCATGACTGAGAAATGATCATCTAATTTCTAATCTTTTCATGCACATTATGGAATACTGAATTCAGAGTTGTTCAAGATGATTTGGCCCTCTGAGAACCTGTGCTGCTCTTTCAGGTTGCTATTCTGTGTTGTTACTGAACAGCAGACAGGCAAATCTGCAGGACCAGCACTTTTAAGACAACTGGTGTCAACTGGTGTCAGCCACCCCTCTGATTACAAGGCAGTGACTTTGGAGAACTGAAAATCAGCAACTGCCATATCAGCTATCTGTGAAGGAAAAGAAAAATTTGTGATTTAGGCAAATAATTAGTCACATGATGAATACTTTAAATTTCATAACGTGACTGCTTACCTCAAGAGTAGGTAAGAACAGAGACAGTGATGAAAATGTTTGATTTTTAGAGAATATTCAACAGTTCTAAGGTTTCACCTTTGAAGAGGTAACATCTCCTGGTTTGCAGAGCGTAGCCAGCGTGCGTGAGATTCCTGATCCACTCCAGATAGAAACACTGACATAAGTGCCAGCTCTGGAGGAAGCAAATGAGTTACAGCCCTGGCCCTTTGCCAGATCTCCAAGGTTCAAGCTCTGGGTGAAATGGGAACGTGAATATGTTACAATATAAATCTTGTGGGGTGGATGTGAAATCACTTTGGTGTTCTCAGAGCAGTTTCTGGTGAACAAGCCCCTGCTGTACAACCACACTGCTGGCTCAGACTGTCCTTTTCTGCTGACAGTCTTGGCAGAGGAGCGAGGACTCACTGATAAGAAGGGACTCTTATCTCCAGAGGTGGTCCTCGGGTCAGAGTTGAGGAATGTTGGCTGGATAGCACCGGAGCTGCTGCTGCTGCCTGCACTGTGCTATCTGCTCCTTCCATGAGCACCTAATGCTCCATGACATAACTAGGACCAAGAGTAAAGCTATGGATGAAAAGAACCAGGTATTTCATCAATGACAACAACACCAAGAGCCATGTTACTAAGAAATAAAACGTTTTTGAACCTCAGGGGAGAATTAGAATGGAAATAAACCCTAAGACATTAATTTTTAATTACCAGATATCAGGAAAGAATGATTTCTTTGGGGGAGTTTTTCTGAAAGTAGCAGTTGTCATATTCCTTGTGCCTTTATCCCAGTTTTGGAAGCACAGCACCAGCCTAGGTGCACAAAGGCAACTCACCACTGCAAAACAAACCTGTAACCAGCTTATACCTAGACATCATTTGGAAGTTTCTTACTGTCAAAGTTATTAGAGCAGCAGTAAAGAAAAAAAAAAAGAAAAAAAAGAAAAAAAAAAAGTGCTTAGCAATGGCAAACACCATTTAATCCAGAAAGATGGAATGGGGAAACCCAAGTTGTTTTTAAGCCAAGGCTGAACCATGCAGTGTAATCGTGTGAGTGCCACAAAAATGAGGGGAGCTGGAAGAGTCAGAATCAAAACCCACACATGAAGTGTCCCCCACAGCAGGGACTGTGCTCATGGCAGAAAGGGATTGCCCAGGGTATCCTGATGTGAGGTCACTGAGATTAAATATGCTTAACCATAAAAATTTGGATGTCTTTTAAGTCATCTGTAGAAAATCTAAACTGAAATCTTCCTGATTTTTAAGTTCTTGGCAATGTTGCTTCTCCCTTTTTCTCCTTGACTGAGCACAAACTAACACACACTGTGTCAGTTAAGGTCAGGCTTATCTGAACTGTCTCTGAACTACTAATTCTTCTCTCTCCCAAAAGTGAAATCCAAACCTGTTGAAACTGGCCTCTCTTTTCACAAAACAGGATGTGAAATGAGGGCTGATAGCCCTGAGAGAAATGAAAAAAAATCAAAAGAAGTTTGCTTTTATAATGGTGTTAACAGTCTCAATACCACAAGTTCTAATATATCAACTAATCATGGAATATTATAAGATAAAATGAATCAGGGACATATAAATTCAGACATTTATATTTGTGTCAAATGTTGTACTTATATATAATATATATGTATATACACAGACAAACAGAGTGTATATCAGGACCACTTCTAGCCACCTGCACATAAGTGAGTCAAGTATTCACTCTGTGCACAAAAATAACCAGCTGACAGGTCCTTAGAAGAAACTGTCCCAAAAGGACATTATTTCACAAAATTATTCTCATCATAGAAACCTATAGCTCATACCAGGTTATACAAAAACAGTTATTAGCTTGGTAGTAGAACTTTGATCATTGCTTGTAAAATGTAAACATGCTGGAATCGTTTGGTGGACCACGCTTAGCACTGTCATTAAAATACAAAATTCAACTTATTCTACATGTGTCATGTTTATATGAATGAAAAGGGGATGGGGACACAGTTATGATTTTCTATCCTCTATCCCCTTGTTTGTTCTGCTGTCCAGTGTTTGCTCTCTGGTTTACACAATAAATGTTCTTCAAGGAGTCCCTGAGTGCCCTGATGAGTGCAATGTTCAATTTGTGAACCACTTGCATCCGACTGAACTTGCAGGTGTTCAGCTCTGGCTATGTGGAAACACACCCAGGGATGGCTTCAGTCACTCACGTCACTCCCAGAACATTTCATGCACACAGATAAAAAGTTCAGAACAAGCAGGTGCTGTCTGAAGGTGCTGCCTGCTGCCCAACCTTGACACAATTTACAAATCTCCTGCGTGTTCCCAGGGTGTTCCATGAATCCTACTGCAAATAAACAAACACAAATAACCAGTGTGGTCTTTTAATATGAGATGAAAATATTTTTATCTATTTAAATATTCATTATTCTGTGCTTCAGACAGCTCATCTGTTAACTTTGGCATACCATGGTGGTAGTTTGAGATGAACTTGTGTAAATAACTGTAATGACTTTTGTGTTGTGGATATCTGAGTTATGCAGGCTGTTTGCATCTGCCCAATCCCATTTTTCCTTCAGAGGGACAGTTGAGTGTCCCTGAAAAGGAATGCCTGTTGTCTTACTCAAAATCACATCACAGATAACAAAGACACAATTGTTTTGGTCATAGAACACCAAGTGATGATTAATCCTTTCCCTGTGCATTCCTGTCAAGTGCTTAGTTCACCTCTCACTTTAGTCAGTTCTCAAAAACCATCTGGCCTACAGTTATTTTCTTTTTTGGTTGGTTTTTTTAAATTCGGTTTGGTTTTGGAATATGTTGCCTAATTTTTGTTAGTCATGATGAAAAGCTGAAAGTAATGATGATGAGTCTGCAGCAGGTGCCTGGTATTAGATCATGCTAGACATTATCTTGCAAAACAATCAAATACTGATTTTGGTTGAAGGGTTTTTTCTCACAGCAGGATTGGATATTCTTCTCACCCACAAATATTATTTTCTATTCTACTACCCAAGAGAATGCCACACTATAAACATAAAAGACAGTTGTGTTCTCCTGAAAATGTAAAGTTCATTCTTTCACTTGGACCTTCATGTACCAAAATCAGGTAAAGGATTCCCTAATTCTGTACATAATACACTGAACTGCAATTGAAATAATCTTGTACAATGACAAGCACAAGCACGGTTCAAGGTGGAGAGGGATAAACAAGTAATGTTATGTCCAAACCCATCACCCCATGCAAAACAGGCTTGAGGCTCTTAAGCACACGGAGCCATCTGGCCACAGCCAAGAAATGCTCCTTCCAGGAAAGGCAACACTCTGCTTTGATATATGAACTTGTCCCACAGCTAAAATGTTATTCATTACACAGATGTTGAGTTCAATCATTACAAATCAACAAGCCCATTTCCCTATCTGGGCATTCTTCTACCAAATAAAAAACGCTTTGCTTTGTTTCAGGTGAAATCCCCTGCAAAGTGACTTGCCCAGATAACAGTGTTTACTTGAATTATTTTACCATGCAGTTATTTTGTTTTCCATCCACAGTCTAGCTGAGATCCAAGACCATTCTGTTGCCATTGAATTGTGATGTTAGATCAGCACTTGCAAAGGACATTTCCTCCCACCAGGGCACAATATCTGAAATATCTCAGCCATCTCTCTACAGTGTGATAGATCATCCCTGTCATTCCTTTTCAGCTACACATGGAACCCTGACAAACAGAAATTTAATTTTTTTTATCTGGAACTCTGGCTGGTTGTCTGATCTCTTTCAAACTGGCTGCTGACACTAGGGAAAGCTGTCCTTCTCTGAAAAAATAGGTTAAACCAAATCACCAGGAGTTGTCTTCAGTGTTAGAGACGTTTTATTTGCAAATAAAAGCTCTTGGCTCTCTCTATTTTGACACCTCTGATGTTTGTGTTGCACATTTTCATTAAATTCTTAGTTAATTCTTCTGCTCTGAGACTATATAGGAGTTGAGACATCCTTTTTGCTATTCATTCTCCTTCCCAACACACTGATTAAATTAGGCATAACCCCACACATTTTTGTAAACCAACAGTTTGGATACCAAACTATTCCAATAAGTACACTGCTTTTATAGCATTATTTTTACATTTCTCTTGAAATTAAATATATCTTTCTTTCTCAAACATTAATGAAACTCTGCAGTAACAAACACCTTTAACTTTCAAAGAACTGTGCAGTGACAGTATTGAGTTTCACTGTGATATTTGGGACTGTGAAGCCATGACAGACACAGTAGGTTAGACTGTAGGCTAGACCCTAGATGACAATCCAGGATAGATAAAAAATAATTGTCCCTTTGTCTTTCTGCACCTTCTTTCCCCTCTTTTCCTTTTTTTTTTTCTTTTCTTTTTTTTTTTGCCTTTATAATGACCTGATCATACATAAACCTGGACTACACCACTTCCTCACAAACCTTGCTAGGTTTTTACTATGCCATTATTAAAAGAGTTACATTGATTTCAGGATTTTCAAACACTGTGTAAAAATGAGAAAGTAGCCCTAAGTCAGAGAAACTGATTCCCAAGCAAAAAATAAATGACTCAAAATATAACACATGTAGCAGAAATTACTATTATAAAAATTACAGATTTACAGCCTCAGTTTGTGATCAAAGGTCTCTAAGCTACAATCACATAAAAGCTCTGCTCTGTCGTGGGGGAACATTACAGCTCCTCTATTGTTCTCAAACACAGCTCAGGTCAAAGAAGTAGCATAGCAAATCAATTCATGTCCTACCTGCCTTCCTCACTAATTAGAGACTCAGCCTCTCTCTCTGCTCTTGATATTTGAAACTTCTCAGAAGGTGAAGATTAAAGTAGCAGCTCTCAGACTTTTCCAGAGGGTTTCCTTTTTAAGCCTTTACCTTCCCTGACAAGTATGGATTCAGTTGAGGTGAAAGAGCATTAGGAAATTTTCCAAATTTTACCATCTCTGCTGCTTTTATTTATTTTTATTCACCTCCATAAACACAGTCTGCTAAACACTTCCACAAAGGAATATCTTTATTATCTTACCTCCAATTCTGGTTCTAAAAATATTCAGATAATTCAGAATATTGAACCTAATTGCTGTTAAACCTAATTATTCATGTTCCTCCCTGTTCCAGGAAATGTGGCCCCAGTTCACCTACAGTAAAGGTCCCATCAGCATCCCTGGTTTTGTAATCATCTTTCAGATATAAACCAGTATGGTTTTTTTTCCCATAAGAGAAATTTTTCAGTCCATGTGTCTAAAATTCCCTCTGGACCATTTAGATATGTGTTTTCTACTCTTTCTCTTGGTCATTCCACTCTCAACAATGAGGACATGTACGTTCTGTCATTGTTATTTAGCTTCCTAAATTTTCCATGTCCAAGACTATGGTCTAGCAAAACTTTTATACACCTTTCCTTTTACTCTCCTTTTTTAGCCATGGGGACCATCCACCAGCATCAGGGATCTAATCCAATGTAATTATCAAATATGCAGGTTTTTGTTTCCATGACACAACTTGTCTGTGTGTAATGGAAGAATTTGCTCAGCTTCTTGGACGAGCACATGATTTGCATATTCACACACAATTGAATGCAATAAATGCAATTAAAAGGATGGAACCCTGCACAATGCAATTAAAAGGATGGAACCCTGCACAATGCAATTAAAAGGATGGAATCCTGCACAATGCAATTAAAAGGACGGAACCCTGCACAATGCAATTAAAAGGATGGAACCCTGCACACGTGTGTATCATACACCAGTGAGGCTTCTGTGCACATGAGAACTGCTGTGGAGCAATGAGAATATGATGATACCTGGTACATCCCTGACTGTACAAACCCGAGACAAGACAGCAGGAGGGGTTTAGCGGGAATTCTGGGTTTGGAAGGGTTAATGCAGGGCTTCAATCTCCTTTGAGCCTTTATGAACCATATCACACACCAGACCGTGCACTGGCAGCATTCACCAAAGCCAGGGGGAGTTACGGTCTCTTCCAGCAGCGAGCCATACGCACATAAACCGAGTTAAAATACATTGTTTACATACTGCAAACCTAATAATCCACAGAACCCTGGCACGGTACCGCAGGAGCTTCCCGCAGACACAGCCACTTCTCCAGGGCTGGTTTTTCACGTGTTGGTAGCAGCTGACCCTGGAACCATTTTCAGACATCGCTCAGTGTTTTCCCACCCTGCCCGTGCCCCGCTGTAGGCGGGCGGGAGCGGCGGGACGCGGGCGCTGCCCCGCAGGGCTGGGCTGGGCTGGGCAGGGCTGGGCTGGGCTGGGCAGGGCAGGGCTGGGCTGGGCTGGGCAGGGCTGGGCTGGGCAGGGCTGGGCTGGGCAGGGCTGGGCTGGGCTGGGCAGGGCAGGGCAGGGCTGGGCTGGGCTGGGCTGGGCTGGGCAGGGCTGGGCTGGGCTGGGCAGGGCTGGGCTGGGCTGGGCAGGGCTCCCCCGCCCTGCCCCGCACAGCCCGGCAAGGGCAGAGCTGCCCCCGCTCCACGGGCTCATCCTTGCAGAGGGTTCGTCAAGAAGCTGAGCAAGAATAGCAGGCAGAGCCCAGCAAGGTAACGATTACTCCTGCCAAGTCTCAAATGAGCTACTTTATTTTTCTTTTTTTTCTCCGTTTAGATCATTTTTATGTATTTTATCACAATAGGTTTCTTCATTCCTTCCTGATTTCCAACTATCGAGAAGATAAAAATTTTAAAAGTATGTTAGATTGAGTCAATCTCCCAGCCCCAATTTATATCAGCCTCAAACATCTTAACAGGTTCCAATGACCATGTTGATTGAATCTTAGTTTTATTTTAATGGATCCTTACTCATGGCAGCCTTTAGGTTAGGAAGGAATTGTTCCCTGGCAGGGTGGGCAGGCCCTGGCACAGGTTCCCAGACCAGCTGTGGCTGCCCCTGGATCCCTGGCAGTGCCCAAGGCCAGGCTGGACATTGGAGTTGGAGCCACCTGGGACAGGGGAAGGTGTCCCTGCCATGGCAGGGGTGGGACTGGGTGAGCTTTGAGGTCCCTCCCTGTAGGAATAGGGTAAAAAGCTGGCCTGTCATTTCTTCTAAGTGCAGCTAATGAGCAATTTGAAAATTACCATATGAAGCTATTTTGAGAAGGAGAAGTTCCTTTAACTCAGTCTATTCTGAGGGTGAAAAACAAAGGCACCTGTAATAATAAGGGATTTGTTTCCTGAGAATCAGTAAAGAAAATATGTAAACAATGCAAGAGTAGATAGATTTGATGGACAAAAAAATTCCTTTTACTAACCAATAGAATAATTAAAAAGAAAGCTATTAACCAATTAGAAGTTAGCCTCGAGGTTTGTAAAAACTGTATAAAAGACAGCATGCAGACACAATAAAGGAGAGCCCTCTGAAAACTGGATACCCTGTCACTCTGTATGTCGTGACCGTCTCTACAACGACACATCCCAACCCAAACCATTGCATGATTCTATGAAACTCTCACTTAATGGTCCAAATCTATCTCAAGTGTATCAGCTCCAAGGTGGAATAAGAGTTTTAAGAAAATGGTAGGAGCTTCATCCATTAAACCACAGTTAGGGAACAGTTAGCAAAGGCTTCTATTACCCAATATTTAAGATGAATGATGTAATTGCACCACAAGCTAATAAATAATTGATATCTAGAGGGAAATTCTGACATCATTCTCAAAAACCCAAGTCTGTTCAGTTATCTTTCTCTATGAGCAGTTTTTGGACATAAAGGTGAATTTTAGTTCTAACTTTTCCTACATCTTTCTTAGATGACACCTCGAACAGTACAAAATGTTTTAATAGAAAACAAGTGACTCAAGCAAGAGGATTGTATAATTATAAAATATTCTGATTTTCCAAAAGCAGACAGAAAAAGCTTATGCTGAAAGACATTTTTCAGGAAATGTTAGAAACATCTCTTCTATGGATTTCATGTTGATGGAAACGCAAAATGATATAATGAAAAAGGACAGAATTCAATTATTCTAATATTTTATTTCTGTCAGAAGCCAATTTTAGGCATTCCAGGGAAAGGCAGAAAACCCTTTCTGAACAATACAGAGACTCGATGGAAGAAGTTAAAAACCAGAGCAGGTGTTGGAAAATTGTATCTGCCCTTTTTTTCTGTTTGTTGTCCAAAAATGCAAATTGCTTTTTACCAAAAACCTTCCAGCTACATTTTAGCTTGACAAAATTTAGCATCTATTCATGCTAGTGCTGAGAGAGAAAGCCATAAATGTCAGCACACAGCAGTCTGGATTTTATAATCACATGTCTCTCAACATCCTTCTACATAATGCCTAGGACCAGGTAATTACAGCACAATTTTTAAGTCTCCTAATTAAATAAAATTATGATAGAAAAAATAGAGAAGTAAGGAAACTTATGTATTAAGGTTGCCAAATATGCATCATTGGCCTCATTTTCTTTAGTAACTGAAATATATAAACACCAAAGCTATAAAAAATCAGCAATTTACACTCACATATAAGCTTCTTTAAAATTTATATTATCTCTGCTTTGTTAAGGGCATAAATAGTCCAAGATATGGAGTCTAGGAGCCTAATATCCAAATTCTTATTTGCACAGTCCTGAACAGAATCCTTTCCATGTTAGAGATACTCTCACCCAGTCCTTCAGCTTAAACCAACACAAATTTCTCAATTCCTACATTCCAGAAGAATGAAACTACAGAAGTCACATCCCTCAGTACCTTTCCAAAAATCCCTGTCCCACCTGACCTCTTCACTGGATATTAACTGGCCTTTGTTTCATGCTGCTTTGGTGCATTTTAGGTACCTCAGGCAGGGCTCTGAAGTGCTCATATGAGCATCTGATGTGGCTCTGTACTTAAATATCCAAGTGGAAGGAAACAGAGATAGGCAGAGTGGAAGGATTGGTATAAATCTAAAAGGACCACCACAATTCTTTTATTTCTATAACTATGAAATAAGTGGGATTCCTATAATCTGGCATGCACCTAAAGTTGTTGCACTGCATGCTTTGACAGATATCTGTCAAATATTTGGTTTTCACTCAGACAAAACTCCATGTATGTCAGTGGGTTCAGATCTCATTCACAAAAGTCCTTCATATTTGCACAATACAATACAAAACACAATGCAAAAACAAAATATATTTGACAGATACAAATACAGCAGCTGGACAGCATTCCAGAGTTACAAAGTTTTCTATAGATTAAAGAATTTCAAAAGAAGGAAGAATATTCATTCTACCATATATGAAGTTGAAGATTTCTCTTGCAAGTGTGTTAAATATACATTTTCCAGTCTGGGTGCTTTATTTTATTTCCAGAGCTGGACAGTCTTGGTTATCCACAATATCTTGTGTCCATTTGGGAACTGCTTGCACAATATTCCCCTGCTGACAGTTCCCATTAGCACACATTCATTTACACATACCTTTTTTTTTTTGGCATTTGTGAAATTCCTTTCTTCAAGTGGATATGAAAGCTTATTCCTTTAATAGTCCCTTCCCCACAGGTAGATAAGTCTCATTCAAGGAAGCTGTCACTCAGCATGACCACGAGATCAAAGGGGCTGCAGCAGGAAGACAGACTCAGAATCTGGGAGGGGTCACTTGTCCCCTGAGCCCTGGCTGATGTTCCCATCAAATGATTGTCCAGGTCCATCCCAGCCATCCTGGCATTGTGGCTGGGAGAGCAGGACTGCCAGGAATGCTGCCTCAGGTCAGCGTACATTCTAATCAGTCACTTCATAAATTAGTGCAAAATTTATTTGATCAGTGCAGCCTCCTTCTCCTGGGCACTAAAGCACACAGAAAACCTTGGCTAGTGCCCACAGGCAGGGTGAGATGATTAACTGCACCCAAAGGCTGCTCTGTGGCCACCAGCACATCTCAAACCAGAATTAATTCCTGGTTCCTCTGAGGACCAAGGCAGATCCTTCCTGTAAAGGCTGAGCTGCAGCGGTTGTGGAGAGCAAAGCAGGATCTATAGGAGAGAGGAGGTTCTGGCTCCTAATTTCTGTGAGAATGGATATCCCACCAAGGTGTTCATTTCAAACCTGTGCAAACCTCATTGAGAAGGGGGAGGACTTTTGCGAATGAGATCTGAACCCACTGACACACATGGATTTTGTCTGAGTGAAAACCAGCAGTTTTAGGCTCTTTCTGTATTATTTAGGTCAAAAATGTAGTAGAAACAAGAGGTATTGGAAAGGTGGCTCAGGAACAATAGGGTCTAATAACTACTAGTTCACAGATAAGGGAAAGAATACACTGAATGTATAAAATATCTCAGTGTTAAAAACAAAATCAGATCCTTACCTGTATTATGGGGCACAACAGCTTCAGTTCCAAATAAGAGCTGAGCCCCCTCATGAAATGCAAGATCTTGCCTCAGGAAGGAACAGTCTGGAAGCCCAGTGCCAGGTGAAGAGCCCTGGACTCTCTTGTCTCTCCTTGATCACTAGGCAGTGTCCCCCATTGATTTTGGACAGAAAAGATGATACTTGGAACATCTTAAAAAGTCCTTGGCATACAGCAGAATTAGGGCCAGTCAGACTCTGTGCCCGCAGTATTTTGTGTTATCCCAATTTAAAAGTCTGTCAAGCACCAGGCACCTTGAGCAGACAATTCAATTGTCCAATTTGCCTTTAATTTTCTTCTTTCTGTAGCTGAGCCTGAGCTGGGAATTCAGCTGCAAGCATTTCAGCATTGATGATTCACTGTTAGAAGGACCTCCAGGGAAGCCCTGCAGTACCTCCAGACAAAGTTCTCACCTCTGGCTTTTCTTGGCTTGCAGGTTTATTACCCACCGGGGAGCTGAGAGGTATAATAGATCAAAACACAACCTAAATTCCAGGCTTGTACATGTGCTGATGGACCCTGGAGCTCCTAATTATAATTACATCTTCATATCAGCTGAATGAGAGGCTAAACCAGCCTTGATCCCTCTCTGTGCCTCTGCACAAAGCCACAGCTGATGCTGATTCTCAATAGGAAGAATGGGAGGGGGTACAGGAATATCCAGCTGTTGTGCATTTGACTCAAGAAATCATTTACTTTCTGATGTGCAAAAGGATGAGAATAAAATAATGGCAGCAAAATAATATTCCCCACCCTGTGATTTACAAAAAAAATTGCTCATGACCTCAAACCTAAGGCTCTAACGAAAGGACAATAATGGCAATAATAATGGGAAATATTGTTTAAAAGCAAGCCTTTTTTCAATTAATGCACAGTTTTACACTTTGTTTCCTCCTTGAAAGTTTGGCCAAAACAAATCTTCCTAAAGTTAATTTGTCTCAGGAGTAAAAGGGTCGATGCAGAGCATGTTCATGCTCTGGATTCCAATAAAACAGTTGTTACCATAGCAAAAAGTATTGTTGCAAAGACAACACACATCATGTAAGATTAAAGAAAAAACCTCCAGAAATATTTATAATGTTCAACAACAACATAGGATACTCTGTCTTAATTACACGAAATGAGACTGTGCTACTGCTGTGATACTGGCTCCTTTAAGGCCCATTTTTCAAAAGGCAAATCTCTAAATTATTTGGTTTTTTTCAAAATCATATATATTACTTTTAAATTTATGTACATCATAATGGCCCAAGGCTTGTCAAGGATTGGAAAAAAAAAGAAATATCGTGTAAGATCTCTACATAACTTGTAAAAAAAGGCAGCTCATACCTTATACCTTGGGTTAATTTCAGGAAACAGAGGAATGAAGGGGAAAAAGACTGAGAAATATGAATGGAAAGAGAAGGCAGCAGAAATCTGAATAGAGATGCTCAAGCAGCTTGGCATGCCAGCATTGTTCAGCAAGCATTTTGATAGAAGGTGGTTTTAAAAGTTTCAAATAATAAACTGTGAGCTTTGTAGGCTTTCTGAGACACCTCAGACCACAAGAGAAAACATGGAAATGATTGCAGGAGCAGAGTCCCATGTGGGAAAAGCTCGCACTGCTGGAAAGTGAAGACAGCTGTAAATGATGCAGCACCAGCTGAGACACAGAACAAGTGGAAGAGAGAAGAGCAAGACAGCAGAAAGTGTGAAACGGGATGAAGAGCCAGGAAAATGATCTAAGGAGCAGAGTTTGAAGGGACTGTGTGAGGTGAGGCTGCCAAGAGCAAGGGCAGAGGGGATGGCTCTGCCTTGGAAAACCTGGGCCAAGAGGAGCCCAGAAACACCTCTGCAAATGAGGGCACTGCTGAGGGACAGGGCAGGGGCTCTGCAGGCCCTGTGGAAGAGACAGAAGGATTTTCCCAGAGCCAGCCTGTGCCAGGTTAGAGAAGAGATGGCCAGGCTGAAAAAGAAGCCAAGATCCAGCCTTTAGCAACGGGAGAATGCTCTGTGTATTCACAGGAGTGAAAGGAAAGGGGGATGCAATAGAAAGTGTAATTGTAGGGACTAGGATTTGAGGGGAATGGTCTAAAAAGGGGAACAGAACAGTGAGGGGAAAAACGGGGAGTGTGAGGGGAGGAAAGTGGTAAAGGAGTTCACTGAAGAGGGCAGCAATGAGATAGGAACATGGTGTGGGAGGCACAGGGTGAAAGCTGTAGGACAATGGCAAATGGACATAAATGAACAGTTACACAGCCCAAGATATTAAAATAATGTTTAAGTTCTTAATTAACCGTCATAAGATCTTTGACTTCACATTGTAAGGATTATTTTAATAATTTGTAGAGAGAAGGGGGGTATTTATGGACTCGAATAGATCCTTTAAAAAGCTTACACTGCAAATCAGATGTCACGAGGCAGAATTCCACCCTTCCAGGTGGTCGGCCTGCCCAGGATACTCAACACACTCTGCCTGATTTGCCACTAGAAAGAGAGGGAGAAACAAACCTCCTCTCTGGGTTTCAAGTGCAGAGATGTAATGATTACAAAGCACTTCTGTCCTTTTTTCTCTGCACTGTCTCCAGAGTATCCTTTCCAATTTTTCACTACTGTTTTCTCCACTGTGTTTATACTCTTGCCTTCCTAAATTCCTTTTGTTTCGTTCACCACTCTGCTCTTGCCCTGCCTTTCCTCCCCTCATCCACTGTCCTTCAACTCTTGTACCTCAGCAAGGCAACTCTTGCAGCTCCTCTTGTCCAGTGCCTTAGCACAAGCCACGAGGAGCACAGGGAGCTTCGGAGCACCAGCCATTCCTATTTTTCTCTGTTCTCACCAGACTTATTACAGCTACAGTGCAACCAGGGGGATGCAAATGTTTGCTAAGGCCTCTCCAGCCCATGCTCAGTTTGTCTGCCAAAGGGGCTGCACGTGAGATGATATCAGAGCGCTCTGGTGGCACCTCCTAAAAATACAGTTGAAAAATTCAAATTATTCCTCCTGAGCATGTTAAAATTGGCAGTTTTCAGATTCAAAAATAAAGTCCTCACCTCCTCACTGCAGAGCATGGAAGCACTAATATTTCTCAAGGTTTCTTGGGTTTCTTACATATTCATACACATGGCCATAATTACCTTCATACCTACACACAGCCCTGTAAACATGGATAAACAACATCTCTTGTTTGTTTGTTTATTCCTAATTCCAGCTGGAGAAACGGCTGAGGATTTTAGAGTAAACTCTCAAAAATATTTGCCCCAGGCAGACTGCATGGAAAATTTTGGCCAGAATGGTTTAAGTTTGGCAAAGCCATAAGCCATAGAAAGCAGGACCTTGTAATAGAAAGTGCTGGGCAGCCTTATGGCAGACACCACGATTTGTGCTGCTTGTAAGACTTCATTTCGTTAATAGGAGCTGCATGGCAGGGCTGGAATACCCTGGGGCTTCCTGTCTTTAATTTCCTTTGAATATAATCTTGGTCTTAAGCCTTCCTTCCTAAATAACCTCTGTCTTTAATTTATTTTTTTTAAGCAAATTACAACTTAACGAGCACACATTCTCGTAAGGCAGAGCCTCTAATTATCAAAATGACAGTGCTGCTTAGAATCTGAATTTCACAGACATTCAGTGACCAATTCTACAGGTCAGTAAATAATTATGCACCATCCCTGCCAAAAAATAATTAAATAGGATATTACAATGCATCACTGTGTACACCTACACCTTGCATCACCTGGATGATTCTTGCAGAGGAGTTTTCATGGAGGCAGCAGCAGGGAGGTGCAGATGTGCAGTCCCAACTGGCCACACAATTAATGAACATTTAGAAGGAGTTTCTCATCCCTTATTGAGGCACAACTGTCACAAGTGCATGTAAGAGACACCAGGATGTAGCTGACCATTTGTGAATACATTAGGCAAAATTATTCTGCTAGAAATAATTTTATATTACTTATCTTGCTAGGAATAAGATCCTTTTAGATCCTTAGAAAGGGATGGTGTCGTTTTGCAGGATTGGCTTTGCAGGTTTTCTAGACTTGCAGTACTTACTTGTCTCTTCATCCTCTGATGAGACATGGAGCAATCACTGGTTATGAAGCCAAGGACTTTTAAATATAAACCCAGTTTATTGCAGAGTCCTTCACTCCCAAATCTCCCAGGGCAGAACATTTGAAGCTGGAATATGGCATTTGGAATGCCTGCCAGTCGCTTTGGGCCTCTACTGCAGCACTGGTGCTCAGAAATTCCAGCAGTTTCTTTATGCTGCTTAAAGAAATGTGCCTAGCACTGACCCTAAATGTCCCCCGTTATTAATTCCTGCATTTCCATTGTTTCACACGTCTCACACTGAGGGGCTGAGTGAGATCCAAGCAGTGAACCAAGGAACAGTGGGCACTCCCTGAACTGCTGGGCAGTTCTGAGACCACCTCCTCTCCAGGACCTTCCCCCTCAAGCCCATTCTTCTCTTTGGTACCACATGTGCAAATCCATATTGCATTTAGATCTAACAGGAAAAGAACCATTTTCATGGTGTTCCCCCTTTGCAGAGGCTGTCAAGAAGGTTTTAATTTCTTCCTCTGTTTGCAGACTGCCTGGGGTAGCTGCAGGCTGCCTCACTAAACTCTCCTAACACACTTAGAGCCAGCAGCCTTCAGTAGTTACCAGCTTTGGACCAATGTTGAATTAGAAGAGAATATTTCTTCATTCCTATGCCAATTTCCTTAATTTAACCATACAACTCCTTTACAATGTATTTTTAAGATTATTTTTTGTGTGATTTTAGGGGTTTCTGTATATAAAAAACCCACATTGTTTTTCTTTAGTGACTAACAAAATTATACAGCAATATCCTTTGAAAAACAACGGCCAGTTGTTTCAAATAGTTGTTCAGAGTGAAAATGAATCTAAAAATCGTAAATCATTCCCATAATTAATCAGCAAAATTATACAAAAAAGCTTTTAATCCCTGCTTTGAATATGAATGAAAATTCCTGAAATATTTGAGTTGCTTTATTCAAGGTAAAGACCTGACTCGAGGAAAATTGATCCACCTTGAAAGCAAACTAGAAAATAAGGGCTACACACATCTTCATGTGTGTTAAGCTAGTCTAAGTAAAAAGATGACTAACATCACCCTAGATTCAACTTTCCACAGCAATTAGCTAAAGTATCTCAATTTATCTTTCCCTGACAGTTTATGATTTTAAGGAAATTTGAGATGTTTGGGTTGTTGGGGTTTTTTTTCCTTTTAATGGACATTTTAGCACCATCTGCTGGTGTTAAAACTTGCTCTGGAAACTAAACACCATCTTCCTTCTTCATTTTAACTTCCTTATGGCCTACTTCTGGCTCTTATTAGGAAAGGTTAATTGCTTGCTTTTCTACTAGAGATCCTAGGATTGGATAAGTAATTCAGCTGAATGAATCATCCAGATGGAGGATACCTTCTGAGACCATGGATCAGTAGCAACACACTATTAAAGAAATACCTCATCTACAGCTACATCCAAGGGTAAGTGCAATTGGTTTTCACTGTATAAAAATGACAAACCCCAGCCCTCGTTCTTTAAGAGGTAATAGAAAGTTTTTTCCACTGATTTATTCTGGGTTCATACCGGTATTTAGACTACAGAATTATGCTGTGGTATTGGAGATTTAATGTCTGGGAGCACAGTTAAAAATGAACCTGCTAGAGTTACCTCTGACTGTATGCAGTTATATAATTATATGGCTTATTCCATCTAATTCATACAACTGCTTTTTTTATGTCCTTAGACTGCTTCTGGCTCAAAGCCAGTTCCTCTTTCAGGACCTCTCAGGGCACAGATAGTCTGAAAGCACTGCAGGAAATGGTCCCATTAGGACTCAGCTGCCTTTGTGCCACTCCAGTCCTGAATCCATGAAACACCTTCAGCACAAGTTTGATCTCTGCCTTGCTGAAGCCAAGCTCAGAGAATTCCTCTCTACAGGATTTGCCAAATGCCTGGCCTTAAGTGACAACATCACAAAGCAACAAGAAACCTGCCATGCACTTCATGGTCTCTGCAGAGGAAAAGAGGATCAGCCCATTTGAGTTTAGGCAGGTCTAGCAGGTGAATGTGCCAGGGGAAGTCAAATTGTTCACATCAAGGACTCCTGTGATGTGAGAGACTGGGAATGGACCTGGGAGTCATTTTTTCAGTCTTCCCTTTTAATACTTAGTATGACTTTTAATGGATGCACTTCAATCTCAGCTCTCAGCCAGCACCATGCCAGTCTGTCTGTACATCTCTCACACCCCTGCTCGGAGGGAAACCCTTCCCCTCCCTCACCTCTCCTCTGCAGCCATCAGTTCCTCTTCTCAGCTGACCATCCTTTGTGCTGGGAACTCCTCCTCACAGGACACCCATGATTTAAAGCTGAATTTCAGTTGTCTGAACCTTAATAGGACATACAGAAGAAATCTCTCATAAAAGTTCATTCCAGATTGCTGTGAAAAGCTGATGTAGAAGCAGCTGACAGGATGAAGTGCCAGTTCACCAGCATGGGGTGTCAGGAGGTTATAGGGCAGCAACAGGGCTGGGAAATGAGTTCCTTGTCCAGCATCCCTTCCCCTACAAATATCAGGAGGCTCCAGTACAACTGGACCTTGCCATGGTCAGCTTTGGCAGCAGTTGCCCCATGGAATCTAAATGGACAGGAGACAATTAATTAGATTTGCTTCCAGTCACACAGATTAAGTTAATCACAGCTCAAACCTTGCTTGCCCATACATTCTCTCTCCCAGAGAGTGACGAAGACTTTTCAGATGGATGTTGGTGGGTAAGTTTTCAAAGTTGTCGTTAAAAGGGTGAAGTCAAAAAAGAAATGCAGTTATTTGTTATACACATTTGTTATTTGTGTTATATGTATTTTTTATTTGTGTGTACACCTCCCACAGTGACTGCTTTGAAATGGACCTCTTAATGTCTGTAGGGGATACCAAAACTAAGGTTCTCCTAAGGTTTCAGGAGGAGGAAGAAGGCCATGACCTTCAACAATTATTCTGCAGAAACAGGCCTACTTCTCTTTGCTTTACGTTTTACAAAATAACCTTGGGAAAAGGTGCAGTGCTGTGAGCTGAAACAATTCCTGAAGAGCTGTAAAGAATCCTGGTTCTTTAGGATTCCTAAAGAATTCCTAAAGACCTGTAAAGAATCAAGGAGGGCCTTGAATATATTAAATGTATTGATGGAAAAAACTATGATCAAGAGATCCAGGCCAGAGATGGTGCCACTTGCAGCACCCATATTGCAAAATACAGAGGCAAATTTGGTATAATTAGTCCAATTATCTGTGCCAACAGTGATGAATGTCAATTCAGACCCATTTCTGAATTTACTTTTTTCACGTGAATATCATTTATATCCAATTTCTGACAATATCAGTGAGATCAGAAGGAGGTTTATCAAGAAGAGCGTATTTGGGTGGGGAGGGACAAGAAGACTCTGCTGTTCCAGCAAAGCAGAAACTGTGGGCGCAAATTAATTTGGGCAAATTTCCCATTAAAACAAAGCCAAAACCTTTTGAAACTGTCCCAATGTCCTTTCCAAAATATTTTGAACAAATGAGTTCCTTTGAATTGCAATCGACTTCTGCTTTTCAAATTTACATGAACATACATTCAAATAAAAGGTCAAAGTTGAGATGAAAACTTTCCAAATTTCATAAAAAGGGTTGCCCTGATCTCGTAGATAGCATTAATGACAGGAAGCCACCACATGCTCTGGAACTCACTGTGCACTGAGGCAGCAGAGATCTCCTGAGCTCCACCACATTCACACAAAATTCGCTTTTTGGGTTGTCAGAGCACTTGAAGCAGCTCCATGTCACTCCCTGTACCTTCAGTGTCTGGTTTCATGTGTGGTCACTTTGTTAAAAACAAATGCTGTACTTGCACATCTCATGGATTTTTTCATGCATTGGAAAAGAATAATTTTTTTTTAACATGTATAAAATATTTTAATGAAACAACTTCTGGCTTAATTATGATTTTTTCTACCCCAAGAAGTATCAAGATTCAAGTCATCAGAACCTCAAATTGCAGCAAAGAATGTTTCTAAGTGTGCCAGGTTCTCCCCACCCAGGAATGCTCCAGCCCTGTCCTTTGGGCTTTGTGCCCTTCAGTCCCCTCATCCTCACATTAGGGTACACGATATACTGACAAAAAAAGAGTTTAGGTGCATGAAACAGTTTTCAGTCTTGCCAAGAATAGGTTTCACTGGATGAACAGGGATAGTGTTGGATCAACACTCTAATCCAAATATTCCTTTTTGTGCTCATTCCCTGTCCATGGTTGATTATCAGGCAAATCAAGTAATTACCCATCTTCACCTCTAAGCTAACGTGGGCACTCTTCCTCCATGGCTGTGATTGCTGCTGCTGGGAGAACACAGATAACCTCCTGTTCAAATTTGATATGATAAATTATATGTTTCCTCTCAGAACTAACCCAGCTTCCAGCCTTTTTATTATTGGAGGCAACAATAAAAAAATCATTAATAAATGATGAGACATTTTAACAAGTATTGCTCTGGAATTTTATTTTCTCACTTCCTAACCAGCACTATTGTTCAGATAACTCCTGTTCCTCCAGCCTCTCACAACCAAACTGGGAGTTCACTAAGCATGCAATTAGTTAGTTAGTTAGTTAGTTAGACAGATATTCTGACTAAGGTAACATCCAAATGTTCCATTCACTGCAGCGACCCCCCTGCTTCCAAATATGCTTCTTACCATAAAACTATTTCTTAAGCTGCATTTAAATCAAAAAGGCCCTTCAATAAATACAACTACTTTTTAGTCCCTTAAACTTTTACTTTAAACTTTTTCAGTTCATGGTTCTTTTGTGATCAGAAGAGCTTTCCTCTTAAGGAGGGCAAAGCTTAAGTGTTAGAAAAAAGAACCACAAGTACTTTTCACTGAAGCCATGCTTAAGGTGACAATGAATTCAGCAACCACAAAATATTACCTTCCGCAGGGTTTTTATTACCATGATATAACCTGATAGCAGAAAAAGTGGGCTCCCTCCTCCCACTCATCATTTTGGTGGAATAAAAAAATTAAAATCTTGAGCAGAAATCCCTTCAAACCATCATGAAAAGGCCTGTGCACAGCCTTGGTATAGTGCAATGAAATTAAAAAAGATGTCATGTAGCCATGTCAGCCACATCTGTGACCCATATGGTGCATGTAACAAGAGCATATGTCTGCACCTAAAGAGAACATTATATGCTGGATAAGGCTGGGACAAATGTAAAAGTGAAGTAGAACACCTTCACATTACAAACACAGTTTGTTATTTGTGTCACATCAAAGAAAGAGTCTCTAAGAATTATTGGCCTCTGAAGTAATTTAATTATGATTAAGTGAACTAAGAACTAATGTAAATGGTATTTTATACCCCAGTGAATTAAAGTATGAGATCTAGTCAAGGTGAATAAGATTTACAGCCAAAACTCATGCAACCTTACAGTAATTTCAGGACACTTTTACTACTAGCCTAGATATTTTTATTCTTGAAATAATTAAAAGTACATGAGCAAATTTTATTCTTTGGATGCTTAAAATAAACCAGAGAAAAGAGAATAGGTTGCATAGACCCATGCACTTCTACTTTTATTATAAAAGGAACAAAGATTATGCAGCACAAATACAAATTTCCGATTTTACTAAAAAAGGAAAGAAAAAGAAAAATAAGCATAGTAGAATGCTCACGAATCTCTTCCATTTGGACTAAATCTGACACAGATTAAAGTCTCAAAACTCATCTTTGGCTAATCCCAAATACCTCCCTGCTAAAAGAACACATTTTTTATGTTGACACCCTATGCATAATAGGAGCAAGTCAAACCAGCCAACTCATTTTAAAGGTACTAACGGTCTCCTCAGATTTTGCAGGAAAACTGTTCCCAGGTATTTGCCTTCAAATGGAATTAAGAGTGTCCAAGCAGAAGTGCATAACATATAGTGAATGAATAGTTATATTTCACAGCTTTTCCAGCTGGAAGTAAACTTATTTTCCAGTGACAACTGTTAATCCACTCTCTTCGAGAGTGGCTGTTTGAAAGGCTCCAGGTAAGGAACAGAAACTTGGCTGACAGAAGAAAGTACCAGATGGCTGCTGGGATGGGAAAAAAAAGGAAGGGAAGAAAATGGTGAAACGTGAGTTGTAGAAATAAGGATTGAATCACAGACACAATGTAAGTAGAGAACCAGAGCCTCGGGATTTAACAGGAGCCATGTTTGCAGCGAAGCATCTCTCCAAGGCACAGACCGGGTGGCCTCGAGAGGCTCTTAAAATGCAACAGAGCATTAACAAATTGCATAAATTAAACAAATAAAGAGTGTTCTTTGAACAGTCTCTTTTGGCTCATGTGGCCATACAGTTTTGCACAAACTGATCCCCTCGTACCTCTTACATGTAAACTGTGCACTTTTCCAATCTTTTAACAAAACTTTAAAATTCCCAATAACCTATTTAGGAATCAAAGGGATCAAAATCCACAGGCTAAAAAAGCACTAATTTAAATGGCTATGCTGAGGTAGTAAACCTTTTCTTTGGTGGAAAATGATGTGGAAGAAAAGAAACTGTGGGGCCAAAGTTTAGCTCTAAAGATAAAACATGTAACTGACTTAGGAGCACCAAGGAGAAGTCTGGATTACAAAAAACAGTCTTGACTCATTGATCACCTCCTTCTGCATCTGGACACTAAAGTTAGTCACTTTAAATCTGTCTTATTTTAACCTTCCTTCAGAAATACTGTCCTAAAGGAAGCTACGAATACTCCACTAACATTTATAAGCATCCAGATATGTATAAATTTTGGATATTTGTAGAGTGTCACTATCAGGGGACAAGCACAGTGATTGTGGGATATAATCCCCTTAAAGTATAGGGCCACCACTGTCAGCTGTGCTGGGTCCCAACAGCTCAGGGCCCATTTTATAACCATCTGACAAGCTGTGTTTTAGGGGGGTTTCTTTCAAATAGTTACTGCTAAAGCTGCTTGGGAAATAATGAGTTCTGCATTTCCCACAGCAAACTCAGCACAGTGTGGTTGTCCTGAGCTAGCTCAGACACCCAGACTCATCACAGCCATTCTTATGAGGCATTAGGATTTTAGCTTTTATATTTTTCATATATTTACAATCCTGCAGTTCTTTAGTGTATAATTCTAAACTCCATATCCAGCGCTAGCTACTGTCTTCACATTTTGGTCAGACACAACAATTCCTCTCCAGGCCTGGGAACCAAGGACACCTCACTGCCTCAGGTTCTGAGAGATGGAAACAAAAGTGAGCTGGGGTGAGCAAACTTGGGGTAAATGACTTCATTACCTGAAGCTGTAATTGGAACTTTAACCCCCAATATGCAAATAGACCAAACTTACAAAAGTGTGAAAACCCATGACTGGTCCTCCATTTTTGGGTGTAGCCCCTGGGGGTCTTGGTCTGCCCTGAAGGCCCTTCAATAAATACAACTACTTTTTAGTCCCTTAAATTTGTCCGGCCTCTGTTTTTAGGTAGCCCCAGAAGGCATCAGTCACACACTTCTGTCACGTCTTCCTAGACACAGCACTGAGAACCAGCCTTCCACAACATCCCCATTTTCCCTTCCTTTCCTCCCATTAGATGCTGCTCAGCCTGACTGGTATGAGAGACTTCATTAGAACATTCCAGTTGAACTGAACTCGCCGATTCGTCCTGCCAATGAAATTGCTTTTGCAAAGAAGCCTGTGTAAAAGACCAGCACCTGGAGACAGGAGATTGCTCAGGGGATTGCTAACAGGCTGTGGAATATTTAATCTCTAGGGCACTGGCTCCAGTCCAGAGGCAGGACTAAACGAGAAGCATCAGTCTCTCAGGCAGGCTGCCACACGACACCTTTAAAAATCATAGAGCCTCACTCAGGAGAGCCCTCCCAGCCCTCTGCTGAGAAACCTTCTCCTCTCTCCAGCCTGAACCTCACAGCTGAGACAAGCTGGAAGGCTTTAATTCAGAAATGTGCAAAACGTTATGCCAACACAAAATAAAAGTTTTAGTGCAACTGCCTGAGCGATGCCATGAAATAGATTTAGTGGTCTTTCAGAGGAGGGGTGTGTAGGCTCATGATTTTTCTGTTCCAAAATAGTCCCACTGTAACACAAGAGACAAATGACAGCAGTTCTCTATGCCCAGAGCAGTTATGCCAATAATCTTTCATTTCCTCCATACTGAATGTTTATGGATCAATAATCCAAGTCAAAATCCTTAATAATGGCTAAGTATAAAAAGGAAAAAATAATTTTAATGGAAATTAAAACATAGGGAGAATCAAAACTTTAAAAATCACTTAAAGCCAAATGACACAATGGAAGTTGAGTCTGCTTTAAACAAAAGACATTCCCCTGCACCTTTTCCCATACACAGCAGCAGCTGCTGTCTGCTCCTTCTCTGTGATGGCACTGGAAAGAAAATTCCTGTGCCACTCCCTTCCCTCCTCCTGTGTTATCATTGTCCACAGCAGATTTCTTCACACCCTTCATTACTCCTGATCCCCTTACTATTTGAGAAAAGATAAAATTATTTCCACTTGATGTTTGGTATCACTGTTCATCTCAATGAAAATCCAGTAACTCCCTCTATTAGTGACTGAGGAGGTCTGTGGCTGCACAGTATCAGTGAAAGCACAGCTGGAGAAATAAAACCCATGTAAATAGCTGAAAAGATAGGTAAAAGTCTGGGCAGGGATCCAAAAACACTAAACTACAGACTCCCAACATCTGGTTCAGGGTGGATTCCAAGAAAGACAGAAAGAAAGAAAAAGAAAGAAAGAAAGAAAAAAAAAGAACTGATTTATCTGTAGAATTTTTACATAAGGTTTTCATTTAATTTTTTAAATTCATCAAAAATTTTACTCAATTATTGTGGTTTAATTTCTTCACCTTACTGCATCCTATTGCTTCACTCAGAAGGAAGTGGACAGGAGTTGGACATGAATTATAAGCACCTCTCAGTTCATATTTTCATATTTTATTGTGATAAAAGCAAATACAGGTAAAAAACCTCTAAACCTTACTGTTCAGAGGTGTAAACCTCTCTCTCTATTCAGCTAGGACTGGGTTTATGATATCTGCATGAGAATCCTATACTGATTTCATTGCCTTTCAGACAAATTATTACAACACAGCTAAAACCCTGTCAGCTCCTCAGCCTGTCCTGAGCAAAGCTCCCCCAGCTACGCACCCACCTGGGCTCCAGCCCTGCTGTGTGAGGAGTATTTTCTGCTTTGAACACTTTTATTAGCCGAGAGCTTCTGCTGAGGACTTCAGAGACAACATAATTTTCAAAGCTCATAGATGACTTATAATCATAAAAGCCCCCCGTTTTTCAGGGATGTTTCCACTCTCAATGTACCTGAGCTCTTTCCAAACTCCTGCCTCCCTCAGATAAAAGAGCAGATCACCCATCCCACACAGGGCTGCCTCTTCTGACCACACAGAACACTCCAGGCTATCAGTGCTGTCACTGTGCCCTGCTGCAGGCAGGACTCTTCCCTCCAACTGCTGCCAGTGGCATCCAAACCTCAAAAACTGCACCCACAACAATCATTAAATGCACAAATGAGATAATGAGAAGCTCTGAAAAGTCTCCAAACAATTTCAAATTTGCCTACTTTGTGCTTCAGCACTGCCTCACTCAGAGCTGAGCCATGTTTGTGTGCTTGCCAAGTGTTATTACATGCATACAAACACAGAAAGAGAAATAAATTCACAGAAAGAAGGTTCAAGACAGAGTTCAGGACTTGGACTGAGCAAGTGCACAGCCAGGCTGGACACAACTCTCTTGTCTCTTCACCACTGCTGTGCCCTGGCCACGGGCACTCCAGGATATAAATCCACCAGAAAACCTTTTATGCATCAAGGTAGCACCTTCCAGGTAGTACAGACTACCAGGATGTTGGCAGTGGCCTCTGAATCTGTGATGAGCTTTCCACTCAGGAAAGGAGGCAATGACATTACTGAAAGGGGAATCCCCTTAGGGCAGTGGTAGGTAGGGAGGAGATGAATTCAGCCCCTCAGAAGCAAAGTCCCTGAGAAATGAGAAAACTACAGTCCTTGAACATCGGTGCAATTTATTCTTTAAGGAGGGAGCCTAAAGGCAAAAATTACATATGCATATTATTCAAACCTGAATTCTTTTCTTGAAACTGTCTTTAATTGTGCCATTTTACAGGACCATCTTTTCTATCTGCTCCCAGCTTGCTGCCACAGAAGATCAGTTTTGTCCCCCTACCTGCCAACTCCTTCCCACACAATCTCACTTCTCCCTTCACCTCAGTCCTGGCTTGAAGTGACCCTTAGGAAGCACACTGAGTGCTCCAGACCACCAGAAAACAACTGACTTTCACTCTGGAAATACTTGACTGATGCTCCACTGCCCCAGGCAGAAGGAGGAGAATAAAGCAGCTTGCTGCATAGTTGACAAAGCATGAGCGCTTTGAAAAATGACTGATGGGCCCCCCACCCCATACCTTTGTGCTACCCACATCAGTCTCCGTGTGTATTTTCACACCCAGGCACACAGATCACACAGCGAATGAAAGGAACCGTCCCAACTGCGAGAGGCAGTTTCAAATCAAACAGCATCTCCCTCCGGGATACACTAACACCACTTCAGAATAGAAGTGACAGAGAAGTTGCATGAAATGCCCTGCTTTAATCCAACACCTTTTACCCCATTGCCTGTAGTTATTAGATTCTTCTGCAACCAAGAAATTTGGCAGAAAGCTAGCTCCAAAATACAGGACAGGACAGAAAGTTTTCACCTGTAGTCATTTGCAATGGGTTGGAAAGTTGGTTGGTTTGGGGATTGCAGGTACCAGCTGATACACAGCTTTGGGTTAAAAATGGGGTGGGTGGAGGAAAAATATCTAAATTCAGTCTTCATGAGTGGCCCTGCCAGGCAGAATTAATTAATGCTTTTCACAGGTAGTTACATCAGACTAGGTAAAAATCTAGCATTATACAGAATGCATTTTTGCAGCCTATGAGGCACATGAAAAGATGAATCAAGACAGTCAAAAGCAGGTTTGTATCCTTCCTTTACAAGGCTCCTGCTTTATAGGCAGATCTCTACACAAACAAAACCCTCCCCGAGCCAGTCCAGCTTCATCCCGTGCAATGGAGGCAACACACCAAGTCAGGCAAGTTGAAAGGAAGTCTCTTTTTTCATCTCAGCCCTTTGGCTTTCCACCACCTGGACACCACTTTTAAAACGATGACCTCATCATTTATCATTTTACCTTTCATTGCTTTACTTAATACATGACCTGCTCAGTAAAATATTTGCAGACTTGGTACTCTGGTGCTTTATCCCATTGCAAAGGCACGCATAACATTTCACATCTCTCTCCTGCAGGTGGTCCTCTGTTCTGACTCAAGGCCAAGCAGAATATAAAGTTAGGCCAGTTCAGCAGTGCAGGGGAAGGCATCTGAGCTGAGGGAGGGGAGTACAGTAACTAGAGATGCCAGTTGTGGCTATACATTTCAAAGATAGCACTAATTTATTTATTTGGCTTACAGTGACCAAATCCATCTGTCCAGTACAGATGATCTACCACAAGATGCCTAAGAATCACTACAAATCCACATTTTCTTATTCAAATTGTTCACATATGTACCAAGGAGCCACAGAAAGGTGTATTAATGGTCCAATTCTTTCAGGCAATTCCACTCCATTAAATATTATGAGTACACATGTCTGGGAAGGAGAAGAACAGAGGAAAAGAGTTTCCCAGTTTATTTTGAGAGTGTTAAACAGTGCAAAACATAATGCATTTTTAGTCAATTTCTCCATTTTTTTTCTTCATTCCAATAAAACATTTCTTGTGCTAGATGATCTCTCTCTCCTAAGAGTTCTACACCAGATGATCTGTTTGTAAGTATCTTCAGACACAGTGATTTTGATTTACAACCAGCAAACAGAATGTATCGATGGAAGTACAGACAGAGGAGTTTCAGTGCAGGCAGGAGGCCTTTCTTTGCAGCTTATTTACAGAACACATTTGCCCAACTGGTTTTGATTTCTATTTATATCCCTCACTAAGAACTTAGATGTGAAATTTGGTACTTATGGCACTGAGAGGTCCTGGGACTGTTGCCACTCTCAAAGATGACCACATGAACTGGGGACTCAAGTGACACACAGGTCCCTCCCAGAGGGATTCTGACCTTTCCAAAAAGGAGCACAGCAAAGAGTCAGGAATGAGATTCCTGCTGAAGTGCAGCTTTCAGAAACACATCCCTTCAATTCTGGTACAGAACCTGCCTGAGCAAGGACTGGCACGAGAGCAAAAGGGCAGATGCAGACACACAGAGGTGACAGAATCTGAGTGAAAGGTGCCTTACAGGGCTCTGTATTATAAAAGGCTGCTAAGGAAATTTTTGGGTCCACAGTGACTGACTTCCTATTCTTTCCCTTTTTTTCAAAGCCTCAACAATTCTGCTCTCAAATTAAGAACTGGCTTCAGCTTTTAGAAAGACATGAATAATAATAAAACCATATTGCTGCACATATGACTTATGATTAAGCAGCTCTCTGGGTTATATACAGAGGAAATGTCTGAAAAGGCACTGGCTGACACTTATCAGAGAACTTGGAAATGGAAATTACAGCAAAAGAAAGTAAATTAGCCAAGAATTTAAAAAGAAACAGGATATAATGATCAAATAGATGACATCAAATTAAAAATCCAGATCAGGAACCAAAGCATTGACCTCAGGAAGACATGCTCTCAAGCTGGTAACATCATATTTATATATGTCCTATGTCACTCAGACATTTTCTGGTGGTTTTATTAAAGATACATGATTTTGAACTCCTGGGGGTTTTGCCTATGTTGTATATCATCACCATTTTCCAGGGCTTTATAGGTTACTTACTGAACTAAGTCAACATCCATAATTCTGTTGCTCAGATTCTAGTTCATGTCAGTGTCAGAAGGGAGAGTTTTCCAGCAGTTTGCTGATTGTGAAGAAAGAGTACAGCATTTTTCAAGACATGAGTTAATGAGTCACAGTGTTAGTGTTTCCCAAATAAATTAATAACAACAACTAACAATTCATTCCTAAAATTCCTGCATGCCCACAACTGCAGTGGAAGCCAGAAAGGCTCTGCAGCTCTGGAAATGAAAGTTGTCCTGTGTCCTTTCCAGCAGAAATTTTTACACATGAATCCAATGATGGTTAAAAGGGGACAATTAAAATCTCTGGAAACCAAACTTTAAAAATAAAAATCCTAAACCAGTAAAACACAATAAGCTTGTTTATAGAACAGAGTCTTCTGAGACTACTACTCTCTTTGCATGTGCAACCTGCCATTGAACAGGAACTTCTTTGTTTATTAAGGGTATTGCCATTGACAACACTATCATTAGAATTATTCACTACCAATTACTGCCAACAGAATATTGAAAGCATGGGTAGGGCAATCCAAGTAGAAAAATGCTCACTTCTATGGAATCATCAGCAACTGGCAAGAAAAGCTGAAACCTAAACTCACGTCCTAGATGAATATTTTAGATGTCTTTAGGTATTCTTGGTACCTAAAGCATATCTGCATGCAAGGATCTCAGAGGTTTGGAGGGCTGTTTGTTTGGGGGTTGCTTTTTGGTTGGTTGTTGGTTTTTTGGATTGGGGGGGGGGGTGGTTGGGGGGAGTGTTTTTGGTTGTTTGGGGGGTATTTTGTTGGGTTTTTTTTGGTTTTTTAACAAGCTGAGTTAGCATTCCTCCTCTGTGGGAAGGGAAGAGGTGGCTCGGGACAGTGCCCAGGTTTGCTCAGCATGAGGCATTTCAATGCAGCCCTCCAGCACCCACACCGCTCCCATCTCCTGGGTGGGCAGCTCTGAGGGGTCATTTCAGGAACGTACAGGAACACACAAAGCCACTGTGGCTCCTGCAGCTGCCACACAACTGCCTTAACTCTGCCCTGGAAGAAACACCCCGGGCCTGGGACTCCGCTCGGCCACAGAACAATGGCTCAGAGCTCTGAGCCCGTGGGTCGGGCAGGGAGCCGGAGCCCAGCGCAGCCGGCACTTCACCTGTGTGGGGAGAGGAAGGCAGGGCAGCCGGGGTTATGTAAGCAAATTCCCGGCTGGAATGTGCAGAATGTACACAGAGGCGGGAGCTGGGGCCAGGGAAGAGCTCCCAGCCCATGGGCAAGAGGTTCCCCGGTAAAGGCGTTCCCAGAACGCGGCTCGTGTTCTCTGCTCTAGCGGCGCCGTCTGCCCTCGCACTCACACACACAAAAGTCATCAGATACAAGCGTGGACAGCACGGTGAACTATTTAATGATACTAAGATAATCGTGAATAAAACAGTCAACATTTCTCCGGAGGCCTCATCTCTTTCCTGAAAGGCAAGACTTCTGCAATTGTTGGCAAAAATAGTGCAGGCAAGATATACAATCAAAGGTAAAGAAAAAATTTCTCACCGTTTCCGGAGCAGTCTGGGTTTTAGGCTCTTGCTACTTTGGATTTTTTTCCCATGACTAATTAACACACCCCTCCCTAAAATCTACTCAAAACCCCAAGCAACTAAAGGTGAATAAAAAAAAATTTCAATATTCAATGAGTCTGCTCTAGCCACTGAAATGCTCCTTTTGTTTTTCTCCTCACGTGGCACTTGAAGCAATCAAACCCAACTGGTAAAGGTATTGAAAGTAAGTCTGCTTTAAATTTACAGATGGTTGTAAAGCAAGTACTTATGAAATCATGGAATAAAACCTCACCCAGCTGAGAGAAAGATTTATCTAACTAAAAAAGCTGAGGGATCTGGGTAAAATTGTGTGTTGAATACATTTACTAAATACTTGACCACTGGTTTTGCAAACCTGCTGTGGGCATCCAGAGTGTGCCTGAATATGCTCTGACTTCAGTACAAAGTGAGTGAGGCAGAATTCCACTCCTGCACAGCTACAGACTGCATCCCGTGAGTGTTTTGTGACTGCCAACAAGAAACCCGAGGTAAACGATCTGCAGTGGTACTTGAACTAGCTCTACTGATCAGAACTAATTATAAGAAAAGTTCACACATTGGATGTCAAAGATGAATCCACAGAGGAAATATAACACATGAAACACATGTTCCAGACATGCTGTTCAAAACAAATCTGAAAAAAATAAGGTCAAGGGACCTGGAATATTTCTCACAGAGATTCTGCAAGCTAAGTAGTGAAATGGCGTTAAATAAATTACATGGTTTCAGATTACTCACTGCAACTACAGACTACAGAAGAGTCTGGCTCTTTGGGGTACCTGCTAGAGCACAACAAAAGTGTCTGGAGAAACACACAAAGAAGAGCAGAAACTCTCAGTACTGTGGAACTCTTGGCCATGACTTACTTTCTGTGTCACAAACAGCAGTCTCTTCTTCAGGAGCAGGATGTTGGGTGGACTCACTGAGCAGCTCTGTACTGAGAAATTGAGAAGAGAAGCATTAGCAGGAATTGGACACAGACATGCAGGTTCACAGCTTTCTCTGAAGCCTTCTCACACCAGCTCTGGGCAGAACCCAGTGCAGGATTGGGCACTGAGGTAAATTTAATTTAGAACCAGATGTATTTCCCAGAATCTGGTTGATTTTGCAGGTCCAAAGCTTCACACAATTGTGTGACTACTATTTCCTGAGGTAACAATGTCCTCTTTTCAAAAGGGATTGTTCACCGTGCATTCAGCTTCTGTTAGAAAAGAGATCCCAAATTCTTCTGGAAATTTCATATTCTCAAGTGCCATTTTTCATAGAAATGGCCTCGTTTTGGAGTTCATAGACAGCGGAAAAAGCAATAAAACCTTTAGATGTGAGGTGATTTGTCATCTTGCTAGAAATACTAACCACAATTCTAATTCACCACCATCCCAGGAAAGGCTGCCTATAACACACTGAGAGCCAGCTTGGGCTGTGAGCCAGCAAAGCACTCCAGCATGATTTCAGCTTTCACTGCACCACTGCCTGGAGTGAGATGACTTAAAAACCATCACAATTAGAAAGCCTAAACGAGTTGCTAATTTAGAGCCTCGGTGTGAACTTCCTAGATTGAGTACCACAGTGCACAGCCGCACCATTTTGAGTTTATAAAGCCCTACCACACGGCCCAGCCTGAGCAAGGCCCTACAGATGAGCTCCAGGAGAAATTAGATGGGAATGGGCAATACTTGCAAAAGGCCTTCAGCAGAGGCCTTTGTATTCAAGTCTTTTATCCCACTGTAGGTGAGAGTATACTTTATACATCCCAGGAGGAAAATAACTTAGTCAGAAAGCTCTCAAGGAAAGATAAAGAGTACAGACAGAAAAGCTATTGTGCATAGCCAGGTGGAATCATAAGTCTTTCTCAAAATGCTGAAAGAATAAATCCCCCTTCTACAAACTACAGGAAAAGATGTGGTTCCCATACACATCTGAGTGGCAAAGCAACTTCCCACATAGTCACATCTGCCTCCTTTTTCCTCTGTTCCATTGCTTAAATTCTGCCATGAGACCAAACACAAGAGGGGGCAAGGGGCTGCGTAGGCACCTGGTCAGGGCAAAGAGAAAAGGAGAGAAGATTTGTACCTTTGGTATTTGTACCTTAGGTATTTGCATATGAATTTGGCTCAGCCTTCATGGCATTTACATGCCTTTGAACACTTTCTGTTTCTTTCTGCATTCTTCACTGCTCCATTTTATTTATTTTCACTTTCTGCTTCTCAGATCTTCTGCCAGACTGCTTATTTAATTTTACTTGTAGCACTGAAAACACCATTGTTGTCATCCAAATTAATCCCTGAACATAATAAAAACCTCAAAATAGCTCAGACAACCAGTTTTCCATCCTTTGGTCTCACTTCAAGTACAGTATAAAAAGCCAGACTTGAGAGCTCTGACAGTTTACAGAGGACCAGTCCATGGCATTTTAGTAGGCACAGGGGACTTTTCCTTCTCCACCAATTTCTTCCTTTCATCAGCTGAGACTGCTGAGAGTCCCCCACCATCTCCAGCCCAGTTATCCCCTCTGCCCAGGTAATCCATTGCAAGATTGATGGTTTTCAAATAAACTTGCTACTTTTGAAATATTGCCTTCTGTGACAGGTTAGTTGAGAAGCAAGATAAACTAAGATTACCTCTGCTTTTAGGGATGAGGGAAGGGAAGCATCTCCTAAGAGTCTGCTGAAACTGCAGGACACTCTGGCTACAGATTTCCTCCTGGGTTTTCTATGTTCCTCTCTGTTCAAACTGCACAGTGGAAAAAAAATTAGGGAAACTATGACCAGATGAAAAAAGGCAAGACCAGAAAAAAGAAAAGAAACTCAATAGGACCAATATTTTCCCCAAACCTGTATTACCATTATCTGCCCTCAACCTTTTTCTCTTGCAGTCTTCCCAGAGATGAGAAGGGCTCTGACAAGACTAAACTCCCTTCTTCTTGCTGGCTTTGTCCAGTCTCTCAGTCCTGTATTTTATAAGGATAATTCACTGATTACCCTTCAGTATTTTTAGTTTCCTTGATTTGAACTAGATTGCAAATAAATATCACAACATGAGCTCAAACAACAGATCAGTGAGGAAAATATTCACTTGAAATATAAGCAAAGCATTCATACTAAGAGTATAATAACTTTTGAAACTGTTTCTAACTTTTAAAGAGCTAATTTAGACCTATTCCTACAGTCTCCACAACTCCCGTTTGATTTTTTCATGTAGAACTCACAATTATTCCTACCATTTATGTCATCCAGTAGCACTTCTAAATTAGAAAACCAGACTGGAACTTCAGCAGCCTGTCTGAGTATTAACCAATCTCAGCTCCTCTGCTCTGACAAAGCCCTGGCTGAGAGATAAAAAAGAACCACATACCTTACTTGCTAAGAGCTATTCGTGCCAATTCCTCCTCTTGCTGCTCTGCACTAATCACAAATTAGAAAGCATTTTCATGTTGTCACCACAGAAGCCTTACGTGGATACAGATATGAGAAATAAATCAAAAAAGTAACAAAATCTTTGAATCTATGCTTATGCTAATTTAGCAAAGAATGAAGTGGACAGAATTTATGCAGGCTGCTCTCCAGTTTGTGGATATGTAAGATGTTATTTTGGCAAACAGTGTATTTTCAAAAGTGAGCCTTTAACAACAAAAGTGTGATTAAATCCAAAACATTTTAAGCATCCACTTTTTACAGTCTCTTGATTTTGCCATTCACTGATTTGGGGAAGCCAAATTGTAGTTTTCTGCTTCACTTTCTGTTCATACCACGTTCCCTTTTTAGCTCTGACACTAAACACAGCAAGACTGCATTTAAATAAAAACATGCGGTTTCCAGGGGTATTGTGGATGTATTTTCCAGCTCACAGATATTCCCACTCATATCAGACTGTAAAAAACAAAACAAAAAGCCAAGTCTAACCCACATTTTAATCCTAAAATATCTGCCAGTAGTCCTTTAATCCTGAAAGATAAAACCAGAATAAGATCATGACATTTATGCAGAACAAAAAGCCCTCCTAAAAGAAAGCCTTAAAACTGTGGGGAGTTTCCCTGAGTATTTTGCCACACACTGAAATAGCCAATTGCTTCAGGAGGTCTGAGGCACGAGCAAAAGTTCAACACTGACATTTCCAGCCTCAGCAGAAAAATTATTCTGTCATTTGAAAAAGTATTTACCACCTTGTAGCTGCTCTTTCCCATGGCAGCGTTTCCATCCTCTCAGAACTGCTTAAGAGGGATACTCTTCCTTATTTTAACTTGGCTGCCATCAATAAGGGCTAACTGATAGAGGAGTAAGTAATGTGCATAGCTGCCTCTCCACAGCTCTGGAATCCTTTGAACTAAGAGCCCCTCAAAGCTTTCACTGAAAGGCAGATTTTTGCACTTGGACTGGGGCTGATAGCCTTGAAACCATAATATTTACATTCTTTCTCTTTTATATTGCTTTTCCTAAATGCTTCCACGAGACAGTTAAAAATAGAAGGTGAGACACTCGAGCAGCACAGAAGGCAATCTGTGCTCCCCGTGGCTTCTCCATGCCTGTTCCTTTTTGGTGAGTTGGGGAAATACCTCCTGGGTCAGTCCTGCACCTCCTCCTGCTCCTGCCAGGGACGGTTCCTGCACTGCAGCTCTCCAGCCTGGCTCACTCCCAGGAGGCTGCAGGATCTCTTGCCCAGGTTATGTAATGAAGGATGCTGAGAGCTTCGTATGCTGACCTGGAAAACTCAGCTGGCCCTTCCCTGAAAGGTCTGTTTGAGATCCTGCCTCAGTTTATCTGATTCCACATCACCTCACCTGCCATCCACGCCCCGTGCTGGAGGTTATCCGACATTGCAGCACTTCACCAAAATTTCAGGCATTTGCTCTTTCCTACTGCACGTTGTCAATATATTTTTCAAGCATATTGAGTTGTCTTTTAAAGTCACTTTCTTAAGATCTCCTTGTAGTAATTCCTCTCTTGAATACTGAAGTCTAATAGAGAAAGAAGTTTCATCCTATCCTGGGCTCTTCCTCTCAGAAAGTTGTAATTTGCTTACCCTGGGGAATCTCCAAACTTTAACCAGTGTGGGAAGAGCAAGACCCGTCACTCACCTTGACGTGGGATGCAGCTGAAGGAAAACACACAGAAGGAATGGTCCTTGAAATCTCTAGTATCAGTCACCATTTCTTTATAAATGGTATTTTTATGGTTTACAAAGCAGCAATGTTCACATGCATCTGAAGTTTTTTCATCCCAAATGCATTTCTTTTCTATTAATAATGTTTAAATCTCTTTAACTGTTTCAGCTGTGAAAGGCAACCATGACTGATTTAACTAATTTTACTTCTTTTTTGCTGTATTTTGTGACTGATGTTTTGCTTCTTTATGTTCTTTATGCTTGATTATTCTTTCATTTTGTCTGCCAAATGACTTCTCAGTTTAGATTCCTCCTCAGATCCAGTAATTTCTCCACCTCTACACTTTCCTTTAGATACAACCAATGGCTTGTCTCTTTTAGGCTTTAAATCTTTTCACTAGGCCTACACCTTCAGTGTTTATTTGTACAATATCTGATTAATTTGCAACCCTTTGAAAATTCTCACTAATATTTTAGTAGGCTTTTTTTCCCCTCACACTTAGAAGATGATACAGTGTTTGTCTTTTCTGAAGCCAAAGAGATGAAACAGTGATCCATAACTCCATGGATAAAGCACAGTGGAAAAATTAGGTGCTTTCAGCCAGAAAAACTAACAATCAAGAACCTTTTGGCAGGTCTGAATTTTAACTTAAAGCTGCAAAATACATCATTTGAGACAGTTTCAAGTCTTGACCAAATCTTTACTGGAAATTACAGTAGCAAAACAAAGCCGAGTCTCTTGAGACACCCTCACATCTCAGTTAACAGAGTTAATCACCTGGCAGCCTGCAAGCATTTATTTCACGTACGAGGGAATGTTCCAGATGATTCTGGAATTTGATGGAAAAGATTGTTGAATTCAATAATATTCAAACTCTGGCAGCATTAGCCAGTGTCAAACTTACTGGGTCCAAAATATGATTTCTCTTCAAATATTATTTCCTTCTCATCGAGTTTAAACTCCATGAGGCTCCAACTTACACTTGTTCTCTGTAAGACCAACTGGCAAGAAATTTAACAGACAAAACCCAAACAATTCACCCTGGGGCCTCACCATAAACAAAGTCATATATGAATGCTATTTTTATTACAAAAGCTGTAAAGATTTCCTGGAAGCTCATGAAGCTGCTGAATGCTACATACCTAGCCGAGGTTTCCACCATACTGCCTCCAACTCCATGGACTTTCCAGGAGACAGAAAGATTTTGAATATCCTGTTCCAGCAGTTGGTTGAAGGAGAGTATCATTAGCCAATATAATAAATTTCTTATTCTGATCAAGCATTAATTTCTTTCTTTTGGAAATAGTAGTAGCATCATGCACAGATCATTTAATTGTCTTTCTGCTTTTTCATTTGAGTGCCCGGAGAGAATAATTAATAAGTAGAAGATGTGACAAAGAGAGAGAGACACTTTTGCAACATGTGACAAACTGGTTTCGTTCTCTCTCCTCCCCATTTTACATTCTCAGCACAAGTCATGTCTTCATCTCTTCTCCAGTTTATTTGGCAATCACGGCTGCTGTCAGACACCTGCACACACAGGGCACGAGCTCTGAAAAACAGTAGGTGCTCAATCACACAATTCTCATGAAGCTGACCTTTTCAAACAAATTGATTTTACTTTTCCAGATCAAGCTTGTATCAAGAATATCCCACCAGATAAATAGAGCTGAGGAAATAGAGCCCAAAAACCATATGGGCAAGCTGCAACAATGCCATTAATCTGCTGCCTGTCCTGCCTCCTCCCACCCCAGCCCCACATCAACCCCAGATCTTTCAGATGTCTTTAATGTTTCACTAAACAAAGAAGGTCTTTTCCTCTGTTCCAAGTCTTTCAGTTACTTGCCTGAATAAGTTCTAAGTGACAGTTTTTTGCATATTCTGCATATTGCATATAACTCTCTGCCTCCTTTCCAGCATTATGCAGACCACCCAACACTCAGCCCCTTTGCCCTCCCTTCTCCTCCTCCAGCTCGATGCATCTTGGGTTGAAATTTCTCAGAGGATCAACACCACCACACGTGTGCACATGTAATAAATTCAGCATGTAACAGGCGAAGCCCTGATCTTAACTGCTCCTTGGATGCTATCAGGATACAAAGTGACACCATATATTTTTGGTTTTAAAATAAGCTCCTGATTCATGCTCCCCCGGTATTGGCAAGGCCACGTGAGTGTGACAGAAATAAACCGTGTGACCTCCATATCAGCAGGGGATCTGCTTCAGGTTGTGCTCACAGAGCAGAAATGGGAGAAGGGGGAACCAAGCAGGCAGCACTTCAATGTCTCTCCTCCCCCTCTCTGCTATGCCCTACCCTTCCAGAGCTATGCTTCCACTCTCCAGGACCTTCCTTCTGGCCTAAACTTCTGTTTTCTTCACAGCATCCTCTCAAAACATTTCCAAGTGCTACAAAATAAGCAGCATTAGTCTATTTTTCCTTAAAATCTGCAGATGAGTGTCAGAGAGCAAGCTACTGTCAAGCAGGCAAGCTCTAAATGTCTTTCCAAACAGAGATTACTTTGTTGGAAAAAAAGCATTTCAGAGCCAAGGAATGATCATGTTTATTTTCTTATCTCCTTGATGAAACAGAACTAATTTCTCTCACGTTCAAAGAGATTGTGTTCAGAGAGAGCTCCGTTTTTAGAACAGCAACTCCTAAAATTCCCATAAGGTTCTCTTTGCAGTTTAAACTTTTGCCAGCAAAATACAGACAAATCTGTTGGGTGTGGTCTGATGCCTGTCCAGGAGGTCTCTCAAACCATATGTTTCTAATGTTTCTAACCTATGATTAAATCAACCTAAAAGAACAAGGGCTGTGTGAAAGGAGAAAAGAACTTTATCTAGAAATGAAGGAAAATTCAATCAAGTGTCATTTTCTGAGATTTAAAAGGTGTTATGTCTCTCGGCAGGTGCTAAAGCCTCACTCAGTGATCAGTGCTTTCCCTCCTGTGTACAGAGCAATGGGTTCTGCTCCTCTCCACAAATCAGAACACCAGTGAGCAGCTCTTCTACCAGAAAGCACAAAGAATTTGCCTTAAAAAAAGAAAAAAAGAAAGAAAGAAAAAAAAAAAAAAGAAAAAAAAAGACCCTCTCACAAAACCTCACTTGTCTTTTGGAACCCTATAGAAATCCACTTGTTACTCTTTTCTTCATGTCCCCAGTTGTAGAAATGTTGAGAATTACAGGGCAGGAGGCAGGTTTGAATTGTGTGTGTGTGACATGATGCACTCATTTGTGCAGAGGTGCAAAAGAGGTACAGAATTTGTAATGACAGTGTCACAACATTTTAGCAGCATAGCAGCAGCTGCTGTACCTCAAGTCCTTGAACTGTTCAAACCAGCAAATATGCTGTTCAGAATAACTATGGTTCTAAAGTGGAACTACGTTCAAAAAATGGCGTACTTGATTGTTCTGTAGTGGCACCAAATTAGAGCGTCCTCATGTGGGGATCCCACATAAAATATCCTATACCAGGAGCTCATAAGGGAGTAAATTCAGGACTGAGCCACCTCTAGTCCTTGCCTGATAGCGTCGCTCTGGGCTCGCCCTCCCCTGGCCTGGGCAGCGCGTCCATGACACCACATGGCCTTTGCCTGGCTCTGCACCACGCCAGGTTCTGCACCTCTGAGCCCTTCTGGTGCTGCCTGTGGCAGTGTCCTGAGGACACGGCTGTGCTGGAGCACCCACACAGGAGGACAGAGCCTGCTCAGTGCAGAGAGGCACCAATAAACACTTCAGGAGACAGGCAGCTCTGCTGGTGTCCTGTGCTCTGAGACCCGCCCTGCTGCATCCCTGAGGAGCCAGGCTCAGCCTAACCAGGGAGGTGGATGAAAAGGATCATTGGCTTATTTTGCTCCATCACAGCACATTCCTGGGACCCCAGCCCTCAGGGGCTTCACTGAACTTGCTGTGTGCTACACACACTTGGCTGTCTCATTAAACACCACTGCTGGCAAATCCTACCTGCCTTAGGCCATGTCTACACAGAAAAGCTTCGCCAAAGCTTTGCACACCCAAGGTCAGCTCAGGGCATGGAAAATACACATCCTGTAGCTGACACTGTTACAATGGTGAGACTGGGGACTCGATATTACCTGTGCTAGCAGCAGAGTCCAGGTGAGTGCACCTTCTGCTGTTCAGGAAGGTGAAGTTCCTAAGCCTTCAAAAAACCTGCTGGCAGAATATGTTGTGCTTCCATAAGGTTGTCTGTCCTGCAGCCACAGCACAATAAATAGCTTTGCTGGGTGCACAAGACATATTAATTGCAAGCTCTACCTGTAGACTCCCATCTGGCATCTCTTTGTTCACTTTCTCTTCCTCATACACCACAGAGCTCCTTAGCCTTTACTTTGGAAAAGACTCACAGTTGCCTCAGGATGTAACAGAAATTCTCTGTGAATTTTTCATGTTGTGTTTACAAAATACACAGGTTAAAACATGCTTTTGGAACTCAGTTTCTTGCAGATATCAATTATATGAAGGCTCTTTTTGTTAAAAATACTACCTACCTTTCACTGGGGAGACACATTCAATACCAAGAATGCAAACTGATGGGAGCCAAAGGAGGGAGTGATAGGCAAAGAGGGCAACACCAGGTCTTTGGGATTGTCACTGACATATCATGACAAACCTTCCCAAGCAGGTTCTGTGCAAAATAAACTGTGCCCTTTCTCCTTAAAATAAACATCCTTGATACACTTACTGAAACCAGGAATGTGCCATTATTAATGATAATGTAGTGCAGGAGACAGCTTTTCTTAAGGTTACCCAAAATACTTTTGCTTCTTCATCAGATGTATTGTTAGAGCTCACCAAACCCAGGGCTGTGGTGCACCTGTTTTCTCTCAGACACATCTTATTTTTCTTCCTTGGAAGTCTCAGCTGGCATCCAGGTTTTCTTAAATTGCTACCAGAGCTAATTGCTAAATTGCTACCAGAGCAATGGTGCAGAAGATGGGGAACTGCTTTCTGCAGTGAAAGGTGAACAAATCTGTGGACTCAGTGGACCAGAATGGCCAAGGAGAGGCAAAGAGCTGGTGCTAAGACCAGCGTGGGAGGGAAGAGGGGATGTGACAGCCAGGCAGGCAACCACAGCAGTTTCAGGGGCTTTGTTTTGGGGATCTCAAAGCAGGAACATTTTCAGGAGGCTCGGGGCAGAAAGGAGTAGCTTGGGGCTGGTAAAAAGCTGGCAAACAGGTGGTTCTGTTGGGAGTCACTCAGCTGTGAAGTCACAAAACCAGGGAAAATATTTACTGAAGGCCAGATTTGCTCCACCTGAAGGCACAGAAGGCAGTCTGTTTTCTTCATTTGTTTTTTATTTCTTTTGCTTGTTTGGATGCTCTGTGATTTTATTCTAATGTTATTTTTAGGTGGTTTTCATTTAAGGAGACACTGTGTTCAGCCTAATGGAATGGCTTCCCAGGCTCTGAGTGTTCTTCTCTCACAGAAAAATTAATCTCAAAGTAGTAACTGCAGCAAACCCAGCAGTGGAAAGAGCAAATGGCCAAAGCTAAGAGTAGGCAATGGTTTTGAACTTGCATCCAGTTGGGGAAGAGAAACAGAATTAAACCGTGTCAGCAAACTCACAACTTGGTAAAGGCTTTGTTGAAAGCCTTGCAGAGAAATTATTGACCACAAAATCATGTATCATGTTAAAACCAACAATAACAACCACTAATAGCCTGTTCTGAGGGACCTATAATACTAAAATAATAGTGATAATTTAAAAATGTAAGTAAATCTGGGCAATTGTAGGCACACACACAAGAGAAAAGACTCACAAAAGAGAAAATTCCTGTGATATTCATCTCAAGAGGTAATATCAACATTTTCACTCTCTGGCTTCAGGAACCACATCAGGAAATCAAACAAATATTATCCTCTGTGTGCAGAGAACTTCTTTCTTCTTGTAACAAGCAAACAAAAATTATTTTCTTAATAAACATTCATCAGACAAAAGCACTACTGAGAAAGATCATAAGCATAAAAAAACCCCTGTGATATTGATAAAAACAAAAGCTTTTCTCCTTCCAGTCGGGAATTGACTGGAAATTACATACATGGATTACCTATGGCTGGTGTTGCACAGAAGCAGCTTTGCAAGATGCTCTGTGGATGGGACCGAGATGAGCCTGTCATGCTGCTGGGGACACCTTGGAAAATACCCACAAGTAATAAAAGCAAAGAAATGGATGATGCAACCACACACATATAAGCTCAAAATGCCCACTCAGGGCTAGACACGGATTCTCTTTGGGGGTGGGATCTCAAGAAGAAAACGACTGTGCAAGAGAAAATTCCCAGGCTGAGAAACTCCAAGACTTGTCATTTTTCAGCAAAAGCACCTCTCAAGGATTTCAGGGAGTACCCCTAGAGAGCCTGGGACGTGCTCCCTGAGTGCAAACCTGCACTGATTTTCAAAACAAAGGGTTTCAGATCAATAATAAAACCATGGAACCATCTAAGGTTCAGTCATCACTTTCATTTTCTCACATTTGTGTATGTTATACATGTGCTATGTAAAAGTGTACTAATGCCATTAGAGATTTGTGTTCCCCCTAGTTACAGTTGTTATTAGGATTTATTATATTGTGGCAATGCCGAGGGGCTGGGATTCGCATGTGTTGAGTGCTGGGCAGGCAGAGGAGGAAGCTGGATCCTTCAGGAGCCTCTTTTATTTTTAGCCTGCTAGAATGTGATGGGTATTAGAGTGGACAAAAGTGGATGAAAGCCTCAGTCCCTCCACACTGGACACAGATTGTCATCTCTAAGAACCTGAGCATAGTCAAGTCATGTTAAACTTTGTCTGCATCATGTTCCCATTGATTTTACACATGAAAGAGAGGTTGAGATATTGCATTAGCAAGCCAGGAAAATAGCATTAGAGATGGGCTTAGGGGTAATTCTAGGGTAGGTTCTTAGAAGTCTTCCATCTGAAGACCACCAGTTCTACCAGAATGAACCATCCTGAAAACAGCACAGGGCAGTTGTTGGGTTTTTCTGAGCAGATCAGCATCTCTAGATTTGTATTTGCCAGGTTCCCCACCCTCGTTATCTCCCTTATGTTAGGGAATGGAGTCCTTACCACGCAGGATTAGTCTCCTGTGAGGGTCATTACATTGCCAAAAATAATAAACAAGCAATAATGATTTTAAACTTAGGAAGATTTAAAATGAGATTCGGGGAAATGCTCATTGCCTGCTTTCATTTTCAAGGGAAAAAAAGGGAAAAAAATCTTCAGGGGAATTAAGAGGGAGAGGGCAATTCTTCCCTAGAGGTTCAAATATATCTCCCAGGCAGCACAAAAAAAATGTTGGTATTCTGTACCACCCAGTGCCTGCCCACTTCTATGCTTGATTACCCCGATAAATCAGAAAACCTGTTTGTTACAGACTCTCCTTCCATTACAGCTGCTGCTCTGGTTAACATCTTCTGAATCATCCAATTCATCAGGATCACATACACGGGGCTTTAATCCTTTGATTTTTTAAGTTACTTTGTTCTGAATTTTTCGCTTCATCCCCTTACTGACAGAGGAACTGGATAAAGATAAATAAGTCAGAGTAGCATTGTTTTTCTGCCCTGCTTTTTATTCTGCAAGGGGAATAGGAAGGGGGGAGAGGGTAGCTCTGCATTTCACAGTTCTTAAGTGATATCACTCAGTGTTGATGGTGCAGCCTCAAATTCGAAGAGTCTAAAAACCAGCCCTGAACTTCTGAAGTACAGTCAGCTTCCTTGTGTTCTCTCAAACATTAAAATGCTATTTTTTTAAAAAAGTATATTAAATAGACAAATAACTTGGTGGCTATTCCAAGCCCTCCTTCACTGCTCTGCCTTTCAGTACTAATTTCTGTAAAGGGAACAAATCCGGGAATTGAGTTACAGCTGAAGTGTAATAGCTACATAAATTATGGGGAGTGTCAGAGTGGGAAGGGAAATGGGGAACACAGCAGGTCAAATGCTCACTAATGGGCTCTCGAGTCATTCACCTGCCCAAATCAAAATCAGACGTGAGTACAACACTGCAGGGACACAGGAGACTTTCCCCTAGAGCATGTTTCTCTCAGCATGATTTTAGGATTAATGCACACAAACACCTCCCATGCTCATCCCCATGCCCTGGCAGTCACTCCCAGCATGTATCTGGTCTGACCACCTGGGCTGAGTCCCTGGGTTTGTGCCAAGTGAAGATTCTGCTTGAGAGCAGTGACAACACCAACCTGCGCCCCTTCAGGGGACTCCAGCAGCAAGGCCACCGCCTCCCTAGGGAGGGCTGAAGCAAAAATAAAAGAGGCTCCTGAAGGATCCAGCTTCCTCCTCTGCCTGCCCAGCACTCAACACATGCGAATCCCAGCCCTTCGGTGTTGTCACAATATAATAAATCCTAATAACAATTGTAACTAGGGGGAACACAAATCTCTAATGGTGTTAGTACATTTTTACATAGCACATGTATAACATACACAAATGTGAGAAAATAAAAGTGATGACTGAACCTCAGATGGTTCCATGGTTTTATTATTGATCTGACACCCTTTGTTTTGAACATCAGACTGAGCATTTCTTTGTGGAAGTGACTTCTACAGGGGTCCTGGGACTGAGTTGTTCCCATCTTAGCAACCTTCAGGTTAGATTTCAAAATCTAATACAGACTGTTTATGAAAACAAAAAATGAACTTTGACAGAGAAGGAACATCTCTAATATTTTACATATCTCATGCTTAGAGAAGCCTCACATCAGTGTTGACAAATTCTTTAAGAAGAAAATACCACAGCCTTCCTTTTGTATCTTCCTCACCTGCCTTTTTCCATCTATTTTTTTCCTCTCCTTTCAGTATTGGCCAAACCTTATGTCATTGCAAGGAAGTATTTTATTGAGCAGAATAATGGATGCAAGATCTGAATCCAAGGGTACCAAATGAAAAGTACCTGAGCCATATTATGTCAGAAGGTACAAGCTCTTAATTATCTAGTTACTATAATTATGATCAAGGATTTTGCTTCTGAAAAATTTCACAAGAAAATATGAATCCAAAAAGAAAATTCCATGCCATCAACAAAAATACAATTTCTAGCCTGTCAGATTTAAGGTAGAGAAAGACAAGTAAAGAAAACATGAATAAATGAAAAAAATAAAACATACACAAGCCTTCCTTCAAAAATCTGACTGATATTTGTTACAGAAAGATTTAAATAGCTGTTTTTGATTAAGTTTATCTGGTGCATTGAGCTCTTCATTAAAATATTTTGTACCAAAGCTTTGAACTCTTGTGCTGCACACACACATTGGACACAGTTGCACAGTATAAATCTCACTAGTGGAAAATCATAAAATAATCAACTGAACTTGAAGAGGAAGAAGTTTGTGAAGGTCCTCAGAATCAAAGATAGCAGTTTTTCCACAGTATCTCTTTACCCCAGAGCTTTCACTGAATTAAATAGATTGACAAAGCAGGTAGCTGCATTAAAACAATGAGAAACATGAAAATAAAAGCAATACTTCCACCCTCAAAATCCAAGTGTCTGACTGAGAAGACAACATTGGTTTCAACAGAAGAGAGCACACTCCTTTCATGAGAAGATGCCACCTCCTTGCTAGTGTAGAAAAATTCCCTTTAATAGAACAGAAAGATCCAGAAGGAGCAGCCTCATGCAACATTGACCTCCAGCTGGGGAACAAACACAGAGCAGGGCCAGATAACAACTGTAAGGATAAAGAAACAAGACCACACCAACAGGGCAGAAACAGCACATGGAAAGGTGACATAAATAGTCCAGCAGGAAGATTTACCAGCCTGTGACAAAGCTTGGGCTGCAAACAGAAATGGCATTGTTCAGAAACCAGACTGGGGAAGATGACACCATTTTTTAGAATCATTTGTTGAAAATAAAGTAGAAGAAAAACCACAAACAGTAACATCTCTGAATATCTGACTTCAAAAATAGAGATTGGATTTGGTAAAGGTCATTATTATTCTTTATAAAACAGGGAAGACTTTTTACTTTTAAGTCTATAATTAGACTTCAATGGAAAGTTACACTGTAAGCACAAGAAAATTGCCAAAGTCTCAATATAATGTGAAGAATAGTACAATCTTTATTCAAGGCTGCTCTGGACATGTGTTGTATTTTAACAAGTACTTTGCACTGGAAAAGTTCTCAGTCACAGCAAATTTTTAGTACCATTGGAACCAGATATTTCAAAATATGTAGAGAAACAGATCATTGTAAAACAGACATCAAAAGGTTTACCTTGAAGCTGTCCAAGGCATCCAAGTGCAGTGGGGAGAAGAATAACAGAGGCCTACTGCTGACCCAGTGTCCCCCACCCCATGGGACTGCTGATCTGGGAGCCCTCCATGAACGTCCCTGGCTGACGGAGGCCTCAGTGAATGCTGGGTCTTCATCACATCATCATCATCATCATCATCATCATCATCACTTTGTACAGCTGGCACTCTGTCTTGCAAGGAAGTCAGAACACATTCAGCTCAGATATTGAATTTCCTTTCACCTCTCCAGAGTATGGTCTTTCCAACTCAGGGTTAAGCTTGTTTGCAGTTCCTGGGGAAAAGGACTGCTGCAATTGCTGCTGTCTGTGCTCTGCATGGCTTGTGAACAAAGAACTCTGCTTTCTAGGGCTCTTGCAACTCTTTAAGTAGTCACTCCCTCAACGAAAATTTCTTGAAATCCAACCCTCAAATGTGAACCTCTTGAAAACAGGGGATGAACAGCCTGGATTTAAACCCTCTGAATCAAGTACCATGCTTCTTTGGTTTCAATTTAACCAGACCTCGATTCAGAAGAAACACAGATCTGATTCCAGCATGACCAAACCAGAGTCTTGCCTTAGCTGTCATCCCAAGCTGACAGGATCCTCCACAAGGGAGAAAGTTACTTGTGCAGGATTTCTGCCAACTTCTACTCAAATGATGCAAGGTCAAAGGCAGGACTTCAGCTGTCAGTAATCCAGACTCAGCCACATCAGTCTGAACATGCAGACCCAAGCTAAACACCACCTCCTCAGGACCTCTGCAACTCCACAGCACTGGGACCTGCACAATTCTGCAATCAACAAAGCCATAAGCACTTCATTAAAAATTGCAGCGTCGTCCCTCCTGCTCAAATACAATTGCAGTAATGTTAAGATATTCTTTCATTTCATGCACTAGTGCAGACATTCCATAAACACCTAATCCTGCTCAGAAAACCTTTATTAAAGTTTAAATTTAGCTGCCATTCTCTGCTACTTTCCAGCAAGCCAAGGGACTCTCTCCAGAGGCAGGTCTGATTTTCCAGACAGTCAGGGTCTACCGTGGTCAGACAAGAGCCTGAACTTTGGGAGCTCTGCAGCGTTCCCTGCAGTCATCACAAACCAGCTGTGATGGGTTCAAAAGGAAGTTGTATCAGATGGGACTCGTGGGAAGTTACATCAGACCTTCATTTGCCCAAAGAAGGTCAGCAAGTCAGAGTGTTCGGAGAGAGCATGCAAAACATGGCACACATTGCAGGGTGTGGATAAAGAGGAAGGATCTTTCATAAGAAAGAAAAATAATTGACATGGCATATTTCATCTGACTGCAATTTTTCCCTATTTCCTGGACAAACCAAAGCACAGAGAAAGATAACAGTCTGCACACATTTATGCACAGCAAGTGGATCAGAACACGTCTCTTGCAGGACACATCCTCCCCGTTTCTCCACTGCCTGGACAGAGACTCTGTACTCCTAAATCTCCTGCTTTATGTGCTACTGTGTTTACATTTGTTACCCTATTGCCTGAAAACTGAAGTGTTTCTGGTCTTTTTAGTCACAAAGCTGTTTGGTTCCAACTAGCTGGGAACTATTTACACCCCAGAGCTGATTTGTTGGTCAGAGATACACAGGAGACAGCAGCGTGAAGCAGCAAGGCCCCCTGGCTGACTTCCCAAAGAAGAGGTGGATCCTCTATTCCGGCACACCCAACACCTGCTGAGGGACACTGATCTCACAGGGCAGGGGGTGCTGGCCCAGCTTCTCCTGACACTCCGTAAGGAGGTGGCTTCATTACAGATTTGTAAGGGCTGGCAAGTCCAATATCACAAGGACAGTGAAACACTGGCACAGGTTGCCCAGAGAGGCGGTGGATATTCAAGTCAGGAATATTAAAGTCAGGTTGGATGGGGCTCAGAGCAACCTGATCTAGTTGAAGATGCCCCTGATCATTGCAAGGGGGTTGGACCAGATGGCTTTTAAAAGTCCTTCCCAATCCAAACTGTTCTATGGGAAAAACCCCTGCCAGTCTGCAGGTAACAGCATTAAACAGCATGTGTTTGACAATGAAAAAGAGATTGAGTTATCACTTGCTAGTTGTAGCAAGGTATCCTCTTTACCAGATTTCTATACACCATCAACACACACCAGAGTTCTACTCTGCCTAAATACTTGATCCAGACTAATTGGCAACAATGGAAAAGCTAAGCAGGCTTTGACAGCACAGCAGAAGTCACCCAAGAATCCTTTCTGACAGCAGTACACTCCCCTAACTGCACACAACCGCCAAGGGTGAATTCTGGGGGCAAATGCTCCCCCAGACAGTCAAAGAGTGAGACCTACAAATCACACTGGTTCCTGTGGCCTCAGATCAACAGCCTCTGTGGCAGTGTGTTAATTTAATCGGTTAGGCTTTCTATACTTTTGTACTTGTCCCCTGTATCCCACCCCTCGATGGTTCCTTTGTTAACTCACATGACTCCAGCACCTGCCATGCGACACATACGGTTAGCTGTCTGTCAATTCTCCCGCCTTTGTAAATCCCTCCTATTTTTCCCCTGATTAGTCCAAGCGATGTTCTGTTACACCTGTATCCCCTGGCAACCTGCCTCGGTTGGCTGGCAGTGGCTGGCCACCCCCTTTGTCCCCCCTCCAAATCCTTTGGACAAAAACCCCCCGCACCCCTCGCCCCTCGAGCAGTTTCGGGCTGAGGAGGTGTTTGCAATAAACCCTCTGTTCGTCTGAAATTGTTTCCTCCTTTCTTCCACTGCCGTCGGATTTCCATCGCTCGCATAAGCCTCTACCAGGCAAAGAACCCACGGGAGTCAGCACTGCTTGCGAGCTTGCAGACTGACCCCATAACACTGTGTCGCTGTGTCTGGGCCAGCGGTGACAGAGCCCGTTGGCTCTCTGTGAGCACACCGACGCAAGCCTCTTTTTGCTCTGGAAAAATCAAGCTCAGCATCTGTCTTTCAGCTCTTTTACCTCCCCACTGAAACTGCCAATAAATTGGCTTATTGCAGTTCTGCCTATGAATAACAACAACAATCACTCAAGAAACCCCCTGCATTTTTCTCCCAGAAAACATACATGTGTTCAGCAGCCCTTTTCACATCAGTTACTGTAACAGAGTAAAGTGGTTTTGTTCAGCCAACAGGTTGAATGGAGGTTCATTAGGGTGAAAACTCACACTGTGACTTAATAACCTCTCTAGGGTCTGAAGGTCTTCTTCTTTTCCTATCTCAGTATCTTTAAGATCTTCTACAATGTATGTGTGCCTGAATTCTCACAGCACTAGGAAAGCATAGCTGAGTTTAGGGAGGCCTAGTTAAAATGAGAGATGAATGCACCAGAAATTCTATTCTGCTGTTGAAAGCACGCTGACCTGGAGGCTCCCAATAATGTCCAGAATTAGCTTGTCAGCAGCCCGCAGATCCAATCTCAGTTTTCATGGAACTGTTCCCAGAGCAGGTAGATAATGACCAATCTTTAGAGTAACTATGTCTCAAGTTTATCAAACCAGCAGAAAAAAAAATGACACACCAAAGGGCCTATTCACTAAACAGTGGCTTACATGAATCAGCCAAGCATGTAAAGATCTATTTTTCTTGCTTGGGTGACATAAACGTTGCACTACAAAGGGCAAGAATACAACTTGCCAGTAGATTAGGTGAGTTCAGCATGGCCAGAATGAATTATTTCAGCCCAGTCACAAGTCTACTTTGAACATCGGAGTTTAGAATTTGATTCATGTATTAAGTTCAGATTTGATTAGCAGAGACCAAGAAAAGGAAAACTATTGGAGGAAAAAGAAAAAAAAAAATCTAATGAAAAATGTACACTATCTCAGTAGCTCAAGAAAAGCAAATTCCCTTAATCCAGTGTAACACATGCTGCACATTTCTAATCCATGAAAGAAAAACTAGATGCTTCAGGGCTTATTTAGACAAAATTTAAACCTCCTCAAAGAAACAAAAAGCTACAGCATAGGCTTGGCTCATATGAAACAGGCATAAAGTCCCACCATAAGCATAGACTTGGGTTGTGCTATTTCTTGCTGTTCCCATTTGGCATAATTAGAAATACTGTTACTGAGAGAAGAATTAAAACCACACAATTCACACCAGCAAATATCAATGCAAAACATCAGCAGAAACAGACTGGGTCAAAACTGCAGCCTGAATGCATTTGCTTCTATCTGTAATAATGATTATTATTATGGCAACACATTGTATTGAGGATATCAAACCAAAATCCTCTCCCAAGAAATGAGTCATTGTCTTCACTCTCAATTATCTGTGAGATTCCTTGGGAAGAATTTGAGATACTCAATGCACAACTCTCTTTCATCTCCAAAAGCTGTCAGACCCTGCAGAGCTGCAGGAGAGTGTCACCACAACCTCACACCTCTCCTTGCACCTCCTGAGAACCCCTGCAGCTCTGTAGAAAACACCTCTGAGCTTCAGGATAGGCTCCCAGGATTTCTGAGCATCATGACAAAGATGGAAATTTCTGAATATTGAAAGACAAGTCACAGGAACTGTGGTTCTGAGCCAACACTTATTGCACTCGAGTGGAAAGCTCTGCATTAACTCTCTTCATAGTTCACCTTTTTGCATCTTTCCCAGGATTATTACAGACATACAGAACCCTTGTTCCATCACTATCTCTACAACAGTCATTTATAATGGTGTTACTGTTCCAAATGCAGTTCCTGGGATACACCCCTAGAAATACAGTGGTTTTTCTTAGGCTTGACAGGTCTACTGATGTTTCATTTGCACAGACCCAGGGTTCACACCGTGGCTCCAATCACGCCCAAATGTCCTTCATCATTTGACATTTCTTTCACTTAGTGCATGGCATCTACTGGAGAAGTCACACTGAGAACAGTATTTTAAAAAAATACTGTTTATGTCTCAATCTGGGCATAAAGTGTAATGTTCAAGAACCAAAGGAATTACACTGCATGTGCACAGAAAGCAAATTAATATACCATCTGAATTTGCCTCTGGTTACAGCACCTAGAACACCTACTGCTCAAGACTGTCTTACACAGTTTATCTTCTCAAGAATATAATTCCTTGAAGGTGGAAAATAATTCACATTTTAGTTTAGATGGGCTTCAGTGACTTTCTACCAGACAAGTATCTATCTTCCCAGGTTTGATATCAGTTCTAAGTACTGTAAAATTAGGAGTATTCAAGTCTTGCTTAGTCTCGACATTCTCAGAAACAAAACTGAAAAAAAAATAAATGGTCAAAGAGAAAACACCAGAAGCAGCCATGGTTTTTATCCATTCCCTATCTTTTTTTTTTACTTGAATACATGGGTCAAATCCTGCAAACCATCTTTATGGCCATCTCTTCAATTTACAAAACCCCATGTCAGCTGCAGCGATTGAGAATGTGACTGAGAATAGAGCTGGTTTAAGGCCAGCCAAGTTGATATTTCATGTAATCTTTCACAGTGATGAGATCTCATTCTACTACCAAGCTAACACTATAATCAGGATAAGTCCCAGTTTTAGAGGGGCCATGACTGACACATTCCTTCCATCTGCCTTAAAGGCACAATTCTGCTTCTACAGCAATCAAGTACCCCATGGTTTTTTTATCATTCATTGGATTTTAGGGGGAAAATCTCCGTATTTTGCCATTACATAAAAAAATAGAAGAACTAGCTAGTTCAATAAATAGAATATTGCTTTAATATTCTTTGTTATTCTTTAAATTAAACAATATTCTTTAATATTGTTTTAATTTTATTGTTTTAATAAGGTTTTAGCTTGTGTAAATTTAGCTAATTTCCACAGTGGCCCACAGTCTGCTTAACCCTGAGGACGTGGCTGCCTCAATATCCAGGAAAGGATTTTTAGGTGCAGCTCCCTTCCTGTCTTCTGCAGGGGGCTCTGCTCAGACAGCCCCTGAAGGACTGACACTGCAGACCTTTGTGCCTGGTTTGACTGCTCCACCCAGCTTCACCCCAGTTGTCAATCTGCAAACAGGCAAATGTGTTTGTAATTAACAGAGTCCTTCATTTACTGTATATAAATCAGGAAAAGGGAAAGATACTGTTAAATGAAGACAGCTATCAAAGGAATTACTTTGCTTCCAATTAGGTTCATAAGGCAAAAGCCTTTTCAATGACCAGTTTCCGTTGGATCTAACAAGATGCTCTCGTTTGTTTTGCAGGGGTCCGAAGATTAGCCCTTCATTAGGGCAAAGTTAAGTGAAATGGCTAATTTAAAACTCATTCCCCTACTCCATAGATTTTTGTCTTCCTTTTAACTGAGAGGATTTGCTGGTAGGTCATTTATCTTCTCTGACAGATGCTGCCATTTAGCTCTGATCACTTTGGAAAGTGCACACACACTCAAAAGCAAAAGATTTCAAGGAAATTCTATGTCATGGAAACAAGAAAAAAAATGAGTTTCATAATGGTGGGGTTTTTTCTAAGACATTATCCTGCCACAGTAATTAGCCAGCTATATTCTGCTTGTTACAAACTCTCCTTCATTTTGCTTTTTCCCCTGTCTGCTTTATATTTCAGACATAACACTTATAACTAAGCAATCACTCCAACAGGCACAGTCAGTATTTGACAGAGTAGACAGATGTCCAAAAAGCTCTTACGAAGCACTCTGGAAATTCAGGTAGGTAGACTTGACACACAACAAACTTTCCTTTCAAAAACTATTAAATAAAATAATGTCAAGTGAAAACCAGTAACTCTCACCATTTAGCAAAGTATTTTTAAGTGGCCCTTAGCAAAGTATTTTTTTGGTTGAGACAGTGCTCTTTTTTTGGTGCACACTGTATTTCAGAAGGCTTCAATATGGAAGAAAACAACTATTTCCACAATCTTATATGAAGGAAAAGCTTCCCTGCCCTAATTGGGCACAAGAATTGCTTCCACCCTCCTGGACTTGTCCCACTTCATCTTCACTCCCTGGTTCCACCGGCTAAAGCCTGGGTGCTCTGGGAAACCTCTGCAGAGGCAGCAGCCACGCTCTGGCAGGTGAAAAAGATAAATATCTTTCTCCAGTTCTTGGGCATTCTTGCAGGTAAGCCCTGCTGTTACTGCATGAATGAGCACAGCCAGCGCCATTGGGTCACTCTCACCACACAAAAGGCCCTCAATAGCACACAGGGATCACACATTGCCTCTCTTCTCTGACCTTTGATACAGAGAGTTTCCCCCTTACCCAAAGGAAAGCTGAGCAGAAAGACACCGATGCTGGTTTCACAGCCATGTACTATTGGATTAAATCCCCATTTGTTGTGTTCCTTTGCCACCCCTTTTCTCAAGGCTGTATCTCTCCCACAGCTGTTCCACATTGAGTTGGGGAATTCATTTGGAGACTCGGGGAAGCAATAGCTTGGCAATTCCAGCACTGCAAAGGCAAAGCTGAAATGCCTTTACACAGCACCTGCTGAGGGGACCTTTTACTGCTTTCATAATATGGAACAGGAATTTGGCCCCAAGGGGAGGATCTTGCTATACACATGCAAAACCCCAGGTTCTGCCTCATTATAGTTATTGGCCTCCCAATTAACTTGCTTCCTGTGAGAGCTGGGAGGAAGGCATTTTGCTCACTGAGATTTCAGGCTCTACAGTTTGTGAAATCTTTTGCCTTAAGGACTGTGTATATACATAACTGGTGTTTGTCACTAGCAATTGAAAATACTTTTCCTAGGCCACTTTCTATACACAGCATCACACTCACTTTTTACAGATAGGGAAACTGAGGCACGGGCCAGGACATCTCACCACAGCAGTGCAGCTTGTCCATAATCTAGGCCTCGAGATTCAAGGCACTGAGTGCAATCTCCCTTAACGCAGCTTCCCTGACTTCTCAGGTATCAGATCTCTATCTGTAGCTGGCTTTAATGAGGAGTGTCAGAAACACCCATTCCTGGAAATGTTCTGTGTTTGAGAAATAACTGAGATGCCCAGTCCTCTGTGAGTTTAATCTAGGTCATCTAAAATGTCTTTCTGATGCATCTTTCAGAGTTATCCATGGGCAATAGCATCTGCAACAATAGGATATTTCACTTGTAATTACATTAACAAACGCAAAAAATGCCTGAAATAAAAGTTATCCTCTAAATAAGCTGTGTAATGCTTGCAGACTACTTAATATAAGCAGCATCTGTGATGCAGCACATACCTACAGAGTGTTAAAACAGCGCTACTGTAGTAAAACTGTCAGCCTTGATTATTTAAAAGGTGTCTACCTGCAGGCTTTGCTTTCATTCCCTGTTGTTGTTAGTACATCCCACATGTCTGACCAGACTGGCCAATGCTCTGTTCATATTACACTTGGCCCCTGTTCCTCATTTATCAGCCACAGAGACAAAAGCTTGGCTTCCCCTTTCTGAACAACAAAGATTTATTCTTGATGGCATACCTCTGCAGTCAAATAAAATCCTTGTATGCATTTCTCAACAAATCCACACCAATGCCATAAACTGAGAGGAGTGTTACAGCCAAGACAATGACTACTTGTTCTGATAAAAGATGGGGATCGTGCAAGTGCTGCAGTTGATTTTAACCTATAATAGAGTTGACATTGCATGAGCCATAGTTTCCAAGCTCCCTTGCTCCCTCCTTCCTTCAAGTTTTTTCAGCTCTGTCTGCAGCCCCCATCTCATTCTGCACATCTGCAACTCCCATTTCATCTCATGTCTAGTCCATATTAATTCCTTGCATCACTGAACAGAGGAATACCACCTAGTCAATCTCTGCAGCAGGGTTTAACAGTTTATGCAGCCTTCACACCACGGCCAAAAAAATGTTTATGCAATCCTTGTGTTTCTATAAAACATTAACATGCACGAAGTGATATGGGCTTATTGTCCCTGGTGGACATGGAGAGTAAAATACTCTTAAATGTTCCAGAATCTGTCCTTTCATGACCACTAAAATAACTGGAAAGTTTAAAGGGAGCTCTGCCTGACTCCTGCAGCTTGTAGCAAGAGTTTTTTAAAGCAAAACATTAAAATAAATACAGTCTAGATTACATTTGATGTGAACCTATAGGTGAGATTTATGTTGCTTATCCGTATGAGCTAGACTAGCCAAAATTTTTAATAACATTTTGCATGCCTCGGAGAGACAGAAAGATAAAGATTTAATTTTCTCTGAATGGGCCATTACTAGCTGTGAAATCGCTCGCTGTTATCTACAGCAAAGCTCTTTGTGGTCTAGCTGTATTTGTTCTGCATAATGAACAGAATGCCAGTGGTTTCCATCTCCATACAGCTCCTCACTCCGGGCACTCCACAGACACGGCTGACTACCTTCGCTAGTTAAAAATGGAGTTACCAGAGGCAAAGAAGATTTAGCGGTCAAAACCCAAGTCTGCGGCAGAGTCAAGAATAGAATTTCATGCTTCTTAACTATTCCCAAAGGCCTGTTTTAACCACTACACAGCTCTGGGCTGGCAGGGTGCAACCACAGGTCGAGCTCCGCGCCAGGGAGAAGCCGTCTGTGGTGCTGCGAGCTCCACGCGCGGTGCGAGCGTGTGCACATTCCCATCCCCCAAAGCCTTGCGGAGCTTTTCGTGTGTGTCACAGGAGAATAAATGCCTGAGACATTATCTGCCCATTCCAAGAGTTCGGAGAATGTGTATGACATCATGGGCATGACTCCCCCACTAATCACATTATATGCTGTTTAACTTAACACTGCTAAGCTTTGTCTGATAACATTGTAAATACCATTTTATTGCAAATTAGATTATACAAACCTCCTCAGAGTTTAGGTCAGTTCTTGCGTGAGGTCCTTGTCCCCCCCTCCTCTCTACGACCCCAAATTCAATCATTTGGTGCCTAAACCAAGGCACTTCTACAGAAGGAAGCATGAGAAGAAACAATGGCTAAGTCGGCACTGCAGATTGCACTAAGTGGACAGAAGACTCCACACATCTGTTCTTTTTCTCTCTCTTCCCTTGGAATAAAATCAATAGGTTTTGGTTTTCCCTTGAAGCTGGCTGGATTTCATTACAATATTCCTGTGAGGTAGCATATATCTGAGATCTATCATTTCCTGAGATGAGTTATACCAGTTGGTAGCCACAGTGCTCTTCTCCTGGCCTTAAGGTTTCAGATTTGTTTACAAAGGAAGCTGCACAAGTGTTATTTTAATTTTTGCATTTGATTTTGATTTTTCTAAAGACAGAACCACACTCCAATTACACTAAGCCATAGTCCCATGATCTTCCAACTCTTGCCACACTGATGCTCCCAAGTTTTTGAGAAGGATACTTGAATTTTCATATTTTACTCATTTAATGCTGAGGGAGATATCTGAGAAATTTCTAATCTTTTAGAAAACTTCAGCAACAGGATTTCCCAATACTACTGAATGAGAAGATGCCCCTCATCTTTCTTCCCAAATTTTATCAAGGCCATAAATATCCCATGCTATTAAAGCAGAGTTTGAGAATCCAGACTTGTGTTTGTGCTCAGGACGCTACACATCCTCAGGGTAACTTCCTTGCAGGACATGCAGTTAAGGAATGCTAAGGGAAGTAAACACAATCCAGGTGACTGCTCAGACCAAAGCACAGCTAACACGAGGTTAGCTGCACTCAAGACAGATCCTCATGCCCTTGAGCAAACCACCTGGCTCCTGCATTCCTGCATGTTCCCATCTGGAGAGAGGCAACAGCAACGCTGCACAAACACAGCAAAGGATGCTGTGAAATAAACATTTTGAGATCTCACATGAAACTCAACCTACCAGAACTGTGATTACTAAATACTGCATTTATGAAAGGTTAAGGTTATAGAAACTGAGTTCTGTTAACTCCTGATTTCTCAGGACAAATTTTAGGGAAACTCATGTTATGAAACTCAAGTGGCTGTCCTGAAAAGGAACATTTCTGTGGGTTTCAATCTGATACAAGCAGGACTGTGCTGTCTTTACTGTGTCTTCCCTATACTTTGGTTGTTTGCAGAACTCATCACAAATACATGTGATGTAACTCACAAACACATGATGTAACTCATCACAAATACACCTCTACAGTGTTTTCCTCAGCCTATTAATTCCTCTCTCCACAGAGATCTAGCAATGAAGCAGTGTGATTTGTAGGGCAATTGGTTGCTTGATTGTGGAATTATCATTTCTCTAACCAAGTTTGCAAAGTACCTAGATGCTTCTTTGAAAACAGCAGAATAATACTGCATTTTTATTGTTTGATTCATTAGAGAAAAGAACAAACCTAGTGAGGTATACTGAATTAATATACAGAAAAGAATAATTACAGAATAATTATCAAATCTGGTTATTTATGTTTTTCAAGTTTTTATGTGTCTCTTTATAAGCATGCTGCACAAATTAACCCAGTACTGTACAGAGGAACTTGAGTAACATTACTTACATGAACAGCAGTAAAGCTGAAAAGCTTCAGTCACCAAAAACACACAAATTAGAGCCTTTCAGCATAAGTAGGAGAAAGTTTTTTTGGTTTTACTTTATTTTTCACTTTTTTGTCCCTCTATTCTTTACTTTAGGATGTTCCATCTAATCATCCACTTCTAGAATAACTGTGAGTTCAGATTCCTAACTCCACCTCACACACCAATATATTTCAGTGTCCAGTGAGAGAACTAGTGTCATCTCTAAAGACAGATACAGAGATACTGGGCCAAAAGCCTCAAAGCAGCTCGACCACAGAAAATGACAGACTCTGTTCCACTGTGTAAACCTGTGCTCAGTCTGAACAGCCACAGCAACAAGAGTTGCCTAAGGCATTGAAAAGACAGTCCCAGGTGGAAAGGTGATAACAAGAAAACTCAATGAATCTTTGGACTGATGTTCAATGCAGATACCTGCAGCTATTTTGCAAGGAGAATGGATTTGAGGCAGCAGCACAGATGAAAATAACATAATGATATGAGGATTAACTGATGGCCCCCACAGGTATCACATGGGAAATTGCCAGGCCATTAACTTCGGTATGAAATCTGGGTCATGAACAAGCCTTACTGCAAGAATGAGAGAATAAGTGACATAACTGGTGATCGTAACCAAGAGAAATAAATGTTTGACGTCAGGAATGTTGGGGCTCCCTACAGACTCAGAAAAGGGTCTGTGATGCGTCTCCTGCTGCTTCATAAGCCATAAATGTTCTGGAGATGCTGTAGGTAGGTGGCTGATGATACAAAGCCAGTGAGTGTTAAAATAGTAAATTTAACTCAAAGTCCATGGATAAAAAATAAAGGATGAGGAGAAAGCCATTCTTGCCATACTTTAAATCCTCTATTATCAGTAATGAAAGAAATCTTGGAGAAGTGGATCATTCTCCAAAAAGACCAGCACAGTGTCAGCTGTCAGCATTTGGGGGAAACTATCCTGTTAAGAATTTTTAGAAGGAGAACAAAGCAGAAAATTGTATTATTCCTCTGAATAAACCCACAGTATGCCCATCTCTTCAATACTGAGCACAGTTCTAGTAATTGTGGAAATACAAAGCCACAGAAAGGGCAAGAAGCATGGTGTACACCAAAGCTGCACATGAGGTGTTAGAAAGCCTTAGCACAGGGAAAACTTAAACAAGCCAGAGCTTTTCAACCTGGAAAACAAGGATAATAACAATTAAGTTCTAGACAAGCTGTTACAGCACAGAAAAGGTAAACAGCAATGATTATTTTCAAGTATTCTTAACAGAAATAATAGGGCACCAACTCAAACTGGCAGGCAGCAAGTGGGTTCAAAAGCAAACAAAAGGAAGTTCATTTTCACACAATGCCTAATGATGTTGTGGAACTCATTGCCACGGGATGTTACGGCAGCCAAAAATACAAGTGGGTTTTAAAAAAACTGATTAGACAAATTTTATGGAAAAAGGTCCATCAAGAAATATCAAAAACAATGATACAGCTGCAGCCTCCAGCTCCAGGAAGGTGTCTAAACCAGAAACCACTGGAAGCTGGGAGGGTTTACCAAAGGAAGTACCACTCTAAACTCGTCCTGTTTTCCATATACAAGTTATTAGCCATTATCAAGAGGCAGGATGTGGGGCTAGACAGACCTTTGCTGTGACTCGAAGCATTTTGTATTTGACTAATACTCACTGATGCAAACATAAACACACACCCTGCCATCGTCATCGTCACGGATAATTCCAGAAGAAGCTGCTACAGTTAAAAGGTGCATAGAAGAGTAACATCATAAAGGACAGTGTTTTTTATTTGAGGAGGATTAGAACCAGTTTTTGTATTGAATTTGATGCCTTCTGTGTTTTCTAGAGGGGAGTTGCAGTTGCAGAATACCTTTTTATTCTCTTATTACAGCAAAAGAGGCAAGCTCCAACTGAGAACCAGCTCCAAATGTCAGCTGTTCGGCCTAATGACTCAGTGGCCATGTAATTCTAGCCCAAATCCCCAGAGAAAAAGTTACAAGTGGAGACAACAGCATTATGCACCACTTTGCCCCACTAAAGGAGCCCTCCCCATTCCTCAGTCAGCACCCAGCACTTGGAGATGTATTAATGTGAATAATTTGAGTCAGGATTCAAACCTGTCCTTAGCCATGCCAAGGAACCTTTCAAATGGGACAGAACCACGGCAAAACAACACACTTGAGGCTCAGCAAAGCTCCCATGTCCACTTGCACACGGTGCTCGTATTTGTCCCTGACTTGTTCCCCTAAAGACTGCAGATCTCAGTTACAACAATCCTCTCCAAATGGGAGTTTTCATGACTCAGAGTCGAGCCAGAACAGTTCTGCTTTTTACTTTTAATCCGTAGCGGGATAATTAAAACCAGCATATCCATGTTTGACACCAAACTGTCAATAATTGGAAGAGCTGGGTACTTCCTCATTTGAAAGTCACATCATTTGTTTAGGCATCTCATTCCAAGACTCAAGTAGGCAAGTTCAGAGCTTTATCCTTAATACCCTTACCTTCATTCTGCCACCAATTCTAAATGTGTCAAACCCCCATACTTTTATACTTAGTTCTATACCTTGATGGAGACTCTGTTGCCTTCCAGTAGAAATCCTTCCACGAGGCAAAGCCATGAGATCCCTCAGGTCAAGCACTCAGGTTTGTAACACGCTTTTCAACACAGTATCCAGCACAAACAGGGTCTATGGCCTGGAAGTGGCACTACAAAAGATGATAATAATAATAGTAGTGTAAGTAAAACAAATCAAAGCTAAAAACCAATAAACCATCTTCTGCTCCCCTTAAGAAAATTTGTTTATTCGCTCCCTCACAAAGGAGGTTGCCCTATTTATCTGCCCGGAGAGCTCAGACATTCCTTGCATGTGCAGCACAGATGGTCACCACACCACAAAAGGCAGAAAGGCTCACAGTGGACGTGTCTGGTTTCTGGATATACAGAAACCTGGTCAGAGCTTCTGCTCCAGCAGGGCTGCTATGCACCCAAAATCCCAAACAAATACAGAAAGCCATCAATATCCTTTGGACAACATCTCTTAGTGGAAAAGGAGACCGGCCAGAGAAAAGGAGCTGCACAGTGACCTTGGTTGTGAGTCCTAATTAATTAGTGTACACAGATTATTGTGAGATCCCAAGGTGGGAAGTGCTAAGGAAGCAGAAGTATTATTTATTAAGGCTCAAGGCTCTGCTGTTTCTTTATCCTCTCATATTCTTCACGTCTGTTTTTGCATTCATGGCCATTGCTACTTCAAATTATTTCAGCTGTCTTGATCTTTTCTTTACCAAATGGAATAGCCCCAGGCAGAGGATATGCAGTATCTGGTAGCTCGGATACTGGGTTGGCTCATTGCAGCTATTTATCTTATTCCTTTCTAATTTATTTACTGTTCTGATCCCAGCCCTGATCTTCCTTTAATTTTATAGCCAGATACCAAATGTGGCTGCTCTCCATGGATAGAAATTACTCAGACAGTAAATGCCACTAATATTTTTACTACCTCACTAAATACACTTCTACAGCATGTGGAAGGGGTCTGCAAGGTCTGGTTCAGCAAACTGGGTATAAAAATCATTGCTAATTCTTCTGAAAACTGAAAGACAGAGCAGTTTGGCAGCAACGTTTTAGTTCCCAAGGTGAGCAATACAAACTGTAATCAAAGAATAAACTTGGGGGAACTGAAGCAAACTGAAACAAAGCAGAGCAGACAGTTAATTTTGTAACACTCTGTGTTCTGTGACACAAACTGTACATAAGATTTTGTCCTCCTTTAGGAAATTACTGAGTGCAGAACTGTGTTCTATGTCATACATGAAAAAAATTGCTAAACTTGTTTCTGCTTTTGGAGCAGTCATTCTAGCTTTCAGTACTTAAAATACATCTCCCTTTTTCTTCAAAAACACAGGGTACAAATCTCTGCTTTTTTCCTCAGCTTAGTAAAAGCATAAATAAACCAGGACATTAAAGAGAAAAAAAAAAAAAGAGAAAGCTACCTTTTCCACATCTTGTTGTGCCTAAATAGAACATGTTGTACCAACATGTACAATTTCTCAATAAAATGTATCGGGACACTTCAAAAGCTGACCATAATCAGGAGAGTTAAGTGAGGAATGTCAGCTTGGATGGGGGATTGGGCTGCTTTTGTTATACATTAGTTAAGCATGCAAGTTTGTGGGTTTTTACTTTATCTTGGATTTTACTGTAGTGTAATTGAACTCTGTTACCTTTTTCAGTTTCCTAAGTGTTTCACTAAGTGCTTGTGTGGATTTGGGTTTAAGGATATTGTAGACAGATCCAGAGGAGATTGAAATCCATGGCAGAGGCCTCTGCAGAGTTTGCCTAGTCCTCCACAGCGGAAACTAGGTCTTCCTCTGGCTTTTAAATCCCCCTGGGATCAGCCCTCAGACGTGCAGAAATAAGGATTCAAAAACATGAATTTGGTATGGATCCACAGGCAAACCTCACACTTACATCAGCAAAACCAGGTTTCACAGAAAAGTGTCTTTGATTGTAGCAGGATCATTCACTTTATATTAATTTTATGCATTAAATTCACAGCCTTTACAGGATTACATCCTTAACAGTAATTCCAGGTTTGGGGTGTCCTGTCAGCTGTGTCTGGCCCCTCCCCATCTTGGACCGCTGTCATTTTCACCAAAGCACAATTTATTTCCTTTAGTTACCTCATCACACCTGAGTCTTCATATAGACACTACAGCAATAAAAACATAATTTTTGCAGTGGGATGCTTGAACTCCTCAGACAGTGGTATCTCCATGTAACCAAACATGATAAACAAATAGTCAACAAATGCACTTTAGTACATTTTACTACCTCTGAAACAGCCTATATTTCTATAAAACCCACGAGTTTAGGCTTCATGTGTCAAGTTCTGCATCAACACCCCTTTTATAGCCACAGCTCAGACAGGAAAACCCACCCCAAACCCCATTTAAAAACCAGACTCCTCACCCACTGCAGACACACGGGTGGGTGTTTCACACCACAGTATCACAATTTCCTTCATGTCTTCACAAGAGAACACTGCCTAGGTCTGGGGAAAATGGCCTTCAAGCAAAGACAATTTTAACCCTCCCTCTGGGGTGATGTGGGGAGCAGCACCTTACTGAGGGGAAGAGACCTGCTGAGGGGAGAGCCACCATGGCGGGAACCCAGCTGAGGGGGAGAGACTTTCTCCACATGGCAGGAACACACTTAGGAATCCACTGTGAGGGAGACACTGTCCAAGTTGAGAGACCTGCTGAGGGGAGACCCACCATGGCTCTGAGGGAGAATCTACTGTGGAAGAGACACACTCTGAGGGGAGAGACACGTTATGGGGAGACTCACCATGGGATAAACTTGCTGAGGAACAGATCTGCTGAGGGCAGAGACACCCTGAGACCCACAATGGCGGGAACTCACTGAGAGCATATCCACGGTGTGGGAGACACTCTCTGAGGGGAGAGACCTGCCATGGCGGGAACCCCCTGAGCAGGAATCCACTGTGAGGGAGACACAGTCAGGGTTGAGAGACCCATTGAAGGGAGACCCACCACGGGATAGACTTGCCGAGGGAAACGAGGCATGGAGGGGATACTCTCAATGGGGGGAACACACTGAGGCGGAGACACTTTCTGAGGGGAGAGACCTGCTGAGGGAAGACCCGCCATGGCGGGAATCCCATGAGGGAGATAGGGAAGATATTCCTTGAGAGGAGAGACCCACTATGGCGGGAACCCACTGAGAGCATATCCACAGTAGGGCAGACACTCTCTGAGGGGAAAGAGCTGCTGAGGGGTCAGATCTGCCATGTGGTACTTTCTGAGGGAAGAGACCTGATGAGGGGATAGACCCACTGAGGGGGTACCCACCAAGGTGGGAACTCACCGAAGGAAAATCCACTGGAAAGAAGAGACTTTCTCATGTGACAGACCTGCTGAGTTCTCTTCCACCATGTGGTAGACTTGCCGAGGAGAGACCTGACAGAACTTCTAAGAGAAGATTTGCTGGGGAAGGCACCTTCTAAGAGGAGAGACACACTGCAGAGAGATCTGCTGAAATAAGAGACCGGGTAAGATTCCGCTGAGGGAATACCCACTATGAGGTATACATACACACGCTGAGGGGAGAGACCCTCTGAGACGATACACGCTTGGGGAGAGATCCCACGGTGGGGTTACCCCATGGTGGGGGAGACCGCTGAGGTGGAAATCACTGATGCCTCAGCTCCGCACTCTGATGCCACTCAGAGGAGCAGAGGGGGCTGGTGGCTTGGGGACAGTTTTGGGTGCTTGTGGTTGTTTGTGGTGTCTCTGTCCCCTGGCGGGGCACGGCAGAGGGAGCGGGCAACACCCCGCTCCAGGGACACGACAACCCAGCCCCAGGCCCGGGCCCACCTGGGCGCCCTCAGCAGCCGCCATGGGCCCAGCGCCCCGGGGCGGCGCGGCGCGAGCAGCAGCGCCGCCTGCCGGGCAGGGCGGGCACGCTCCGTGCCCCGGGTCCCTCCCGGCCCGTCTGTGCCCGCTTCCCCCCGGTTCCCCCGCTCCGCTCCGCCCCGCCCGGCTCCGTCTGTCTGTAGCGGCCGCAGCTGCCGGCACAGATACGGTGTCGGCGGGCCGGGAGAGCGCGGAAACACCTGTTTCCAACATGGGGAAGGTGGGGAGGGAGAGCGAGCGGCGCTGCCCGGCCCCGCCGCGGGCTCCCTCCCCTCACGGCGGCTGTAACCCGGCCGTATAACCCGCAGGATCGCCTTTCAGAAAGATCGCGTTCCGTTTTAACACGTTCGGCTGAAAAACGCGTCTCGACCCTCTCCTCACGTGTTGTTTTTTTTCCACCGTGTCCGTTGCGGGGGTGGTGGGTGAGGGGCACGCTCGGGGCTGTGGCGGTGGCGGCACCGACAGACCGGGGGCTTCCGACAGCCCCGGAGCCACCGACCCTTCCCGGGGCTCCGACCCACCCGGCCCGTGCGGGGTCTGGGGTCGCGGCTGCGGGGCCGGGCAGGGCCGGGCAGGGCCGGGAGCGCGGCCGGGGCTGCCGGCGGTGCGGGAGCGGGTGCGTGCGGGGGCTCCATGATTTCATCGTCGGCTGGCGGGGACCTGCCAAGAGCTGTTATGCCTCACTGCGATGTGTAGCTTTTTCCTGCCATTTTTTTTTTTTTCATAATAAAAGAGGGAGTGAAGCGGGACTTTTTTTTTTTTTTTTTTTTTTTTAAGAAAAAAAAAAAAGCCAAATGGATCGGGGGGGGAAGGGTGGGGAGGGAAGCAATAGCCAAAGGGGATGCCAGTGAGGTGTGGCTTGCATTTAAATATCCAATATGTCAATGTAAGGGGAGTGTGTACGTATATAAAGTGCAGTTCGCATCCGACGGCGGGACACTGGATCCAGCGATGGGAGGCGCGGGCGGCGCGGGGCCGGGCCGGGGCCGGCAGCGCGGGGCCGGGCGGCCGCAGCCCGCGCTCTGAGCGGCCGCTCTGCCCGCGCCCCCGGGGCCGCTCCGCTCCGCGCCCATGGCCGAGGTGGGCGGCTTCCTGGGCGCGCTGGACCCCGACCTGCACGGCTTCCCCCCCGCGCTGGGCGCCGGGCTGCCCCTCGCCGACTCCCCCGGCTTCCTCAACGAGCGCCTGGGGCAGATCGAGGGGCGGCTGCAGCGGGGCTCCCCCACCGACTTCGCTCACCTCAAGGGCATCCTGCGGCGGCGGCAGCTCTACTGCCGCACCGGCTTCCACCTGGAGATCTTCCCCAACGGCACGGTGCAGGGCACCCGGCAGGACCACAGCCGCTTCGGTAAGGGGCCGGGGGGGTGCCCGGCCGGGCCGGGAGCAGGTGCCCCGCGCGCACGACTAATTATCCCGCTAATATAAATCATCCCGGGATGGATATAATTGGCCTCCTAAACAAATGCGCTCACTCTCCAGCAATGCGGGAGTTTTTATTTCCAATTTCCTACTCTCCCGACGCTCAGCCTTTCTGCAGGTGCACTAAAACGTGCCTTCGCAAGGGGGAAAATAGGAAAAAGTTTTTTAAAAAATTAAGTAAAAGAGGACGGTGACCAGCTTTAGCTGTGCCTCTGAAGTTAGTCGTGAGGAAGGCAAAACAGAGACGTTCCTCGTTGGAATTTCTTGGAAATTCCTAGGTTGGAAAAAGAAATTCCTCACTTTTTTTAGTAGTTTCTTTTTTAAAAAAACCTCCTCCTTCTTTCTGGCATCTGCAGATATTTGTGAGCTGCTTTCTTTTACATGTGTGACTTTGATTAGAAGAGCGTCTCCCCAAAGAGAACAGAGTTCTGTTGGCTGGAGGGGTATCAGGAGCTGGGTTTGGGAAAGTTGTTGGAAAAGAAAGGGGGAGGCTGAAGAGGGAAAAACACTTAGGGGACCTCGGAAAGAAAGAAGATGGAACAATAGGCAGAGCACCGTGGATTTACCTTGCTGCCCAGGATACAGCTGGAAGACTGCAGTGCCTGTATCAGTGGCATACAAGAGCAGTGACTCTAATGAGACTATATGTAATCTTCAAAAAATGTACCCCAAGCCACAGGCGAAAGAGTACAGTCAGTTTGAGCACAGTAAGAGAAATTGCCACTACTCCAGCATCTAGTGCAGGTGTCTGTATAAGCTATCAACAAGTCCCATGCCAGCTATGTTGTCAACAGGTTGCAAGATGTGCTCACAAGACTTCTTACAGTTTTCAAGTGATTTAACTCCTCGGTGAAAGGAATTCTTTTTTTGCCTTTACTTGTTCACAGCCAGTTAGTGGGAAGTGCTGCCGCTGCTATTGTTGGAGGTGTAAGGCAGGTTTTTGGAACAATTGGGGAAGCTTATCTTTCCATAAACACCAGGTGTGTGCATGGCATGTCCCTGCCTAAATCAACAAGAAAGTCATAACCCGCGGGTCAGAGTCAGGTACTAATATGCTCATGGGGCAAGCGTTCTTTAATTACCTCCTGAAAACACCCATCTCGTAACCTTTCATGCTGCAATACGCTATGGGTTTCCACGTTCAAAGAGTTGAAAGCAAACCCATTGCATCTGGTTGGTTTTAGTTCAAGCTGCCACGTAGTGTTTCTAGTCTATCAGTTCTTTTTCCCTACCTTTGTAGAACTAAACAACCAATTTCAAATGGCAGCGTTTGTCTCAGGCCCATTTTTTATAAAGATTGAGTAAAACGACTATATTTTTAAACTTGGAAAAAGCATGTTAGACATGGTAAAACTTTTCATGGATTTTGCACACTGAAGCTGAAGTCACACAGTGCTTTCAATAAATCGAAACATTGGCATTCCCTAAGTGTTTTAGCAGTCCACATCCAGCTCTGTAAACTAGACCAGACTTCAGATATTATAGTTTTCTGCTTCAGGGTTTTCCCAGAGGCAGTGTAAAATAAATAGTTATTTGTTGTAATTGCAAGACAAAGCCCCGAAGGATTAGACTGGAATCCTTGCATTCAGATCAAGTTGGACTAAGCCTTGCTTCAGCAGAGACTCAAAGCAATAATGTATTGGCACACAGTATGCACCATCTGCGTTCAGTAGCCATGAATATTTAAATTCCAGTGTTACTGGTATGGTTCGTGTTAGGATGTCATGTATCAATGCATTCCTAAATTTTGCATGCAACAGTCAGAAAGAAGTAACTTGTAACAGGAATGGGCAGCTTGAGCAATTCTGGGGACTCCGAAGCTGTGGTGAGGGATGCTGAGGTAGATGAAGGGTTCAGGGAAGCATTTTAAAGCTGCCTTAAATCTTGAGGCATCTGGAGAAATACTTAGAAGTCCAGGATCAAGCCCATGTGGCTGGAAGGTGCTTGCTGGTACCACAAGCAGATAATGAAGGTGTTCCACGGATGGCTGCGATGCCACAGCCCAGGCACGCGTCCAGCTGCAGGTGAGATGTAGGATTTGGCATCTCCATCTCTTAATTTGGAAGGGATTCAGGAATAGACAGGCAGTATCTGCACCCTCCCATGCGCAGCCATCCCAAAAGCTACCAGATGTGCAAGACATCCACATCTTCCAGAGGAAAAAATAGCCAAAGCCCCACTGATGCAGAACAGAGTCCCAGGGTCCCAACAGTGAGGGTTAAAAGAAGAGATTCTTTTGTACCACAGCATTTGGGGGTGTGACTGTAGGACACAGGGGAGGTACTGGCATCATCCACCCACACTGCCTGGGCAATCACAGCAACTACTGCCGCTCATCTGTCAAGGACTGGAGCCTTCCTAAATCACACCTGTCTTCTGGAATGTGATATTTTATACTTGCAAAAACACAGATTCTTGCAAGAACAATGGAGCGCAGCTTATTTTTCCTACAGGAGCTTTAATGCAAAATGTGGAAAAGCCCTCTAAGTTTGCTGGAAGCAAGCTCATTCTTTCACTACAGAAGTGCCCAAATTTACTCTCTGAACTGGCAGCTCTGGCAAGATCACCCCCAAAAGAATAAAGTGTTTTCCAATGTATCTCTCCCTCTGCATCTGCTCAGAACCTTCCTCTGCAAAGAAATTAAGGACGATCAAAATCTGGATGTGGTCTGGACTGACATTAGCAACCCCTAAGACAATCCTTCTCAGAATGAAACAGAGAAATTGGCCAGGAAAATCCCTGCCAGGAGGAACTGCTCCTTTTCTGCCTCACATCTCTTTTACAGCAGAGTAAACAAGGGAACCCTTGCTACTCACTGCAGTGGAGGAGAGAAAAAGGCCTTGAGGTTGCACCGCAGACGAATAAAGGGAGAAGACAAAGCTCTTCTGGTGTACAGATCTGCTCATGGATCTGTTACACAGACTCCTTGAGAAGCTGCTGAGACCTCCAGAGAAAGTTTGGCTGTAATTTTGACATTCAGACCATAGTGCACCTGTTGCTGAACAGTTGTCGAGGTTTTTAGCCAAAGCTTTAGGTTTGTAGCCATTAATACAACATCTGATGTTTCTGTACCTCGGCTCTTGAATAGAGTCATGTAAGAAGAGACAGGTGCAGGGGCCTGAATTGTTCTTTGAGGGATGGTTTAGAGTAAGGCGAGAGTGTGTGGGTCCAGCCATGGCAAAGCTCAGGAGATTATCCAGTGCTTTGGTGGTAAATGAATCCAGTCAGGGTCTTAATCAAATCTCTCCAAGTCTTATCTGGAAAGACTCAAGGAACAAAGAGAAGGAATAATCAAAGTGAGAAGAAAAAAGAGGCAAATCCTAGGGGAAAGAAGAAAGGAAAGCCAAAGAAAAAACAAAAGCAAGTTCTACCACAAAAACACACCGCTACAATTGGAAAGAGAATTCTTGAGCTGGCCCCAGTGGCCACTCCCTGTGCTGCTGGAGATCAGATGCACGAAGCTGCAATTTTGTCTAGAATTGGAGTGAGTTAAGGACAGGATGGATATCCACCCACATATTTTCAGCCTTCACACTGTCTCCTGACTTTTGTGAGCTCAAATTATGTTCTTAATGCTCTTTCAACATAGCCATCCTCCATGCATGTCTCTGAGTGCCACTCAGGGATCAGAAAAGGGGAATACTACAAGGGATATTGTCAGAAGAGATTGTCATGGGCACACCTTGGAAGAAATTTCATTTGAAAAACCTGTATTTAACCAACCTGCACCAGCTGAGGGATATCTCATTCCTGCTCAGAGAGGGAAGATGCTGATGCTGCTCCTGGCTTGGTTCTTCCCAGGTCTTTGGAGACCTGGATTCACATGCCTCATACAAAGCATGTGTGTGGGCATATTCAAGGACAGCTCTGGGTTCCCCTGCCTTAGACATCCCTCAGTTTCTCAAAGGAACCAGCAATATTTTCCCACTTCCCAGAAGTGACAGGAGGCAGAAATAGTGCTTATGCTGAGGACTGTGTCTATACCTACATAAGGGTCCATCTACCATTCTCCAGTTACCTGATATGTTTCACTTGAATATTCCTTTGTTTCCAGCCTGGGAAAGACTCCCCCATTCCTGGGTGTCTCTCTGTACTCCTGCTTTAGTTTTTACACTCCCTGTAGTTGTCCATCTTCCCTCACTCCCTCCTTTTAAAAGAGTGGCTGTGGTAATTTCTGGTCTGTGCATGAGAAAAAGCACTCAGCAGTTCAGTAACTCCCTCATGTCAGAACTGGTGGGTAGTGAAGGGAGGAAACCACCCCTCATCCTGCACCTCTCTCCTCCCTGCTTGGAATTCTTTTCAGCTAAGAAACCACAACAATTACCAAGGAGAGCAGAGCCGGGGTCTGTGCCTGTCTGGCTTGAAAAGGCTGCCTTCCCTGCCTGTGCTGCCTGTTCCTGATGTTTCTGCAGGCAGGATGTGTCCCTGGGCCAGGATGTGTAGCTGGGCATATTTCAGCCTGTAAAATGTCTGCTCTGGTCCATGAAGTGTGTTTTGTGTGTTTGGTTCCCTGATTGTCTCCAGGCCTTGCCGCTCCCAAGTCCGTATTTCATGTCCCCTAGCACCCGCTGGTTTCAGGGAGGGCTGGATTAGATGCGCAAGCCCCAGAGTAGGCAGGGGAAAGAGGACAGAAGGTCTGATGGAAGGTAGGAATTCCTGCAGCCAGCTTAGCTGCCAGCACCTGATGATGAGTGTGCACTGCACGAAGGGGGTCAGGGTGTCCATCGCCGTCTGGCCTGTCCTATATTTAGGCAGTGCTGTGGTGTCACTTGAGAGTTGTCACATCCCATCCATGCTGTGGGGTGACCCAGAGCTGTGGCTGCCACTGAAGTCAGCTGGCTCAGGTGGCAGCCTGTCACGCGGTGGCTCTAAACCAAGGCAATACTTTTAAGAGGAGCTCTGGGAGGTAACCTGATCAGAGCATCAATTGCTCAAGGCTGGAGCAGTATTAGGGAGCTATATTAGGAGAGCTGGAGCCATGCTAAAGGTTAGAGCAACTTTCCCCTCCAGTCAATGGAGGCATGCAGTCATCAGATGAGATGAGGAAAACCCTCTTCCTTCTGCCTCCCAGCTAATTAATCCTGAACTGGACAGGCAAAACTGCCTGTGACCTCTACACAGGTAGTGTGTGAAATCCATAATAACACAGTCCTACTGCTGCCTTCAGGAAGTCTTCCTGGGAAGTCTGAATGTCCCCACCACTGGTGGTGTTGGGTGGGGGCTGTTTGTTTTAAGTGCTTCACCAAAGGTTCTCCTGTTACAGGTCTTTCCCCCACTGAAGCAGCTGTGGCTACGGGGGTGCAGCAGCCAGACCCTGCTATTCCTTTCCAGAGGAAATGAGGCTGCCCCTTGTTTTTAAAGTATCTGACACCATCATAGCAGGCTGCAGCCCATGGGTGGAACAGTTGCTCTTGCAGGGCTGGGGGTAGCTGGGACAGAGGCTGCTGGACTGGGAAGAGGCTGGCAGGAGGCTGGGACAGCCAGCAGGACATAGAGGACAGGAGGCAGTAACAGTGGCAGGGGGTGATGGAGAAAGGACTGGCAGTGCCATGGCTCCGAAGGCTGCAGAGGAAGATGCATTTTTACCTGTGTGCTTTGAAGCTGGATTTTATCTCTACGGCTTGTATATACATTTCAAGTTGGCAAGTATCCCACTGGAGTGGCAGGATGAAGATGGACCTCACAGACATCTCTTCTAGTGCTTTTCACTTCTTTTTACTGAACCCTTGACTTGAAAATCTGTGGGACAATCATCTTCTTCCAGAAGACAAAATCACACTCCTTTTGGTGAAGAGTAAAACCCAGCATGGTAACAACCTTCTGACATTGCTAGTGGCCAGACACAACTTTCTACATCTGTCTTCTTGGTGATAATTATGAAAAAAATCCAAACTCAAACCAACACAACCTTGCAAAGCTTTTCTCATTAGCAAAGATAATCCCTCTTGGGCAACTCAAATTCACAATTCTGGGGAGAAGCCCAGACTGGAAATTAGAAGATTGCACGCAGATGGGACTATAGAGTTAAGAACCATATTGTTACTGGGAATGGCTGGTTTGTTTTCATTGCTGGAGCCCGGTGTTGTTTTTTCCCTCTGTGTGATTTGCAGTTCTGTTCTTTTTTAGGGATTTTGGAGTTTATTAGCCTGGCAGTGGGGCTGGTGAGCATCCGTGGGGTGGACTCCGGACTCTACCTCGGCATGAATGAGAGGGGCGAGCTCTATGGGTCGGTGAGTTCAGGCTGGGCTGATTCCCTGTCCCACAGCCACCACTGCAGCCTGTGGCCTCAGCTGTGTCATAAGCTGCTGTCACAGGCCCCCCACGTCCTTGGGGTGCCACTGATCCCCATCCTACCCTTGATGTCACTGCTGTTTTAACATAAATTATATACAGGAAATTGGGGTTGAGGGAGGATTCAGTCCTACTGTGAGAGCCCACAGTGGTGCTCAGCCCCAGATATCACACTGAGGTTTTGCCTTTCAGAAATGGTCTGGTAATTGCCAGGTAAAGGCAAGGGGACATTTAGCATAAAGCCAGGAACTGTTTATGTGTTTGCACAGTCTGAATAACACATCAGTTGTATTCTCCTCTTGATCAGGTCTGCACCTATGTGCAGGTCCTATCTTTGTATTACGGCTCTTTAACCAACAGAAGCTGAAATTTATTGTAAAATTCCCTGTAACTCCTTTTAGGAGTTTAGGGCTGCTGCTTGTGATTTCCTAGAGTGCCATTTTCAGGCTAAAATTCTCCATGTTTTTACTAAAAACCCCAAGTGTAAACTCATTAAGTGTTATGACTTACAGTCAAAATGCCAGGACTTAACAGCTGGGCAAAGGTGCTTCCTACAGGTTAATTTAACTCAATTCCTAATTATTCAGCTCAATTAAGGGTGGATCACAGTAAAAGTAAAATGAAATAAAATAAACCAGTTTTAAGCCAAAGCAGAAGGCAGCACTTCCTCTCACCATCAGATAAGCCTCAATGTACAAGTTAAAACTCATGTACTCTGCATACACAGGAGCTGTTAGAAACCTTTGACTGGCAAACAGTTTAGCTCATTTTTCCTTGTCCCCTTTCCACCTGCCACAGACCCTTCCACCATTTAAGACACAGTTGCTGATGTTTATCTGAGATAGCTGCCCAGAGAAGCTGTGGCTGCCCCATCCCTGCAAGTGTCCAAGGACAGGCTGGATGGGGCTTGGAGCAATGTGGGACAGGAGAAGGTTTCTCTGCCCAGGGCAGGGATGAGCCTTAAGGTCCCTTCCAACCCAAACCACTCCATGATTCTCTGATCATCAAATACTGTGTGCACCAATAACTGTTCTTTTCCCACCTCATTTCTGCAACACCTTCTGCCCTGCACAGCAGTTAATTGCAGAGACAGTGGTTAAATTAAAAATGAGAACAACAGAAAAAAGAAAAATCACCAGGATTCCATAAAACACAAAATGTCCTGAAGCACACTTCAGAAAGCAGGGCTGGAGCAGCACCTCTCCTATCAAACTCTAAGGCTGCTCAGCAGCTCCTGGAGTTGCAGCTTTCACTTGTGCCTGCTGGAGAACATAAGCCCATGTATTCCCCTGCTTTGCCTTCAAACCCTGCAGCTCTGATAGTGAGTCAAGTTTCACGAAGGGTTAATTAAATTCTAGAGCCCCTGTTCATGTTACAACACAGAAACAAAAATAGGGCTTTTACAGCATTGAATCTGGAGACAGAATTGAGCTGAAGACAGTTGTGGGAGCTGTCCCTGCCCATGGCAGGGTATTGTAATGAGGTGATCTTTAAGGTTGTTTCCAACCCAAACCATTCTGGGATTTTGTTCACCAGGCAGGGACACACTCAAAAGGCTGCTCCGAACGGTGCCGGCGTCACGAGCCAGGTCCCCAAATAACCCTGGAGTTTTAAAATCTGGGACACGTGGGTTGTACAATGATGGCTTTTGGAACTCAAAAGCCACTACAGTATTCTTAATTAAAGGTCCATAAAACAGCGCCTGACAACAGCATTAGCATTACAATGGTATTTTGGGAGATCACAGTACAGCGGTATTTTTAAATTTTCAGCAAGTTTATTATTTCCCTCTGTGCCAATTTTGCCTGATGCCTGTGTTGATGCAGCCAGAGCCAGCCATCCCCACAGCGACACGTGGATGTCGGGACACAGAGCTTTTCCGCCTGTCCCTGTTGACCTCGTGCCAACAATTCTGTAAAGCTTCCCAAGGATTTCAGCAATGCCACTAATACTAAGGGCAGCAAAAGTCATGGGCAGCACCTTGCCTGCTGCCTGTGTGGTGTCAGGTTCAGTGGGGACATCCCAGGGCTTGGAAAGGAATAAATCACACCCTGCAGAGTCACCCCAGACTCGCCAAACATTTTCCACAAACACTGTACTCCAAACTGCCCAGTGCAGCACGGGGGAATGGGGGCAAAGCAACAGCCAGAGTTCAGCCAGTCATCAGGTTCCAACGTGTTCCAAGTAGATGGCATCTGAGAGGAAGGAAAAAACCCAGTCTGTATTTATTGACAGGCCTGGGAAGAGAAGCCTGTGGTTCAGATGGCCAAGGCTGTGGCCTAGGACTTTTGGAGGGCTCACAACTCACCTCAGGCTTTATTTAATTAGCAGCAAAACATTGTAAACAGGTTCTGAGCACAGATGAGCTCCTGGATTGTGTTACAAAACACATCTACTGCAGGCAGTAACATTTACTGAGCACTCCGTGTGCCGCAGAGGGGACACATTCCCTGCCCGGATAGTTTACAGTGGAGGGGCCGTGGCTGTAATATTAGAGCACTCTGCATTTACAGACTGCCCTTCAGCTGAAAGGGCCCCAGTCACCCTGGCAGTATCCCTTGGGATAGGATGGGATGGGATGGGATGGGATGGGATGGGATGGGATGGGATGGGATGGGATGGGATGGGATGGGATGGGATGGGATGGGATGGGATGGGATGGGATGGGATGGGATGGCTGGACCCTCTGTGACAGCACAGCAGGGCTGGCAAAGCCACCTGTGTCCTCGTGGGGCAGGGGGCAGCTGTGCTCCCCACTGCAGCCGAGCACATCCTTGTAGCTGGCACATGGAGGGAAGGGAGAGGGAAGGAGCACTGGACATGAACAAAAAGTCCATCATCAAACAGCCACTGCCAAGAGCCCCCAGCAGTAAGGGCTGGATGGGAAGGCTGGCTGTGGTGACACCAGTGCCATCTGTCCCCCCACGCCAGCGTGGGATGCACCAGCTGCACACCCTCCTCACATCACCTATCACAACCCAAATCTTCCTGGGGCCTGACATCCCACGTCCCTCCGGGTCTGGGTGCAGCCTCCCATCTCAGCTCACTGGCACTCCAGGGGGTGGAACCCTGAGCAATGCTTTCATTCCCATCTCAGTGCACCCAACTGTGTGCCCTGAACTTCCAAGGCAGTGCTGGCTCCTGTTTTCCTGTTTAGACCTTTCAGATTTGCTGCCTGCTGCTTCTCTCACCCAAAAGGGGGGATTTGGGGTGTGTGGTACCTCAGAGGGGGCTGCTACAGGGGAATGTGTCCCTGCCTGGTGGCACAACAACCCCAGCAAGCTCAAACTCACCTGGACAGGTTTGGAGCTTTGCTGTCTGCCTGTCTGATTTATTCACAGAGCACCTTTGCAAAACCCACACCCACCTTCTCCTGCTTTTGTCTCCTTCTTCCTCCAACTCCAGAGATCCTTGGGTCTTGACTTGTGCCCTTTTCCAGCCCTCATCCAGGGGAAGCAGCCCCACCACCCTCATCCTCAGGGGAGCCGGGAGAAGGCAGCTGGGGAAACGCTAGGAAAACAAAAGTGAGGGAGGGTGAGAGTGCTTTCTCTTCTAACTCTCTGACACGAGTGTCTCTTTGTTCCCCTGCTGGCTGCCCACGGCAGAAGAAGCTCACGCGGGAGTGCGTGTTCCGCGAGCAGTTTGAGGAGAACTGGTACAACACGTACGCCTCGACGCTCTACAAGCACCCCGACTCGGAGCGCCAGTACTACGTGGCCCTCAACAAGGACGGCTCCCCCCGCGAGGGGTACAGGACTAAGAGACACCAGAAGTTCACCCACTTCTTACCCCGGCCTGTGGACCCCGCCAAAATCCCTGCCATGTACAGAGACCTCTTCCACTACAGGTGATGGTTCCTGCAGTGTCCGTTGTACATACTTGGGCTCCCGAGCTTTTTCCCAGAGCGCTCTGTTAAATAGTCATTCCATCATTCCTGTAAGAGTAGGTGACCTAGGGAAGCACTTACATTGAATTCAGACACTGCTGTTCCTCCTTGTTTCCAGTGTATATCGAACCTGGGTTATTTATGGGGCGGGGGTAGGGGAAGGGAGGGAACCCTACATTTAATCTTCCATTTTCGTTCACTTTCGTTACCCGGTTGCTACAAGAGAGGCTGAATATTCAATGTCATGGTTGCTTAAAGGAACGAGCAGGTGAGCAAACCTGATCACTGGGGAAAAGACAGCCCCAAAACAACCTAAAAATGAAGAGAAGAAAACAAAGACCACAGAACTGCTGCAGATGCTGCTGCTGAGCTGGGATAGCTCCCTGCTAAGAAAAGCCTTTGAGTGGTGCCCTGCTTAAGCAGTCTGGGAGTTGCTACATGGATGATGCTCCATGGACTGGTCCTGATTTGTGGGGTTCTTCCTGCTGTTGGGGTGGGAATGGGGTGAGGAACATTATTCAGATGTAAGCATGGATACTGTGCATAAGGACAAAACTATTTATAAAATGTATATGATATTTATTTTATATATTTATTTATTTCAAAATAATTTTATTTTTAATGAGAGATGCTATGACCGGATTTTCATCAGGAAGAATAAGGTCCTACTGAAACAGGAAAAAAAATGAGTTTTAAGAGCTTATCGGCAATAAAATTGTCTTTATATTGTAGATTTCTTGCTAGCCCTTTTTTTTTGGCACTCTTCAACAACTAATCCAGTATTTCCCCAGCAATATGAACAATAAATCCACTTCTAAAAGGGCAGTAAAGGTCAATTACCTAAGCCCCAAACTCTTGCAGGAAGATGACATCAAATCACAGGTCTGGGAGGCACCAGCTCGGTCTCCTTGGGTATCCCCGTGGATTTACCGTCCTGCTCAAAACCAAGAGGACAAACATTTGGGGCATCTGCTGTGCTTTGGATGGACCCATCAGCCCTGCAATAAAACCAGCACATCTTGCATGAGATTTACCTGCAGCACCATGAAAAATCCATGGAGAAATAGCAACAACAGCAATTCTAAACCACCACACTTTCAGGCAATCACCATGGATGAGGATCAGCCCTGCAGGCAGTGCTTGGATGTTCATGGCTGTTCATGGCATTTTCCTCTGCAGAAGCCGCCTGGTCCCTCAGTCCTGTCACCTTTCCTCTGCCTCCAGCTGGGCTCAGCAAGCCTGATGACATTTGGCAGCCCCGAGCCAGCCCCGTATTCCCAGCTGTGCCCAGCAGTGCCAGGGAGCAGCCCTCCCCCAGTCAGGCCAGGGACACTCATGGGGGAGGCTTGGCTGTGCCAGCACGGGCCTGGAGTGACACTTGTCCCACATACCTGCCCTTGCTGCCTGCTTGGGGTGTCACAGAGTGCAGGGAACGCTTCCAGCAGTGATGCCAGTTCATGTTGTGTCCCCTGTGATCAGCACAGAGGGATTTCAGCACGTGGTGGGAGCAGGAGTGTGGCTGCAGAGGCACGGGCACTTTGCAGCACAAGGAGAGGCCAGCAGCAGACAGGGTTCCCTGGAGTGTGCAAAGACCTGAACAGCCACAGCCGTGCTGGCTCTGGGTTTTCCTTATCTCACCTGCTTTGTCCACAGTGCTGTGTCTTAACCTCCTCCTTGCAAAACAGTCACGGTAAAACCTCAGCTCCTTCATCTTCAGCCTGTGAATTCCCAGGACATTTTCACTGACTCAGAGATGATCCACACCAGCTTCTTCATGAGCTACATCCCCAGTGGAGCAGCAGCCCTCAAACCCAGCTCTGCTCCCGACAGTTTCTCGCCCTCTCTGCACCTCCTGTGTCCCTGCCACGTCCCTTCGCTGTCCCAGCAGGTCCAGCAGCCACCAGACGACAGGCTGGGGTTGGCAACGAGGAGATTACAGCAGCTTTACCTTCAATGATCCAGACATGAAGGAATTTAACCCCGTGTTTGAAATAAAAAGAGTTTATTTAGCTTCTTCCTCTGAGTCACTGCCGAAACATCTCATCCCCAGCTGCTGTGTCGGGAGCTCCGTGGCTCACGGGACGCGTCCTCAGGTGCACTTTTGACCTTCCCCTGCACAACAGGGAAATCCCTCAGCCCTGGAGCCCTGCTCTGCCCCCTGGGATGATCCTGCTCCCTCCAGCCAGGGCTTTCCGCTGTGCTTGAAGATAAATCTGGTGGTTGAGATCTGCTCCTCTTCAAAATGAAGGTCAAAACCTGATCTCAGCAATGCCAAGTGCATTTTTTACCAACTCCAAGGAAGATGATTTGGCCCATGGGGGTAACACTGGACTTGTGCTTCTGATACCCAACTCAAAGAGCTGCTGCAGCACAGCCTCCTGCCAGAAAGGGACACACTGGTACCAGGGGTGCTGTAAGACACCTTTTCAGGATCTGGGTTCAAAAAACTCATATTGCAAAAAGCAAAATCCACAAAGAATTTACTGGAAACCCCTTGGTAAAGGCACGTGTCCTGTGTAGGGCATTCATTAACTGGGGAATTCAGCACTGCTAAATCCCACCCAAATGGTTCTTCCCCGGGAATTTACTTTGTTTGGTTCTGGCTCAACAAAGCAGCTGAAGATGTGAGTGACCTGAGTGACCTGGGAGCTGAGCAGCAGCAGAGGGAACCACCAGAGACACAGGGAGCATTTTGAGGGGCACAGGAGGGGGCTGTGGTGCACAGCGGGTTTGTGTGGGCACTCCCACCTCTTACCCCATCCCATCCCCCTTGGGCCAGCTGGTACCCCACCTGAAGATGCCACCTGCTCCTTCAGCTTGGAGCTACAGGAAAGTTTGTGGGGAAAACATGTTTGGGTTGCTTCAAGCTAACAGAACCTTCCAAGTGAGCAAAAGGAAACCGTGTTTGTTTGGGGTCTCATGTAGATTCCATGGGATTCAAAGTCAAAACAGGAGGCAAAGGCTGGCGCAGGGGGTGGCTGTGATCCCCAGAAACCCCACTGTGCCCCTGACCCAGAGCTGCTCCACACACAAGACTGGAAACCAGAGCAAACGGGACAAAAGGCATCTCTTCAACCCCTCTTCCACCCGAGGGGAGGGCCTGTTCTGTGGGAAACACTATCCTGGGACAGCTGTGCAGAGCAGGAGGGAGGAGGCTCCAGCAAAGGGGTGGGAAAGTGCTGGAGTCTCATTGTGGAGGGTGCAGAAACAGGGGAGCTGCCTGGGAGAGGCCAAGGTGCAGCCAAGCACAGCAGTCGGTGCCTTTCTCCCTGGCTTTGGGTGATCCAGGGCACAGGGATGGATTGGATGGATTGTCTGGAGACTGAAGTACAAGTGGCAACTTCCACGTGCCCTCAGGGACATCCCCATGGAGACCCCACTGTCTGTGGGGAGCTCTTCTGGGTGGGATGTGTGGCTTGGGGTGCCTTTCTCCAAGGGGGAAAAGGAGAGGAGGCCCCAAAGAGTCACCTCCTGCGAGTCTTTGGGCAATGCAGAGCCCCAAATGCCAGAGGGAATCCAGAAACTCGGAAGAAATCCAGAAAATCCAGAAACTGCTGGAAGGCAATGAAGGTGTCCTGGTGTTGTCTCACCTGCCTGGACATCCAGAGATGTGCTGCCACTGCCAGACTGTGGCTGAGATGCTCCTGGAAGGGCACCCAGGGATGGAGCACTCCTGGAGGAGAAGGGCTGAAGCTCGTGTCAGTGTGGACACAAAGATATCCCCTGGGAGGGTGCTGGTGATTGCTTCTTCCAAAACAACTGCCCCAGAGCTGCTGATTCCTCATCACAGAGAACACCAAAGGTGTCACCTCCTGCCTGCACTGGGTTTGAGCCCTGGGAGGCGAATTCCAAGGATTCTCAGGCTCTCCCTCGCTGTGCCAGGAGGTGTCTGGCACTGAGATGGCACCGAGCAGGGCAGGTCACCACTCCCGACGTGGCCAGGGCACACGTCCCCCGCTGCTGCTGCTCAGGGGCAAGAACCCAGGGCAATGAGCCCCACTCTGCACAACCGAATTCCTACAGCAGCTGCTGTGGCTGGGTCGGGCTGGGAGGAGTGCCCCAGGTATCAGTTACTGCCTCGTTCTGTTTCTGTGCATGCAGGAGCCCAGGGTGGTGTCTGAGATCAGAGCTTGGAAGTGGCTGAGCTCAGACCCAAGGGTGACCCCACTTCCCTGAGCCCCTGCCCTTCTCCAGGGCAGTGTCCCCACTCAGGCCACAGCCCCTTCCCAAAGCTCTCCTCCAGTGACCCCCCAGCCATCTCCTCCCTGGGGAGAGCAGGGACAGGAGCTGAGGCTGGATCAGTCACAGGATGAACTCATCCCACCCATCCCAGGCACACACAGCAGAGCAGGAGCTTCCCCAGCCCTTCACAGCAGCGCAGCCTTCCCAGAGGCACATTTGGAATTCTGCTCTGTCCCAGGCCCCATCCCCAGGGTGGGTTCAAGCACAGGGGGTGCACAGGGGTTATTTGACACCTGAGCAGGTCTGGGAAGTTCAGACACCACGTGGTTACTGCTGCTGGTGCTGCAACACCAGCGTTTTTCCAGACTCCTCCAGCTGGGAACATTTAGGACATTTGGCTTTCCATAAACATTGAAAATCTATCCAACTTCAAAACTTTTTTTTGCTTGAACTGATGAATTTGGTTTTATTTACTGTGTGCAGAGTGATTCTGCTTTTAAGATAAAGGCAAAAGCTGCTCAGGCTGGGCACAGCTGACACAGCAACGGGGCTGGCAGTGTTGGGACACCTCAGCACATTCTGGACATGGGACTCACCCCAGGACACTTCACAGCCACATCCAGCCTGAGCTGCCCCTGCTCTCCATCAGCGTCCAGCCAAGTTAAAATTCCCAGGGATATTTAAAACCCCGCTGCCCACAGGGCCCCCTGGAGCACAACTCCAGTGTTGTCACCTCAGAGCCCATTTCCACCTCCCCCAGCTTCACCAAGAACGGCTCTGCCCTGAGCACTGCCAGGGATGAGCAGGGGGCACCGTTAAACACAATTCTAAACTTTCCTTGGCATAGGAAAGGGAGTGTTCTGCCCAGCACGTGGGATTTAATAACTGAGGAAGGGAGAAGTACAACCATGAGCAGCACCTTATGCTGATCTGACTAAGCACAACTTCACCTCACTTTTAACCACTTCACTGCTGGACAACTCATTTCACTTGTACCAGATTGGCAGAAGCTGCTTTTAATAAAGTAATTTGAAAATCTGGACCACAGCTGTCCTCCTTAAATGAAATCAGTGGCTGTATCCACTGAAGTCACTGTAGAAAGCAGTGAGAGCTTCAACTCACAGCACAATTCTCCAAAGACAATTCCCAGGCTGAATCCCCGTGGGCTGAACGCAGGACTGTGAATGTAGCACAAGGCACATTGATGTATTTTGGTCACTTTATTAAATGAGATATTAAATAGTTTAAGTTTCAACTACTAAAACAGCACTTTGAATGGTGAAAACACAGACAGTATATCGTCATACTTGAATGCTTCTTCTCTTTTAAAAACACATTTCCAGTCCTTATATATATTACAAAACAGCCTTATAGGAAGAGGGGACACCTTTTCTATAGTATTTAAGATATTTAATACAGAACTGAAAAGCCATCTAATAGAAACAAAGGCAAGTCTTCACAGCTGTATGATTTCAGCAGCCAAAGCTGGTTGATGGACTGAAACATTACTATACAACTGGGACAAAACATATACAATATCACAATACTAAGCAAAAACGCTTTACATCCAAAGGAATAAACAGGTTACAAAATGTGGATAATTTAGCAGGCAAAACTGTATTACAAGCAACATTTTTATTTGTCATCTTAAGCCATTTTTATCTAGTTAAAACATCTAAAACAAATATAAAAAATGAGCCTTTTATTATCTTACTGATGTATGTTCTGTCTTTAAGTACTGGTTAAAGCCTGATGTTATATTCAAAGCACATTGTTATGCAGCTAAAATGTTGAGTGAGAAACGTAAGCAAAGTGGTCCAGGTTTTACTTCAATGCTTATCTTGGATTCCTTCTTGTGCATTAGTCTTCTGTTATCCATAGGTCTGTCCAGGATGAAATAAAATGTGCCTTTCAATGTTGCCTAAAACTTCCACATTTAAGTCTTTGAGTTACTGTAAAACTCCACTTAATATTTCCAGGTTTGGTAGAACGCACTTCTCTTATTCACAACACGTCGGAATATCGGTGAGAGTTGCCCAGAGTACATTTGCCTTCAAATGTTTATCTCAAGGTCTCACTTTTGTCTCTTCTAGTGCCAACACGTCTCTCTTTGCTCCCTCCCCCAGATCAGAGTTAATTGTAGAGCTGGCAGAGCACTAGAACACACTGAGGGGCTTTTGTGGTGTTTTGTCATCAAAGAGTCCCAGACAGCAACGGCTCAGCCGGGTTTGCAGCAGCCCAGCCGAGCCTGTCCTCGTCACAAACCAAGTGTCAGCCACACACTGAAACATCCTGCACCACCTGCGTGTGTAGAGGCAAAACTTGTCCATGCAGAGCAAGAAAAACTCCTGCAAGAAACTGCCCAGGAACCAAAGTGATTTTAGTTCATGCCAGCATCAGAAGAGTCCAGCACAGTCTGGAGCCATCGCCTCCGTCCGTCCCCAGAGCCCTGTGCTGTCCACACACCACTGACTCCACGTTCCTGCCACTTACTTGTGCCCCCAGATTATCAACGGGGATTTTTGGGGGTTAAATCAACCAAACTCTATGCAAAGGAAAACCCTATTTGAATTCAACAAGAACTTCACAAGCACAGTAAGTGTGGGCAAAGAGTGATAATGGTATAGAATAAACCCAGATTTTATCTCTGGCCTACATTAAAAAAAATCCAAAACAGAAAAAAACAAACCCAAAATCAAGCTCTTTGTGTCCTAATGTTTGTCTGTGTCCGTGTTTTCACACAACTGAAGGGATGGCGAGGAGTGCATAACCACATCTCTATCAATAAAGTCATCTCACGCTTCTGGCAGCTCTAGAAGTTGCTACAGCCCTTTCTCTGTACGGATTTTCACTCAGCAATGGCTGTGCCACGTTTAAGGGGGGCTCTCTGACCCTGGCCAGCATCACCCTTTCACCCCCAAAGACAGGAACTGGGTTGTGTTGGCCTGTCCCCCACTGCCAGCAATGGGAGGAGACAGTAGCACCAGCGTGAGGGAGTATCAGAAATGTGCTTTGTGCTGGACTCCACAGCGAGGGATCAGCGTGCAAAGGAAAAGCATCTCCCACTCCCACAGCATCAGCTGTTATCCCATCACATACAACTGCAAACAAGAAATGGCAGCAGACTGGGAGGGCCCAGTCGTGTTTAAGGCTGGATGCACAGTTCCCTGTGCCTCAGAAGGTTCAGAGCAGTAGTAGTTACCAATATTGCACTCAGTTCTGTTTTTCAGAGAGTATTTTCAACTCCTGTTCCATTCAGCACAGATGAAGGAAACTAGACTATTTCTGTTACAATGTTCCCACTAACAGAAAGAAACGGGTAAGCAGAAAAGTATTCCATAATTTGAGGAATCAACTCTAATCAAGAACTCAGCTGTTTACAATTCACATGTGTCAGACTGAACATACAGACCTGCAGTCCTTCCTAAGCTTCCCAAAGCTTTGCAGCCACGAAAAGCAAGCGTAGGAGTTTAGACAGGAAACCTGCGGAGATGCTACTGTAACGGGAGGACTTGTTTTCACTGAAAACAACTTGTTATCTCCTGTACTCAACAGATGTAAGAAGATTCTAGGCAACATCACTGACAACAGGGAAAACGTCGTGACCTATTTAAACAAAGCTGAAACACTAATATGGAACATGGTATTTAAGGGGAGCAACCAAACTATTCTTTTTAATTTTTTTTTTTTTTTACAGTTGAGTTCTGTTAGGCCATTGATTCCTAAAAAAATAAAAGTTCTTTCTCTGATTTTAACAATCCTTTAGGCTTTTAGTGCAAAATCACATTGATTTCCCTTGGGAAGGCCCTGGATTTTTGCCTCTCATTGGGGGTGGTGCTCGTTGGAGGGGTGGTGGCTGCATCCCACCAGGAACTGACTGATACATTCCTCTCACATCTATGGCTGTGTAGTTGGAAGGATTCATGATTAAATTTGGAGGCTTTGGCATCATGAGGTGGCCCATGGCTGCTTGCTGGTAGGACATCTGCTGCTGCTGCTGCTGGTTGTACTGCTGCTGGAGCCGCCTGTTCATCAGGATCCTCTGGACACAGCCGATCAACTGCGGAGGGAAAGCAGAGCTGCCTGAGTGCACCACCCGTGCCCTGCTCCCAGGATCAGGTTCAGAGCTCAAATCAATTTGTTAGGGACAGCAGGGCCGGGGAAAAAGGCCCATTGTTATCACCATCCCTAATGTGATGGCATCCAGCAGCCCATTACTGGAGAAACCATTTAGGAACAGCATTTAGGGCTCACTTCTCCGGAAGACTTGGCTATTGTGTTGCAGGCAGCATTTAGCAGAGCTGCCATGGCAACATGTACTCTAGTGTGAAATTATTCCCAGGTATAAGTTACATCATCATCTGTCAGGTACCATTCATCTTCCCTTTCAAAGTCCCGCCTGTGCACCGGCACAGTTTGTTTGCCTGAGAGAAAAACTCTTCCCTCTGACATCATCTGGGCAACTTTCAGATGCTGCAAAGTAATTTTAAGCTAAAACAACATTACCAACACTTTCTAAGATGTGTTTCTAAGTGGCTGCCTGGGCTCTGGGAATCAGATTTCTCCTTATGCCTCATGACCTTGCAGCAAAGCACTTGAGCTCAAAACCTGGCAAGTGCCTTTTCTATGAACTTCTCCCAGTCTCCCTCACTGAGGCCCAGGAATGAACTGCAGCACACTGCTGACCATTCTGTGAGGGTATTTATGTGCCCAAACATACACCTGTAATTCAGGAGTGAGCACACACAGGATCCCCATTCAAACCTAGTAGATAAATAAATGTAAGATATTTTTACCATCTGCTGCTTCCCGAGGACGTCGTTGTAAATGGCTTCTCGGCGCTTCACATCCAGCTCCTGGCTCGCCTGTCTGTTCAGGGCCAGGGCCTGCACCTGGCTCTCTGTTAGGGTCAAGTTTTCTTTCCACTGAAAAGCAAAAAAACCCAAAACTTTCTTGGCACTGGTCCTTTGAACAAAAGCCTGACAGTAACTGAGGCCCTGTGTCATGCTGGCAGCTGCACCAAGAGTTAAACCAGCCCAGCCTCCAGTCAGGGCAAAACTGCTCCAGCAGAACCAGACCCAGGAGTTATTAGTTCTTCCAACTGGCAATTAACAGCCCACAAAATACAATAATACCTGCCTGTAATTGCTATTGTGATTTCTAGAAAAACCAGCATTTTCAGAGCATGACAAATACTTATGGATCTAAACTGCCAGTCCTGTGAGCTCTGTGCCAGCTGAACACCACCAAGGGTCACTGCAGGGATAAAGGTCACCACCAACTGCAAATGATGCTCCTTAATAATGCAATTCATTAGCTGAATGACCATTTGCAGCAGCAATATCTTTGTTTGATCATGTTTAATGTTTCCCACTCCTGATCTGAGCCCAGGGTTATCCCTTGCACTCACTATGGATGAAATGATGTCTTCAAGGGGCTGGATCCTTGCTGCAGCCACACTGTTGGTTGCTTCCACCACCTTCTCTCTTCCTTGATTAATGAGGTCCTGAGAAAACACCACAACATCAGGTATAAAGCACAGAAACAACACACACATTTATTTCCCACCCTTCTTAATCTTTCTCTTGTACATACCTAGACTTCCATTACCTTTCTGCTCTCAATTTGCACAAGTCAATGAGTCTAAGCTGCCACACATCTGAATTTCAGCACAGAGCAGTGGAACAACATGTATAAACCTGGCAATTTGTAGACAGCATTTGTAAAAACCTAGTTTTGTATCTACAGGTTTTCAGACCAGCGTGAGAATGCTAAAAACCCAGGTAAATTTTCTACCATACAGACTTGAAGATGTTACAGTTTCAAAAGTGGTAATTAAATTCTGCAAAAAATGCAGGTTATGCTCCAGAATCCTGACAATCTGCCCAGGTATAGGTTTATATACATTCAAGTTAAACTCCAATAAAGTTACATGAAAAAAAAAAAACCCCAAACCTCCAAACTGTTAAAAATACAGAGATATTTCAGACTGACATTATGCACAATTTGTGTCAGAAAACCCCTGCAGCAACACGGGCTGATCCTTACCTCCAGCTGCTGGTTACTCATGGCAGACAGAGCACCCAGATTGTAAGGAATGTAAGTCTGGGAGCTGAAATTGGTGGGCATGGTGGTGGTCCCTGCTGGCATGTTGAACCGCATGGTGATGCCCTGCAAAACACCACGAGCACCTCACTGACTCTGGAAATTCTGAAATAACCACACAGAGCAGCCCCTGCAGAGAGGCACAGGCCCTGAGCACGGAGCAAGGGGGTTCCCAGACCTCAGCTTAGAACCTCATTTCAGTCACACAGGAAGCCAAGCTCCAGTTCTGAATGATCTCTGAGTTTAGCTTGCCAATATTTGATATATAAATAATCACAGCTTATTAGTACAGCTTAAGTTGAGTAAAGATAATTTTTTTATATTGAAAACCACTACTTAATGTTGAGTTTGACCAGCCTGTAATAAACTTCTGAAGAGGTAAAATGCACAGTTTATTAGCAGGAATGTAAAGCTCATTGCCCATTTGGATTTCTCATAGGCAACTTCAGATTTTACTCTTTACCTCCCTTATTTTTTTCCCTCCTCAAACCTTTTCATCAGTTCACTCAAGGTGGTCAGTGGCAATTTATACACCCACTTTTTGTACTTTTAGTGAAGAGCTTTGGAGGGTGCCTGACCCACGGAAATTCAAAAGGCAATTTGGGGTAAGACCAACAAATCTGAAAGAGAATTTCACCCTTGGTGGCATCTCATTAATTCCCTAATGACCCTGCCAGGGGTACAGGCACAGCTTTTGTTTCAGCAACACAAAGAGCTGTGGTGCACCCCACACACCCAGCCAGGGGGATAAATCACCATCAACTGATGGAACACAGGCAGGGGCCAACAAAATGGGAACAGGGTTCCACCCTCCTGTGATCTCACTGATTTCTGTGTTATTATATTACATTAAATATTGTTTTGTATGTTAATGTGTGTATTAAGGAAGGTAACACTGTCACACAGAGCCCCTCACAGGGACACCCTCAAATGGGAGAAGAGGGATTACACAGGACATCAGCTGAGTTCTAGCATAAATTAGAAAAAAATGCAGCTGTAAAAGTAACTTGTAATTAAAGTAACAAAGCAAATACACAGAAAGAACCAGCAACAAAGGAGCAAAAAAGACACATTATTGTAGGATTGGCTGAGCAGCCAATGGTGCTCTTCTTCTGCTGAGTTTTGGTTCTGTCTGGTGGAAGTTGAAGGTCTAAAAAGAGGAGTGTTTTCTACAATAAACTGATTTCCTTTGCATGCACAAGGGGGTCTGTGTCTCTTTGTTCCCTCATTGCTACACACAATTTTTCCTGTGTCAAAATTTGCTTTATATGTTCATTTCTTGGTGTATAACAAAATAGAGAAACTGAAAAGGTAATTGGAAGTCTACACCTGGAAAGATTATTTTCATATGCATAAACCAATTAAACAGCTTTACCTTCTTTTCTGCTTCGTATTCTGCCCAGGCTGCCTTCCTCTCTTCTTCAGTGAGCTCCTCTTCCTCTTTGTGGTCCAGGAGTGAATCGTGCTCGTGGTAGCCAACAATGTACTCCTTGTTGATCTGGAGCAGCTCTGCCAGGATGGTGTCCTGCTCAGAGGAGGGGACAAAGGAGGGGTCACTCAGCAGCCCTGCCCTGTGTGCTCCCCCTGTCTCCCCATCCCACACACAGCAGCTCTGAGCACTCCACAGCACAATCAAACCTGAAAATCGTTTAAAAGTACAATTTTCCACGGAGGAGAGCAATGGTTTAACAATCTGTTGCAGAGATGACAGTCCAATCACTTAATAAACCACAGGAATGCACTCAGATTCCACAACAATAAATGCACCTAAAAAGAATGGAATGTGCCCAGTCCTTTGCTTAGGCTGGACAAGAGACAGGACCCATCAATAAATCTGCATTTATTATACACAAGTTTTTCTCAACCAACTGAACATTTAATACTAAAGTTAAAAATAAAAAAATTAAGTAAGAAACAAATTCTTCTAATCCTGAGATCAAAATTCTCAAAGCTGTCCCTGAGTTCTCTGTTCCCATGGAACCACAGTAAACCACACACCTCTGTCCTGAGGCAGTGTAAAATACTGATAAACCATTTCCAGCTGAATCTGAACTATGATGTTCATCTGCTTTTCCAATCTGCATTACATGACCTCAACTGAGCCAAGTCTTCATCTCACATAAATAAAAAAGTGACTTCAAGCCTCATCCCCTGAGTGAGGAGTGGGAGTGAGCCCAGGGCAGGGGTGCAAGAGCAGGGCCAGTTCTGGGGACACCCAGTGCCCCAACACTGCCTCTGTCCAGCTCAGGGACTGTAATTAACTCTGCTGTAAATTATAATGTCCTTATTTCTATGCTTAAATACAGCAAAGGTGACCAAGTGATCCCTCAGCCTTAAGACACCTTTTTTGGACTGAAATTCCAAAGCAGCCCTTCCCAGCTGGGCAGGGATAGGGGATGAATGAAATTAAACAGTGGAGGTTGAGAGTAAATAATTCCTGTGAACCACACTGATATTAGAAATTCTCTGTTAGCCCCAAGGATGTGCAGAGCTCAAGACCAGAAGCTGTTGCTGAGGGCAGAGCCTGCAGCTCTGGACTCAGGGCTGCAGCACCACAGACACTTTTCCCTGAGAATCTCCACAACTCGAGGTCTTGTTAGACCACAGAGGGCAGAGAACTGCTGCTCTTAATAAAACTGGACATGGAACTTGGATAAACTTCCAGGAAAACAACAGACTGCACATCTGCACTGTTATTTTTATACAAAATAAAAGCATTCAACAGCTTCTGCCCCCTTAACAGCACTTTCGAAGAAAACTGGTCTTGGACTCAAAGTTGGATTGCTGTAAAGCCAAAATTCTCAAGGATCTGATTTAAAACCAAGCAGGATTTGTTTCTTCACTCTCTGACTTTTAAAACAATACACAGTGAATTCTCTTATCCCATTTAAAACACATGAATTAAACATTTGTTTTTTCTTAGGGAGTTAAAAAGGAATTAATTCCAGGAAGTTACAAAGGAGTTAGGAGAACCCAAACACTCAGCTCTGGATTATTCCTCCTCAAGCCACACAGGTCTTGGCTGGAGGATTCCTGAAGACCCCTCAGACTGTGGGATGTCACAGAAAACCAATTATCCCCACAGGTTTGTCCACATTCATGGACAGATGGTTGGAGAAAAGATGGAACAGATTTCCCCTGATTCCTGCTCCCAGTTTCCTCCAAAAAGGGGCAGTTCTAGAAGGTATTTCCAAACCTCCTCGTCCCCACCTTCTGAGGACTCTGCTCTCCCAAAGCCAGGCTGGATCTCCCCTTGCACTCTAAAATAATTTACAAATCACAAAGAGTGGCACTTTTACCCTGCCCTCATGGAACAGGATCTTAAAGAGAATTCTTATCTCGAAATGCTGTGTAATTATGTGATGTTACAATAAAATGTGTTCCTATCAACAGATTTTTAAATCAACTTTAAAAAGATGCTGTGTGTTGTTAAATTAATTGTTAAGGAGATTTATAACCAAGCTGGATCATGCAGCTTTGCTAAAATACACTGAAATAAGGAATAGTTAACTGAGTTCATGGCTGAGGAACCTTGCACTGATGAATTTACTTGAGGATTTACAGCCAACAAAAAGGAATTAGGAATTTGCTCACAGCATGTACTGAGATGCACATCTCCAAAAGGACAAAATACCATCTGCTAAAACCATGAAAAAAACCCCAAAATAATTTCAGTCCCCAGATTTGTTCTATTTACAGGCAGGAAATGGTTAAAAGATCATATTCAACTTGACTTACACAAGCCTTACACTGATGATGGTATATAATATATTAATATGGAACTTAATATGCAAAACTGAGTGATGGAGCAACTTTTGAGTTTACAAACACATTCATTAACTGATTTACTTCTGTAATAGAAAACCAGAAACCTTCAAAATATAATTATTGCAGTGGATTGATCAATGTTTCAAGTAAACAGATTTGGTTGCTTCACAAGTTTCTGAGCTATTTTTGTATTTTTTTAAATAAGTAGCAGCCATCAGTAAATGGTGATGCATTGGCTCTGTGTTTGTGGAGGTACAAATGCACAAAGAATGAAATAACTAAGAATGTCAAAAAGGATAAAATACTATTAATTATATAATATAACACAGAGTGACTGAACCACAGCAATTTAACCAGTTCATGAACTATGGCCACTCCCTGACGTGTCCCTGCCAAATGCCAAGGAGAGAATTGCACAGCAGCTAAAGGATGAATTCGTCTCCAGCAATCCATAAACACAGAGACTATAAATGAAATATAAACCCACAGCCTGATCTGAAATACACAGTGACCCTGGAAAAAAGAATAAAATAACAGAACCAGTTATTCTTTCCCCTGAAGTTTAATCTTACCTAAGTGCAACTCTTCCCTTATCTCTACCAAATCTCTATTAATGGTCTCCAGAGGAAGTTAAACAGGGAACTAAAACACAGAAAGTCCTGGCAAAGGCAAACATGGATGGAGTTGACTCTTTCCTCCAGTGCCACCTCACACGTGTGTTCTCACAGACTGAGGTTGTGCTGGGTATCAGCAGCACCCACTCAAATGCCAATTTGAATTTTCCACAGTAAAACTTCTATTGGTTCAAAATGTGTGAAAAAAAAGTGTCTTTGTTTGTTCTGACTTAAAAGCTGGGTCTTTTAATGAGTATCTTTCTCTCATAGTGCCAATTACACTGAGGGGAAACTCCTCACCCAGCTCATGACAGGATTTGTTGTATTAATGATGGATTTTCCTGTGTTTCCTGCTATTCACCTCCACTCCAAATGGCCAGCACTGCTCTACCCCAAACACCTGGAACATGTTCAGACAGACCCAGGCTGTTTCTACAGCACGGAATTGCTGCTGCTGGAATTCCCCCACTCACTTTTGGCAGCATGGGGGTGTCCCTCTTCTTCTTCTTCTCGGAGCTGGGGTCGTCCAGCAGGTCTGGCTCGAAGGTGTAGAGCTCGGTGAGCTCGTTCATGGTGAAGTGCCGCTCCACCTGCTGCTGGTCCACCACCCTGAAGGACAGCGACTGCTTCGTCACCTGCCGGTCGTAGATCTTGTCCTCCATGGTCCCCTGGGCACAGACACAGCCACACTCACACACAGGGATGCTCACAGGGGGAAAAAGCCAAAGGAACAACCCGGCAGCTCTCTCTGCCTTGTTTCTGTTGATGCCTTGAGTTTTGGCTTTTATATTTTCCAGACTCTGTGCTGCATTAGTATAGAACTCTGAATTTCACATGAAGTGTTAGCAAGTTCTCCTCACAGCTCAGTCAGACAAAACAATCCCATTCCAGCCCCACAACCAAGGACACCACTGCAGCTCCAGGACCAGAAAGTTTAAACAACAGGGAACTGAGGAGAGCAAACTGGGAGGATGGGACTTCATTACCTGAAGCTGTAATTGGAAAATTAACCCCAATGTGTAAATGGACCAAAATTTATAAAAGTGTGAAAACTCGTGAGCCCTGGCGCATCTTGGGTGTAGCCATGGCCCTGGGCTCTTGTACTGCCCAAGGTGTGTCCTTGGAAGGCCTTTAAATAAATTCCTACTTTATTCCTTTAACACTGGCCAGCCTCTGTTCCAGGCAGCCTCTCAAGGCTTCACCATGACCAAGTTTTTACCACTTTCAAGCCCTCTGTTTGCTGAGCAATAAAAGAAAAAACCTGCTAGAAGCAGCACAGCAGGAATTGTGCATGGGACAGATGTCATCTAGCTGTTGACTAGAGGAAGAAAATTGGTCTTTTAGTGGTGTTTTTAAAAGATCCAGTTTTGCTTCCATTCCCTAAAGTAGGATTATGACCCAAAAATGGCAATTTTCACAGCATGTACCTTATTTTGCTGCTTTGAGCAGCCTGTAAAAAGGAAAACAGATACCATATCACTGTGGTGGAGGGGAGAAGGGAAGGGAGGCAGTCAAGTCTAATTCACCACAGCTGTGTACAAAAAAATTAGATCTTTGATGGAAAAAAAGGAAAATTACTTACTTTTTGAAAAAAAAAAAAAAAGATGACTGAGAAGGAGAAGAACAGCACAGCCTGTTCTGAACAGCGTAATTTAAAAAGGATATCAACAGTTCAAAAGTGCACAGAGAAAACTACAAAAATAAACTGGAGCCTGAAGAAAAACCCCATTTCTGTCAGTAACGTGTCCCAGACAAGGATCTGCTTCACCTGGGATGGCCAAAGTGACTGGATCAAGGGTTAAGTGCTACTGGGAAAGTCTCCAGGTTCCTCTGTCACACCTGAGGAAGCAGAAGCTGAAGCAAGGCACTTCCTAACAGAAATAATGGCCTTACATAAGCACAGGTCAGGGTCCACCCCAGTTATTACCCATCTCTAACACCTGCAGGGTGTGATACAGTTTTCAAGTCAGGACTGGACACCTTTTATAAAAATTAACTTGTCTCCTGTGGTTTCACTGCAGTTGGACCAGCAGGGTGTGCAGAAGGAGCTGTCCTGGGCAGGGCTATTCCCTACCACCACCATCCTCTGCAGGGACTGCTCCACTCAGAGCTGTCAGTGGTGTGCAGTTTAAAAAGGCTGAGACTCCTGTTCTGAATCTCTCTGGACGTGTGAATCACTGCTGGAATGGCAGAATTTGGGTGACACAAAGTGTCAGGAAATGATGTGTCATTTATTTTACTGCTCTTTCCTTCATGAGCTGCTTCCGTGGCCCAACGCTGCTCCAGATCAGAGCTGGACCAACCTGGGTCACTGCAGACCCCAACACAGCCCAGACTGTGCAGTCCCCACAGCCCCAGCTCCCAAATTTGATTGCAGGAGGAAACAGCACAGAAAGTGCAGCCAGAAATGTACCTGAGCCAAAAACCTGTACACAAACACAGGCTTGTTCTGCCCGAAGCGATAAACCCTGAAGATGCTCTGGATGTCGTAGGAGGGGTTCCAGGAGGCATCAAAGATGATGACTCTGTTTGCAGCCACCAGGTTTATTCCCAGGGAACCTGCTTTAGTGGATATGATAAACAAGCGGCCTCTGGAACAGAGAAAAGTTGCAAAATTTGGGTATTTTGGAAAATAACTGTTGTTCCTGTGTTGCTGGGTTACTGTGGAGTTGTTCATGCACTTAAATAATTCTAAAACTTCATTAAAATAATGTATTAAGCATAAAACAGATGCAGATTTTACAAGAACAACACTTTCAGCAAAACATACACTCCCAAAAATACACATCAAGGCCTTGTGCAAATTAGCTGTTAACAAAAACTGGCGGGGAAGAAAAAACTTTGGGGTTTGCATTTTCAACCTCTAATGAAATTTGTTATATCAAATTAAACCATAATTTTAAACAGGCAGATTCCATGCCATTGAAACTCTTTCCTGACCTGCAAACTTTCAGGGTAACTCTCCAATGACACTGTCTCTTTGATATATCTGAGTTTTTTGAGATTCAAAAAAATCTCACTCACGTTTACCTTGGAACCAGTTCTTGACAGACACCTGACAGAATAAACTATTTTAAAGTATTAACACTGGATTATTTCACTACTTAATTTAACTTTTTTCCTCCTCCACATTATAAATGACTGCACCATGATTGCATACTTAAGTTTTTAAACAAATCTAGGAAGGTGAAGCTCCTTAACTTTATCCAAATATAAGTTTGTCCCTTTCTATCTAAATCAGACTTGAAAGTCCCATTTTGGAGGAGCAGTGGAGCCTGGGAGCCAATTCTGGAGGCAGCTAAAAGAGTTAATTTGCTCCTGAGTGGCCCAGAGACTGCAGCCTCCTGGCCATCACTTCCTAGCTCCTTGTATCCTTTAGGAAATTGCAATAAAAACTCTGATTTAAACTGGTTACAATCTACAGGGCAATGAAAAGAGCAAGGAAACCCTGCTGAGTACAATGGGATTAATATGAAGTCAGTAACACATTGCTGCACGTTTTCTGTGTGAGTTCTGATCATCATTTGCTTGGTCCTGAGGTCTAATAAAAGTAATAATAACCAGGGAACAAAAGAAAGAAAAAGGAGAAAATAAAGCACATATATCTCAGGAGGGATCTCACCTCACATTAGTTTCATCATTAAACTCCTCAGCCCATTTCTTTCTGGACTGAGCTGTGGTTGAGCCATCCAAGCGATAATAATCAATATTTCTGAACCATTTTCCTTCACCTGTAAATGTAACAGCCAAGTTAAGAAAATGCTGATGGTATAAATAACCAGACTGGTAACCAACTGGAATTTAAAGACAAAAATTTATAATCAAAACCAGTTCTGAGGTTAAATTTAATGATTTGAAAATATCTGAGCTTTTTTTGGTGTGGGGAAGTCCTCTTATTTTTCACTCTTTCTAGCTGTATTTATAAATTTGCAGAGCTATGCCTTAACTTGGAGCCAAAGTTAATTTTAGAAGTCCCAAAGATGTTGTTACATCTCATCTTCAGGTGCTGTAGCACTAATTGCACTTTTCCAACTGATCCAGGTGGGTTCACGTTACAGCACCAGTGTCAGTCAGTCTCCCACACAATCAGCACTGACAAGTCAATGCTCCAAAGGAGACTTCAAAGGTCAAACTCATTTTGGAACTGAAATCCAGAAAAATCTTTGGGTTTAATTACCCTGTGAGTTACAGCAATTTCTTGTTGGAATGGGGGAAAAATAACTACAGGTGATGGAGGATTTTCTTCTCTCCCCAGTTCACAGTACCCTTCCATCTTCTCTGGCCATCAGTGTATAAGTACACAAAATTCATATCCCCGAGCCATTAATCATAAAGAAAACAACGTTTTGGGGAGCAGCACTGCTCAATTCAATCCATTGTGAGAGGCAGATGGGTGAGTTCTGTTAGGAAAGGTGAATCTTGCCATGAAATAGTTTTGCTGGCCAGAATTACCACACATGAAACACCCCCAGCCCTTTCAAATCTCAGAATAAAGGTACAACTCCTCAAAAAGACACCTTGTAATGTCTGAGGTGACAAAATTCAGAATAGGAAGCAACAGGCAGGAACAATAAATCTGTGAGAGACAGATCCTGGAGATCTCTCTCCTGCACTGAGGCACTTTTCCCTTATCTCTAAGTGCAAACACATGGAAGGGTTGGATGAGAGACTGGAAAGGACAGGCAGACTTGGAGTTCTTCAATCCACATGTCCTGGGAATGAAACCCTGGGTAAGGAGGAACAGCATCCTCAGGAGCTCTGGGAACATCCTAGTGAGGAATTCCATGCCATTTGAGCATCTCTAGGATAATAACTCAATACTTGCTCCCTTATGAAATCCATAGGCCAACGTGCTGCTGCGCATGTGAAGCCTAAATTCACATTTTCCATGTCTGAAGGCTGGTTTAAAGCAGCCTCATTCTCTTTCACTCTCTCTGCCCCAGGAGGAAGGATCACACACCAGAATCCAACATCATTTTTGTGCAGAATTTAATGGAATGCCTTCTCTCAGATATGAACATTGAACCTGCTCAGGCTACAACAAGCACAGATGATGGAGAGTGAAATCAGAGAATCCCTACTGGGACAGCAGAGACCTCCTGCAGGGGAGCCCAGTCACCCTGCCAGCCTCAGGAACTGCCCAGAGCATCCTAATGAAAACACTGATCTCAAACCCATCCCTGGCACTCCACAAGGCTTGTGAAGAGTTCTGAGCACTGCAGCTGTTGAAGGAGAGGCTCACCTTTGTAGATGGGAGGCTTATCTTTGTCAGATTTCTCCCTGTTAGCCAGCTCCAGGAAATCTTCTATCAAATCCAGAGATATTAGGGACTGGCTGAACACTAGGCTGAAAAAAGAAACAGGGAAACACAGAATTCATCTCTGGAGTTATTCTGATTATTGTACTGCTTCTTTTTGTTCCCTCCTCCCTCTGATATGACCTCTAAGGCAAACAGAGCAAGACTTCAGTGCAGCACATGCAGATGTGGGAAGAGCCCTGATAAAAATGAGTGTACCATGCTTGTCTGCTTCAGAAAACAGCCCCAGCAGAATGAGGAATGGATGGGGAACACTATCAGACTAAAATATTCCTAAAGCCTTTAATAACATGTGCAGAACTTACACTTTGTCTCCCAGCTCCTCTGCCATTCGAAGAATTTCAAAGAGCAGCACCATTTTCCCAGAATGTTCCAGCACCTCAGCATCTGCATCAGTGACAAAGTCTTTGTACCAGTCTGGAGCTGGGCTGCCAGGATTGGAAGAGGATGTAGCTTTGCCTATTGAAAAAGAAAAATCAAAGGTGAGAACACAGTCTTTGTTTAAATGCTCTGAATGTCTGAACTACAGAATTGTTCCCTCATTATCAGACTTGACTGGTATGAAAAGATTTAAAGAGGCAAAGAAACAACAGCCTTTGCACTGTCAGCAATTCCAAGAGTTAAATATTTAAGGGATGCAGAGACAGAAACTCACCCTGCCTATACTGCAGCTCCTTTAACACATTTAATCTCTGTGTGTAAATGTTTTACATACACACCCTCCACCCCCTGCACATTTACAAGATGTTGCCATTGGGATGGGGGCAAAAAAAAAAAGATTTCTCGCCTGAATTGTCCCAGAAATTTTAAATTACTTAGGGAAAGATGTTAGACACACATGAAATAACAGAATCAGAAAATTATCTGTAATACCAGATACAAGACAAAAGCTAGATTATTACAGGGAAAAAAACCAAAAATTAAGTGTGCAGCTGCAAGAAGTTTGAATAACAGTTTTAAAAAGGTCTTGTATTCCTGCTGCACTGGATCTGCTTGCTCAGCATCCAATTCAAATTCCAGATGCAACAAATTATGACAGATCTATTTCCTAGTATTTCCATTAATCTTCCAGGTTATGTAATTTTGTACTTCTAAATTTAAAAAATGCCACTGTGCAGCTTCCCTGGCTTAAAATCCCCAAGTTCTAAGTTGATGCCCCTTGTTCTTCCTGGATGAATACATAATTAGAAGTAGCAGGAGCTGTAACTATTAAGGAATTCCTGAATTCCAGCTCTCTCAAATTGCCCTTTGCAAAATGAAGCTGCCTCACGTTTCCATCCCTCTGTGCCATCCTCACCTTCATCTGACTTTGCTGATGCAGGGTTGTTTGTCAGATCTTCTACATTTCCTTCCCCACCTCCACGAGATCTTGAATTCCAGACTTTAATGACTTCAACATCATTATCACTGCCACTTCCACTTGAGCTACACTCTTTCTTCGCCTTTTTCCCCTTGGATTTTTTTTTCCTAAAAAGCAACATTATACACCACATTATTTTTTTTTAAATCCCACTGAAAGGAAACATATTCAAACAGACACATAAAATACAAAATAAATATTCACTTTATAGAAATCACTTCAGTTCTATAAGGGAAACAACACCAACAAATTAAATAAAAAGTCAATTACTTTGCATAATCATCAGAACTTAAGCTCATGGAAGTTTCATCGGAATCTGAAGCTATGAAGTCATCCATGCTGTCTTCATCAAAATAGCCCTCAAAAGAGAAAAAACAGAAATTAATTGTGTTCACCCAAAAGCTTTTATTAAACCTTTAGCCATCTGCTTACTCTTCATTTAAACAATGGTAAGTTCTATAAAGGCCTGGCCTTGCAAATGTTTTAAGAGTGACAACATACCCAGCAAGAAAAATATGACAAAACCAGCAGCAAAATGACCCCACAGCAACAAAGATTTCCATTAATTTGACGAAACTTTACCTGGAGTTTGGCAGAGCTTATTTGGAAAGCTCTCAAGTGAGAGTATTTTGATATATCTAATTTACCTTATTTTCTTTGCTAATATAGTCCAGCTGCAAACACCAAGGGTGAGTCCAGATTCTGCTCAACATCTGGAAATCCTGGAATAGTTTAGCTCCTTTGCCTCTTCCACCTTCATTGCCACCACCTACACCTGACAATAAAGTTCAGGTTTTAGAGTGAGCCTGAGTTTGCCACACTCTGCTCCCTTTGAAGAGCCCGGCAGTGCAGATCTGAGTGTTCTCTCCAGCTGCACATCATACTGCAACATCTCTTGTAAAAGGGCTCAGATTACTCACTCACAGCCATTTTTATTCCTAGTTAAAGTTGTCAAAATTAGATTTTCTCCTTTTTTTTGATAATGAGAAACATGATTATATTTTTTACATGAAAGCACATTGCTCCCCAGTACAGGAATGTACACAAATCCTCTTAAAAAGACAGACATGTCTATTTAGGTTTTGTAAAAGCAGCCCAGGGTGGAAAACAAAAAATAACAATTGCATTTAGGTCTCATTGAATCTAACTAATCTGAGCTACCTGTAACATTGCAGTATTCTAGTACAAAAAAAAAAAACAACCAAACAAACCCATCCTGTTTGTTTGTTGTCCAAGCACTTTGATGCCTAGGACAATGCTCAGAAAGTCGATTTTCACCTACCAACTGAGGCAAATGCCCTTATTGAATGCCCCCAGAGCTGCAGGCACATACCTGTCAGATGGTCCAGGTAATACTGGTACAGCTTGCACTGGATCGGGGTCATGCGCACCTCGAGCACGTACTCGTATTTGGGGGGCAGGAACTTGGTTAAGGCTGTGTAATCCTTCCTCTGCAATGGCACAAACAGGGAACGACTCCTGAGAGCTCCAGCACGTGTGGCAGCTCACAGGACAGGGCACTGTGGATCAGTGGTGGTGATTCTGGGGCTTTCCAGCCCCAAAAGGAGGAAAATCAGCCCAGGGAATGCAATCCCCTACAGAAACCCACCTGCCCCACTCAGCCCATGCCCAGCTCCAGGTGCTTGCAAAGTTCACTGCAACTCCATGAGCTGCTCTGGGAGGTACTTTTGGGGATTTTTTAGAATACTAAAAGCAGATTTTACTCCTGTTTCAGGTTTCTTTGACTCTGGCACTACTCTGTCTCTCCACTCACCGATGACCACAAGAGAGAGCTGCCTTCTATGGACAGGATCTGCTCTGCACAGGAGAAAATCCATGTGGGCTCCATCCAAAGCTTTTTTTATCTGAGGTCTATAAAGTAACAGGTTCTTCACCCTTTTGAATCTGAATAATTTTCTTCTCTCTTGTTTTCCGTTGTCCTGATTCTCACAGATCAGAAAAGCTGACAAACTATGGACCAGCAACTTTCTGTGCAGACTTTAAGGCAGCTTTTAAATGTGCATATGGAATTAAAATGGAATATTTCAGAGCAACTAATGTCCTATTCAACCACAAAATGTTCTTGTCTCCCAGCAGGAAATAGCTTTATCCTCTAATATTGGATTTTAGAATACACTGACATTTGGAGAAAAACTATGAAGCTTTTCTAGTCACAAATAATGCAGGGATTTTTTTTTTTCACCATCAGTGAAAATATTTAAGTTAAAAGATTTACAGAGCTCTCAAATCAGATGTTTACAGGTCTTTGGGTGATTTCATCAGAGTGAGACAAAAGAACTCCTCTCCTTCCCTGCAGTTAAATGAAGTGATGAGTTAGGGACAAACTCTTCTCACCTGAACACAGCCAGCCAACATCTCGTAGAGGATGTGGGCACGTTTCTTCATCACTCTGACATCCACCAGGGTGGAGTCTGCACACTGCCCATTCTGGATGGGATTGATGAACCGATTCCGGAATTCCTTAATTGAGCCAAGCAAATTCTCCTTGATGAAGTTCACCATGCAGTGATCTAGGAGAGGCAGATCAGACTTGAGTGGTTCAAATGGAAAGGACAGTGCAGGGATTAATGCAAACACAAAAGAAATGTGTCACATCTGAATACAGAGGAGCCTCACAGGCAGCTGCACTGTTTCAAATCCTTTTCTTCCAATCAAACGAAATATATCTTCTATGGCTGACAGGTAGAAGTGTACTGGAGGAAATAAAAGACAGCTACTCACATTCTATAAGATTATTCTGCAGTGGTGTTCCTGTCAGAATTATTCTTCTCCTAGATCTAATAGCATTCATTGCTTTAGAGACAGCAGATGCTTCATTTTTCAGTATGTGTCCTTCATCACACACCACAAAGTCAGGACCTGGAAAGAAACAATATTCAATCTCTCCACAGTGTTTCATTGCCACAAAGAACCTGACAGCCTAAAGTATCCAAATTTGTTCAACTGATGTTACTTAGGGGTTTTTTCCAACTTTTTTTGTGTGTTTTATGGTGAGATTTTTTAGCACTGATGGGGTTCTCACTCAGCCTCTGCACAAGCATTCAGAGTAGCCACTCTGGTAAAATCAAGGCTGTTGCTTGTGAAGTCTTCATGGCAAGGATTAGACTGAGCTTTGCAGCATATTCCTGTTAAAATGGTCTATTCCTGCTGCTGGCTGAGCATGGCTGCACCTCCACCTACCCCATCAAACTCAGTAAAACTTCCCTCTCTCCAGCTTTAGGCTGCCATCTGCTGACACTTGGGCAATCCCAAAACACCCAAAAACCAGGTAACCTGAAATTCCTCATTAGGGCAAAAATATCCCTAGGGAGACAGAGTACAATCACAAGTCTTAGATAATGTAAACACAACCAGATTTGATCTGAATTACAGACAAGTGAATTGCCACCTTGCAGCTGGAAGTCACCTCAGGAATGTCCTCAGCGTTCTTCCAGGAGATAAAATATCAGTCTGGTTTAAGTGAGCTGCACAAGGAATGTCAAAACCACACCACAACACATTCCCACAGCATGCAAAGCAACTCTAATAATAAGATAAATAATACCCAACTTGGCAGAACAGACTCACTCTTAATTGTTTTCAGACTTAGCACAATTTCTGGAATTTCTTTCCTTGAAAATGAAGGAAAAGATGTTCTAGGATCCAAGTAGTAACTCAATAAATGTTTTACCAGCTCTAAACCTAACCTCAGCTCCAGCACTCTCAGCTCTGAAAGCAGCTCATGACAAGTTGCTGCACCTTGGAGAAAAGCTACCAGTTGGGTTCAGCAATTCAGCACTAGAAAGGCCAATATTTGAGGAGCAAAGGAGGTTTTGTCAATAAGAACAGTTTAATCTTTTATTATTTCCTGAGAATATTTTGCCTCAGACTAAACTCAAACTACCTTGTAAAGAATAAAAGTAATTCTAGGGCAGTGATCAACAACAGAGAATCAGTTACACCTCTGACTACACACACACACACCAGTGCCAGTCACCTTAATCATGTCATTTTAAGGTGATTTAAAAGTGATTTAAATCTTACATGTGAAGAGAAATGTATCACAGAGATATTTCTTTCCAAGCAAAAAACCCAAACAAAACAAACCCCAAACTTTTGAAATGTTTAGAAGACAGTTATGAAAATCCACATATGAATTCCAAATGCACTTAGGCATGTCCAAGCCAATGTATTTCTGAATTTTCCCACCTGCCACAGAAACATTTCCCCAGATTCTTTCATGACTTTTGTACCTTCCCAGTTTTGACAGAATGAAAAGCACTGAGTGGCTACACACAAAGCCTTCCTTTAATTTTAAATAACCATCTCTAGCAGTGACAGAGCCTTTCTCTAGTCCTCACTTCATTAAAGACTGTGATTCATTCACATGAAGTCAAAGAAATTAAATTATAAAAACCTTCAAAACCTGCTGTTTGGAGTATATGAATGACACTAAAAACATGAAAAAATCCCCTATCTCAGTACAATTATTCATGGTTAGTTTGGCAGAAATGCAGCACTGATATCTTGGACTAACATCTTGGCTACAGTTCAGCAGCAGGGATTTTCAGCAATTTGTGGGGTTTTTCCCTTGTTCTTCCAAAACACAAATGCAAATCATTATTGACAGAACATTCCTCAAAATATGATAAAGGAATGTAAAGTTTAGAGGGACCTCAGGGGATCATTTAGATCATTTTCTCCATCTGAGATAAGGGTTATGAGAAAGGGGCAGACCTGACACAAGTGGGAAACTCCACAGCCTCTCTCCTGCTAAAACACTGTGCAATAATGCCCAGTTTGCTATAAATCTGAATAAATTCTGCCCTTTCCTTTCTCCTCATCATGTCAAAACCAACTGGCAACACTCCTTTCATTATCCAGCTCTTAAATGGTGGAAAATTTGTCAGTTTAGTTGGATTTTTCCTAGGCTAAAAAAGCCCTACTCATGCAATCCTTCCTCAGAGTCTTCATCTTCTCACCCTTCTGACTGTGCTTGCACATGTTAATATACTGAAATAAATAATATATATATATATATTTACACACAGTTCTCCTGTTCCTCTGAAGTCTACAAGACTTATACAACTGCCAATTAAAGAGAAATCTCCAAGTTAAACAGTACCAGAAATTTTGTTAGTAGCAACAAGTAAGAAAAAAAATGAAGTTATTGAAGTGCTTCAAGCAAAGCACAGCAGTGATCAATAACCAAGAGCTCTCCTGCAGTGGCACCAGGCAGCCTGGAAGCCCTGCATGTGTGTAAAATCCTGCCATTCCTCCACATAGCTGAGCTGGTTAATTAATGAAATCACTTCTCCACCCATAAACTTTGGCTAAACCTTCCCCCTCTGCTGCCCTTGTCAGTGCAACACAAGCTTCTCCCAGATAACATCCTACCCCAGCAGTATTCACCCAACACATCTCATTAAATTAGCACTGAAACATCAAATTTGCAGCTTTTTGAATGGGAAGTGCTCCCAGAGGCCAAGGTTTCCCTGTTTCCCAGCAGGAGCCAGCATGTGGTTTTCTCCTGCACTGGAATCTGCAAATGTCCATGCTGGCCCATCAAGCAAGAAACAAATGAGACTCTTGCAATCCAAATGGCTCCAAAAATTAATGGGTAACAACACACAGGTATTGGAGCCCTGGATGCTGAAAATATCAGGCTTTGACAGGCAGTGACCCTCAGGAGGGCACTGCCTGTGACCTGAGGCTGTGGGAACGGCTCCCAGAGCTGGGTGATGGCACTGGGAGTGTGTGTGTAGTTTGTGTAGGAGTGTGTACTGGCACAGGGTGAAGTACTTAAGAGTTTGGGGATACAGAATATAGTAATATATGTAAGGAACAATATGGAGGGTTTTGGGCATTGTCTGAGTCCTTCTTCACCTTCTTCTTCCTCCTTCTTCTCAGGTTTTGGTGATCTTTTCTAATCCATCAGTGAAAGCCCGCATTGTGGACATTGAGTGATCTTTAACTGGGTTCTAAATAAAAATAACTTAGGTGTTGGGTTTTAATTGGTTTGCTTACTGTTTAAAAGTCCTTGAAACCAGTTAGGAGTAGCCATTTTCTTGCCTTGTCAGACAGAGCTCACACCTCGTGAGAATGTAACTTAGATAAGAAATAATAAACAACTGAGTCTGAAGGAGATACCAGCGTGTCTAGCATCTTCTGTCCAGACCCAGCAGGAACTAACAACCTCCACACACAGGCACTTCTGTCTTTCTGTAATTAGTGAAAATAATAAATAAAATAAAGAAGGGGATGAAGCAACAGCAAATGCCCTCAAGTTGTGCCAGGAGAGGTTCGGGCTGGATAGGAGGAAAAATTTCTTCACTGAAAGAGTGGTTAAGCATAGGAGGGACTGCGCAGGGAGGTGGTGGAGTCATCCCCCCTGATGTGTTCAAAAATGAGTGGACATGGAAGATCAGGGCACAGTTTAATGGGCACGGTGAGTCTGCACTCATGGTGGGGTCTTCTCCAACCTTAAAGCTTCCATGAGTCCACAAAAAGAATTAAGGAGTTATTTCAAGGTTGACTTTCCCAATGTTGATATAAGTTTGCTAAGTTCAGCTCAGCTCAAACCAGACATCTGTTTCTCAAGACTGAAAAAGTAATTAACTGCTTTATCTGCATTCCATTAACTACCACTTCATTAACACTTGTTTTTTCACACTTCCAAGGTACATTGTCTACTATTTTCATGTGTAGTTGCCCCTTAGTGGTAGATTTCCATCAAGGACAAAACAGCTTGTGGTTGTAACAAATTAACAGATTCAAACAACCTCGGGTCCCCAACAGACACTTCCAATTACTTTGCAAAGGAAGCAAAGCCAGCAAATAAAAATACTTAATAGGAAGAGTTTCTAGAATATATGCCTCGTATTTGATTTAATGCAAAATACTGTTACAGAAATCTATTTACAAAAGCAGGTGGGCGAGATTCTGAATAAATTTCTGTAACTCAGCAAAAGCCAAAAACAAAAATATGATGAATTTTATCAACACTATTGATTTTCTTTGCTCATATAAATAAACCTGGAAGTCCAAACTATACAAGCTGTACAAATCTTCACTTACCTGGGTCAACCAAAGCTTTATTAAATATTTCTTTAAGTTTTCTACTCTTCACATTCCTGCCCTGTGCCAGGTTTCGATACATCTCGTAGCCAATGATCATCACACCTCCCTCATCCTGCCAGTGCTGCAGCATGTAGCTCCTCTCCTGAGGCCTCTTCACAGTTGCCAGCTCATAAACCTTCCAAAGGGGGAAAAAAACCTTTAATTCCTCTTAAAATATTCAACAGTGGTCTAATTTTTAATACTTCTGATGTATTAATGGAAATAGATTTTTCACATTTCTTAGCCTTTACGTGGTGGAGCTTCCCAATTATGCAAATCACCCAGTTATTTAATGAAGAACTCATTTTAAGCCTCTTACCTCTAGTTTTTCCTCATCTTCTAAACCTTCTTGCCATTTTTCAAACTCATTCAGCCAGTTCAAGGCAGTGTTGAGTGGACACACAACCAGAGCTGTCCGAAAATCCAGTTTGTCACACAGCAAGACTGTGTGGAGAAAACTTACTACCTGCAAGAGAAAAACCAGGCAGAACACCAAATAAACACCAGGAAAGAGAGATGTTATCTATTCAATTATGTAATTAAATTACCAACAACAGTCCTGTTTAAATATATTTTTTGGTTAAACAAATAGAATTTTTGGTTAGATTTTCATACAGGTGTATTTGGAGTTCATACACTCCTCACTCTGTTCATGGCTGCACACATCCTTCACATACTGAGATACTTTTGAACTCCTGAAGGATTTAATAGGCAACCCTCCCTTTATATTTCATTAATCATTTTCATTAATTAAACATTTCTATCTGGTCATTTTTAAGCTTTCTCCCAACAGTCGTCTCAAACATAAAATAAATTCACAGTCAAGTTTCCTAAAAGTGAACTTCAGTCTTAAAGCAGTTTCTCCCACTTTTTTGGAAGGTATTTCAAGGCAAACCCTCTCAGCAGAGCTCTGCAGCAGGTTATGGCAGTGCTTTCCAAGGATTCACCCTGCAGCCAGCCTGGCTGTGTGTTGAGGATGACAAAACCTCCTTGGGGCTGGGAAAAACCCAAAACCTTTTGGTGTCACTCAGTGCTTCTGCTGGGCTGCCTGTTTTGAGCAGCAGCAAAGGCAGGACTGGAGGAGAGTCTGTGGCTGCTCCAGCTCTCCCCTGGACCTTTGGATGTACAACAGCAGAAGTTCTTTCTGCATCAAATTTTGGTATGTGGCAATTCTGATTTAATAGAGGGGTTTTAAACTGCCTGTGACACACTGTGCTTGGAACACTGGGCAGCAGAGTGCTTTTAAAACAGCAGGATTTAGTGGTGGTTTTGTGTAAGACAAAACTACCCAGGAAATCTCATGATCACAGCTCTCTGTCCTGGCCAGTAAGTCCAAAACTCCCTGATTTCCCTGATCTCTGCAGTTGGCAAAGTCTGCTGGAACTCGTGGCTGGTTCAGCTCTTCTCAGAGCTAAACAACAAATGGTGTCACACAGCACAGAGTGACATGGAAAAGACACCCACCTCAGCTCCAAACACCAGCCTTCAAAATGATTTACACTGATACATGTTTCTAACTATGGCTTTCTTCGATTATCAAGAAGTCACAGCTAAAATTACTGTCATTAGCACATCTGGATCACTATAAAAATACCTTCTGCTGGAAGTATTTCATCAAACTACGTGGTGTGTAAAGTGTAGGTGGAAAAAGTCCCCTACACACCAGCTCTGCAAAGCATTGCAAATCTGCACTAAGAGGTGTGATTAACTCCCCAAGAACCACACCACCTAAGCTATGATCAAGTCTGTAAAAATAGACCTTTCAAAGGTGATTTTTGAAGTGTTCTGTAGAATTGCAGACTGTCAAAATACTGTCTGTCATCCCCATTTCCCTAAACAAGGCAGATTTTTAGAAATGCTGGAGCTGGGGTTAAAACCCTGCTGTGCACCAGCAGCAACCACAGCTCAGCTTGGTTTGCTGAACTGGTCACTCTGTGAGTGATCTCAGCTCCTCTGATCATCCTCAGCTCTTGTGTCACTCAAAAATCCCCACAAACCCACCAGCATCTGACTCTACACACAAGATCTGGCATTAAAAGTAAAAAAAAACAAATCTGATAAAGCTGTACTTCACCAGCAGCAAATTAATTTAAAAACAGTCAAGAAAATAAATCATTGAAGGAGGAAAAAATGAATGAGGAGGACAGAAAAAACACAACCTGCTTAAGATTATTCCACAGTCTTAGAAATGGGTTCTGGAGCCTCTCTCCTGGCTACCTGTATTTATTTTCTTGTTCTGAGTTGCAAGAGAACTACACAGCACTTGGAAATAAGTTTTGTTTCTCACCTGTAATGTTTTCCCCAGGCCCATACAGTGAGCAAGAATGCAGCCAGAGCCAGGAGATGTCTTGGTTTTTTTTACAGATTCACAACAGCAATCCCACATGAACTGAACACCTGAAGAAAATTAGTGAAAATGTTCTGATTAAACATTCATTCTATTAAAGTTCACCCGATAAGAGCATGCTGTGATCACTGAGATCATGTTAACTCTTAGGAAAGCAATTGTCAGGGTAATTATTGATTCATTTCTGTCCTGTGGGTTGTATGTGGGATGATATTTGTCTCTGACTTGATTATATTCACAGCTTCATTGAAGATGTGGCAACTGGGTTGGAAAATATTCCTGTGAGGATGCAGATTGCCTGATCTTGGGGACAGAGAGAAGAGAAGATACATTCTGGTTTTGCCAGTCCAGGAGTTTTTATTATTCTAATTCAGTCTGCATAAGGTGCTGTCCCCCTGGGGAGAAAAAAATTTCTTTATTTTTTTCTTTAAACTCTTTTCTTACCATCTACTTGGTGTGGCTTCAGTCTGGTCACTATACTCCTGTGAACTTGCACTAATGGTTCTTTGGTTTCTTCATCTTCATCTAAAACCAGCTTGGTTGTAATGGGACATTTCAGAGGGGAGGCATCTTCAATCTCTATCACCTGCAAACAGAAACAGGGCATCAGAGGAATATTCTCAATGAGTAACACCCCGTGTTTGAGACACTTCACATCTACCAGTACTGGAAGTCATAATTTATTTAGTAAAGAGAAACTTTCAGCTCTTTACTGCATCATAACTTACTCTGGCACTGAAGTGAAGCAGCAGGGAACTGAAACAACTTTCTAAGGTCACAGCAGGCAAACAAAACTTACCAAGGTCAACCTGCAGGGAACTGCAGACAAAACTGGTGCCTTATGAGGCTGCATGTAAGCAGTTTTCAAAAAGTGGTCATCAAATTACATTTATCAAATTTACATCAAATTTATCATCTTAAACATCCTCAGAAATTCACAGAATTTTACACAGAAACCAGACCATACCTCTCTCAATTTCTCTCTCTCCCGTTCTCTCTCTGCTATACGTTTTCTTCTTTCTTCTTCTTCTTTAAGTGCATTTTGTGTCTCTGTTCTAAGCTTATCATCCTTAATAATTTTCCTGATTTTCTTCCTGCCTTTTCCAGGAGATTTTGAGTCATCATTGTCCTCATTCTCAGATTTACTCTGTTAGAAATTAAATAAAGTACACATTAGCAAGAAAATCATGGCACAAACCATCAAACCCTTCTGTCTTAGACAAGCTCCCAGAAATTCTCACACACACAGGTGAAATTCAGCAAATAAGAAAAGAGGCCTTTTTAAAAAGTCTGACAAAAGAAGTGCCACCTTAACTCTAACATATTCTGAAATACCAAAGATAAGGCCAGCTGTGCAAAGGCAGTACTGAAGGCACTGCTATAATTTGATAGTAACTAATGATAAAACACTTTTTTTCCTGTTCTACTGGTGCTAAATCAGATCAGCCCTTACCTACACCACACAGGAAAAGAAGCCCCAACACTACCAAAGCCTTGATCTACAATTTGTCTCATCTACATTTAGATTAAAAATTCTATTTACTTCAGTATCATGCATTTTAATCAAGATCTAAACAGGAAAGGTTTTAGTTCAACATGTTTTATCTCCACAATGATGGCATTTTACAAATTGTAGCCTGAATTCACAGTGAGAAAATTTTATTTTTACTGTCTCTTGTGCAGAGCTGTTTGAGATACCCTGAGCAGCTGGCAAGAGAGACAGGAACTCCCTAATTATTATTTAAAAACATGATACAGCACCTTATTCTCATTTTCACTTGATGAATCCTCTTGAACCTTTATCCTCCTTCGTTTCTTTTTCTGTTTGTAGCTGCGCTGGTTTTCTTCGGCCTCAGCTTTTTTGGCAGATCTATTAAAAAAAGCAAAAAGGCAATATTACTGATTAACCATAATAATCCTCTGCCCCACTGAAAAACAGTGGTAAAGGAGTCCTGTATCATTAATTAATAACATATGCACTCCTTTTGTGCAGTTAGGGCTGACTCTCAAATTCCCTCCTGCTCAGCCCACTGGACACACAGAGCAATGAGAAAACCCTACAGAATCTCAGAACTACAAAGCATTAATTTTATACTGCAATCCACCACTTGACAGTGATGTATTTGCATTAAAATGTCTTTTTTTTTGTTGATTTTTTTGTACTGGCTTATCAAATTGTTGTGTACTGTGGTACAAATTCAAATTTCCCACATTTGCTGCAACAGAAGTTAATGTTCCAGAATTCCTACAGAAATATCATCAAGGGTTTTAAGAACTGCTCCAAAGTGTTTTAACTTTCACCATCTCCCTGCATGGACTGCACTATTAAAACCCCAAATAAACACAGGGCAATGAGCACAGTTCAGTTTTCTTCCCACCTTGTTCTTGGCCGTTGCTCGTCCTCAGACTCACTGACCTCTTCACTCACGGCAGACTCGTGGAACTCGGAGTCATTGGAGTCATCACTGCTCACTTGGAAAAGAAAGCAGCATTTATTTCATGTGAGCATCACTGCACAGCAGCTCCAAACTGCTAAAGAGCAGCCAGCACTGCCAGGGTTCATTTCAGACCCGTATTTATAGGATAAAAGGGCTACAGAGAAGAAAAGGTTAAAATTTAAGCACTAGCTGAGTCCTCGTGGACTTGAGGTCCTTATGCAAGAACATCTACATTTATTTTACAAGCAAATGGAAGAGAGCATTAAATGATGGAGGAGAATTGTGGGGAACACTATGGGACTTCAGAAAACAAAAGGTGATTTTTAGTTAAACAGAAGCTTTTGTTTCAAATGCTTTACATGCCATTTTATAATTATACTTTGAGAAAAGGGCCCTTGTTTACACATAAAATATAAAATTGCATTGCTACATTTATGGCTTGGCATTTCCTCAGCTAATGCAAGCTCAAAAAGCAATTAAAATACACCCAGAAGAGCAGCATTAGCAATACTCTCCTACCACTTTGAGGAGCTATCACTGGCATTTTTAGGTAATGAAGACACCAGCGTGGCATTTAACACCTTTAATTTCAGCTTGACCTTGAACACAGTGGAAAGTTTAATTGTTTTAAGTGTTAATTATTTTATGAATGACAAGGCTTAAAACATGAGTTGTTCTACATACACGCGGAAAGGTAACATTAATAACATAGGGCTAAAAAGGGCAAACTGAAATCAAATATATTGTTCTATTTGAGGGCAGTAAACTTCAAAGGCTTCCACTAAAGAACCCTGAGCTGCCTCTTATTTGCACATTAATTCAAAGGTAATTTACAGTTATTCCTCTTGCATGAAATGCTGTAGATAGAGTTTTAATCCTATAAGGGAGGAAAAACATGAATATGCAAACAGATAAAAATGAGAGTTTTCACGGAGGAAAACGCTACAAAAATCACATTGCATCTTTTATTCTGTGGAAGACCACAAAAGCTGCCTGGCATGAGTGCACTACAGGGACCAGGGAAGCCCAGTGCACCTTTCCTGGCCAGGAAACTCCCTCAGGCTCTTTGTTGTGCCTGCAGCAGTGAAGCCCCAGGCCAGGCTCGTTTCACAGTGCCCCCTGGTGCTGAGCTCCAGCCTGCTCCACTGCAATTCCAGCATGCACAGCTCCCCAGGCACCACTGCCAGCCCAACAGAGAAATCACATCAAGGACAAGGCTGATCTCCCCACATTCAGACATTCTGGCCTTGCCTCTGCTGTTTAGGAGAGAAATTCTAAGACTCCACGGGATGCAGCGAGTGGAGAGGGCTGCACTTGTATTTGACATTTCAAATCAAACTCTTTATCAAACAAAGAGAAGGGAATGCTAGATTTCATACACAAGGAAGTTTATACAGGAATAAAAAAAAAAAATCACAAAGGTTGAGATTTCCATTCTGACAAACTTTGGATTTATTTTACAGAAGCAAGTACTTTTTATGACCAAAAAAAGAGATGTGGATTATTTACCTTTCCTTCTATTTCGCCGCTTTCCCCCTTCTTTTTTGTCCTTTGGTTTCGCCGCCTTTTTTTCTTCTCCAGACTCCCCATCACTCACAGTGAGCTTCTGCCTCAGCAGTCTGTGTCTGTATCTGGGCTTCTTGGATGTTTCCTCTTCCTCTGAATCCGACTCAGAACCACCTTCTTCCTTTTCAGACTTCTTCTCTTCCTTTTCCTTCTCTCCTGTCACACACAAGAGTCAGTACCACATGCACACCAGTCACTTTCTTATCTTACATAAACTGGGCAAGAATTAAAATCTGAATTAATTTAGGCTAAATCCTGTGCTTTCCCAGGGTATTACAAGCATCAACATCCCAGTTTCCTCAAATGTTTCGTATTTCCCACTGCCTGAATGCTTGCACTGCCTGTTCCAGTGAGTGTGTTAAGCCAAATCCCTCCTGTGCTTTTGCAGAACTTACTGTTCTATAGAGATGAACCCTCAAAAACCCCTAGGATTTCTTAATTGCCTACAAAAATCAGACTATAACAGAAAAGTAAACGTACAGAAGACTAAAAGGGATGATAATCCTCACGACCACGTACATTGGCATCTGTGTGACAACCACATATCAAAATCAGTAATAATTTTTGCTGAAAGCTTTAACAATCATCCTTTTCCCAAGTGACCCTTGGAATCATGACAGGTGGCACAGCACCACTTTTTTCCCAGATTTTTTTTGTGCTTACCATCATTTGCTGTGTTTTCAGTTTGCTTTGCAGGTTTCTTCTTCCCTTCCTCCGGCTGCTCATCTGAAGACGTATCCTCATCAGAGGAAAGATTGGCTTTGATTTCTTCTAAAAGCATTTTCTTGGCAATTCTTTGAAGTAAAACAGAAAACACTATTTATTCCATTGTTCAAGTCAATCTATGAACGACAAGTGTTATCCTACACCATTCAGAACTTCAAAAAAAGGGCTGAAAGCTGAACAAAAAAAAAAAGACACGTGATGAAAAGTCATTGTGGCAAGACAGGATCTATCAGCAAAAAAACCTCACATTAAATGTAATGTGTTGAGTTGCTTTTAAAAAGCAGGTTTGTGTAAAGCTCCTTTAAAAGAGAAGTTTCCTGCTTTACAGCAAACTTGAAATGGTTATAAAATGTACAGACTTAAGAGATTTCATTTTATTCATGGTCTATCTGGATAACTAACCACAAGCAATTGCCTTACAGCAGCTCTTGCAAAATCCCTGATGTGTTTATCCCCAAAAAGTCTGACCAACACTACAGGACCTGAATTTCAGGTAAAAATCATCATCTCATTCCCTGCTCCACAAACTGTCCACTCTGCTTCCCACAGTTTCACTGCAGAACAAGTTTCCACCTAATGCACAAGGGACTATGGAAAAATCATTTCTTTATATGCACTTGCAATGTAAAAATCTTGTCTGAGGCTATCCAAGGCAGGTATGTCAAAAGCACAGGAAAATAGTGGACTTAAAGTACTTGTACTCCCAGGAGAAAAAAAATAAACCAGGTCTTCCTGATATAAATATCAGGAGTACTACAGTTTTCACTCTGAGGCCATCCATTTTAAATGAAATCTGTGTTTTCTAGGTGAAAGCCCATCTGTCTTGCCTTTTGGGAGAATGAATGCACGCTGTGTGTACACAGCTCAGGATGGGACAGCTCTCACACCAGTCAAAACAGCAGCTAAAAGCCACGGAACTGACCCACAGCCCAGGCTTCACCTGGGAATGGCCAAGGAACAGGGACCCCTCAAGCAAAGCTTCCTATACAACAGAAAACTGAGCTGTTGCTTCTATGGAGCACCATAAAATAGGCTTTTAACAATCAGCATTTCATTTTCCAGCCTGCCATGTGTCCCTAAAACAGAAGAATTTTTCAAAAGGAATCTTCCCAAGCTATCTTTCCTGACACTCCACACAGTATTTTCCAATTTTTGAGCAAGTGTAGTTTTTAAAAACACTCTCACACTAATTTATATTGAATTATTATTAAAAGATGGAAGCAAAATAGTTTAAGAAACATTTCAGATTGTTCAGTGAGTCAGATCATCCATCAGCATCCAAAACACACCCTCCCATTCTCTCTTGAAAAGAAAAAGCTGATTAAAACTTTACCAAGCAGTACCCTTGGAGAACTTTAATTCCACATCTATCAAGAAATCACAGCATGAACCCAAAGAAAACTTACTAAAGTCCACAGATAAGTAACATCATCTTCCAAATTCTTTTTGCATTAGGTCCTCCCAGAGGATATTTGGAAAAGGGATTTAGGGTTTGGTTGGTTGTTGATTTTTTTTAAATCATGTGTAACAGCAACAGAAATAAACAGTTCCTCATATAAGAAGTTCAGACTACATTTCTTCCATCTCTTAATGGTCAGAACTTTTTCTTCAAAATGAAACTGCTTGGAATGTCACAGGTTGTCTTTCCTTAAACAGCTTTCAACATAAATTATTAACCTTGACTGCTACTCCAGAAAATGCAGAGAGCAGTGGTCTGGCTACTCTTCTTGTTTAACAGAAACCCAAAGTTTTGGAAGAGAAAAAAACCTAAATGACCAGAAAAAAATGAAATTGAATCGTCAAAGTCTTGCCTTTGACTTTTTTGGCAAGTGCATTAGCAAAGTGGGTGGCAATACTTACCTCTACACAAGCCACCTTTAAAAGGCTGACTTTGGTTCTTAGCAAAACAAAAACCTTCATTTTAATTTGTTCTTTAATGAAGTATTTTTTTAAGAGGAGTAGGAAACAGGAAATGTATCTAACACCTAAAAAGACCATGCACAAAATCTACCATCCATAAAGAGAAGACACTCTCATTTTCCTATTAATCACAAGCTTAACCAACAACTGGACTGGGTAAACTGAGTAGTTTCTAATTATTTATGATAATATTGACTAAGAAGTTATTGCTATGATAGAAAATGAGTCCTGTTTTTTATCTAGGATAAAACTTAACCACTTGCAATCAAATTGAGATGGGACAATTTGTTAGTGAGAAAAGCTGCATTTTCTTCAATGATTTACTGGTATGAATTTAGGCAAAAAAAGTGAGACATTATTAAGATGTTCAAGATTTAAAAGATGCCCATTTTTAATTAACTACATATCTGATAGGAATGATAAGTGTAAGCAACATTAGATCCAAAGACATTAGGCCTTGTAAATGCATGTGACAAATGACTGATATGAATTATTTTAAATTGAGTACTGGACTCTGGAAGCTGGGTTTAAATTAAACCACAACAGATGTTGACCAGGATACCACACCATATTTCTATTTTATGATAAAACCTGTTTAAAGTCACCAGGTTTCTAAGCTAAGAAACTTCACATGGCAGCTTTAATATTTTAGTATTTGCATTAATAGCAGCAAGAAAAACAAGCTATGAAAGTGTGAAAATTCACTCACAAAAGCATGGAAATCAAAAAGGATTGTAATATTTCTCAGGTAAAAGACGTAAAAGATTCTTGGCCATTCAGATGTACCAGTTGAGCACCAGCAATGGATTTAATTAAGAGGCACAGAGAGCCATATGACCTCCAGCACAGGGTTTCAGACAGTAAAAAATAAAGTAAAAAATAAAATATTTAAAAATCCCTGCATTTTCCTCATTCCTGCACTGATCTGCTGTGACCTTGAGCATGTCATGTTGCCCCTCTCCATCTTATCTAAACTTGTGGTGACATTTGTACAAAGGGCACTTCCCCACACTCATTTATCCAGTGCCTCACAGAATGGGACTGCGACCTCAACCAGGACACACAAAACCAACTCCACAATAAAATTACAGCACATATGCACATTTTTGTATCAACTGAGATTTAAAGATATTTCCCCTTTTAAGAACAACACCAGCAGAATACACTTCTAAACAATGAATTGATTACTATGGATTTTTAGGTTGTGCTTAACAAAAAGAGTTTTCCCAAGAGACAGACTGGAAATAACCCAGGGGTTGCTTGGTTACACTTCAGGACTACTTTAAAAGCTCCTTCAGACTTTGCAGCAGAACTGGAACAGCAGGTGCAGCCTCTCATGATGTGGAGTTAAGCCCTCATGGTAATTTGCACCATTCTTGTTCAAGAATTTTACAATTTTACAATGACACAATGAGATTGTTCAAAATCTTGGTGAGACAACGCTACCACCGTAAAAATCATTTTTCTTAAAAAGCCATGATTTTAAATTTTAGTTCACGATTGTGATGTTTTGTTACCAATTAGATTACAGCAACTCACACTCAGTGTTCATAAATACCTACTAATTATATGTAGAAATAAGGTTGCCTGAACAAAGCCCTTGGGTGGGGGAGGATGTTGGAGTGTGGCTAATAAAAGCCACCAGAATTCCAGCTACAGCACTATGGGCTTAAATGGGCCTTCAGGACACTACTAGAAAATTCAGAACCCTTTAAAATATATTTTAAGAAATTAATATTGGGATGAAATGTCATACATGTCCAAAAAATGAGTGAAAACTGCCAGACACCTTGTTCTAAATACTGTGCTGTCTTTGTTGGAAGAGGCTGATTTTCAAGCTGTCAGAGTTGGGTTAAATTAAATGCTTGGACAAGAAAAACGTTTTACAAAAATTTATTGTAACCATCAAATACTTAAAGGCATTCTGCATTAAATACACTATTGACTTCTTAATAAACAGAACTACTGCAAACATATCAAACAGTACCATTTAAAAGATCAAAAGGACCAATAATAGTTACACAACAGAAGATGAAAGCATACAGCACTGTATGGCATAGTATGACCCACTTGGATATTGCATTCTGGCAAAAAAAGATGATTTCAAGGCTATTAATATTCATATCATGCACATCCCCAGGTATGCAAATAACAGAACATCTAAACTAGAGACTTGCACACAGGAGAGTTCCCACACTACAAACACCCAGCAGGTACCAGGTACCTTCTTTGGCCTGGAAGAAAATAGGCAACTTCTCTGAATCAGTAGGTAAACTACTTAAACACTTTGTGTTGAGTAAACAGAAGAACAAGTTTTTAACGTCTCCAAATTTGTTCCATCTTTTTTACAGTTTATAGCTCTGATTTTGGTGCCAAGTACAACACAAGATGAAGGTAAAGTCAGACTGCATTACCAGTTAACATGTCTGAAGGTTGACAACACTGTTTATTGACAAAACACCTCCCCATCTCATAAATAGATGTTCAAAAGATCCCTTAAATAAAAACAAAGAGGCAACTTCAAAACAAAGTACAGAAACTGATTTTTAAAGCCCGAATTTATATTACTGTTTGTTATCAATCAGGTTCATTCATTTCCCAATACAGCTCTTAAACTAAATTATGATTGAGTTCTGTCAGAAACGTTTGTGTGGTAAATACTGAACTTCTGACAAAAGTGTATTGGTTTAGTTATCAACCAGAAACCCACAACAACAAAGAAAGGAAAAAAAAACCAAAAAAAAGGAAAAAATTGATTCAAACAGGACTAAAATTAGAGCAGAATTTTAAAAAATCTTGTTATACTAAAGTTTACATGTTCTGCTTATGACCCTGTGCTGTCAAGTCCCTAAAATGCATATTTCTTTAAAGAGCTGAATTACTGGGTTAAATTTCATGACTGAAAACACACAAGAACTAATTCAGCAGCAGCATTTTGATGCCAAACTGAGGTCCATAAAGGAGATAAACCAATGTTTTTAAAATTTACTTCAGCCACATATCAAAACATACAACTCTGTGAAACAAGGATTCCATACTCTAAACTAGTAAGGCTCAGAAGCAGAAAAAGACTCCACCAGCAACTGGTCCCACACATGCTATATGGCCAAAACAACAACAAAAAAAATCAGTTTCTGAAACACTGTATAAAAATTTGTTGAGCAGCTCTTTAGTCTAACTACAGTAACTTCCAAAAAGAATCTGTGGCTCAATACTTCACGATGTGCATTTAGGAAATGAAGCTTTTACATTTCTGGCCAGGCTAATTTTGATTGCTACAATGATACTGGTAAAATATGACATGTCTCAGCTAACTGTATCTTACAGAGATTCTTTTTTATTGAATTCCAAACTGAAGCAATACAGATAAGCCACAATTCTGAAAATATCTATGCAAAGACTTAAAATATATAATTAGTCTCTTTGATACCAGTTGAGCCTATGCACAGTGCTTGTAGAATCATGGCCTTAACTCACATTAGTCACTTCAGATACTTTTTAGTGGATTAAAACTCAGTTCAATTAACAGCTGAAAATATCTAATACGGTTTCCCCCACATTTGTGCTTTCTCTTTATTGAGAAAAGGCGTTTCAATTAAAAAAAAAGCATATTAAGTAACAGCAAGAACCAAATTAATTCTGAAAATATTGCAGCACTGCACATTGCACAGATGCAAACTGTCACCTTCTATCCCCCACAACTAGCTGAAATTCACATTTAGCAGCAGCAGCTTTTGAACCTGCCTGCAAGATCCTTGTCCCCAACCTCCCGCGGGACCCCAGCGGGGACAGCAGTGCTCTCACAACAGCCCCTAGCCAGGTGTGTCAGCTACCACTTCTAAACGTTTGCTTTGCATTCCTGGCTCTGGGCCTCAGTTTTCTGGCCCCGTGTTCACACCTTCGGGAGGCCCGTGAGCGAGTCTTTACCGGGCAGGCAGCCGTGCTTTTTACCACCTGCTTGCTCCTCCGTTGCGCCGGTTTGCGCCCACGCCTAGGGTGTGTTATAATCGTTTTTAAGTCCTTATGGAGGGTATCATACCTATTCTCAGGGTCGTCATCATCATCATCTTCCTCCTCCTCCATTGGGATAGTCCTTGCTAGAGCCTCTCCCTCATCTCCTGAAAAGAAAGTCCAAGAGGAAACACTTAAGACATGGAAATCCAACAAGGAACAATACATGACAGCACAATAAACAGCACAACACAGGAACTGCATCTCCATCAGCAATGCCCATTTTAAGACAGCTTGGTAATACCATTTTCTACCAGTTACCTGTCTTGAAAAATGAAAATAAATCTAGTTTTTTCAGTCTTGCTCTCTACTACACACAAGATGCAACTCATTCCCAATTACGTACTGCGAACTTGGGATTTTACACCAAAACAATAGAGACTAAATGCTCTAGTCAGGAATCAGAAATAAGTTTCCTAAGAAGTTATTTGCTCTAGTCAGAAGCTCCACCAGTGAGTTTGTGCAAACTGAAAAGAAGGCACAAACAAACACAGCACAGAATTGCTTCCCAAGCTCATGGGTTGCCCTGCTGCCAGGAGGGGAGTACTTGAGAACACCAACCCTTCCTACTTTTGCTTTCACACTATGAATGTGTGTCAAGAGCTGTATTTTGAGCATCCACATGCTATCCTTACTGCAAATATCCAGTCTCAGCTGCACTACATGGCACTGCCTCATGTACAAGGGACATCAGGGCCAACAGCGTGGGACACGTGACAGAAGGAACAGCACGGTGGGAATCCCGTCCTGGAGCTCCTCTGCACTCCCCTGGCTGGACTGGGGAATTTGGATTGTTTCTAGCACATCCCCAGGCCTCTCCCCTTGCTTTGCTCTCTGTTTTGCATGCAAGTCACACAAATCTGCTAGGCAGTGAAATGAAGGGAAAGAAACCTCACAATTTTAATGAGCTGAGATCCCCTCATTTTTAATTTCTCTTTATTTTCTATCTGTGGGGACTGGACTAAAACTGGGCTGCAAGGGGCACGCTCCAAGGTGATCACAGAAAGTCCTTCATGTAGATAAATAAGAGTATCCCGCTGGCTAAACCAGATCCTAAGTCTCATTCAATGATCTACATCTCTTATTCAGACACGGAACAGATTCCTTTATTTCATTAATTCCCCTATTAATAAAACCAAAAGCAAACTGCAAAGGCCACATTCTTCTCCTCTGAAAATACTCTAACACAGGCAGAATTTCACAGAATCAAACAATAACTAAAGCTGAAGGAGACATCTAGACATGCTCCACTCCAACTCCATCCTCACAGCAAAGCTAACTCCAAAGTCAGTCACTTACTTCAGGGCCTCGGCCAGTCAAGTTTAGAGCATTTCCAAGGACAAAGATTCTGAAGTTCCAAGTCTGACCATGCTCAGTGTAAGAACACCTCTAGTATCTACCAGTTTTCCTTGATTAATGCTGTATCCACTGCCTCTCCTCCTTTGGGCACACACCCAGCTCAGACCCCCTAACATTGCCTGGGATTTGCAGACAGAAATTCAGACACCCATTTTAGCATTCTGTCTCCAGTCCAAACCAGCCACTTCTCTCCTGTCAACCATCCCACACCAGAGCCTTGTTCAGTTTGTACCCTGCTATCCATCTCCCCAATGACTCAATCTTTCCACTGTGACCTGCAAATGAAACAACAGCTCCCAATGCCTCAGACACTTCCTGATATATTAAAACCAATTCTCCTCTTGGGCCATTTCAATACTAAGTCAATGAACTGCACATGAGCAATTCCATTTTTAAGGCATTTTCACTGATGTGGTGCTGAAAACTGTCACTGAGTGCCATCAATTGTCTGTCTATAGGAGAGTTTTAATGGCTGTGGCAGCAACCACATGCAAAAACCCAATTTATTACTATGCAAACCATGAATTATCTGCAATTTCCCCCAGCAGTGACATCACTGGGGAAAACATTGATAAGGTAGCACTCAAGGAAAGACCTACAAGTCCCAGTATTATCTGCAGAAAGACACAACATATGAAAACAATAAGAGTGGCAGATTTCTAAGTAGCTGTTCTAAGCCTACATGGCTCTTGTGAGGCATAAAATTCATTTACTTGATTTTTAAATGTGTATTACAGTGCCACAGGTCTCCAGAGTCACCTCCAGTGCACAGACAGGAGGTGATAAATTTGAGTTCACCACATTATCTGTTCCTTCCAACCAGCTTCTGCTAAACAGAGCCTGGGCAGGTGAGGCAAGGGCCAGGCTTTGGAAAGCTGGACTGCAAGGCAGGACCTGCTGTAAATACTGCCTGGAGTTTTCCAAGCATCATTTTTTCCTCAAGGCACAAGCTGCACAAACTGAAATCACAGCATCTTACAGCCACAGATAGGCTGGAAAGGAACTTTACAATATGTGCTTCCAAATCCATATCAGAAAACCCAACAGTCTGCAAACACTGAAATACATAATTACCAACTGATGACTGCTTTTTGCTTCTAGATTATTAAATGTCACCCAAATCTTACAAAATTCCTCTGTTAATATTTTAATACGTGTACATGAACATCTTTTGCACACCTGATGACTGACAAAATCCTGTATCAGCAGACAGCATCAAGCTTTCGGTCACCGGCCTGATCTTCTGCTCGTCGCTGCTCCCATCGCCCGAGGAGTTCTGATCATCATTTTCCTCCTTATCAGACGACGAAGAGGAAGTGACAACCACCTTCTTTTTTGCCACTTTCTTTTTTAAGTTGCTCTTTTTATTTTCTTTTACTGATCCTCTTTTACTCTTTTTCTTAGTGTCTTCGCAAGATTCCTCATCGGAAGAGGATGAGTCATTCTGTTCTTTCTTGGAAATTTTCTTTTTGTGGCTTATTTTTTTCTTTTCTTTCGTTTCAGTTTGTTTTTTACGCCTAACGGTGTCATCATCCGAACTCTCCTCTTTTTGGGGAGATTTCTCAGTATCAGAGGATAAATCAACGTGTACTCTTTTAGCTACTCTCTCTCTCAATTTTCTCTTCTCTGTAAACACAGGTTCCTTTTTAATTTTGTCATTTTCAGAAGAATTGCTACTTCCTTTCTCTGCAGATGACTTATCAAGATCAGAAGAGGAATCGTCTTGTTCCTTCTTGAAACCTTTCTTTTTCAATTTTTCAGATTTCTTTGCTTTGCTTTCTGATCCTTTTTTGTTCTTAAGCCTGTCTTTTGAAGACTCCGACTTGTGCTCTTTCTTTGCCGATTTCTCAGTACTCTCCGAAGAAGAATCATCCAGTGACTTTTTCTTTTTCAAATCCCTCTTTTTCTTAACTTCAGGACTCTCCTCTTTCTCCAGTGAAGGCTTCTCAGCATCAGAAGACTCATCACGTTTTCCCTTTGCAGATTTTTCTTTTGAGTCTCTGTTTATCTTGTCCTTAGCAGCTGACCTCTTACCCGTTTTTTTATCTTTAGAAGAGTGATTAACTTCCTTCTCTGGAGAAGACTTCTCAGCATCATCATCTTCAGAAGATTTATCCCTCTTCTTCTTCAGATTTAACTTTCTCTTACTGCTCACTTTTTTCCTCTGCTCTTCTTCAGAGGAATCATAACTATCATCTTTTTGTGAGTACTTTTTCTTTGATTTTTTTGCAGCCTCAATTTTACTCAACATTTTTATCTCTTTTTCCAAGTCAGAATCATAGTTTGAAGAATCAGAGTAGTTCTGTCGTTTCTTTTTGGCAGCAGCATTTTTAGCTGATTTGCCTCTCTTAGCATCTAAATCTGAACCAGAACTGGAACTTTTCCTTTTTCGTTTCCCATTTTCATCCTTTACTGGCTGACTCTTTTGAAAATCCGAAGCCTTCTGATTCTTTGCTCGGGTTTCGCTGTTGCTCTCACTGTCTGAGGAGCTGCGACTCATCATCCCTGCTTCTTTAAGGACAGCTGGCAACTCATCAGAGTCTGAGCTGTGATCTAAGTCATATGGCTTTTTGGATTTGGAAAGTTTGTTAGGGCTGGGACCGTCAGCAGTGCTGTCAGAAGAATTCCTTTTATCGTTTTTCCTCCTGGGCTGCTTGGCAGGTTTCCTCTTCTGTTTCTCATTGCTGGTGTCGTTGCTGTCCTCCTCGGAGTTGGATGTCAGGGGGCTGATGTCCGTGGGGCGCCTCAGCGGGGTGGTCTTGACGCGCGGCGACCTCCGGAGATCCGCGTCCTCGGCGGGCACGGCGTCGTTCTCTGCGGAGGGCTCGCTGCCGGCACTGTGGTTTTGTTTGACAGAATCACAGTCTGCTGCCCCAGGTTGGGATTCATCAATGTCTTTAGAGCCATCAGTGTCTTCAGATGCATCAGTGTCTTTAGATCCATCAGCGTCTTTAGATGCATCGACATCTTTAGATGCATCAGCGTCCTTATTGTCCTTCTCTAGGCTGTTGTCTTGATCTTCAGCTTTAACTGTGGACTCTGAAAGGGAAACCGGGGTCAATTTTACAACCAGTTCTTTTGTTCCTTTAGCCGATGATTTTAACTTAGTACCACCTTTGGTATCTTTCACAGGAGCGTTCCCTTTTGTATTTGAATTTAGAGTCTCCTGATCTGCTGCTGTGCTTCCACTGTCCTGTTCATCTGATGGCATCTGAATCTCCATACCGGATTCCAGAGTCTCAAAAATATCTTCGGGAACGGACGAGGGGATGGACACGATATCCATGTCTAAAGCCTCTGTGCTGTTGGGCTCATACTGTGGTTCTTCATTTCTGCCAGACTTTTTCTCTTCCCCAGGAGCTGCCTTGTTATCTGTCTGTTGCTCCGAGGGAACACTTTGATCCATGGGCTCATTGTCAGGCTGCTCCGACACAACTTTTTTCTGTGCCTGTGTGGTGACATCCTCTTTTAATGCCACATGTTCCTTTCCTTCATCTTTTTTCACCTCATTTTTTTCTGATCTAACCTCAGTTTTTTTCTCTTTGGTATTTTTATCTTTGATTTTAACATTCAATGCTTGAATCTCCAGGTTCAGGCCTTCTTCTAGTGACAGATGAGCTTTTTTCATGTCACTCAGCACAGATTTAAAAGCTTTCAACTGGCACAGCTGCACAGTTGGGCTTATTTCGACATTTTCTGCAGCGTTTTTCAAAAAGCTTACAAAGCTAGAATTCAGATTTGTTGTGGTTTCAATCAGTTTTTTTGTTTTCTTAAGCAAGTCTTTTGGCACCATCAGTGCTTTATAAGAATACGTTAGTGAACCTGAATATGAATTATCTATTTTTTTTTCTTCCCCATTACAATTTGCATTATTCCTCTTTGGAGAAAACTTGACTGTGTGGTCATATGTTTTACTTTTTTCATTTTCAACTTTCATCTTTTTTTTGTTTTGTTGAAGTAACTGTTCTAAATTTTCAAAGACACTGTCACACGCAGTGACCAAGTCCAACAAAGGCTCTGGATGGCAAACATAGCAGTGCCACTGGTTATTTTCATCCAGGATAGTGGAGAGCTCCTTTCGGCCCAGGTTGCGCAAAATGCACTTTTTACAGAAGGCGTTATGGCAAAAGTCACAGCAAATCAAATTTCCACCTTCAGCACACCACCTGCAATGAGAGTGAGAAAGGTGTGAGTTTTGTCTCCACGTCAACAAGGTGATACACACATATTTAAAATTCAGGTGATGAACAGATATCCATTACTTGAAATCGTTACTGAAAAGCTCAGTGGAGAATTGCAAAGTCAGAAAATTCATGTATTAAATTAACAGCTCACAAAGCTGAAATGGTCAGTAATTTTCAAACACAGTTTCAGCACTGATTTCTTTAAAGAAGAGAAAAAAATAATTAAATTAAAATTTCCCTGTTTCTTCTGAAAATTTGTGATTTATTTTACAGCAAAATTAATAAACTTTGGTCTTTCTAGCCTTAACTCATATATTACTACTGCACTACATGAAGATTGAAAAGTGGTACACAATAAGCCCATAGAAACCACAGACTGCACAATTTTGACTGAATTACACATTTAGATATTTGACATAAGGACAGAGAAGTGCTCTGGTATTTCAAAAGTGAGGGATGCATCTAGAGAACTGAGCTTCTCTGGCTCATGAAGTTTAGAGTGTCAGATTCTATCCCATATTTAAGGTGTTAGGAAGGTGGCATGTTATTTAGTTAAAAATACGGTATCTTACAGGTGTTTGTTATTAGATTTCTTTATAAAATGTTTTCCTGTTCATTACTAAAACAACAATCAAGCAGTTATAAAAACCCTGGGGTTTTTATACAAACCCTGGGGTTGAGCATTTCTTGGTGACAAATAATTGTTGATCCAGCTCTTCTGTACTTGTCTTTATCTGTCAATGTCACAATTGCAAGGAAGAAGATCCCCAAACCAACAGAGCCGTGGGTGTTACTGCAGTCTTTGCACACACTGCAGTCCTTGCACACTTTCCCATTTTGCACACACTGCACTCTTTGCACACTTTCCCATTCTGCACACACTGCAGTCCTTGCACACTTTCCCATTCTGCACACACTGCACTCTTTGCACACTTTCCCATTTTGCACACACTGCAGTCTTTGCACACCTTCCCATTCTGCACACACTGCACTCTTTGCACTTTCCCATTCTGCACACACTGCACTCTTTGCACTTTCCCATTCTGCACACACTGCACTCTTTGCACTTTCCCATTCTGCACACACTGCACTCTTTGCACTTTCCCATTTTGCACACACTGCACTCTTTGCACTTTCCCATTCTGCACACACTGCACTCTTTGCACACTTTCCCATTTTGCACACACTGCAGTCCTTGCACACTTTCCCATTTTGCACACACTGCACTCTTTGCACACTTTCCCATTTTGCACACACTGCACTCTTTGCACACTTTCCCATTCTGCACACACTGCAGTCTTTGCACACTTTCCCATTTGCACACACTGCAGTCCTTGCACACTTTCCCATTCTGCACACACTGCAGTCCTTGCACACTTTCCCATTTTGCACACACTGCAGTCCTTGCACACTTTCCCATTTTGCACACACTGCAGTTTTGTACACTTACCTACACTGTTCATCCATCCCATCTGAATCCCGACTGATGTCATCACTCATGTAATACTTGTAGCAAGTCTGTGAAGAAAGAGAGAGGACAAGGAATTCTTTATTAAATCTCAACTGGCTTCAGCAATTCATGAGATTTCAGTATGCATTAGAAGCAAGCCAGTAAAAGCTGCAGCTGCAAGGTCTTCAGCATTCTAAGCCTTTTACATTTATTTTAATCTAAAAAAATATCTTCCATGGTCCCAAACCATGACTTATTTAGATGGCTCAAGGTTTCTTTGAAAATTAAACAGGCTTTTGTCTGATTGCTGCAAATTTGTGTGTTTTAGAACATCAGCTGAATACTTCTTTCCAGCCTGAATGCTTCTTCCATCTATCTCCTAGGTAAATCAACACCACATCCCCCCAACACAATTAGTCCCACATAAATTACAATTTTCAGCTGGATACTCCTTATGTTAGCATGTGATGCCATACGGCTTTAGATTAAAACATCTTCAGCATTTATCATGATGTTAACATGCAAGAATTCCATTTCTAGGTGCAAACAAAGCATCTTCATTTGAAAATTTGGTAATGGTAAGAAAAAAAATAGAAATGGCTCAGCTAGAAGTACTGATGGCTTCAGTTGCTGAATTGCTGACACCAAATTTTGAAGGTTTGGTGTAATTTTTTCCCAGCTGTTACTGAAGAATGTTCTCCCAGACTTGTAGCTCTACTTTGAACAGGCATTTACACAACTCAGAATGCAGAAGGGGCTCCATCACCTGAACTGACAATGAAGATGCCCCATTAACTGGAACAGACTTGCACATCTGTTCAGCTAAACTATCCAAACAACTAAAATCAATGTAAAACCCCAGTAAAATCTGATGTTTAGACACTTGATGGAACATTCACAGTCAAAGGAAAACAGCTTCTCAGGTCTGGGACTTTTACCTAAGTAGGTGAAAAATAAGGGCAGAACCAGGCACAGAAAGAAAGGAAGAGCTGGAGGTGAGGGGGCTTCCATTCCTCCCTCTCACATTCGCATAAGGCCATGTTCAATTCAATAAAAACAGAGAAAATCAGGGGAAAAAACCTTTGATGTAATTCATGTAGCAGAGCTCCCAATCAAGAGCTACTGTTGAGCCCAACACCCTGACCAGGTTCCAAAAATGACCCGGGTCACTGGTGACACTGCAGGGACACGGGTGTGCAAGGACAGAACAAGAGCTGGGACTCCAACGGAGATGGGAAACGATCACCTTGTGAGCTGAGTTTTGTAAAGCACATTTGGTGAAAGAAACAAGCCAGAATGCAGAGAAGAGGCAGCACACCAGCCTAGATGGGCATGGCTGACTCTGTCAGCTGAGTATCCAACAATAATGAGGAACTGGGAAGGAGGAGGAGGAGGAAGAGCAGAGAAATGCTACATGAACATTCTAACACAGAAGTGTATCCCTAACTTTAGCACTATCTTTATAAATACAAAATCTCCATCACTACAGAAATGTGCAAGAGGGATCTTTGCAGCTCTTGGGAAATTACAGAGGTCTCCACAGCAGGAGGCAGAGACATTTCCTTCCTGTCCCACCTCTTCCCTCTGCAGCCACCTCAGGGCCTGTGTGGAGCCACCAGGAAGCCACACAGCTGAAAACTCAGATTATGGACTAGACTAGCACTGCAAAGCTGCCATAAATTAATTAAAACAGCCCATGAGCTGGCAGAAACAGAGATGGCTTTGAAGCTGCTTTTCTGCTCCTTGTTTCAGTGCTGTTTTACATGGAATGCTGTACCAGGAGATGCAGACTTGAATCTGTTCTTAAAATACATTATGAGTAGGCAGAAATTTCAGACAGATCATTTAACATTAAAAATTCACTAAGATTATACCCTTAAAGCTGCAGAGGTAAATAATAAAGAAACTACAACCAGTTTAACTGGGATATAAGAAAAAAAGAAATATAAATTCCTAAGTATATTTGCCTTTTTTTCCTCCTTTCAGTTTCCTTATTTGTAACAGCTAATGACTGAAAACTTTATTGACTAATGAACAAGAATTACTCCCACAAAAATCCCACCCAAACCAACTAATACGACATTTTGAAACAAAACCAAACAGAACTGCTTATCACATACCTTACAAATAAGCACTTTCAGTGTAGGGTGTCTATAGATTGAATCCTTTTGAAAATGGTTCACCTGCTGCCCACAAGCTGTACAGCTCACAATTCCATGGAGTCCTTCTTCTATGGAGAGGATTACAAACCACACATTAATTGTTTTCATCCTTATTTAAGAAATCTTTATGTAGTGTTGCATTTTCTTACAATATTCTGGCCTGTCAGGTTTTTCACAGGCCTTTGTTTCTGCACCACCCAGCACCAGACAAATCTTTCTGTAACTATTTGCCATTTAAAGATTGAATTTTCTCCTGATTTCTGTGCTTCACTTGGGGTCAAGATACAATTCTTTCCCTTTGAGAGGTTTAATTGGGTTAATTGGTCATCCCATGAAAACACACCTAAATTAGAGTCATCACTAAAATTCTTTCAGAGCAGCTCTGATATTCTGGACAACATTCCCCATTTAATCTTTGTTCAACAAATACCACTGCAATTCACATTTGTATTATGGCATTTCTTTCACACACAGTTTCAGTTTCTCAAATAAAACCAGAAAACTCTCAGAGAAAATGCAAGCAATCCTTGTAATAGTGACTGAAAAACCTTTTCTGACATTTTGTTCCCTTCTCAATGGTGGAATGGTAAGAAAGGTTTTTGGGTTTTTCTGAAATTACAGTTTTGCTGTAATCCAAATGTTCTCCCCATGCTACTGATTGCTCCCATGGTGTGTGCACAACTCACACCTACATTTGGTCAAAAAAGCTGCTTTTTTATGCTAACCACCCTATTCACATCAGAAGGGGTGAACTTAGGCCTGGCAGGCTCACTCCATGTCAGGCACTTCATTAATGCTCTGAGACCTTTTTGTTTTCAACAGCACAAAAAGGAAAATCATTTGTGAATGTTCTGCACTTCCAAAAGCCCAATTTGGGATCAAGCAGATCCAGGTTTGATAAGAGATTACTGAACTGCAACTTGCCCTTTGCTGTCATGCTCAGTGATTAGATCACTAAGGAAATTAACTCAAACAGATTAATTTACTGATTACATTCTGAGTACACACTAAAAGACTCCATATTTTTTATATTTTTAATTAAATAATCACTACCCCAGAATCAGAACCAAGCTCCAACAGCAGCACGTTAAGGAACTGGATGAACATTCTCAAAACACATTACAAGCTCCCAGCAATCTGCTGCAGGAGCACAAGCTCGGATGGCTCAGGGCAGCGAAACAGCTGATCCACACTGCTAATTCAGTGAAATTCTGAATACAGACGTGTTTGCACCCTCCAGCCATCCCTGACTGCACATCCTGCAGAGCTGTGGACCTGCAAGCTCCTCTCAGGAGCTCCAAACCAGCTCAAATCCCAGTTTCAAATGCTGCTTTGAGCGTGGATGAACACACCCTTCCCATCCAGCTCCTCAGAATCCCACACTGCAGCCCACAGTCCCAGCCTGGCACACAGCACAGCCCCTGAACTGCTGCAGCAGTCCCTGAGGGGCCCTGCCAAGGCAGGGAGAACGGGATATTCCCTGCCAAGCCCTGAGCACCTCCTTCTCTTCCACTACCCAGGGAAAGCACTACGGCCTCCTCATCAAACCTGCAAGCTGGCACCACAAAAAGACAATTTATAACTGTGTTACTACTACAAACGATGATGATCCAAAGAAATTAAACTAATTCATTAATACTGAGAAACTACTTGGTTAAAAGCACTCCTAACTGAATTTATTAGCAAAAATACAACCACAACCATGCTGCAGATACAAAAGTCGAAAATAATGACACAATGCCTCTTACAGTCTTAGATAAGAGCATTTGGTTGCTAGAAAGGCAAGGGTTCTGCTTCTACCACTATTTCTAATACATACAGGACATACAAATTCCTACTAGAAATGCAAATATTTAAAATATATGTATGTCAGGCATAGTACATGAGTAACCAGTCCAGATAAACAGAGGAAGGCCTGCAAATTCCTTAGGAATGGAGATTAAAAAAGCTGGAAGGGCAGCTGATAAAAAATGTCCTGGGGATGCAGGCACAGGCCACAAAGCTCAAGCACAAGTGTCTTGTCTTTTTAACACTGTACCCCTGAAGAGTTCTGTTGGACCATATGTAGAATTATTGTAAGCACAAATGGAAAAGGCATTCTTACATGAACAGGACATCTTGCATGAATAAAACAGAACCAACTTCTGAAGTTTGTAATTTAGAGAAAACATCAACACTCAAAATGTCACTGACCCCACACGAGCCCAGGTGTCTGCACAAGCACATTTCCACAGTCACATTTCACTCCCCTTCACCCACAGAAACAGCACTCAGTAAATTACTTCAAAAGAGAGCAAGGATCTCAAATGATACAGGGGGAAGGATGAAGAGTGTGTGTGTGCAAGAGCTGTTAGTATGAATATCCCGGCTACTGCTGGAGGTGTGTGAGCTAAGATATTGCCAGTAGGCTTAACAAAAGCATCTACCTTCTTATTGGCTACATTATACATAATCCTCCCTCCTCTCCTTTGCTTTTGGGAAAAAAAAGAAATTAATTTCTGTTAGTATTATAATCTACCTAACTTCTCAGTTTGAGCAGCAGCTATGGAAAATGAGCTGACACAACAGCTTTTCAAAGGTAATCTTTAGAAGGGCTCACTGGTAGGGAATTTCCCACAATTTCAAAGCAAAACAAAGAAGTTTATATTGTTTGAGGGGTTAGGATTTTTTCTTAGCTCACTGATGGATAATCTGCCCATACACATCCCTGCTCAAACATGGGTGCTCTCCTGCTGAGTCAGTGAAGGTCCCTGTATCAATGGGGTTCCAATTCCTTTAAAAAAGGAATACCTGTAACACCTGATTGCAACCAAGCAACTGCACCTAACGAAGCATCCTGCACCTACTGAAAATAAGGAGTTTAATGGGAACTAATCTTAGCTTTCACTGCTGCACTGCAGGGGCAGCAATGGAGGCTAATTTCTATCAGCTAAAATCCTTAATGAAAAAAAGGCCAGAAGAGTGGAGGTATTTTTAGGATAATTTATCAGAAAGATGAACAATTTTTAGATGTACCAAATGTGGTTGTAAGCAACAATTTAAACCCGTTTCAACAGATGTTTTAAATTGTATTTACCTCCACGCTTTTTGGGAGCTTCAGGTTTCATTTTAACGGTATTTCTGCTTCTAAATTCAGGCCCTTTAAAATCATCTTTGTCTTCATTCAGCACTGGCTCAGGCTGTACAACCACTGTACCTAGAATGATTTTATTTAGAAATTGGAAACCATTACACATCCGAGTGAAGTGCGAAAGTTCTGATTAATAAAGCCAACAACAACAAACTAAAACTCAACCAAGTTTTGAATGCACAGATGTTCACAGAAAAAAAAACAAAACCAAAAAACCAACACCACATATTTTAAACTACATCTGTGTTACAGGTGTAGGACAGAAGCCAAGGACTGAATGGGCTGAGGAGCAAAATCTCCTTTTTCTGCTCTGCTGTGGCATGTGCTGGACAGGACTGTCACACTGCTGGATAGGAACTTGCTACCAATAAAGGACATCACTTCAATCCCTCAAAACCCTATGCTTTTCTCTCTTTGCCCCCTTCTATTCAGTTTCCCTCATCTTCATTTATTTCAGTATGAAATAAACAAAAAGGCAATAGAATAAAACCTGCTTTCTTTTTACCAAGATTCAAAATCTGACATTTTCATTTAAACAAAGTACTAATCAAAATTATGTGAAGGAAAAAACCCCATCTTTCCTACTTAGGAGCTCAGTTTTGTTGTGAGGACACTGAAAATAATGTAATATTCTGAAAGAATAATTTTAAGAGTTATTGCTCTCAGTACTGCTACTCATGCAGTGAACAGCAGCAATTTTTCCTGTAACTTTTACAGGTAAGAAATGGAGGAGATTAATCCAACTCACTGCAGCTAAGAGCAGAGAAATGTAGGCCTACAGTATTAACTGTTTCTAAAAGGTGCTTAAAAACAGATCCAATAATGGCTTTTTTGCCCCCAGAGTTAGTTTTGCTTTTGTTGATCTAATTGCTAATAACCTCAGAGACAGTAAAGAGTAAAATAAGACCTCCAAGTGACAGAGCTCGAGACTCCTGCAAAACAGAATAAATCATTTCCCCTGCTTTGTGATGGTTTTATACAGATGTCAGCAGGCATTTGAAATTAAGCCACCAGCACATCCTTGTGCACCCAGAGATTAAAATCTGCTGGGCTCCAAACTGAAAGTGCTCAAGTTCCTCTTTTTTGTGGACAGAAAACCAACAGGACCCTCAGGAGGCATTTTACTGATACATGTGCATTCCAGTGAATCGTTTATGCTGCATCATAACCTTGGCTAATTTGCTGAATTCAGAAACAAACAAGCAAAAAAAAGAAATTACCTACCTTTAGGCAAGCTTTGCATATCTACATCATTCTCTGAGTTCTCATTTGAAATATCTTCATTTACAGTTTCATCTACAATTTGTTCATCGTCTGACCCAACGTATTTTGTTACAACTGTAGGTTTCCTGCACAGACAGAAAAAAAACATGCTGTGACAGTACAAACTGCAATTCAGGTAAGTTCTGCAGGCAAAACACCATAGGAACTGTGAAAAATAACGTTCTTTTTAAATTAATTAAAGACATTAGGAGCTGGGATGCTCCCAGTTATTACTATACAATTGTAGGATAATTTTCTGGTGTGGAAAAGGATTTCTCCACTCCCACATGAAACAGAAGTATATACTAGTAAAATCTCTGTTGTAAAATCGAGGTTTGATGTATTTTTAAGAAAGTCACAATTTCAGGAAAGAAGTCTCAGTGAAACATAGTTCAATGTCTGCTCATGAATTTTATCCATCATTCCAGGTTTAACAGGCAGCACAAAGAGAACACACAGATACCAGCTAATTACAAAAAGCATCTTGGCAGAAGAGATGCTTGCGAGAAAATGAAGGAAATGCAGAAAGAAATGAAAAAGCCAACTATTGAACAAAAGGATCAGCTGACAGAATTCCACACAAACTATTTAAAACTGAATCCATGAAAATGAATGAATTTACTATGTCAGGATGGGGAGAAAATAATACAAAATATGAGGCAAAATTTTCAGTAGTCTGAAGTTAATGCATGAACTACTGCAGGATACTGGTTTTGTCAATATAAGGTACAGTATGACAAATGGATGAGTGAAAAATCCCTTTAGTGATAAGACAGGAAGCAAAAAACAGGACTAAAAAATATATAAATGAAAAAAGTTCAGGAGGACACCGGATCCAAAAGATGAGGGAGAAACTAAAGCCAAATATAAAACCACACCTGCAAATACGGCATCAAGACAAAGAGACTGAAGAATATTAATTCCTGCAGGCATGATAAAATAAAGCAACTTGGCTAAAAGGGAAAGTGAAAGGAGATCCAGACTTCTAAAGAGCAGCACTAAGATCTCTGTTGAAAGCTCAGCTCTGTGCACACTTCACTGGGATTTAATAAAAATCCCAGAGGACAGAATCTGAGTGAGCATCAGCTGAGAGCACATGAGGAGGAGTTTGACTGGACTAAGCCGGCTCTTACTTGGGACACAAATAATTTATCTCCTAGAGGTTCAGGAAGTTGGTAAACAATTCACTGCATACTTTTTAGATCAAAGAGGGGACAAGGATTAAGCAGGGATACAGCGAGGGGCAGTTTCTGCACAGGACAGCTCAACAGCACAGCCTGATGCTGCACTCTCCCAAGAGTCAAGCACATAAATCCCCTTTTTCTGTATGGCCCAAATTACTTTTTTTAAGGAATCCTACATGTACAAACAACAGGACAGAAGGAACTCTTGTATAATAAACTCCTTTGTCCTGAAGAAATGAGATAATATTGTCTTTGTAAATAATAATCAAGCTTTAGCATCTTAACCTTTCATCCTGAGAAATGGTCTGAATTTTAAGTGTACTATGAGGCATTTGTTTTATCAGTACCTCATAACTACATGGATTTATACTGGTGTGGACCAAAAGTATTTGACACAGTGCACCCACTTTCCTATAACTTCCCACTCCCAAAAAGTTATTTGTTTTTATTTTCCAAACCAACCTTTTGGAGCGGGATGATCCTAAGGATTTGTTTCTTTCTGAAGAACTACTTCCCTAGAAACAAAAAAAAAGTAAAAGTCAACACATTTATATCCAAGGGAACTGTCAAACGCCAGTTTCTTGCATTAATTAGAAACAACTCAGAAATCATAAGTGCCCTTATAAAAAATAATGTAAAAAGAGCAGCAGGAAAAGCAGTAATTGCAACTGACAATTTCAACAGTTCAGTTAAACTGAACCCCAGGAGTTCCAGGTCAGAATGCTCTGGGAATGCTCTTCTTGCTACAAGAAAAACCCTCCCCATTTCCAGCACCCCCTTCCAGAGGGCTCTGGCACTCAGCAGTGGCAGCAGGCTGCACCCACAAACTGCCAGCAGAACAGACTCCTGCTCTGTGCCTCATGTGCCACACAGCACTGGCTGCCTGCAGAGCAAAACTGATTTTTTTCAATGGTTTCTGCACTCAGATCACAGCTAAGTCTGGGCAGTTGAAACACCTGAATTTACAGCAGTAAAGGCAAACTAAGGCAAGACACTGGCACTTGTTTTTTCTCTACAATGTTAAGATCTTGTCCATCAGAATGTTTCCAATAGGAGAACAAACAGAAGTAAGAAACAACACGTGAAAATTTCTGCTCTATTTCTGCTCTGCTGCTGTGCTTAACATAGATCCAGTACATCCATTTTTATTTTTTTTAAAGGAAGCATATTTGTCTAAAGAACAAGTAAGTAGCTGGTGCTTCCTATCTGAGTAGCAGCATGAAGGGGGATGACATTTATGGGTACTTCTGACATTATTATTGAAGTATTTCTTGTAAAAACAACAGAGTGAACTCAGCCACTGTGCACTAGACATGCAACTAGAATTCCAAAGCATTTTTATTCCTACCTCATCCCTGTTGTTCTCCATTGAAGCTGGGCTTCCTTTAGGTTCTCTACTTTTACCTATGGAGAGAAATTAAAAGAGTCCGTTGAAATGCAAGGAACATCAGGAGTTCTTCACTTTGCACATCACAGCACTGTTTGTGTTTCACCAGCCTGGACAGAGATAACTGTGACTTCCAGAGACAAACTGCTGCACAACAGAGAAGATATTCCATTGTATGGCATAAATTTTACAGAAATCATTCAGAAATCCCTTTTAGTTCAGTCCCTGGGAGCTTTGCTGTTGGTGAAGAAATACTGAAGCACTGCAAGTGCAACTGCGTGCATGAATAATATCATTAGTGCATTTTTTGCTGATCTCTAAGAATTTACTGTAAGTATTTTCCCTCACATATCTTGACATAAGAACCAGAGTATTAAATCTGGGATCATGGAACCACAGATAAAAATCCCATTTGATCCAAGTTCTAATGAGAATTCCTATTTCTCAAGCTTGGCAACTGTGGAATATAAAGAGCTACAACCTGTTGGCACCTGCTCCAATCCACCAGTCCTGGACATGGAAGGGAGAGTTTGGAGTTCAGTGATTGAATGATTCTTGTATGAAGCTGCTCCAAAAGTTTAGGAACAGCAGGATTTTAACAGATGCTACTGAGTTGGAAGTATAATTATAGGATACTTATCAAGATTATTTGTGATTTTAACAAAAGATTACTAGCACTGCAACTTCTTTCTCCTTAAACTTCAGTTTTGGGGAAAACCAAACAATTTACTTCTATATCCTGAAAAAATCGAATCACTTAGAGAATTCAATGCTGGATATTTGACTTCTGCAGAATTGAGCAAATTGCAGGGAAATTCATCCAGATTTGGAAAATTTCCACATCTGAAGGAGGAAATACAAGATGGAAGCACACAATGTTTTGGCCTTTACAAGTGCTTGAAACTTCTCTAGAATATTACAGGCACTCCCTATTGTGAGGGAGGAAGGTGAGGTGTGGAAGGAGGGTGACATTTCTGCTGCAGCTTGGACACTGCCCACCTCCTACTCTTGCCCAACTCTGCCTGAGTGATAAACCATGGAAAATACCAGCCTGGAGAGCCTGGCAGCGCTTCCCCTGCTCTGGCAGCCCCAGAGTGCACAGGCTGCACTCAGACTGGCAGCCTGTGCTATTCCAAAGGCAGCTGAACGTGCTGCAGTGCAGCTCCTGGAGCCCACCAAAGGCCCCGGGTGCTGCTGCCATCCCCTCCAGGCTCAAGCTGAGCTGGCTGCTCCTGCCCAGCCACTCCAGGGCTTCTCCTGGGATTGCTGCTCTACTCCTGGAACAAGAGCAGCCAGGCTGGCTCCTGTGAGCTGTCTGAGCCTCTCTCGCTGGCAGAGGAAAGGAGGGAGACATCCAGTTCCAGTGCAGAGGGGATCAAGAACATTATTAAGGCTATAAAGCAAGTATTGCTTTCCATTTTAACTGACCTCTGTGTGTGGCAGGGACAAAATTTTAGGGTATGAAGTAATAGCAGCTAATACCCAACTGATTTCTAACATCCAGCCTTCCTGAGCCACACTTAACCACCTTCACCTTCATCTCCCTCCTCACAGCACTCTACCCAATAGTCCACATATCCTCCAAATGCTGGAACAAAACAAGATCCATTACTAAATAAAGCTGATTTGGCCACACTCGCATCCATAACTTCTACTGCTAATGAGCACCCTCTCATTAAAAACAAAAAGCAAGCACAGTTGCTAAAGACATTTTTGTTATGAACAGAACATTGGGAAGGGAAGGAAATTTGCACAGTAAATCCTGGCATTTCCTAATATTTAAGTGTTTAATCCTGACTCTTCAACTTTAATATGTTCTTTTAGATCTCAAAACCATCACTAAAATATGTCTGCTATGAATTTGCAATTGTATCCATTTCAAAGACAATCTGTGTATTACAGCAAGGAACCAAATGCTAATTTTTAACTAGAGAGGATAAAGGGAGAAAGTTTCTTTTTCCCAATGTGCTCCTCAGCAAAATTTCACTTTGAAATGCATCAACAGTTTATTTTACTGCTCTGCTGAAGCACCACATGAGTAGTTTCTTTTTCCTGTGCTAACGATTCAGTTTGATGCTGACACCAGGAGGTGAATGCCACATGCAGCAGACTCTCTCTCTAAACAAAACATCAGAAGATAAAAACTACACACCAGAAAACCCATGGAAAATATGACTTAAGACAACAGGAGTTGGAAAATACACTCTGTAATACAGCCAGCACACTCTTCTGCACTCCACCACATCAACACAACTTTTAGTTCATTAAGCAGTAGAGATTGAAAGGTTTTGCACCTGTATCCAGTCCAAGTTAAACTAAGAAACAAATTTAACCAGTTAAATTTGGAAACAGATTTTATTCAGTACTAACATAAAATAATTTCACTTTTAATCACTACCATCGAAGTGTTTAAACTTCATTACCTATTTCTAACTCAGAAGTAAAAATTTCCAATATCAATTCTGACCTAGTGTAGGATTTTTCTAAAAGTATTCTTTTCTTTTCAAGTGTTTCCAGATTGTTTGTAGAAATCTTTTTCAAATTACTACGAAAGCATAATCTCCAGAACTACTTCCACACCTACAAGGACTGCAAAAGCATTACTAGAGCAGAAAAACCAAGACACTGCATTTACAAATTCAGGAACACTGAACAAGGAACTCCTAGCACAGCAAATACCTGTGTATTTGACATCTCATGTTTCAGAGATGGGAAACTACCGGAAGATTAAATTTTTTCACCTTTAGAAAAATTCAGAACTGAAAGAGATATTGTATTTAGAAAGGCCTATTGTGTATTTATCAAGCTATCATCACTTAAATTACATTAAGACTTGGTACAATTACCCCAGTGAAGTGTGATATAATGAAATAACAACACCAAGTTATTTGACTTTAGAATCACATATACATTGAAAATGAACATAAAATGTCTTTTTACCTATACTTTTGTTTTTAGATAATGCTGGAGGAGAGTTTGCGTCCTCAGATTCCTCTGATGAGTGAGCCAAGAAGTCATGGAGTTTCTGTACTAATGTATTCAACTTGCTTTCACTGTTAAAATACAAGTAATACTCAGAGTTACTTACACATCTCACTCTAATTTATCAAGCTTGAAAGCTTATATTTAATCTCAATTAATACACATCCGCAAGAGATTTAAACATCTGTTTCTGCATGAGTATATCAGAGCAAAAAAAAAGCCACGTAATTTTTCTAAATACTGAGTGAAATAGTAGGCGTAGCCTTATTGATAAAAAGTCTATTTTAAGTGATTTTCACTGTTTATAATTATTGACAACAGTCAAGAAAATCTGAGTGGTAATGCTGTTGTGACATGAAGACAGCAAAAAATTAATATTCTACTTGTCACAAGCCAGATAGGTAAGAATAGTAAAATCTTTATTTTCCTACCAAAAATAGCACCTTTTAGAAACCTCTGGAACTAGCAGAGGAGTTTCACCTGCAAACTTAGAAACAAACAGGTCCCCTGAATATGACAGTGAAGAGTTCAGTGAATATGACAGGTCCACTGAATATGAGAGCTTGCTGATGCAAAACTTTTATTAAATCTACCATCTACATACACGTTGTGTGGTGTTAATTTTCTCAAGAAACAACCATGCAGGAGCAGATCATTCCTTGATCTGTTTGAGTGCTGATGATTAACTCACAAAAAATAATCCCCAGGCAATTTTCACTAGACAGTTTTAGACCCCAGGAACAGTCCTGAGTACATTTAGTGATTACAGTAAAAAGCAACACCTCCGTCCCAGGCTTGCCTTAACAAGCTGTTCCATTTCAGAACCTCCACGTTACCCCCCGCATTTTCCAGGGTTTATTTCTCCCAAACTCCTACAATTCCCTAGGACAAGGCTTTTCCAGCTGTCCCGAGAGGCCAGGGGTGTTCACCCCTGTTCAGAATGTGCCACTGAGCTGTTTCCCCTCCTTATCAGTGCTCTGCAATCTGCAGCTGATCTGTCCTGACTCACCAGCCCTTATCTGCAGCTCCAGACCCACCCCAGCCCCAGCAGAAGGGAGCCCCGATGAGGGATAAAGGCTTTCCACCCCTCCCACTGCTTGTTTCCCCATTAATTTCAAAATAGTCTTCTAATAGCAAGAAGAAATTACATTTTCTGTGAATGTTTTATTGGTCATAAGAACTTCTGAATATTCAACATGAGCAGCCACCTTTACCATCACTACTGTTTCTCTGAACACATCAATTTATTAACTTCTGACTTCCAATTTGTTATTGCTTAAAAAAACATCTCATTTTCTCAAAAGGATGTGCAGGTGAACGCTCTCGAGCCATGGATGAACAGCCTCACACCAATGCCAGTGACTATTCCAACCAGTGAAAATAACCACATAAAACACCATATAACATCCATTAAAAAAAAATCATCTGCAATTTCTTTAAATCTCCTGAGGTACTCAAAATAAAACAAAATAGCACTTTGCAATGAAAAGATTTTCTGCATGAGTGAAGGGCACTTTTCTTTTGAGACTACATATGTACCATCAATCACTGGAGCAAGTCTGAAAGAGCAGAACAAAGCTCTTTAACTCTCAAGAGTACCTTAAAATTTTTCTCTCAATCTGTCCAAAAGTCTTTCCCTCTAATTACTGGACTCATGCTGCTACACAACTGCCAGTTCCCTAATCTTGGGCTTCCCTTTTTCTCATGGATGGAAGGCACACTTGGAAAACATTACAGAAGATGATAATGGTACACTGCAGCCTTAACAGCTTGCATGCTCTCCTTTAGAAAGGAGATTTAATGACAATTTACTCGCATTAAGTGAAAAAAAAAATTAGAGTTGTTCAGAATTATTTGATAATAAAAGCATATAAAGAGATTTTATATCCATTCCAGATGGTCTGAAGAAATAAAGCACATTTAGTAAGGCCACAAGAAAGTGCATTTTTGGTAGTAAAAACAACAACAACAACAAAAAAGCCACACATGTGGAATTCTGCTCATTTAGTTTATAAATAACTTGTTTTGGTAACAGCATTCTAGAAAGAAAATGGGAGCTATAGATGAGTTTAATATTACTGTTGTCAGTACAGAATAAATTCAGAATAGTATGCATGCATCTTTGTGACTAATACTTGGAACATTATCTACTACCATTCACTAACTCTTATCCTAACTAACCTAAAATTATCATTTTCAGAGCAAAATGTTCTTGCTGACAACCAATCAAAAAAGATGATACACAAACTAATACTAAAAAGTCTTCTCAACTTGCTTTTTCTCTTGATTATTCACCATTTTGTACCATAAGCCTTTGTTAAGGAATACCAGGTCAAATCTAAGTAAAGGTGTTACACTTACTATACTTCACTAGAGAGAAATGTTAATTTAGGGCAATGCTTTATCTGCTTTTGTACAAAAGTGATTTTATGCCATTCATTTATACTTGAGAATAACAATCTATTATTTTTGTTTAAAGCTTCTGCTGCAAAATGCTTATTGTTTGAGTACAGACTGAGTCACAATTTAATTGATCACAACCTATAAAAATGTGGTTTTTAATAAACATAGGAGCCTAAAAATGTAGAACCATCTCTGAAGCACTACTGAGGCAAACAGGCTCCTCCACACTGACAGTCCCCATGCTATTTATTAGTGTTTTCACACTTGAGTTTTCCGAACAAATGGCTTCCCAACCACTGTAGTAGAGCTATTTCAACACCCTTCAGCCTAATTAAAAGAGGACTGAAAGGGAAGGTGCCCTGCTATTATTGGTTTGGCCATGAACCTGATTCATGACCTTGGGAGCTACCTTGGAACACACCAGTCCTTACCTACATTCAGAGCAAGTGCTCTTAAAGCAAATAAATGCCTGGCCCTTACAGGATAACAAACCACCCAGAGTAGTCAAATTACCTATAAACGAGTCCACAAATAATTAGAATAAATAAAGAGCCAGACAGCTTGTGTGCTAATCTAGAACGAACACGCTTCATTCCAACTGCCTGATGAGAGCTGTCCCCTGGATGTTCTCACCTGTAGCAGGTTTGTGTGGCCAGGTTTTGGCATTGGGAGGCTACAGGGGTTACAAACTTCTGTGCAGAGATGCCAAAAGCTTCCCCCACGTCCAGCTGAGCCAACATCAGCCTGCTCCAAGAGGGACACGCTGCTGGCCAAGGCTGAGCCCATCAGCAGTGCCCGCAGTGCCTCTGGGATTATGGATTTGGGAAGGGAAAAACCTGCTGCAAAACAGCAGCTGGGAGAGGGGAGCAAGGATGTGACAGCAACAACCCTGCAGACACCGAGGCCAGGGGAGAAAAAGGGCAGGAGGCACATCAGGGGCAGAGGAGAGATCCATCTGCAGCCCAGGCAGTGATGCCTTAAGTTCAGCTTTTATATTTTCCAGACTCTGTGCTGCATTAGTATATAACTCTGAACTTCTTATAAAGTGTTAGCAAGTTCTCCTCACAGCTCAGTCAGACAAAACAATCCCATTCCAGCCCCACAACCAAGGACACCACTGCAGCTCCAGGACCAGAAAGTTTAAACAACAGGGAACTGAGGAGAGCAAACTGGGAGGATGGGACTTCATTACCTGAAGATGTAATTGGAAAATTAACCCCAATGTGTAAATGGACCAAAATTTATAAAAGGGTGAAAACTCGTGAGCCCTGGTGCATCTGGGGTGTAGCCATGGCTGGGCTCTTGTACTGCCCAAGGTGTGTCCTTGGAAGGCCTTTAAATAAATTCCTACTTTACTCCTTTAACACTGGCCAGCCTCTGTTCCAGGCAGCCTCTCAAGGCACCAGGAGGACCCCACACCCCTCAGGGTGATGCCACAGGAGGCTGTGAGCCCACGGGAACCCTCTGCTGGAGCAGCCCCCTCCTGAACCCCGTGGGACGGGAAAGGACCACACTGGAGCAGTTTGGGAAGAGCTGCAGCCCGTGGGAAGGACCCACATGGGAGAAGTCCATGGAGAACCATCTCCCATGGGAGGGAGCACACACTGGAGGAGGAGAGGAGTGTGATGAGGTGAACCACAGCCCCTATTCCCATCCCCCTGCACTGCTCACCAGGAGGAGGCAGACAGTCGAGTAAAGCTGAACCTGGGAGAAAGGAAGGGATTGGGACCAGGTATTTTAATGCTGGGGATTTATTTCTCATTACCCTACTCTGATCTGACTAGCAATAAATGAAGCTGATTTCCCCAAGCAGAGTCTGTTTTGCCCATGATGGCAATTACTGGGTGATGTCCCTGTCCTTATCTCAACCTGAACTTCTCACTGTCCTCCCCCTCCCCTGCCCAGCTGAGGAGGGGCAGTGACACCGTGGTACCACCACGGCCTCACCCCCTGTGCCAGCTGCTGACTGGGCTTCCCCTAAGCAAATCACATCACCTCGGACAAATCACATTTTAACAAGCAGTTTCACTTTGAATCCAACTTGCCACACATTCACATGATTGTATTTCTCCTAAAGGCAGGTGAGGTGATGAAAATTCATGACCAGGGAAGGAGCAGCACTGACCACTTCAGCAGCGAACCCAGGACACACTGGACTGTCCTCTGAAACTGCACTGAAAACCTTGATATTGCACTCAGTTTCTATTTGCTTTCTTCAGACACTTTAAAAGTGGAAATGGGGAACATCCCAGTTACTGTCAACATCTGGAACAATCATTTGAAAGCTGCATTTTCTTTAAATAAACACCTACCAACTATCACTCTAAACAAGTGTCCCCTATCTGCATTTCAAGTGGCTCCTGAAAATGGCACAGGAGTCCTTTCCAGCTTTTATCTATCCCAATGTTGACAAATATGCTCTTTTTAACCATATGCCTTCCTTAAGTTCAACACTTGTCTAAGATTTTTCTATGTTTATACTTTCAAAATAGTTCAAGGCACAAGTTTTTTAAATTCATGTTTGCAGTTGCTTCAAATTAAGTTCCAGACTTTTTTCACTTTTGAAACTGAAACAACTGAAACACTACAGAACTATTAAGCAGACAAAATTAAACAATTCCTAGGAAAAATAATTAAAGAAAAATAAAACCAGATGTACTTTTAAACTGCTGGTCTGTAGACAGCCGTCCTCTGCTTCACACTGTATCCCTGTGTTAACAGCAGAAATCCAAGAACCCACAGCAAAATTCTCAATATTTTATTGAGGATGGTGGGAAGAGAGACTACTCCTAAGCCCTGATATAATCAGGCCAGTATTCTGTCACCTGCAAATCTCCATAAAAGTTTTTTCTGATGAGGAGGAAAAGGGTTAGAATTAGCCCAGTTCAAAGATTTCAGTCACAAGGGTAGAGCCTACATTGTTGTTTCACATAAAGTATGTCAATATGTCAACACATGAATGAAACACCTTAAAGCTGTGGGAAAGAGTGAAAGAGTATAAAACCTCCAGTAGTTGTTTTATTTTCTTATCCCAATTAAAAAAATGGAGTGAACACACCACACCTGCCATGACCTAAGAAACCTACTTCTGTCAGAAAAATACAAAACCAGAAAATAAAATCAGCCTACCATTATATTACTTGAACAAGTAAAGTATCATTTTATAATGGTGGGGAAACAGAGCACTTCATCCCAATGTTTGTTTTTTAACTCATCAATGGTTTTCTGCAGGCAAAAGCAAAGTGACACTGTAAGTCCTGGATCAGATTCATGTTTTGGACCTCAATTATACTGAACACCAATGCTGCCACACCAAGTGAGGGTTCACACTCAGGATTCACACAGTCTGTTTGTGCTGGCACCAAGCAGCTCTGCTGCCCAAGGGCACAAACCCTCCCACCCTGCACAGACTGATGCATCCACACGCAGTCCTCTCCTTCCTCCTGCCCTCAGTCCAAGCCCCAGCACGGGCAGAGACACGAACAGCTCACCCAGGCCAGTGCCCAGCCAGGGGGCTCCACACAGGGAGGCCCCACGAGCTGCTCGTGTTTGACCATTATCACAGTGAAGCACTTCTCTTGTGTTCAGGAGGAATTGTACCCCATTGAACCGACTAGATCAGATACACCTGAAAATACCTGATAAATCAAAATACCTAAAGCTCTGACTGAAAGGAGATGGAGGCATGCAGCACTTCTTCAGAGATTCCTTACCTAACACTTTGTTAACACACACTCACTTTTTTACTTTGTTTAGAACTGACTTTTAATCCATGGGGGCTTAATCAAGTGATACCTGGTACAGTTGAAGACACTCTGTAATGTGGGTGAAGTAATTTTGGAGATTAAATACAGCATAACAGGTTCAGAGAAGTAAACAGAATTATCTTCCTCCAGACACACAAGGGGAATAAGAAAGCAACAATTCAAAGTCACTAAGAGACCCTTTATTCTGTTCAAGGAAGATTACACAATTTCTATCTGTTGACATGGTGTGAGTTATCACACTTCATTCACTAAAAAATGAAAAAAAACCACCAACTTTGTTTTGAACCTGCTTCTTTAACGGGATCTTAAAAAAACCCAAACAAGCAACATCATCACAAACCCACAAGGCAAAAGTAAGACAAACAATGTCATTGTTAGGCTGGTCTCAATGCAGAGTGTAACTTCAATGGTGAAATACCCTGCAAGCTGAAAAAGGCTGAAGCTGCCACTTGAAAATCTAAACACAACATTTGCACCCTTATGAGACAAAAATCATGTAAAGTGTACACCTTACTCTGTTGATTCAGGAAAGGAAGCTCAGTCTAGCACACCTAATACACAAACCAAGCTGTATTTAAAATGTTTAAACACACTCTGTGAGAAGGGAAGGAAGGGCCCCACAACCAAGAGCATCAGGGACCCCTAACTCTAAAAATGCCTTTTGCTTCATCTGCCTTCTGCTCCCTGGAGCTGATCACAGGTTCTCAACAAAACCTCCTTCAGTACCAGCTCTGCTGAGAATCAAAGCCTTCAACTCTCCCATATTCCCAATCACAGCTGCCACTGCACTGAGGGTTGTAGCTCATCCAAAGCACAGGTTCCCATTTCACAAGATAAAATGCACCTCAGTCTCAAATTTATTGCCCATTTTCTAGTTTTGCTTTACATGACAGATGCATTTGCCCAACAAAGCTTCTAGGAAGAACCTACTAAAACCTACAGTTGGACTCACTGAGACAGAAATTTCTACAATTGTGCAGCTTTTGGACTGGCAAACAATAAAAAAAACAACCCTAAAACCCAACAAAAAAACCCACCCCAACACAAATCAATCCATCACCTACCCTGAGTGACAACTACATTTCATCACAGACTAGGAAAGCCTTATGCTCCTCCTTTAGTAAGTAAATCAGAACACTTCACCTCTTTTAAAGTCAACATAAAACCTTCCATTATATTTGCCACTGAATTTCTACAATTTCTTCTTTCTCTTGCTGCCACACCAAGGGAACAACCTGCCACTGACCCATCCATGAACTCACTCATGTTTCCAAATCACCTGCAGGCACGAGCTGAGCTCCAGCAATACAAACTGTGATTTCATGAGGTTCAGCACTATCCTTAGGCCTTCCCTCTGTAAAAGACACTTCTGGTAATCCAATTTGAAATGTACTCAGTCACATTTGTTTCTATGATGAACACAGCACTTTTTAGCATTATTTTGGTATTTTCTCTTGGTGAGGTAGAGGCACATAGAGAGCACTCTGTTTTCCACCCTTCAAGCACAGGGTACAAGGAGTTAGTCTCTAACAGAACTGAGAATTTCAAATTCCCACAATGTTAAGGTCACCCTGTTGCAGAATTTGTGTTAAACACCACTCTGACACACCAAATTGTTTCCTAGAAAAGACACCTTCAGTTAAGCCCTATTAAGACCCCCAACACAAACTTTGCAAAGCCCTAAAGGAAAGTATTGTACAAAACCAGAAATCAAAAAGTCTCTGCATTAAGTTCCTCTCCCAGAGAATTTCACTTAAGTGCTGCAGATTCTGGTTCTGGGGCACACCTGGCACTGAAGATGACACAGTTTTGCTTTTCTTCAGGAAGAACAGAAGAATCTGCCTGTGCCCATTCCAGAACAGCGTGGAAGGCAGAGAACTTTCACTGTCCCTTTAGGGAATACAGGAGATTGGTGTTGACTTACTTCCAATTATATCATTGTGGCATCAAGTAACACACCTCAAACAACCCTGCAATATCACTCAGAACAAAGACATTCAACTGACTCAAAAATGCAGACAATTTAATAAAAACTTTAAAACCAAGTGACCAATATCACAATGTGAGGTGAAAAACCTGGATTAAAATACCCAAGAATGAAGCCTATTTTGCCAACTTAAAAAAAACCCAAACAAACAAAAAAAACCAAACCAGCCACACAAACCAAAAAAAAACCCCCTATGTTCATGGACTACCAGATAGTTCAAGTGAGGAAGATTCAAACCTTGTTTTCTTTCCCTATTGCTGTGTTATTCTGTACAATGCATGAACCGGTAGGAACAGGTTAGGTCACTATGACAAAGACTCCTCCCCTTAAAAAGGAAAGGACAAGAAAAAAAATGGGTGGGCAAAAGTTATTGAGGCATTTTTATAAATATTTACAGAGGCAGCACTTTTTAAAAGTTTCTTAGGAGGTTACTGCAGTTTTCATCATTCTAAATTTCTCGTTTGAGACATGGGAGGCTTCTACGATCTTAATATTAAATAAAAATATTCTTGTAACAAAAGTTTAGAACTCCAGGAGCAGACTAGTATTGATTGATGATTTTCCTGTGAAATGCTGTAAATCAATCTTCCAGAAGTGCTGAAAATACATTTTCCATCCAAATTCAGGTTTTTTGCACATCTTCCCAAGTCCTTTATTTCTGCACACCTCTGACATGGACAGAACTGCAGAGAGCAGAGGATGAAGTGACAGAAATGCAGGCAGCTGACAGCCAACAGCACTTGTGGGAAATGGGAACAAGAGGCAGACAGGGTGTGTTTTTCTTTTTAATTTCCTTCTCTCCAGCTGCAGTGTTAAGAAGAACTGGGCTGGACAGACACAAGGCAAAGCCCACGCAGTGTCCAGTGCCATGTGTGACACTGCAGTGCCACGTCCAGCTCCTGGCAGAGAAATTGTGAGGTACAAACTGCTCAAGATGAGCTCTACAGAAGATGGGAATTGGAACAAACATTTAAACTGAACGAGAACTGAGCTCATGAACAGAAGGAAAGTTTGGAGCATCAAAAAATTGTTATGTCTGTCTACGTAAAAGCAGTTTGTCACAGGGCTGCTTACTCTGTGGGCAGATCCCACCCAAAGAGTGCACATGATCTCAGATAGTTCTGCCCATGCTTTCTGATCTTTGAGATCACAAATAATCTGAAATTATCCCATCCTCTCGGCAGGTAAACTAAGAATTGCATGGAAAATGTATGAGCTTTGCATCCTCTTCCTCCAAACAACTCCTTGCTAGTAATGCTCATTGTGGCACTAATAACAAGATAAGAATATGGAAAGGGTTAAGTACAAACCCTGCATATTACTGACCACGAACAAGTGGTTCAAAAAGAGATAAGATTACAGACAACAGGGAACAAAATATGACAATCACAGTAAAACAAAAAGTAAAGTGGTCCAAATGGAAGAGCGTTTTTCAGAATATAAAGTACTAACCGTGACTGCAAACTAGACCATAATTAGTAACTCAGATCTTTTTGTTCTACAGAAATCAAACTCTACCCTTGACTTTCAATGAGTGGAGAAGAAAAAGGAGAAAGCCACTTAATTAGCACTTCAGTCTACACAGCAAAATAATTACTCCAACAAAAGAAGTTGTTTAAACTGTCAAAGTACTTCAACAGCAGAGAGGGGAGAAAATGGGAGTTAGAAGGAGAAAGGATGAGAGATAGACAATCCGTGTCTTACAAAATAAGGAAGAAAATACACACAGAAGAAACTGCTAACTGCTGGGAAGTCATGCACCAAATAATGTGTATTTGCAACGCTCGTGACCTACATCAGCATGTGATCAACAATCATGATAATCATCAAAACCCCCTTTTTCTAGATTCCTAACTGGAAATGTTAACACTTCAAAAGAAGCAATATAAAAGACGAGAGAAACCACTACCCCTTGAACTTTCCTCTAAAATGACACAGCTGTTATAAGCTACTCAAAATAAGGCGGGAAGTGAAGATACACAGATATGACCGCAGAAAAAAACTTTACCCAAGGCTCAGCACTAAAGCCAGAGTGATGAGTACTAAAGACGCAGTGGCGCTTCTCTAGCACGGTCTGAAGCTCCGTTTCTGAAGCATTTGTGAGGGGCGAGCCACGACACCTCACGGTTCGTGTCGCGCCTCAGGCACGCGGCGTGTCTGCGGCCGATGGACTGCGGGGCTCAGAGCCCCGGGGATTCACACAGAACCGAAAGCACACAAAGACAACTATTTATTAACACTTTAACATGGCGCCTCCCTTCCCTCAGCCCGACTTCCCGGGCGTTTATGAGTTGCCGCCGTTCTGCCCGCGGCCCGGCGGCCGCCGCTGTCTGCGCCCGGCGCGGGCTCGGCGGAGCTTCCCCGCCGCGCTCGCACGTGGGGCGGGGGCCGCCCCCGGGGCCTGCCCGCGGCACGGCGCGGTCCCTCCCGCCCTCCGCGCCGGGCCCGGCCCCGCCGCCCAGGCCGAGCGCGGCGCTGCCCTCCCGCCGCCATCCCGCCTCCCGCCCTCGGCCGTCCCGCCAAGGCTGCGCCGGGCCCGGCCCCGCCCCACCCCGCGCGGCCGCCGCGGAGCCGCCCGGCCCGGCCGTACCTCACGGGCTCTGCGGTCATGACTCCGCCGCCGCTGCTCGGAGCGGAGCGGCCGCCCGGGCCGGGGCCGCGCTCAGGCGCTGGGCGCAGACAAAGCCGCGGCCGCCGCCATCGCCAGCGCCGCCGCCATCTTATCGGAGGGAGCCTGAGGGGACCTGCCTCCTGCCGCCGTCCTCCTTCGCCGCCTCCCATTGGCTCACGGCCGCCCACAGCTATTTTCTGATTGGGCGGCGCCGCGCCGACTGTTGCTAGGGCAGTTTACGTCACCATCCCAACATTCCCCGCGCTGATTGGCCGGGGCGGGGCTGACGTCACGCTGGCGTCATGGGCCGAGGCCCGTGACATCATTTCGTAACAAAGTGCACTGACACCTGTGCCCGGCAGGGGGCCCCAGCGCGCGGCGGCCGCCATGGCGGCGGGAGCCACACGTCCTGGGAGGGACAGTGGGGACAGGAGCCGGGGTCACACCGGGGACAGGAGCCAGGAGCACACCGGGGACAGGAGCCAGGAGCACACCGGGGACAGGAGCCGGGGTCGCACCAGGGACAGGAGCCGGGGTCACACCGGGTACAGGAGCCGGGGGCACACCGGGGACAGGAGCCGGGGGCACACCGGGTACAGGAGCCGGGGTCACACCGGGTACAGGAGCCGGGGTCACACCGGGGACAGGAGCCGGGGTCACACCGGGGACAGGAGCCACATCCCTGCAGGAGAACCACGGCGATGGGCAACTGCAACCTCCATTCAACCACGGCAGGTGAATCGCAGCGTTTAGACATGGCACCCTTGTGAAGAGTAACACGGGGCAGCTGCCCAAACTCCTAGTAACAGCACCAGAATGACCCTCCTGCTCCATGGGGATCCCCGGAACAACCCTCCTCCTCTGCAGGATCACCAGAACAACTTTCTTTTTCTCCATGAGGATCCCCAGAACAACCTTCCTCCTCTGCAGGGATCACCACAACCGCCCTCCTCCTTCAACAGGATCACCAGAGTGACCCTCCTGTTTTGTGGCCATCACCAGAATGACCCTCAGCCCCTCCAGTGATCACCATCTTGACCCTCCTCCTCCTCCGTGGGGATCACCAGCAGGACCCTCATCCTCCTCATCCTCTGCAGGAACCCCAAGCCCACAGGCAAGCCTGGCAGCAGAGTTTCCCAAGCACAAAGACAGCAGGACAGGGATAACCTAAACCACACACAGGTTGAACATGAGCAGCATGAGTAACCCTGCCCCGGGGCAGCTTCAGCACAGCTTGGCTACAACTTCTCCTTTTTAATGAGAAATTTCTGTAGATAAGGAAATGCATCATTGGCAGCTACACCTGCTGTATGTCAAGTATGCCAAGACGATTTTCCCTGCTGGTACTAGCAGCTTCTGCACTCCTGTCAGATGTTAGAAAGTTGTGAAAGGAGGAGGATTGGAAGGCAGCCCTCTTCAAGGGAAAGTTGTTGCAGGCTTTTGTGACAATGACTGAACTCGGCAGGCTGGGGTTGTGTGTGAGCTTCCATCACCACACAGGACCAAAACAGAAGACCAAAGCCAGTAGGACACAAAATCCAAAAGAGGTGACAAGTATTATCCCCTTCCTGTAAAGAAAACAGTGAGTGGATAATACTGTAAATAGTTTTGAAAATTAACATCTTTTTCTGCAGAAACTAGAGAAAAAATAAAATGTACCTACTCACCTGGTTTCCTAAACCAATATATGAAACATGAGGAAATACCCAAGCAAATCCCCCCTAACACCCATTTCATTCTGTGATAATGGAATCAACAGCACTTTCACACTTCAGCATATCCAAGCTTACACATGTCCCAGGGAAATGCTCCAAACAGGTCTAAGCACAATTTGCTTTAGAATGTAACATTTTACCCAAGAGCTGCACCCTGTATCTGCTGACTTTAGTAATTTAGTAATAGCAGAGAGCAGGTTTAGCAGCAGCTTTGTTACCAAACTGTCTCATGTTGGAGACACCTGCCTAAAATCCCTTGATTTTAGGAGAAAAGAAATCCTTATTAACGGAGTGCAACAGGTTCCATTAAAATTTGCAAAAAGCCATTCTAGGTGTTCTGCCACCAGTGAGATGAAGGAAACAGGAAGCATTACCCAGTCTTAGCTCTGCATTAGGATCCCAGCTGTGTGATTAAAATAAGAACACAAAACATTCATTTTCCTCCTCAAGGGATTTAGTCAGTATTGCCTACTAATATCCCACTGACTTACAATAACATAGATTTATTACTATTGCTCTGTAATATTTTATTCTTTCACTGTTTCCTTGGGGAAGGTATTTGAAAGCAGTTTAAAAACCTAAATTTAATTGCCTCCAGTTCATAACTTCTGAAGTCACATATGAAAAAGGAAACCTATTGTGAGAAAAGGTCGAGATAAAGTAAAAATGGAAATGCTTCCATCTCCCAGCAATTACTCCACAAGACAAAAACCCGACCTTATCGTGAGGTTGTTAAAAAACAGCTTAGAGGAGCACAGGATCTTTTTGTACACTGAAATCTGCGTACAGGCAGATAGAGAGTGCATCTGCAGGGAAACACCAGACCTGCACCCAGTTACATTTCCCAACACACAGGACCCCTTCCCCTGCTCCCCCAGGCTTGGATTGAGAGCTCAGCTTGCAGCACAAACCACTGCAGAGTCTCCTCACACCTTGTCTCACTTCATAATGACAGCAATTAGTTTTCTGAAGTTCGTATTACCCTACTTTTAAGGAATATGGCTGAAAGACATGTATAGCTATCAATTGACAAGAGGATATTTTAATAACTTGATGTGCTCCTGACCTAGAAATACAAACTACATATACATCTCTTTTGTATTATTATCTGTGATAAAAGTAGCACAATTAATCCGGACCAACAAAAGGCTATGCTTAAATTAATTTTGTAGGAATGATCAAGATCTGAGCTAATTGAAACAGGTTATGTGCAATGAAACTCTCTATTCCTCAGACAAAAAGCATGATAAAACTGGAAACATGATGCTCACTCGAGGGCCTGGGCTTGTCTTTATGTTGCTGTTGCTCTATTCCCCTTAGGAAAGTCCAAAGGAATGGTGTGGAGTCACTGGAGCAGTGGTTTGTAGTTGAGAATTAAACTTTTTCAGCATGAGAAAATAGCAAATACCAAGGTCCAGCACAGAATCCAAGTGCCAGTACTTGCTCAAATCTTTTGTGGGAATTATTTCTCACAGCAGATGGAAGCATTTGGAAATTTTAACTTCTTAAATAATCAGATTTCAGCTTTTCTATTATAGAATGGGTATTTTTTAAAACAAACTACCACAAACCACTGCCAACAGCCCCTGGAGGAAGACTGCAGACCGTTCTTCTCTCCCAACCAAGCCTGGTTACAAGATGCCACAATTTGGCATCATCTGTCATGGGCAGCACATTCAAACAAGAAGCCATGCACACATCTCATTTTCTTTGGATATTCCAAATGCTTAGAAGGTTAAGCTGACTTTCTTCAGTACTTCTAAAACTCCAACAACTTTGAATAGCTGAGAATCAAAAAGTCCCTGCTATGCTTTCACACATTTTGAACAGGGCTCAGAACAAACCTAGCTGTACGTTTGCTTACACTTCCAGTGCTTGTGACATAAAAGTATCTGTATTTTCCTCACGAGGTCCCCAGCCAGCCATCACCTCATCATATTCCCCAAGCATGCATGGCCACCCCCCTGCCTGCCAAGAGGCTGGACTTGTTCTTACCCTCATGGCTGAATCTCACCCTCATGGCCATCACCAGCAGGGGTTTAATTGAGGTTATTTGCTTGGTTTGAGCACCAAGAACACAGCAGACACAGAGCTGAGCACATCTTCCACTTCCCTGGAGGACTGGGCAGTTCAGGTGCTCATGGAGCAGCTGTAAAAGGCTGAGTGTTGGAGTCCAGGATATCCCTCTGGCCACCCTGGAGGGTTTGGAGACCGGACAGGGGGGTCTGGGATCTGTCCAGGGGGCTCAGTTAGACCCACACAGATCCCAGGAGGACACTGACTCTGATTCCTGTCCATGGCAGTGAACACTCACATGCAGGAAGAATCACAAATCCTAAGAATTTAAAATAAGTAGTAACTGGTTTATTATAGAATATAAATATAGAAATTAGGGTTCTTAGTATATGGGGCTGAAGAGACAAGATGGAGGAATTGGGGAGTGGCCCCTGTGCTCCTTGTTCTTGCTCTCGTCCCCCATCTTGTGCTGAGTTGGGTTTTAGAGATTGGTTTAGAGTAGAACTGACATGTTAGCATAGGTAGTAGGTATTGGTAAAATTTTGTAAATAAAAAATACGTCTTGGACAGTGGTTGGGTCAGGGGTACTGTACATAAGGTGTGGGGCTCTCTGATCTGCCCCAGTCCTGCCGCGTGTCCTGCTCTGCTGGGGACACCTTGCAAAGCTGGACAAGAACTGAGAGATAATTAAGAATAAACAGCCTTGATAACACAAACTGCTGGACTCAACTTGTCTCCGGCTTCGGTGTGAAACACCCAGGGCAAAGAGAAGACTGAAAACCTGATTACCTCGGGGAACAGCAACCCAGAGGAAACTCCCAGGGAACAGCAACCCTGGGGGAACCCTTATTACCCTGGGAAACAGCAACCCCAAGGAGAATCTCAGGGAAACAATAACCCTGAGAGCTGAGCTGCAGGAATGACCACAGGGCACCACTGTCACAGAATTCCAGAATGGTTTGCGTTGGAAGGGACGTGAAAGCTCATCCCTGCCATGGCAGGGACACCTCCCACTGTCCCAGGCTGCTCCCAGGCCTTGGGCACTGCCAGGGATCCAGGGGCAGCCACAGCTGCTCTGGGCACCCTGTGCCAGGGCCTCATGAAAATCACATTCTGTGCTGAACACTACAATGGTTTGAAGGGAGGAGCATCCAGTAAATTGTACATAATGCAAACCATTACATAGATTAATCCATTTAAATTTACTATCTTCCTTTGTGCTTGGTGCAGAAAGCTCCCTAAATTATTTCTAGCTGTTATTCCAAAATATCTCCTAAATACACCACAGCTCCTTCTCAAAAGCAGAAAAAAGCAGCATTCACTGAGCCCAGCCACATTAACAAAACCACCCAGTCCATTTTCAGCTGCAGAACACCCCATTTCCTCCCTTTATCACAAGTGTTCTCTCAAGGTGAGCTTTTAGGGCACTCCTGAGCTATTTAATGATTCACTTTCTAAAGGAGATGTCTGGAGCAATTCCCAGTTTCCCCACAGCAGGTCTGGATGCACTGCCTTGTCCACCTTTGTTCTGCTGTGTGACATTAACCAGTCAGGGAGCTGCCAGTGCCCACAGAACCACCCTGGCACCAATTACAGCCAGCCATTACCTCTCCACTGCTGCACGAGTTAAACCTGGCCAGAATTCATCCTCTCCAACCCTGCCACTGGTCCTTGCAAGCACTCCACCTTCTGCTCCACTACCACACCTGCTCCCTCCTCCAGGCACTGCAGTTTCAGCCTAGAGAGCAGAAAAACTGTTGGAAAAAAAGGAGCACTACTTTCATCCCAGCATGGAAAAAAAAGAGGAAAATCCCCAACTCTCAACATCTTCCACCTCAAGTGGAAGGCAAACAGGACTGCAGCATCCACCTGTATGAGGTGCCACTGTTCAAACTTAGTCAATGTGGAACTGGATGGTTTTAGAGGGACAGAATAAATTATAACTGAAAACATTTATGGGAAGCATTTTACCAACTGGGCAGGAAAACAAGCCACAAGTACAGCAGTGCTGAGTTGTTCCAGGCAGATCTACAGCACTAACAAGATTCCACCTCCAGAAACACTGGGAGTTGCTCTGTCTAGAACTCCAGGAATCCAAAATTTTCACTGCATGCTGTCAGAGACAAGGCAAAATCACGTAATCTTTATGCTACCAGTTGGCCACATGAGCAGCTCTCTGGTGCTGCCATTCTGGGCTGTAATTCTCCACACAAACACATACAGGCTGCTAATCCAGTCTACTCACCCACACTCAGGTTGCTTACCCTGTGCAGACAGGCTATGATTAACATGGTGAAATAACAGTGAGGTTACCAACAAGAGGTTGGTTTGGTTTATGTCAAAGTTCAAAAGACACAGGAGCATGGATTAGACCAAAAAGTTTTATTGAAACTTGTCCAAAATCCAGTCAGGCAAACAATTTATCTCTTCCACTAAGGCTTATCGTTCTATATGGCATAGAAAAATGCATCTCAACGAGTTGAAACATCAAACAACAAAATTAGTGAAGTTAAGGCACTTGAGATGTGTATTAATTTAACAAAACCGCTTAAGAATAACATTCACTTGGAGTGATACAATCTTTTCAGAGATTCAATTTCAGACATCCAGATTGTAACCCTTTGAGAGAGGGGAGAGGCAGAAACAGGAGACAAAAGCCTCTCTGACTACAAACCTCTAAGGCCACCAGAGCCCACGGAAGGAAGTGTTACTGGCTCAGGCTGCAAAGACTTCCTGCAGTACAACTGCTGCACTGCACAGCAGTTTTTGCTCAGGCACAACGTCTTCCACTCATGAATTCTTAAGGCAAAGTATCTTTGTAAGGTGAGAGGACAAAAGGAGAGAGCAAGCAGCACATGCAGTCAGTTGTAAGGCTATCAAATGTGTCCTGGGGTAACAAGGTTTATCCTGGGAGCAGACATCTCTGCCCAAAGGATAAAAACGTGGAGAAAACAAGAGAAGAATACAACAACTTATGAAGTGACCACAAATCTGGTATCTGTTGGTTTGCCAGGGCTCTAGGCAGTAACTTGAACGCAAATTAGCAACTTTGAATTCATGAAACACATAGATAGTTACACCTTTGTACTTTTGGTTCATATTCTTGAGAGTGTGAGTGTTGGACAGTCTAAGAATTTTTTTTCCAGCTCTGAGTCAAAGTTTGCAACATTGCAGTTTCAGCATTTGGCAAAGAAAGATTTAATTAATTAATAACTCCATTCTACACGTTGAAAACTCCCCCTTCATCTGTGAAACAACCTCTTGCATCACACAACAGTTAAGAACTCTTCTCAAAAATGAGACACAGTTCTAGGATATGCACATTCCACACTGGAACCTGGGGCATGCTCCAAGGGTTGCACACAGGCTGGAGGAAAAGATTTCCAGGTACATGGAGCTGCTTCCTCAACCATGAAAAGGCACAACAGAAAAGCTGCTGTCACCTGCTATGCACAAACAAGAAATAAGGTGATAATTCAAGGGGAAAAGAAACATGGGAAACATTACCCAAGTGAATTGAAAGTACCGTTTCTGTTAGTCCATGGAAATGCAGTTTTAAGCATTACATTCTGGATTTTGCTAGCAGTAGAGTTGCTTAAGAAGATGTAAAGCTTATGAAAGAGAGATTGCATCTTAACACTCTGTGTCCTTCAGAGCCAACTGCTTGCTGTATTTAAGGCACTACATTGTCTTTGGTTCAGTGTTTCACTGCCTCAGAGTAAGCAGAGGTAGCACAAACCACACGTGTTGAGCTCCTCATTCCACCACATCCAGCTTCAGAGGCACCACTTTCCTGATGTTAGAGACTCTGGAATTCTTTAGCTCATTAGGAAACTGCAAAGAGCAAAATAACAAACATTCTTATTAATTTTATAAGAAACAAAGGTATGCAACATTCCACTTAGCTTTTATAAATGCCAAGAAAATCAGAGTGAGGAACTGGGCCTGATGCTGCTACAACAAAAGCAGCTGTGAAGTCACTTAAAATGAGTTTCTAAAAACTCAAAACAAAAGACAACAACATCTTCCCTACAATAAACCAAGCAGGAGTATCTAAGATCATTGCAGAGATCAGAATAAAAGCTGACCAGTTATCAAAAAGGGAGTAATTTCATCTGTCTTTTGCTCTTGAGAGAAGTCTTCATAAAATAACAAGTTTTATTATTTAAATATTTTTAAATAAGAACACATTTCTCATAGAGAGGGCACAGTGTCTGTCTATGGGTTTAGCTTTGTAGACAAATTGAGGTAATTGCAGATGGGGAAATCATTAGAAACTGGTCCTTCAACATGCACTTACTGCTTCAAACTGCATAAAAGCTAGCAAACACACCTAAGGTATCTGTATCAGTCAGACATACATAGGAGTGGTCAATTAACAGTATTATTATATTATATTAACATTAACTCCTTACATAAGCCATCTCCAAATGTAGGCAGCTCTAAAGCTTCAGGCATCCTCCCTGTTCTCATAAATAGGGGTTAATAATGAAGATGTATGAATATGGAAGGGAGAAAAATAGGAGGAAAACTACATTTGTTGGCAGTATAAACTGGCTGAGATATTCTGAAAATAGAAGTATTTTATAACATGCAATGGCATGAAAAGGAGAGTTCCACAATCTTTGCTTTGGCTAGACTGAAAAAATCACTATATCCATGGAACACTCTTATTTCTGCTGACTTTACCAACCACTATTGCTACTCTGAGAAACCAGTGGAGCATTTCTGAAGGAGCATTTCCCAAAGGGGCCAGCAGAGCAGGGCTGCAGGGCCCCAGGCTGTCCTACCTGTAGGGGTAGCCGTGGTACTTGGACCTGAAGACAGACAGCAGCCAGCTGAAGAACAGCACCACCAGGCCAATGCCAGCAATGCACATGACTGCAAGAGATGCAAGGGAGAGGCTGTGATGGGACAGCTGCCCCTGCAAACACCTCAGTGATTCAGGTGTTCAAAGCCTTTGCAATATTTACAGATTTGGTCAGAGGAGGCCTCCATTCATGTAGTTGAGAAATACTGAATTAACATCAATTTTACATCATTTTTATACAATTGCTATGAGAAAAAGTCCCTTTTTCTCCCTCTTACTAGCAAAACACTGCAAAGCCTCTTTATCTGCCAAAAGGGTTTATCTTGCAGTTTGCTAAGCAACTCCAAAAACTGTCAAAAATCCAAATGATTCTCTCAGCTTAGAGGTGGGAAGTGAACAAAACCCCCCAGTGCAAAAAAGCTTTTCTGTTAAATTGTGTATCAAACACCCTCACTGATTATGCCCTTGCTCAGAGAGAAAAGTATCAGTACTTACTTTTTCTTTTCCCCACATCCATGTCAGAAGTTGCAGCTTCGTGGAGAAGGACCATTCCTAAAGTAACTCCACCATCTACAAATGCTGTTAAGGCTAAACCAACAAAGTACAATAGACTGTAAACAACACTCCTAGTCCCCTAAATTCAGCTCCCACACCACAACTGGGGCATTAAAACTCACTGGAAAAATCAAAGACTTCCCAGCCAAATCAGCAACTATGGGGGAAAAAAAGAAAACCTGAAAAACTTCATAATGTCAGCTTCTAACAGAAAATAAATGCAAAGCTTAAAATATAAACTGGAAGGTCTTCAGGCAAAATGAAAAACATGCATTTATTATCTCAGCTTGTAAAGTAGCAGCATTCCTTCCCAGAGAGCTTGGTCCACTCCTACTGCTGCTCTCCACTGGAAAATCCCCAAAGGAATTCAGCTTCTGCATTCACTCAGCCAACAGAACAACAAAGCAGTATTTAATCCAACAGGCTGTTTTTCAAGTGGCAATATTTGTTTTCTAATTCTTCAAATTAAAAAAAAATTAAAGATTGTAAAATTAAAGAAATACAGACAATACAAAAGGCCTGGTATTTGCCAAGAATGAATCCTAGCAAAGCAAAGTAGTGAATCCAGTGGAACAAAGGACAGAATTCCCAAAGATCTCATTCCACTTCCCTACAGATGTCCAGTCCCAAGTCTCCTCCTCAAAGGAAAAATATTTATCATTGACTGCATCAGGACTCTTTCCATTTCAGACATAGCCCACCTTCAGCACAGGAAGAAAGTGACCTGAACCCACAGAAACCTCACCAAATTTAATAATTTGAAATGTCTCCAGCAACGGGTGGGTTGAGTTCATAATGTGATGGATAGCAATAACACAAACATCAACAAGTTTCTACTTTGAATTTGACCAAGTGGATCAAAAGCACAGTAACAGAAAAGGATCAGAGGTTCTCCTCCAAGTGCCTGTTTTAAGTTTAAAAAATTAAATACAAGAAAAGGTCCTGAATAAAAAATAAAGGAATGCTGATATAGGTGACAAGACACAGAAGAAAAGCTCCAGCCAGAAATTACTTAAGTTACAGAAGATGGATCAAAGCCACACAAATGGGAATAGAATAACAGAACATTGAATTTTAAGGTATCCTTATGACCCCAAAGAAGCATTGTTTGTACAAATGAGAAAGGTAAAAGCTCTCAATCTGAAAGTTTCCACTTGCCTTTCTTGACAGCATGGCAATATCCTGCCTCATTAGTATGAACAAATGGTAAGATTATAAGAAGGTAAGTAAAGAAATAAAAGATCAGTGATAGAGGAATGAATTCAACACCAAAGCAAGAAATAAGTGACATTGAAAGAGACATGCACAGAGGAACAGCAAACATCCTTAAGAATCTTCTGATTCCACAAAGATCCACAACTTTAGTGATGTATTCAGCTTGGTATTTAAAGTGAGAAAGCAGTAAATCTTTTTCTATTCAACTTAAAGATGAAAGGCCCAGGAAAAGCCCAGTTGTCAGTGCAGAAAGGTTTTACAAGCTTCTGCATCAGTGTTAGGTGGCAATTACAGCCATGACAAAGCACCACAGAAAAGGCAGCAGCCTTTGCTGACCAAAAAACTGTCACCAACCACATGGAAGGATACTGAACAGCAGAACTATGTGTGTTTCTGCCACAAACTGGGCTTGGCTGCTTCCATGGATATAATTCTGTAAGAGACAAAGAGTAATTAAATTTAGAAAAGACTGGAGACAACTTTGACGTGATTAACAACAGCTACAGAGCCTGGGACTGGGGTTTGCATTGGTTTTTTCAGGAGAGAGCAGAAGTTGGAGCACAACTATTTCAGCTGTTGGTCACTGATTTTTAGGGGAGCTGCCAGAGAATTAAAGATCCTTCCTCTATTCCCATGCACAGTCAGCCTCATTCAGATTACAGTAAATGCAAGTGCAGTTACAACCTTTGTGGTCCAGATTCTCAGTCCAGCTGAGCAAAATACCACAAGATCAGGCCCCCCTGCATCCTAATGTGATCCAAATCTGATCCATTCCCTGACTGAGATTCTCAGGTTGTGTACACTGCTGCTAAGCTTAGGGGCAATCCCTTCAATCTACGTGTGAACCTGACTCACCTGGCTCCAGAACCAAGCATTTGAAATCTTTTTCACTTCTGGGTTAACAGAAAAATTGAAATTTGGGAAAAAATACAATTTTTAATCCCCATGGGACACCCTATTATGGTTATGACGCCATATCTATGTAGGAAAAAAAATTATCCACTTTCTACAAAAGAATACAGAGGGCCTGACCCATATAACCAGGCACAAAAGGACATTTCACCAAATTAATTCCCTGAGTAAAAACATGAGAAAAGCCAGTATGTGATGTGTAAGCACCTGAGCACATGCAATGGTCTCAGAACACTGTAACTACTTCCACAGTGCATCCCACTCTATGTTATGAACAGAGCAGTATATTTCAAATTATCTTAAAGAAATATTCCCAAGAAAGAGACTTCACAAATCTGAGGTCACTGGATATTAATTTACCTCAAGAATCTTGAGGAAGAATGGTTTTATATGGAAGTCATTAGATGAGTGAATGACTTAACAAGACCAGGTTGAAACACAATCACCAGGCTCAGCAACAGGAATTTTAGCATGTAAGACTCAACCCATGAACACCTGTATTGTGCTGTAAGAAATTCGGAACTATCACATCCCTTCACCACTGGAGATACAACATATGTGCAAGACATGTTGATTTGCCTTGCTCACTGCAGGAGAGGTTGGTCTCACTCACAAAGAGAGAAGCCAAAAGCAGAATTTGCACTCTGATTTGTCTCTTAGTATCAGTCTCACTGTCCAGAAATAAAACAGAAATGCAGAAAAGAAAGTGAAGGCAACACTCACCACTTGTCCTGTATGAGGATTCTTATGAGCATAGGGGGGGCCTCTGATGTGGTTCCACATCTGGCCTGATGTCATTGCTAATACAAAACACTGAAAAGGAAAGAAGAAATGCTATTTAAAAAGGATTTTATTTTTAATTTAACCTGGTATCTTTTCACTTCATACCAAAATGTACTGGTTTGGAACACAGGCTAAGAATTGTCCTGCTTTATCTTTGTACAAAAGGCATCTAATCAAGTATTCAGTGAACTGAAGGGACTAAAATCATACAATGTTATCAATCCATGAAGAAGCAAAACTAACTGTACCTCACTTTCCTCTACCAGCTTTAAGAATCTTGAAATACAGAAGCTTTTCAAACTTGAACTGCTACAAAACTCCGTGTAACAGGGAGACAAAAGTCATGATTACTCACCAGAGCAGCGAAGGCCCAGCCGGTTTTGTTATAGAGAAAATCCAGATTGCTGCCCCGCAAATACACGAGGCCTCCGATGACAGCCAGCAGCAAGCCCAGCATCAGGGGCCCAGCATAGTTTGGTGGCCTTATCACACGGATCTGAACAGGGGACAGTGAAATTATTTTCTCTCCCTAGGATTATACATTATACCTGCACTCCTGCTAAAAAAGCCCACAGCAGATTGAGTGGAAAAAGTATCACACACATGTTTTCTGTGAAATAAATCTGAGTTGGGAAATAAGCGATGCTTCTTCCACCAATACTGTAATTTCAGTTTTACACTACTTTACCATGTTCGGTAATTTAGAGATTGTTTTTCTTCCACAGGAACAGAGAGCTAGAAGGAAGGAGATGAGTTCTACCATCTTCTCACATATAGCATTACACAAAATACCAGCACAGAGACGGTAAGGAAATTGAAAGATACAGTCGTGTGTCTGAACTAGATTTTGTAGACGAGCTCTTTAGAGCAGCTCAGGGGGCACTGAACACAAGTGACATTTCCCAGCTGGTCCTGCACAGGGGCTCAGGGCTCAGGGAAGCTGTGCTGGCCCTGCACAGGGGCTCAGGGCTCAGGGCAGCTGTGCTGGCCCTGCACAGGGGCTCAGGGAAGCTGTGCTGGCCCTGCACAGGGGCTCAGGGCTCAGGAAGCTGTGCTGGCCCTGCACAGGGGCTCAGGGCTCAGGGGAGCTGTGCTGGCCCTGCACAGGAGGCTCAGGGAAGCTGTGCTGGCCCTGCACAGGGGCTCAGCGCTCAGGAAGCTGTGCTGGCCCTGCACAGGGGCTCAGGGAAGCTGTGCTGGCCCTGCACAGGGGCTCAGGGCCCAGGGAAGCTGTGCTGGCCCTGCACAGGGGGCTCAGGGCCCAGGGAAGCTGTGCTGGCCCTGCACAGGGGGCTCAGGGCCCAGGGAAGCTGTGCTGGCCCTGCACAGGGGCTCAGGGCCCAGGGAAGCTGTGCTGGCCCTGCACAGGGGGCTCAGGGAAGCTGTGCTGGCCCTGCACAGGGGGCTCAGGGAAGCTGTGCTGGCCCTGCACAGGGGGCGCAGGGCTCAGGGAAGCTGTGCTGGCCCTGCACAGGGGCTCAGGGCCCAGGGAAGCTGTGCTGGCCCTGCACAGGGGCTCAGGGCCCAGGGAAGCTGTGCTGGCCCTGCACAGGGGGCGCAGGGCTCAGGGAAGCTGTGCTGGCCCTGCACAGGGGGCGCAGGGCTCAGGGAAGCTGTGCTGGCCCTGCACTGGGGGCGCAGGGCTCAGGGAAGCTGTGCTGGCCCTGCACTGGGGGCGCAGGGCCCAGGGAAGCTGTGCTGGCCCTGCACAGGGGGCGCAGGGCTCAGGGAAGCTGTGCTGGCCCTGCACTGGGGGGCTCAGGGGAGCTGTGCTAGCCCTGCACAGGGGGCTCAGGGAAGTTGTGCTTGCCCTGCACAGGGGCTCAGGGAAGCTGTGCTGGCCCTGCACAGGGGGCGCAGGGCTCAGGGAAGCTGTGCTGGCCCTGCACAGGGGCTCAGGGCTCAGGGGAGCTGTGCTGGCCCTGCACAGGGGGGCTCAGGGGAGCTGTGCTGGCCCTGCACAGGGGCTCAGGGCCCAGGGAAGCTGTGCTGGCCCTGCACAGGGGGCTCAGGGAAGCTGTGCTTGCCCTGCACAGGGGCTCAGGGAAGCTGTGCTGGCCCTGCACAGGGGGCGCAGGGCTCAGGGAAGCTGTGCTGGCCCTGCACTGGGGGGCTCAGGGGAGCTGTGCTAGCCCTGCACAGGGGCTCAGGAAGCTGTGCTGGCCCTGCACAGGGGGCTCAGGGGAGCTGTGCTGGCCCTGCACAGGGGGCTCAGGGGAGCTGTGCTGGCCCTGCACAGGGGGCTCAGGGAAGCTGTGCTGGCCGTGCACAGGGGGCTCAGGGCTCAGGGAAGCTGTGCTGGCCCTGCACAGGGGCCTCAGGGAAGCTGTGCTGGCCGTGCACAGGGGGCCCAGGGCTCAGGGGAGCTGTGCTGGCCCTGCACAGGGGGCTCAGGGCTCAGGGAAGCTGTGCTGGCCCTGCACAGGGGCTCAGGGCTCAGGGAAGCCGTGCTGGCCCTGCACAGGGGGCTCAGGGAAGCTGTGCTGGCCCTGCACAGGGGGCTCAGGGGAGCTGTGCTGGCCCTGCACAGGGGGCTCAGGGCTCAGGGAAGCTGTGCTGGCCCTGCACAGGGCCCAGGAAGGTGTCTGCACTCACGTGCACGTCTGTCCTGTCGGCCACCCATCGTGCCAGCTGCTCCGCCGCGAAGCCGCGCACCTGCAGCTCGTAGGTGTCGCCCCGCTTGGGCTTGCCCTTGGCAGGGAAGTTGATGAAGGTGGGGGCAGAATTCATGTTCAGCTGCAGGAAGAGAGTTCACAGAGGATATTGCCTATGAAAGGACTATTTGGTGACACAATTTGAAGCCATTTCTGGCTTGCAATATTGTTACTAAATCAGAAAAGTTAGCTCTTTGATTTAATGGCCATGACTTTAAAAAAAAAAAACAGCATTCAGCACACAGTTTGTACTTCTGTATTTCATGCACATTTCTTTGTTTCCTCTCCAAATACTACTTCTGATAAAGAAATCTGCAAAATAGCAATCTATGATTCTAAAATCTAGGAAGGCCATAGCTTGAGGAATGCATTTTTAATGTAACACTAAGGAAAAAATTAACAAGAATAATAAAAAGACATCTCTCTTCAACTCTCCAGTTCAAAAGTTTCCATTTAATAAAGTATCACTGCTTAAACTGTGTAGCTGTTAAATAGAGATTAGTACCTCCTAAAAAAAAGTTAAATCTGCCAAGACTGTAATGAACAATTAATGTGACCTACAATTGGAAGTGCACATGGAATGTTCTCACTGGAGAAAAAGAAAGTGTTCACACAATGGTAATAGAAGAGAAAAATGGCTGGGTACTTGAAAAGAAATTAGTTAACCCATACCAAAAGCCTAATCTATCATTGTCTAGTAATCTAAAAATTGTAATAGCTGTTCCTAATGACATCAGTGCTTTCTCTCTTGCCTCTGCGCATATGACAGAAGAACTCCATTAAGAATTACACCATAAGTTATTAGAAGAGACAATCTCAGGGAAAAAAGTCAAAGAAACGAATTCACTCCTTGTACCTATTCCACATCTGTCAGTTCTGTTAATATTCCTACCAACATGCTCAGGCCATCTTTCTTCCAACAATGACAGCTTTTAACTTTTCATTCAGTTGCTCACTGTAACACTAAATTATGTAACATCTTTATCTTCTTTCCCCAAACCCAAACTAAAAACAACATTAGAAGAGCAAAGGACATTACCATCTGAAACACGTCCGAGCCTTCGTCAAAATCTACCATGGCAAAAAAAATCCTGTTGGTAAATGCACTGGAATACCTCCAGGAGTTTGCCAGAATCTGGTATTCCTCATCAGCTTGCCTGGAAAACACAGCAAGCGAGAGGCAGCATCATGGGTTTGTCCACAGCACCAGCTGAGGGAGCTGTGCCCACCCACCCCATGCGTGGGTGCATCCCACACCCACCCCATTCATTTCCTAGGGTTCAAAAGAAAGTTTAAATGTTAATGGAATCATTTAAACATTGACACTCATCTACCATCAGGTGAAGCATTTGGCACCTGCTTTTTTAAATGGAAGGGCAAGATTTGTTGAGTCCATGAACACAAGCAGAGGTAATTTCTGACTGAAAGGTGAAATGGAACCCAGCTGCTCATGACTTGCCAGTTCACAGAGCACCAAAATGTGACCAGGAGTGCCCTTTCTTGCAGGTCAGAGGGTGGGAAACCAATAATTTCAATGGACTAGAGATAAAAATCGCCCTTACAGACCTCTGCCACCTCCAGATTAATACAGGAAAGCTATAATATGGTTAAGGATCCAGGATATTGGAATTGTAAATAAATGCCAAGCAACATACTAATAAAAAACAACATTTAAGCTCCATAGCCAGTAATTATTCTACAAACATTTCTTCAGCAGCTCATGCCAGGAAAGTTGAGCTTTCACTGTGTCATTCTCCAGAGTAAACACTGTTTCTGCAAAGCAGAGATTATTTTAGGAGAGATAAAACTAAGGATCATGTTGTTTCCTCACAAACACATTACACACATATTCCCACACATCAAATTGCAAGGACAATCCTGCTGTAACTTGCCCATGGCTATTCCTCCCACGTGTGTCAAAGTTCAACCCCATTCTTAAATTCAGTTTCCTCCAAAGCATCAGATGGCTTTCAGGTTCTAATTTAGGACTGAAGGAGCTCATACTTGCACACAACACACTGTCTGTGAGGCTGAAGAGCAGTGAACATCACAATCACTGAGTAGTTTCTGGGAGGTGCCTTCACGAGGCGCCGGAATTTGTCTCCGTTCATTCGGATCACGGATCTTTTACTGGCCCACTCCATCAGCTGGTTCACTTTTTCTGATAACACCATCTGAAAATCAAGTCAGAGCAACATTGTTGGGTTGGGTTTTTTTTCCTAGTCTCACAATAAGGTGTTAGAAGTTTTTAGACTTGATGCAATGAATCTCTGCACTGCTTTTCGTAACACCACCCAGGTGTTTTGATACTTCAGTAAGATTCTGCAAGGCGTTCACAGAAGCTTTTGACAGTCATGTCAAGATAATTCCTTAACTTCAACCACCGAGAAACACACGCAGCTTTAAGCACTCAGGCTGGTGAAGACCCTCAGCTTCCCCACAGCAGCTGCAGGATTTCCTTCAGCTGTACCCTCATCCCCTGCACAGCCTTTATTCTATACTAAGCATCAAACTCTTTCAGCTTTCAAAAACTGTGGCAGTAGAATCAACACCAGAGATGGAACCAACCTCAATATTTCTTTATCAGCACTGCTGGGAAAAAAGAACCATAATTCAGAATATATCTGAAAAACTCAGGAGTGCTCAACACTAAAACATTCCTTAAAAAGGAGACAATCAATTCTACAACATTCTAAGAAGAGGCATTAGTTTGACAAGCTCATAAATGTTACATTTATCAAAAAGCACTTCTCTACTCATTAACACCCTTCTTCAGATAAATATGTTAGAGGAAATAATCGTAATATATCCTGAATTGGAAGGGAGCCAATGGGAGCATCAAAGTCCAACTCCTGACCCTGCACAGGGAATCCACAAGAATCTCGCCATAACAATAATAAATGATTCTTCTCTGACTTACAACTGACACAATTATACACTTATATGTATACTTATATATCTATGGACATACTTATATAGAAGGATTTTTCCAAACCCTGCAAGTCAAGTGTGTGGAAGTAAGCTGCACCTTAGTGACTACAACCTAAGACCACCCATCCTCCCCCGCAAAAGCCATGCACTAGGAGGACAACACTCGTACAGCGCTCCTAACAAGAACTGAGGACCCTGCAAACAACGACCTTCCCTCCCTGCGGCTTCCCCTCAGGCCGGGGACCCGGGGTGAGGCCAGGCCACCCCGCCGGGCCCTGGCCGGCCCTGCCCTCCTCCCGCCCAGCGAGAACCCGCCCCAGGGCGACGCGGGGGCTCCGGGCAAGTCTCACCTCCTTCCGCCTCTGCCCCGCGGCGCCGGGCCCGCCACATCCCGCCAGCAGCAGCAGCAGCAGCGCCAGCAGCGGCACCGGCAGCGCCGCCATGGCCGCCCCGCTTCGCCCGCCCCGCCCCGCCGGCTGCGAGGCCCCGCCCCCGAGGCGCCGATTGGCGGAGGCGCCGGCACGAGCGTGCCTGCCGGCCTTCGATTGGCTGAGCCTGCGGGAGAGCGGCGAGCTGGAGCCGCGCCATTGGTGGAGCCCCGAGGGGAGGGCGGGGCGAGCCCTGAGGGGAGAGCGGGCCCTGAGGGGGAAAGTGTGGCGGGACCCCGGAGATGGTGGCAGCTTTGGGGTCTCTCAGCCGCATCACAGAATCCTTACGGCCCGAAGGGACCTCTGCAGATCACCCGAGACAGGGACTCCAGGAGCAGGTGACACACTGCTGTGCACTAAGATCGGATTCGTTACCCGGTGTGCAACAAGCCAGTAATTACACACTCAGAGAGAGACGGATTTCTATCAGATGTGTGCTAGCCTTGGGTGCACAGTGGTGTTTCACAAATCAAGCACGCCAACTCTCAAAACTTTTTACTCTTTATACATTTTAACAAACAAAAGAATTTGTATTCACTGGATACAAGTAATGTAGGTCTCTTATTAATTAGTATTCTATTTTTTATTGGTCAATGCTTCTCTTTGCTTCTCATACGAATTAGTGCACATGCCCTGACTTTCTCTTCGTTTTGGTCGGTGGGTTGGTGGTCGTGATCTGCCCCTGCTGGAATTACCTTTCACCAGTTGGAACTGATTTCAGCCCAGCTGCTGAATTGACTTTGTTAGTGTCTTCCTTACCGCGGGAGTTCTGCAAAATGGGCCATAAATTCTGCACTCTTTGTGTCCACTAGCAGTGGTAGATCCTCCTTACCAAGCCTTCTTAACCTCCCCCGAAGTCTGAGATAATTGAAACATGTCAAGCCCTAAACCTTAACAAGGCAGTTCTACCAAAAAATAATTCTTTTCCCCAGCACCTGCTCATCACTTAGAGCTTGATACCTGCTGTTTCATGGATTAAATCTCTTTCCTTATTGATTAGGCTAGAAAGTATACAAAGCTCAAACATCAAAGAACATCCCTTCTTAAGAAAATTTTACATAATCCGCATTTTGAAACCACAAAAATGCTTGCAGATGGGTTTTGAGTATCTGCAAAGAGGGGGATTGCACACCTTGCCTAGGCAGCTGTTCCGGTGCTCTGCCACCTTCAGTGGAACGAAGTTCTCCCTCTTGCTTCAGATACGTGCTTCATGTTACACACGCACGCTACAAATTGCTGGGTCGTGTGTTAGAAATATTGTTAAAATCCAAATGCACAGGGGAATACCTCACAGGTGTGTGGTGGGTTAAGGCTCGTATGCGGAATGGGGGAGAGATGAGGATTTACTTACGCTTCGGGATTGTTTTGTTTCTAATTATTTCTGATTTCTATTTGCACTAAAATCCCAGAGTTTTTCAAGTCGGCGCTTTCGCAAATTTAGATTTACCCGGAGACAAGAGGAAAAAAAAGTTGTGTCAGAAGTGGGATTCGAACCCACGCCTCCATACGGAGACCAGAACACCCAAACCCGCCATGGGAAGGCGCGGAACGCCTTGAGTCTGGCGCCTTAGACCACTCGGCCATCCTGACACTGCATCGACAGCTCTGGCCAGGACATACTTAACACTGACGTCAGGGCCGTACCCAGTTCTCTGTGCCCCTCGGCCCCTCACGGAGAGCCCGTCTGTACCCGGGAGGTTCCGGAGAGCAGCCAGGGAACCGCCGGCTCGGCCCGGCTCGGCCGCGGGGCTCCGCCGCAGCGAGGAGGAGCCCGGCGTTACCCACAGGCCCCCGCCGTGCCGCCACTTCCGCCGCGACCATTTTGTTCTTCAGCGGCGTCAAGGGTACGCGCTCGGCTCTCATCATGTTCCCGGTGGCCAGGGCCGCGCGGGGCCTCGTCGGTAAGCACGGGGGCGGCTCTGGGGGTGTGGGGGGTTCCTCAGGGGTCTCCCCGGTTTGTGCCCTCCCCTGTGCGGCTGTCCCTCAGCCCCCGACTCGCCGTGCACCCGGGCAGGGCTGTGTGGGCACCTCAGGTGCTGCGCTCAGCTCTGGCGTCCTTCGTTTCTCGCTTTTTTTTTTTTATTTCTTTCAGCCTTTTTTAATCTCCTAGATGCTTTTTGACATAGAACTCCTTTCCTTGGTGCTTTCTTTCCCTAGTACATAAAGGCACATTCTGGCCTGGTAACCTGCGGTGACAAGGGATAGTCAATACCCAGCCCTTAAACTCAAGGTTAAAGTTATCCCTTCAGTGATATAAACCCCACAGTGTCTGGTCCTGGGTCACGATGTGCTTATCCCGTGGTGCGGGCACTTAAAATAAATATATCTCGGTAGATATTCAGGCTTTTTTATGTTTAAAAAAACGCCTTGTGCAGCTTTACAGAGCATGAGGCGGATGTAGTAACATTATGGGTATCGCCATCATTTTCTCTAATCACGGTTGGGTAAAAATGCAAACCATTGCCCTGAAACTAAAAGGCTTTATTTTGTAATATCTCTATGCACACATCACCCTCATCAAATGCTTTGTACACAACTAACGGGCAATCTATCTTTTGTAGCTGTTGCTTTGATTTTCCACTGTTTCCTTCTCTTTAATAAGTGTACCTTTTGTAGTGTACACTTACAGTGTACATCATCTGAAGATATCACTGTATATTTTTTCTCCATTTTTATCTCATGCCCACGGCTTATTTCAGTTTCCTTCCTCCTCTCCCTTCCAAAATCCCGAGGGAATGAGGCAGGTGTTACCCACACCCGTTATCTTCAACCCCATAATTTGATGATGAGCTTCGTCCTGACATTGCTTGGGTACATGTACTGCCAGGATAGATATTTGCATATGGAAATCTAAAAATGCTAAGCACTAAACAAAATATTTTTTTAGAGAAACAGTAATACTAAAGAAAACATATTAATGAAAAAGGCAACTTAGAGGATTTTTTTTACTGGAATTAGACTTGAGGAATAACTTCCTAGAAAGAAATTGAGATGGCAGAAAAAAATTAAATTATTTATGTATATCTGGCGTTTTGGAGTCATTCCAGAGTTCTAAATCCAAAGCATTTTCAGTCTTTTAATACTAACGCTTGCCTCTCTGTCAGTGGGAGTTTGAGCATAAATATTTGAGTTGATTTCAGTGTTTGTTAACACTCCTCAGCTCGTGGTGTCCAGCACACTGCGGTCAGACAGGCGCATCGCAAGCACGAGCCCAGCTTCCACGACAAGTACGGAACCATGGTTCTCCTCGGTGGAGCTGCCATGTTCTCCACTGTCTGGACCTATGTAAGTTGGTTTTGTCACCACTCTCTTGTGACTCGAGCTGCAAACTTTAAAAGACTCAATTCTGTTTGAAATAAATTCAGCGGTCAGAATTTAGGAGCTTCTTACGTGAGCAAATAGTGATGTAATAGAGGTGAAAGCGCTTTTAATTCCCTGCTTGATTTTGAGTTATTACTCAAATTTCTGCATCAGTCTATTGCCTGATTTGGCAAATGTATCAGAAACACAAGTGTTCTCTATTTTACTTGGGATTTCAAACCTCTACAGGTACAGGTTTCAGCAGCGAAATTTCTAGATGAAAATACCAATATGGTGGTGGGGCTTTGCATTCCAGATTCTTTCTTCTACAGCTGGATATTTTGAAACGGAAAACTGAAACATTTCAATACTATTCAATATAAATATATTCCACTTCTTCAATTAGAAAATTAATGAGATGTGTTCTAGTAGGAAGAAATCTGAACTGAAAACAATAAAAATAACCCTATGTCAGAAGGTTTCTTTGATTTCAGAGTTAATAACCTTGGGTTTTATCCCTTTACAGGTGCTCACACAGCTTAATATTGAGTGGGGCTTTTCACCTGTTGGCAAAGTCACCCCAAGGGAATGGAGGGAGTAACAGCCTCTGCTTCTAATGAGCTGGTCTAAACTTTCACTGAGAAAATGGTCGTATAATGGCATTTGTTCCCTGTTTACCACTTGGACAGTGGCATTCCTGGTCTAATAAACATACCTAGAAACCTGTGTGGCTCTTTGAGGTTTCCTCTGTGCTCTGCTTCTGCTGAAGTTTAAGAAGTAGTGTAAAAACTCCCAAGTAATTTTACACAGTCCCAGTTGTTGCTGTAAAGATCACTGGTGGTTAAAGGACAAGTCCAGAAATTTGTTGGGTTTTCATTTAGCCAGATGTGTGTGTGACTCAACCTCACTGCATTCCCACTGCAGAGCGTACATGCCTTTACCTCTGACTTAAAGTGACAAAGTCGAGATCCCATTTTTTTTCCCACAAAAGCATTTTTATGGCTTGAACCCCTCTGCCAGTAAGCTGCTGCTCCTCTGACCCCTGAGAGTTGTGAAGAAATTAAATTCAGTTTTGAGTTAGAGAGGTGCACAGGAGCAGGCAGTATCCCAGGGTCAACGGGACTTTCCTAATGAATTCTTAGGGAATCCCAGAGTGATTTGGGGTGGAAAGGACCCAGATTTGGGGTGGGTCCAACCCTGTCTGCGTTTGACGTCTGTTTACAGTAGAAATAACCAGAGAAACGAGGCGGGAAGAGAACAGTTATGGGGGCATGCTGGTGTTAGACGATCAGAGAATCCCAGCTGCCGTGGGTTGGAAGGGACCTTGCAGCCCCCCTAGTTCCGATCGCTGCGCGGAGGGCGCGCTCCTGTCGCGACACGGCGACAGCGGCTGCGGCCCCGCCCCCTCCCGCGCCGTCACGTGTCCGCCGTGTCACGTGGCGAGTGGGCGGGGCCGAGCGGCGCTGGTCACGTGGCACGGCAGGGGACGATCCCGGCGGCCCCGGGCCGGGAGCGGCGATCGGAGCCCGCGGCCCCGGTGAGTGCGGACCCTGCTCGGGGCTCCTTCCCTCCCGCACTGCGGGCCCGCCTCGGGGCTGCCGCTCCCCCGTCCTGCGGGGCTATCCCCGGCAATGCGGACCCTCGGAGGGCTCTCGCTTCCCTCCGTCTTTGCGGACCGCCCTGGGGGCTGTCCCCGGTAGTGCGGACCCTCGGAGGGCTTTCGCTTCCCTCCGGGGGTGCGGACCGGGGGCGCTCCCGCGGCCTCAGGCTCGTGCGGACCCGCCTGAGGGGGCGGCCCGCTTTCCCCCGTGCTCCGGGGCTGCTCCCGGGCCGTTGTCACCGTGTCCCCGGCGGGGAGGGCATGTGCGGGCTGCTGCCGCTGTGCCGGGCTGCGTGCCTCAGACGGGAGGGGAGGACCCGCTGCCGGGGAGGGTCCGCGCCCCAAAACACGCCCGGCTCGGCCGGGGTCTGTCCAGCTCCTTGGAGGGACCCGGCGGCGTGTGAGGGTGCCCGGCGGCGTGTGAGGGTGCCCGCCGGCGTGTGAGGGTGCCCGCCGGCGTGTGAGGGTGCCCGGCGGCGTGTGAGGGTGCCCGCAGCCCGGGGGGTCGGGAGTGCCCCGGGGCTTCACCCGCAGAGCGCCTCGGCGGCATCTCCTTGTGGCAGCGCGGCCCCGGAGCCAGAGCAGCGTTCCCTGCTCCGCCGCTTCCCCGCAGCCCTGGGGGTCCGGCGGGGACGGAGCCCGGCCCGCTCCCGGGGCTGCTGCGGGCTCCGGCCGGCCGTGCTTATCAGGGAGCACCCACGTTTCGGGTCTTGGCACAGAGTCAGTCTGCACTCACTTGGAAAAGTCCCTCCTGTGCTCCTGTCAATGGCCAGAGAAAGTCTCTGAGCGCATGAGTCACTGAGCTCCTGTTCCACTTCTGAGCTGCTCGGCTCGTCCCTCTGAAACTCCTTACTTAGTGTTTGTTGTTATGTCACCTTATGCCACCTTATGATGGCAGCACGCCATGCACAAGCACCTTTTTCTAATTAAGAACATCGTGTGGGTGTTCTAGAAAAGGACAAATAGTTGTTGATGATGCTTTGGGGTGAAATCTTACAAAAATGAGCAAGAACAACACAACTGTTGCCTCTCTGTGTTTATGTTCTGGAAATCCTATGTAAGTAGTGTAAAGTTAAAATATTAAATCTTAAAATCTTTCTTGCCGTCAGCAAAGGTCGAGTTTCTGTATTTAAATACTTGGTGAATTTGTGTGGATGTAAATAGGCAAAGATTTGGTAGTGTGGGACTTTGTGTGTATGACAATGCCCTGTGTGAGCACAAACACAGTTTGATTAGAAATGAATAATTGTGATGTCTTTTCTTAATAGAGAAAAGACCTGGAGCTTTTTTCCTTCCCTGGTGGCAAAGCAGGGATACAAAAGCTAACATGATATGTGGTTTGCTATCTTAATTTTCTCATTTTTACTGTGTAATGCATTCCACGTTGTTCTGCTGAGTACTTTGAGACCAGGCTTAGGACTGAGGAACACCCACTGAGCCTGGTATGCTCACATAACAAGGGGTTATAAATTATATTGTACTCACAATAGTTCCTATGATTCTTCCAAGGAAACACTAATGTTCTCCAGAAATCTGACTTCAGGAGGTTGTGGAAAGCCAAGAACGAGTTAAAGGATTTGCTAAGAATTTGTCTCAAGTACTGTAAAACTCATTAGGAGTGAAACAGAATGTTTTCAATGTGTGCTCTTTTTTTTCCCCTCCATGCAGTTGGTATAGAAATAAATTCCCTGAGAGCAATTTCCACGCTCTGCTGACCAAGCAAGGCTTGTTAAAGTCTTGAGCAACATGAATTACAACCCATTTAAAGTGTCACGTAGCTGTGACATTTATTGCAGATGCACAGTTTCTCTCTCAATGATTAAGCCTCATCTATCCATGGGCCTATCACACATATCTCCTCTCCAGTCACACTTTCCAGTGGCTGTTTGCCCTGTAAAACCTCCTTCTTCCCTGTTGGACCCATCTCCTGCAGCACTTTTCAAGCCTAAGGGTGAGATGATGCAGCTCTTTCCCTTTCCTGCCCTTTGCTCTTTTCCTTAGGTCCCTGCAGACACTGAGGGACAGACACCTTTTTTCCATTTAGTGTAATAAGTAATTTAGCTTTCTACTGCCATAAATAAAGTAGCACTTGGCCACTTAAAAATTTAATAAAATCCAAAGGTTGTAATTAAACCTGTGAGATTCTGTTGCTGGCGTTTGTGTGGTATTTGCCAAGCTGTGACCTCTTTTAATTTCAACAGCTATGAATTCAAGGTAATTATAAACTGGTGAACACTGGAGCTATACAGGTAACCAGAAGCATCAGTCTTTCCTAGTTGTGTCCTTACTAATCCCAAAACTGGCACAAAGTGTGTCTGTGGGGCACGGAGCTTTGCAGCTCTGGGATGCTTGGGTGTGCTCAGATATTAGAAACACCAAAGTGCCTTTTTTAGGGTTAAATGTGACTCCTGAGTTTTTACTGGTGTTGTAACTTCCTCTTTGCATTGCTCTTTTTTTTTTTATTTTCTTTTTTTGATAGTGTAGGTTTATGAATTACTTAACTTTGACCTCATCAAGCCTTATTTCTTCAGGTATTGTACTTAGAGTGACGTGCGTTAGCACATCAAAAAACTATTTGGAGAGATGAATGTTTCAGTCACCTTGTCCTTTATCACTTTTGAATTTTCCTTTCCATGGAGAGAAATTTCTGTTGGGAGTAGAAATCACCTCTTTCTCTTGCTTCATTTGCTGCATAGAAACACTAACTGACTTCCTTCAAGAAATGGAACAGAGCTGGTAACTTGTAAAAGGAACTGCCATTTCTTTGTGTTGTCAAATCCTGAAATTCTTTACTCATTGATGGTAAGAGTGTTTTATCGATGGAGCAATGCATTGGTTAAGAATAAAAGCATTATTTTTTCTTTAAAACCTGTGTAATCCATAACTTAGCATCTCAGGTCTTTTCAGGACCTCAGCTTCCAGTCTTTTCTCTGTAAGAAAATACATTATAATTAAAAGGATCTGTCCATGCTAACTTGCACAAGCCATTGATGTGGAATATATGCATTGCTGCAGATATTTTGACCTCTGAGTCTATTTTCATGTAGCTTGGGAAAATGCTTACCCAAATGAGGAGAACTAGGATTAAATTGTTAATATTTGTGTACCTTTTGTGTGCATCTAGTCTTAATTAATTAGTGTAACAGGTATTTTCAGTCTGCTTAGTCATGGACTTCCTTAATTTAAAGTTGTCAGGAGGAGGAAATATGACAAATACTTCATTCAAGTTTCAGCCAAATTCTTTCTACCTTGAATCACTTGGAAGGGAGGCAGAGAAATTCAGAAATGAAATTAATATGACAAGGTAGAATACACGTTCAGATTAAATTTAAATTTAACTTGTTGTCCTGGGAATTTTGCAAGGGGAAGAAAAAAAAGGATTTGTCTATTTAGAGTCATTGTGTATGACCCTATATTTCCTTCTGAGAACAAGATCTCTTTGAAGCTTCAGGAGCACTGAAAATCCAGAGTTTGGCTTTTGGAAATTTCAGCAAGGCTGTACAGAAAACAGAGATTGAGAAACAGCTCATTAACAAGTCAGTGTTAATAATACCACGTGACTGATTGAAGAGACCAGTATTGCTCATTAGATCTGGACATGTCTCATTTTCTAGAGAGCAGCCTGGTTTTGAAATTAGTATAAAAACTGTTAGCAACCTGCAACAAAGCAAATAAAAACCCACGTTGGCTGTCTTCCACACCAACAGGGAGCTGTGAGTGATGCTCATGTCAGGGAGATCTGGGTCATTCTTAATTGAAGGTCAGAGAACAAAAAGCCAGTTTGGTCCCACAGATAAATTCTAGTGATGGAAGTTCTGGTTTCAGTGGTACTTCAGGGGTAAAAAAAAGAAAAATGAATTTCAAGTTTTAGTTTCTTATGCCTTTATGGTTTTTGTTTGAATTACAGCCTCTTCCAGGAAAAGGTTTTCTCTGCTGTGTTTATGAATGAACAGCAGAAGGGCAAGGAAACAGAGTGAGAAAATGGAGGAAATGCTTTGTCCATACAAACTGTAATAATAATACGTGTGAAAAGAAGTTTGATGCTAGTTTTACATATTTAAACAGTGGGGTTTTTAATGCATTGGTGGGCATTTGGTAGCAGTGCTGCTGTTTACTGCCATCAGTGCTAATTCCATGTACTGCCAGTGTGGCTGTTTGTTTGACAGAGAACCTTTCACTTTGTATCCCTTGTAAAAATGGATATTATTCTATTTGCAGCTTGAGTCTCCTAAACCAAAGCACAACAAGGCAGCCAGGAGCTCAGCAGGATTTCCCTGGCTCCCAGCTCTCCTCCATGGCAGCACCTCGCCAACCTTTGATTATTTTAGACAGCAGATCACAGCTAAAGTATCCCCTTACTTTATTCTTGTTTTAAAGTACAGTAACAGGGCAGTTCAAGCTGGTCATGTACCTGAAATGTTTTCAAATGCACACCTCTCCCAACCTTACCAGAGGGCAGATTGATTCTGTCTGCGATGTCTGATTTTAGTCCACCGTGCCTGGTTGTGCTCACAAAGTTCCCTGTATGACGAGTGCTTTTTGCAGCTTGGTTTGTGTGTTCAGGCTCGTGGGAATGTTGGTGTGTCCCTGACTGTGGAGTCACAATGCTGTCCTTGTCTGCTGGGTGTGGACTGGGCATTCCTTAGGGAAGAGCTGGGGGAGGCACACAGGGCCACGTCTCAATAGGATGACAGGAAAGCAAGTGTTGTCCTAGGTGATTATTAGTTATAGGTGTCCTAGGTGATTATTATTTATAATGTTTTGTATCTCTGAGTGTGCAGATCAGCCTGGGAAGGGAGCTGCTGTATGAAATTTGCTTAAACTAGACTTTCCTGTTGGTTGATAATTCTTGTGACAGTTCCACATTTCTGTGATGTGTGGATATTCACACAAATATTTAGTGTTTCCAATAACTCAGCTCTTGTTAGAGCAGGGGAGAAGTGAGAGCTGTAGTAACTCCTCAAGCAGAAGTTCTCTATTTCTGTTCCTAGCAGGGATGAGATGTCTATCATCTGTTTGAAAAGTCAATATTCCCAGTTTATACTTCTTTCACTGCTTGCTGATTAAGTTCAACATTTAATTTTTGTGCATCAGGGAGGTAAACCTGTTTCTGTGATGAAACTTCTTTGTATTCTTACACGGTTTGTGGCACGTCTCAAAGTGAAAGCAGAACCCTTCAGGCCTTCTGTAACAGGGAACAGTCTGGAAATGTCACCATGGAGCAGGAAAAATTGATTTTACTAAACATCAATGTAATTGAGTTTTCCAAGATAAGTCCTCAGGGTAAGAAAACAAGTTAAGCTTGTGCCTCACTTCAGCTCCTCAATTACTCATTAGATTTTACTGCTGCTTCAATTGCTGCCAAATATTAACTGGTCATTTCCCTGGTCAGTAACCTGTCTGTCAATGAAACCTTGTGTTACATTTCTCAAAACATTAACAAAAAATCTGGAGTTTTGCTTCTTTTTCCCTCTTTTCCCCTCAGTTACTTGAGAGTCTATGGATTGGGCAAAAGAAGTCCCTTTTCATTAGCTGTTATTTCTACAAATTCCATTTAGGTTCAGGAAACTTTTTCCTGGGCTTGTTTTTAAGAGCAAAAATAGTAATTAAACTCTTCAGAGAAGCAGAAATGAGACCTTTGTGAATGAGGTATGGCAAAAAGCTTGATTTGCTTCCTGGGCTACTTTCACTTGTTTTTGCAAACATAGGGCAATAGATGAGAGAGAAATGTGGAAAAACAGAGTTATCAGCTGTGCCACTGTGGCTGACGTGCCATCCTCTTGTTTCACCATTCCAAAAGCTGCTGTCTCTCCCTCTCTCCTGCTTCTCCCTATAATTTAATCTCTCACACCAGTGAATCACAGCTTGCTGCATGTAATTAAATGATCTCCAGTGCAGCCCAAATCGAATAATAGATGTCTGAACACTTTCCCTTTTTGAAAATTCATGGGAATAAATATGTGAAGTTTCCCATTCTGTTGATATCTGCTCAGATTTTGACATCTACCAGAGTTACATGTGATGAGGGAGGTCCTCTGTTCAATCCTAGAACCCCAGAATGGTTTGGATTGGAAGGGACCTGGAAGCTCCTCTCATTCCAGCCCCTGCCACGGAGACTCCTTCCTCTACATCCCTGTTTTCCTTTCCATCTCTGTGACATTCTTCAGGAACTAATATCCTGCTTGTTTTTAGCCACCAGCAATGAGAAGAGCTCAGTAGAAATTCACCATGGAGGCAAAATCGGTGGCCCTCGGCGTGGAGGGGATGACCTGCAGCTCCTGTGTCCAGAGCATTGAGCAGCACCTGGGCAAGATGGATGGCATCCATAACATCAAAGTGAGTGACTGAGAAACCATGAAAAGTTGTGCTCTGAGAGAGGAAAATAATGTAGGAGGAGTTTATCCTCTAGGTTTCTCGGCAGGCTGATGTTGGAGGTCCATTTGTCTGGTAAATAAGAGAAAAGCAGGTTCTTGCTTCACTGCAGTGGGGGTTAAATCGTTGTTGCTCTTAATTAATTTTCTGCTTTACAATTCAGTATTGCGAAGTAATGGGAAAAAAAAAGGCAAGAACAGTGTTTGTCCTAATTCAGGCTTTCTTTGCCTGACTTAACTTTTTTCTTAACTCAGAGGAGATACCAGCATTGTTAGCATTTCTTCTGTCATGGGTAAAATATTGGACTGTAGAATATTCCAGGGTGAGCTGATCATCCTTGCAGAATACCTAATTTTACAGTAGTTTTAATAATGGAAGTCATTTAAAAGCTGGGAAACTTCTATGAATTTTGTGACCCAGTGGTAGAAAGAACAGTTCTAACAACAGAAAATTGAAGTTTGTTTATTTAATATCTGTGTTCTGAAAGCATCCTGTTACATTCTGTAGTTGTTGATTTTACTCCAAAGAAAATAATATCTTCCTGGTTTTATCAACACTTAACTCCTGTTTTAGTGGGGATATCTTAGGTGGACATTTCCTTTCCCAGGACTGGGCACAGTTTTAATTTGGGGGGTGTATGATCATTGTCTGGAGCTGGTTTTGCAAGACCCATTGTGGTGCTGCACAGCTCAGAGCAATTCCCTGTGGCCTGAAATAGGTGTTTGTGTACAGAAAGTTTGGTGAGAAGCAGCAAAATTTACAAGACAGATCATTTTTTGTCTTCCTTCAGCTGTATAGGAGCTTTAATGTGAGTCTGTGGTGTGACAGCAGAGCCCTGGAGCTCTGAACGGCCCCCAGATAAATCCCTGGGTGTCTGCAAGCATGAGCCCAGGTACCCCCAAACAATCTGAGTTCAGAATCTTCTCTTTCTCCTTATCCTGGCAAAAGATAATTTTGTTAGCCTTGTGTTTTCTCAGGTGATTTCTGAGAATACGCGGGTGACTTTGGACAGGATAGGGAGATTTATACAATGTGCATCCCCAGTGTCTTTTACATAAGGCATGAAGGAAGTTTTTAAAAGGACAGGATTAAGACTTTTGTATTTAGGTTTTTAAGTAAATACCTTATCCCAAAGCTGAATGCTTTTTCAAAAGATACATTGCAAAACCTTAGTCTGAATAGAGCAGGACTTGTAAGAAACTTTAGGAGGTCATATTTAGTAATTATCCTTTTTACAGCATCAGAGCTTCAGTCTAGGCAGATCGGTTGACTCAGAAAATTCTCTGGGAATAGTGAAACAAGGTTTTGTGTAGTGATTATGAATTAGGTCAGCAAGGGACATGAATGTTAGATGACTAATACAGACAAACAGCTGCTTTTGGGTTATTCTGCAGTGAAACCAATAAATGTCCATGTTACTGATTCTGCTAAGGCCCATAATTGGGACAGAAATGAGGAAAGGTGGTTCTTAAAATGATTTAACTGATAAAATTTAATCATGTTTGTGGTCTTTAGGTTGTACCTTTGCCCAGAGGAAAGATAGAATTGAATTGATAACATGTTGGGCCTCTGGCAGGCATTGCTTTTTCCTTTTGGAGACTGCAATTATTGTGTTTGATATATCATCTCTTGGGAGCAAATTAAATTGAGGCTATGTGTACCATCAGATGGGAAAGGTTATTACCAAATGAGGATGTCTCTGGATCACCCAAACGTACAGAGAGAGGAAAAACAGCTTCTGTGATGTTTGTCATGCATCAGGTGTCTAAAGTGAGTTTTGGTGAAGTCTGATCCAGGTTTCTGCTCACAGCAAGTGCCCAGCCTGTGCCTCTCTTTCCTGGAAATGCTGGGCTCCTTTCACTGCTGCTTAAAGCTGTGGGTTTTTTCAGAGTGTTTTCTTCCATCCTTGCAGCCTGAGGGCAGTTACTCCTAACTGCATTAGAATTGCTGCAAACTGATCCGAATTTCTTCTGTGGGCTGTTCTGCTCCGGGGATGGAATTGGGTTAGTCATCCTAATTGAAGTGACTTTGGCTCTGGTTTTATTAAGTGCTCTGTTGCTGTCTGGGTGTTGCAAATAGAAGTGGCCAGACAGACTCCTGAGGGGTTCTGGAGCTGGGGGTGGGCTGGGATCTCTTCTCTCCAGCCCTGTTGTTGCACAGGAGAGCAGGGGTTACTCACTGCTGGCTTTGCTCTTTGAGGTGAGTGAGGCAAGTTACACTGGACAAGTATTGTTAATCTTTGCAAGCAGAAGCAGTTTCTAGTCTGGTGCAGTGTCAGTTCCCAACTCTTTGAGTTGCAGTTTGCTCAGTTGCTTTGTTTATCCCCTCGAGGTCTCTCTGGAGGACAAGAACGCTGTGGTCATCTACGACTCCAAGCTGCAAACTCCCGTGACTCTGCAGGAAGCCATCTGTGACATGGGATTTGATGCTACCCTGGCTGATTCAAACCCACAGCCTGTTGTACCTGACACAGTTTTCCTCAGCCTCCCTGCCCAGTCAGCCCTGACGCCCAGGCAGATTTGTGCCACGCTGCTGAAGAACAAAGGCATCGTGGATGTGAAGGTGTCCTCTGACCAAAGAACTGCCGCGGTGGCTTTCATCCCTTCCATCACCAGTGGCAAGCACATTGCCCAGATGGTGCCAGGAGCAGATCTGAAAATCTCTGTGCCAGAGGTGACACCCGGAACGTGGGGAGATTCCAGCTGGTCCCCGGTGAGCAGCGCTGTGCTGCGCCTGAGGGTGGATGGGATGACCTGTCACTCCTGCACCAGCACCATCGAGGGCAAGCTTGGCAAACTGCAGGGAATGCAGAAGATTAGAGGTAAAACCTTCGTGTGTTTTTATGTAAATTGAAGCTGGCAAACTGCAAGGACTTCAACAGATTAGAGGTACAACCTCAGTGAGTTTTTATGTAAATTGAGGTTGGCCACGCTGTTTGTCCTCTGATGGTGTTGCAGGTTTTAGGTGACATAGCTGAGTGTGACAGTGACTCTTTGTGGGACTGGGTATTTAATTATGTTTTTAATGTGCACTAGAAATGAAGAAAGGGGCCCCCATTGTGGGAAGGATGTGGCTGCTACATGTGTGATGGTGTTCAGTGGTTGTTTTGTATTTGGCAGGGAGCCTGGAGTAGTTGTGTTCCATAGTTTTATTATATAAAAGTTACAGAAACTTTTAGAGAAATCAGCTATAGAAAGTTATAGAATAGTTATAGAAATCTCTAATTAACAGATCTCTTTTTTAAAATTGTGATTAATAATAGTTCATCTTTTCTATCCAATTAAAAATCTAAAAGGCAAGACCAGCTTACTGATATAGTTAGCTTTGGGATAAGTGTATTGCCACAGACCCCAAAACAAAGATAAATTCAGTAAGAGATAAAAATGCCATTTCTGAAAATCCTGAGGAAGGATCAAGAATTTGAAGAGGAGTTGAAAATTGTTATAGTACTAGACAAAAACTGGTTGAAGAACGAAGTTGTTTGATCTTTACGAAACCAATGAAATCTCCTTTCTGTTGCAGTTACATTTCTGACCATTTAAAGTGTTGCTGGAAAGCTTTGACAAGATCCTGTGATGTGCTTATTATGCTTAAGGCAGTGACACACACTTATTTTATTGATTAATTTCCAGTGTCCCTGGACAATAAGGAAGCTGTTGTTGTCTACCAGCCTCCTCTAATCACAGCAGAAGAAATAAAACAGCAAATTGAAGAGGCGGGTTTCACAGCATCCTTCAAAAAGCCGCCTAGACCCCTGAAGCTCAGTGGGATTGACCTGGAAAAGCTGAGGAATGCTCAGCCCAGAAGCTCTGAGGCATCACAGAGAGAAAACTCCAGCGGGCCTGGCACAAAGACAGTGGTGTTCAGGGTTGAGGGGATGCACTGCAATTCCTGTGTCCGCAACATCCAGAGCGCCGTATCGGCACTGCCGGCAGTGACGAGCGTCGTGGTTTCCTTAGAGAACAAATCTGCTGCTATAAACTACAACCCAGGCTTGAGCAGCATAGAAATGCTGAGGAAAGCTGTGGAGAACGTGTCCCCAGAGAAGTTCAGAGTCAGCCTTCCTGAGGAGCATGAGAACCATGGCAAAGAACTGGTTCTTTTCAGTGGGGATGCCAGTGTGGGGAAATCTCAGCCTGCTTCCAAGGATCCCAGCCAGCCCCTCACTCAAGTTGTTGTGATCAATATTGAGGGTATGACTTGCAGCTCCTGTGTGCAGTCCATCGAGGGAGTGCTGTCCCAAAAGGCAGGTGTGAAATCTGTTTGTGTCTCTCTCCCAAATGGAAATGGGACTATAGAATATGACCCTCTGCAAACAAGCCCAGAAGACTTGAGGTCCTCAATAGAAGATATGGGATTTGATGCATCTTTTCCAGGTAATTAAAACTGCTTCAGATGTTAATTTACAAGGACTGTGCAGTTTTAGGATTTGATACCACCCAAGATGAAAGTTAGCAGCTGACATACACTTTGTGCTTGCCAAGAGAAGCTTTATATCTTCACTGCTGATGAGATCATTAAAGATAATGTGCACATCCTTTAATGCATCAGATTGAGTCAGATGATTGAGGTGTCTGGCAATATAAATATGTCAGATAAATGCTGTTTTATGTTAATAGCTGCAGAAGTGGTTGGATGCTCACACTACATCTTCTTCCCCCTGTTCCTGCACAAACAAAGCATCCTGTGAACTGCTGTAGCTCCAGACCTCTTCTCTAAGGTTAAAAACACTGATTTTGCTTATGAAATATGAACTTGATTACAAGTTCAGCTTTGTGCTCCAGGTAAAGTCAATAAAACTGTGTTAAACCAAAGGTTGCAATGCAGAGGTTTTTCTTACAGCTACAAGAGACAGTAGAACAAGGACAATGAGGAAAGGCAAAATGAAAAATAGTAACAAACCAGCAAGTTAATCAGTGGCCTGCCTTTGTCTTGTGTTCTTTTGCTGACTATTAGCTGACAGGGGGTGGGTGGATCAGACTGAGGTGTGGACAATCCCCATTTCATTTTCAGTCTCAGTGAACAGCAGTGTCACAGCAGCTCACCCTCCCTGCACTGCCTGTTCATGTCACAAACTGCAATCTCCTTTCCAGCAAAGGCACAGCTCCCTGTGGCCAAAGCTCAGCCCCACCCTGAGGCACAGCTGGACTCTCACAAGCCTGAGCCACCCTCCAAAGTGCCCCCAGCCCAGCTGGGCAGGCAGGAGAGCAAGACCATCTCCAAGTGCTACGTGCAGGTCACAGGAATGACGTGTGCCTCGTGTGTGGCCAACATCGAGAGGAACCTGAGAAGGGAGGATGGTGAGATGGGTGTCAGGGTGGGCTGTTGCATTCCCAGGGGTTTCTTTGGAGAATCCATCTGGCTTTTGCAGTGTTTTTAAGGGGTGGGCTGTCAGCACAGGTGTTCCACCTGGCCCATAGGTTGGGAAAAGGGACATCCTTGCTGCTTTATGGACGTGTTGCCCAGACACTGCTGTTGCAAAAGCAGCAGCTGAGTGCTCCAAAGAATATTTGGATTAAATAGGGGATCCTTTTGAAGGTAAAACAGCTCCTTTCTGCTGGAGGCAGGTTCCCAGGTGTGCAGCTGAAAGCCAGAAGCAGATGTGTGCTTTAGGGAGCTGTGAGAAGGGACAGTGTGAGTGGATTAAAGGGACACAGGTTAATTTTAGCTCTGCGAGTCAGGGCAGTGGTGTCTGCGATTATATTTGCAGGAACAAACGGCTGCATGACTGTGATGTAAGAGTCATTAATGCAGGCTGTGTTTAATTATTGTAATGAAGATGGATGGGTTTCAAGTCAGCCTGGATTTTAATATCTTTCATCCTAGAAAATGGATGAATCTGAATCCTCTCAGTGCTCAGTAGGATTGCAGTTTAGATCTTCCCTTTCTCATACAGATTCTCCTTAAAAAAGGCTTCCAGAAATGGTAAATGCAGAGAAATATGCAGCACTGTGTTTTAGAAGAACTTCTTTAAGGAAAAACAGATAATCTTTCATGTAGCATGGGGAGAATGTTTGTAATTAGACTGTTAAAGGCATGCTGCTCATGTGGAGTGCTGCTTTCATCTGTCACACCTGCACTGAGGTGCTGGTGTAGCTCCCAAACACGAGGATGTTTTTCTTTATACACAGCACAGAAGCTTTCCCAATTTCAACAAATTGCACCCTCACGTTACAATAAATGCAGGATGTTTCCTACGCCCGAACTGCCACTGACACATTTTGTTTTCCAGGAATCCACTCGATCCTGGTTGCCCTGATGGCAGGGAAGGCAGAAGTGAGGTACAACCCTGCTGTCATTCACCCTGCGGCCATCGCAGAGCTCATTCGGGAGCTGGGCTTCGGAGCCACCGTGATGGAGAACTGCGGGGAAGGAGACGGAGTTCTGGAACTCGTTGTAAGCTGAGCATTAAACACAGCCACCCTCAGCTTTTTACTGCTTTTATCTGTTGGATGTGCCTGTGTCAGTGTCTGCTTTCTAAAGTTTAGTCGTGTAATGGAGGTTAATTTGTAAGAAATGAAATATAAAGGTACATCAGGTATGTATCACGTACATACCTTTATCTTGCCCTGCAGACTGTGCTGGCTCACTACTGCTACACTGAAAATACAGAGAAATATTCCTGTGTTTTTCTGTCTGGTCTTCCTGTTGCCAGAATTTACTCTTTTTTTTTTTTTTTTTTTTTTTTTTAAAGCTCAGTGTAGCTCAGTGTCCCACAGCTCTGAGACTGAGCATCCAACAGAGCTTTAGCAGGGCTTAATAACCTTGACCCCGTGCTGTGCTTCCTCTAGAGGGGTTAGAGGGGGCCCTGAGCCACATGATTCTGTGGGAGGCCTCCCTGCCCATGGCAGGGGTTGGAACTGGGTGGTCTTTAAGGTCCCTTCCAACCCAAACTGTTGTTTGATTCTACAGTGCTCACACCCCAGATCAAAGCAATAAATAATGCAGCATAGTCACAAGTACTATTAAAGATGCATTTCCAGGTAATTTGTGCTTTGCTAACAGGAAAGAACCTTTATTTTGCAGGTGAGAGGGATGACCTGTGCCTCCTGTGTGCACAAGATAGAATCCACCCTCATGAAGACCAAGGGTGTTTTGTACTGCTCCGTAGCTCTCGCGACCAACAAAGCCCACATCAAATATGACCCTGAGGCCGTTGGTCCTCGAGATGTCATCCAAGTGATAAAGGTGAGCTTCATGTAGGCACCAGGTCTCCTAAAATATCCAGAGTCCTTGGAAGAGTTACACACCCCAGAAATAGAAGGAAAGGCTGTTAAAGCAAAAAAATAATTCTCTCTCCTTCCATCTTCTTTCTTCTTAGTGCATGTTCCTGCAGCTAATTTGTGTGTTCTGGCTTAAAAATGCTCTGTTACAACTTTGGCTAAGTTTTTAAAAATAAATACTGTGAATGCCAGGTCATGGTAGACTTGGAGATAGCTATAGATTTGTAGAAAAATAAAGCACATTTATTTAAAAATAAAGTACTGTAGCAGGTGAGAGGTGAAATAATTTTCTCAGCTTTCTCCTTCAGTTTCTCAGTGTCCGTGCTTTAGGAATAACCATTTTGGAGAGCCATATTTTAGAACAGTATTTTGTTACAGAAAGGGTAATTTCTACATCAGATTGCTTTTCTCTTTTTGAAAAGCAGCTAAACAAGTAGTAACAGACAAGAGTAACTAAACAATAATAACATTTTATATCAGAAAGGTTAATAAAGTTAATCAAAGGTAAGATTGGCACCATGAGTAATTTGGCAATAACTGAGCAGAAATTGCATTTTAGAACTGACTTTTTTTATCATTGTGCTTTTTTCTTCCCTTAGGATTTAGGTTTTACTACTTCCTTAGTCAAAAAGGATAGATCTGCCAGTCATCTGGATCACAAACAGGAGATAAGGCAGTAAGTATTCTGAACATACCAAGAGTCCATAAACATCTTTGATTCTTCTTTCTTACTCAACCATCAGTTTATGATTTTTTTTCTGTGACTGTGCAGACTTACCACTTAAAATATTCTCCAGACTGCAATATGAGGTTTTTTTTCCTCTCTTTTTGAATCTGAGGTGGAAGAGGTCTTTTGTGGTGAGCCTGGTGTTCTGTATCCCCGTGATGGGGCTGATGATTTACATGATGGTGATGGACAGCCAGCTCTCGGACGCTCACGCACATCACAACATGAGCACTGAGGAGATGGAGGCCCTGCACTCCTCCATGGTCCTGGAGTACCAGCTCCTGCCAGGATTGTCTGTCATGAATTTCCTGTCGTTTTTACTCTGTGTCCCTGTGCAGGTGAGTGGGGTTATGACAACTCCTGCTTTGTTGGGTTTAAATGCTCAGATTGGAAGGTGATGAAGAAATTAAGTTAGAAAAGTGAGTGCAGTTATGCTGATACAAAATGCTTTTGAGGTTCTTATGTGCTTCTGCTGTTGCCAAAACGATGAGTGCTGGGGGCTCAGGGGCAGGGCAGGCTGTGGAGAGCTGCTGTGCACCTGAGGCAGCTCCTGAGTGCCACTGGGAGGGCACTGGGAATAGCTGGGAGTGCTGTGGGAAGGCCACAGCCCCGGCTAGAGCTGGGATTTTGTTCAGGGAGAGGGGCAAACACCACAAACAAACTGGAAGAGCTGCTGCTGTGTGTTAGAGCTGTGTGAAATGCCCTTGCAGGTGTTTGGGGGCTGGCACTTCTACATCCAGGCCTCCCGAGCACTGAGGCACAACACGGCCAACATGGACGTGCTGGTGGTGCTGGCAACATCCATCGCCTTCCTCTACTCCCTCATCATCCTCCTGGTGGCCATGGCTGAGCGGGCCAAGGTGAACCCTGTCACCTTCTTCGACACGCCCCCGATGCTGTTCGTGTTCATCTCGCTGGGCCGCTGGCTGGAGCACGTGGCAAAGGTGAGGGAGCAGAAACCAAGGGTCCTGCTTTGAGAGCAAAAACAGTGGGACTCCAAGTCAAAAATATGATTTAAGAGAGAGGGAAATACAACGAGAGAGAGGGAAATACAAGAAATACAAGGAGAGAGGGGGGGGAAAAAGTAAAGTAAAATAAAAGCAATAGCACAAAAACCACTGACAGAGTCAGAACACAACCTGGCACCCTGTTAGTTAGGGTGGTGGTGGCAGTCCAGATGGAGCCTTGTTGGAGCAGTGATCCTGTAGAAAGGTCTGGTAGCTCTTGTCCTCTGGGAATGCAGTGGGTAAGGCCCCTGTGCTGTCCCAAATCCCAGATTATATCCAGGTGGGAATGCCTGGCTCCTCCCCTGGGCTGATCTCATTCCAGGAGTCCTGCAGGGGGTCCTTGATTGCCCATTGAACAGAGAGAGCTCCAGAGGAGTTACCTGTGAGTCAGGGCAAGGCCTTGGTGGCCCATGAACAGGAGATATCCAGAGGAGGGGCAAGGGAAACACTGCCCCAGCTGGTTCCAACAGCTCCTGAGGATGGGGATAGAATACAGACCTTGGGCACACCTTACATTGTAACCTAGGACACCAAGGCACTGAGAGCCATTTCAGAATCTTGGGAAAACATCCCATGCAAAAGCTTTGCTGGGTCCTTTTAACCTTCTGTGTTGTAAAATTGTCTTTAATAACTGAACTAATAAAAGTTTGACTTACTATCAGACTGTTTGCAGAAAGTGTTTTCTTAAAAGGGTAAATTGCAACACACACAGTTGTCATTTACCCAGCTTTTTTTTCAATAGTATAGTCAGAAAAATATGAAAATTATTATTCTAGGGTAAAACCTCAGAAGCACTGGCAAGACTAATTTCATTACAAGCTACTGAAGCTACTATTGTTACCTTGGGCCCTGATAACGTTCTTTTAAGGTATCTTGCTTTATCATTTGCTTTTTCTGTTGTTCCTTTTTTTGTTGTTAATATGCTTAATTCACAGACAAATTTTACTGTTCTATAGAACTATGAAGCAAGTAACTTCAGATTTGCTCACAGATAAAAATATTAAAATGCAGAATTAACACTGCTCTGCTTTGGTTTATTGGTTTATTGCTGATTTTTTTTTTTCTGTGATAAGACAATCAGTGGATTTTCTTAACTGGAAAGTAAATAAAGTTATGATAAAATAGGCCATTTCAAAGAGCACTATGACTTTCTTGTGATCATTTTTGTATGCACAAATGCCAGCCAGTGGGGCTGTGCTTTGTGTGTAGCTCCTTTGCTTGGGGCACTCCAGTTCCAGTCTCTTATAAAACATTTGCACCATTCCAGTGAGGAACAAGTGGACGTGGAACTGGTTCAGCGAGGTGACATTGTCAAAGTGGTCCCAGGAGGCAAATTCCCAGTGGATGGCCGTGTTATTGAGGGACACTCCATGGTGGACGAGTCTCTCATCACAGGTCAGCATTTGCTTTTCCAAGCGTAAAAATCGTTTCCTTTAAACAAATCCGCAGAGGGGAAGTGGGAGCTGATGTCTCTCCCTTGTTAGGAGCTGGCAGCTGTCCCAGAGGTGCCTTTTTCAGCAGTGCTGTGTGTGTTGTGCCCTTTCCCCAGGTGAGGCCATGCCTGTGACCAAAAAGCCTGGCAGTACAGTTATTGCAGGCTCCATCAACCAGAACGGCTCCCTTCTCATCTCGGCCACCCACGTGGGAGCTGACACCACCCTGTCCCAGATTGTTAAACTGGTGGAGGAGGCCCAGACCTCTAAGGTAGGGTATTTTAACTATCCAGTTCAACACTTGGGGTTTGCAGTCTCATGCAGGCACCAGCACACCCAATCCCTGCAGGGGTGCCTGAGACTGCTTGGATTTGAATTGCAGCTGCATAATGAAGTATCTTGGTGAATAAGGACTTTGATCCTGTCTGCTGAGCCGTCTCATCCTCTTATTAAGTAAATCTGTAATTATGAAGTGTGGCAAGCCAAGTGTGCTGCAAGCAGCAGCTGTGATTCTTCTCTTCTGTGCCTTCAGACACAACCATGATGTGCTGAGTGATGTTTCTCCTTCCCAGGCTCCCATCCAGCAATTTGCAGACAAACTTAGTGGCTACTTCGTTCCTTTTATTGTGGCTGTCTCTGTGGTTACCCTTTTTGCCTGGATTATAATTGGCTTTGTGGATTTTGAAATAGTGGAAAAATACTTTCTGGTAAGTCAATCTCCTTAAACACCTTCTGAAATATTTAATAAACAGCCTTACAGTTCTATTAGACTGCAGTGGTTCCCTTTCTGGATTACCCTTGCAGGCACTTGCTGACTATTACTCCTTTTGTTATTACATTTTTTACATTATGTACTTTTTATATTGTATCATTCCTGCATTTATACTTAAAGAGAATCCACAGCAATTAACTCCTGTAAGTTAGAATTTAAAAAAAGTTAATTAAAAGAAGTAAATATTAAACATCAAAAATTTCCCACCATCCATCCCTCCTCTGTGGGACAAAGAAGTCCCTGTCACATGCTCCAATTATGTATGTAGCTCTGTGTAAATTCTTCTTGGCAATCAGTGGAATTCATCTTCATCACAAATTCTAGAGAGGATCAGGATCCCAGCTTGGACTTACAGCTTGCTTAGATCACAGGGTTTCTTGTTTCAAAGCTATTTCTGATTAGAATGTCTCAGTTTGCAGGAAAGCCATATTCAAACCATTTTTTTCTCCCTACTGTATATGTTTTTGATAGAGTATCTTTTATTACAGTGCACCGTTAAAGAGTTGTAGCATGTCATGACTTTTTAGGACAATGTCCTATAAATGAAACAGTTGAGGGTGGATGCAGCACAGAACACAAGAGATTTCTCTCAATACCTCCGAGGGTCCAGCCAGCGGAGAAATGGCTTCATAAAATAGCGAGAGGGCTTCTCAGGATATGCCTTGTAAAATAAAGGTTTTAATAACAGCAAAAATAGCAAACATTACAAAATGAAAAGAGATAAGCCGAGCACAGTGTACCCAGCACAGTTACACAGGCTAAGGCATTCCCAAAAAGCCCATGTGCACCTCTTTAATACTCGATGGTCTAGGTGGGCTATTTGGTCCCTTGCCCAGTGAGATGGACACTGGGCTTTGAGGTGCACTTCCAGAGCCCTGTCACTGTGTCTGTGCTGGGACTGAGCCAATTGCAGCGAGCAGGCTATAGAAAATTCTAGTTTAACTTCCTTATATAGAAACACCTGCTCGAGTACAGAAATGCACGACTACACACAAGCTGGTTAATTAATCATTAATTTAATCATTCATCTGAGGATTTGCACGCTTTGATTGTGTTTACCTTAGCATTAATACTCAGCAGATGTTTCCAAGCTCCAATACAACGCTCAGTCAGACGTGTGTTGTTCCTGCTGCTCGATCTCTCCCCTGACCCCTCCCTCCTTGCCCAGGGCTACAACAAGAGCATCTCAGCAGCAGAAGTGATCATCCGCTTCGCCTTCCAGGCCTCCATCACCGTGCTGTGCATCGCCTGTCCCTGCTCCCTGGGGCTGGCCACCCCCACCGCCGTCATGGTGGGCACCGGCGTGGGCGCGCAGAACGGCATCCTCATCAAGGGCGGGGAGCCCCTGGAGATGGCACACAAGGTGGGGGCCCCGAGGCTTCTGCCAGCTGTCTGCAGGAGGGGTGGTGTTGCTTTTTTATCTTCTTTTTTCCTGTTAGAGCTGGGATTAATTGCATGAGAGAGTGTTCGGGCTCAGATGTTCATTAGTTCTTATCTATGGTACAGTCTCACAAGCTGTGAGTTCTAGCAAACAAAGTAGACAATGGCTCTGTCTCTATCTCTGTACAAGGTCTTTTAAGGATGAATTGTCCAATTATAAAATGACACCTAAATTATTTTTACTTTTAACCTAATAAGCAAACACCCATGGCCCACAGTGCGGACTTTTCTACCCAATTACAAAACACCACCCAGACCCATGGAGAAAAAGGTGAAAAAGAAGGATTCAGCCTCCACCCTAAAACCTCCATCTTGCTTTATATATATATATATATATTACTGTATTCTAAACCCTTAAACTCTAAGTTTTCCACCCTGTGATATCACACACTTCTATCCAAACTGCACACCCACAATCCCAGTGCTGTCATTCAATTTTGGGAGCCTTTTCCAAGGCCTCAGGTCAATGCAGTGTTTGCTTGGGGGTCAGTGCCTGTGAGCACAGAAAGTCTGGAATTCTCAGTACCCAGAGTTCCAACAGGGATGGAATGTCCTGCTGGGTCCCATCCAGCTTGGGATGTTCTGTGTTGGGCCATCACTCTGTGCTTGGGAGTTTGGTTAAGGGGGCTGCTTTTCCAAGGAATCTGCACCTCCGTGCTCGGTTCATCGACTGCAATCCTCCTGCTTTCCTGCAGGTGAAGGTGGTTGTGTTTGACAAGACCGGGACCATCACCCACGGCACCCCCGAGGTGATGCAGGTGAAGTTCCTGGCCGAGGGGAACCTCCTCCCTCGTCACAAAATGCTGGCGATCGTGGGGACAGCGGAGAGCAGCAGCGAGCACCCCCTGGGAGCAGCCATCACCAAGTACTGCAAAAAGGTGAGGGGCCCCTCACAGCCTGCTCTCCCTGGGCAAGAACCTCTCCTGCAGGATTTCATCAACACCACAAGCTCTTCATGCAGATTAAGTAGTTGCTGTGTTTAATTGGGAAGGCTGAAAATTGTGGAGCCACATAAATCATTCCCTATTAGAGACACTATTCAGACCTGGATTTTGATGATTATTTCCCTCCTCCTCTTTGTTCAACTGCACTTTTATTTTGTGGACTTTATAATTGCCTCATGCTTTTATATTTCTTTAAATGTCATCAGTTTCCATGCTCTTTTTCTAGGAGCTGAACTCAGAAACTCTTGGGACGTGTACAGATTTTCAGGTAGTTCCAGGCTGTGGCATTAGTTGCAAAGTCACCAACATTGAAGCATTACTCTACAGGAGCAACAGAATGGTTGAAGAAAACAATGTTAAAAATGTGACACTAGTGAAAATTGAGGAGAATGCAGATGAATCAGTGCAGCCTCCTTTGATCATTGATGCTGAACTACCAAGTAAGTTAATTCTGGGTTAGAGAAAGAAATGGACAATTTTTGCTTCTGTGCCTTTAGGATCCTGAGGAATGAGATCATTTTTTTCTGCCTGGGAGAACTGGGCTGACATGAAGGCACACATTCAATAGTTGCTCATCAGTTTGTGCTCACACATCACTCAGAACATTTAAGTTAAATACAATTTCAGCTTGCATGTTGAATATGGCACTGGGAAATCAGACAGGAGTTGTCTGTCAGCTCTCTCTGGCTTGACTTTGCTTCATCCCAAGTTACCATTTGCTAGCCAAAATTATATGTTTGCATAACTGATTAGTTTTCACTCAAGAACTGCTTATTGTGAGGTCTTTCAACTCCACTGGGCTTTCATAGAAATCAGAAGCCCTGAGAAGGTCACTTGGTCCTTTACTGTCCTTTGACCTGTGGTTTTTGGCTCTCTGACACGGCGTGACTCCCCAGGACTGAGGAAATGTTGGTGTCTCTCTAGTGAAGGTCACATGAAGAGATGGTAGGGCAGAAAGTATTGAGGAATTCTTTATTCCTGTTTGGATTCCCTGAATGCTGTTCCAGTGTGAGCTGGGAGAGCCTGGCTGGGGTGAGCTGCAGGGAAGCTCCCTGGTTATCCACACGATGGTAGCATTGTGTTTTCTTCCTCCAGCTGCTGTGACCTCTCAGAAATACTCAGTTCTCATTGGGAACAGGGAGTGGATGACCAGGAATGGCCTCGTGGTGAGAAATGAGGTGGACAAAGCCATGATGGAACACGAGCGGAGAGGCCGCACGGCTGTCCTGGCTGCTGTGGATGGTGAGCTCGGGGCTGCTGCTGCCACTAAATATCACATAAAACATCACAGAAACAGAGATTAATAAGTAATGATGTCATAGCAGCTACACCTGAAGCAGGGTAATGGCATGAAAAAGGGACAATTAATCAGTTTTACAGCACTTTCTTATGGGAAAGGCTCTTCCTGCCTTTCTTAGCTGGCAGAATAGTTGGGCATAATAATACAATGCAAAGATACCAAAGAAAGCAGAAGGGGGTAAAAGGAGAAGAAAGGAATTTCATTTTCATTATGGTTGTACGGTCCATGCTCTGTGTTGCTTTAAACCTTGCTGCACCTGTTCTCATCCCACTTCTTACAGTCAGTATGAACTGCTTCTGGAACTGGTTTTACTGGGGGGAAAATTTACTTTTTTTTCCCAAAATTAACAAAGGTATTTATTAAAACCTTTCTTTCTGTTTTCAGGAGTGCTCTGTGCCTTGATAGCTATTGCAGATACTGTGAAGCCAGAGGCTGAGCTGGCAGTGTACACTTTGAAGAGCATGGGGTTAGAAGTTGTCCTCATGACTGGTGACAACAGCAAAACCGCCCGGTCCATCGCCTCCCAGGTGGGCTGGGCCCTGTGCCTGGGGCTGCAGCAGGTTTCAGCAGGAGGGGTGGTGTGGGGTGTTCATATTGCTGCTGGCTGCTCTGCTGGGAAAGGTGGTAGTTTAAAAAAAATTGGAACAAAGAATGCAAGAAGTTTTTGAATGGAGGTAACGTCAGCTGTGAACTCAGAGCTGTTTTCATATCATCAGCAGGGTTTGCTCTTTAGCTCATGAGTGGTTAAATGGGTTTCACTCTTCCTGGCCACATCATTCCAGGCAGGAGCTTTGACAGCTGCTGGAGAAGCTGTGTCCTCTCTCTCTCTCTCTCTGTTCAGGTTGGCATCACCAAGGTGTTTGCAGAGGTTCTCCCCTCACACAAAGTGGCCAAAGTGAAGCAGCTGCAGGATGAGGGGAAGCGGGTGGCCATGGTTGGGGACGGCATCAACGACTCCCCAGCCCTGGCCATGGCCAACGTGGGCATCGCCATTGGCACGGGCACCGATGTGGCCATCGAGGCGGCTGACGTGGTGCTCATCAGGGTGAGAATCAGAGTTCAAGAGGGCTGGAGGAGGGGTCAGAAGGCCCAGGATGTTTTGGGAGATGCAGGGGTGCACAGTCTCCTTCAGCTAGAGAACTGCAGCAGAGATTGTCTTCACTGTGTTTAGTGCAGGGATTACCTCCATGTCTTCTGTGTACTGCACATTTTGGGCTAATTAAAGTTGGAGAGTGGCAAAGGAAGACAATGACCTGTCCTTTGGCAAACATAAATTACATCTGGGTAACTCACCATGGCACCTCCAGGGTTACAGGCACTTCTACAACATCAGCAATTCCCTGGCAGACTGTGTCAGTGTTTGGAGGTGCTGTAGATTGGATTACGATGGATTGGCCCTGAGCGGAGCAGCCCCCAGAGGGTTTACTGAACATCCAGTGCACTGTAGTGAGCTGTGGAACAGGACTGTGCAGACACCACCCGTGTGCTTGCTGTCTGACTGCTCCAATAAACATTTTAACTTGCAGGATGACCTGATGGATGTGGTAGCAAGCATAGATTTATCCAGGAAAACCGTGAAGAGGATCCGGATCAACTTTGTCTTTGCTCTGATTTACAATCTCATTGGAGTTCCCATAGCTGCAGGTGTGTGAGTGCTGCCTCACTCTTGGATTATTGGATTGGGCTCAGTGAGTAGAAGATTGCAGTGGTTTAGTTGGGATAGTTTCCATTGTCTTTATTTCTGGCTGTCAGTGAGGGCAGAGTTCTCTGCCTGGGGATGTCACAGGGGGAATATTTGTGAGCTGTCCTCCTCCCACACTGTGGCTCAGCACATCAAAATAGCTTCAAGATAAAAAGTTTGTTGAAAGAGCCTGATCGTGTGAACAAGCAGATTTATTGCAGGGTGGGCAGGACATGCCACCTCTGAGTTTTAGACTGAGGTTCTAGTTGAGATAAACCACAAATCCTTATATATTAAATACTGATCATTTAAACTAAAATCCCATTTACTAACAAATTAAAAAACAACTAAAACTAGACAGTCTGTGTGAAATTGTCTATTAATAGATGAACAATGCAGTGTTCCTGCTCTGAACTTACTGCTGGTATAATTTTCTAGGTGTCTTCCTGCCCATTGGTTTGGTTCTGCAGCCCTGGATGGGATCTGCAGCCATGGCTGCCTCCTCAGTCTCTGTTGTGCTTTCTTCTTTGCTCTTGAAGATGTGAGTAGCAACTGTCTTGTGGTTTATAACTTGGATTTGAAACTCAGGTCTTTTACTTTGAGTGACAGAAAATAAATGTGGGACTCTGAGAGATTTTTAAGGCTTTTGAAGAACAGTTCAGGCAGGTCTGTGTTAAGCAGACCATAGTGTTTTAAAATGTAATTTCTAATGTGATGTACAGATCAGAAGTGTTCAGAATGAGAAATCCTTCACAAATACATCACAAATACACAAAGTGGCCTTTGTGTATTTATGAGAAATCTTGTTGGTCGAATTATAGACGCCTCTGACTTGTGCATAATCAGTTTCTATCCGTATTTCAGTGTACTTCAGCCTCAGAGGCATTGACAGATTTTGCTTTTTCCTTCCTTAGGTACCAGAAGCCGAGTTCTGAGCAGCTGGAGCTGCGTGCCCGTGGCCAGCTGAGGCACAGGAGCCCGTCAGAGGTCAGCGTGCACGTGGGCATCGACGGCAGCGGGGCCGCCTCGCCCCGGCTGAGCCTGATGGATCGAATCATCACCTACAGCAGGGCCTCCATCAACTCCCTGCTCTCAGAGCGCCGCTCCGTCAGCAGCGTCGCCCTCGCAGAGCCCGACAAGCACTCGCTGCTGGTGGGGGACTTTGGAGAAGAGCATGACACAGCCTTGTGAAAGACCCACTCCTCCCACCCACGCTAAGGCAAAACAAAAAACCTCCAAGCAAAAAAACACAACCAAAACAACTGCTGTGAGGTCTGTGCATGTCCTGGTCCTTGTGGAGGTCTTCTGGGTGCACTTTTTCTTCAGTGTAGAGGTAGTTTTTGCAGTGACTTTCCAGGGTCGTCTTTGGTTTTTTTTAATCTAGACTTACCAAAAATACCTGGTGTGGGGTGGTTGATGCTCACAAACAAGGCTCCCGTTCCATGGAGCTTGCAGTGTAGCATTTATTTTGGCAAATTGTCAAAATACAATTAAGGAACCTAAGGAAACACAAACTGATTTCCCAGCCTCATACCAGGCTATTTTATGCACAGTAAAGTTCAGTACTGTGTTAAAAAAATTGTGAATTTGCTTCTGCAAAATCCTGAAGGTTCTGTTTGCTGAGAGATGTGCCTTACTTCAGAACCCTCTCACTCCCACAGCCTGCCTTCTGCCAGAAATGAATCCTCTCAAATGCCTTTTCTTGTTGTCAACATCTGGTTCCAGCTTTTCACACTCCAGGCTTCAAATCATCTCCGTGGGATCCGGATCCCTGCGTGGCAGAAAATGGGGAGGTTTGGGGCTGTGGCCACACTGAGCTCTGCACACCCTGCCCAGGACTCTGCCCTGAGCCTGCCTGAACCCCCTGGGTTGGGAGGTTTGCTCGTTCCCAACCTCTCCTAAGCCAAAAACTCCTGCAACACCTGAATGCAATATCAGTGTGAGGTGGTTTTAGCCAAAGTGTTCAGCTTTAGGAAGGAGCAGTGCTCACCACCAGGATCTACTGGCACTCCTTCAGTGAGCCTGGGGAGTTTGTCACAGACTGCCTTGAAAATCTTTACAGTTCAGGCTCTGCTTGTGAAGTGTCTGTGCTCCAGGAATGGCCCAGCATCGCTGCACTGGTTGATCCAAACTCCCTCTGCTTGGTCTGTGCAGCTCCAGGCATCATGAAATCAGAGTTGTCATTTGTTGCTGAACTGCAATATCAAAATGCAGCTTTTGATCATGAAATCATTAATAGAAAAAATAACCTCAGTGAGAAAGAGAAACTTATCAGCAGTAGCTGTTTGTTACTCCCTGAACCTTGCTCTCCCCATCCACTGCTGAGGCAGTTGTTAGCAGCAATTCCGGGGTTCAATAATGTTGAATTTTATTATGAACTACAATCCATGATGTAAATGTGTACCAGTTGTGCTTGCAGAGGAGAAATACTCAGTTTGGTGAAGACAAAGAGATTCTCTTTAATATTCTGCTTTTTAACTCAAAGCCTCATGTCAGGGCATAGAATTGTGTATGTAAAAAGTCCTGAGTAAACAGCTCTTGCATTTTATCTGAGAACCACCAGAAAAATCCCATTGTGTGAGAGCAGAAGAGCTGTGCTGGGGGATGTGTTGTTAGGAAATCAGGGTACCTGTACTGCAGTGAGGAGAGCAGTATCACATGCTGCTGGTTCAAGAAACAAAATATTTCTGTAGCAGGATTTGGGTTCTTAATATCTCTACATGAATATAGAGTATTTTTATAAATTATATTACACCTGTATGTAATGTGTGCTGCTGTTACATGCTGAGATAAATCACTGCACAGCCATTCCATGAGGTTTTGCTCTCAGTTTGCAGCAGCAGAGCTGTTCTTACAAAGCAGATCATTACCCAAAGCTGTTTGATGTGTTGGGATGGGTTTCAGTGCTTCACAATCATGCAGAGATTTCAGCTGTCTTGTTTATCCACCCTCCCTCTGTGTTCTTGGCAGGTTGTGCAGGTGAAGGGAGGCATTTCCATGTTTCTTTGTGCTGGGGGTGGTCTCAGTCACTCCTTTGTGCTGAGGAGTTTCAGTGTTGGGGGGGAGTGGATGGCATGGAAATGGCACATCACCCTCCCACTGCAGAAACAGGAGCTAATTCAGGTTGGAATTCCTGGTTAGTAAATTAAGCAGCATTAAGAACTTGTTAAACAACTTCCAGATACATTTTTAGAGCACTTTGTCTTCAACCTTTCATTGTCCAAATGCTGTGCAGGTTGAATGTTCATGGCTTTACCTCCAACTTTTTCCCAACACAGGTGTTTTTTCTAGGCTTTATCATTTTCTGTGAAACTCAGTGTTTGATCCAGCTACAGCAAAATCAGGCTTGTCCAAACCAGGACACCTGAAGAGTTTCAGGATGAGTATCAGGGAAAAAGGAACAGCAGCTGCTGGCTGGGAGGGATGTGAGAGCTGCTGGTAGGGACAGCCAGAGGGGTCAGGCTCTGGGGAGAGGAAATAACTGAGCCCGGGGGGGATAGAGGCAAGGCAGTTGTGATAAACTCAGATTTAAAAGTAGATTCTCTGTCCAGCACTCCCCAAGGGTGAGCTAATGACTTCTAGGATGTTTATCATGTGATTAAAATATTACAAAAGGTGCTTTACATTGAAGAACCAAAATCCCTTTCAGTTTGAATGTACAGTGCAAGTAGAATCATATGTGGGAACTCAACGTTTTCCCAAATGTAAATGTTTTAATATGTAAATAGGTTGCTTCTGTTGAAGATGGTTTGGATTCAGAAATTTCAAGTATCACTTGGAAACAGTCAGCTACAAACAATATTGTATTACTCCTTTGTCTGTTTTATTGTTTTCTGTGTCTAGCTATTTATAAATCTGTCCTCTATTTAATAAAAAATACATATGCTCCAGGCTTTGAAAGTTACTCTTTGAATCTTACCAAACTTACTTTTAAAGGAGTTTAAAACACTTGAAATTTTATACAAAAAAAAGAAAAAAGAATGTGAAGTTGCCAGAACACAATGGAAGCAAGAAAACACTTTTATTTATTAAAAACTATGCTTATTTTTTTGCTTAGGACTTTCAACATCTTTTGCTTAGAATTTTCATGTAAAATGTTTTAAACTGGAGAATTTCTGTTATTCAGCTTTAGGGATGAAGAATGGAGAAAGTGAATGCTGGTTGCAATGTTAATGTAGGGCTGTTACAGTTCTTTGCATCTCCAAACATGTCTCATGTTTCCTATTCTTTTAAGACTGTGCCTCCATCATTCTAATGGCAATTATAAGCTCTGTAATAAAAATGTAGCATCCAAAGGCTGTTTTAAATCATATTCTTTCATCTCCTTTAAATATTTGTAGCTGTCTCAGCAACAGGCCAAGGATTGGGGTTTGGGTGTAGTTCCAGCTCTGTTAAACACTGAGCCTGCAGAGCTGGGGTAAGTGGGTCTGGTGAAAGTTGGGAAATTGTGGGATGATCTCATCTGGAGCATCCCTGTGTTAGCAAATGGGGGAGAGCAGAGGCTGCTGGAGCTCACAGCCAAAACCTGTCCCAGCAGAGCCAGAGCTGCCCCCAGGACTGAGGTTTGTAACATCTCCACCCCCTCTGGGCAGGCTTTTCCAGGGCTCGCTCACCCTCTCAGTAAAAAAGGGGTTTCTTGTGTTAGGATGAGATTTCCCATATTTTATTTTATGCCTGTTAACCCTTGTTCTGTCACTGGGTGTTACTGAGCACAATCACGTTCAATTATATCCAAGTGTGTCCAAGATGAAGAATTTTGCTTTTCCTTAAGATGCAACCCTGTAATTTCATCCTCTTAGACTGTCTCAGGCCTAGTATGGCCCATCAGGTGTGGAAACCTACAGTTTCAGCACTTGTGGTTTGGAAAATGCAGGTTTGTTGAGCAAAAGTAGTAACCAAAATATTTGGGACTGTTTAATTTAGGCCTTGAGTTATTTTGGGTTAAGGCAATGCACGAACTTTCTCTTTTCAAATGGAACTGTTTTGTTTTAGTTGTGACTGAATTAAAAATAAATAAATAGCCAAAGTAAAACCTCATTAAGTAGCCAGGTGGCCCCAGATACCATGGACTAAGCTGTGATACAAAAATCTCTGCATTTGTCTGGCCAACACTCTTCATTGTGATTCAAGAAATGCCAACTTTAATACAGAATTAAAAATTAAGACTTGCCTGGAATTTTAAAATGTTTCTCCATTCCTGAAACCTGACAAGTCAATGATGTTTCCTAAGTGAAAAGATGAGCTGGCCCAGAGTAAATTCTGTTACAAGGCCTTGATCTCAGTTTTTCTTGAGCTCGGTTTAGTGGAGCAGCCTCACCTCCCTTGGTGGCAGTGAGCTCCTGTGAGGGCTGAGCAGAGCTCTCACTTTCCACAGCACTGTTTGTTAGGGAAAAACAGGTAAATTATGGGATCAAACTGAGGTTCATTCTATGCTGTAAAAAACAGTGGAACAAATACCACCTTGAAGGGCTCTGATAGAAAATGATACTGTAGATAATGGTAGGATTTATGTTAATTTAAAATTTACTCTGTGTGGCACCAGAGAGAGCAATGCTGTGTTCTGCAGCCTGCCACAGGCAGGGTTAACACTGGAGCCTCTGCAGCTGCTGCCTCCAACATCCCCTCCTCAGCCCTGATGGAATCCATTCTCCATTTTACCAGCATGCTCTTCCTGCATGGATTTTTGAACCACTCCCTAGATGCTTTCAGTTCAGGACAGCTACAGCATCTCCTAAGATGCTCTTTCTTTTTTTGCCCTTTTAAAGTAACATTTTTAGACCACATCTCTGCAGTATGACAAGCCCTCAAGGTCAGACTCTCGTTACAAATTCAGCATCTGCCTTGATAGCAGAGCTGTGCCATGGGCAATATGAGGTTTTTTCCTTCCAGTTTACTGGACAGTTTAAGTAGTAGCTGTGAATTTGTGCTGTGTCTGCTTGGTCATGAAGGAAAACTGCTGACCAGGTAAGATTGGGTTGTCTGTACTCCTTTAAACAAATCTCTAAAGTAATTTTTTTAAGGAGAACTGGAGAGCTATACACACATACACACTCAGGTGCAGGAAAAAGAGGATTCTTCAGCATTTTTAAATTAACCCCTCATTCAGTTTCATGCATGGACAGCCTGACGCCCTTTGTCCCTGCAGGAGTTGGGAGTGAGATTGTGCAGGCATTGGCCAGGTGAGGGAGCAGCCAGCAGATGTCTGCCTTTATTTTCTCTTTGCACTGTGCCTGTTTTTCAGGCAGCTTTTCACAAAGTTCCAGACTGGATGCTCTTTATCTTTCCTACGCAATCCCTGTGCTTGAATATTGACATTTTCCCACTGCAAGGAGAAGAGAGCACTCAGACCTTGTATGCAGCCTGTTTTTAAGGGGAGGTTTAAACTGCAGTGGGTGTTTCTAAAAGCAGGAACTTTCTGCAGCCTGGGTCACGCGCCACAGACGGAGATGCAGATTATTGCTGTCCAAACCACAGCCCTCCCGCTGGTCTCACAAACACCTCAAAGCCTGTGTCTGCCTAAACTTGCACAGTCCTGTTCCTGTTGGATAAATGAAGCAGGATCATGCAGGGGAGGGCTGTGCCAGTCTAAAGTACAGTCTAAAGTTAGTCTAAAGTCTAACCCTGCTGCTCCATATTCCTAGGAATTACTTCCTAGGGTGGTCACAGGTCTAACCCCAGCTCCTTGGGTTTGTCATTACCAGCCCTTTGCCCTCCTGGCTTTGCTGCACTGGTTAATTTAAAAGTGCAGCGGTTGAACTGTTTGCATGGGCTTTTTTTCTTTAAATATTTGCAGTATATTCTAAATATTTCACAACAGGTGGGAAGGACAGAGAGGTGACTCAAGCGTGGAAGTGAGCTTTGAATGTGTGTCTGTACTCCCCTTTCTTTGTAACTCCTTTTATAAGACACAAATTCTCGTGCCTGGGCATTTCCCATCTGTTATTGTGTTCTGCCACCTCAAGCTCTCATGTGACATCCTCCCTATTCCTCTATCTCATGTTCTTCACACAAAAAAATGAGGGAAAAGCAAACAAGGATAAAACCAGACAACACTGAACGAGCTATGGCTGTACTTCTGCCAGAGCAATAATCTTTATAATTGCACCAAGATTGCTCCAGACTTCTTATCCAATACTCTCCTAGCCTATGGGATATAGTGGAGTTAGTCCTACTGTGTACTCCTGGTCATTTCTATTTATGGCTTGCTTAGTCCTTTGTTGCTGAATGTCTTGTCTACCTGGGGATTCCCCAGTGTCCTGCTGTCCCTTTTCCCTTGCTGTGGCACAAAGCTGTCCAAAATTGCTGAGGGTGCTCAGGTTACTGTGTTCATCCACCACACACTGTGACTTTCCTGCTCCACAGTTTTTTACTCCCAGAAGGTGACAGGCAAGCTTTTGAAATTAAAGCCTTGTCTTAATGAATGAACCCATTTCCCAGGGAAAGCAGGAGGTGCTGCAAGGGCTGGGTTGTTGGCTACAGCTGGGAAGAGCTTTCCTTTCTGAGTCAGCATTGAGGAATTTAACCTTTGCCTTCGGAGAAAGCAGCACAGCATGAAGTAGTACAGGAAGAAGGAAAGGGATTAATTTCAGAACAGTTAAATAGTTACAGCTCCTGTGGATCCAGAGAAGCCCTTCCTTATCTCCTCACTGGATCCCTCTAAGGTTTGTTCAGCTGCTGTCACCTGTGCTTCTGGCTTGGCAGGTAGAAGTGTCTCTGACCAGTTGTGCTTCAAGGAGGCAATCCCAGCTCCCGAGGGCAGACTGGATTCAGGACTGGTTTAGGATTTGACTCTCAGGCCTTGGTGAAGGCTGGGTTCACACTGACACTTCCAGATGTCCCTGTCCACAGGGGACTCTGTGAGCACTGGCCAGGGGCTCTGGGTTGCAAGGATCCACCTGGTGACTGCAAGGTTGGGTCTGATTTGCTACATCACAGGAGAGACCCCTGGGTACCCCCTGATTTACTCTGCAGTCAACATTGAGACCATTACTGGGCCTAACTTAATTTGGACCTTGATTGTAGATTTACACCCATATAAGATAAACTACAGTGGCACACAATGACTAAAGTGATGTTTCCTGGTCTCCTCCATCCTAACTGGTGACCACCTCACAGGGGATTTCATGTCAGCTGCCAGTTTGTTCCCACTTGTGTATTTCAGGATTTATTGTTGTTGGGACTGACACCTTTAACACGTCTTGGAGGCCCATCCAGGCTTTCCTGAGCTTTCTGACAAGTCTTGCAGCAGGAGACTCCCACCCTTCTGCCTCAGACTGGGTGTTTTCAACCACGTGTGAGCAGTGCATTAGTCTGGCTCTCTAGGTAACTTTGTGTTTCATTTCTTGTCAGTGCATGCTCATTTGAATCAGAGAATCATTTAGGTTGGAAAAGACCTCTGAGCCCATTGGATCTGATCTGTGACTGATCACCACCTTATCAATGAGACCAGAGCACTGAGTGCCACATCCAGTCCTTCCCTGAACACCTCCAGGGATGGTGGCTCTACACCCATTGCAATGTTTAACAACATTTTCCATGAAAAATTCTTCCTGATGTCCAGCCAGACCATCCCCTGGCAGAGCCTGAGGCCGTTCCCTCTCCTCCTGTCCCTGTCCCTGGAGCAGAGCCTGACACCCCCGGCTGTCCCCTCCTGTCAGGAGCTGTGCAGAGCCACAGGGTCCCCCTGAGCCTCCTTTTCTCCAGGCTGATCCCCTTTCCAGCTCCCTCAGCTGCTTCCCATAGGACTGACTCTCTAGACCCTTACCCAGCTCTGTTGCCCACCTTTGGGCTCTCTCCAGCACCACTGTGTCAGCAGAGAACTGATTTTGCCCCCACCACTTTCTCAGCAGTGTCTGTACATTTTTGTGAGCGCAGCAAAAAACCAACCCTGTCAGCAACAGAAAGGCCTATCCTATGGGCAAATGACAAAAGACCACGAGCTCCTTTTTCACCCAGTACCGTGCACTGCACTGTGCTATTGTCTCCCAACACAAAGCCCACTGCACTGCCTTAGAGGCTGCACCTGTGTCGGGGCAGGAGATTTTTTAATGCACCCACCAACCCTCTACAAAGGCCTGGAGTGACAGGACAGGGAATGGCTCTGACCTGACCGAGGGAAGGGTTAGGATTGCCTCCAGCTCTGGGGAAGCACAGGAGGGACATGGAGCAAGTCCAGAGGAGGCGTGAGGGGTGGAATACCACTGTGAGGAAAGGCTGAGACAAACGGGATTGTTCAGCCTGGAAAAAAGGCGGCTTTGTGGCCTTCCAGTACCTGAAGAGAACCTCCTAGAAAGAGGGAGAAAGACTATTTACAAGGGCCTGGAGTGACAGGATGGGGGGAATGGATTCAAACTCAAAGAGAATAGGTTGAGATTAGGTGTTAGGAAAAGAAACCTTCCCTGTGTGAGTGGTGAGGCCCTGGCACAGGTTCCCAGAGCAGCTGTGGCTGCCCCTGGATCCCTGGCAGTGCCCAAGGCCAGGCTGGACAGGGCTGGGAGCAGCCTGGGACAGTGGGAGGTGTCCCTGCCATGGCAGGGGGGGGAACGAAATTATATTTAAAGTCCTTCCCAACCCAAACCACTCCGTGATTCTATTAATCAATGGTACTGCAAGGTGTATCCCTTCAAATAGTTGTTTTGTCCCCAGTTGTCTTGAGAAGTATTTATGTAGGTCACTTAAAAATATCCGGGGTTTTGTCTCGTCCTTTACGGTCGACACTTGGCCTGCCCCAGGCCTATGGCTCAGCAGTGAAGTGCCTGCCCTTCATGTGAAGGATTCCCACCAGCCGACACACGTTTAGACACCCTTTATGGATGATTTTTCCCTCAGATAAGGTGCGGAACCGTTAATTTGGTACTCAGGCATAGAACCCCGCGCACTCCCGGCGCCCTCAGGGAGCGGCGGCTGCGTGTGGGACGTGACCGGGGCCGCCGCCGCAGGCCCCGCCCCCGAGAGGCGGGGTGTTCTCTGACGGACAGGAGCATTGACCAATAGAAACGCGGAAAGGAGAGCACGGACCAATCGCTGACGGGAGGGGCGGGGCGAGGAGCGCCGGGTGGTGGCGGCGCGGGCGGCGCTGCGGCAGAACGCGGAGGCGGCGAAGCAGAGCGTGTTGAACAGCAGTGGAGTAATTCCGGCCGGCAGCAAACATGTCTCTCTCCAACAAACTCACTCTGGACAAGGTGGACGTGAAGGGCAAGCGCGTCGTCATGAGGTGAGGCGTTGCGGAGGGAATGTGCGTCCTCTGAGGGCCGCCCTGCTCCATCCGCCTCGCTGGGGCCGGGCCGATGCCCCCCGGCAAGCAGCCCCTTACCGAAGCTTGGCAGGGCTGTCAATTTGTGCGGTTTTAGTTTCATTTTTTTGTGGTGGCTGGGTGTTGCAGAGGCTCCTGCATGATCACCGAGCCGGGCCGGCTCCCCTGCGGGGGAGGCAGCGGCCGGGCAGGGCGTAAATCCCGGCCCGGCTCTGCCGCCCTGGATCACCCCGCTCGCACGGTGTCGGTCACAGGCGGCTTGAGGGGAAACCCAGCCGGCCTGCCGTGCTTTTATTCCAGAGAACTACCCCCAAAAATGCTATTTTCCCATTTATATTTTTTTTTCATTAATTCAAAAGGCATTGCAATAAAAAAAGTGAAGATACGGCTCTGCCGAGTTATCCAAATACCAATAATAACTCATCATTTCGCAGGAATCAATTCATAGAATCACAGAATGGCCTGGGTTGGGAGGGACCTTAAAGCTCATCTCTTTCCACCCCCATGCCAAAGGCACGAACACCTTTTGCTAGACCAGGCTGCTCCAAAGCTCTTCTAGCCTGGCCTTGGACACTTCCAGGGATGGGGCCTCACCGCAGGTTTTTAGCACATCCTGGTCTGAAATCTTAAAATAGGCATTTATAACTTATTTATAAAGCATCAGTGCGTGAAAGCCTCGTGTTAAAATTGTTGCCAGATCCTGGGACATAAGGGCACCAAGGTACATCGTGATATGTCCTGCTCGAAATACTTTTATTATAGGGTAGTTTGTTCAAGGTCACTATAACGTGGCTACTGCGTGTGTGTTATCTACTCTGTGAGTAAGCAGGGATAGTAAAAGTATAGCTGCTCTTCTTCGCAGACTGACAGACAACTTGCTCTCTTTACCCCTTGTCTCTTCAGTCTTGTTTTGAACTAGTTCCCTAAAAATTTGGTTAACAGAAACCAGCCCGTGTAGCAAGTACTGAAGAAGCTTGCCCAGGATTTCCGTGCACTTTCGAAGTCTGGTACAACAGAATATCTTTCTATCTCTGTAGAAGTCTGTACCTGACTATTTTTTTTGCCATCTGACTGGTTTTTTTCCATTTCTGAGTCATGTTACAGAGAGCAGACATGCATTGGCAGGCGATGGGCTGGGTTTGCCTGCTCAAAATCTCCGTTAATTAATGCTACTAATTAATTTTGCTGTTGTGTGAGGGGCTACCCGAACACAGCAGGTGAGCTGCCTGGTCCGTGTCTCCTGCCTGCATCCCACATCTCTGAAACGAGTGTTTTCAGTAGTACTAAAATCAATACCTCTCCTTTTTCTCCTCGTGTTCATCGTAATTTCGGCGGACTCACATCCTGCTTAGCTTCCGGTCCTAAAGCCGAAGCTTCAGGAAAAGTTGAGAATGGGGAGGGCAGAGGGCTCAGGGGAGCTCAGATTTCAATGGTCTGCAGGGGGGAAGAAGGCTGAGCTGGACCTTTCTTTTGTAGTTTTGATGGCTGTGTAAAGCAAGCTGTTCTTTTATTCACTCCTTTCACGATGGTGGCCCGATAATGGTGCTTTTCTTTGCCCCTTCTAGAACTCGACCACTGTGCTGTGTGGCTGCCGGTTTAATTTCTTTCTGCTCAGCTACTGCTGTTCTGCTGGCAGCTTTTGCCCTTCTCCCCATTTGTTTCCCGTGCTGAGTGGGCTGCAGGGGGATTCATTCCCGCATTTTGCTGATCTCGGGTGTTCTTTAACGTGTAGAACAGTGAAGGATGCACGCCCTGCTCTCTGCCACGGGTGTTCCCTCCCGTAGCTCCGTGAGCAATTTGTGCCTCCGCGTTACGAAACGCGGCTTCCTGCACATGGGCACAAGGGATGCCAGGAGAACCGCCCGGTGAAACTCCTCCCTGCCAGCGCTTCAGCTGGCACCAGCCAGGAAGTAACCTCAAGATGCAAGGCAGGTCTTCCAGGGAGAATGTGATAAGCCACAGCACTCGCTGCAGGGAGATTAGAGCTGCAGAGGACAGAAATTAAAGCTTCCTTGAACTGCCTGCTGGCCACAGTGGTCCAGCCAAGTATTTCAGAAACCTCATTAGAGAACATAAGGTCACTAGCCATTGTTCATTCCCTTTCCTTTGGATGTTCCTCTTTGGGAATCTGAAATACTGTTTAAAAATTAAAAGTTCTATCTGGGTTTATTTCCTGCTCAGCATTACTGCTGCTCTGGTCCTGAGTGTTAGGGTGTGTTGGTGGCCCAGCTTTCCTGAGTTATTCTAGCAGTGGTTGCTCTCCATTTGTGGTGTTATCACAAGCAGAAATGGCTGGTAACACACTGATTTCAGAATGGAACTTGGTGACTGGGCAGAAGTGAACATCTCACTCTAATTGTAATGTTGCTTTTCTAGCCAACATCTTTACTGGCAGGTTCCCTTACTCGTTTGTTGAATATTTAAAATTAAATAAAACTAAAAAGTAATAAAATAAATTTGCTTGAATTTTTGCTTTTTATTTGTTGAATATTTGTTGAATATTTGTTGAATATTTGCTTTTTTTTAGGGTTGACTTCAATGTTCCAATGAAGGATCACAAAATAACCAACAATCAGAGGTGAGCTGTAATTTCCATCCCAAATGGAGGCCCCTAAGTCTGCTGTGTTTCTGATTTCACCCCAGTACCTGGAACATTACCATGATTAGGCTGTCATTGCTCATACCAGAATATTAAAGGTGTCAGAGAAAGTCCAACAATTCTTAATTAACCCCCCTGCAGTTTTTAGCAAACAACACTCAGTTACAAGGCCGATACTCACTGTGGCTGCTGTGGAAAGCATATAGAAAAAAAAATCCCTTATTTTAGAGATCCTAAACTTCCTAAGTTGGCCATGACCATTTCACAGCCACAGGCTGTGTGTGAAAATTGTCTCTGTTACTATCCAAAAGTCTCTGTGCCTCCTGCTTACCCTGGAGCTGCGGTAACTTCTTGATTTTGTTAGAATAATTGTTGCAGTGCAGCACCCAAAACCCTGTGGTTTAGAAGGGTGATGCCAGATGTCTTGCCCTGCTTGTCTGCCACTTGCAGGCAGGTGTCCCTTTGTTCACCACGATGTTCTCACTGCTCAGCATTCCTTTATTCATGCAGGATCCCAGAGGAGCCCAGGAAGCCTGGTAGTGTTCAGGTGTGTCCTGGCACTTCTTAGCTGAGCAATCAGCAGAATTTAGATTACAAAATGCATTTTAACTCCATGTCCTACATTGCTTGGAAGATAACAGTGAAATGTATGAAAACAGGCTGGGATGGAGAATTTTGTTGATGCTTTCTTAAGGAATCTGTGCAGCTCTTGTGCCGTTTCTTTTGTAATTCTGAGGGGACAGCTCCCAGGGCTCATGTGTAAGTGATACTAATCTGCTTGCCTGGTAAACTCTTAATTGAGTTCTTATTAATTAGTTCTTCTGCGCTCTTACAGAATCAAGGCAGCTGTTCCTACCATCAAGCACTGCTTGGACCATGGGGCCAAGTCCGTGGTTCTCATGAGTCACCTGGGCCGCCCCGATGGTGTCCCCATGCCTGACAAGTTCTCCTTGGCCCCAGTAGCTGTGGAGCTGAAGGCACTGCTGGGCAGGTAAAGGGGAAAAGCAGCCTGCTGTGCATCAGGCCCTCCCTGCCCATGCCCTGGGTGTTTTTCTCTCCCCAGGAGGTCCCTGGTGAGGTCACAGTGTGTTGCCTTTGCAGGGAGGTCTCGTTCCTGAAGGACTGTGTTGGTGCTGAGGTGGAGCAGGCCTGTGCTAACCCTGCTGCTGGCTCGGTCATCCTGCTGGAGAACCTCCGATTCCACGTGGAAGAAGAAGGGAAGGGCAAGGATGCTTCAGGGAACAAGGTGAAACTTCAATCTGGTTTCATGTGTGCCTGCTCTGGTCTTAGCTGCTCTTTGCTGCAGGTTGACGAGGAGCCAGCAGCCTCTCTAAAGCACTGACTGTGAACCTGCTCTTCACAGGATGCCACAGAAGTTTAGTTCAGTGTCCCACTGTTGTGCAAGTTTTGAGTGGAATACAGTGAATTTCCAAGATGAAACAGAAAAGTGAAAGGCTATAGATAACTCAGTCAAAAAAGGAGAAAAAAACAAAATAGAGCTATGCAAGAAACTGCTGCTTGTTAGGCAGTTTTGGATGTCTGAAATGAAAACCAGTTTGGAGACAGTTAGTTCCACTAAGTCCATAAGAATGATGCTTCTTTTTTGGGTTATATGGCTAATATTTCTGCAGCACAGGGATTATCAAACCCTCCTCTAAGCCTGTCTGCTCTTCAGAGTAGTTCTCCAGAACCAGGCTGCCTTGTACCTCTGACATTTTGTTGAAGGTCAGCAGAGTGCTTGCTCCACACAGCTGCTTTTCTTAGCACTGGTGACCCTGCTGGCTTTACAGAGGCCTTGGCTCTCCTCAGACCCAGTGCTTGAAGGGAATGCTGACGTGCAGTGCTGCCCTTTATGGGCTGACACAGGACTCCTGCAGCTTAGGAACAGAGAAGAAAGTTGGTGAGCCTGTGCAGATGGCTGGGGGAAATCGAGCAAATCTGGAATTACTCACTGCTAGAATTGTGTGCCACTGCCAGTATAGTGGCAGGGAGAAGAGTGGGACAGGAATTTAATTTTCTCTGGGAGACAGTCCCTTGGTTTTGTGTGTTTCTGTAATTCCCAGGTGATTTATCTGGGTGTGTGCATATGGAGGCACACACTGCACTGAGTACAACAGGGGAGGTGCCAGTGACAGAGCTGCCCCTCAAGGAAACAGTGATGCAGTACAGAATTGCAGGTTGCTGACTGGTGCTTAAATTGTTTTTCCAAAGCAGATGCAGTGGCAGTGGTTCCTTGTGAGAGCCTCCTGTGTTCTGCTCACAGATGGTCCTGGTTCTCACTGGAGCACTTAGTCCCTGTACAGCCAGGCAGTTTGTGCAGTGAAGCAGCAGATTGTTCTAGAATCTGTGATCCTGCTCAGGCTCTGCTAAAAAGGGCCCCAAAGCTGAGCTGAGCCCTGCTGCCATCTCTTGGAGTGCCTCCCTGCCATTGTTCCTGTGGGGTCACCTCGGGGTGCTGAGCTGAGCGAGCAGAGGAGCCCTTGGGGAGGGGCTGGCCTGGCTGCAGCCTGGGCTGTTCTCTGCAGCCAGTGGCTGTCAGCTGCCTCTGAGCTGTCACTCTGCCCTGGTGAGCTCTGCTGGTCTTCATGGTGGGAAGGAAGCTGAACTGCATGAGCCATCCTGTGAGAGTTTGGTAGGATGCCTGGGGAGTCTTTTAACAGAAATATGCCTGACCTTACCCACTACATACTACACTTAGCTCCACATTTCCAGCATTGGCTACTTCCACTGTGACCTGTTGTAGTGTGCAGCCTTTTATCAGTTAATCCTCAGTGGTTAATCCTCAATGCAGTGGCTAAATCAGTCCTTCAGGAGCTCAGCCTTTTACCTATGTCTCTTGGAGACCATGCTTTGTTCAGTGAGTGAGCATGAATTTGTTTAGCCTGATCTCAGCATTGCCTTGTCTCTCCACACCCTTCCTGTGCTACCTGTGTTCACCACACAACACTGGGAATCTGGAGAGAGACTGAAAGGTTTGTGGTGCTGCAGTTCAGAAGTGGGAACAGTCTTCAGCAACAGCAGTGTAGGGGAGTTTAAAGTGGAATTTAAACCATTTAAACATTCCTGTTGCTCCTGCTGGACTGGGAAAAAGCAAATGAAGACAGTGTCCCACTGGATGAACTGACAAGTTCCTCTAACAGACCTTTACTTTGGGTTTGTGAGTCCAATAGCTGACTTTGAGCTTAGATTCAAAGTCTCAGGGTACAAACTTGTCCTTTCTCTTTTTAGATTAAGGCTGAGCCTGCAAAAGTGGAGGCTTTCAGAGCCTCTCTTTCCAAACTGGGAGATGTCTACATCAATGATGCTTTCGGCACGGCGCACCGAGCTCACAGGTGGGTACTGTTCTCTTCCACAGGCAGAACTCAAGACAGTATCTGCTGTGGAAACACATCAAATGAGGAGTTTTAACTTCCTTTTGGGCTTATCCCACTATCACTGTGCTGTGTTTGTTCCTCAGTGGATTTACTGGAGGTTGTTGTCACCAGTGTATGCTCTTTCAAGTTTATTTCTGGGTACAGGAGAAAGCTGAAAAAAGATCTTAAGACTTTCACTGACTTTTATTAGACTTTGAAGATATAAAAATTACTTGCTTAGGGCTTGTAGAAATTGCCCTGCAATCACAACAGCCCTCTTTTCCAAATGATTAATTGCTCCAGAGTAATTATTTTCATGGAGTGTGTTTAGATATGTGCACTTGCAGAATGCAGTGCTCATCTTGGAAGAAAAGTCCCTGCTCTTGGCTAGTCTTACTTGTCCTCCAGTGTTTTGGATCACTAGTTGAGATGATACATGTCTTGCAAATCAATATTTCTGTGCAAAACCAATGTCAGAAATGAAGCATGTACAGCTGCCTTATCAAACTAGGAAAACAAAGCCCCTGTGTGTGTTTTCCTGCAGGTGCTAGCTGTTCTCGTTGCTGCAGCTGACTAAAGGGCTGGCTTTGTAATGCTGTGAGACATGGGAGTGTTTCTATGTGTAAATTTTTCTCAATTTTCACTTTAATTCTGCAGCTCCATGGTAGGTGTCAATCTGCCTCAGAAGGCTGCTGGCTTCCTGATGAAGAAAGAACTGGATTATTTTGCCAAGGCCCTAGAGAGTCCAGAGAGACCCTTCTTGGCAATTCTTGGAGGGTAAGACTCAAGAACATTGTGACTGTATTTCTCTAATTCCCCTAACAAATGACGTGTTATTCTGGCTTGGTTTAAGCAAGTGCTTTCCTTTCACATGTACCTGCAGTTCAAATTTGTAGCTGACTTCTGAGGTGTGAGATGTGGATTTGAGAGGAGCTGATACATCTGCTGCTGTGATGATGCAGTCTGGGCTGCTCATTGTCTCTCCTGACCTCTGACGTTCCCCAAACTGAGACAGTCCCCGCAGTGTTTGCCCAGTGTTTTACCCAGGACAGCAGCCAGGTGGCCCAGACGTTGTCAGTGCCCTTTCCCCCCAGTTCAGGGTACAGGAGTGCTCAGCACTCTGTGAACTGACACAGCCTCATTGTGCAACGGGGCCCTGCTGGGGCTGCCTGGGCTCTGCCCTGCCCCAGCCCCTGCTGTGCAGCAGGACTGGGAGATGCACAAGTGACTGCTCCTGTGCAGAAATGTTTATTGCAGCAGTTCTCATCACATGTGTGCCCAGTCCAGCACTGCAGCTCTGCGAGGTGCATTTCATCAGGTGAATTAACTTGGCTGGGGGAAATCAGGCCAAATGAGGTTTATATTTAAATAGGGAAAAAAAAAAAAAAAAAAAAAAGGAGGGCTGAATAACACTCTAGTAAGTTGAATTTTAATGCTGGCCTGCTACTTGCAAAATTCTCTTTTTGTCCATTGCCAACAATTCTTTTTTTGGATCATTCCCTAGAACACCTTGATGTACCCTATCACAATATTCATTATTTATTCTTTTTCCTTCTCTCTCTCACCAGAGCCAAAGTTCAGGATAAGATCCAGCTGATCAATAACATGCTGGATAAAGTCAATGAGATGATCATTGGTGGTGGAATGGCGTTCACCTTCCTCAAAGTGCTCAACAACATGGAGGTATGAGGAGAAGAATTCCGTGTCTGCTCCTAGTGAAGAATGTGGTCTGAATGCCCCTGCTAAGTTCTGGGATTGAGCACTGGCTATCTTGGCTCTCTGCAAGACCAGGGAGCACTGAGAAATTACCTGACAATCCCTTTGCAAAGCTCAGATTGCTGCTATGTCTCTCCATGTGCTTTAAGAAAACAATCTTTGCAGAATTGCTGTCTGAGCAGTTTGGGTGCTGATGTTCTCTCCTGTCACCACCAGGAGCTAAACAAACATCTCTTACTTTTCCCAAATGTTTCCTTTAGATTGGCAACTCTCTGTTTGATGAAGAGGGATCAAAAATTGTCAAGGACCTGATGGCCAAGGCAGAGAAGAACGGTGTGAAGATCACTCTACCTGTTGACTTCATCACTGCTGACAAATTTGACGAGAACGCACAGACTGGGGAGGCCACAGTGGCTTCAGGCATTCCTGCTGGCTGGATGGTAGGTTGGAAGGGAAAGGGACTGACTGGAGGAGCAGTAAGGAACAGCGTGGCTAGGACACCTATTAAAGGAGTAGAAAGAGTAATTGTGAGCCTTGGCAAGTGTTTCTGAGGGCAGTCAAGCTGTGTAGAGTTAGTTGGTTTAATGAAATTGAAGCCCTGTTGTTTGTTCTGAATTTTTAAGTCTAAAGTAGCTTCTGTGAGATTTGGATTAAAACAGCAAAATTCCTTTCCCAACTTGCAGATCTGAATGCAGTAGAAAATCGCTTTTATTTGACTGGAATTTAAGTAGGGTTGGCAAAGTTTTCTAACCAAGGCTTCAAGAATCTGACATCAATTTAAAATTGACTTACTGGTGTTAGGAAGATAAATACCATTCCAGACTCCACCCTCCTGCAGCAGCTGCTGGCAAATCTGTCTGTGAATACAGAGAAACTCTTATTTCATGTCTGGGGTGAGGGGGAGGTTTCAGGTTGGGCATGGGTGATTTGAGCTGGGGATCAGCAGTGAGTGACTTCTCTCACTTCCCCTAGGGCCTGGACTGTGGCCCTGAGAGTGTGAAGAAGTTTGTTGAAGTTGTGGGAAGGGCCAAGCAGATCGTGTGGAACGGTCCAGTTGGGGTCTTTGAGTGGGACAAGTTTGCCAAAGGAACCAAAGCTCTGATGGACAAAGTGGTAGAAGTAACTGGAAAAGGCTGCATCACCATTATTGGTAAGTAGTTGTGTTTGTTCCTGTTTTTCTAAATGCACAAAGGAAACTTCTGCTGGTCAGCACTGTGTTAAAAATACTGGTCAAATTATTCTACTTTCCCCACATTCTCCTCTGTCCTTTGGTGTAGGCCTTCAGTTAGACAAAATTTCTTGTGTGTCTCATGGATTCTGTTTGTGCTACAGGTGGTGGAGATACAGCTACTTGCTGTGCCAAGTGGAACACTGAGGATAAAGTCAGCCATGTCAGCACAGGAGGTGGTGCCAGCCTGGAGCTGCTAGAGGGTAAATCCTCTTTTATCTTCATTTCTTTGAGTAAATGCAGAGTTCTGGGTGCTTTACCATGTGTTGGTAGTCAGGAAAGCACAACAACAGAGCAATGGCTTTTCTGTCCCACCATGTGGAGTTAGTTACAGGTAGCTTTGGAGCCACAAGCTCCTCTTGCTGTTCTGTAGCCCTCACAGAGGAAGAGAGGCATGAAAATGGAATATTCCTGCAACCAGCACAGCATGCCTCTCCCAGAAAGCAAAAATACTGAGGTAGAAAACAAGGGTTTCCAAGGGCAGGATATTGTCACTGATCCCTCAGGACATGCCAGCCAACCTGTTTAAAATGCCCGGGTGCTGTTAGGGAAGCCTCATCAGAACAGTCTGGAATTCTTGCCAGAAGTCTCCTCTTCCTGTTTGGAATTCCCTTGGTTTTGGGGAGCCCTCTAGTGCTCACCGACAAACCTGCACGAGGGTGCTTGGAATTCAAACTGGTGAGGATCGACCGGATCCTTGTAACGAGTTCCATTGTTCTCTAAACGACTTTTCATTTCCTCTGGTAATTTGCCGTTTCCCAGTGTGTGTAAATTATCCAGTGCTGTCAACTCCTCAGGAGAGGAGAAAGCTCAATAAACTGCCTTGCAGCTGCTATTTCCAGGAGTAAGATGGGAGAGAGCTTTTGTTTCTGTTGCCTAGGGAGTGATGGGGAAGGGAAAGAATGCAGATGGCTCGAAGGAAACGCTGTGTATTCAAAAGCACAAACTTGTCTAAGCTTTGGCCCAAAATATGGGTTTGTGTGTGTGATCTTTTAAATGTAACGGAAGTCTAGCTAATTAGAAAAGCTTCTGAAGATGAAAAAAAGGGGAAAAAAATCCCTGAAAACTCAGTGAACTAGTGAGTTCTGAACAGTGTTACAATTCAGTCCTGCTGCACAGCTTGAGCATTAGGAAGCTGTTTTTTGAGGAAAGGCAAAATCAGAGTGGTGTCTGTTCATTATTAAAGTAGGACAAAGCTAAAAATGCTTTAGAAAACATTGCACTTTATTAATCTAGGCTCTTGTACTCAAAGATGAGCAAATTCTTTGATTCCATCAGTTGGAAAGAAACATGTAAATGTCTCAGCCTGGGTGTTTTAGTCACACTTAAAGACTTGAGACTCGTAGGAGGCTTTTTCTCTTAATTCCTAAAATTTCCACCACACTCCCCAGAATTCTATTTACATACCACTAGAGATTTAAGAAAGTATGCAGCAACTCCCTAAATCCAATCAAAAATCTGTTTGTCATCAAACTGAATGGAAAAGGATGTTGGGTGTTTGGATCTGGCCCTAGCAGAGACTTGGACAGAAACGTGCCATCGCTGTTAATTTTGGATTGATGGCTGGGCTGTGTTAGGAATCTCCCTGCTGACATGTGAGTGCAGAAGTGCTCTTGATGCCTTGGGAAGGCTGACCTGGAACAGAGACTGGACAGAGCCAGAGAATAAAGTAGGGATTTATTGAAAGGCCTTTAGGATACACCTTGGGCAGGACAAGCCCTGGCCAGGGCTACACCCAAGGTGGACCCAAAATGGTCACACGATGGCTGACCGGTCATGAGGTCTCACATTTTTATAAGTTTTCGTCTATTTGCAAATTGGGGTTTAATTGTCCAATTACAGCTCCAGGCTGTGAGGTCCCATCCTTGTTCCTCCCTCCAGCCCACCCTTGTTTGTGCTTTTGGGCTGAAAGTTGTCCTTGGTCTTCAGCAGGAAAAGGATTTATCTACCTACCCTGTGAAGAGAGCTTACCAGCACTTAATATGAGGCTCAGAGCTGCACCCCTGGGCAGCACAGAGTCTGAAAAACAAGAAAGCTCAAACTTAAGGCATCATTGTTGAGTGGATTTACTGTATGGAGCACGTCCATGGAACCACCGTGGTCATTGTAGAGCCAAACTCTTCCATTTTCAACCTATAGTTCCTGATTTACTTTTTTAAAATTATGTATCTCTGAACCTTGCAGAGCTGTTTGAGCCCAGAGAGGTTCTTAACCCTGCTGCTGTGTTTTATCTGCCCCCAGGTAAGGTTCTCCCTGGTGTGGATGCCTTGAGCAACGTGTAGAGAGCAGAGCCCGTGCCCCGGTCCCGTGCACAGCCCCTGAGATCCAACACTTCAGCGCTTCCGTGTTCCAGCTCTGCCAGAGGCAACCCCGGAATGGAAACCCCAACAGGACCTTGCAGCAGGAGAGAGCAGAGATTTTTCCAACTGCAGTTTACAGGACGTGGGTTTGTCCACTGTTACCCCACTTCAATTAATGTAGTGAGTTGAAGCTGTTGTTGTGAATTTAGAGTGTATATATTTATATTTTGCCTTTTCAAAGAGATTAATCCCTGTTAGATGTATATCTCAGAAAGGAGTGCACTGTCCAGCTTCCATCCTAGAGGCATTTTCATCACTTGACACGGTTCAGAACCCAGAGGGGACTCCAGTTTTTTGGAGGTTGGTTGTAATAGCTGCTGAATAAACATATTTAAAGTGCTTCCAGTTTGTATTTTGTCCTTATTTCAGATTTTTAGAATGGTCTGCATTAAAATATCTTCTAGCATCAGGAATCGGAGCTATTTTTCCTATTTGCTCGAATTATATAATATTTGTAAATCTCCTTTTATGTTTGTCCAGTGGCTCTGTAAGCACCCAGTCACCATCAAACTGAACTGGTTGGTAAGGAAGTAAACTGCCACAGATGTGCTGTTATGTTCAATGCCCCTCCTAATAAAGTCAGGTGAAATTCTGAATGTGCAAGTCAAGTAAGAAAAAGACAAGTTCAAGTGCTTGTCATCTAGAGAACTTGCCTCATATTGGGCAATTTATCATCAGTATATGGAGAATTTCGAAGACTGAGGCAGGGAAAAATGAAATCCCAAGCAAACAGAATTGCAGTGTGCCTCTGTGCCAGTTTGTGGTCCTAAAAGCATTGAAAGTAGCACAGTAAAACTGCATGCTGAGGTTTGTGTGTGGCTTCAGCCTGTGGCAGAATGGCAGAACTGCCCCTGAAGGCCCAGCAAGGTGGTGCCAGGGCCTGGAGCTGGATTTCCGTGTGAGCTGCCTCGTGCTGGCCCCTGTGCTCGCTGCAGGGCCCAAATGTGAGCTCAAAACCAAACCTGGGACTTCTCCAGCCTCAGCCTGGCCTTGCCTTTGGGTTGTGGCAGCACTCCCAGCTCTGCTCTGAGGAGAGGCACTGCTCCAGCTGAACTGCTCGTGGATCTTCCTGCTGGATGCAGGAAGAGGGAGCAGTGAGACAGCCAGGGCCTGCTTTGATTCCCAGGAAATCCCCAGCAGTGCTGCTCCCAGGAGCTTCTGCACAGCACAAAGTATTGAGGGTGAACCATGGAGGAAATCCCTGAGGTAAGCAACAGGTCACAATACAGAGTCTGCTTTTCAGTTAATTTCTGTATATGAAATACTACCCAAACAAAATGGAAGTATGTGCTAAAACAGACAGACTCTGCCAATTTTACCTGGTCATGAGGGGTGTGAATTAAAACCCAATGATGCTCAAGTGTGGTAAAGCTGCTATGGAGTATAAATACTTGCTATAGTTGAAAGCTAAAAGTGACTCTTGCAAAGAAAGTAGAAATAATGCAAATTACTGCAGCGCTGTGGTCTCCTCTTGCTGCCCTCCTTTGTAACTCCCCCAAGCATTGTCTGATGGCACATGAATGATGCACGTTTTTGCTGTGCTGTGCTCGTGTTCTCCAGGCAGGGGTGCAGACCTCCGACAGCTGCAGGAACCAGGCAAAGAAAGGAGGGGGCTTGTCAGCCACTAAAAGACCATGGATTTTGGAAATCCAGTACTACAAAAACAAACATTCCACTGCATCTTGGAACAGATCCTCCTTGTCTGGCTCTGGCAAACAAGGCCTTGTGACAGCACAGCCCATGTTTGTGTCACTCCTGTGCCGCTGTGCTGCTGCACTCCCATGGAGCAATAACAGACTTTTCCCCAGCCCTCCTTTCTGGGTGTTTACAGTGGAAGGTTGGTGTGTGGCCACTACCTCTGCTGGCTTCTTCTCTCCTTCAAAAGCAACAGAACAAAGCTGTCTGCAATTAAATACAGCAAGCAGTAATAATGCTCTGTACACACAGATGTCTCCGCTTAAAAGCATTTTTCCACCTGACTTTGGATGCCTCCTACTCACATCTCCAAAATATTCTTTCCACATGGTTTGTTTTGTGTACTGTTCTGTGTTCAACACAGGAAGCATGGCACAGCAGGGCCAGAGAGATACTCAGCTTTAAATAAAAATAAATTGTAAATAAAAATGGATGAAACACATAACCATGAGACCACAGGAGCTGAACACTTGATGGCCAGCAAGTGACAGAGTGACAGGGCCTTTAAGTTTTGCCTGCTAATACTTCTCTGAGAGGTTGGCTTTTACATTTTTATTGCTTTTGTTGAAAGTTTCTGGGGCAAGGAATGGTCCCTGTTGTAAACATTGTGGAAGAAAGATTAGAAGCAATGCTGTTGCATGAAGCTCAGGATGTGATGAAGGTAACAGACAGAGCAGGTTCAGGGGCTGATATTAAGAGCCAGGTCAAATAAAAAGTAAAGAACTTAAAATGCTCCAGCCACACCAATCCCATGGAACACCCCAGGCTGGGGCAGAGGGGCTGGAAAGCGCCTGGTGGGAAAGCAGCAGCTGAACAGGAGCCAGGTGTGCCCAGGCGTGCCCAGGTGTGCCCAGGTGTGCCCAGGTGTGCCCAGGTGTGCCCAGGTGTGCCCAGGTGTGCCCAGGTGGCAGGAGGCCAGTGGCACCTGGCCTGTCCCAGCCACGGCGTGGCCAGCAGGACCAGGACAGTGACATCCCCTGACTGGGGACGCCACTCCTCCAGTGCTGGGGTCAGTTCTGAGTCCTTCACTTCAGAAAGGACTGTGAGGGGCTGGAGCGTGTCCGGGACAGGGAAGGGAGCTGGGGAAGGGGCTGGAGCCCCAGGAGCAGCTGAGGGAGCTGGGGAAGGGGCTCAGCCTGGAGAAAAGGAGACTCAGGGGGGCCCTTCCTGCTTCTCAGGGTCTGCTCCAGGCAACCAGTGATAGCACAGGAGAGGTTCAGGTTGGCTATTGGGAAGAATTTCGTCACGGAAATGTTGTTAAACTCTGGAAGGTGCTGCCCAGAGAGGCAGTGGAGCCCCCGTCCCTGGCGGTGTCAGGGACGCGGCACTCAGCGCTCCGGGCCGGCTGACAAGGTGGGGATCACTCACGGGCTGGGCTCGGTGCTCTCGGGGGTCTTTTCCAGCCCGGGTGGCTCCGTGATTCCCCTCGGCCCAGGCGCGCTCCCCGCAGGCGCCGGCGGCTCCCCCGCCCGGGCGGAACTACAGCTCCCGGCCGGCACCGCTCGCCGGCCCGCCGGGGGACGCCGGGCGCCGTAGTTACAGCCGCCTGCTCAAAGTTACCCACGGCATCGGCGGGAGGCCCCTGCCGGAGCTCCCCGGCGTGGCTCAGCGCCGTGCCGGCCGCGGCAGCCCGCGGGGAGCGGCCCGGGATGGCTGCGATGGCCGTGGTGGATGTGCGGGCGGCCGCGGGGCCCGGCGCCCCGGGGTAAGGGCGCTGAGCGCGGCGAGGGCGCGGCCGCGGGGCGAGGCCGGAGCGCGGCCGGGGAAAGGCCGGCGCTGTCCCCTCAGGCACCGCCCGGGACGGGCCCCCGAGGCGGGGCAGGGCAGCCGGGTGTTCCCGCTGCCCTCACGGGCATCTCCTCCTCCTTCCCCGGGCGGTGTGGGGCGGTGCTGGGGCTCAGCCGCGGGCTCTGGGGAAGGTTGGCCGCGGGGAGGTGGCGAGGCTCGGGGGCTGCTGGGGTGTGTGGGAGCCTTCCCTGCTGCTCTCCGGCACCTCCCCGGCTCCATTGTCAGGTCCGGGTGGTGCCGGGGATGTTCTGTTCTCCGGCGGAGATGGTCCCTGCGCTGCCCTTCTCCTCCGCCGGCCTCAGCCACCCGCGGGGGCTCACCCGCCCCTGCCCCGGCTCGGAATTGAACACAAACATCTCTCAACCCTCCTGCTTTGATCTCCGAGAGAGCAAGTTTGGAGGGTGATAATCCCCAAAGGGTTAAAAGGTTTGCATCCGTGCCTTGGTTCGGTCTGAGGGATTGTGGATTTCATTCACAGACTGAGTCAGGCAGCGCCATAAATATTCACCGTCACTCCTACCGCCTGCTCTGAGCAGCTCAAAGCCATCTCCCTCAGTTCAGGATGCTTTTTGGGGAAGGTGAGGGCTGGAAAGCCAAATCTTCCGTGTGGAGGAGCTGTGGTGGACCCAGGAGCCGGGGTGATGCTGAACACCCACTGCTTTTCTTGGTGCTGGCACCAGCCCAGGGCTGGGATAGCCCAGCACTTCCACATTTCAGACTTCTCACAGCATCCAGGCCCCGACTCTGGTCCTTGGCATCCTCACCTGCACCTCCCCATCATAACATGCATAGAGAAGATCTCCACTCAATTTCCAGGTTAAAATATTCAGCGTCGCCTCTGATAAATGGTTCTTAATTCAGCATCAATGTAGTATAAAATAGAAAATTCCACTTCAGTTAATTTTTAATTTTTATTCTTTCCAGTGATAGTTTTTCATTAAGCGTCTAATCACATCCTAGCATTTCTCATCAGCAAGGCTCAAGGTGCTTTACAGAGGAGGGAAAAATATGATTATTCCAATTATCCTTATTAAGGCTTAGGTTTTGGGCAGCTTCTGTAGATAACAGGCCATAAATAATTAAAAGTACAATCTAATTAGGAGAAATCCCCAGTTGTAAACTGAAGTGCCACACTGAAGAAGGCAGTGTCCAAAGGCATGGCCTTGGAACCTAATCTCCCTGATCAGAACAATATCCCATTAACCCACAAATCTCCCCTCTCCTGCCCTCTCTGCCCCAAGGACAGGTAGTTCCATGTGCAGGATCCAAGGGAGGGAGTCTCAGTGACCAAAAACAGCCTGGAGAGTGTTCTAGTGAAGTTCCTTGTTGTTTGAGTAAAGGTCTTGTGTTTACCAAAATATCCAGCCTGACCTGAGCAGGGCTGGGCATGGAAGTGACGGAGTATTTCAGCAGAAAGAAGGTTCAGAAATAAGAAGCATTGCTCAAACTGGAGTCCAGAAAATACAAAAAAAGATTGTGGCCTGGATCCAGTTCATCCACCACCTAAATCTGACCTGAAATTTACTCTGAGCTCTTTGTCAAATTTCATCAAAGTCGGACATGGGCTTTCCTGTTTGGGAATTCAGTTTACTTGTGCTAAACTGGGTCTGTGTATCCCCACACCTGCATGTCCTGCTGGGGGCTGGCTCCATCAGGATGACTGTTTATCCACATAATTCAGCAGCAGGACTGCATGGATGAAATCCTTGTTCTCAATCCAAGAACCTGCTGTCACATCTGAGTTATTCTGTGGGAATGTTTTTGCTCTGATCTGTGATTACCCAGTGCTCAGCAATGACCTAATTGCAACCTTCTTGTTAGGCAGAGAAATTTCTGAGTTTGGCTTTGCAGTTCACCTTCTCAGCAAGTAAATATCTGCTCTGTGACACCATCTACCATCACTTTAGCCCAGTGTTTGTGAGGGATCATGAGGCTGATGAGGGCAGTGTGTGTCTCTACAACAGCTTTTCCCACTGCACTTATTGCAGTGTCTAACTCAGAGCATGTGTAGACCATGTTGTCAATGGAAATTCCTGAGTCTGGTGATCTCTAGCAGCTTTTTTACCACTAAAGGAACTGCACCCGTGTTAGTCTGGTGTTGTGTAATCTCCTTGTAAGTTGGTGATATAAGAGCAGCTACAAATAAAGCTGGAAAAGCCCAGACTGCCTTTCTGCCTGAGCCTGATGGGGTCTTATCTTGGCAGTTCAAATGGAACTCAAAGGGATGCTGATTGCAAGTTACATTGAAATGAGTCCCAAAATCCCTTAGGGTCTTGGACAGACCTGTATCTTGATATATGTGTGCTGTGATTTCTTCATTTGTATGATGTTAACTGGAGGTCAGTCTCCTTGCTGGGAGCTCTGAGCAGTGAGGCTTGCTGGAGCTCCCAGCAGTGCTGGGGGCACTGGGAGTGAGAGGGGAGGACCTGCAGAAGGGAGGAAGCTGAGGAGTGCAGACACTTTGAGCAGCAGAATGAGGGAAGAATAGAAAAGTCAGAAATAAAAACTAAACCACCAGCAGGGTTGTAGGTTGTAGGTGAGGATGGGTTCCCTAAGAACATTCTCACGTGCTGCTTTGGAGAGGGATAAGAGCCTTCCTAGAAAAGTGCATTTCCACACAATGAAGCCTTTGGTTTCTTCCCTTGCACGTTTGTAGAGCACTCACATCGTCCTTTCTCGTACCCCAGGAGACATTCCCATTTTCTTTCATTTATCAGTGTTTGGAAGGGGATGAGGCACTGTTGGGGCTCCCTTATTAACCAAATCGGTGGGAAGCTCCACATAAATCCCTGAATTTCCCAGTCCTGATAGAAGGAGGTGTTTGTGGAGTCGAACACAAGGTGGAGGTTCCTACACAGGGAGGATTTGATGCTGTCCTAGTCCTGAGCCTGTGACTTTTAATCCTGCCTTGCTTTGAAGTCTGAAGTTCAGGAGTCTGCATTAATGATCAAGGGGCAGAGCTGAATACAGAATTCCCGTGGCACAAAGGTAAAGGTGTGGGTAGGAATGTGGGAAGGGAATATTTAAGAGCAGTCTGGAATGTATAGTTAATAATATTAAAAGAGTAATCATGTTAATTTCCTATAGGTTCTCAGGTTCTCAAGGCTTTGAGCATCTTCTCATCCCCTGTAGATCCCTGGTCTCTGGCTGGATCTTGTCATGTCCACAATATTAAATTCCTTGAAGAGTAGAAAACTTCAGGTTTGAAAACTCTTGTCCTTCTCTGCAGTGGGAAACTTGCCCTGCCCCCTTAGGCAGGAATGTCTGTTCCTCATGCAGGGTTTCAGATCTGTGCTGGGCATTTGGCTGTCACTCTGTCCCACTCTGCCAAGTGTCAGTGATCCCTGAATGCTTAAAAAGTTCCTTGGAACTCTCAGCAGATGTGAAGCTCTTCTAAATTCGAGATTTGTCAGGAGCAGAATGTGTTAGAACAATTATTCCTGACTTTGACTTACGACTATGTTAAAACTCACTTATTTTTACCACAAAGTGTGTTCTTTTTAGGGCTCTGAGCTGTTTCTCTAAATCAGGAGCTGTTCTTCTTAATTTTTACTTCATAAAGGAAAATAGTCAAAAGGGCTGTGTATCTTGCTACACATAATATACAGATATATACAGCATTGTGAAGTTTTATGGGTTTTTTTTTTTGTGAACACAGGATTTCTTTATGTATTTAATACCATAGTATAAATGAATATTTATGGAGGTGTCTGAGGCTTTTGGGTCAGATGTAAAAATTCGATCCATGTCCCAGGAGAAAAACCCCACCTCTGACATTGAATTCCCTTCTTGTCCCCAGGGAATTAAAAAAGACAAAATATTTTAAGCCATTGAATGTGCACTGAGCTTTAGTTCATTAGCTAAGAAGGAGTAGGATGTCTTTCCTCAGCTACATTCAAAACTGAAGAACAAAAAGCTACCTTGAAAAATGGCCTTTGGGAAGCAGATGGCAGAAGCCAAGAAACTTGAGCCCTTTGCAAATGCATACTCTGTCCTTAACATTGTCTCTTTTGTTTCCCACACTTCCATGAGCTGCACATGGATTCAATTTGGCAATTTTTAACCCTCCTTCCTGGTGTCTGATCCGAGCACAGTTTGGGACAGCTGGCACTGAGGTGCTTGGCTTGGGGTTTATTTTTGCTGCACCATTTTAAGGCCTGGAGGCTTTGAAGAGGTTGGGCTTTGTGCTATCAAATCAGCCATGGTTGTCCCCTCATAGGATTTATGGTCATTGAAATATCAAGATTAGCAAGTCTGTTTTTTGCTGTAGAACCTGCTGTACATCTTGTTCACTTGTAATTTCACACAATCTTTAGTCCTTGGGTGCAAACAAATTCTGTGCTGAAGTTCAGTGCCTCCATGCCTTACTCTTTGTCCCTGTGCAAGCTGTGGCTCAGGTGTGTAAGGCTTGGGTGCATCCTGGGGAGAGGGAAGCAAAGCTTTTCCAGGATCCTGGCAGAGGGTGGAACAGAGACAGGGCTGGGAGCAGCTTTGCTTTGATGAACACACAGCCTCCTTCCTGCTGCGGCCCCCGTCGGGGAAGGTGTTGGAGCTGTGCTAGGACTTTTTAAAGGAGAGCTGTTTTTCTTGGCATAGCCCAAAAATTGATGGAAAGTCAGGGTGGAGCCAAGGGATTTGGCATCATGGGAATTTCTCACACCAGCTTGTCTTTGTGTGGCAGTACCACAGAAGTGCTTTCTGCTGAGAGAAGCATTTGCATCAGATGTTTATTTGAGGCAGTGAAATTTATTCTAGTGAGTGATGATTGCCCAGAGTAACTGCAGTTCTTAGTAATGACTGCGTTGTTTCCAAAAGCATAGCTAGCTCCTAGAGTTGCTGTTTGCCAGATTGTTAGAGAACTAATTAATCATCAATTTAAAACAAAAATGGCATTTCATATCAAGCACATAATGCACCTTCATCCCTCATTTTTCCATCGATAGCTGTTGAACAAAGATCACCAGCAGAGAGTGCTGGTGCTCTTCCAGAATGTGGCAGCAGCTTCTGAAATCGATTGTAAAATCTAATCAGACTTTATTCCATAATTCTATTTTTAGTTTGTCATTTACATGAAAATGAAATGTTAATCAATTACCTGTAACTTGATATCTTGCTCTCTCTAATTATAAGTCTTTTTGTAGCTTACTACAGGGGAAAGACTGTTTTTAGGAGCACATCTATGGATTCATAAAAATTCTAATTGGCACTTTTTGAAGCAGTTATTTAAAAGAGATTAATCCATTTTGTTTCAGTCTGGTTTTTGTACGTAACATTTTTTTCTCCTTTCATTTCTCTTCTTTAATTTCATGTTCAGAATAAGCTGGTTACTCTTCAGTACAGTTTCTCTGTAGCGGGGGAAGATGGTTGGCAGAGCTCTTGCATGCCCATGGCACTCCGTGTTTCACTGAGCCCATGCCCAGGCAATGCCAGAGATTGCTGTTGGTTGGGCCTCTTTCATTTCTCACTCTTGAGTCTGCTCCTGACATCAGCATTAAAAATGAGTTGCAAGAGCTTTAAATCAAAGATCACCCCGTCCCCCATCCCCGTGGTATTTATCAATACAGCTGCACCATTTTAAGGCCTGGAGGCTTTGAAGAGGTTGGGCTTTTTGGTATCAAATCAGCCATGGTTGTCCCCTCATAGGATTTATGGTCATTGAAATATCAAGATTAGCAAGTCTGTTTTTTGCTGTAGAACCTGCTGTACATCTTGTTCACTTGTAATTTCACACAATCTTTAGTCCTTGGGTGCAAACAAATTCTGTGCTGAAGTTCAGTGCCTCCATGCCTTACTCGTACAGATCACTCTGGTCCAAATCCACTGGAAGCTGAGGGAATCTTTCAATTAATTCCAGCAGATTTTAAAGACACATCTGGGTTTTTTGAGAGGTAGGAGTGCAGAGAAGCAAGGGAGTGGTCAACTTTCCTACATCAAGGTTGTTAACATGTAATAGCCATCACTTAAAGGCTTACAGGTCCATCTTTGGTAGAAGAACAGTATTTTGTTAGGAAATCACTTTGACCAGACTAACCTTATTTTGTCCAAACCACATTTAACTGTAGGGCACCGAGGTGTGAATGTGTTTAGAGCAAAGCTGAAACATTTGTTTTTCCATAGTTGGCAGTTGTTTACCACTCTCCTGGGTACACAGCTCTCTTCTGCACTTCTGCACAGAGAGGGGCCAAGGTTCAGCAGTTACAATAATTCTCCTTACAGGTGGTACCTGATCAATCACCTCACGAGTGACATGTCACTGCTGACCTCTATATTACATTTCACTGTGGTAAGCTGTTCCTTTTCTCCCCCTTCCTTGCAGGCCTTTTCTTCACCCCAGGAACCATGCTGCACTTGAGTTACAATCCATTAGAGGCACCTCCCGGACTGACAGACTTTTAAAACTCTTAACACGCAGCAGCATGAAAAATCTTAGATGAGCTGTGGCTGTGTCAGAGTGTAAATCACAGCAGAGACAGGACATGAAGTTGGCTTTGCAGAGGTTTCTATTTCAGTTACTTCCCTCCCAGAAGTTATGTGGTCATCAGAGTTTTATTGTGTAGAATTGGTAAAATAATACACTTGTATAGAAAGACACAGCAGTTACTTGGTGAAGGCTAGAGGAATAAGTAGTGTGTAACTGTTTCTGCTCGTGTGCTTAGAGAAGTGGAATTTTTCTAGCAATTCCACGCATGTCAAGTTCGATGGTGACAGTTTCTGGTGCTCTTGATGTGTGAATAGCTGTTCTTGCCATCTAGGTGAATAATAGCTGATGTAGTTCATGCCTCAATCTCTCATCTGTCTGATTCTGTTTCCCTTCAGAATCACAGTTGCTCTCCAGCCATACCCAACAGCAGGACCCGAGGGTGCCTCTCAGGCCTTGTTACAGCTCAGGGCTGGATGTGGAACAACACCAAATCCTCTGCATATGGTTCAGAGATGGCCATGGCCACCCTGAAGGTGCTGGGTGCTAAACCCAGGTGGTAAAACAGCAGCAAAAGCTGCAGTACTGCATGGCCGAGCTCACTGCACGTGTGGGCAGCAGGGCAGGGCTCCTGCAAGTGCAGACTGAGCTCTCAGCCTGGCTTTGGACCAACCACTCGACCTTCTGGTACCTTGGTGCTTTCTCCATGCGTTTCTTGTGATTTTTTACAAGGTTTTGACATTTTTTAGTCTTGTTTTGATCTGTATTCCCAAACGTATTGGTTTGCTTACTTCCTTTTCTTCAATGGGTATTTGTCAAACTGACCTGGAAGTGTCCGGGGCCGGGTTGGGTGGAGCTTGGAGCAACCTGGGATAGTGAAAGGTGTCCCTGCCCATGGCAGGGGGAGGGAATGAGATGAGCTTTAAGGTCCCTTCCAACCCAAACCATTCTGGGATTCTGTCTTTAGCTTCTATGACAAGAAATACACTCTCCCTTTTCAGAAATTCCTGTTCCTTTCTCCTGCTCACATTGCTGGCAAACATCCTCAGCTCCTCTTCTTAGTTTTTTTGACTGTTTCTTTGTATTCCCATCTGTTTATTGTGGGGTCATTATTTTGCCCAATAATGTATTTTATAGACAAAGAACCCCTCACTTTGGCGGGGACGTTCTGTCTGGCCCCAAGAGCTAAATGCCACTTCTGAGCCCTGCTAACGCTTTATTTTTATGTGCAAGAAGAAAAGCTCTGTTAAACTGGCCCGAGATCAGAGATGCACGGAAATGAATTCAGGCCCCTGTGCAGTGTGCTGAGTGGATGCTGAGCCGAGCTGAGCTGTGTCTGCACAGGAGGGATAATATCAGCAGCTTCCTGAGCTCCAGCTGCTGCGGACAAAGGGCGCCAGAGTTACAGCCATTCCTGGAGGGAGGAACTTTAAGATGGAGGAATTTTAAAGAATGTGAAGGGCTGCCTCTTAAAAAATTGTAGGTGGAGCAACTCCAGGTTTTCCTAAGCCCGAGGTTTATTCTCCTACTTTGATTAGTTGCCGTTGTAGCGCTTATCTTTTGTGCTTTTTAGCACAACCACCGTGACCTTTGTGCGATTGCATAAATTGGCCCGAGCACGCTGGAACAGTTATTAGGACCCCCTTTCTTGTGTTGTTTCCTGAATTCCCACATTGTGGCGTGATGTGTGTATGGAAACTGCTCGCTTCCTCTGCTGGCAGCCGTTCAGATGTGTGCTGGAGCTCCTGAGCACCGGCCCGGGCAGGGAGTTGGGTGAAGGGAGGATACAGGGGGAGAGTATTTTAAGGAAGAGAGTTTGGATTTCGTGCAGCTTTGTTCTTTTGCAGCCCCGATAAGGCTGGTGTCTCCAGTGGTGTGGGCTGAACATGAGCAGTGCTCCTGGAAGAGGAGCCGAGGTTAACACAGGCTCGCTGCTCCCCAGTGCCTGCATGAAGCAATAGTTGTGCTTTCCTGATGACTCTGCCTCCTCTCTTTGCTCCCATATTTTCTTTGAGCATGTGGGAGGGAGACAGGATGTGTGACTGAAGCACAGTTTATAACTCTTTCCCTCACTTTAGCTGTGCACTTCCCTTACAGCGCTGCCCCACAGCATCCAGCAAATGTGGCCTTCAGTGGCTGCTTCTCCACTGGCTTTTTTTTTTCCATTTGGCTTTTCAAACTGTAAGGTTATGGGATGTTAATGAGCTGTTTACATGTGTTTCTGCATTTCTTTCATTAAAACATTCCAGTGAATGAATGTTGGTTATGAGGGGGGAAAAATAGATGTTTATAGATGCTGCCTTTGGGATTTCTGTAATTCGACTTCCTGAATTTTTGTCCAAGTCTTTCTTTTTCAATGTTAAGATTTGGGAATGTCGGAAAGGATTTATTTGCTCAGAGTGATTAAAAGGTAAATGGCTGAATCATGCCATTTCTCCTCACATGAAGGCCAAATTTCACAGTGCAAGGATTTGACATGTGGCCAGCTTTTGCACTTTCAGGTTTTTTTGGAAACTGGTGGCATCCTAGGCCCAAACCTTACCAAATTGGCACTGCCTAGTGGGCTTCATATTTGCATGATCAGGCCTTTATGTATTAAATCAGCTGTGGACACACCGTGACAGCTGCATTCAGATTTTTGTTTTGCTCTTTTTCTGAAATTACGAGGTAATGACCAGGAGCCCAGTGGAAGCTGTCACTGGGAGATTGTCCTCGGGAGTCAGGACAGGAATGGCCTCACTGGGGGAGGATTCCAGTGCTCCCTATGCAAAAGCTGGAGGAGGAGGTGGATTGTGAGAAAGGCAGGGTACGATGGTTTGTACACAAATAAGTCCCTACTGAAGGACCAGTTTGTTATCTCTCGGCCTTGTTTAGACTGGGGATTTGTCCTGATTACAGGGACGGGTGAGGAGAAGTTGGTGTTGCTTAGCCCATTTCAGAACAAGAGCTTTGCCTGTCTGAGGCAGACTGGTTCCACTGCAGAGCTGTGTTACCACCATTATTAATCCTCTATGAGATCTTCCAAAACAAGACTGCTTTAAGTCTTTCATTTTGGCAGCATTTCGGGATCCTTTTACAGGCTTTTGAACGGGGTCACATGCACAAAGGTGATGTGTCCATGCTTTGCTGTAAAGGTTGTGGAATGTTTAAAGCTAAACTGTTTTAGGAGTTGAAATTCCACACTGTGATTCCAGGCACTAAAGCTTTCAGCAAAAGCCACCTCTGAATGTGGCTCACCATCTTTTATCATGTAATAAAATACTGAAACACAGCAAAATCAGAGTTTATTTGGGGAGAACTGAAGTGTCTTCAGTCTCATCTTTTGCCAATCTGTTTTCCAAATTTAGTGCAGTGGTTTGAGAGTCTCCTAGAGTTATTTAATCTTGTGTGTTTTAATTCTCACAAAAATTCTTACAGCCACCTGGGAACCTGCGTCCATGAACATTCTCACCTTGAACGTTTTGAGCAGTTTTGGGCACCACAATATAAAAAAAAGATATTAAGCTTTTAGAAGAGTGTACCAAGGAGGCCACAAGGTTGGGGAAAGTTCTAGATGGAAACTCTTATGAGGAGTGGCTGAGGTCACTTGGTGTGTTCAGCCTGGAGGAGACTTTATTGTGGTTTTCAGCATCCTCCCGAGGGGCAGTGGAGGGGCAGTGGAGGGGCAGCTCCGATCTCTGAGCAGGGACAGGACCCAGGGAGCGGCAGGAGCTGTGTCAGGGGAGGTTGAGGTTTGGTATTTGGGAAAGGTCCTTCCCCCGGTGCGTGCTGGGCACTGCCAGGCTCCCCAGGGAATGGGCACAGCCCCAAGGCTGCCAGAGCTCCAGGAACCTTTGGACACCGCTCCCGGGCACAGGGTGGGGTTGCTGGGGTGCGTGTGCGGGGCCAGGACCCGCAGCGGCTGCTCGGTGTGTCCGCCGTGCCGCTCGGTGTGTCCGCCGTGCCGCTCGGTGTGTCCGTGTGTCCGCACACAATAGCGGCGGGCGGGCGGAGCGGAGCGGGGGCGGTGCCGCGGGCGGGGCGGGCCCGGGGGCGGCGGCGCTTCCTGCCCGCCCCGGCCCAGCGCGTCCCGCGGGCCGCCCGCGCCCACAGCAGCGGAAGGAGGCGGAGGAGGGAGCGGAGCCGCGCCGAGCCGAGCTGAGCCGAGCTGAACCGAGCTGAACCGAACTGAACCGAGCCGAGTTGAACCGAGCCGAGCTGAACCGCGCCGAGCCGAGCTGAGCCGAACCGTGCCGCCCGTCCCGCCGCTGCCGCCCAGGGAGCCGCGGAGCAGCGAGCGCAGCCCAGCCCAGCCCGCCCGGGCGCGATGCCGCGGGCCGCCCTTCGCTGCCGCGGCCGCGGGCGCTGCCGCTGCCCCGGGCGGCGCTGCCACTGACAGCCGAGCTGCCACCGCCGCGGACTTTCCCCTCTTTGTGTTTATCCTGCCGCTCTCGAGGTACCGCTATCCTCCTCCCAGCGACCGCGGGCAGGTCCTGGCTGACTCTGGGATTTTACTTTTTTTTAAACTCCCTTCTAGCTCGATTGCCTGTTCTGAAAGTATATTTATTTTTAATAAAAGAAAAAGTCGGGCCACAAATCCAGTTCGTTTCACATTCCTCGTTCTGTGGAGTCCGGTTTATTTCTGCGGTTAAAAAAGTTTACTCCCTCTCCTCCAGTTTTATTGACACTGAGGATGAAGAAGGATTTGCAAATGAAAGCGCCTTGAAATACAGCATCTTTTGGAGAGAGCTCTGCAGTTCTCCAGCCCGTTAAATCTCGAATTCCACCCTTTGCCCCTGCTGAATCCACTGTTCTGCCCTTTACTCTCTGGGGTAAAAAACCAAACAACATCAACAAAAACCCGAGGGGAAAAAGAATACCTTTGGCAGCAGGGAAGCTTTGTGTGACTGACCCAACGAGCTACAAGTGTCCAGTTTCTGAAAAGAAGAAAACCCTTTTGTCTTCAGCAGATCAGTAGGTAAGAGATGTTCTCATGCTGCAAGGGACTCTGCATTCTTTCTTCAGCCTTAACCTGGGAGTTGGACTGGCTCTCTTCTCTGTCAGCTTTTGTCCATCACTTCTCTCTTCTGTAAAGTTTACTTTTTGTCTTGCAAAATTCTTGCAAAAAAAAAAAAAAAAAAAAAAAAGGGAAAAAATTAAGTTCATCCACCTATTTCACCAGTGGTAGTAAATTGCCAAAATGAATAGTGATGTACTTGTGTGTAATTGGATTGAGTAAAACTCGGTGGAAGTCGCTGAAGTGGGTTTGTGTCAGGCTGTGTTTGAAAGCAGCCGTTTCTTGTGGTGCTCTTTTCTTTGGAGAAAATAATTGCAGTCATTGTGCTTGTAATCCACGTGTTGAGATTGTCTTTGCTGGTCGTGCTACACAGAGGAGCACGTATGTGCATTTATGTATCACACGTGCAAACAGGGCTGCCACCATCGCCTGATTCCTTGTTTCACACTGGAATTTGTTTTACATTAAGTGCTTTACTGCTGTGTCACAAGGTGCAGAAATGTTGCACCCATAATTAACACGCCTTAACAGATTATTGAACATGGTCAGGAGCACGCTTGGCACTGTGCAGGGTGAATATCAGAGGATGTTTTCTTTGTTTTGAGATTTTTTTTTTTCTGAAGTAAGGCTGAAAACGCAGCAGGGACATGTGCACATAATAACTGGATGGAGGCCCAGTCTCTGTGCAGGGAAACATATTTTGCAGAATACTCCTTTCTGTAGGGGCCAAGTGCTGAGTGTGTCCTGGTTTACAAGTGGTAATACCACAGTGAATGTCTCATTTTCCTTCTCCCCCAGCTCTCTACCCACATTCCTCCTTCCCCTCCTTCCTGCTTTGCTACCAGCCATTTCTGCAAGGGAAGGACCTGTGGAATTTTGTGTGGCTGGTAGTGGACTCCTTGTGTCAGGGGAGATTGTATTGTTCCCTTTGGACTCACACAGCATCCCCCAGCAGGAGGAACTGCCTGTTCATGAGGTGAAACCAGCCTTGACATTGAGCTCTTCCCCACTGCGTGGGTTTTTCCTGTGGATGATACAGGAAATGCTACATATTGGTCTATCCTGCTCCCCGTTCCTCTTTCTTTTTTAAGTTGGGTTTTTTTTTTTTCCCTGTCCTCTTCCCTGGAGGGATTTCTGTGGGAAAAGAAGGTGGAGTAGGTGGGGCAGTGTGCTCTGAGCTGCTGGACCCTCAGCACTGGGGGTGCCTCAGTCTCTGCTGGGGTGCAGCAGCCACTGGGGCACCTTGCGAGGGGACTGGGCCAGGTGACCGACCAGGATCCATCCTGGGGCAGAGGACGGGCTCTTGGTTTTGGCTGTTGTCTCACATTTTTGTGCTTGACTGTTTCAGGGCACCTTTTCTACCAGGTCGGGGTGGGCACATGAGAACTGTGTTCTCGAGCTTTCCCTGCGCCCTCGTGCTGCTCCCGTGTGAGTGATGGGCAGCATCACGTCAGTTTTTCAGGGCTGCTGTGAAAACACGAACCCTACCATCAGGACCATGACCCTGTTAAATCTCTGGGTCAGACTTTCACCAGGGTTACCTCAGTGACTGCCCCTCTGAGGGAGCAGGGTCATGAATTGACCCTGGAAAAATTTGTGCTGTAGTTGGAGTTGCAGGTTCAACTGGGACACCTGGTCTCCCTCTCTTTTACTTCCAGGACACTTATTTGCAACATAACCCCATCCTTCAAAGGTTCCTGGGAGCCACAAAGACAACATAGAATGATTTATTTTTCTTGAGGAAGGGGGGAGATTTCCAGGTGGAGGGAATGGGGTGCCTGCTCATCCCACAAGCTCTTTGCCTTTTGGATTCTGGAGGTGTTTTGCAGGCAGCGCTGGCTGCCCTGGGGAGGGTGCTGGAGGCAGGAGGGAACTGGGCAGTGTGGAGTGGGCAGAATGGGCCATGTGGTGGGATGAGGGGTTGGAGTTTGCCCTGACACTTTAATTTAAATTGTGCTGATTGTGTGGTTCATCATCCTACCTGTTGCTGGGGACACACGACATCGGATTCTGCCATGAACGTGGGACAACCAAAGCATTCCCCTTTCCCCAGGCACCCTCTGGACTAAAGCTTTGTAGCAGAGAACGCCACAGCTGGGCCACAGGGTTTTCATATGCCTGTGATATAAATGTATAAAAATTCTCTGCAGCCTCTAATACAGCTCAAAGGGCAGCTGATTTAGACGTGCCTGAGTGTTGAGGTCAGGAGATCACATTCCATAGGTTACTAGATGAAAGTGCTTCAAGAGGGCATAGCATAAATATTTGATTCATATAGAGGGGATTGGTGCAAATCCTTTTGTTCCTTCCCCAGAGATGGTCTGGAGGAAAAGCACTGTTAGGAGGAAAAAAAAAAAACCCACAACCCACCGAACAACAGAAAACTTGTAACTTCTTAGTGCTAGAGGAAGTTGGATGGTAACATAGTGTATTATTGCTGAATTCCGCTAAAATTCCTCTCGTGGGATACACCGTCTTGGAGCACACTGAAGGGAACTAATGTTTTTAAGTGTAAAATGACTCATAATGCATGGGCTCTTGAGGTTGGGTTTAACATTGTATGCAAACATTGCCAGCTGGTGGGGATCTTTTGGGATAAATAAGAACTATATTTGTACAAGAAGGCTTGAATGATGCATTTCAGATGCATCCTGATTAGCATAAGCCATTCACTTTGCAAAAGAATAGCCAGAGTCCCAGAAGTGGAGATAATTTAATAGTTCTCTTGTTCTCTTTAGTCTGTCTTGCATCAGCAGACTGACCAATCTTTTTGTTTATTTAGAAATAAGGTTTCATTGCTTTGCTGCCACATTTTCCTAACCATGACAGTGAAATTGAGAATTTGCAACCCCCAAGTTCTCAGAGTATAAATGCTTCTCCCATTTCTAGCCCTTTCTTTTGTTTCCAGTTGAGTGTAATGTGATTTTTTTTTTTTTTTGGTGGTGGTTATTTTGGTAGAACAATTTGCACCATTTAATTCTTTCTAGAGCTCACTGCAGTGTTGCCTTGCTCCATGGCTGGGGCTCACTCTCACTGCAATGAACAAACAGCTCAAGTAAAATTTGAGCTCATTAAAGCTTAATTTTCTTAATGTGGAGCAAACTTTGAGCTTGGTTCAGATTGTTGTATTTGTGCATACACAGGAAGAGGTGTTCAATTTTAGAATTATCAACAGTCCAAGAGTGTATTAGTGTAGAAATACTTTTGGCAGTGAAAGAATTTGTGTGTTTAAACTCCTTGTGCACTTCTTGCTTCATTCTTACTGGTGGCTTTTGAAGAGCTGCGGAGCTCTGACCTGCAGGGAAGACAAAACCCAACATAATAAAGTTCTTACACGTTGCATTACACTAAAATGTGGCTCCAAACGCCTGTAAATGGTGAGATTCTCTGTTTGGTGCAGAGTATGTTGTGCACTGGGTTCTGTTGTGAATTAAAAAGAAAACGATGACCTTGTTCTTGGCAAAAGGTTCTTGGATTAATGGATGTTCCCACTTTGGGCTGAAGTGTAAATGCTTTCAGAATAAAGTAAGATGCTTGTTTTCCCCCATCTGGCTGTTGTTGCACATTCCCACATTTTAAGGTATTTTCAGACACTGACTTTTGAAGAAGTCCTCTCAAAGGGTTCCTAATCAAAGCAGCCTTATGGAATTTTTTTCCTCCTTGCTATTGTGGACGATATAGTGGGAGTGGAATGTCCTTGGTTGCCAATGTTTGCTGCTAGGTATCCCCCTTCCATGGAGACCAAGTGTTTATAAAAGTGTGAGAACAGCCATTCTTGGGGATTGGCAATAAGGTCCAGGGCTCTCTTTCTCCTCTTCTGTCCACTGAAATACAAGAGAGGACTTGGTTCCTCATAGAAGTGTTCCAAACTGCTTGTTGCTGGGGTTATGCACTTGCAGGAAGCACTAGAGGATTTGTCAAAGTGATTTAGTCCATTGTGTTGAATCTGGGCCACAACCCATTTCTTTAAGCTCATTCCCTTCAGGAATTCTCTGCTTTTCTTACTTTCTGATGAGTAGTTTCTTTCCAGGTTAGACTTCCACATACCTGGTGCCTGATCTCTCTGCACGTGCCCCATATGTGACAGCAGCATCATATTGTAGACTTAAATCATTGTCTTTTATGAAAGAGCAGGCACATACCTGCCCTGTGAGTCCAGTCTGGCTGCAGGAGTTGTTAAACTCTTTTAGACAGGAGAGAATGTATTCCCAAACAATTCTGGAATGCAGTGCTGGCCACAGGAAGAACTTCATGCTGCAGCCTCCATGGCCATACCTTCAACCTTTGCAAAAGCCTTTGGTTCATGCTTTGGACAGATCTGATACTGGAATTGTGTCCGTGTGAAAGGGCTGTATGGAGAACTCTAAAGTCAGCAAGTGATAATCTTGCATATTACCAGGCTCTCCAGAGTAGCCTTGAAATGTTGTCTTCAGGACAGGAAAAAGATCCAACAACTTTGGGCAAAAATAGTGTGAAGCTGTCCCTCGGAGCAATGAATTTTTATATGTGCAATATAATATTTTCTTATTTGCCTACTATGCCTGTAAGTGAAAGGAATTTTTCGTGGCTGATGGAATTTGTGTTTACATGGACACTTGGATGTAATTTTTAAAGTAAGAACAGATTTAAAACTCACCTGTGTATAAATGACCATTCAGGGCAAACCAGCCATTTGATATCAGCGGGAGCTCAGTGCATGAGGAGTGAAAAGGAATGGAAAACGAAATATGAATTGAAAAAACCCCCTGAGAACTGAATTCAAAGGCCTGTGGAAACAAACCTCTCAAAGGTTTAAAATCCTGTGTTAGCAGAGTGGAGAGGTGTTAGCAGAGGTTTGTGTGAGGTGCCCACTTAGGTGCAGGGGGAGCGTGTTGGAGCCTCCGCTGTGGATGGAGCTGTGGCCGTCCCTCGTGGTGCTTGGTGGATGTCCCATCCCTTGTGGGCAGCTCCTGCAGGGCTTGGCTGGCCCTGGAGAAGCGAGGGCTCCCTCCTGTTCCCAAGAGCTGAGCGTCTCCTCTCTTCCTGGCAGGCACTCTGCATTCTTGGTCCTGCAGAAGGGCTTCACAGATAAATGCTGCCATTCAGACTCGCTGCTTTTTTACTTTCTTGTCCTCTCTCAGAATGACTCTTGTCTAGTTTGGTTGTGTCTCAGCTTAAAATAACTTTTTTTTTTTTTTTTTTAAAATACTAAATATTTGAAATTCCTTAGGAGTTTAGAGAGGTCCTTGGTCATTTTCCTTGGTAACCACTGTTGGGCTATATAAGGTTCATCAGTATTGGTCACAGACTTTGTGTAAAGGACAAAAAAGTTCACTGATCCAATAAAATTGGTTTCTAAAGGCTTATTTGTATTTGCAAAGCACTTGCAGTGTCTAATAGTAGACCAAAATGTTGTTGAACAGTTCTCTTATATGAATGTTTATGAATTAAGCCAGTTTAGGATTTTGTTTAATGAATTAATTAGCATTTGGTCTAAGAGTTGTGTCACAGTAATATTTTCTTGAAAATGTTTTGTGTCTCTACACAACTTGTTTTTTGAAAGAATTACTTAATATATTAGGATTAGTTACTGTAACCCTCAAGGAAACTAATTCCACATTTCAGTGACTTTGTTCCCATCAGGGTTTGGTGGACTTTTCCTGCTGTTCTAATTTGGGTGTTCAGCTGAAACAAATTTGATTGCTTCATACTGGGGCTAGCCTGTCTAGCTGTGGGGCTTGGGAAAACATATCTTCCTTGTTTTCCCATTGTCTTTTTGAAAAGAAACAAAGCTGAAACCTCCTCTGCATTTCTGGAAAGCCAGAATTTAAAACCAGTGTGAGGTGGCATCCCTCTGTGCTGGGGGGTTGGAGTGAGACGGGTTTAGTGTTTCTTCCAACCCAAACCAGTCTGGGATGCTGGGACAGCCTGGGGAGGTGCACAAGGAGGCAGTAATCTGGAATTTTCTGGAGTCATCACAGCTGAGTGCTGATATTTGTATTGGGTAAAAACAAATTTGGAACACTTCTGTAGAATGATGAAGGTTGAAGAGACCAAGAGCCATTACATAGCCTGTTCCACCCTTCCTTTGGGAAAGATCAGGGATCTGTGGAGAGCAGGCAGAAAAGAGCACTCCAAAGTTCCATCAGAAGGAGCAGCTTTTGCTCTTGTCCAGTTGGGATTGGGTGTGGACCACTTGGATCTTCTTTAAAAAAGGAAAAGTTGTAAAAAAAGCTTAGCCCCCCTGGGGTGAAGAGTAGATTTAGCACGTGTTGAAAGCCCAGTGGATTTCTGATTTGGGGGAGTAGGGATGGCAATGGAAGCTGTGTGTGGGACACTGCTGGCCCCATCCCCTGCTGCTCAGGGGGTTTGAAGGGAGCTTCCATGGGGCAGTCTCAAAAAGCTGGGGGAGGCAAACTGCAGGATGTGTTCCCTTGGGAGACCCGGGACAGCAGCTTTTCCTGCCTGGAGAGGCTCTGGCACTGCATTCCTCAGGCAGGGGAGGGCTGAGTGCATTTCCTGCACAAGCCCTGCTGGCATTGACTGAGCTCTGAGGGGGGCAGGAAAGGTTAATCACCTTGGCTTTGTGCTCAAGGAGCCGTGTGTTACCTCTGCTTTCTGTGCACTCAGTGAAATTCATTTTGTTCATTAGGGCTCTAAATCTTTAACTATTTTTCTGCAGCTGCTGGGGATCTTTTGCAGAAGTATCTTCTCCAGCTGTAGAAAACACCCAGAAGGTTCCTCTGCTTGCACAAGTCCTGGGGTGCCAACATCTTTCATCCATTTAGGCAGGATCTCTGCTTGCTGCTCCTGTTACTACAGAGAATCTTCTAGCAGTGATGAAGTTTGTATTAGCAAGGCAGAAGTTGTGCTGGTGTGGTTTACACGAGGTTTCCTAAGCAGTACACCTAAACCCAATTATTTCCTACTGTAACTGCATCTGTTTTAGAGTGGTTACTGGAATACTTGCATTGAAAGAAATCAGTTCCCTGAGTGACATAGTTGTGGCAACAAAAGACATCAGTGTAGGCCAGGACTTAGCCAGTCACCGCTGTGCTAAAATGAATGGAGTAATATCTTCCTCCCAGTGTGGTAGTGAAGCTCAATTAATCATCTTATAGGTGATTAAGGGTTTTTTACAAGGTGCACAGGAGAAGCCCAGGTGGTTATGATAAAAGAACAACACCAAAACCACTCTTACAACATCCCTGCTGTCTAAAAATGCAGTGGGCTGGATCTTCTGTAGGGTTTTATTTTTAATTCATATTTTTAACCCATGGTACCCACTGAAATCTCTTGGTGGTGTTGGGCTATCCCAGTACTGCACTGGGTTTGTGCCCTTCCTTGGGCCACAGCATCTCTGGCTGATTGCTGGCAATTTACCTGTGTTTTAGCTGTTTCTTTTTCTAAAGAAAACAAAAAACAGACCTTAGACCAAAGGAGGGGCCATTCCTGCCTGCTTTCTGAATTCTGTGGTTAGTCCTGTTAAATTCTGTGAAGCTGCATTCTGAAATAAGAAGAGCTCCTCCATATGTGGGCTTAAAATAGTTTAAATTGTGGTATTGCTAGAAAAGCCAGAAATTTCCATGCTAAAGTTAGGCCATAGTGGTTGTTTTCTTCTCTGCATCCTCCTCCACCTATGTTTTTTCATTTGTGTCAACTTATGATATAAATTTTCAGGATGTTACAACTGACATATGAGGAAAAACTACCTTAAGATGGCACAAAAAGGATATATCTGTTTGGGGATCGTATTTCCATTGTTTTCAGGACTGCTTCAGCTTTTAGGTTCGAATTTTGATTTTATTTTTAACGCAGATGCTGATTCCAATCTTTCTTTTTTTTTTTTTTTAATCTCAGCAGCAATTAAAAGAGTCTGATCCTATCTGTAGGGACAAATGATGCACTGTCAACATTTTGCTCCCTTCTGATAATGCACATGAAACTGGTTTGCGTGTTTGAAGATTACATTTTACTCTCACATGGTTTTCATTATCTGAGAGCCCCGAGGAGAGGCCTGGACTAAATCAGGGAAGGAATGGAGAAACCACACAATGCAATGAAACTGGTGCTGAGGCATAGCTGGGATAGTTGTGGGACAGGGGCTGCTGACGACAGAAGCAGGGCGCTGCCTGAGTGCCAGCAGCAGCAGCGAGAAGTGGAGCATTTGCAAAAACACAAAACAAAGCTTGATGTGGAATTCAAACTGCGGCTGGGGCTTGCAGCAGTTCCCCAGTCCTGCATGATTACTGGAAATCGCTGAGCTTTGAGGCAGATGAATCTTGCTCGCTCTGTGCTGGGAGGCAGCCCTCTGAAATGAGACCTGGAGAGGCTAAAGCGGCGTGAGCTTGAGCTGGTTTTAGCATGAAGACATCTAAAAGGTGAGATCTTGGCTTTTCTGGAGCTGGTAGCAGAGCTTCCACTGCCTGTGCTGGAATTTGTGCTTCATTAATTACTCAGAAATGGCAGTACCTGCCCCTAAAGGGCTGTGACTCTGCAGATGTGTGAGCAGTGTTAGGTAGTGCTGTGTAACAGTCTCAGTAATGGAGTGGTGTGATGTCTTCATGTAGAAATATTCTCAATAAAACCAGCTGGTTTTCCTATTAGACTGGTATATTCAGAATAAATCCTCCTGCCTCTGTGACTTCTAAAATTTTATGGAGGAACTTGAAATTCCATAGTATTCTTTTCAAAATGCTTAAAAGCCACAACACATTCCTGTTTATACCAGGCTTTGTAAATGTTTGGGGTTTTTTTTTCCTTTGTAATATAAAGCCTAAATTATGCTGGTGAAGATTATAGGAACTTCCCTGTGAAGAAATTGATACTTTTTAGTGAGAGGAGCAGTAATTCAAAGGTCAAGTAAGGCCTTCTCAGTTTTTTCCTTTGAGATGTAATTTAGAGGGGATTTTCCCATGTTGATGTCTTGACTTACTTATCTCCAGCCAGGCCAAGCAACTTGCTGCCTTCTCTCCAGGCCTGCCAGTCTTCCCTGTGCCTGGTCCCACGAGTGTTTGAGGGACAGGGTTAGGGACAGTCTAATCCTTGCTCAGGTGGGCTCAGTTTGGCTGGGAGAGTTGTTAAAACCCGGACTAGTCTTTAGTTGTTCTCATGTTGCTGTAGCATGATGATCTAATACAATGGGTATGCATCTTATTTGCCCCCCTGCGGGTGACATTGTTCTTGTTTTTCGTTAAAAGAAGGAAGTTTTTCTTGTTTGCCCGGTGACTCTGCCCTTGTGGAATGAAGATGAGTAATGCTGGCAGCGCTCCATGCACCTGCTGGGTGCCACCCTGCGGGATCACCTGAGCCACGGGCAGCAGAGGGAGGCTGGCAGGGCCGGGAGGGCTGAATGGGAGCTGGGGAGGTGTTTATGGTTGGAGCCTGGAACCTCCTCCTGCTTAGGAGCAGGTGCCAAAGCTCTCTCACAAAGCTGGGACTTGTTGAGTGCTGCCTTGCAGGTCTGGGTGTTGGCGCCAGATGTTGGGAGCCTTTATTCTCCAGCGCTGTCCTGGTGGGTATTCTCTCCCTTCCTCCTCCTTGGGAAGGACTGAAAGGAAGCAAAGAGCATTCAGTGATAACCTCCACTATTCATTAAATAATTGGGAATTTTGCCTCTGAGTCCCTGGTGCTCCCAGCCACTCCAGAGTGAGCGCTTGTGCAGAACAGCCCCAGTTCCAGCACTCTTGGAGACACAGGTTGAGGGAATTCTGCAGGATCAGGATCAGCCTGCTGGGGTTGGCGTGGGCCATGGAGCAGCAGAGTGATTCCATTGCCCAGGGGTGACTCAGCATGGGAGTATTGCCCAGGGACCTCACAGCTGGTCCTTTCCATGCTGTTCCCTGTCCCCTCCTCTATTACTGAGTGCAGGTCTGTCTGAAGAATCTAAAGAAGAACCTGCACCTAAAAAAACCAGCCTAAAATTTCATCTACCTGGCAGCATCCCATCCCCTGCTGCCAGCCAGGATGGGCGGCACCACGAGCACATCCTTTAAGAAAAACCCCAGAATTGCTTTACAGAATTCGCTGCTGGAGTTTGAAGTCTGTCACTGGATTGTTTCATGTGTGAGCAGACACAAAACTTGGGAGTAAAACTGAAAGTGCTTAATTGTACTGAGCCCTGATGAGGTGGTGAACCTGTTCCCATCCCACCTGATGCGTTAGCTAATTAGCTCCTTGGCTAAGCAGTAATTCTGGGCAAGTATGCACAGGCTGTCCTCACAGGGACTCTTGCATTCCTCTTTGTTTCACAAGCTAAAGAAAGATGCTTCTCTTTGCTTGTGAGGTTATTATTGCTCCATGCAGGTTAATTGAGCTATAGCATTAGAGCCACTCATCAAACAGTGGTGAGTCACTCACTTGTCTAAGCTTGTTTATTTTTATAATGCTGGAAAATATTTGCATGCTGTACAGAAATGCCTTGGTTCCTTACAGCCTGGCAGTATTATCATTTTAAATTCTTCATTAATCTTCGTTCCTCACGAGGGACTGGCAAGGTTCCTCTGCATAATTACATGATGTTTAAGACAGAAGCCTCAGCTACTGGGTTTTTACACAATGCCCTGCAAACATGAGGCTTTTCTTCTTTAAATAGTACCTACACTACCCCACTTTTGTGCCCATTCTTGATCTCAGCATTGTGAAGCATTATTTGCAATTCCTGTGTTAGTTTTACCAGTTCTAGGTTCTGATGTTTCCTCAAGAGCTTTTCCCTCAAATTACCAGGGGTAATTTCAGACCAGATTTTAGAATGAGGTGTAAGATGATAGAGCTGCAATGCTTGAGAGCAAATTGTACAATTGATTCAGCCTGGGAAATCTCACTGTGGTTCCTTGGATGAGATTTGACCTAAATCTGAATTTTCCACTGGAAAAGGTGTTTCTAGGCTTTGTGGCTGTGCAGAGTGCACCATCCAATCCATGCAGTTTGACAGAGTTGTTGGCACTCTGATTTCAGCCCTATCAATCATAGATGTAGGCTAAACCCCCAAATATGTCTGTTTAAAGTATCTACAGAACCTTCTCAATTTCCTTCCAGCTCTATCATAACAACTTTTCCAGTGCATCTCACTAATTTCCATCTTTGGCACAGGGAAAACCGAAATTGCTGGAAGAGCCTGACACAAATAGAGTTTGGTGTCCAAATAAATAACACATGGGCTTCAGCACCAATTGTACTGTTCATTTTTGTGTTTTGTTAATAGAAAAGTTAACTCATTGGTTCTGCCAGGAGTTTCCAGCCTGCTCAGAAAGCAGATTCCAGGAATGCTGCCACCCAAGCTAGTTGCACAAGATTTTCTTTGTTAATTAAAAATAATGGGATAAAACTGGAAAAAAGAGGCTACCAGTTGGTATTTAAAGAAAGTTGGCTAGAATATCTTCATATTGTATCTCAGCCCACCTTTTGCTTTGGGTTCCCAGGTTGATTTCTAGTTTACACCCACACTAAAATTAGTAGTATTCAGTTCCAGCAAATGTTTTCAGTGTGAACTGTGCCCTCCCTCATCAGCTCAGCAGAATGAGCTGGAAGTGCTGAGGAGTGAAGCTCTGCGTGTGAAATGGTTCCTAGAGCATTTCAAGGAGTTAAACATGCACAGATTGGATTTGTCTATTGAAAAAAAAATCTTTAAGGCAGAGAGGCAGAATCTCAAGCTGGATTGTATCTTTGTATTAAAAAAATAAACAATCCCCCCACCCCACCTCCTTTGATTTTTCCAGTTGAGACAAAAGAAATCTTTGGGTGGAAAGGCAGCATCATATTGCATAATAAAAGCCTTTTTATGCTTTAATAAAAAGGGTTGCTCAGGGCAGCTTGGTTTAAAAAAAAAACCTAAAAAAAGAAGTGTCAGTGATGATTCTGGTGTGAGGGGGACAAGGAATCCTTAACTTCTGTTGTGCAACGTTGGGAAAAGAGGCTAGAAATTGCTCTAGTTATCTGCTATCTTTAATGCCTGCTTTAAAGGTTCTTTACTGCATATTTGCTGGCAGCTGTTTTCAATATATCCCTCTCGAGCTAAGTCACCAGTTAAGAATTTGACATTATCTGCTTTTTTCAACCACCATCTTGAAGTACCACACCACACAACACTGCCTTGTTCTCTCCTTAGATATTGTTCATGTGCCTTGAAATTGCTGTTGACACCTCAAGTATTTAACTTGCAGATCTGAGATAGTTTTTGTTGGGTGTGGATTTGTGCTGTAATAGGTCAGAGACAGAAGTATCCTCGTCTGCATTCCTTCACCACATCTCTTCACTTTATTTTTTTGCAGCATTCCAGGAAATTAAGTTAAATTATACGTATTAGTGAATATTTTTAGTCTCACTAGTTCTGTTTTTATTGCCTTCCCTTAAAGTATGAACGCACTGAATGCACAAATATGTTCCACATCTTTTGCATTGCTTGCCTTTTTCTTTAGGGTACCTTCAGTAAGTAACTGCTTCTTGTTAACATGCCTAAATACACATTTTTCTGTATCCTGCTGTTTCTCCTCTCAATGGTTAAAATTTCTTTACTGCTTCATATGCTGAAGGAGAAAAGTAACATAATTAAAGAGTGTTTTGGGAATTAGAGCTGTGCTCTGCAATGTATTTCTGGCATAAACTCCTGTCAGTGTCCTTTTCTTCCCCTGACTTTCCCAGTCTGTAAAATAAAGCTAATATTCACAAACTGATCATTCCCACAGTCATTTCTGAGGCACAGTGTGTTGAAGTTTATCAAGCATTTCACCGTGTCACCATCCAGCAGAGGATTTCTGCTGACACAGTTTGAAATACTCAGCACCACTGGCAAAGGAACCATAAGCACAGGGCATCCTCATCTGTGCTGCAGCTTTCATTCTGAGCAAAAAATAAAACAATGGAGTTAAAGAATTAGCGGGTTTTAATCACTGTTTCACTTGGAGGCACAGATGGGACAAAGCATTACTTGGCAACATTTAATCTTGGAGCAGAAATGGTCATGATTAAAGCAGCAGCTGGAGTCGATTGCTGGGGACACGGGGGTTCATTCATCCTAAAGGGATCAAAATTGTTGGGCTCTGGGAGAAAACAAGAAGCTACAAAAGGAAAATATGAAATACGGGCCGAGGTTTATTATTTCTAGGGTCTCATCTACTGATTAAAATAATGTTTTCAATACTTTCCTCAGAATTATTTTGGGAGCAAGGAGAGTATCAAGTGATCTGGCCTGCTGAGGAGGAGCCTGAAGCCATCTCTGAGTGGAGATCTTGGATTTGCAGGAGGAAGGCTGAGTGTGTCCCCCCATGTGGCAGAACTGCTCCTCCTTACCAGGGAACTGCAAGTGAAGGACAAAGGTATGTGCCACTTCAAACAGGATTTCAGAGGAGTCACATTCCAGCTCAGCTGGATTCCTGCCTGGTGAGCAGCCTGCAATGAGGTGGATTTTAACTTTCTCTTCGTTAAGGTCTGCAGAAGGGAGGAAACAGGGAGGTTGTGGAGATGCAGCACAAAGCAAACCCTTCAGGCCTCCTGATTCTGCCACAGAAAAAGCTGTTGGGAACGAGTTACCTTCTGCTTAGAAAAAAGGTGTAAAAAGAAAATTCTAGAACAGGAACATGTGTTCTGCTTTCAGGACAGAGCCACAGCTTGGCCAGCCAGTGAGCCTTACTCTCTATTCCGAGCTGTTCTAGCTCAAAAGTAGCTCTGCTTTCAGTTACATGTCTCAAAGGTATCATTAATTTTTGATATTTCATCTCAGGCAAGGCCAGTGGGCCTGAGTTTCCATGACACACTCCTGACTCCACTGGGAGACTGAGCAAAACGTAATTGCTGTTGGCCACTGGCTTAATCTGTACTTAGGATGTGCCTGACATTGGCTCTTTGTGTTTCTCTCATTGGGACGCAGTGTTTTTTCCTGCCACTCAGAGGTCTTTTTCTGTTCCTTAGATCAGACAACTCTTTTTCCTCCCCTTGCATTTGCATGCATTCCGCTGAGGATATTTAGATGTGTGAGGATTTGGTTGCCTTTGTATAGCAGGAAGTTCCTGAGTCCTCACTTGCACCGTGCCTGGGGTTTTCTGCAGCACTGAGGAGAGGTGCTGATCTCACTCTGGGCATTTCATAACTCCGAAAACCTGCTGGCTAACTAGGTATTCATGAATTGCTTTATCTAAGCTGAGAGATTTCTTTACTTCTTTTGAACCATATGCTATCTCAATGGGCCTCTTTTTGTTTTTTTCTTTCCCTTAAAACTGGCAAGTTGCTGATTTCACACTTCAATCCTTGTCTGCCTACAAATATGGAAGTGTATTTCACTGTTGGTAACTCTAAGTATAAAGCAAACAAGTTTCAGGCATTTTTACCATCATCCTGTGAATTCCACGTCTCCTTTTTTGCTGTCTGAGGTATTTGGCATGCATCCCTACAGCTTGCAGTCAATTGATTTGCCTATAAACTTTCAAGTCACCTTTCATCACCTTTCTGAGGCTTTACCCCCCGGGCATGCAAGTCCTTCTTAGGTCAAGGGCCTTGATGACCCCCATTGTTATGGGAACCTTTGGTAATCTAACCTGCTTTTTTTCTGTATTTCAAGCCGTTTCTCCTGAATATCTCTCACTCGATCCACTCAGGCGCTAATAACCGTGTCTCCTTTCCTTAGGTCAAGGGCAGCTTCTACATTCCACCCAAAAGGCACCACAGTTTGAGATGAGGAATTCAGAAGAGCAAGCAGCTACGACAGTTTTACAGCGCCTGCTGCAGGAGCAGCTCCGATACGGGAACCCAAATGACAACCGCAACCTCCTCGCCTTACACCAGCAAGCCACAGGGAATGCCCCCGCTTTCGGCAGCGCCGGCGCCTCTCAGAACGAAGGGCTGAGCTCCCAGGACCACCAGCTCGTGACTCATGCTGCCCGCCAGGAGCCCCAGGGCCAGGAGATACAGGTGGACAACAGCATCATGGAGAAGCAGCTGTCACCACGGCTGCAGAACAGCGAGGACCTGCCCACCTACGAGGAGGCCAAGGTGCAGTCGCAGTATTTCCGCGGGCAGCCGCACGCCAGCGTCGGGGCCGCCTTCTACGTCACGGGCGTCACCAACCAGAAGATGAGGACTGAAGGGCGGCCCACGGTGCAGCGGGTGAGCCCGGGGAAGGTGCACCAGGACGAGGGACTGAAGGACCTCAAGCAAGGCCACGTGCGCTCCCTGAGCGAGAGGCTGATGCAGCTGTCCCTGGCCACCAGCGGCGTCAAGGCCCACGCGCCCGTCACGAGCGCGCCGCTGTCCCCGCTGTCCCCGCTCTCTCCCCAGCAGTCCAGCGACCCGTACAAAAATTCTGGCTCCAATGAGTTCTACAAGAACTCTGTGCAGCCCCCTTCGCAGCCCAGCATGAAAGGGATGGAGCAGCGGGGGCCTCCCCCAGAGTACCCGTACAAAAACGTGTCCACCCCGTCTATGAACTGCAAACCTCAGGACTCGGGGCATTTCTATGGCGACCATCGCATGAGCCAGCAGGGAAGAGCTGATGGGCCTATGATGAGGTATCAGCATCCCCCTGAGTATGGCTCAGTCAGGTAAGCCAGGCCTTAAAACAAACCCTGTGGCAGCCACGTAGGGAGTGACAATGTAAAACTCAGTCCATCACCTTCGCTCCTGATAAGGTTTTCCTTCATCCACCTTCACTCCTGAGCAGGTTTTCTTTCAGCCACCTTCACTCCTGAGGGAGGTTTTCCTTCAGCCACCTTTGCTCCTGAGCAGGTTTTCTTTCAGCCACCTTCACCCCTGAGCAAGTTTTCTTTCAGCCACCTTCACTCCTGAGCAGGTTTTCCTTCAGCCACCTTCACTCCTGAGCAGGTTTTCCTTCAGCCACCTTCACCCCTGAGCAGGTTTTCTTTCAGCCACCTTCACTCCTGAGCAGGTTTTCCTTCAGCCACCTTCACTCCTGAGCAGGTTTTCCTTCAGCCACCTTCACTCCTGAGCAGGTTTTCCTTCAGCCACCTTCACTCCTGAGCAGGTTTTCCTTCAGCAAAGACCCCATCTGCATTACGTGAGATGAAATGTTATGCTCAGCTACACACAGTACCTGGAAGGACTGGTACCTGCTTCAGTAGCTGACTAGAGAGGCCTGATGCTTTTCTACAGAAAAAAAAAAGATCCCAAACAAGCCAACTTGATTTTATGCTATGGGGAAGTTTAATGCTGAGGCTCCAGAGCCTCACAAAAGCTTTGCTACAAAAGCCAAAGTTATGGCGTGATTCATTGTAGAAACTTGCAGTTAGTTACTTATTGTGAGACTTATGTTGTTATTTAATTACATCTGCCAGACAAAAGATTTTTCTTAAAACTGCATCACTAGGAAAGGGGAAAAGTAAATGAAAGTAATAATGGTGCAGGTAGCAAAAATCACCTCTAAGCTTCCTATAGTGTTTTTAAAATTTTATTTTCAGTGGACAGAAGTGTAGGAGAGGAAAATGGGGTATGCTTTGTGCCTCATCCCAGACTTGCTTATTCAGCTTTTGCTCATTTTTCTTGCATCATTTGATATCTCAGCCTGTTCTGGTTCCCTCTAGATAAGGAGCTGGATTTGGCTTGAGCCAAACACTGATGTCCATGTGGGAAGATGAAGTTTTATTAAGGTGGGCTAAAACCCCAGCTTTACTTTACCTGTTCCCACACATCTCATCTCTGCCTGACACCAGGTGGTATCTGGTGATTTTGGCCTCATTTTGAAGCTGAAAGGGTAATTCAGAGGAGCAAGGGGAGGATGTAAATGGAGAGGTCTCTGTGAATTTGTTTGCACTTTTAAGGGGAGCATGAAGCAACCAGTCAGTATTTGGGAGCAGAGTCTGAGCTTTAGGGAGTTTGAATCTGCTCAGAACCTTCCTAGCCCTATGAGGAGCTATTTTCAGAGTTTGTCCACCATTGTTTGTGATCTGAAATGACTTCAGCAGCATACAAGCCTGATGAAAAGGCCCTTTGATCTGGCTAAATAAATAATAAAGAGGCCAGGAAAAGGGGAAGTAAAGGGTTTAGGGGGGGTAATGATTGTAGAAGCTTGTTGCAAATGTTTTTGCAGATTCAAAGGCCTCAAACCTCTGTGCACACAGGACAGGGCAACAGCTCCTCGGTGGTTCTGCTGCATCAGAAATACTCCTTATATTATATGCAGTGAGATGCAGCCTGCTTGCTGTTCAAGGGAGAGGTATTTGAAAACACGCCAACAGTCAGCTCCTCTAGACAGGGTGATTTTTGTCTGTATTGGATGGATCCTGGCTGCTTTGAAAGAACATTGTGGGGGGAAGGAGGGGGAGGAGAAAGGTTCAGCTGGCAAGGTTTCCAGTAGGGGAAGCAACTGAAATTTGTCTTCAAAGCACTGGGAATCTAATGAGGTTACTTTTTAACCTAAATAGCTGCACAGAGGAGAGGTTTCCTTTGCAAGCAAATGCTGGAGCAGTAGAACAATTGCAAGACTAATCCATAAATTACAGAGCAGCGTAGCAAAGGAAGAGAACGAGTCCTCCATTCCCCTCCCTCTCCCACACGCTTTAAGAGAAATTGTCATTTAGACAAGAAACCTTCTGTGTGGCTAAAGGTGCAGCTGGGTGATGGTGTGGGGATTTTAAAGGCAAACAGCTTCGGGGAGAGCCTTTGCCTCTCATCGGGAGCGTCTTTGCAGTCTCCAGTTTTCCTGTGCCTTTATCGGGATTCATTTGGATTGGTAAATGTGTGCATTTTTTGAACTGTGCGTCAAGGAAACAAAGCCCCTTCTCTCCGCTGCCGAGGCCACACCCTTTTCTGCGGGTTTTCCCCCTCATTGTTCGGGGGAATTTGAGGGTGACCTAATGATGCGGTTAAATAAAACTCGTTGAGCAAGATAAACATTGGGGAATTCACAGCATTCTCATGCTTCACCCTCCCCAGTCTGGGAAAGGAATGGGCTGTGTGGTAAGTTTAAACCAGTCTGCAAACAGTTTGCCTCACCTGCTCCTGGGCGGTGTGACTTTGGGAACAGTGCATGTCGCTAATGATGTTGGTTTAATGTAAATACCGGGCATGCCGGAGGCATCTCGGCTGTTATTTGGAAATTTTAAAGAAAGTTTAGAAGAGGGCTGGCCGCATGTGAAGCGCCAGAGCCTGGTTCTGTCCCTGCTACCTCGGAGTGAAAACAACCCTCCAGTCTAAGAGCAGAGGAGGGGTGCCTTGGGCTCCGAGTCCTGGGGGCTGCAAGGGCTCCTGTGGCAGCACAGCGAGAGCTGGGGCAGTTTGGGGTGCAGAGAAAGCCCTGTCTGATGCATTTTTGGGTGCAGAGGAGTCTCCTGCCTGATGCAGGTTTGGGTGCAGAGGAGTCTCCTGTCTGATGCATTTTTGGGTGCAGAGGAAGCTCCTGTCTGATGCATTTTTGGGTGCAGAGGAAGCTCCTGTCTGATGCATTTTTGGGTGCAGAGGAAGCTCCTGTCTGATGCATTTTTGGGTGCAGAGAAAGCCCTGTCTGATGCATTTTTGGGTGCAGAGGAGTCTCCTGTCTGATCCATTTTTGGGTGCAGAGGAAGCTCCTGTTTGATGCATTTTTGGGTGCAAAGGAAGCTCCCGTCTGATGCATTTTTGGGTGCAGAGGAAGCCCTGTCTGATGCTGGTTTGGGTGCAGAGGAAGCCCTGTTTGATGCATTTTTGGGTGCAGAGGAAGCCCTGTTTGATGCATTTTTGGGTTCAGAGGAAGCTCCTGTTTGATGCATTTTTGGGTGCAGAGGAAGCCCTGTTTGATGCATTTTTGGGTGCAGAGGAAGCCCTGTTTGATGCATTTTTGGGTGCAGAGGAAGCTCCTTGTCTCTCCGATTCAAGCGCCATCCTCAGTCTGGAGCCCAAGTGCCTGAGCTCCTGCTGTGGTGATTAATCCCGCTGACTTCACAGAAAGTTTTTGAGAGGGAGGTCTGCAGAATTTGTCCCATAATTAGTAAATCACTCTGTGCACTGCGTTCCCCTGAGCAGCATCAAAGTGGGGGCTAATCAGGTATGACTGGGCAGCAGAACAAAAATTCCTGGGTTTGATTTCGGCTGTGTAATGGAGTGGAGCCGGCTCCCTCCCGCAGTCAGCATTTCCTGGTTCGTGCAGGAGGCTGGGGAAGAGAGGGGAACTGGAGCTTCTTGAACACGAAACAGGCAGGAGGAGCTGGGAAGGCATTTTAAAAAAATCCCTTAACGAGCCAGAGACCTTTGCTGATCCCTTCATTCTTCTGCTTTCCCCACTGTGCTGTCTGCCCACAGCCCCTGTGTGTGACCCTCTGTCCTGGAGCTGGGCACCCCTGAGCTGCAGAGCTGCCCTGACTCCCTGTCTCTCTCTTCCTGCCTCAAAAGCTGAGGTGACCTGGTTTTTCTGTATATTGGAGGTACTGTTACAAAATACCACTCAGACCCATGAAAAAGAAACTTAGTTTACACCCTAAATCCTCTATCTTACTTTTTATATATTACTATATACTAAAACCTTAAACTCTAAATTGTCCACTATATAATATCACACCCTTCTATTCAAACTATGGACCCATAATTCCAATACTATCAATTAAAAAAACCTTTTCTACAACCTCAAATCAAATACAATATTTTCTTAATAACCAATACCTATCAACACAAAAAAAATTAAAATTCTCAGCTTGCAAAATTCCAACAGTGACCCTTGTAGTTGCAGAGCCATAAATCCAGGTTTGTGCTTGGCCTGTGTGGAGTGTTTCTCTGGTCCATGCCAGGGAGCAGAAATCCCTGCGTGGTGCACAGAGAAGTGGCCCTTAAAGTTATGCTTTCAAACCCAAACACTTGTGGGGATAATTGCTCTGAGGTTTCTTCCCCTGCATTTGATTTATTCAGCTCTCTGTGACACTGAGGCAAATGGAAGGAGATTGTGCAATTTTGTTGTGTATGTGTTTTGAGAGTCTACATTTTTTTCTGAAGTGGTTGGTTCAGATAAAATTGTGTTTACTATTGCGGGGTTACCTGAGGACTCATTCTCTCATGGGGGGGAATTTTCTGCTACCATTTTATCAGCAGTACTGTTAAGTGACACCAATAGTAATTTTAACCTTTACATTTTGAAGCGTAGCATAAAAATCTTGAAAAATCCAAATTGTCTTCATTTACCTTTCTGAACTCTCTCAGCCCAAAATTGCTTTCCCAGAGAAATAACTTCTTCATTTCTCTTGTTAAATATAAGGAGATCCCAGAGCCAGGTATTCTTTGCCCACAAAATGTATGTAAGTATTTTATAAGACAAAATTATAAATAGTGGGGATGCCAAAAAGTTCTTTGAATGCGTATGTAAAAGTTTGCATGCAAGATCTTAAGAAGTCTGGTGTCACTGTGAGGTTACTAGGATTTTTAAATATCTTTTTTTTAAAGGCAGGACGTATTAACCTAGCAGTGCTATCTCATTCTGCTGGGAATATAAATGCATTTGTGACATTTTGGAAGCCCTAATGCTGTTGGTAATGCCACAGAACTAGAGACTCTCATGTTCTAGCTTGAGCCCACAAGATTGGTGTAATTTCAAGATCATGAGAGGCTTTGGATGTGAGAGCCAAGATGCTGGAATTCTTGGAAATGCATCCTGTTTAGAAATACTCAGCCATGATTTCCTGGAGTTGTTCTTTACAATAGTTTTTTTTAAAAAAGGATCATTACAAGGCATGTCAGTTCCACTGTCCCTTCAGAATTAAAGTGCTTCTGTTGTGTTTCTTTGGCCATCATTGGTGCTCAGGATGGCAAGGTTCTGCCTCTGCGTCTCTGTTGACAGAATAACAAGATGTTTTTAGTCAAATAGCTCAAATTGTTAACACTGGTATCTAAATCATCCTCACTAGGCTTACAAGATTAAGTCACTGAGACCAGTCACCCTGAGTAACTGCTCCAGGTTGTTTTCAGAGTGGAAAAGAGTGTTTTGTAAGTTGAATTTTTTTTTTTTTTGCATCCATGAAGCAGACTGGCAACATATTTCTTTTTGATCTAACTCTGTAGGTCATCACAGATGAAATGTCACAGCAAGGTTATTCCCTAATTGATTACAGCATCAAAGCAGAGCTGTGGTGATAGGTAAAGAATAAACTCAAGGAGATGAGTGTGAGGATGCAAAGTTTTAGCTCTGCACACAACTGGGTGAGCTAAGAAAGCAGCTGGAAACCACCTGAGACAAACCAGGTGACCTTGAGCATGGCCTGTGATGGTTTTGCCTCATTCTTCATTATGAGAACTGTCAAATGAAGTTAATGAAATCAATGCAGCAATAAGTAGAGCTGCCCCCCTGGGAAGAGAAGAACCAAATTGCTGCTACTAAATTGAACATTCCTGAGGAAATTAATTGCCCATCGCTCTTCTACATGACCCCTGAAATCCTCATGCTGCAAATGATCATTTCTGGGGAAATACAGCTCCTGAAATGATGCTGCTGGCAGGGACCACAGCCACCTGAATGAGAGGAGAGAAACAGCAGCTAGAGCAGCGATTCTTTGTTTTTTCTTAGTTAACAAAGGCTAGATTTGTTTCCCCATGAAGGAATTTGAGCGGGAGCTTGGAGGTCTCTCTGCTGGGAAGCAGGGCAATGAGACATGAGGGGCATGATGCTGAAACAGTGAACTCTGTGCTGGGCTGAGAGCTGCTGAACTGCCCCGTGCTGCTGCCAGATGTGAGTAATGCCCAGATGTGAGCGGTGGGGACAAGGAGTGATTCCTTCTCTCCTGGAGATCAGAAGGATGGTACTGAGTGCACTTGTGCTGAGATGTGTTTTGTGTAACCCTTTAGCTCCCAGCTCAGCTTTCTGCTCACTGTTGTCAGTTCCTCCAGGGCTCCTGGTGCTGTGGGAATGCTGTGAGCTGCCTTGTCCATCCTCTGCAGGGCAGGAGTCCCTTCTGGGAGCACAGGCAGCCAGGGGGGTGTTCTGCAGCAGCTCTGGCCAGGTGAAACAACAGTGTGTGCTTTTCCAGCTGCATCCCAAAGGGTGGGAAATTTTGTCAGAGCAGCAGAAAGTGTTTCAGGACACGCTGAACTGCCAGGCTGGGTCTGCTCTGGGCTGAGCTCTGTGCTCAAGAAGAGACTGGCTGCAACGTGGAGAGGGGAGGGACTTCAACTGTTAGAATAAAGAACATCCAGAGAAGTTAAAGGTTGAATGTTTTTGGAGGAGAAAGCAAATCCTGCCTCCTGAGGTCATCCAAGCATGATAAATCCACACAGTCTTCTCAGCGAGATTTCTTGCTTGGCTAATGCAGCAGGAGTTGAGCTGGGGATCTCCAGAGCCTGGGAAATGGGAGAGGGTGTAGCTTGGATTTAGTTCTGTGATGGACTCAGGCATGTTATAGATTGTCAGATGTGTCTCTGATAGCCTGCAGAGGGTATTGTTAGGAGCAGTAAACACACCTCCTGCATGGGACAGGGCAGGTCCGAATGAAAATGCTGCTTCTGATTCTCAGGCTGGTTTTCAGATCTTCTAATTGTCTCATTTAACCAGGCTGCAGTTTGTTGGTTGATATTTCAGAAAGCTCAGATCAGAGGTGCTGGAATACTAGCATCAAGCTTAGCCAATGCTTTTAAGTCTCTGACTTACAGAAGAAAATTAATTGTTTTCTTGATGACAGATGGCACATTTAAGGCCAGAACAAAAGAGCCTGTTCCTAGCAGTCCTTAGCTGAGCAGTTTTATCCACAAAGTGTGGAGAAAAGTTACAAAAATAATTTTAGCCAGTAGTTGTTGATGTACTTTCTCTTACTATTTCTGTAAAAAAAAAACTCAAGAGGAAACACCTTTGTTCCCTTAGAATAAGATTTCTGCTAAATATTAGCTTTTGAAATGCTTTTTAAAAACAGAGTTATAACATGGAAGAAAGCCTCACTTGAGTCTTTGGTACGGGAAGACCTGTGCACAGGAGCTGCACACCTTATCCCTTGGTTTGTGCATGACTGATGGAGCCTGTGCTCTCTGTTTTCCAGGCAGAACCCGGATGTGCAGCTGCAGTTACAACAGAGACCACCTCACCACCACAGCCCAACTTCTTCCTTGACATCCCTGGGATCTTTGACTTTGCTCCAGTCTCCACCACCTTCTAGGCTGTCCCCTTCTCAGCACCAGCAGCCCCTGACTCCCAGCCAGGCAGATCCTGGCGTTGTGCCACGGACCCAGCAGCCTTTCTTGTCCAACCCAGTGCATCAGGGAGATCTGTACCGACTATGCCAGCCCTTCCTCGGCCCGCAGCAGCAGCAGAGCGACTCCTACTCCGTGCTGCCCCGGGCCCAGCAGGTCCCTTCCCCCTACCAGCAGATGCAGGTGGATCCTTTTGCCATCGTTTCCAGGGCGCAGCAGATGGTGGAGATCCTGTCGGAGGAGAACCGCTCCCTGCGGCAGGAGCTGGACGGGTGCTATGAGAAGGTGGCCCGGCTGCAGAAGGTGGGTGCTGGTGGAATTCAGGCATTCTCCTGTCTCTGGTCTAGTCCCTAATTGAATCATTTAATCTGCAGCTGCTGGATTCCTTTGCTGGAGGGATTGATTATGGACTTCAGAGTCTTTTGTATGCAGATTGATTAGGCTGTGTCCTGTGCCTTTGGGCATCAGCTTAACTTTGGCAGAAGATGGAATCAAAGCCTTCAGCTTTCTGCTAACAGTTTATGCTCTAAAGCACATCCTCCTCAGCTGCTGAAGAGGCTGACTGCTTGGCTTCCTCAGCTAACTTAAGGCTTGTCCAGGACAGCAGCAGCTTTCATTTTCCCAAAAAGACTTCAGAGCTGCAGGAAGGGCCTGTTTGGGATGGCACAAGACCACAGCCACTCAAGGAGGCACAGAGGACATTGCTACAAAACTGGTTGGCACCACAGTGTGCAGGGCAAGTAGTGCTGCTATGGCTACACTAAAGACATTTAGACTGCAGGACTGGGACCAACACTCCTTTTGTCCCTCTCTCAACACCACACCATTCCCATGAAAACTTAATGTCTTGATTTGGACCCAGCTATTTGCCACCTTTGGCTTTATGGAACAAGCAGAGTAAATGACGCTAAGACATTTAAAAGAAAATACCCCAGTGAGACCCATCATTAACGTGCATGCGTGGAGGTATTTTCATGCTGCCCCACAGAAATAACTCCTTGATGACCAGTGGTTTAAAGCTGGGCATCAGGTCAGCTTTGCTTTTGCCTTGCAGCTGTGGAAAGGCTGATGCTACTTAGCAATTTAGGACTTTGTGGGCTTTGCTGTGCTCTTTGCACTGAGCAGTGTTCAGGGCCAGAAAAATGTGTGGCTGCTTGTCTTTGAGTTCAGGTGACCAGTGTGGCTTTCCACACTCATTATTCCCCATGTTACCTCTTAACAGGGACATATGTTCATTTAGTTGTATTTTTTGGAATGTTTCTGGCCAGGAAATACTTGAGAGAATTGTTTGACAGCTTCCTGATAATGACCAAAGGATACAAATGCACTTCCCTCCACCTCCCTGTTGATCACTTCCTGTAGACAGGGCTGATGGGGTTTGCCATGGTGTGAATCCACATTTCCATAGCAAACCATGCCCAGCAAGGAGAGTTAGGAGAGAATCTCCTGCTCTGGATGATCAGAGAAGCTTCACACTGAAGTCTAAAAGGAAGGATAAAGCATATTTTATTGCAAAATTATTCAGGCACTGCTATTCTTTCTACAGAGGGATTCATCACGGACCTGACACTTTCTTTTACTTAGTGTAGGTTTCCCTCAATAAAGAACACTTGAGACAAAGTAATCTCCTGTCTAAGACAATGAAATTTGCTTGTGAAAAATAGTAAGTGCTTGTTTTCACTTCCACTGCAGCTGGAAACAGAAATTCAGCAAGTTTCAGAGGCGTACAAAAACCTGGAGAAGTCATCCTCTAAGCGGGATGCCCTGGAAAAGGCCATGAGAAACAAACTGGAAGGAGAAATTCGAAGGCTTCATGATTTCAACAGGGATCTAAGAGGTAAATGAAGTAAAACTTCTGTTCTTCAATGCTGGGGGTTTTTATTGGTATGCTTACTTAGCAGGACAGAGTTTTGCTGCAGAATTCGGTGTCTGACATGACTGGAATATGACAGGATACTCAGGTGCATTCAGTAGTCAGGGATTTTAAGCACTTGCTGGAATAATGGAAAAGACAGGTTTAGGAGAGGGCTGTAGTCTTTCATTTCCAGCCTGTTTCTCATTGACAAGAAACATGTGATAAGCCAAATACCATAAACCAGATGCAAGCCTGGAATTCTCTCATGTCTTATATCCTAGAGACAATTTGTACAATTTGTTCAGTTTACACAAATGGAAAGAAGTTTTGCTGACTGCCTAATCCCACACCAGGCATGTTCACTTTGTTTCCTGTCCAGTGACCCTTTTTGCACTGACATACAAACTGCAGAGTGTCTGTTCTTCCTGAAGGTCTTGTCATTCCTTATCAGTGTAGGCATCTGGTTTTTTGGATCTCCCTTCCCTTTCCAGAGTGAGATGTTATTGGTGTCTGGTTCTTGCTAAGAGGCTGAGGCAGCACCACGGCTGGCAGCAGAGTGCTGTCGAGTGGTATTTGACCTTACTGGGGGTAAAAGTTTAAGCATTAGTTTGGAAGGTGGAAAACATCTGCAATTTGAGGTTTTTGAAGGTGCACAAACAGTTTTTTAAGCTGTAAGTTTAATTTTATTAAGAAAGCCTTCTGATTGTCCTGCATGCTCTCACTGTCTCATGTCTTTTGCTAAGACTCCCAGAAATTGTTTTGCATCCAGGAAGTAAAGCCATACATTTCCCAGTACTGTACACAAAGACCTGCATTAAATAATCTTATTCATAATAAAACACAGCATGAACATTTCATTCTAAATTTTCACAGACTGATACAAATTTCTAGCAGCTTGAAGCAGCAGAGCTGTTAAGCTGTTTTTAAGGTTTTACACTATTCCCTCAAGTCAGAGATTTAATCTTCTGTTAAGATTTAGTGGGGAATTATAAGAGATCTTTTAACTGTGTGGTGGGATTTATTTGTGTGGAAAAAATAAAGGTATAAATTGAAAAAATAAACTTCTGTGTTATAAATGTTTAAAATAATTTCTTTGGAACTTTAACCTGTTTTGTCTCATTGAGTGTATTTCTTTAAGGACATAATTAGAAACATTTCAGAAGTGAGTGCCAGCTTCTGATAGGCTGTGGAATTAGGAGATCCATTCCCCCAGCATCAGAAATGCCCTGAGCAGATGTAGCATAATGCTTGAAAGTTTTTAATTATTTAGTTTGCTTTTATTGAATATTTTTGCAGAGCGCATGGAGACAGCCAACAAGCAGCTGGCGGAGAAGGAGTTTGAGGGCTCTGAAGACAATCGGAAAACCATCTCCCAGCTCTTTGCACAAAGTGAGTTACTCAGCCATTGTGGGGCAGTGGAAAGCTCCAGTCATCCTGGGAAGGAGGACAGTGCAGCAGGTTAATTATCAGCACAGAAATCAGGGCAGTGGCATTCCAAAACTGGTGCTGGAGAAAGGAGGAGGAACTCTAGAATTCCTTTTCTGTCAGTATGTAAAGTCCATCTGATGGGATTTATTATTTTGGAGCAAAGGTAATTTGCAGTTAAACTGTAAAATTAGTGTTTACCGCATTATTTACATATTTTATCCTCCTATTTTATTCCTTGAAAGCTTTGAAATTAAACCTTCCCAGGCTGACAGGAGTCGTGGTGTGAGTTAAGGCCAGCAGGAGAGGAGCCTGGTAGGTCTCCTATCTCCTTCCTCTTTAATTTGCCACTGCCCTATCCTGTTCAGCAAAAATAAAGAGGGTGAACACTCCTGCAGTCTGCTGGGCTGGGTGAGGGTCAGGAATTCTGTCCACAGCAGTGGATTTATCACAAGACAAACCAAAATGACGGGTGTGAAATGCTGCTTTTCCTTTGTTCTGAGGTGTCTTGAGGCCGACGGCGCAGGGCCAACTTCTCTCTCATCCCACAGTGTGCTCCACCCTTCTGACAATGCTCACTTTTCTCCAATTGTTATATAAAAAGGTAGTGCAATAAAATTGCAAAAGAGAGTTTTTCTGTGGTGTAATAGACACTGAAGATACCCTGACAGATTCTGGTGTCCCTCTCTCGTGTCATCTTTCGCTTATTTAGCTTATTCCTTGTGGTTTGCCTTGCAAGCAAAAGACTGTCAGGGAGTGAATCCCAAACTCCTGGTGGTACTGGGAAGTCTGGGAGTTTGGTCTCTCCTTCTGCTGGGTGAACCCAGAAAGGTGGGGAGGTCAGAGCTGTGGGGCCTCTCCTGTTGGATGAACGTGGAAGCCACAGCGCTGCATTTCATCAGTCCCAGCATTTCTAGGGGTGCTGCAGGCACTTGTCAAGTGAAGAAGTTCTCATGTGGAGAAAAGTCTGCAACAAAACCTCCAAAAGCCTCTCTGCAAGCATTTCCAGATTAACAAGCAGCCTGGTAGCACTGGCTGATACCTGCTGGCATAATGCCACCCTGTCTCAGCGCAGCTCAGTCTTTGCAGTACAGTTTAATGTGCTCACACTGGCAGGAACTCGTTCCTGGGTGGAGGAGAAATGCTGGGAAAAGATGGGCAAAAAAAGAAAGCAGGTGATGACATCTGTCCTTATGTCCTGAGCTGGCTCTGAGCTGCACTCAGGGTTTGCTCTGCAGAGCTCTGGGTGCTCTTGGTGGACAGGTTTGTTTTGCAACCTGTGTGTGGGCTGTGTTGATTCCCTAGCAGAAGGGAATCTTTAGCTACTCTGTGTTGCTAAAGCTTTGCTCCTGGCTCTTTGCTGGCAGAAGAAAGGGAGTAATTGTGGTCCTGTAAATATAGTTATGCACATGCTTGCACAAACGGGCCTGAGTACTCCATATGCAGTCTGTCCTAACACCCTGCACCTTGTTCCTGTTTTTCAAGCCTTCCACTCCTTGTCCTCATTCCTTTGTCGTGGGATATTGGTTTCTGGAATGCAGTTTCTCTGGTGCCATCAGTGCTGGGTGTAGATCACTCCAGGGAGTATTCTGTGGTTGTGTATCCAGCAAGTGGGTTAATGTTATCTTTGGAGCTGGCTTGAGCTGGGAATGGCAGCATACACAGAGCACATCAGCTCTGTGTTGTGGCTTTGCCTTACACCCCTGTGTGATAATTGCTCCAGTCTCCAATTATTTTTATCCTCTTTATTTTCTTATGAGGGCAGTGCCCTGTTCCTGCAACACTCAGCATTGCTGCTGAGTGCAGCTCTTCCTGGAGAGCAGCAGAAGAGGGTGAGCTGCTGTGTTTGGGGTGGCAGGTCTGCTCTGAGAAGGGACAGAACAGATGTGTGTGCCTCTCTTCTGGCCCAGGGGGCCATTTTTACAGGCAGTAGAGGAAGACTGAGGAGTTCTTACTGCTGATTTGTTTCTGACTCCTCTGAAGATATTGCTGGGGATTCCTCTGAGAAGGGACAGAGCCCCTTCCAGTGTGGGAGGTCAGGGTGGAAAAAAGGAACACAAGTTTTTCAGGAACACCAGTCTGCTATCTCTCTCCCCAGCCTGAGATATTAAAATTACTCAGTTTGTTTTCCACTGCTGAAAGCTCAGAGGTGAAGAGGTGCCAAGTTTCACTAACCATCTGCATAATCACAGCAAATTACCTGAGTAACTGTACTGAGTGATGCACCTTCTATTCCTTCTCACTATCTTTGTGGCACACTGTTGCTTGAAGGTACCATACTTGTTTTTCAGGATTACAGGTCCTTCTCTTCCTTGAAAGCCATGCCCTTTTATTTTCCCTCTTAGCACTAGATTTGCATTCTCCTTCTTCTGAGAAGTCCCAGTGCAATCTTCCCTTCACCTTTAGGGTGGAAGGTTCCTAAAAACTGGGCAGAGACAAATGCTGTGCATTGATAACTATCAATTTTTTATCCCTAGACAAGGAAACACAGAGGGAAAAGGAGAAACTGGAAATAGAGCTGGCTGCTGCCCGCTCCACCAACGAGGACCAGCGGAGACACATCGAGATCCGAGACCAGGCCTTGAACAACGCTCAGGCCAAGGTGGTGAAACTGGAGGAGGAGGTAAGGATGCTGAGAGAGAGGAGTCAGGGCAGCTTGTGTTCCAGCAAAAGGGGCTGTGGGAATTGTCTTGTGGAAGTTATAAGGAAATCTGCTTTCTTCAAAGCCGTTTCTATTGGCTTAGCTTTGTGTTGACTAGCTAAAAAGATAAGCCACAAATCTCTATTTCCTGGGAAATGCTTTTGTCTAAGCAGCCATATTTTGTTTTCTTTTTGTTTCAAATTGTAAAAGTGGGCTGGAAGTGGAATCTCGGCCCTGGAAACCTGCTGAACTTGGCAGAAATTCAGATCTGCATGGACTTTCAAGTAATATCAGATGAATGCAGTTTGTCCTCTTGTGGGGACAGTGCAGATCACCGTATGTGCCTGGCATTTGTAATAAGCTTGGCATGACCTTAGTTGTTTTCTCTCCCTTTCCTCCCAAGAGGGGATAATGCATTTGAGCTGCTTAACTGGGCAGCTTTCACTGCAGTTTCTTTTGTAGCCTTCTCCCTGCCACTCATGGCTCTCACCTTTGTGCCCTCACGGTGTCCATCCTTTCCTCCTGCCTTCTGCTCTCCTCTCAAAGGCCCCATTTCCCACTCCAGCCTCTGCTTCCTTTACTCCTACTCTTCCTCCATGGAGAGCCTCAGGAGGAAATCTCCTGACCAAGCACACTTCCTCACTGCAGATTTGTTCTCCAGCCCTGCCATCTCCCCGGCTACCAGCACTCAGCATCACCCTCAGCTGGGCACTGTGCCTGTGTCCACCTGAATTTGGCTGCCTTCAGAGACATTCCTCAAACCCTCCCCTTGCCTGCTTTTAGTTCTCTCTCCCTTCAGAATCCCACTGTGCCAACAGAGGAGGAGTGATCAAATCATAAGTGAATATCCTCTTCTCCCAGGTGCAGGTGTAGCTCATTTCTGAGTTTTTCTGCTCTTCTCTGAGCTCTGGATTTGCTTCAATAGCCCTCCCCTGAACCTCCCTGGTGTCCTTATTTTTTGCCCTTCCTTTAATCTCTTCATGGAATCCTTCCCTCGGTCCCTCTGGATCTCCCCTGCTCATTGAGGATGTTCCTGTGTGTTTACCTGCTCTCATAACCTCTGCTAGCCTGGCATGGCTGACTTGCACTCACTCAGGGGACAGGGAACATTAGTTTATAGGATAATTTACATGTGACATGGCTCTCAAACCATTCTGTCATTGATTCTGCAATGTATTGGGGCTCTTTGGCTTTCATTCAAATTTCAGCACCTTATTTAAAAGTCTGATGTGTCACTGACTCCAAGGACTCGGGACATCCTTGTGGCTTCCCTGGAAGATGCTTGGAGTCTGTGTGGATGAGGTGCTCTGATCAGCACATACAGCATTGGGCTGGGTTGAACCTCTGTGGAGACACTAATTTTGGCTCTCTCACAGTAAAGTTGAAGCCTTGAGGGGTAATAATAATACTTGCATGTGTTATTTTCAAAAGACTGCTCTTGTTTAACTGGAAGAATTGGGTTCAGTGCTGTGGCAAAGTATTTCTATCTAGGTGGAATAGTGAAATAGCTAAGTCACTCTGGGCTAAATTGCATGACAGCTTAAAAACACACACAGAGGCTGATACAGAGTGAAATGATCTGATGAGGGCTCGTGGTCACATGCATCCAACCTTTGCTGGAATCCCAGGGTGTGCAGGAAGTGCCACCCTTCCTGCTGTAGATAAATATGGAAGCGTCTCAGTGAGGGAGCAGGAATTAACTCTGCTCTTTCCTCGAGGTGAGAGGGAATAAGGGGAAACAAATGGTAAAGGGTCACTTTTGCAGGTTTCCCAAATCACTTTTTAATGAAATGCTTAGGATTATAAGGCATTTGTTGCCTCATTAGTGTTGAGCTGTGGGAAGTTCTCCAATCCCCAGGCTGTTTGGTGGCTCTGAAAGGTGGCCAAAGAGCTCTCAGAGCTCAGGGCACTTTAGTAGGGGCTGGGAACACCAATCTGAGTTAGTGGCATTCAGTGGCCAAGAGATAGGAACAGTTTGTGGATTATTTCTTTATCCTGGCCAGGTTAATCCCAGTGACTGGTCCCTGTAGGTGTCAGGAATTTCCAAACTGGTCCTGCAGAAGAGGGTGGAGTTTCTTAGGCTCAGGTTTGGAAGCTGCTGTAGCTCAGGGCCTGAGGGGGGGATGCATATTTCAGTTCTTGCCTCCTGTAATGTAAGTTTTCAGTTTTTCTTTTTATCCTTTCCATTTTGACTTCCTATTAAGCAGAGTAACCTTGCCTTGTATGCACCAGATCCTTTATAAAAAGAGTATTTCCATTCTAGGGAGAGCTATAAGCCATACATGACTGTAGCTGAATTTAAATGTTGCATTGGAAATGGAACTTTAGATTCTTTTCAAAACCCCTTGGCTTGAATTGCCAGTCTGGACAAAACCACCCATCTGTAAAATGTAGACACTTGTCTATACCTGTGGAGCTTTGAGGGTTTTATATATACTGGATTTTAGCATCCAAATTGGAGTGAAAGGAGAGATAAAGGGATGCTAAATGTGATGGAGAAAGGAGTGATCTTGGAGATACTGAAGTACAGTGTGAAGCAGTTGGATGCAAAAGGAGAAATTCACAGAATGCTTCCCCTGTTAGCTGGGGTGAAATGGCTCTTCAAATTTAGAACAAGCTGCCATTAAAGTTTTTGATAGTGTGGGGTTTATTTCTGCAAAGTGCAAAATATGGTGAGTGATCATAAATATTTAAAGCAAACTTAGATGTGTCTACGAACAGAATTACTAAGTATGTATATGTTTTATGTATAATATTTAAACTTTACTACTTCTCTACTCTCCATAAAGATACACAGTTATTAACCCCTATTTTCACTTCTCTATTTTTGTTCTTTCCTTTAGCAAATGTTCCACAGTTTTGCATAAATCAGCAACTTACTAAAATTGTTTCTAGTGAAGTCTTGGTCTGTGGTTCCTGAAATGAAAACTTCAGATTATTTTTATTACATGTAATGCGTTTGACATAAATTGAACATATTTGAGGTAAAATGTATGTTGGCTTAAAAATGTATATCACAGTCAGAAACAGTTAGGGATAATAATATTTGGAGCTAAAGCAATGAAAGATTCTCATTTTGGAGCATGGATTGCTGCGGGGATCTCAGCTGGGATGGCAGCAGGGTTGTGGCTGCTCCCACAGGATTTAACCCATTCTGCTCACACAGAGCAGATGGAGCAGTTAGGCTGGGCTTTGCTAGGCCAGGGCCAGAGCTGCTGGCTTTGCAGGCAGGACCATCCTGACCCACCTGACACTGGGTAATGCTGACTTGCTGCCAGGCCTTCCCAGACTTGGAATGTTGCAGGAGGGGGTTTGGTGCCAAATACTTTATCTAACCACAACTGCTGAGTGCAGAGGCTGCAAGTGCTACTGGTTTTACTTTTTTTTTTTTTTTCCTCAATCTTGGTCATTTCTGCTTATCCTATATAATTTATACCATGGAAGACCACACTTCAACTTAAGAAAAGTTCATGGGTTTTTATAGTAGTGTAACTTTGCTCCACTGCTTTACAAACCACGTTTTTTACCGAGTGCCTCAAGGACACAGCTTTGGAGAATAGTGACAACCACCAGGAGGGTAAAAATACCTGGATTTTGCCATCCTCACACGCACACCTTGCAGTGGGAAGAGGAGACAGACAACTCTCCAATGGGTAGAAACTGGAGGATAAGGGAGGGGACAAGTTTGAATGAAATATCTTTTCTAAAATTGCTTGGCTTGAGAAGTTCTAAGATCCATCAACCATCAGAATTCCCCATGAAGCAGATACCAGCTGAGACACTGTGTTCATTTCTCACTGTGCTGTTGGGGAGAGAAATAAATGCTCTATTTCTGATAACACTGAGGGTTCTGTGTGGGGGGAAATGCAAAAACACACTTCCCAATGACATCTATTGTACTTTTTATGCAGTGCCTGAGATAGTTTCAGAGCACAGCTCTGGCTTGTGTGAAGGAGACCCAAAGGAGAGCTGACTGCTTGATGCCTGGTCTAGTTTTTTCCAGTCACTTCCCTGAGTCTATAAAAAGATAAATAAAAAGATATTCCTGATCTCCACAGCTTTGTTTCACATAGGCTTTGAGAGCTACCTAATACTCCCTCCCTTCAGGAGGGAGTTGCTTCTAAAAGAGACAATTTTTGGATGGCTTGTCACTCCTGGATGGATTGGGTGCAGAGGAGAGAAACCTCCCTGCTTTCCCTGTAACTTTCCCTCTAATGAGCTGCATTCTTGTGACAGAAGTGCCTTTTTATTGCCATGTCACTGTCTCACATATTCTGCCTGTTAGTGATTTTCCAGAGGTGGCTTTCAGAGTTAGAACTTTATTTTAACACAAACAAAGAGGGCGACGACATTGTGACATTCCCATGCCACAAACACAGTTCCCTAGCAAGGGGATAGTGTTACCAAATTGTTTCAGCAGGAATTCTTGTTGAGGCCACTGGCGCCTTGTTGGGCCTGAATTCAAACAAACTGAGGGTTCAAAGACATCCTAGAGGAATATATTCCAACTGCGAGAGGGTGAGGTGATTTAAACATGCTTACTGCCTCTTTTTTTTTTTTTTTTTTTTTTACTACATTTCTGCCATAGCAGGCAAATTCTTGTGGGGAAACACATTTTCAGCTGCATCTGAATGGATTCAGCTTTAGGATAAACCCAGAATATTATGAAAACAGCCTGAATATATTAAACAAAGGACTTTGAAGACATCAGAAATAGTGGGTGGGAGACAAGCAGATGCTGATGAGTGTTACCAATTTGCTGAAGTAGGAGCTGTCCAAGATGAAGAGGGTGATGGCTGGGTTTGACAAAATGCCTGGGAGAGTTCTGAATCATTGCAGGAAGTCTTCTCTTCTTCCCCAGGAAAAAAAAAATAAAAATCTTTGCTGAGTAACACATCTGGAAGCAATGAATCTCTTTCCAAAAAGAGGATCCTTCCCCCTCACCTGCTGTGTCCAGGGCTGTGTTTGTCCTGCAGGGGCAGCTCCAGTTGGAGGATCTTACAGCCTCCTTTGTGCCTTGTGACTTGACTGAAAATTCCTCATTCCACCTCTGTGCCCTCCTCAGAGCCTTCCCTCTGCAAGGAGCTGGGATCCCCGAAAGGCATTGCATGGTTTGTCAAAGCCCAGATAAATGAGGAACAGGATTTGCTTGGCTTTTAGAATGTTAATTCCCTTTCTGCTGGGCAGTTGTAGTAATAATCAAATATCCCATTTCTGAGAGGAAACTTTGTCTCTGGCCATTGATTTTAGACCATGCAAGTACATGCCAAGAGAGAGGGGAAATTAAATGAAGCTGGAAATACTTGATCAGGCAGCCAGGGGATCTTTCAGGGATATTCCCTGCATTGCTTTGCTCTTTGTGCACTGGATTTCTGCAGAGCCCAGGCCAGTCATGGTCATCTTTATTTTTCTTGTCCTCAGTCCTGTTCCAGAATTTACATAAACTTTTTAGTAAATGACAACTGGAGAGTGACTGCTCCTGTTTATATTGGTTTAGTTAGAAAATTTTGTTGATAAAATGATAGCCTGACCTCTGATGCTTAGTTAGGACATTTTCCAAAGCAGGCAGGGATTGACCTGGAGATGATAAGGACATTATTAAAATTGTGCTGTAGGAAATGCTGGGAATGGATGCAGTCATCCTGCTGTGCTTCCAGACATGCACTGAGGTTATTTGAGATCTTACATCATAAATAGGTGTTAAAATAAAGATACTCTCATTAGCAAAATGGCTCTGCATTTTCAGAGCACCCTTGGAGGCAAAGCAGTTACGATACATTATGTGAACATGAGCTTGCTTCTTAGTTAAATGCTGTACCATCAAAAGGAAAATTACTATCTTGTCAAATTTATTTAAAATTACATCCCAAAGGGCGTGACTGCATCCTTGTAAAGCTTCAGGAATGAACTCTTATCTAGAGCACGTGTTCATTGCAAGGCCTGATGCAGAGGAGAGAATCCCTGTGTCCTTTGATGCCATCCCTGCCCTGGCACTCTGGCCCTTGGCACTGGGCAGCCCAGTTTGGTTTTTTGCTGGGAGAGAGAGGGTGGGGAATCCAAGGCAAATGACCAAGAACAAGCCTCAGCATGCTGCCTTTTTTCCTTCTTCCCATCTTAGTTATGTCTTCAGCACCCTGGCATTACTCAGGAAATTGTTTCCAATTCCTGTCTTAGGAAAACAAGATCATACTCTCGATTTCTGGTAATGAAATCCTTCTGTGCCTGGAAGAATCATTCCTGATCCTCTTTACATTGAGAGTTCACATCCAGTCAGAGATGAAAACCAAAAAATGTTTAAATTTAGGTTTCTCCTCTACAACTTCTGGAGAATCCTGATTATCAGAAAGGTAAATTTTTCTCACAGATACTTACAGTAGCAGAGTGGCAGAGCTGGAAATGAATGAGAGTGCCAGAATATGCAGTGACTTAACTGAGGGCAGCAAGTGCATGAAATGAGATTATCTTACAGAGAAAGGATAATTCTGACAAAAGACATCAGGAAAGTTGAGTTGTCTGGAGCACATCCCATGCCTTTAAAGCTTACTGAACACCTGGCTTCCAAAAACCTGAAAATTATTTGAGGCATTTGTGAATTAATTCTGATTTTAAGCTGTTGAAAAGAAAACACACACCAGCCCTAAATCTTCCAACATTCCTAATTTTTCCTGGTGCTGGAAGATGAAGTGCATCTTGTGAAGGGAGAAAAAAGAAGTTGTCTTTGTGCAAAGCCACTGAACAAGCTGTGCCTGTACGTTGGGTCTGGTGCCCGAGTCAGGCGTGTGCAGGCAGTGCTGGGAACTTGGGCAACAGCTTGTGTTGCAACTTTTCACCTGCAGGTTTGGCTGATGGGAGCACGTTCAAAGTGAATGTTTCAGTGGAATTTCTGTGTCCTAATTCTGCTTTTTTGGCTGGGCTCTTGGTATTCTTTGAATGCAGGCCAGAACGTTAATCCACACATATGCATACTCAGGTTTGTTAATTGTGAAACTGTAAAATGTTGTGGCTGCTTTTGCAGGATTTTGCCTGTGTGTTAAAAAACTGCTCAGAGATTTAAAGGCTTTGGAGTAGGTAATGAGACCAAATGTCCATCACCTCATCCTTAACTTCTTTTATGAAGAAGAGAAAGGGAAGAGAGCTGGTTTTGAAGAGGTCATTTTTCAGCTCAATACATGGTATTTCACTGCTAGTGAGTTTATCAAGTTGTTCCTCGCTCTTGTCCAGGTCAAAACCCGAGATACTGAGTGCTCTCCATTTCTGGGTTCTGACCCGATATTTATTACTTTTGGCTACTTTGAGCTGCTGTTAATACAAGTTTAAAAACTGATGCATTAATCCACACTTTAGTGGAGTCTGACAAACCTTACATTGGTGTTATCAAGTACTGTGATCTGGCATAAAAAGATTTATTAAGTATAACATATTTATTGATTTTCTGCAGAGCAGCAGCAGACTATTAAGTTACATTAAAATGTTCTCATCCCTCCCATTCCAAACAAGCTTGAAATCTTGAGCAATCAAATTATGAAAATACCTTTCTACTGCACATGCACTGGTGGGAAGCCCTTTGGCTGGATTGCTCACTGTTTATTGTAAATTTTATTCTAAAATTCTTGTTTGGGGAAAATCCTCTAAGGCAGCAACATTCACACTGTGAGATTAGATGCCTGCTGACTTTATGGAGAGAAGAAAAGGATACCATGTCTGGGATTAATGGTGTTGGGAGATTTTTCTGTCTCTGCTCTTTGCATTGCCTGAAGGAACAGGAGTGAGAAAAGGGATTTTTTTTAAGAAACAGATGATAAGACCTTTTTGGAGCAAAGGTGCCATGTAAGAACAGCTCGTGTTGTTCAGATCAAAGTATCCTGTGAGTGCTGAAACTGAGAGCAGATTCCTGGGAAGCACTGTCAGAATGGAGCACTGATACTTTCCCAGAATACTTTCTGCTTCCAAGAAGGACTTCCTGAGCCAAAAGTGGTGTCTTTTGTCTTTAATATCCCTCAGTGGACTTTTCTTCCATGAAGCTGCAGAGCAGCTCTTTGAACTCACATAAGGGAGTCTGTGTTTTGCATTGTGGTGCTTCTCCAGAACTTTGGCTCTGGCTGTTGGGAAAAGTTGCCTCCTTCCTGCTATTTTTGTGTTTCAGGATGTATGACAATCAGAGCTACAAAGGCAGTGCCCCAGATTTGCTGCACAGGGCCAGCTAATTGCAATTGTTAGTCTTTTCTTAAACAGAAAATAATGCCCACAGGTGTGCAGTATTCCCTATATTTGAATAGGGCCCTGGATATGTTTTATTCTTTTTTTTAAAAGTCATATTTTGGTTTGTTTTTATTCTGCCTGAACTGTGGATTAACCTTGCTAAGACAGGTACTGGGAAGCTCTTTTTGTTGCTTTTTGTGAGGCAGGGTGGCAGCTTGGTGTGCAGGATGAGCAGTGGAGGAGGGAGGAAGGGCAGTGGCAGGAACAGAGCAGGATCTCTCAGGCCAAGAAGAATGTCCAGACTGCTGGGATAAACCTGGATAAAAACCTGGCATGGGGACAGCCTGGGCCATGGCTGGTGTGTGCTTGGATCCTGTTATTTTATTGTGACCAGACTGCAATGGGATGCTACAAATTTTGGTTCAGTTCGTGCTTAATCTTGTAAAAATGCTGCCAGCAATTTTCAATATTGCTCTGAGAGCGTTCCCAACTTGGGGACCAGCTCTGAGCACTGCTGCAGTTACCTTGGAAACGTGTGTCGAGTCACTCAAACACTGCTTCAGTCCCTGGTGCCCTTTCCAGTCCATTGCTGCTCTCAGACCTTTGCCACAGATAATTTCCTCTGTTTCCCCATCGTTACCACGGGGTCACTGAGGACAGAAAGGACAAATACACCCAGCGGGAAAGCAGGGCTGGGACAGAGCTCATCCTCAGTGCCCAGTGCAGAGCAGGAGGGCCCACTGGCAGCAGCCATGAATCAGGGAATGGTTTGGGCTGGAAGGGGCCTTCAGGATCATCCAGTGCCAACCCTCTGCCATAGGGACACCTCCCACTGTCCCAGGCTGCTCCAAGGCTTTTCCAGCCTGGCCTTGGGCACTGCCAGGGATCCAGGGGCAGCCACAGCTGCTCTGGGCACCTGTGCCAGGGCCTCACTGCCCTCACAGGGGAGAATTCCTCCAGTATCCCCTCTAATCCTGCCCTCTGGCAGTGGGAAGCCATTCCCTGTGTCCTGTTTCTCCAGGCCCCTGTAAATAATCTCTCTCATCTTTCCTGTGGGCTCCCTTCAGGTGCTGGAAGTCACCTGGCCGTTCTTCCTGGCTGCTGGCAAGGAAGTTCCCTCTCTCGTTCCCATCATTTATCTTACCTTTGCTTGCTTTGTTCCAGCTGAAGAAGAAGCAGGTGTACGTGGAGAAGGTGGAGAAGATGCAGCAGGCCCTGGTTCAGCTGCAGGCAGCGTGTGAGAAGAGGGAGCAGCTGGAGCACCGGCTGCGCACGCGGCTGGAGAGGGAGCTGGAATCCCTGCGCATGCAGCAGGTACCCCTGGCTCTGCACCCTGCCACACACAGGAGAAAGGCAGTGCATTTCTTGTCTTGTATTCTCAAAAAACTTCTTTCTCACTAGTTAGATTCATGAATTTCCTGGCTATTGTATTGCTTTTACATGATTTAATTCTGTTTCAAGCAGAGAGCTTAGATGAGGAGCAAAAGGGGATCCATCCTGTGGCAAGATGCAGAAATAGCCTACATGCTGCTTTACCTTTAAATATCATGGTTATATTATCTGAAATTATTTTAAAAATCTTGTTCACTGTTTGGGATTTTGTATAAAATTCATTAACTGGTCTGAAAAGAGGCCTTTCAAAAACCTTTTGAATTTAAAAAAGCACACAAGACTAAACTAGCAAAGCCAATCCTATAAATGCAGGTGATGGAAATAGATGGGAGTTTCACACAGACTGTATTGCAGTATTATTATGAGTCTTTTTCAGTGAAAAGAATGAATGAGAAGTAGATTGTGCAGGTGTGTTAAGAATTGCATTTACTTCAGCCTGTGTTAAATACAGATGAACTGTCAGGTGTCTGAATTTTACTGGAAATAGGATGCAGGCCTGTGTTCTAAATCACATTTAGTTTCAGGTTACTTTTATCCCCTAACTTCCACCTCTGCCTAGGAATAGATATTTGAATATTGGGTTTTTGCATTGGTTTTAGTAGGAGTTACAGTAATTTGATAAACTGTCCTGTTACACTTTTGGAAGATCAGGTATTCTAAATCCCACAACTTTTTACATTGAGCCAGAGTCAACACAAGAGATTCTTTTCCTGTCATGGTTAAAAATTCTGAGCTCAGCATAAAATATTTAGTCTGCCCAATTTCTATTCCTTTAAACCATTTATTTTGTTATTTAAGTCAAATGTCCTGCTAATCCCACATGAGACTTCCATATAAACCTGCAATTTTTATTCATTGAACTATTATCTGAGCAAATCTCCACACTTCGTTACTTTGAAAGGGAACACTGCCTGCCTTCCAAATCTTGCTTTAGAACTGAATTATTTCAGTCCCCAGCTCTACACTGGTCACATTAATTTAGTAATCAAATGCTTTAAGAATATTTTGGATGTATTTTTTTGAAGAGATGACACTAGTCAGTACCTTAGGAGTCAGTCTGTGTTACATCAGGCACGATGGAAGGGCTGTGCACATCACACCTGTATAGCACAGCCCAGCTCTGGGATGAATATTTGGGGATTTGCACATGGAAAAAAAGGCCTTGGGAGGAGTATTTTCCATCTCAGGTATTTTCTTGTTAGCCTGTCCAACACAGCATAAAGCCACTGCTTTTCTCTCTGGGGGGTTCTTGTGTCAAACCAATAACAAAAAGCAAAGCAGCCAACCCTGAGCCTTACAGCTGCATCCTGAGATTTCTCTTTTTGTTTGGTTTTGTTTTTTCTCCTGGGAATCAGCGTCAGGGCACATCTCAGGCTGCCAATGTCTCTGAGTACAACGCCACGGCACTCATGGAGCTCCTGCGGGAGAAGGAGGAGAGGATCCTTGCTCTGGAAGCTGACATGACCAAGTGGGAGCAGAAATACCTGGAGGAAAGTGTGATGAGACAGTTTGCTTTGGATGCAGCTGCGACCGTGGCTGCTCAGAGGTAAATGGGACTTTTCACAGTACTGGGATTATTTTCTTTTTCCAGTTGAATGTCATGTTCCCCACCCAGGAATGTTGTCATGCCATCCTGCTGTCACTGCTCACCCTGTGGTCTGAACAGCTCCTCAGAATTCTGCAAGCAGGTGGAGCTTGGCTGCTCTTCCTGGGAGCTGTGCAATTGCCAGCAATTAGAAACGTTTTTCCAGGGGAAGATTCCTCCACATGCAGGATCCATTTTCCAGACTAGAATTGTTCTGAGCCATTCCTAGAAGCTGTTGATTCAAAGGAGAAGTGGCTTGGGGTTTTTTTTATTTTTAAAACAGGAATCAGTCCTTGCTGAAGTCATGTGAGATGGGGTGAGCTTGGTGATTCACATCATTCACCCTGAATGGCCTCCTTGTTCTCCAGAATGTTTTTGCAAATTACTTTGTGGTATTGTCTGGTTACTAACCAAAAGCATCTACTCGGAAATTCTGCTCCAAACATTCTGCTGTGTATGGAAAGCTCTGCTTGTGGGGGTGGGAAGGGTGTCTGAAATTTGGTAACAAGCTCCCATTCCAAGACAGCTACAGCAACACTTCTTAAGGCTGTAAATAGGCCCGAGTGCCTCAGCTGGTTGCTAAACAAGAGGTGTTACTGGAGTGCAGCTCCTTAGCATTAGGCCTTGCTGGGATGTAACTTCATTGCTCACTAGTTCATGGTTCTGGACAGCAGATTTTAGTGTAGGTTGTTTCATGAGCCAAAGCCAGATAGGGTTGTTATCACAACTGGCTTCCCAGCTTGTAAGATCACGCTGGAATTACAGGGGTGAAGGGGCAGATCTGCTGTGTTAGCATTTAAAGACTTATCTTATCTTGCTCCAAAGGAAGCTGTTATTTTAGGGTATTGATGCTGCTTGTGCACTGTTTGCCACCTCCCCAGAGATTCCCTAAAGGCTCCTCTGCTGCTTGTGCTCAGAGGCCAGGTTATATTTTCAGCGTGGGCTGATAACTTGGGGCCTGGTCTATTGTTTATCGTGGAGTGGGAGGGGATGTGTTAGGCCTGCTCGGGTTTCATTAAATGAACAAGAATGTTGTCCAGTTAGGAAAGAGCCTCTGCTTTTCCATTTCCATCTAGATTCCACTAATTCCAGAGGCAACTCATCTACACTGTCCAGATCTCTTTCCCTTTTCTTTACCAGTGGAAGCTGGCATCCCTGGGGAAACTGGCTTTAGAGGCCAGGCAGGAACTGGGTCAGGTTGGGTTTCTTTAGTGAATGATCTTCTCATGCCCTTCCACATTCACAAGTGGAAAAATTTCATTTCACAAGAATGAAATACTCATTATTTGGTTAGTGGACTGACCAGCTATCACAGTGTTAACATTCGACCTTACATGGAATCAGTCTGAAACTCTTTTCACCCTATTTCAAATTTTTTGGACCAAGCTGCTTAGGATCACTGAAGAAATGTCCATGCCTTGTTCCCTTTGATATTCACATCCCCTGTATGATACTGTTGGAAAGAGAAGGGAAAAAGCTTTTTATCTGAAGTTGAAGAAAAGTGCCTGGTGTTCCTTTCCCCTCCTTGTGTCCTTGGATTTGCCTCATTGATCAGTTTAGAGCAGTGCAGTGACTCAGTTTAGGTGATGCACCGGCCTGAGATGGACAGGAGGTTGTTGTTCTAATAATTGCATATTTTTGTAATCCCTCTTCACTAGGAAAAAGTGAAGTTAGGAATGGATTTTTGGAAGACACTGAGCCAGCTCAAACTCAAAAAAATAGTGGTTATTCTTGTTTGTTCCATTTGAGTGGTACTTTTGTGCTGCTGGGGGGAAAGCACCAAGCTTAGCAGGTTCCTTGATGTGCTGTCCTGCTGGTTGCAGGGACACCACGGTGATCAGCCACTCGCCCAACCCCAGCTACGACACCTCACTGGAAGCTCGCATCCAGAAGGAGGAGGAGGAGATCCTGCTGGCCAACAGGAGGTGTCTTGACATGGAAGGAAGGTAAAGTGCACTTTGGTCCCATCTGGCTTCTTTGGGACAGGGATTTGAAGTTAGCTGCCTGGGTAGATGCCTCAGAACCAGAAATTCTTGTGTCTTCAGCAGCAGCAGCAATGTCGAATGCCAGACGCTCATTTGGCCAAGGAAGTATAAACACAGCAATCCAAAACCTGTCTTGATACTGAGGGCTAATGCAAAAAAGTCTTGGATTTTTTGCATCTAGCTTGTTCCTCTTCTCTCTTCAAGCCATCTTCATCAGACCCAAGGCTCCAGCCACCCCCTAACAGGCTCACAGAGCTGTTTTTCCCTGGGGTTAGGCCCAATGCAGACTCCCCAAAGTGTGTCAGTTCTTTCTGTTGATCTCATGTCCTGTCCATAACTCTCAGGTTTCTCTCAGAGCTCCTTCCATGGCTGTTTAGAGCAGTTTCCAGTAGCCAGAGGTGGGTGGGTGTGTCACACTCTCTCACATGATCTGCTCTGTGGGACAGTGCCCAGGACGATCTCCTGGCATCCTCCCTCCACCCCTCCAAGTGCCTAAGGGAGCCCTAGTCCCAGCCATGGGGACACTGAGGCCTCAGCCCAGTGAGATGGGAGACCCTCTAACTGTCCCTTTTCCTTCCCCCAAAGGATCAAGACCCTGCACGCTCAGATCATTGAGAAGGATGCCATGATCAAGGTGCTGCAGCAGCGCTCGCGCAAGGAGCCCGGCAAGACGGAGCAGCTCTCCTCCATGAGACCTGCCAAGTCCCTCATGTCCATCTCCAACGCTGGCTCAGGCCTGCTGTCCCACTCCTCAACGCTGAGCAGCACCCCCATCCTGGAGGAGAAGAGGGAGGACAAGAGCTGGAAGGGCAGCCTGGGTAATTCCCAAATACCAGTGGCAATTCTGATACAGCAGTGGCAGGGGAGGATGTGTTGGGCAGGTAGAGCAGCTGGCCTGGCCTGCAGTAAAGCTGGCTGCAAGATGGCACATATTTGAAATAGCTGCTAATTTTAATCACTTCTGGGAAATAGGGACTTCTCACACTCAGGCTCTGCCATTAAATATGTAAGCCTTTATTCCCAGTTTGCCACCTGACTTCAGGGATGTGTGGGATACAGTTTTCAGGGTCCCCAAGCACTTGCTTTCAGCTGGGTGTTACAGCTGGCTGAAGGTGTAAAGTCTCCTTGAACTGGAGCAAAGATTTTAATCAGGATTTCCATCCTGTAGTGTTGTGCCTGCACCAACATGACTCCTGTCTGGAATGGCTCAACAGCGTTGTTCTGAGAAATGGAGTTGTAACAGAGCACATCCCAGATGATCTTTGTTTCCTGGGACGAGTTAGGCCCAAAACTGAGAGTAAAAACCCCTGAAATGTAAATGAGGACGTGTTGCAGGTGATTTCAGGGTGTGCAGGTCAGTGCCCACCTGAAAGCAGCAGCGTGGGGACTCTGCTGTTCCTCAGGTTCTTCAGCACCCAGGGGTGGAAGGTGCTGTGGAAAGGCAAACCAGTGCTGCCTCTTGAGGGAGGGAGCACCTTGCAGGTCCTGGAGCAATCAGTGCAGAGTGGTGCAGAGCTGATAGCAGTTAGGTTTGTGTGACTGTGACATTCCCTTCCCTTTTCCCACCCAGGTGTTCTGCTGGGAACAGAGTATCGCTCCGAATCCATCCCCTCCACGCCCTCTCCTGTGCTCCCCTCCACGCCCTTGCTGTCAGCCCACTCCAAGACAGGCAGCAGAGACTGCAGCACGCAGACAGACCGGGGCAGTGAGCAGGGCAAGGCTGCTCCTTCCCCTGCAGCTCCCACCCCAGCACGACTCCCCAGCACCACCCTGAGCTACAGTGCAGAGAAAACAGGTAACAGAGCTCAGCCCCAGTCCTGGGGGGACCCTGCCTCCCACTCACCACCTCTGGGGCAGCCCTGATGTCCCTTTCTCCCTCCAGGCAAACTGGGGTTAGTTTTTGTGAGGACAAGGTGATTTCAGGGACAAGTGTGATGGTGTTTGAGTGGTCTCAAACACTCTGAAGGAATTTGAAAAAAGCCTGAAGAGTGGCAGCATAAGCGTGGGCACAGTGGGCAGGGAGGAGCAGCAAGAGTTGAGAATGGAGAACAGGAGATGCAAATCCCTGGGCAGTCTCTGAGTCAGTGTCTGCTCTGAAGGAAGTTGTGGGTAGGATGTGGGGTTTAAACACATGAAAATGGGCTGTACAAACTGGCCATTGCATTGAGTGGGTATCCAAAGCCGGGTGGACTCCGAGAGGAGAAGGGAGAAGGAGAGGGCGCTGTCACAGTAATGCTGTCCTGGTGCCATCCCATCACAGCACCAGCCTCAGCCTTGGAGATCCAGCTGACAGTCACTGTCCCAGGAGCTGAATTTCCTTCCCACAGAGCTCCCAGCTGGCAAGAGCTGCTCATTTTCCAGCCCACTCTGCCAAATCAATGCAGATTACACAACCTTGCCTCTTCTCCTTACAGACACATTCCAGTGCTGTTGTTCTGCATGGCACAGAGCGTTTGGCTGGGCTCTGCCTCCTGCCCGTGCTGTGCTGTTCAATGGGTGTCGAGGGAGAGCAGGGCTGGTGGTGAAAATCCACCCTCACTGCATTGGTTTAAATGCAGGCACTGCAGCTTGATGTGGATTTGTGTTTCAGTGGGAGGCACCCAAAGGGAATTCGATAAAATGGATTTATTTGTCTGGCTGCATACGTGGGAATTGAATTTTTAAAAACTAATTAAGTTATTAGCTGTCTTTGGCCAATGATACGAGATGACTTAAAATGTTAATGTCATATTTCTAACCTCATTGAAGTTACACCTTTAACTGTCTGTTTCTTGTTTTTCCTCATCACATAGATGGGCCACTCTTCCACTCCAGCACTCTTGAAAGAAAAGCCCCTGTTCAGACTGTGGGGCAGGACCTCCCAGATGGAGAGATGGTAGAATACCTCATCTGAAAGGCTGTACCAGGATCTGAGCTGGGATAACAGTAGCAAGAAATTTTTAAAAGACATTTTTATTGGGGAAAAAAAAATGTAGTACCTGAGTAATAAAAGAACACTCAGCTGTTTGCTCTTGTATATTATGTCTCAAAAGTTTGGACAGGTTAATTTATAATTTGTTCTAAATTATAAAAAACCCATAACACTTGTTCTTTGAAAGTTTACCCCTTTATTTTTTAAATACTGGATCTGGTAACATCTGGAGAAAACAAACTAGACCTTAGGTGCACCACAGCTGATATTTCATGTCAGTGCTTTTAAAGTCTCTTCAGCAGAAGTACCTGCTCTCACAGGTGCTGGTTACATGTCTAGCTTGAATGTAGTAAGGTGATCTTAATGGCCTTAAAATGATCAGAACCAGGAACATTGTTGTGACCATCATTTAATGGTTTTAGAATACAGGTGTTCTGGGAAGCTTTTATAATCTGAGCTGTGATCAAGGGAGATTTCCCTTTCACTTCCTCTTTCCTCTCAGTGTAAGAACTCAGAATAGGTATTTCATGTTCATAGACTGAAAAGATTTCCATTTTCAGTGTGGTAACTTTTTTTTTTACTTCCCAAATTTCTTTTTTTAATTATTTCCTTATTAAAACAAATGACTCCGGTGATTAATGTCGCATTTCATATTTGTAGTTCCTTTTGCAAGATTTGCTGTACTTTTATACTTAAGTACTTTTTCAATAATTTGTACAGTGGATAGTAAATAATATATTGCATTCATGTTTTACATAAATTAATAAGGAGAATTTACAGGCCCAGCCCTGATCTGTTAGATCAGATTTCTGACATGGTAATTCCATTGGCTTTAGAGAAACTACTTCAAATTTACCATAGCTCAAGTGGGAAGCCCTGCTGTTTTTCAGATTTAACAACTTAATCTACTGCATCTGTGGAGATCTTTCTTTTGTAGCAGATTTTCTATATTTCAAATGCCCTCCTACTCTGTATGTCCCTCCTTTCTGGAGAGACTGGATTCTTTTTCACATAGCAGAGCCTCAGAGGTAGAGCTTTAAAGAAAAGCTCCATGCAAAGGTTCAGATGGCAGATTCTCTCCTTTCAAAATAATTCTTTAATTCATCTGAGTGGAGAGAGCAGCTTAAAGGAAGTCCCAGAGGCATTACAGAAGGAAGTTACATATTTAAGTCATGAGGTTCACTTCCAATTTTTTGGGAACTAGCACAGATGCAGAAGTGCTTTGTTACAGAAACTGTAAGGAAATATTAAGACCAATAGAAGTACGTGAGTATTTTTTGTTATTGTCTTTGCATTTTATTAAAACACTTCAATATTAATTTCTGTTAAAAACTACTTTTTTTTGTACTTGAATGTTGAAATATTTCACTAGCCAGTGGTCACACACTGGAACCTGACTAGTTTCAGCTTTCTGTGCAGCATTAGAGTAGCAAAATTTTCATTTGAGATCATTCCGCCCCAGAAATAAGGAAATCAGCAATTAATTATCACAGAGTTAGTGAATGTCTTTAATTCCTGTTTGACACCGCTGCTGTGGCGTTCAAATGAAATGGCCCTCCCAGACCAGCAGGGATCACAGGAGTTCCACAGTGGGAGGAGAGAGGAGGAGCCTCTCTCTGCCTGAAGGTCAGCCTGAGCTTTCCCTCTGAAATAACCACTTCAAATCCAAGGAAAACATATTTTTCCTCATCGTTTCTAGCAGATTTGCTGCTGGTTAGGGATCTTGAGGCAGTCCTGCAGGAGGCAGAGGAGGGGGATGGCACAAACCCCTTCCATCAGCAGAGCTGCCCTGCAGGGCTTTGCCTGCCTGTGCCCCCTGGGTGAGGAATTTCCCTCCCTTCCCTCTGAGCCATTCCCGGGCACACTGTCCAGCACCACCTCGTTCTCATCCTCAGAATGTCTTGCTGTTATTTCTCTTGGCTTAATTCCATCCCACTTTATGAAGTAATGCCCACCCTGGATGATTTGATTGCTCTTCCTCCTCCGCAGTTGTTGAAAAGGCAGCTTTTCTCATTAGCTCTAGGTGTCCATCTTTTTTGCCATTTCAGCATAAATATCTACATGATATTTTGTGGGTTTGGCTTAAAATGAACCACAAGGGAAATCAAATGCCATTGAGTGTCTGTGTGAGGGGGGGGAGAAATGTTTGACTGCTTTTCTCTTCTTTTAGAGTCAGGAAAAGTTATATTCCATCTTTACAAATACTTGTCAGCATCTGGAAAGAAGTTTTATGACTGCAGGGCTCTAAATAAACAGTTACAACTCACTTAAATCACATTAGTTCTAAAATGTCTGGGAAAATTTGGATCTTTTACGCATAAAACCTCATTCAGAAAACTGATTTTCCCCAATCAGTATGGGCTGTTCAGGTGAAAATAATTGGTTTATCCTCCCTGTAGCTCACTGTTTTCAAGTGGAGTGCCACTGCACTTTATTTTTACAAATCAAAAAGGACATAATGGCTTTCTGTGAGTAAAATACAGCAACTCTCTCCTCCAGAAAGCCAGAACCATCAGGATTGCAGGAGCCTTGGCAGTTTCTTGCCCACTGAAGTAATTTTGGAAGATGGTGCAGTTTTAGTCTGCTTAGGTCAGGCTCTTTGCCCTATTTTGTAATTTTGATTTCTTTCAAAAAAAAGCAAAACCCCCAAAACTTTGCTGTGTAAATTGGAGGTCATTTTCCTGTGCTGACACACTGGGAGCCATCAGGAATGCATTCTTCCCCTGGAGCTTCCTCAGAGCCATCCTGATGTGAATGTAAACGAGCTGCTTGCTTCGAGGAAGAGGTGTACAGATCTTTATTTTGTTTTTAAAACAGAAACTGCTTTAAGGAGACAAACTGCACACCTGGTTCCTTTGCCTTCTGTAGAGCTTATTTCTAGTAGAAAGTGGTTTTTAACAGTGATTGCAATGACCTTTGCAAACCAAAATTTTAGACTAAGAGTTTTTCTTAAACTCGGGTATTAGAAGCAGAATTGTAGCTTTTATAAAGAAAGCCACATATTCTCCTTTGTAGAGCAAACCAAGAAAATGAAGTTTAGTTATTTTTCCTCTTTCCTCTCACTGCTTACAGAAAGTCCAAACTCCCAAGTCCTTCCCTTGGGCAGTTCCTTTGTGGTTTGACTGCTCGGGGAACTGCCTGAGATCCAGAGACTTTAGTTCCACCTGGCCCAGTGTTGTTATTAAATTAAAGAACTCTGACCTGGCAGCTCCTGGGGGGTTCAGAGCAGCGATTCAGTGTCAGGGGACTCCAGGGGATGTGTGAGTTGCTCCTCAGGAGCCTGCAGGGGGACATGGAGGTCACCACATGTGAGAGCTGAGCATCGCCTTCGCTGCTGGTTTGGGGCTGCAGGAGCTGGGGGGACCTGCAGAGTCCAGACCAGCCCCGCTTCCAAGGACACCTCCTGCTCCAGGAGCCCCTGGCGGGGTCAGCAGCATGTGGGACAGGTGACACCCGTGGTGGGACAGGTGACACCCGTGGTGGGACAGGTGACACCCATGGTGGGACAGGTGACACCTGTGGTGGGAGAGGTGACACCCGTGGTGGGACAGGTGACACCCATGGTGGGACAGGTGACACCTGTGGTGGGAGAGGTGACACCCGTGGTGGCTCCGGCCAGACCAGGGCTCTTCACACCGAGACAAACCCGGAGTGCTCAGGGCAGGAAAACCCGGGATAACTGAGCTTCCTCTCCCTGGGCTGGCACAGGGGAAGAAATCCCGGGATAACTGAGCTTCCTCTCCCTGGGCTGGCACGGGGGAGGAAAACCCAGGATAACTGAGCTCCCTCTCCCTGGGGCTGGCACAGGGGAAGAAATCCCGGGATAACTGAGCTCCCTCTCCCTGGGCTGGCACAGCTCATCCCAGTTTCCACCCTGCTGTCTGTGGGTTTGCTCCGTGCCAGGGGAGGGGGACAGGGGGGTTCTCTTTTCATGTATTTGTATAGGAACTCTTTTGTAAAAGTTAGTTGTTTTTATGTCTAGGAAGTAAAAAGACATTGTAAAATGTAATTGTACTGTATTTATGAAGAAAATACATTTCTTTTCAAAAAGATCTGCTGCTAAGTTGGTTTTAGAGTCTGGTTTCCACCACCATTACCTCGTAGAGTTTTTGGGTGACAAACTTTGAGCAGTTTCCCTCCCAGCAGGGTTGTGGTCTAACAGGGGCCCAGTCTTCTCTTTAGGACCCAAAATATCAAAGTATGAATTAAAATACTAAAGTTTACCATTTCACAAGCATAGACAGTGTGTCAAGAGAACAATCTTTCCTATATAAATCTATACTGAAGTGAATCACATGGTTTATTTTTTTTCCCCTTTTTTTAAACCGTCCAAGTTTATTTTCTAATTTGTGACTGGGCTGTTGTGTAATTCAGCTGTTGAAACAGCCCTTAAGTCTTTGAAGGTTTATGGCAGCTTTAATTCTAGAAAGAAAACAAAATAGTCAGTGTAAATATGCACTAAGGAATATTGTAAATGTGTATCCATGTATTTTTAAAGAAAGGATCTTATGTTTTCAGCTTTTTTCCACTAATTTACTTGTTTTGCAGTAAATTTATTTAGTAGGAAAAGCTTGTGGAATACAAAACAATAACAATTTTCACCTTCCCTAGTCCTCACTACTGCTTGGCCTCTGTCTTGAAGTTTTCAACTCCTAATCAGAGATTTTACAGGATAAAGCAATTGTCATTCCAGTCTTAAGCATCCATTTTCTTTTTCCCTCTGGCTGCCCTGCAGCTGCGCACCCCTCACACCTTTGAACATTCAGATCAGCAGCACTCTGAGCTGGGTGGGAGCCACCTCTCCTTTGATTTGAGGACCCTTTTCCCCACATCTGAGGCCATCAGCCCATGAGCAGCCTCAGCCCTGTGAGCATTTTCCACATCACAGCCCTCACTAGACCCATGTGCTTTTTGTTCCTGTGTTCTTGGTGCATTTTGCTGCCTCCTAATTTCTCTCTCCCCTCTCATGGAGCTGTGGGAGGGACGGAGCAGGGATTACTGGGGAGCTGCTTGAAAGTGCTCAGCCTTGATGCAATTTCACTGTTGATTTTTGAGGCTGATCTTAACATAGCTGTCGCCTCCCCTGCTGCAATAAATACCAGCCTGACAAATCCGGGGGCCAGTGGTCAGCTCAGCACATCCAGCCCCTCCACTCTCAGGCCTTTTGATGTTGTTTCTATAAATCTCCCTGGTGTGCCAGAGCAGAAACAAGAAGATAAAAAGAAAAAAAGACAAAGACAAGAAAAACCCAAAACCACCCCCCCAAAACATTACCACCCCCCCCACAAAAAAAGCCCCCCAAAAATCCAACAAAACAAAAACCAAACCAAACCAAAACACCCCCAAAAACCCAAAAAAACAAAAAAACCAAAAAACCAAAAAAAAACCCCCAAAACCCCACCACACAACCAAAAAAACCAAACCAAAACAAAAAAACCCACCAAAAACCAAAAACCCAACTAAATAACCTGGCCAGACAAAACCCCACAGCTCCAGAAGCTGGCTAAAAGCTGCTTTATTTAATAGCACAAGTGTGGCCCATCTGCACAGGGGTGTGAGAGGAGGAGTTGGGCATTTCACAGGTTTGTGTGGGCAGCAAAGATCCAACCCCTGCTCTGGGGGAGCAGCCAGGAGCCACGCAGGGAGGATTTGGGATTTCTTTGGGATTTCTTTGGGATTTCTTTGGGATTTCTTTGGGATTCCAGGTGCCCTCACCTCTCCTGCTGACCGCTTGGACAGCACCATCTCCCCCTGTTCTGCTGCTGCATCTGCTGAGCACCTGCATAGCAAAGGCACCTCCTGCAATCCCACTGTCTGCTACTCATCCTGCCAAGAGTTGGGGCTTAAAAGAGAATAAAAATGAAATTGTTGGTGGTTTAGGTTTGGTTGGTTGGGGTTTTTCCCCCCCCCACTTTCCGTTGGCTCCAACCTTTAGGTGGAAAATCTTCTTTGCTCCAAATCCTCACTAAGTGCAATGGAGGTTGTGGTTGATTCCACACCAGCCCCATGGGTGGGAGGAGGGATTTAGAAGCTAAAACAGTGCACAGTGAGTACAGCACATTCCCAAGGGCTGCATTATTCTATTTATTGTAAAGTCTTGCCTGCTATTGCTGTTAAACACCTCCAGAGAAAAGCAAAATTCCCTAATGCCACAAGACCTTTCCCAAAGACACCTCTGTGCCTCCCCTTCCTGCTCCCCAAGGCAAAATTGGAGCATTTTATGTATTTTAGAGCATTTCTCTGAATTCTGTAAGGAAGAATAATGTAAAATGGCAACAGAACACTGGCCCTGTAAAGGTGCTTTTACAGTGCTATTTATATATAGTGACGTTGGAATGAGATAATCTTCACTTTGTATTGTGGAGGTAAACAGGAGAGGAAAATTTTCATTGATGCCTTGCCAGAAGGAGCACTAACCTTTTAAATATAAGGCTTTTATATATATATGTATATACACACACATAAATACATGCAATTTATAAAAACTGGTAATTTTGAGAACCTCATTGTACCCAATGACATTTTCTTTTCCGCCCCAGTCATTTTTTAAAAACATAAACAGGCAGCTTTGAAACTTCATTATGTCTCTACCATTCTGTTTTCTGTTGCTGCATTTCAGAACCAAAAACACATAAGGAAGGACCCCCTCCTGTCTGCAGCTTTTCAGTTCTCTATTTCAGTATTTTGAGTGTACTTTGGTTGCTTTTCCTTTGCTGGTCACCCCAGAGCACCACAGCTCGGGCAGGATGATGCCTGTTCATTCACAGCCACAATATCCCTGTCTGCATTTCCATCCCCTTTGGTGGAAAATCCCTGGAGGGGATTGTCCAGGAGGAATCCAGGAGGAAAATCCCTGTCCTGTCCTCCTGTGAGAGCCACCAGCATTCCCCAGCCCTCCAGTACCTAAAAGAGACCAGAAGTGTTGGAGAGGGACTTTGGACAAGGGTGTGTGATGATAGAACAAGGGGAAATGGGATCAAAGTGACAGAGAGGAGGTTTAGATGGGATTTTGGGAGGAATTCTCCCCTGTGAGGGTGGGCAGACCGTGGCCTAAAGGGGCTCCAGGAGAGCTGGAGAGGGACTGGGGACAAGGCATGGAGGGGCAGGACAAGGGGGAATGAAAAAGGGCAGGTTTAGATTAGATTTTAAGAGGAAATCCTTCCCTGTGAGGGTGGGCAGGCCCTGGCACAGGGTGCCCAGAGCAGCTGTGGCTGCCCCTGGATCCCTGGCAGTGCCCAAGGCCAGGCTGGACAGGGCTTGGAGCAGCCTGGGACAGTGGGAGGTGTCCCTGCCATGGCAGGGGTGGGATGAGATCCCAGCCTGTCCAAAGCCAAACCATCTGCACTTGGGGCCACCTCCAGCAGCAAACACCTCTCCTTGCCCTCCTGGGGACACCTGCCAAAGGCAAGAGGGGTCACTGGCATGGCTGGAAGGATGAAAAAGGGCACAGAGGCCTTGAGAGCCTCAGCCTCGTTGGTCTCATGTGCTTATCCCAACACTTTAACCCTCTGCAGCCACACTGTCTGGGATGTGGGCTTAGAAGAAATAAGATTTGCCAAGGGAGAAGGGCTGGAAGACTTAATGAGCTGCCTGCTGGCACTCAGCAATTAGTGCTGGACGGTACAGCCCAATTAGGGTACTATTAACTTTAGTTCTCTGGAAATACAGCGATTAATATTACTAATAATTCTCCTGACCTCAAAGTAATTGCAGAGCATTAATGGAGAAAACTGTTTCTAATTAAGCAATTCCCAATCCTTCTGTTTTCCCTTTTTTCCTGAACCTCTGGTACCCTCTCAGCCATCCTGGTGTGGGGCTTGCCTGGCTCAGGGATGGGACGTGTGGTGGGGCAGAATTTGCTGTCCCTGCTGAAGAAGTGACATTCCTGGAACTCCTCAGCACTTAAAACCTCAAAGTCCAGGCAAATCATAATCCTGCACTCTCTAAACAATTTCTGACAGGAAATCTTCTTTCACTGCCAGATTAAACCCTTGGAAGGAGAACCAGAAACCTCCACTGGTCCTCAAATCATAAAATTACAGAATGATTTGGGTTAGAAGAAATCTTCTTGCAAACCCTGGTGCCAAGGGCAGGGACACCTCCCACTGTCCCAGGCTGCTCCAAGCCCTGTCCAGCCTGGCCTTGGGCACTGCCAGGGATCCAGGGGCAGCCACAGCTGCTCTGGGCACCCTGTGCCAGGGCCTCACCTCCCTCACAGGGGAGAATTTCTTCCCAATATCAATTTAAATTAAAGTAATTGCATTAGTGGGAACTGTGAACAGCTCGTGGGGAGAAAATGGAGGTTAGAGCTGAGTGAACGAGCACCAGGAGCTGGAGATGCTCAGCTGGCACAGCCACGTGCTGCAAATCAAACCTGGTCTGACCTGGAGAGTGAAACAGTTTTGCCTGCACAGACACAGAGGGCAGGGTCTGCTCTTCCCCTCTCACAGCCCAAACCAAGGCTGCTGTGACACTCTCACATCTCAAAAAACCAAATTTAACCCTTCCCACAGCCTGTTGTGATCATGAAACCTAGATTTCTGTCTCATTTCAAGCAGCAGCAGGAGTGAGGATAAGCAGCCATGCCAGCTCCACTCACGGGTGGTGGTTTGGTGGTCTAACCCTCAAATGCTGCTGCTGAGTCTTCAAAAATAAAGATACCCCATGGCTGTTTGGGAAAACAAAGCTCTTTATGGAGTGGCTGAGCAAACCAGGCTTGGATCAACCATGCACCCCATGTGTAGGAAAAGGTTTCAATGCTAACACGTGTATTTATTTGGTATAATTATAAACCAACACAGTGATGCTCCCTGCACCCCTCATTGCAACCACACAAAATGCTGGGCATGGCCCTCCTGGGCAGGGCGGGTGTGTCAGTGGGCACCTGGCTGGAAAAGCACATTTTACTGCATTTTCCAGTGTCCAGCCCTTCAGGGAGACCCGACTGAGCCAGGACAGGCCACCCTGAGACCCCCCGGCCACAGGGCAGGGGCGCTGTGCCCGAAGCATGGCTGGAGCCTGTGCCAAATGCCCCTTTCTCACTGCCTTTTTTAACGTGAAGGAAAGGAAGAACGGGGTTTGAAAAGCAGCATTTTTCCTCAAGAGGTTCGAGCAAAATACAGAAGTTTAAACAGCAGGGTTTGGGCTTTGGGGGGCATTTCCATCTGCAGCTCAGCACAGCGTGGAACAGAAAGGAACTGACGGATGCCTCTCTCAGACATCCGTGCTTTTAAAAATGAGCATTTTATTCTTCACAGAGCAGCTGGATGGGAGGGAGGGCCCGTTTCTCACCTGAGCAGCAGCAGCAGTGTCCGGGCTCCGGGGGATGGGCAGCGCTGCCAGTGCCGCAGACAGACAGACGGACAGACAGACAGACGGACAGACAGAGCGATGAGGAAACCCCTGGGGCTGCAGGTGCCACAGGACGGCCGCGGTGACCTGCCAAGACCCTTTTTGAATCCATCCGTGTTCTGCAAGCGCTCGGTGCCTCGCTGGAGCTGCGAGATGCGGGGCTGGAGCAAAGGCAGCGCTGCCCCGGGGCGCGGCTCTGCGGGGCTCTGCGGGGACACCGAGGAGCAGGGAGGCCTCGAATGGAATTAACTTTAAAAAAATCAACCCAAACCCACCCCGCGCCGTGTCTTACTGAGCACATCAAAACCCGAGGACCGAGGCTGCACAGACTGCAGGAGGACAGATGAGTTTTGCCACCGTGCCACAAAAACCCCTTTACAAGCAAGGCAATACTGAAGTGATGTGGGGGCGTCATCTTTGTGAGCTGATCCCCTTTGGGGTATCCTTGCACTTCCCCAGCCCACGGAGCAGAGCCCATCCCTGGGCAGAGAGGTCAGATTTGGTGGCTGCCCTGGGTGGAGACAGGCACAGAGCATCCCTGTGTGTGCCCCAGGCTGTGCCCACGTCACCTGGCTCATGCCAGCTTGTCTGCTCTCCACACAGCCCCCCAGGCCCATCGTCCTGTGGGGGCAGGACAGGGAGGAATGGGCAGAAATCAAAAGAGGAACATTCTGGGTTAGATATCAGGAAGAAATTCTCCCCTGTGAGGGTGGGCAGGCCCTGGCACAGGGTGCCCAGAGCAGCTGTGGCTGCCCCTGGATCCCTGGCAGTGCCCAAGGCCAGGCTGGACAGGGCTTGGAGCAGCCTGGGGCAGGGGGAGGTGGAAGTGGGGGTTTGGAATGAGATGATCCCGAAGGTTCCCTTCCAACCTTTCACATTCCATGGTTCTGTCCAGGGGCTGCCAAACCCAGCCACAATCAGCTCTCCTCTCGTGGTCCGACCCGACACAGCCCTGCTGGGCTGTCCTGCGACATCACGGCCACCCTGGAGGAGCCCCGGTGTCCCCGGGCCGGCGCTGACGGCCCGGGCTGTGTGTGCAGGGCCAGGCACTGCTTTCCCAAAAACCTCTAGATGGCAATCGCTGGCAGCGCTGCCGAGCCTCCTCCGAGCCCGCTGGGAGCTGTGCAGCCTCCCCGGCTTCTGCAGCCCGCAGAGAGGATGCTCCGGATGTTTGGCAGCATCCCTCATGTCCTGCTCCCTGCTGGTTCGCCGGGCATCTCCCCGGTGCTCTCCATCCCTTCTCCCGATCCCTCTGCTCCCGACACGGGGCTTTGTGGGGGACAAGCAGGGCGAGCCCCCAGCCCTGCCATCAGCTCCCGTGTCTCACAGGGCAACAACACACCCGGAGAAAAATAATCAAGTCACCCAGTTTATTCCCAGCTGGCTAGAAAGGATCTTCTCGTTGTATCCAAACTTAAAAGTGTATTTTGAAGTTCAAAGTGACTGGGCAGGCAAGGAAGGCTTTGCAGGCTGGGTGGGTGCCGTGGGTGCCAAAGCGGCTGAGCCCAGGGCACCCAGATTTGGCCAAGCCCCGTCCCTGGGTGCTCCCTGTGGGGCCGAGGGGACCAGCGGGGTCCTGCTCTAGGGGCTGAGACTGGAGCAGCTTCAAGCCGGGAAAGTGCAAATATCGTCTGTCCTCGGGATGGGAGCAGTAAATGTCATTTATTGTGTTAACAGGAGAGTGCTCCCAGCCCCCGGGGCCACTCACTGCAGCTGCCGGGCGAATATTGCTGTTTTCTCGGTAAAACGTAATCACAGCCTGTTGCTATGAATTTTCTTGGTTTGCTGAGCGTTCATATTAAAGGAGAAACGTGCAGTTTCTCACGCTGGTGAATTGTAAACACAGGACTATGTTTTGTAAATACTGGCAATGTTATGAATTCTTTCTCCAAGACAAGGGGAGGTTGAATGACAGCCTCCTAGACCAATGTGACACGAGAGGTGGCGATACCCTTCTCCAATCCATAGTCACCTTGACACAGATATATAATGGAAAAATAAACTAAGGGCAGGGTGTTCTGCCCTGCTGCTGTTGATGCACCCAGATCTGTGTCCCCAGTCTGTTTTCCTGGTTGGGCCTCCACGGTGATAACAGCCCACTTCAGCCTCGGTGATGGGAGATGGGGAAAAACAAGAGTCACTTTCCAGCTCTGTTTCTTCACGCTCACACTTGGGCACTGCTGCTCCCTCATTTGCAGGTTCCTGGGCTGCAGGGGCTCCAAGGCTCTGGATTTGCTCCTTCTGCTGCCTCCAGACAAGGAGCTCATCCCGCAGTCCCTCCCATCCCACTGCCCGCCCTCCTCCTGCAGTTCCGACAACTTTTCCACGAACAGAGGCTCCGATTTTTTGAGGAAGGTGCCCGGGCTCTCTGTGCCCCCAGGAGCAGCCCCTCCTCTCACCCCGGGAGAGCCATTCGCAGGAGCAGCACACCCAGATCTGTGCATGGACCAGCGACTCCCTCTCCAAAAAAAGGGGCTGCTCACCTTCCCTGGCTCAGGAGCAGGCTGACCTCAGGCACGCTGGACACCAAGCAGCTTTCCCAGCTTTTTCCTGCTCAGACATTTGCCCAGGGCTGGAGTTGACTCAGCACCAGGGATTAGGAGCTGCAGAAGGGAGCAAGCAGAAAATAATGAATCATTACAGAAAATGATAAAACCCTGCAATAATAAATAATGCAGTGAGAGGTAATTAATTATCTCCGTTTGTGCTGGGCTGCCTGGTTATTGATTTAGATGTGTTCCCAGCCGAGGCAGCCCTGACTCCTGCAGGATTTCACCTGGGCTCTTCCACCTTCCCCTTGCCAAAGCTGCTGCGCTGGACTCGCATCTCCCGGTCCTGAGCTGGTCCTGAACTCCCCTGGCAGGGGCTGCCCTGTGCCTGTGCTGGTCACTCGGGTGTCCCCTAGCACAGATTTGTGTTGGGATCAGGCTGTGGGGACAGGAAAATCACCCCAGAGTGAACCCCGGGAGTACCAGGAGGACGTGGCCGCATCCCAGCCCCTGCTGGAACAGGGATGTCAGAGGCACCAGATGGCTCCGTCTGCCCCGTTTAATGGTGCCTAATGAGGTCACTTCCATCAAAGAGTTAATTACTTCCTGGGAGCCATTTGCTAACGTAATTAAGTCTGTTTCATGCCTGGTTCTAGCTGAGAGCAGGGCTGGTGTGAAAGGCAAAGCAAGGGGCAGCTGCTGCAGCAGTCCCCACTGCCTTGTGCTGGTGCACCCAAGACAGGAGCTTTTCTCTTTCCCAGAAATGAGCCAGCAGCTCCTGGGCTGATTCTTCATCCTGCTTTTCTCCCCAGAAGCACCAGAAAGGCCATTCCAGGGCTGCACCGTGTGTAATGTCATTTGTAAGTGCAAAAGATGGCTTTTAATGACTTGTTGTATCTGGTTCCTTGGATGTGATGGAGCCTGGAGGAGATTCTTCAGTTCTTCTTTCTTAGGAAATCGACTCAGTACAGATGGCACTCTGAGCGTTTTTATTGAAATAAATAGGGAAGAGCTGTGCCCCCAGAGACCATCCTGCTCCTTTTCCCAAACCCGTGGGTGAAACACAACCACCAGCATCTGCCAGGGCCGTGCAGCCACAGGAGCAACAGCTCCAGCCCCTCCCGCACCGGCGCAGCTTTAATTAAAAATAAACTGTCAGACACCATGAAAAATTAAAACTTAAATGCCTGGAACATCCATCTGCAAGTCCTCTGGCAAGGCTGAGGAGGCAGAGTGGCTGCCACTCCCCTCTGGACCTCGAAAGGCTCCATGTCCCCACACAGGATCCTGGGTCCTGGCATTGTCCCCCTGCGGGGTGGCACTGGGGGAGCACACCCTACTCCCGATGCCTGCAAGCTCCCTGGAATGCTTTAAGTGCTTTCATTTAGTTTTATTAGGACTTTTCTTCTCCCTTGTGGGTGTTGCAGGTGTCAGCCAGGTGAGGAGGAGTTTTGGTGGCAAGGCTGGTGCAGTGGGAGGTGCCACCAGGCTGCAGAGCAAACGGGACAGGAGGTGACAAGTGCCAGCTCTTGCCCTGCTCCCTCTCAGGGGTCCCAGTGATGGGGACAGCCAGCAATCCCACAGGGGAACTTTTCCTCTCCCTCAGCTCGCTCTCAGTGCCCTGATCACCACATCAGGAGCTGGGGCAGCTGATCCCTGCTCTGCCAGACAAAAGATTCAGAACTTGACCGTGCTGCTTCCCTGCCAGGCCGCCACTGAATTATTTAATCTCTTCTGAAAAATCTGCCCAGTGCTTGGTGTGGAGGGAAACTCCCCAGGCTCTGCCTGGAACCTCTTTTTCTCTCCTTTTCCAGAGTTTTTTGCATTCAAAGCATTTTGCCTTTTGCTGTTGCTGCCCCTGGAGAGGGTGGCACCATCCCCCTGTCCAGCATCAGCTGGTGATGACGAACGCTGCTCCCCTCCCAGGCCTGCTGCTGCTCCTGGTGATTATTCCTGTTAATTACTTCCTTCAGAGCAGAAGCCAGATGCAGAACAGTCAGCTCTGAGTGCTGCTTGGCTTTTGCCCTCTCATCTGCAGCCGCTGGCCTTGGAGAATCCTCTTGGAGCTCTCGGTGCTGCTGGCAGGAGGACAAACAGCAGGGCTGCAAAGGCACCGTGCCACCAGCACTACCAGCCCTGGCTGCATCCCAAAATCCTTCCCTCCCTGCTGCTGTTGTGGATGTTTGGGTGCAGGGATGTGCTGCTGAGGGCAGAGGACGCAGAGCAGAGGCTGTGGCTGGGTCCCAAACCCCATCTGAGGGGGGTTCTCTGCCCAACCTGGGCCCAGCCACCAACCCATGCCTGCTGGCTCTGGGTTCTGCTCCTGGGTGGGGAGGGGGTCCTGCAGGTGGTTCTGGGCAGCAAGGGGAGCAATCTCAGGGGTCTCTGGGGTCAGAGCAATCTCAGCATAGCTGTGAAAACAGGGCCATCAAACCACAGACCTACGGGGGTTCCCTCTCCCTCTGGTCAATTCACCAAGCGTTCATCGCTGGTGTTGGCCATCAGGAGTGACAGGCTGGGCACATCTTCCTGCTTCCCCTCCCTTCATCCCAGGCTTGCTGAGTGCTCTGCCCCAGCTCCCACAAGGAAAAGCCCAGGGTGAAGGGCAGGAGATGCTGCTCAGCAGGAGCGCCCTGGGCCATTTCCTCCCTGCTCACCCCTGGCAGCACACAGAATACAGCCTGCACCACAGCTCTGCTCCAGCACAAAGCAGATTATTGAGCCTCCTGGCAGGGCTGTGAGGGAAAGTGGAGTTCACACCACAGGCTGCACCTTGCCCTGGCCAAGCTCAGCTGTAAAGCAGCAGAACCCAGCCCAGGTCTGCCCTTGGGGCACTGGATGGTGCTTCAGGGGCTGATGCTCTGCAGCCTCACACTGGCTCCTGTGCCTCCTCCGAAGAGAGGCTGAAGGAAGGAAACCCAGAGCAGGCTGTGAGTGGCAGAGCAGTATTTGGAGGCCTCTCTCCATCCATTTTTCATTGCACTGCTTTACAGCACAATTTCTGGAAGCAGCAGTGAGGAGCATCTGCTGACGAGTACCTCCCATGGCCACCAGAACGAGACCAGGGCAGCAGCTGAGCAGAGCTGGGTGGCCTTCAGGGCTTCAGCCCTCCTCACTGAAGGGGAGAAGGGAGTGGCTGTGTCTCTGCAGATCCCAGGGCACCCCAGAGCAGCAAAGCCCAGCACAGAGCAGCAAACCCCACCAGCAGCCTGGGCCCCCCAGGCCTGCCGCTGCTGGATTCCCCATCTTTAGAGTGCTGGGAAGAATTTGGAATATACACTTCTCTGATAGTGTTTGGCACATCCTCTTGCAATTCTTAATGCTTGTCTCTCCCTGCTGACTGAGCTTGATGGATTTCAGGAGGCCTGGAGGGAGAAGAAATCACCCTGGCTCATGGCAGTGACCTGCAGGAGATGTGCCCCAGGTGAGGGGTGTGTGTGAGCTCTTGGTGCAGAGGCACAGGCTGAGTGCCACCATGGTGCTGGAGAGCTCCAGGGCCACCGTGGACAAAGCTGAGGGGCGTGTGCTGTTCCTGGAGGTGAAGATGCTCACATTCATCATCACCAGCCCAGTGTCACACCCCAGGGCTGCTCAGGCCAAGGCAGACTCACAGCCAGGTGGACACGACTGTTTGTAGCACCACAACACCCGTGTGTCTACAGCACTGTCAAAGAGCAACAGTCCTTTAATAATCTGTGAAAAAGCCAATTTTTCTTGCGGGGAGAACAACTGTCAAAGGATTATTGCAAATTACTCTGGAAGCAGGCTGGGCCAGGAAAAAAACAAAGCCTATCTGTTCATCAGCCACCTGCCCCAAGTTATTTTTTGCTTTCTCATACCTGATTTTGCTCCAGGGGTGAAATGCTCAGCCCTGGTCCAGCAGCAGAAGCCCGGGCTCAGGCCCTGACTGTGGCCCCTGCCCTGGGGTGACCCCAGCAGCAGCAGCCCCTGGCTGGAGAGGCTCCTGCACAGCCAGGGCATGAGGGAGGGACCTGCTGCCTGTGGGGGACCTTGGCATCCCCTGGGCACCCAGCACAGCCCCAGCTGCCTCAGCACACTCCCTTTTGTCCCTTTGATCCCCCAGGATCCCATGTGGGGCTGGCAGAACCCCGTGCCAGAGGGGCTCGAGTGGGTCAGGAAGCAGCTGGAGCTGCACAGGAACAGCTGAGCCACTCCCAAACCTCCCCCCCTTCCCAAACTGGGCTAAACCCCAGCACCCCTTGGACTGAGGGAGTTTACCTGAGTGCATTTCAGGCAGAGGCTCTGTCCTCACAGCTGCATCACTGCTGGGTACTCTGGTGGCTCTAAAATGTGGCCTCTGCTGCCGGGGTTTGTCTCCTGGCACATCTTTATTTTGCATCCAGTTTTGCCTCGGATAGAAACACGTTATGATTGTTTTGTGCTGTTTTGGTGCCCAAGGCAATGTGTTCATGCTCCTGCCTGGCTGATTTGTCCCTGCCATGGGCTGGCAGCAGCATTTGGTCCTTTAATCTGGGACTCACTGCTGAAACAGCTCCTCCATGCCCGGGTGGGACACGGAGGAGAGAACAGCTGGGAGGGAGCTGGGCTGAGCACAGGGCTGTAAGTCCCCCCAGCACAGGAGAAAAGCAACAGTTTGGAAGTTGAATTGAGGTAAAAAATTGAGGTGGAAGTCCAAGTTCCTGCTCTTTGCCCACATTTTCCATGCACAAGGTCCACCAGAAGCAGCACCCTTGCCCTGTGCCCAGCCCTGCAGCCCGTTCTGCTCCCGGGGCCATCCCCTGGGGAGGTTCCCTCTGCAGTGGTGCTCCCAAGCAAATTGCCATGGAAACAGAGCCAAGGCACACAAAATCTGCCTCTGAGCCTGGACCAAAGGGGTCCTGCCAGGGGAGGGGCTTCTCATCCCTGCTGCCCTCATCCTCTGCCCCTGGTGCTTACAGCTCCAGGAATAGGGACAGGGCAAGGAAACCTCATCCCAGGGCTCCCTGGGCATGTTCCAATGTTCCCTGGGACACTGAGGGTTAATAGTTCCTATTTCTGTGACCTGGCAGGAGTTTGCAGTGATTTTTTAATAACAATGTACACATTGAAGTGATGCTGGTGGGGACAAGCTGCAGGCCAGAGCTGAGGGGAGAAAACTCCTTAAACTGCAAGGTCCTGCTGCTTGTGCATCATCAGAAAAGAACGAGGCCCTGCTAATTTGCTGAGACTGTTGCATGGACATGGCTGTATTTAGAGCTGGTTCCTGGTCCCAGTTTCCCTCCCAGTGGCACTGGAGCCTGGCTGAGGTCCCCTGTCCCTGCTGCCCACCCCTCCGTGCTGGTGGCAGCTGGCAGCCTGTGGATGGGCCAGCCCCTGCCTTGCTCCAGGCTTGTGGCCAAGGAAAACTGGCTGCTGGACAGGGAACAACGACTCTAAATTATCCTTTAATAAATCTCAAACCCCGAATAAAGCCCAAAACGTCAGCAGGGTCAGACCCACCCCACAGGGCAGCCCCTGCCCCAAAGAGGAGCTGCAGTGGGAGCAGGAGAGGCAGAGTGGGGCCAGCCAGGTCTCTCTTTTCCTCCACTGGGAGGTGCCCAGCAGAGGAGGCTTTCCCAAAAGTTCCTTCAGGAATTTCTCTGCCTCTCCCTGGGTTTCCAGCTCCACTTTTGGGCAGGGTTGTTCAGCTGGGTCCCATCGCTGAGCAGAGCTAACGTTGCCTTCTACTCACTTAGGTATAAATAATCTTTTACTATATTAATTACTTTGCACAGAAGGATAAGACATAAATTATAACCCAATGGTTATAATTGCATGTTCTTAGCACGTGTGCTTCGTTACTAATTATCCCCCTTCTCCCAGGCAGATTAGAAAGCAGAATTGTTGGATCGTGGCTGCCAGGGAATGAATCTGCTGAGGGAGGAGAGAGAGCCCCTTCTTGCCACCAAAGGGGTGGGAAACACTGCCACAAATACAAATATAGCCCCTTCCCTCCCCAAATTAAATTAGTTGGAGGTGGTGCCTGCAGCTTTCCTGTGGGACAGCGATGCCCAAGGCAGCCCTGAGACCTTCCTGCCATCCTGCCTCCTTCCACTCACAGTGGAGCTTCTCTGGGGTTTATACCAAAAAAGAAAACGGCATTGAAAGCTTCTTTACTTATTCCTGTGGCTTTCCAGCAAGTGCCCTTTGGGGCAGGGTTAGTGAGTGGTCACTGGCTCTGCAGAGCCTGCAAAAAAGAAAGAGGCAAAAAATGTCATTGCTGTGGCTGTGAGTGATCCACAGCATGACCTGCCATCCACACCTGGGCCACTGCAGGAACTGAAAAACGAAATGTTCTGCACATCCTCAGCCTGGCGAACAGCACTGACACCACCTCTGGTTTTGTGTTCAGCATCACCCCCACGGCACCAGAGCCTTGGGGTACCCCAGAGATGGCCTCATGAATTGATTGTGTATTCAATGCCAGAGTTAACAATCCACAGCCTTGAGGTCCAGGCTGTTGTTTCTGCTTTTGGAAAGTGTCTGACATGTCACGAGAGGACACATTTGTACCTGCAGTGGGCAGCATGAGGGACCTGGAGTAAAGCTGCAGAGCTCCATGAAGCCACAGTGGGTTCACCCTACAAAATAACCTCATCTCCTCCTTAGGACAGCTCCTCACAGCCTCCCCAGCAATCTTCGACCTTCCTTTGTTCCCAAACTCCCTGCCAGGAGAGCCCAGCTCTGCCCTGCCCAAAGCCTTCCCCCCACCCCAGCTGGCAGCAGAGCCCTCAGGCTCCAGCCCCTTCTTTCTAGGCTGGCTGCCTCGCAGCCCAAATAACACCTGGAAGCTTTTTTTTGACAAATTTCCAAGCTCAGGGCTCTGGATGTCCCAAGTTCTGTCTGGCCATGACGTTCAGAGGGCAGCAGGGCTTGGCCGTGCTCTCAGAGGGAGTGAGGACCACACTGAGCCCTGGGTTTAGGGTCCCCAGCAGGGTCCCCTGAAGGGTCAGGCTGAGATTAGAGGTTCTCAGGGTTCTCCCAGGGTTCCAGGAGCAGTGTGGGGATGGAAGGGAGGGAGCACCCAGAGGAGCCAGGGTGATGCTCCTGCCGACGCCGCGCTCGCCGCAGCGCACGCCTGAGCCTCTCTCCGGGGGCTCTCCAACACCCAGCCCAGATCCCGCTGTAAAAATAGTTGCAAGTGTTAATTGCAGGCACTGATGGTTCAGCAAGCTCCTGCTGAAACCTCAGCTGAACCTGGGAAGGAGCAGATAAAGCACGATCCTTTTCACAGCTTGTGGAAAAGCTGGGGTTCTTTGGAATAGGCGGGAGAGCAGGGAGCGTGTCAGTTCTGTTCTCTCTGTGTCAGGAATGCAGAGCGTTTGCAAGGTTATCTCTCTCTGAATGGCAAATTTCCTCTCCTCTCAGAACTCCTTTATTGCTATCAGCTTTCCTTGACAGAGTTTATTTTTGAGGATGTATTCCATCATTTATCAAAGTTAGCACGGAGAGACTTGGACTTTCTGTACGAGGTGTGAGAGGCTTTGCCAGCCTCGCTGAGGAGCTGCCCCTGTCAGGGTGGGTGCTCATCCATCCCTCCTCACTGCACTCCCTGTTCTTGGTAGAGCCCAGAGGAATCAGCATTTATTATTTGTCAATCCAAGAAAACATTCCAGCAGTTCACAGGGTCACTCCTCTGTGTTCACAGCACATCCCTGCTTCGCCTGAGCCTGGTGGAGGAAGCTGCAGGATCTTTTTCTCCTCTTTTATCTGAATTTCTGCAGGGGATCAGCCCCAGCTCTTTGCCCTGCATGAGAGAAACGTTGCTGCAAGTGGGCTTAAAAATGATTGTATTTTTCATTGCAGCCTTTCAGGCATGAGTAAAACACACACACATAAAGGTTCTTTTTGTCGTGCCACGGTGCTCTCACAGGCAAAATGCTGCAGGTGAAGCTGAGGAGATTGAAATGAGCTCCTCCACCCTGCAGGCAGCTTCCCAGGGGAAAACACTGGCTTAGCAGCTGGGATGAAGGTGTGCAGAGCCAGGAACGGGGATGTTCATCCTCCTCCTGCAGTCACGAAGGGAACAAAGCTCCCCCAGCCATCGGGGTGGTCACAAATCCACAGGTGGTGACCCTGTGCTCAGTGTTCCCTGCAGGCAGGACCTGGGAGGTGTCTCTGTCTGAGCCTCACCAAGCACATAATTGCTGTTTCAAATAATCATGCCTTGAATTAAAACAGTTCCTGAGCAGCCTGAAATCTCCATCTTCAGTGCCTCAGCATCTCAGCAGGGAGAAGCTGTGCAGGTCAGAGCCAAGACTGAGCCAGGAGATGAAAATCCCACAGGCAGGGTAGGAGCTGCCTGGCTCCCAGCCCTGGGGGATTATTTCTGCCATTGCTATCACAGATAAGAACTGTCTGTGGCCAGTTCTGGGAGTTTCTGAGTTTTCTGGAGATTTACAATATTTTTATCATATTTTGGTTCTGGCAACCCAGTCCACCCCTCCCTCCTGTGCTGCTCCCAGAGGCCATGCCCAGCATCCCATCCCTTCTGTGTCATCAATGGAAGAGCATCAGCAAGTGCCTAATTTGCTGTTTTGCATATGCATCCAAAAAACGGCATTGTTTGTCATGGTTGACAGAATTCTCTTTCCATTTCCTTTTTAATTTGCTGGTATTTGAGGAGAAAAGAAGGTAAACATCCAGTGGTGTCCTGAACAGTGACAAACAGCTCCCAGGCAATAACGCTGCCGTGCAGCCTTGGCTCTGTAATAATAATAATAAAAAAGAAAGACATTAGTGTACCTGGATTTTTTACAAGTTCAGTAAAAGCCTTCAGGAGGAGAGGAAGCCTTGTCATCTAACTTGCAGAATTGCCTAAGAAGAGAAGTTAATCAACCCATGAGTGATTTACGCTTACTGAAGGTATCTTGTCAAAATGAGCCCTAATTTTATGTGTCTCTCTCCTCTCAAGAGGAACAGGATATACATTTTCCACAGGCTGGTAATTTAGTAAAGCAACTTTCTTTTTTCCTTAGAAATTGCAGATGAGGTGATCTCAGCTGGCCTCAAGGCTGGCTTTGGTGATGTCCCAGCCCCGTGGACACCCAGGAGCTGCGGGGGCCTGGCTGCCCTTGGGCTGAGAGCTCCCTGCTGGGGATGGCTCAGGGGCTCTGTGTGCCCCAGTTTGGGGTATTTCTGCTCCATCTCCCGTCTCCACCCCCGCTGTGCCTCTGGCCATGTCCTTCCCTCCCTTCTGCACGTGTTTTTGGCTCTCGTGGTTGTGCCAAGCCGCCCATCCCTGGTGTCTGCTTCCCATCCCTGGCTGCCAGGGCTGGGTCCTGTGGCAGTGCCAGGGTGGGGAACACAAAACTCCTACCCACAGTGAGCCTCCCCTCCACCCCTGTTTTCTCTGGGGTGCTGAAGGACAGCAAATAATTGTTCCCTGCTGCTTTAGCCTAATGTGTGTCTTCATTTTCTATAACCATGTGGCCATTCTGGTTTATTTATTTATTTTAAAATCGCAGCAGTAGCAGCAGCAAGCAAGGGGACACGCACAGGATGGCTGCCCAGGCTGCTGTAGGAAGGTCTGGGCATTTAATGACCCCTTTCATAATGAGGATCTGATAAATAAGAGCCTTTTAAGGCCCATGCAGCCTCGGGTGAGTGGCAATGGGAGCTCTTGCTCATGTGCCTCCCATTGGAGGGAGCCTCAGAGAAGGGTTCTGGAGGTGAGGCCATGGCCAGGCTTCATCCTCCCAAGCATTATCAGAGAATCCCAGAGTGGTTTGGGTTGGAAAGAACCTTAAAACTCATTTCATTCCAACCCCCAGGCAGGGGCAAGGACATTTTCCACTATCCTAGGTTGCTCCAAGCCCTTTCCAGCCTCATCCATGCACATTTGGGATGTTCTGGCCTCTGTTCACCCCCCCGTGCCTTTCTGGCAGGACTCTGGTGCTGGCTGGGTTTGTGAGGAGCACTAGGCTGTGCTTCCCTGGAGCAATGGGACGAGGCTGATGCAGGGGAGCAGCTCCCCCTCACCCACAGCCTCCCCAGCCTCTGTCCCCCAGTCCCCTGGAGCTGGGAGCCCTTTGCCCCGAGCCCTGCCCAGGGTAGCTCCCCTGGGCACCATCAGCTCTTGTGGAGCCCTCAGCAGCTCCTTGGTTTGCTCTGGTGCTCCGAGAGGCTCCGTCCCTGCTGCAGGGCTGCAGCAGCAGCAGCTCAGGGGGTGCAGCCAGCGGCTCTCCGTGGGCTCTGCTGCTCACACAGCCCCTCCTCATCCACCCATTGTGCGGGCAGGATCTCGCAGGAGTCAGCTCCATCAGCCTGCGTGCGAGGGTTAATTAATCTTTAATGTTAACAACCTTTCCTTTGTGTCACAGGGCCGTGCAGCAGGTCCTGGGGCGGAGGCCAGCCCACCTCCCCACGACTCGCAGCAATTAGACATGTGAACAGAATTGTCCCTGCTTCACAGCTCTACCCTGTAATCGAGGGAAAGTGACATTTTCCGTGGCACAATATGGGTTAGGCTTTCGTTCTGATGATGCTGCCTTTGCCAATAGATTTTTCCCCCCGTGGCATACGGCACGCACTGTTACATCTGCTCCCATTTCCAAGTGATCCTTTACCCTTTGTTGAATTTTTACAAATGCTATCAGTCTAAATAATCCAGAAGGCTGCTATGGCAACAAAACGAGAATGCTGCTGCTCTCTCTTCCCTTCCCCCCCCTTCTTTTAACCCTGGAGTACGAGGGAGGAGGATGTTGGCTGTGTCCTTCAGCAGTGTGGATGCCTTGGATGGGGTTTGGGTCCCAATCAAACCCTGCCAACCCTCCCATGTCTGCTGGCATTGTCCTGCCTGCAGGGAGAGAACACACAGATGATCTCTGTTCGGGCTGTGGCATGCATGGGGACAAAGCTTCCCAAGAAAAACACCACAAATCCCAGGGCTGTTCCTGGTGGAGAAGCTCCCCAGGGCCATTTCCCCCATGCCATGGCCATGGTGGAGGGTGCAGAGTCTTGCACACAAGTGTCAGCATCAGCACCTCAGAAATCCACCTAAATTAACTTAACAAGGCAGGCATAAATACTCACAAAGGGCAGCTGGGCCTAGTCCTAGAGAAGATGCAAATCCTTTGGATAATTAGCAGCAGAGAAACACATCCCTGAGCCAACTGGGATGAGGAAGGGCAGTGCACTGGGACCTGTTGCTCTCACTTGGATTTTATCCCTTGGAGGGAGGAGCTGGGATGGGCAGGCAAGCAGAGCTGATTTTGGGGTGTCCCCAGGGGCGTCCCACCCATGGCTGCCGTGGCCTCATCCCACCCTCACCCCCCTGAGTCCTCCAGCAGGGACATCCCTGTGCCACGGCCACACAGCCAGTGTGGGGGCTTGTCCCCGTGGTTTTGGGTGACACTCCCGTGTGAGGTGTGGGGTGGGACACGCAGGCTGTGCACGGGTGCTTGAGCACTGCTGACGATGGCTTGGGATGGGATTTGTTAGCAAACCCTTCCCAATTCCCGGTGCTCCAGGCACCAGCTGTCCCTGAGTGCTGCCAGCCCTGGCTGCCAGTGGGGTGGCTCCAGGCCAGCAGCTCCTCCAGAGAAGCTGTGGCTGCCCCTGGATCCCTGGAAGTGTCCAAGGCCAGCTTGGAGCAACCTGGGATAGTGGGAGCTGTCCCTGCCCATGGCAGGGGGTGGAGCAGGGTGGTCTTGAAGGTCCCTCCCAACCCAAACCATTCCATAATTCTGTGATCCCCCTCTCCTGCAGCTCCATCCCAGCCCTGGCCCACCTGAGGAGGAGGGATTTGCAAGGGGTTTGTGATCTCCTGCATTCAGGCACTAAATGTTTCTGATCTTCTGCTGCTGCTCAGGAGAGCTCTCAGCCATAAGAAACCTGTCAGGCCCCTCTGGTACAAAGGTACTAAGTTAATAAAATTTGTCCATAAAATCAGACAAAAGGCATTGCAGTTTTATTAAGATCTAAACTGTGCAGTCTGTTTTATTACCATCCTCTATAAATTATCCATCCAAATCTCTGTCTTATAAAGACAGCCTGTATCCAGATTTACTGCATTCCAAAGACACTGAATTTCCTGGGGTACTGAAGGGAATGGCTGTCCCATCCCTGGCAGGTCCAAGGCCAGGTTGGACAGGGCTTGGAGCAACCTGGGATAGTGGAAGGTGTCCCTGCCTGGGGCAGGGGGTGGAACAAGATGATCTTTGAAGTCCCTCAGAGCACAAACCATTCCAGGATCCTCTTCAGAAGAGGAGGTTCCCCCACGAGTTGGGCTGCAGTGTGCCCCCAGCCCAGTGCTACAGGCTGCCGTGGCTCCAGGAGAGGTTCCTGATCACTTCTGCCCAAGGGATCAAAGACAGGCTTGAAAAACCCCCAAAACCTCCAGGCAACACTTAAGGCCATTGTAAAGATTAGAAACCTGACATTTGGCCCTGACACAGACCATAGCAGGCTCTGAGTTGTTTAAATTCTGTTTTTTCCCCTCTGTTTGGGGAAGAGAAATGCTCTGTTGCGTCAGATCCCAGGCTTGCACGGCTCACAGGTGCTGTAAGTATTTTACAACCTGTTGTGGCTGTGCTTTTGCATATCCTGACCCTTCCCTCGTGGCAGCCTGCCCAGAAGGCAAACAGACAGCGTGGCCAGAGCCGCTCCTGGAGCTGCCACCATGAATGAGGAGCAGCACTAAACCAGGCTTTAGCAGATGCCAGAGCAGCAGCTTTTCCTCCCAGGCCAGGGGAGCAGCTACACAGGGCTGGGGCAGAGGAGGAATGATCTCCCCTGCTTCCCCCCCAGCCTCCCCACAAGCACTTTTCAGCTGGTGGCTTGGAAATGAAAAAGAGTCACCTTGGAAAGAGCAATGGGAGCTGGATTTATCTTTAAAAGCAGATGCCTTTTAATAGATTGGCAATTTCTTCTCCATTAATGTATCAACCACAGTGCTGTCTGGAGAATGAGTCGTGTGTTTTATACCTGCTTTTGTAAAATCATACCATTATGGAATAATCACAGAATCCTAAGGGTCCTTAAAGCCCATGTTGTTCCAAGCCCCTGCCACAGGCACATTCCACCAGACCAGGTTGCTCCAAGCCTTGTCCAACCCAGATCAGTCACAGTCTGGGAAAAAAAAGTGTCACTGAGATAAACAGTTCATTAATGAAACCTCATTATATGGGGCATCATTAACTTCCCTCCTCATCCTCATCACATCCTGTCCTGGGTGCAAACAAAGGCACGAGCAGGAATGGGTGAAATCTTGGGTTATTTAATGGAAAACATTAAATGAGTGTCGGGACCGTCACGACACAGAGAGTGACACTGTAAAAGTTCAGAAGGCTTCTCTTTATTATGGCCACATGCTGTCTTTTATACAGTTTTTACAAAACTCAGGGGCAACTTCTAATTGGTTAATAGCTTTCTTGTTAATTGTTCTATTGGTTAGTAAAAGGTATTTTACTTGTCTATCCAATCTATTATTCTTGTATTGTTTACACATTTTCTTTACTGATTCTCATGGGACAAATCCCTTGTTTTTACAGGTGCATTTATTTTTCACCCTCAGAATAGATTGCTGTGTTAAAGAAACTTATAATTCTCAAAACAGCTTCATATGGGAACTTACAGATTATTTGTTAGCTGCACTTAGAAGAAATGACAGGCCAGCTTTTTACCCTATTCCTACAAATGAGAGAATGCAGCCCATTCTCTTTGGGAAGCAGAAAATGGGCTTCAGACTCAAGATACCCATGTGGGGAAGTATGTGTATTTATATATATATATAAAACAGAGATTATTTCCTCCCTTGGATGAGTTCCAGGCCTCACTCCACTGATTCATCACCCTCAGCCTCAGAGCACTGAATGGCTCTGACTGCCACACACAGATATGATCTTCCCAGAACGGACAGCAATTCATCACTTTTGTCATCAAAAAGCAGTTTTTTCTTGAAGATTGCAGTGCAATCTAATCTCAGGCCTTCTTCCCTCCTACAAGGTGCATCTGATGGATGTAGAGATGACAGCAGAGCTCCTGGCTGGACTGAGGTTTTGCAATCTTCTTCCTGCAGGGGTGTTTTGTTGGTGGGATTGGGGTGGTCTCACACTTGGTGTGAGCTGGGTGGGGCCCTTGGTGTCCCTCCAGGAGGGGTCCCTTGATGTCCCTCTCCAGTGACACCCAGGGAGGAGTTAGAGGGGGTTTTGGAAAAAATACAGCTCCCAAAAAGCCTCCTAAGTGCTGTTTTTATCAATGTCTTCTCTGGGGCTTCAGTCCCAATGCTCTGCTGTGCGCAAAGAAAACAGGAGCCGGTGCTCAAATCCAAAATCCCCCAAGCTGGAGAGAGCTGGGGTGGAGCCCTGTCTGATTTCCTCCATCCAAATCCTGCTTCCTCCTGCCAAACTTTCACTCATTGCCATATCCAAAAATAAAACTGTCCTACTGTGAACTTTTGCATAAAATGTTTGAGGAACTGCTCGTCATGTGCAGCAGCCGGGCTGATAACGCCGTTCCCTACAAGGACAAAAGCAATTGAACTCTCAGAGCCTGATGCAAGCACTGAGTCATCCTCCAGCCTCTGGAGCAGCTGGGGATCCCAGTTAAGCACTTGCCTGTTCCCCCAGCAGCACGCTGAGGAATTCCTGAGCAGCCCCTGGTGCACTCCAATAAACAGGGATTGGAGCTGCCACACCATCACAGGGACAGGGGATGTCAGCCCGTGTCACTGCCAATAATATGAGAAAAAAAGCCAAAAATGCCACCCCAGAGATGTAGCACAGCTCAGGAGACATGGCTGAAAAACAGGAACAAAGTAGGAAAACAGTAATAACTATAAATAATATTTGTTTTTCTGACCCATCCCATTTCTGTCAATGAGGCTCAGAGGTTTGCCACTTATTGCCTCTGATTTTCCCATTTCTTAAAAAGCAGAAAGGGCAGGGAAGTGATTTCTGTCAGAGCAGTTCAGAGGAGGAAATTTACTGGAGGAATTTTTCAAAGGGGAAAATACAAAAGGATTGATTTTCTTTTAAAAAAAAAAGCCCAGCAGTAAGGAGTAACCATAAATCAAGCAGCTTTCTAAGATTATTTTAACAACATCTGACATCAGTAAGGGTGAGCTGTTCTGTAAAAATGGGTGTCTGTGTTGTCACAGCAGCTCAAGGAGGGGAGGTTGGGGTTGAGGGCAGCCTGGGTATTTCAGGGAATATGGACACTTTGCCTGCCAGAGAGGACAAAATATTTTTCAAGAAAACGCTAATAAGAACAAAGAAGTTTATCAATATTACATGCTCTGAGTCTTGAGGACTTTCCTGTATTTCAGCCAAATTTTTGAGCCTGTGCAAAACCCAGCTGATGGAAGAGAGCAGAAGTGTCTTGGTTTGGAAAGACAGGTGTCTGCCAGGGAAAAGCCAGAGCCTCCCTTGGAATGGAGAATGTAACCCCCCACCCTCCGAGTTATTATAATTTCGAAATTAAGGGGTTTTCAGGCAAAGATATGGGAATGGGAAGAACAGTTATTGACTAGGAATATTAAAAATAAAAATGTAGTAGTAAAAACAAACAAACAAACAAAAACAAAAAAAACCCAAACAAACAAACAAAAAAAAAAACCCAACAAAAAACCACTGCCAGAGTGAGAACACAGCCTGACACTCTGTGGGTCAGGGTGCTGGCACAGCCCAGCCCAGCCCTCCTGCAGGGCAGCTGTGGCTCTGTGGGAGCAGAGATGATCCTGGAGCAGGGGCAGTTTCCTCTGAAGGTGCAGTGGGGTGAGATGGGTCCAGCCTTCCTCTGGGAATGCAGAGCACACAGGCTGTGCTGGGCTCTGAATGCCAGGGTTTATCCAGGTGGGAATGCAGAGCACACAGGCTGTGCTGGGCTCTGAATGCCAGGGTTTATCCAGGTGGGAATGCAGAGCACACAGGCTGTGCTGGGCTCTGAATGCCAGGATTTATCCAGGTGGGAATGCAGAGCACACAGGCTGTGCTGGGCTCTGAATGCCAGGGTTTATCCAGGTGGGAATGCAGTGCACACAGGCTGTGCTGGGCTCTGAATGCCAGGGTTTATCCAGGTGGGAATGCAGTGCACACAGGCTGTGCTGGGCTCTGAATCCCAGGGTTTATCCAGGTGGGAATGCAGAGTACACAGGCTGTGCTGGGCTCTGAATGCCAGGGTTTATCCAGGTGGGAATGCAGAGCACACAGGCTGTGCTGGGCTCTGAATGCCAGGGTTTATCCAGGTGGGAATGCCGGGCTCCTCCCCTGGGTGCAGCATCTCCCATGGATGATGGAATTGGATCAGCCCTGCAGGGAGCCTCGATGGCCCATGGACAGCAGAGATCCCCTGGAGGGAGGATGGGTCCTGGAAGGGATAAAGAACCCTGCCCCAGCTGGTTTGAACTGCTGGACATTGACAGAACACACCTGCACCCTCCCCTCAGAGTCACGAGGAATGGGTCATGGAAGAGATAAAAGAAAAAAAACACCTCCCTGGTTTCAACAGATAATAGAATACACACTGCTAAGACAAGAAGTCAAACCCCAGTGGATGAATGTTGGGAGAACGATGGCAATGGGCTCCCAGAACAGAACAGAACAGAACAGAGGGAGCTGTGCCAGCTCTCGTGCTGGGTCATTCCTGGCCAGAGCAATGCCAGCCATGGTCACCTTAAAAGCAAATTTCCAACTCTTCTGGCTGCTCTGTGATGTGCAAGGATTATCTGAGCAGTGCACAGGGGAAGAAGAGGCTTTGCCCCGGCTTGGGTGGGGCTCTGGGAGCTGGGCTGGGCCAGGCAGAGCAGCTTCCCCAGGCAGGAGAGATGCCCGCACCACAACCACACTGCTGCTCTCTCCCTGCACACATCTCATCTCCGGGAGCTGCCTGACTCCAGGGCATTTTTAAAGTGTCATTTATTTAAATTTTGCAGTTTAATCTAACGCCCCTGCTGCGGGGCTGATGTGCCTGTAGAGCGAAAATGCAATTCTGGCTTAAAAATAGCATCGTGGTGAAGAATTTCATTTTAGGTCCATTTTTCACACACGTTTCTGGGAGAGGTCTCGTTTAATCCGTTTGGAGGTGGAAGCAGGGTTGTATCTCTGTAAACAGCCATGTGCTACAATTAATAACACCTTGTAGCTGGCTGTGCCTGCCTGCACAGGCTCCTCGTCAGAGTAAAGATCTGCTTGTAGATAAGATGGAGAGTTTATAAAGCAGCATAATTAATAAGCTGCTACATTATTGCCTACCCATCCTTGCTGCCAAGCCGCCACAGGCCCAAACAAGTGACAATTACCAGAGATGACACAGAAATACAGCTCCAGCTCTGCTCCAGGAAGCACTAATGTCTTTTTTGAGGTTGCTTGGCTGTTAGGAGTGGTTGGGAAGGGTTCCACTCCCCGTGGAGCAGCGATGTTTGTCCTCCAGACCTTCCAGGTGCAGCCTGTTCCTGATGCTGCAGCAGGGCTGGGGCTGAGGGATGTGTGCTGTGCTCTGTGTGTCAGGAAGGGACACACAAGTGAGTTGTCCCTAATTCTGAGCCCACTTCAGCAGCTTGCTCCAGTCAATCCCCCTCCAGTTTCAAGCAGGAAATGAAAATCGGGGGTGTTTTTTTGTGTGTTTTCCTTCAGTCATGCCTTAATTTCAGGCCACTGTTAAAAATAGAAAAAGAGGTCAGATTTCAATTCAAGGTAATTAGGCCCCTAACGAAGCACCTCAGCAGTCCCTCAGGGATGTGCAGGGGGGCACTTACAAAGAGCCTGGGGGGAAAAGCCATGACAGGAAACAACAACATTCCCCCGGGAAGGAAAACAAAAACCTACAACTTGTATTTTCCAGCTGTATTAATTATTCAGGAACCGAGAGAGAGGTTGGGAAATGGTAACCTGGTTGGGTGAGAGGAAGGATTTCAGGTGTGAGAGGAAAGTGGAAAGGGACTGTGTCACCTTGGGGTCTCTTGGCTGTGTCCCCCAGGGGAGAGGGACACTCAGAGGAGCCAGTGGCACCTCCCACCTCTTAGGGGAGATGAGGGTCATCTTTACAATAAATGCTGGGGTATGGATTTTATTTTGGCACATCCATCACTGCTCCCTCCACAGGGTCACCTTCCCTGTAGGTTGAATACTATTGGTTTTTATCTTCTTTTCTTCTGTTAGAGCTGGGATTAATTGCATGGGAGATGCTGGTTTTGTGTTTGGATTCAGGTGTTTATTAATTCTTATCTAAAGTACAGTCTCACGAGTTGTGAGCTCTGGCTAACAAGGTAGAAAATGGCTCTAACTCTTTCCAAGGTCTTTTAAGCATAAATTATCCAATAACAACATGACATCTATATTATTTTTACTTTTAACCCAATAACCAACCACCCATGGTCCTCAATGCAGACTTTTTCACCCAATTACAAAAAAACACCTAAACCCATGAAGAAGGAGGTGAAAGAAGAACTTAGCCAATGCCCTAAATCCTCCATCTTGCTTTATATATATATTAAGTTTTCCACCCTGTGATATCACACAATTCCATTCAAACCACACACCCACAACCCCAGGGCTGTCACTCAATTTTGGAAGCCTTCTCCATGGCCTCAGGTCAAATGTGGTGCTTTCTTGAGGGTCAGTGCCTGCTAGAACAGAAAGCCTGAATTTCTCAGCCTCCAGGGCTCCAACAGGATCCCTTGGGGGAGACCCCACACAGCTTCCAGAGCCTTCCCTGGGCCGTCCCTGCTGGGGACTCAGAGGTGACACTGGCAGTGTTTCCAGAGCTGGCTGCACACAACGATTGACCTCAATAAACCCACAGGGCCATGGGGATGCTGGCAGCTGAGGTGGCACTGGGGAGGGTGCTTTTCTCCTAAAGGATGAAGTTTCCTGTGTCTGATAAGCAGACATGGTAGTTTCCTACATCTGCTGATAATACTTAGGCTTTTAGATACTACAAAACTTGTTTTCGGAGAAAACAGTCCATGAAGCCCAAAAAAGAGTTTTTCCAGACCCCAGAACTCAATGCTCACAGTAACTCACCCAAGTTTTAGCAGTTTCCTCATTAACTATTTACAGCTCTGTGGGGCTGGGCTCACCATCTCCTCCTCATTCCCCCACACTTCTGCTGAGGATGTCAAAATCTTTTCCAGAGCCATAATTTGGGAATAATGTTGGTTAAGAGACTAAAGGGACCAAATTGGTGCTGTTCTCATGGCAGGCAGGGGCTGCTGGAAAGGATGGATGAAGGGTGAGCTGTGCCAGGCACTCCTGTCACAGCTGGAGCCAAAATATTGTGGACTGCAATACGGTGTTTTTGGGGTGGTTTGTAATACCCCCAGCACAGGGCCCCTCCAAGCAGGACAGAGAGGCTGGAGGCTCTTGCCTGCTCCACCACACCTTTTCCTGCCCCAAAAGCATGCCTGAGAATATTTTTAGAACTCAAAGAGGAGCTGATCTTCCTCTGTCATTCTGATCTCCAGGCAGCTTAGCCCCAGCTCACCTTAAACAGCCTGGTATCTCCAGTAGCAAATTCCCACAGGAACAGGGTTGAGCTGCATTTGTACTGCAAATGCCAGAAAAATGGATCAAAGAGCTTTTCTCACCAACAGAATGAGCCCTGACATTAAAAAAGGGACATTTCCAAGCAGCTCTAGCAGAGGGTTTGGTCCCCATCCAGCACTGCCCAGCTGAAGGCTGAGGGAGAGTGGCCATGGTCCATCAGGGAGAGCATCCCTACCCACTGCTGCTATCGTGGGTGCTGTGGTCAGCTCTGGGAAAAGTGTTTTCTGTTCAAAGAAGCATTTTATTTCAGCTGCAGGTCTGAGTAAGAGCACTGATGGGATTGCCTGCAATGCAGGACAACACACAGGGACTGGAACGAGATCTTGGTGAGGAGCAAAATTTGATTTGGAGGGATGAGGCTCCAGGGAATACTGAGCTTTCTGGTATAAACCACTTGCCTGTGCCTGGAAGTAAAGCCTGAATCTCTGCAGCCCTGCCCGATGGGGAAGAGAGGGGGATGAAGGGAAAAGCTTGCTCTGACTTCATTAGGGAGGGAAGAAAAAGAGGAGAGAGAGGCTCTGCACCCTGACCCAGCTGCCCCAGGCAGGGCAGTGGCTGCAGGCACTGAGGGTCCATCTTCAGGAGCAGAAAACCTTCAATTTATTTGTTTGATACCTACAGGTATCAAACACCTCCTGGTTACAGGCCAGAGGTTTTTCCCCTTATTACCCAATGTTCATGGCTCAGATTTTGGAAGAAGCACTGAAGTTAGGAGTTGTGTGCTTTGATGGTCCTTGTGGATCCTTCCAGCTCAGGGCATTCTATGATTCTGTGAACTTTGTGCATCTCCCATGCCAGGCATGGCCACACACCCAACCCTGAGCGTGTCAGAGGCACGGGGGGATGCAAACTGCTCAGTCCAGAGCTGACTTCCACGTGCTGTGGGGGGAGTGCAGTGACCAGGTGTTGGAACCCTGGGCACTGAGAATTCCAGACTTTCTGTGCTCACAGGCACTGACCCCCAAGCAAACACTTCATTGACCTGAGGCCTGGGAAAAGGCTTCCAAAATTGAGTGACAGCACTGGGATTGTGGGTGTGGAGTTTGAATAGAAGTGTGTAACATCACATGGTGGAAAACTTAGAATATATTTAGAATATAGTTATATATATATAAAGCAGGATGGAGGATTTAGGGTGGAGGCTGAGTCCTTCTTTTTCACCTTCTTCTTCAGGGGTCTGGGTGCTATTTTGTAATTGGGTAGAAAATTCCACACTGCGGGCCACAGGTGATTGGTTATTGGGTTAAAAGTAAAAATAATTTAGGTGTCATTTCATAATTGGACAATTCATCCTCAAAAGGCCTTGCAGAGAAAGAGATTGGGGCCATTTTTCTGTTTGTTAGCTAGAGGTGCTGTAGAACTCACAGCTTGTGAGACTGTAACATAGAATAAGAATTAATAAATTAATAAACATCTGAGTAAAAACAAGTAATAACATCTCAATCATTTAATCCCAACTCTGGCAGAAAAGAAGATAAAAAGCAACAAGCAGGAAAGAGGGCACCAGAATTTATACATGGGAAAAGTGGCTGGTTGAACTCTGAGGATTGGGAAACCCAACCTGACCACATAAACATCCCATTTCTGGGCTAACCATCCACAGGGCTCACCTCAGAGCAACCAAATCCCAGGGCTTGGAATCCTTGAATCTGGTAGAATTTGGGAAGAGAGCCTGGGTGTCCATCTCCCTTGGCAGTGTCAGACAAGACTCACAGCCCTGATCCTCAGTGCAGAGGAGCAGCGGGTGAAAAGTGCTGGGCTGTGGTTAAATGCAGGGGAGGGAGAGATGGAAACATCCAGGAGGAGAAAACACAACACACTTGTCACTCAGCAATTATTGGCAAGACTAATTTGCCCCTGAATGCTGCAATAAAGCGATTCCCAGAATAGTGCAGCTGTATGAGTACCAGGAAAAAACGATTAAATCTTATTTATTGGTTTTTGTGTATATGTGTGTGTATGTGAGTGCAATGTTAAGTACTGCTGAAATAGGAAGGTCAGGCACTTGGAAATCTTGAAAAGCACCTTTGGGCCCCAGCTTTGCTGCTGTCCTCACGAGGAACAGGGCCCAGCTCCAAACAACACAGTGGCACTGCTGGGTCTCCAAGTGCTTTGCAGACATCAAATTAAAAATTCAAATGCAGTAGTATAAAAAACCAAGCAAGCAGACAAAAGTTCTAGAAAACCCTGATGGAGTCAGGAATACGACCTGACACCCCATTGTCAGGGTGTTGGAAGCAGCACAAATAAATCCTCCTGCAGTGACAGATGTGGTTCTGTTGGAGCAGAGATGATCCTGCAGACAGGTTCAGTGCTGGTGAGATGGGTCCAGTCTTCCTCTGGGAATCCAGTGGCAAAGAGGAATGTCTGGGGTCCCTGTGTCCCCATTTTTATCTGGGTAGGAATGGTTGGCTCCTCCCCCTGGGTGTTCCATCTCCCAATGGATGATGGAATGTGTCAGGCACTGTGAGCCTCAATGGCCCATGAACAGAAGATATCCCCGAGGGTGGGCAGTGGTGACAGAGATCACAAACCCTGCCCCACCTGGTTTAACAGCTGGGCTGTGATCAGAAGGCATCCGCCCTCCTCCCCCTGGAGTTACAGGAGAGAAAGAAAAGAGAAACCATCCCCAGCTGCTTTCTACAGATGAAATAGAATACACTTTTTTTTTTGGTTACATAACCTAAGGCACATCAACACATCCATCCTCAGAAGTTCTCTCACAAAGCCAGGTGGGTATTTCCTGCTGTCTCAGCACGGGCAAGGCAATGAGCGTTTCACTTCTTACAAGTCCCTGGCCTCATTTTCTACACCTTGTCAAGTGGCCACAGGACTCAAGTTTCCGTAGGAGCATCTGTCATTTCATACATGTTCACCAGTAAAAGAAACAAACTGGTGAGAGATGCCTTGCAGTCATTTCTCCTGCCAAACTGATTAAAATAGTACTGGGGGGAGAACAACAAAAAGACAAGAAAAAGCTTTTGCTGTTATTCTCTGAACAATTTAATCTTACCAGCAGTCAGGCAATCCAAGCCATGCCCTGGGCAGCTTTTGGGTAGCTGGGATCTTCTGCTTCCCTTCTGACCTCTTGGTTTTGATAGCTCTCCTCAGAGATGCCTCTTCTTTGTGTCGTGCTGCTGCTAAGGGAAGCACATCCCTTAGAGGGAAGGGCTGTGCCAGATTTCAATACCAAAGTACTCTTCATTCCTGAAAAAAATATACCTCCTCCACCAGCAGAGTGAATCCACAGCAGAGCTGGGAGGCACAGGGCTGGGCTGGAAACCCAAATCAAAGCCTGACCTGGTTTAATGATTTGACAGCTCAGTTTCAGCTTTGGTCTCTTCAGAGCAGAAGCAGTTTGGGCTGCCAATCACCAAAGCCAGATAAGAAACTTTGCTTTGGGGGTCCTGATCCACGCTTACAGCTCAGGGTTCATTTGAATGTTACCCCCACAATCTGCAACCCCATGGAGCTGCTCCAGGGCTGGAGCCCTCTGCTCTGAGCCAGGCTGGGAGAGCTGGGGGTGCTCACCTGGAGAGGAGAAACCTCCTGGGAGAGCTCAGGGCCTAAAGGGGCTCCAGGAGAGCTGGAGAGGGACTGGGGACAAGGCATGGAGGGACAGGACAAGGGGGGATGAAAAAGGGCAGGTTTAGATTAGATTTTAAGAGGAAATTCTTCCTTTTGAGGGTGGGCAGGCCCTGGCACAGGGTGCCCAGGGCAGCTGTGGCTGCCCCTGGATCCCTGGCAGTGCCCAAGGCCAGGCTGGACAGGGCTGGGAGCAGCCTGGGACAGTGGAAGGTGTCCCTGCCATGGCAGGGGGGATGAAATGCCCTTCCAACCCAAACCATTCCATGATTCCATAAGCAAAGGAGAAGTTCTAGGACAAGCTGAGGGCACAGTGTGGCTCAGTGATCAACTCAGCACCTTCCAATGCCAACAGGGATTTTATCTTCATTTTTAATGTGTTCAGACCTGAGGCCATTTTGAAGCTTTTTCATTGCAAGATTGGGTTCTGAATTTGCCCTCTGAGAGGATGTTTACAGCACGTGGCACACTGAGAGAAACAAGAATTCTTGCAATGGTTGATGGAAATATTGAAATATTTGAAACACGAACTGCAGGGGCAGACAGCAATGGGTCCAACTTAGTCACTTAAGTGGCACAGGCATATCAGGAGATCCTAAATTAAAACTGGGTTGGTAACACTGCCTTGAGCCTCCAATTCTCAACACAAAAGTGGGATTTTTCAATGGGATTTCTAGCAGAGTCTCTGTCTGTGAATCAAGCAAACCATGACAGAAATCCCCGGGACTGGCAGTGCCTGGGCTTGGCTTGGAGCTGAAGGATTTGGGGTGGTCCTGCTGCCTTCTCAGTGTCACCCTAAAGAGGTCCTTAAGGAAATCAAACCAGCCAGTGGTCTTTGTAACCCCCTCCTGCCATTCCAGCAGAGAAACTCATCCTTCAGTTCAGGAACAGGAGCACAGGAAGGGGAACCTGCCCATCCCCTGGAGCACAGGGCAATGCTGAGGCACCGACAGACCCTGGGCACAGCAAAATCCCCTGTGTGCCTGAGGGAGAGATCCCCTCACTCCCTCCCTGCAGGAGCCAGGCTGGCATGTGCCAGTTCTGGAATAAAATCCAGCCTGGAGAGATGGAGAGGTTACAGAGACTGAAAGGAGAGAGAAAGCTGAGCTCTGCCCCTCTGAGCCCGGTTAGCTCCTGGGAAGCAGGGAAGAAGCCCAAAAATTAGCCCTCACATTAATATTAGAATTATCATTTTCAAGGGTGAAAGGAAAAAAGGTTCAGCTTAAACCTGCCAGACAGTTCTGGTTTAGAGCAGCAGAGCTGCCCTTCAGGCAGGGACAGACCATCCATCACCTCTGGGATCCGAGCTGGGCGCCTGCAGGAAGGCACAAGGGCTGGCCATGAGGATTAAATTAAGAAGAGAAGAATCAGATGTCTAATTTTATTTTAAAATAAAGGTTCCTAAGTTACATTTCCCAAGGACTTTGACAGCAGCTGGATTTAGAGCTGGTTTGGGCTGGCTTTTCTTCACCATTTATTTATTTCAGTATCTTTCTGAAGACGCCTTTGAAGTGAGATCTGGGGCCATCCAGGCAACTCACCCAAACTTTTCCACTAAGTTTGAAGGTGCAGGTGGGATAGAAATTAACTTTATACCCAAGGTGGCCTCTGAAAGAGGCTGAGTGTAAAGATGGGGCAGGAAATGGAGCGACACTTCATGCTAAACATGCTACAAATGAAAATCTCCCCATTGCAGAGGGTTCCAGACTCCTCAGGCTCACCAGACCTGTGCAGGGGATGCTGCTGAGGGTGGGGGTGACCTCCTGCACCACAGGCACGGGCTCTAACTCGTCCTGGTTATTTAGTGGCTGAGAAGACATTAATAAATATTTCCCTCGTGATGAAATCAATCTAACTGGCTCGAGTCAATCAGGAATAACAGCACACTCCATCTCCTCGCTGGGCACTTTTCAGCCTCTCTACAGTAGCTGTAAAATCAGGTTTTATGATCTTCCCTTGATGAAATAATGAAATTAAATCCCTGATGGACGGTATACCAGGCACCACAATTCACGGGTAGAACAAGAATGTATATTTGGGGGACAGCTCAGGACAGCAGGCAGGGTTTATTTATAGAGTTTGGGGTGTTTTTTTGCTACTGTACTTCATTTCATTCCTTAACCTTCAAATTATATTCAGCATTAATTCATGGGCCATCATTTAAAGCTTAGAATGCAAAACCAGCAGAGTGTGCACGGGGTGAGTGTTTTATGTGTGTGCACAATTACTTTGCTGAATGTTTTATTCACTTTCAAGTGCCTCTTTTTCACATATCCAAATCTTTTAAATAGCATTTTTATCAGAGTGTTTAGGATTTAAGTAGGTACCCTCCTCTGAAAGATGCTTTCTGGGGAGCTTTGGCATTTAAAAAATTAAAGCAGGGTTGCTGAAGCTGGCTTAACTCTCCAAGCTCTTTAACGTGTGTTATGTGACTTGGATACTAAATTTGAGGCTCTCTATGCCTTTTTCAGTCTTATAACTGAAGTAGCTGGAAGAATTTGGATGAATTGGGGCAGTATTAGATTGTGGGATCTCTCAAACTGGCATTTCCCCACAGCAGAGCAGGGTGGTTGACAGGAGGCAGAGCACAACAGAGGCAGTACAAGAGCAGCTGGCACCAAGATAACACTTCAAGCAAGAAAAATGAAGTTGTTTCAGTTCTAAAGGCAGCAAATTACCTGGCTGGGTTGCTGTGTGTGACAACCAGCATCCAAAACACCATCATGCAGCAGGATTTTTGGCTGCTACCTCTGCTTTTTCAAACTGCTCATTGCTTGCTCAACCATTTGTACATTCCTCTCTTTTTTTGCAGAGATACTTCCATTATTGGCTCATCACAGATTATTCATGTTTATATGCACTCTTACAAACCTGCCCTGGTCAGAGAGAACTTGCAAAAGCCATGAATCCTCCAATTCCTGGTGCTGGGGCAGAGAGAGACCTGCAGGACGAGCTCTGTGCTGGGCCCTTGGGGCTGTCGGTGCTGTGTCTGGCTCCTGTTCCCTTTTTGGGGGCCAAATTTTGCCTCCTTTGTGCCACAAGATGTCGAAATGGGGCTCTGCACATCCCACCTTGAGTTCTGCACATCCCATTTGGGGTTCTGCACATCCCACCTTGGATTCTGCACATCCCATCTGGGTCCTGCACATCCCACCTGGATTCTGCACATCCCACCTGGGCTCTGCACATCCTACCTTGGGCTCTGCACATCTCACCTGGTGTTCTGCACATCCCACCTGGATTCTGCACATCCCTTTTGGGGTTCTTCACATCCCACTTGGATTCTGCACATCCCACCTGGGTTCTGCACGTCCCACATAAGGTTCTGCACATCCCATATGAGGTTCTACACATCCTACCTTGGGTTCTGCACATCCCACCTGGATTCTGCACATCCCACCTGGATTCTGCACATCCCACCTGGGCTCTGCACATCCCACCTGGATTCTGCACATCCTACCTTGGGTTCTGCACATCTCACCTGGTGTTCTGCACATCCCACTTTGGGTTCTGCACATCCCACCTGGGCTCTGCACATCCCACCCGCGCTCCTGCCCTCCCTCCCAAACCCGGTGCAATCCCACCAGGGCTGTCCCCCCCCACCCCGGGGCTCTGCCCGTCCCACCGGGGCTGTCCCAGCCCTGATGTCCCGAGGACTCACACGCCGGGCTCATTCCATTAACCCTTACAGCGCCACCCGAGCGCCGGCACTGCGGCCGCGGGGCAGCGGAGCCCCGCTCGCTGCATTAATCACCAAGGCGGTAATGAAGTGTGGTGGCAGTGATAAATTCTGCCATTAGCGCCTGCCTGCGGGACATCGCCGCTGCCGGGGCGCGGGGAAGGGCTGGGACCCTCTCACCCCGCACAACAAAGCCACCCCTGCCCCAGTAATTAACTGGGATTGAGCCAGGGATGCGCTCAGCATTTCTGTGCCGCAGCTCCGTGTGCCCGTTCACTTCAAATCCAGATGCCCACTGGATTTTACATCTTGTAAAAAGCTTTCCGGAGTACGGTTTTCTTTTCCTTTACATGTTGTTAGATTTTTCTGCTGCTTAACGGCATCTGCCATAATACGTGTCTGCTTTTAATGCTTTGGAAATTACTGTATATTAATAAAGGTGCTTTGGGTTTCCTGCAGCCTCATCCACACACGGATTAGTGACACTGCAGTTCAGTGGTGATGGAGTAATTTTAAAGTAAAAAAAAAAAAAAAAAAAGAAGAAAAAAAAAAAAAAAGAAAAAAGAGAAGGAGATGAGAAGTACTATAAATGCAGAGTTTAAATCTGAAGTTATTTTTATGGTGAATATTCTTTTATCTCCATGAGGTAAATGGGGAAAACCAGCTTTCTAATCGAGGGGAGGTAACAAATAGTGTGCTTGGACTGGGACACTGCAGCCTAGGGAAGCCAAACCAGGGAATGGATTCAAGGTCCAAGGGAGGTATCAGCCTGCTCAGACAGAAGGGGATAAATGTGGCTTTTGGAGACAGCGAGGTGACAGCAGGGTTGGGTACTCAGCCTCCTCACAAGCACCAACATCTTGAATCTTAAACCCATTTAAAGCACCAGTCCATCCCTGCTCATGGAGTATTTAAGCCACCTTGGAGGTGTTTTTATCTCTAAGCACAGCCAGGAATCCCCCAGGGGAAGGGATGGGATTCGTGTTCCTGCAGCTGAGCAGTGCCTGGCTGCACAGGGCCCTCAGAAGCTCCAATAGATGATGCTACAAGCACACCCAGGCCCTCCATTTATATTGACTAATCTGACTTTAAACTGTGGCAAAACCACTGCTTGTATTACACCTGCGAGCCCTCCTGCATCCATCAGATTTTTCAGCTGTAACAACAGCTCTAAAGGATGTTTGGAGTTTGCAGGCTGAATGTTTGCCCATAAAATATACATGTCTACAAGGAAAGCTCATTAGTGGGTGGCGTGGCTCAGGGCAGGAGGAATGAGTGCCCATTCCCAGGATTTTGACTGGCAGAGCTCAGTGCCCTGGGCACAAAAAGGAGTCCCTGTCCCTGGGAACAGGAGTTGTGGCACCGACCCCACCTGGGGACACTTGAGTGAGACCCCTCCAGGTGTGTAACCCATGGGCACACAGGGTGCATGGAAATTCAAGGCAGAATCTGGTCTAATATGTGAACAAGGGATTTTCTTTCTTTCCATATGAATTTCCAAACTTCCTGCCCAAGCATGACAAGATGCTTTGAAGATGAGGGGGTGAAAAAGTGATGGATGCCTGTGGTTGCAGAGGGCAGATGTTGGGCTGGGATGTTTTGATGGATACTGAAGGCCCATCCACGTTTTTTTTATAAATAATATAAAATTTACAAAATAATATAAATATTTTATAAATATATTTATATAAAGAATATAAATTTTATAAAATAAAATAACTTTTATATGAGGTTTAATATAAATTAATATAAATTAATTTTGCAGCACACAGATCATTAGAAGACGATAAAGGAACAAAACCCCTCAAACCTATTTTGTGGTGCAGATGGGGGCATTTTTCACATCATTTGGGAACTCCTGGGTATGGCACAGGACATTCCACATGATCACTCAGACTTCAGCACATGAAATGTGGGGACTGTGTGCTTCCCACAGCAAACACACCCAGCTCGGCAGCTAAGCCCCATCAATCCTTATTTAACCTGCTAACCGTATCATCAAATCTTATTCCAACACTAATAACTGGTAATGTTTTGCTTTGCACTGGGCCCTCCCTGTGCTCTGGGGGTGGTGGAGCTTTGTTTATTGTGGTGCCAGCTGAGCTGAAGGCAAAGCTGTGTCCTGGCAGTGCCCAGGAGCTGCTGGAGGATGCTCCTCAGAGTGCTCACCCCTCTGGGCACTCTCAGGATCAGCTGGATGCCAGGGGAAGGCAGAAGGGATGGTTGAGGCCATGAACATTGGTTCACCACCTTTTCTCACAGATTTTGGCAGGTCCTGCATGCCTCTGAAGCAGGAAAAACCCTGCAGATGCACAGATCCCACTGCCCTCTTCCCAAAGCCATGAGCTGCTGCACTGACTAAAGGGCTCAGTCAAACTCTTCCTGCAGAATGCTTTGATCTTCCAGAGTTTGGAGAAGAAAAGATTCTTCACCTGAGAGCGTGGTCAGGCATTGGAACAGGATGCTCAGGGAGTTTTGAAACCCTGGAAGCTGAAAATTTGGGGCTTTAGACTGTAGTAATATATATAAAGCAATATGGAGGATTTAGGGTGTTGGCTAAGTCCTTCTTCTTTATGGTTTTGGGTGGTTTTTTTCTAACTGGGTGAAAAGATGCCCATTACAGACCTTTGCTATTTAGTTTTTGGGTTTAAAGTATAAATAATATAGATGCCATCTTGTTATTGGGTAATTAGCACTTAAAATACCTTGGAAATAGTTAGAAGCATCTGTTTTTTACCTTGTTAGCTAGACCTCACAACCTGTGAGACTGTTATAGATAAGAATTAATAAACAACTGAGTCTGAACACAAAAACTGCGTCTCCTGAGTCTTAATCCCAGCTCTGACAGGAAGAAAAGAAGATAAACTGACAAGGGAGGAGGTTGAATCACTGTGCCTGGAAGTGTTCAAGCAAGGTGTGGATGTGGTGCTTAGGAACTGGTTCAGTGCTGGGCTGGCAGAGTCAGCTTAATGGTTGGACTCGATGATCACAGAGGGCTTCTCCAGCCTTAACATTTCTGTGATTCTGTGATCAGCAATGCCTTTAAAGTATTCACTGTCACACAAATGTACCACCCAAGGCAGATGTAGCATTGAATCTACTCTGAATCCACAGTGCCTCACTTGAAAAACAAGAGTACAGCACCTATCCCAACCCTTGTTCAGTGTTCCTACCTTGCCTTCAACCATACATCTTGTTTAGGGCACACCAAGTCACAGCTAGATTAGATTACAGCAAGGAAACAGGATTATTTTAAGTAGATAATATAAAACATGTCTATGGAAACTCTAGGCTAATTGCATTATCTATGGTACATTGTGAGAGAATTATCTATGTGGTATTAGGGGGTGGAAACCTGCCAAAATGCTCTTTAAAGCGGGTTGTAACAACGAGTCACTCATTGGTCACAAATAAATTAAAAGGCAGAAGACTCTGATCATCTCTGACTCTTCATTTTGTCTCCCTGCAACCACACATTGATGGTTAAATCACATAATCATGGAATGGTTTGGGTTGGCAGGGAATCTAAAGCTCATCTTGTTCCACCCTCTGCCATGGCAGGGACACCTCCCACTGTCCCAGGCTGCTCCAAGCTCCATCCAACCTGGCCTTGGACCCTTCCAGGGATCCAGGGGCAGCCTCAGCTCCTGCCACAGCTGTCCCAGGGCCTCCCCACCCTCACAGGAAACAATTCCTTCCCCATATTTAATCTAAATCTTCTTTCTTTTAGTTTAAATCCAGTCTTTTATGGGAACCCCCACACCCAGTGGAGGGTGATCATGTTTGCCAGCAGCCTTCCAACTCCAACCCTTGCTGCTCAGAAACAACTCAGAGATGGCTCTAAAGAGCACAGAGAGGAGAAGCCAGCAAATGCCACTTACAATCAATGGCTCTGTTTTCACAAGACCTTAAAGTTTCCACTGCAGTTTGTCCAATCTGGAGCAAATGGAGGTGACAAAATTTGTAATGATTTTTCTTCTCCTGCTGACAACTGGCTGGGAATAACACAGTCAGCCACCAGCAGCGTTGTGGTTTGCGTGGAGCTGGAGCCCAACCAAGTGTCATCAGTGAGATCAGAGATAATTTATGTGACAGGCTACTAATGAACCTAAATATGACAACAAAAATGACTTTCTAATCTACCCGAGGATTTAGGCACTGGAAAACCTGATTAGCCTCTGGGTCTGGGGATCACACTCAGCCCCACTGCTCACGACTGTGGGAGGTTCAGAAGGAAATGGAAAAAAATTACTGAGTCACCAGCAATTTGGCTGAGACAAGAGTCTGGCTGGGGACCTGGCAGCCCACGTCCCTCATCTGCTGCTGTCCCTGCCAAGCCTCACCATGTGACCCCAGACAACTGACCTCCATTTCCACCTCCTGAAGGTGGAGAGTGGCTATTTCCTCCTTTAAAAAGGCCTGTTTGAACACAAAATCATATTATTGCTACAGCAGGAGGCTGTACACTGCAGTGGGAGTGGTGGGGGAGGGAAGAGCCCACCTGGGTTTTGCAGGTGACAACATCTTGCTCAAAAATTGCATTTTATGGGCTCTGCTGTAATTTCCTTTACTGTTATAATTCCCCAGGTCTCCAGACAAGAATCCTCAAGCAGCCAGCCTTGTTCTGGGTTTTGATGCCCACCAGAAGCAGGGCACGCTTCACAAAGTGGCTGGATGATGTTGGGAAAAACTGGTGCCACCCAGGAACATTTGTCACAGTCACTTACTGAGCTCAGGCAGCACAGAGAAATTTGGAGCCATGTCCCCAGACAAACCACTGAATGTTATTTCCTCCCTGGATGATGCATCTGCCTCCAGGTTGCCAGCACAGTTGGTGCTCTCTGTCCTGGTCTTCCCCTCCCAGTTTGAGTTTTGGAGCCTGAGCCAAGCACCAGCACAGTGCCAGCAGGGCTGGTGGGGCTGCCTTGAGCAGGAATCCCAATGTGCCAATCCTTGGGATGCTCCAGGAGCAGGCAGTGGTGGAGATGCCTTGGGTGGAATCCCAATGTGCCAATCCTTGGGATGCTCCAGGAGCAGGCAGTGGGGGGAATCCCAATGTGCCAATCCTTGGGATGCTCCAGGAGCAGGCAGTGGTGGGAATCCCAATGTGCCAATCCTTGGGATGCTCCAGGAGCAGGCAGTGGGGGGAATCCCAATGTGCCAATCCTTGGGATGCTCCAGGAGCAGGCAGTGGTGGGAATCCCAATGTGCCAATCCTTGGGATGCTCCAGGAGCAGGCAGGGGTGGGGATGCCTTGTTGGGAATCCCAATGTGCCAATCCTTGGGATGCTCCAGGAGCAGGCAGGGGTGAGAATCCCAATGTGCCAATCCTTGGGATGCTCCAGGAGCAGGCAGGGGTGGGAATCCCAATGTGCCAATCCTTGGGATGCTCCAGGAGCAGGCAGGGGTGGGAATCCCAATGTGCCAATCCTTGGGATGCTCCAGGAGCAGGCAGGGGTGGGGATGCCTTGTTGGGAATCCCAATGTGCCAATCCTTGGGATGCTCCAGGAGCAGGCAGGGGTGAGAATCCCAATGTGCCAATCCTTGGGATGCTCCAGGAGCAGGCAGGGGTGGGAATCCCAATGTGCCAATCCTTGGGATGCTCCAGGAGCAGGCAGGGGTGGGGATGCCTTGTTGGGAATCCCAATGTGCCAATCCTTGGGATGCTCCAGGAGCAGGCAGGGGTGAGAATCCCAATGTGCCAATCCTTGGGATGCTCCAGGAGCAGGCAGGGGTGGGAATCCCAATGTGCCAATCCTTGGGATGCTCCAGGAGCAGGCAGGGGTGGGAATCCCAATGTGCCAATCCTTGGGATGCTCCAGGAGCAGGCAGGGGTGAGAATCCCAATGTGCCAATCCTTGGGATGTTCCAGGAGCAGGCAGGGGTGGGGATGCCTTGTTGGGAATCCCAATGTGCCAATCCTTGGGATGTTCCAGGAGCAGGCAGGGGTGGGGCTGGTGCAGCTGGGAGGATCCAGCACTGGCGGGACCCAGCTTTGGGTGATGAGTGCTATCTCTGCCCTGTGCTACTGGAAAGTTTCCACACTGAGATTTCTCATTACCCAGGTGTTAATTAAAGACCTGGGGGGGAGCTTCTGCTTTTCCTCTGGGATCAGAGGGAAGTGCAGCTCCTGCAGTGCCTCCTGCCAGTGCTCACACAGCCGTGGAGCTGCTGCTGCATGGCTCACACACAACCACTGCTGCATCCTGAGCTAGAGCTGCAGCCCTGCACTGGGGCCTTAAAAACTGCTCTGTTACTGGTAACAGCCTCCTGCCAGGAAATTTGGGACCATTCACTCTTAAAATGCCTTCTGGGAGATGATTTCTGCTCCAGCAGAACTGCAGAGAGTTTATGAAACACAAGGATTGAAGGGGGAGCAAAACTGCTTTTCCGTGTCATCTGAAGAAAATGGTGCAGAGAAAAACAATATTCTCTGTGCAGCACAACAAGCTCCTGGCTTCCCTCTTCCTTTTCATGATTTAAATGCTCCAGAGACTTACTGAATTTGCAGGAAAAATGCAGAGTGGGCAGGGTAAAGGGAGATCCCTTCCTAAGGGTTCTGGCACCAAAGTCTGGAAAGGAGCTATTGGGGCTGGTGGAGGGCAACCTATAGTTGTGACAGGTCATAATTTTATTACAATATCATGTCAATGATGGCATAACTGTCAGAAGGCAAAAATTTCTCACTTGTTTGCTTCTAGGTTTGCCTAGAGCCAGGGGAGTTTTGAAGGTGAGTTTATTCTTCATAAAATACGGATCAGAGGACTGATGTTGGTGAATCTCATTTTAGTGCATCCAGTAACTTTGGCTTGCAAAAAGGGAGAAGGGGAATTTTGTATTTTTTGAAGGAGTTCAGAACTGTCCAGATTTTCATCAACAAAAACCTCCCACTGCTCTACAGAAAAATGACCCTCTTTAGTTTTTGAAAAGACTGAAGAGAACAACATCAGCTTTTTCCTCTAAGCCTGTGGCAAGACCTTGAGTCATCATTTTCTTTGTGCTTTAAAGCTCTGTGCAGCTCTGGGTTCAGGCCACATGGATGCTTCCCCAGCATCTCACCCCAGTTTTTGTCTCAGACACTGAGACAGAGAAGTTGGAGCTGTTTGTGGCTCCCCAGCAGATAAAAAAAATATCTGTCAATTAGATCAGATATCAGCAAGAAATTCTTCCCTGTGAGGGTGCTGAGACCCTGGCACAGGGTGCCCAGAGCAGCTGTGGCTGCCCCTGGATCCCTGGAGGTGTCCAAGGCCAGGCTGGATGGGGTTTGGAGCAGCCTGGGACGGTGGAAGGTGTCCCTGCCCATGGCAGGGGGCAGAATGAGACGATCTTGAAGGTTCCTTCCAACCCAAACCCGTCTGTGATTCCATGAAATGCCCTCCAGGGCAGCTTGAGCAAGCCCAGAACATCAAAGCTGTTCAGCAAATGGTCCCCTTTTCCTCCAAAGCACTTGGTGTGGCAGCAGTTTGCTGGAAGGGAGCTGGCAGGCACAATTAAACCTGGCTTTCAATGAAATTTTTGCAGTTGCTACCCAGGCTGCTCTCAGGCCTCATGTATTAATTATTCCTCTTCCCAAGCTGTTCAGTGGGCCTGTTACAAAGAGGAGAAAAAAAAGCAAATTAAAAGCACATTGCCCTGATTAAATCTCTGCTCTGGTCTTTCTGGCTGCAATCACCTTGGTGTGGCTGAAAATCTTCATTTTACTGAATTCTGCTGCCGAGCCTGCCTCCCTCCCCAGGGAGGGGAAGGATGGGCTGGGGGGATTTGGGCTTGCATCAGTCCTGTGAAGAAGCTGCTCAAGCAGCATGTCCAGCATCCAGCAAGCCAGGAGATGGTCCAGCAAGAGAAAATCTGACACATTTTAAGAAGCCACTATCACCTGGAAATGTATTTTTTTAAGAAAGGATTTAAAAAAAGAAAAAAAAAAAGAAAAAGGATTTCCATGCAATTTTTTGCTGTTTTCTCATTCTTCTCACATGGGAGTTCACCTTTCTTTGCCTGACTGGACAGGACACTGCTGCTGTGGCCTCACTGAGAGCTTGTCAGGGTTTTCCTGAGTCTCCAGGCTCCTTTCCCCAGGGCACAGCAGGGATGGGTGTGTAGGTTGCTCCAGGGAATGAGCCAATAAAATGTTCACAGCACATGAGGCACTTGCCGGGGGGATATGGGGATTCAGCTGTGGAGAAGGGATTTGAGAGAGGTTCCTGCCAGTTTCAAACTTTTTTGGCAAGTGAAGGTTTTGGGCTCTGCCACCTTCAAAAGAGGCGTCTCGGGAGCAGTGGGTTGGTGGGGATGGGCTCTGTGGGAGACACAAATCACAGCTGGGCTGTTTGCATTCTCAGATCCTCCTAGATTGTTATTTATGCACTCAATTAAAGAGCCATGTGCTCAGCTGTGTGCCTGCTGCACCTCTGACCACCAGAGCAGCACGTAGCCAGTGCTCCCAGCTCCCTCCCCAGCTTTGCAAAGACACTTTTCACAGAAATGTGCCCTTCTTCCCACATAAAAAGCAAAATTTTTATCAAAATTCCATGTTGTTGAAATCCAGCTTGGGCCATGTTCTGCCTGGGGCCATTGGCAGGTTTCAGGGCTCATTAGGTCTGGGAGTAGGAACTTCCCATTTGATACAGAAATGTTGTCAGGGAGGGCCATAAAGATTTCATCCTGGTTTTGGTGACAATAAAATGTGGAATTTGATAATAAGAACACGCTGTGACAGCTGCTTGTAGATGTTTTCTGGGCTGTAATGTCAATCTGCATCTCTTGTCAACGCTCTATTCAGCAGAATTTGCTGAGATGCCCTTGCCTCCTTGGAGAAATGATGAAGGAAATAGCCCTTAGCTCAGCAAAACCTTTCTGAGCAAAAGATTTTTGGGCAGGATAACTGGCTGCAAACTAACCAGTAATTTTTTTTTCTTGTATGAAATGACTGTTATTCCAAGATAAACTTTCAAACAAAATTTTCCATTAAAAACCTGCATGAAAAATGTCTCCATTTTGCTTGTCATTATTAATAACACCGCTCGATGAACAGGGGAGCTAAGATATTAATCAAACCCCCTAATATCTATATATTAAATATCCTGCTTCAAATCTGATGTGGAAATGAATTTTTTAAAGCACTGGTTTTCAATATGAAGGTATCATTCTTGGTAAATGAGGATGAAGCCCATTATTTTACTTAAGCAGCACATGTGACACAAAACATTAAAGAATGTTCAAAACCGTATTGATTTTCCCATAAATGTGACAATTGCAGCAAATTATACCTCCAGAATATACATTACAATATAAATACCATCACAGCCATTCTGGGTAGTGACCCTATTAAAAAAACCTGTTGCCAGCATGCATAAAAACCACTTTCAAGCCCATATTCCCCCAAAACATTTTATGGGCCAGGAATGTGCATCCAATCAGCCAGAAAGCCTCTGGCCTCCTGTCTTGTTTTGGAAAGACAGGCATCTGTCAGGGAAAACTGGAGTTTCCCTTTGAATGGAAAATGTAAAACTCCTTCCCTCCAAATTATCACAATTTTGCAATTACGAGCTTTCAGGCAAAAATATGGCAAGAGGAATAACAGTCCTTTACTAAGAATATTAAAAATACAAATGCAGTAACACAGAAAAAAGGAGGGAGCTCCTGGCCTGTGCTGCATTTGGGACCCCCAAATCTGCCTCAAACGCTGCCCTGCAGCACCCAGACATGCTGGGCACCCATCAACAGCCCCATCTCAGCATCACCCACTGCTCTCTGAGGCAAAGTGCTGCAAACAAACCACACTGCAGGTTTAGATGGGATATTAAGAAAGAATTGTTCTCTGTGAGGGAGGGCAGGCCATTCACAGGGTGCCCAGAGCAGCTGTGGCTGCCCCTGGATCCCTGCAAGTGTCCAAGGCCAGGCTGGAGCAATCTGGGACAGTGGGAGGTGTCCCTGCCCATGGGCTGAAACGGGATGATCTTTAAGATCCAACTCAAACCATCCTGTAATTCCATGACCTTAAATCGCAGGCACATTAAAAATTGCAGCATGGCTGCAGTCAAGCTGTGTTGCAAAGACCTTTCTAGTTGTGTGCTCCAGCTCCTTCTCTTTGCCTGCCTCAGCAGCAGACAGCTCCTGCAGCCCTCCTCAGGGTTCCTGTCGGTGATTAATGCACAGCAGGAGCATCTGGAAAGCCTCAGATGAAGCAGACTGCAGCAAACAGATCACTTTGGTAAATGACAGTGAAAATGCCATTTTTTCCCTGTTGTGAACACCCCAGGCAGGCTCTGGACCCACCCCAGCACAGTGGGGCAACTTTTATTTGAGGGTCACATTCACTGGAGGTATTTGGGGCTTTCAGAGGACACAGCTGTACCCAACACCCGGGGTACCCCGTGACTGACCCCTTATGTTGTGCCAGGAGATCCCTGGACATGTGACACGGAGTCATCCTCTTTCCTCTGCCTTGCTCCACTTGCAGGGTTTTATTGCAATTCCTTGGACTGCAGCTGGACTCATCTACAGAGAGCAGGTGGCTGGGAGAGTAAAGATAAAGGACGTGCTTTGCAGTCAGCTTTAAAGCAAGAGTAATAACTGTGCATTTCAAAGGAGTCGCCCAAAAGTTGGGCTGCTATGGCTGTTTAATTAACTTGAAAAATGGGCTTTTGCTTTTCTGTTCTTATTATTTTTTTAATATCATTCTGCCTTTTCCCGGCTAAATATATGTCAAAAGCTGCAGTTATTTTGCTCAGAGCAAAAAACACTGCTTCCTTCCCTGTTTTTGTTGTTGTCCTCTATACAATCCTGAGAACATAAGACAACACAAAAACATGGCTCTGTAACAGCATTTACTTTTTGCATTTTGACAGGCCCCAGTGCACACAGATACCTCTGTGTGTGTGTGTATACATTCATACTGCTGTAACACTGAGCTTGGGTGGGTTTTGCCACCCACACCCCACAGACCCTCTGTGGTCCCGACATCTTTGGGGTGAAGCTCCCCAATCCCTGTCCTTGGAAGAGAGAAATCTCCAGGCAGAGTGAGGTATCAAGTCAGAAACAGCTAATAATGTGTCTTGGTTTGGAAAGACAGGTATCTGTCAGGGAAAACTGGAGTTTCTCTTGGAATGGAGAACGTAAACACCTCCTCCCTCCAAATTATTATGATTTTGCAATTAGGAGCTTTCAGGCTAAAATATGGGAATAGGAATAACAGTCCTTTATGAAGAATACTAAAATACAAATGCAGTTAAAAAAAAAAAAAAAAAATTCACCACAACCCAAAAAACCAAAACACAGCAACAACAAAAAAAACCACAACAAGCAAGCAAAGAAACAAAAGTCATAGAAAACGCTGATGGAGTCAGGAATATGACCTGGCACCCTGTTGTCAGGGTGTTGGGAGCAGCACAAATAAATCCTCCTGCAGTGACAGATGTGGTTCTGTTGGAGCAGAGATGATCCTGCAGACAGGTTCAGTGGTGGTGGGAAGGGTCCACTCTTCCTCTGGGAATCCAGTGGCAAAGAGGAATGTCTGGGGTCCCTGTGTCCCCATTTTTATCTGGGTAGGAATGGTTGGCTCCTCCCCCTGGGTGTTCCATCTCCCAATGGATGATGGAATGTGTCAGTCACTGTGAGCCTCAATGGCCCATGAACAGAAGATATCCCCGAGGGTGGGCAGTGGTGACAGAGATCACAAACACTGCCCCACCTGGTTTAACAGCTGGGCTGTGATCAGAAGGCATCCGCCCTCCTCCCCCTGGAGTTACAAGAGAGAAAGAAAAAGAAACCATTCCCCAGCTGCTTTCTGCAGATGAAATAGAATACACTTTTTTTTCTGGTTACATAACCCAAAACGTAATGTAATTTATCTCCCCCAGAGCCTACTTCGTATTACTTCAAAGTGTGCACAGGAGACAGCATTCACAGCAGGCAGGAGGGTGTTCTCCTGCCAGTCCTGAGCAGTTTCCAGCCGCTCTGAGCCCCATCCCTGTCTCCTGACAACCCTCTGGCTTGAGAGCACGCATCCTCTCCTGAGCTCCAGAACACCCCACGCCTCACTCACACTGACACCTCTTGCCATCCTTTGCTCTTTCTTGTTCTTATACCAAAATCATGACGGGCTTCATTTAGGGAGCTGCTCTCCCCTTAAGGAGTGAGAAACCCTGATTTAGGAGAAGTTTCTGCTCTTCCTGGTGCCATTTGCATTTTACTGCATTTTACTTTCACTGACATTATCCACGATGTAATAAGATTGAAGCAGGAAATAAATCCTTCTTTCCTTTTACCAGCAAACCAATGTTTTCCTCCCTTCATTTTACAACTCCACAGCCTTTATGCTTTTTATTCCTCTGAGTATTTTAGGTTGTAGCTTGCATTCCATGTGCTGTACAAGCAAGAGCCCAGCTGTAGCAGAAAAATCCCGAAGGCATAAAGCCTCCGTTGTTGGATGCTGCCAGGATGAAGTGAACACTTGAACACTTCCCCATCCCTGGAAGTGTTCAAGGGCAGGTTGGATGGAGTTCTGAGCAACCTGGTCTAGTGGAAGGTGTCCCTGCCCATGGCAGGGGGTTTGGAAGCAGATGATCTTTCAGGTCTCTTCCAACCCAAACCGTTCTATGAAAACCAGGTCTTTGCCCTTTGTCTAAATTTGAGCTAGAGGGACATGGTGCTCTAGATTCATAGTAGGGATGAATATACACATATAAATATATATATTTATATATGTATGTCTATATAAACCCACTTACATGTGTAGAGAACAACTGAGAATTTTTTATCTCGTCAAATATCTGAAATGCAACTGCAGATAAGAGATCCCACACTTGGGAAATGCAGGTAATATCAGCACCCTCTGCTCTGCCAAGCCCAGAGCCTCGGGGATATATCAGCTCCAGCAAAATTCAGAGATGGGATCTAAATTCAGAATCTTTCCTGCTTCTTTCTGTTCCAAGTTTACTACTTGGGAAAAAGTTTTCCAGGTTGAATACAAATCATCAGTCTGACTTCCAAGACCTTCCACTGACTGAGTGGAAAGGGAGCCTGCCCATGGCAGGAGGGTTGGAATGAGGTGAGATTTAAGGTCCCTTCCAACACAAACCCTCCTGGGATTCTCTGAGTTTGTCCCAGAGGCTGTCACCACCCTCTCCCCGGAGCCCAGGGATGACACTGATATGATAATGATGCCTTCACACCCCAGCTGATGCCGTGTGACAATGACTGATGACTCCTGTATCATTAGGGATTTCCTTTCCCTCCCCCTTTGGGAACATCAGGAGATCCCTTTGCTAAACAAGAAGTAGTGCCCTGCCTTTTTACTCGATAAAAACCTCCCCCTCCCCCAAAAAAAGGGAGGATCTAAATTTGCAATTCATGTGGAAAGAGCTGGTGCCACATGAGTGGTACCATAACTCTGCACCCCTCAAGGCAAGGAGCCTGCCAGGGGAACGTGCCAGAACCAAACACCCACCACTTGTCACTCTCCTGCTGCACACAAAGCTCTGCAGGCACCACGCTCCTCTCCCATTTCCTCCAGGGTTATGCTGACATATTTTCTGTCCTTTAATAGCACCTGCTGTTAGATACGAAATGACAGCGATATATTGTGGAGTTTACAAAAGCTCATGGAGGGCTTTCAGATATCAGGAGGCAGCTCTGAAGCTGCCTGTGAGTTTTACACATGCATGGGAAATGCATATGAAGACAAACTTTGTATTTTTTTAAACTGAACTTTATTAGCAAGACACACCCAAAAATGGAAGAAAGAGCCTTGAATTCCAACAGCTAATGCAGAATCAAAGATGTGATGAACAATCACATCACTATATGTCAGAAGTGAAGTTCATTTTAAAGTAGTGAAACTTCACATTAAAAGCTAAAAATATAGAGGGATGACATCCATTTAAAGTGTGCTTTTATGAAAAAAGTTGAGCTGTGTGTGTCTGCTTGTCTTCTGACTTGCACTGCTGCATCCACAGCCAAAATGTTCACTCAGGCTGGTCTCTGTGACTTTTTTGATAATCTGTGTTCATTATGGATTGTTTTCCAATGTACTGTAAAGTCAATGGGCATAAAACTCTTCTGAGGGGCTGGGGACTTTTCTGTGACACTTTGGAAGAAGAGGTGAGCCTTGGAAATTCAAAGAGCATTTGATTTGTGGGTAAGAAACAGCAACTCTTTGCAGGAAATATTCAAGTTCCAGATGTCTTTTCCCTCTCCTTTTCCCCACTGCACATCCTGAGTTCTCAGTAACCTTTGGACTCGTTGAAGGTACCCTGTGCTGAATGAAAGATTGGATAAGCTCAGAGCAGCACAACAGAAACACTTCCAAAATTAAAAGTAGGTGAGTTCAGTGGGCAATAATACTGACACATGCCTTTTGGGACTATTCTCATTTTCACATCCAGTTTTACAGAGTGCTCCCAGCCAGTCTGATGCCAAGGAGCGCCGCAGTCTCTCCCCAGGACGAGGCACACTGAGGGCTCCCCGTGCACCCAGGACATTCCCACTGGCTTCTTGGCCACAAGCCAGGCCAGAGAATGCTGTGTGTGAAGCCAAATGGTGCTCCAAGAGGAGAGGACAGCACCCATGCCTCACATCAGTGCCTAACAAAGTGAATAATGCCCCCAGCTGGCAGCAAGGGACTTGGGCTTGGGAAGGATGGGAGTTGGTGGGGGAGTGGAGCTGTCCCAGCACTATTTGGGTTTTAAATTAAAGCCACCCACTTTCACTGCCATGGCAGTCTGGCATGGGAGGGTTGACCAGAGGGAAGGTTGATCAGGTTGTTGGTGGCAACCCTGGTCAACTTGCCAGGATGACCCCCAGTCTGTAAAGGGACTTGGAGAGCTGAAAAGGGTTGAAAACTGACATATCAGTGCTGAAATATCAGTTTGTATGTGATGCTCCTTCACCAGAGCCTTCCTGGTGAGATTTGAAGTGCCTCTGCAGCAGGGATGACCTTGGCAAAGCTCAGCAGGACCTTGCATTTTCCCCAGGCTCATCCCAGGGCAGGGACCACTCTGGCATCAGCAAATGTTTCATGTGCTCCCCGAGATGCTGGGGACTGAAATCAGCACTAAAATCCAACATCCAAAATCCAAAATCCAACAATCCAATCCAGGTCCTGGCTGGCTGCAGGGAGCAGAACCTGCCAGGGCAGAGCAGCAGCTGCTCTTCCCCCTGCTCTGAAGGACCAGGTAATGTGAGCATTACAATTACTGAGCACAATTAATTCACTCTTGATTCAGTCTTTCATTTCAATGTTATCCAAGGGGAATCTTTCTGAGACTCAAGACTCGAAAGCACAATTCAGGCAAAGGAGAACATGTTCAGTATAACTAATGGTGCAGACGTCTCCCTCCCACAGAAATTACATTGTGTATGGGAGATTATTCCATCTCTCACTCTGCATTTTTACATTCTGTTTACTAGAGCACCCTGAGACAAAACCCTTGTGTTTCCTAACATGGAGAAACCTGGCATATCCCTTGCATTTTTCACAGCTCTGCTTCACTTTCCTGTGTGTTTTTAGTAGTGCCACAGTGAGAGTAAGGAGAGTAAGAAGTGCTGGACTCCAGGAAGTCCCAATATAAACTTGCCTCAGTGGGAAAAAAAAATTATCTTCTTGCCTCATTTAATTTCCTATACAGAACTAAATGAATCATATCAGAGGAATCACAGGCTGAAGGAGGCAGTGATTTGCAGGAAGATTTGTTTCCAGTGCTTTTGAGCAGCATGGAAAAAGATGGATCAGATCAGAAACATTAGCCCAGAAAGGACCACGATAGATTTGACTCTTTAGGATTAATTTTCTTTTAAGCTGCCTATTGTAAGAAATGTGATTGTGTAAAAGATGACACAGTTAGGGATTAGGAATGATGGGCTGAGGAAAGAGCAGATAAAAGAAAAAAGAATAAAAGCAAAAGCTGAAATGGGTCAATTAATTATCTTTAAAAACTATACTTCTTTTTTTGGAGGAAATCATGCCTTTCTGAAATGGTGCCAACCTTTGGTCACAGCTCCCTGGCTGTACTGAAAGCATCCTCTAATGCATGCTAAGGAAATTTGGGTGGGAGTGTGTCTGTGTGTCTCACTCCTCTCCCCAAATTCAGCTCCCACCCCTGTGGCTCAGCTGCTTCCATGGAGAGAGTGACAAAAATCATCCCTGCAAGTTAACTTTGACCTGAGCTGGGGGAAGGCTTGAAAAGACAGAAGGGTTTTGCTTTCTCTTGTTGTTCCAGGGGTGGATGGTGGCTGACAGCACTGGAGCAAGTTCTGTGCTCAAAGGCTGAGCTAAAGCTGAGTGTGGCTCATGGATTAAGGTGAGAACACCTCCCCTGAAGCTCTCAGCATGGTTGGAAACAATTCCTAACCAGCAGGTCTGGTCCTGGTTCCCTGCAGGAGCTCTGGGGCCACCAAGACTCCTGATACTCTAGGAAAAAGAAAGGTTGATATGCCCAGGATAGTTAAAAACTCTCTTTTTCCTTCTTTTTTCCCTTTTCACCAATAATTTGCCCCCAAAAGCAATAAAACCAGCCAAACCATCCCAATCAGACTCATTACTTTGTTTGCCACAGGGAAACTGGCTCAAACTGAGGGTCTCTGGGATTGGTGGAGCCCCGAGCATGTTCCCCACTCTTGGCAGGAATAAAGATCCAAAATTTCCCTGAGGGGGGTCCTTAGGAGCTTATTCTCACTCAGCTTTTTTTGGGGACCATCCACTTGGATGCTACATTGAATTTCTCTCCGGGTACAGGGTTGTCTGGAAGGTATTTAAAACACTGGCATTGCAGAATTACTGCTTCTAATTGTATTTCCAACTTCAATGAGTTTCATACCACAGGAGGTGTGAGAGTCTGTGCTGGCAGGGAGAGCTGGTGCTGATCTGCAGGAAGGGGCTCATCTCCATGTATTCCTCATGTTCATCTTTCAGACAAGTGGCTACGGGGTAAGAACCCACAGAGAACACATCTGCAGAGAAAAATGGTTACAGCAGCAGCTCCTGAAAGCTCTCTGCATGGGCTGAGGCAAACGGAGGCAAATAAATCACAGGGAGAAGGGAGATGGGGATGTGCACACTCTCCAGGGCTCACAAGCAGCAGGATTTCATCCAACTTGTTTTTATAACATTATTTTCACTTGGGTGGAGAGAAGTGGTTTTGCTGTACACACAAGATGTGTTTGCTGTGGCAGGAGTCAGTGCTGGTGCTCCACCAGAGTGTGTTTTGTGCTTACAGGTGCCATGGGACACTCTCCCTCCTGAGCCCAGGCAGGGCCTGCAGAAAACAGAGCTGAGCTGCTCTGTGCCTGTAAACATCGTGTGATTTCTCAGCACACACTGATGGAGAGACACAGCTGATCCAGTGGAGAGGCTGGGATGAGAAAACAGGGTGTCTTCACAAGGTTTGCTCCAGGTCTCATCCCATCTGTGCACTCCAAAGTCCTTTAGATATGGGAAGGCACTGTGAGAATAGGAAAGAGTTGATAATGGCTGTTAGGCCCAATATAGAGACATTTTAGGGGATTTAAGGATTTGTGCTCCTCAGGAGCTCTCTGCAGACAGCCAGGGTAGCACCATCTCCTGGGTTATTAGAGCAGCTCTGTCAATACTGGCCAAACCAGGCTAAACTGTCTCCTTGTTTCCATAGTGACATTTCTGCCTGTGTGAGTAATTTTGGGCTCTTCCTTGTTGCACTCAAAAACACAAAGCAAAACAGAGGTTTAGCAGGCAATGTGACTGTTGTGCATCAAGGGGATGTCCCAACGGAGCTGCATCCACAGGGACAGCACAGAACAGATGTGGCAGGGCAGCCACACAGATTTCTCTCCCCCATTTTCTGGTGTATAAATACCCAAAAAAAGCAAATTGTCTTCAGCTTTGTTTCCCATTTGGTAATGGTGTCTGCCCAAGGACTGGCTGTGCTCTGTTTTGAGAGCATCACAAATCCAAAATAAGCTCAGAGTGCAGTGCCTGGTAACTGGCACCAGCATGTGATGGTGCCCTGGTGTTCATTCAGATGTGACTCAACCCCAGTTCCAATCCCTTAAATGGGAAATGTCAGAGAGAACCACTGTGGCTCCTCTATCTCTGCTGGTTAGTTAACACCTAACCCTAAATTAAACCCTGCTAATGAACCTAATTTGAGCTTGCCAATGGGGGTGGTTCAGTCTCCAGCACTGGTCTTGGTGGTGTCCAGTATCCCCAGTGTGCCCAGTGCTGTGCTCCAGTGCTCTTCCCAGTTCAGTGGGAGCTGAAGCCACGTCATTCCTCCAGCCTTGTGCAAGCCACTGGAAAAACACCACCCGTGTTTCCATGTGTTTTACCCAACTCACACTCTCTAATTGCAAAAGAGACGCCCAAAGTCTGGAGAACAAATGGCCAGGGTCTGGTGATCAACATGATGAATTTGGCCATGTGTGCTGTGTTTGTTCAGTGAAGTACAGTTGTCAAATAATATGCTTCCAGGCTCTGTGAAGCAAATTAATTTTGTATCCTTTAATCAAAAAACCCTTATATTTTTCAAAACAATACCCTCTTTGCCTCCCCTGAGGGCCCTGCAGAGCATCAAGCAATGCACAGAAAGGAGAGAAATAGATGGAGAAAATAAACGTAGTGACAACATGACAAATCTTTATAATCTGGGAGAAATTTCTGTCGTTTTTTATTGCTGCATGGATCTGAGCCCGGAGTTCTGTTATCTGCTGTGGTAAATAAGGATGAATTAATGCAAAAAAAAAGAAAAAAAAAGAAAGAAAAAAAAGAAAAAAGTGTATTTATAGCATGAATATACTGCTGAGTAATATAGTGGGGTTTTGCTGCTTGGGAACACAGAGACCAAGCCTTATTCCAATGGAACTCTTCTGCAACCCTGACAAGCACATCCTGCTGACACATCCTAAAGCCAGGAACATCCAGGGTCACGGGATTGCCTGTGGGGAGTCAATCAAGACTCCAGGAGTGGAAGGCAACAAGCAGAAAATCAGTTTAAAAAAAGGAGCTTTTGAGACAATATGTGAATTTGTATTGGAACTCCTTGCCACAGGATGCTGTGGGTGCTGGAAGATTACAAAGCTCAAAAGCAAGCAGGGGAAAGGTATAGAAGAACACATCATCGATGGATCTCACATACCAGGAGAGAATTTCTGGGCTGGGAAGTGCCAGACTGTGGGAGCATTTCCTAGGACAGTGTTGCTGCCTGCCTGCCCCCTCTGCAGTCTCTGACCTCCAGCACGACCCAGCACGGACACTGCCAACCTCTGAGTGCAGGGTTTGTCCACAGCCTGCACACAACCAATATGGACCTAAACCAGCAAGAAATGATGGGATTGATGCTCTCTAAGTGGGTAGGTCCTTCTGATTCAGGGACAAAAAGCACAAGGGAATTCGGATTAAACTGATAAGACCCCTGAAGTAGATTGTTACCTTCCCCTGTGGGAATGGTTTCTCCCCCCTCAGGGACCCCTAGAGCTTGGATTTATTTCAGTAGATAAGGCACTAATGTCCTTGGTATGATGCCTCAGAAGCCAGGTGTGAGCAGGATTTGACTGGAAGCACTGAGGCCTTGGAGGTGCCCCTCTTGAGTAGTGACTCATGAGTGATCTTTGAAAAGGCACAGACCCTGCACCTCAGTGATTCTTAACACAGATGAGCTCAGTTTTTAGCCAAAAAATCTTCCCCCACACTAGTTTTCCATGCAAGCTGTACTGTAAGTGTCTTTTTATTCATTGTCTGTGATGAAGGTTTCCTAGGGCTCAGCCAGGTAAATTTTTTGGGTTTTATGGCCCTGCTGTCTCAACACTCTCATCTGGATGAATAGGAAAACTGAACATGTCTCTTCTCTTGTCTTATTCTGGAGTGTCAGGAGAGAATGAAAATGGGGTAAACGGCCTCTCCACTTGTTCCAAACAAATTCCTGTTCTCTCATGTGAGTGTGGTTGAAAGAAGCTGCTGCTCAGACCAGTGCCTACCCCAAAGAACCAGCTAAGAGAGAAAGTCCAGAGGGGGAAAATGGTTACATTTCCAAATCACCAGTTTTGTGTATTGCAGATTCATCACTAAGGCTGGGGAGTCTCTCCTTGCCCCAGTGGGAGCAGAGTCATCACTCCTGCCTGTGTCATTTGCCTTCCCAGGCACTTTTATCTCATGGCATGAACAGTTCACATCCTCAAGGGACAATCACAGCAGCATTTTGGCTTCCCTGCTCCCTCAGACCTGATCCCTGCTGCAGGTTAGGGGATGCACTTCAGTAAAACACCTGATTTTCAGCAAGTGCAGTAACTCCAGGGGGACTTTACCTGTGGCACTCACCTGAGTATCCCAGTGACTGGAGCTCTGCAGCTCTGTCTTTGTGCCCAGGGGTGGATCACCTGCAGGCAGTGGTGGTCCAGAATTTCCCCTGCACCTGAACTGGCCACTGGCATTTCACCACGAATGCTGGCCACCCCTGCATGGTGCTGCAGGGGATGCATTTATCAACACAGCGTGTGAGCCTGCATTTCAAGCACTCAGCAAGCTGTTGCCACTGAGGAACGCCCAGTAAAGAGCAGCCACAATAATCCTGGCAGAAACTCCAGCCTTGGCTGTGGATGTTTGAAGATGCATCTCTTGGCTTGTGCCAAGGAAAGGTCAGGCTCTGCTGGCTCAGATCCCTCTGCCCAGGGCACATCAATAAAAGGGTGGGCAGCAGGTCTGGGGGCACCAGCCCATCTCCTGCTGGCAAAATCACCTCAGCACAGACAGAGTCTCATTTTGAGAGCAGCAAGGGAAGGACTTGCTACTAGAGAGCAAGGAGGATGTTGGAGCACCACGTTATCACTCACTGCAGTTACACTTATGCTTAAAATTATGGATGAAAACCTAACAACAGAGCCTACAAAGAGTAACAGATAAATTCAGCCTATGCTCTGCTTTAATTTTTTCAGATGAATGTTTCTTTTTATACCAAGCATATGGTGCACTAGATTTCGAGTCTCATTGATAAAGACTCTAATCTCTGCCCTGTCTTTATTATATTTTTCCATTTTCTGCTGAGTAGGGAAATGGCATTGCACACCATCTGTCAGCATGATCACAGTGCAATTTGCAAAGGTTTCAGGCCAGTGTGGTGCTAGTGGCAGCTCACTCTTCTCCTCTAGACTTGGGTTCTTATGGAACCAATGCAGCCCCATTAAACAGTTCCTTCCCAAACACAAACTCGTTTGTGCAGCATGCTAATGATAATAATGCAAATGAATCTGTCATGTTTTGGAGCTACTATCCCTAACCACCCTATTCATGAATATATGGTAATTAAGCTATTGCTGCAAGTGTAACTGTGTCAGCACTACTAAATTAAGGGCTGTACTGTAAATAAAAATGGGGTCATAAAAAAGAAAGAAGGCAGTAAAATATAATGGGTAGAAGTACTAAGAGCAAAGTAGTAGAGGCTTTGCACAAGTAAAGGAAATTACTTTAAAGGCTCCAACTAAAGGACCCGTTTTCATACCGTGGTTTGAAATTGCAGATAGATGCTGATTCCTTACAGAAATAATTCTTCTTGCCCTCAAATGCAATTTTAAATCCCATGACACCTGCAGGTTTGCAATTAAATCAATAAAGGATCATTAGTGTATTACCCCTCTACTGTGTCTCCATCCCTGAGCTCATTAATAACTGTGTACGGTGTGACAACATGACTGAATGGACTCCTTTTGGAAATGTTTGCCACGGGAAAGTAAGTGGTTCCTATTCCCAAAGAATAATTTGCAGTCTGGACTATGCAAAGTCATGAGGTTTTTTACTTGGTAAACTCAGTCCCCAGTGCAGCCAGTTTTAAAAGCCAAGCAGAATTATTCCCACATGAAGAACTGTATTTCCATTAAATTAAAGAGAAAATGGATATTTGTAGCAGAAACAATTTTGTTACACAAATGTAAATCATGAGAAGCACTGCTGAAATCAATATTTGCTTAGGTTCAATGCATAAATGATATCAGACTCTGGTTGTGGGTGAGAAGCTTGCTGGTGGGACCTGGACAACCACGACTCTGCTTCAGTATGAGAGACTTGAGGGTTGAAGAGATGAAAAGACAAAACCCTGAATTAAAACAGATGTCCTTGCTGAGCGGGAGAGAGAAAAGATGGGAATGATTCCATTTGGGGAGGTGAAACAGGTTCACAGAAAGAAGGATGGACACTCATGAGGCATTTATTGCATATTCTGCATTTGCAGAGCTTCTCCTGAGTCCCTGATTTTCGTGACACATAAAAACCAAGAGCACAATGCTCAAAACTGCAGGACACTGCACACAAAGAAAGTCACTGCCTGTAATTAGCCTAGGAGATGCATAGAGGATAAACAGCCCTGAAGATGGCACACAGGGAGATTTATCTGTAAAGTGAGAGTTTTCTCCACCAGGTCAGATAAAAGGAGTTTATCTTTCTCCTAGAGATCTAATCCCTTCTGCTCCAGCAAAGAAGCTGATTGCCAGCAGAGATTGGAATATTTTCTCCAGGATGTTTATTCCCCTTACATCCACAAAGTGGTTTTCTGCCTTTTTTTTTTTCTCTAGCTCAGCCAAAACAGAGCCCCGAGAAGGACAGGGCACAGGATTCGATGTCCCCAATATGCAAATCCTAATTGAATACAGATAAGTGTAGGCTGCATCTATTTGCAGCATTAAAAAAATTATATATATAAAAAAAATTTATATTGGGACAGGCACAGTATAGAGCTCTGTGGTTCCACATCATTTTCAGATATTGTCTGGGAAGTTCTGGCTGAACTCTCCAGTGCACATCACCTGGCAGCCACCCCCCACAGCAGATCCCTTCCAAAATACCTTTGCTTTGACAGTGCTGAGCATCTGAAGCCAGCTGGATTTTGCAATGACCCCCTATTTCTACAGCACTGGGCACAGACCACCCAGAACAGCAGGGATCCCCTTCCTCCTTGGCATTTCAAGCAGTTTGCTCCCCAAATCCCCACTCCAGTCTTGCCTCTGGTGTCTCCCCTGGGTTCATGATGCTGGGGGAAACAAACCCTGCAGCTCTGCAGGTGTAGGTGGGAGCAAACCCTTCTTGTTGCCCTCTCAGACGTGCCTTTGACAGCATTTGCTCTTGTCCAGCTGGCATGGGGTGAAAGCAATGACTTTGACACTAAGTTTCCAGCTCCATCTAGAGATTTCAGGGGTTTTCTGGAAATGCAGGGTGGCTCGGAGCTGCTGGGGAAAGAAAGTCTGTGAACCAAGGACTAAACACAGCAAAAATAATATGAGGCATGATGGAATGTAAAACAGTTCCAGTCACTTAATACAAAGTAACCATGCCCAGCTCCAGAATAATTATAGATAGAATCACAATGATTTGGGTTGGAAGAGACCTTAAAGCCCATCCAGTGCCACCCTGCCATGGCAGGGACACCTTCCACTGTCCCAGGCTGCTCCAAGCCCCATCCAACCTGGCCTTGGGCACTGCCAGGGATCCAGGGGCAGCCACAGCTGCTCTGGGAAACCTCTGCCAGCACCTTACACCTCACTGTGACCACTGTGACCTGCACTAAACCCTGCAGTGATGCCAGGGCAGCTGATTTCCATGCCATGGTAGCTGCCAATCGTCCCAGAAAGGGGAGGTCACCTGTGCCCTCCTGGCTCCTGCAGGAGCCAGCCCTTGTGGGATGGTGCAGCTCAGTGCCAGCCCTGCCAGAAAACACCTGGCCAGGTGTGGGCAGCCAAAGAGCCCAGGGGTGTGTCTGTCTGCAGGAGGGAGGCAGGGATGTGGATGCTCTGCCAGCAAAAGGGAAAAAGGACCTAACAAGGAAATGGAGACAAACTCCTTGAGCAGCAGGTCTGGAGCCCCAGGAGCAGCTGAGGGAGCTGGGAAGGGGCTCAGCCTGGAGAAAAGGAGTCTCGGGGGGACCCTGTGGCTCTGCACAGCTCCTGACAGGAGGAGACAGCCGGGGGGGTTGGGCTCTGCTCCCAATTAACAAGTGACAGGACAAGAGGAAACGGCCTGAAGTTGCACCAGGAGAGGTTTAGATTGGATTTTATGAAAAATTCCTTCATCAAAAGGGTGGTCGAGCACTGGAACAGGCTGGCCAGGGCAGTGCTGTAATCACCAACCCTGGAAGAGTTCACAAGGTGTGTGGATGTGGCTCTTGAGGATGTGGTTTAGTGTGAACCGGGTGCTGGTTTAATGGTTGGACTCAGTGATCTTGGAGATCTTCTCCAACCTTGTGATTCTATGACTCTGTGATCCATTGCAGGATGGAAGGAACACTGTGACAGCAGGAATTAAAGCAGCTTTCCTGTTCAGCTCAGTGGGAGCAGCAGGTGTAAGTCCTGGAGCCTGATCTTCCCCTGATGTGCATCGAGGCTCTGCCACTGTCATGGGCAGAGCTGTCCCTTCTGCCACCAGCAGAGCCTGGGGTGTTTGCTCAGTGTGTGTTCAGTGAGCAAAAAAGACAGAGCCTAAAATAACGCTAACAAAGTGCAGAGGAGAGTGTCGATGAGGGATCTGTGGACTCCAGGCAGCTCTTTTAACATGCAGTTTATTGCACAGGGTCGTGGGTAGCAAAGGGCCAAGCTTAAAGCTGCTGATCACAGGTAAAAGTGTGCCTGAGAGACCCCCAAGTTCTGCTTACAATACATTCTATCTTTTTCTGTACTGAATATGCCAATTTACAACATCCAACCGGTAAAAGACACAAATCCTATAGAATCTACATACAGCCAATTAAAAGTACTACCATACTGCGTTATGGTAGTAACAGTACCGTAACATATTATAATAATGTTAATATTAAAAGTATATAATAATAAAAAATATTAAAAGTATTAGAAGTATTACCATACTGTGTTACACTTTAAATCCTAAAAGCTACTTTTTAGACCCCTTTTTTCTTCTCTGCCGAACTGGCAGGGTCTCCCTGACCCTTGGATTCTCTAGCTTGTAGAAGATCCCTTCTGTTTGCCAAGGACATTGTTCAATCCACAGGGATCATCCCTTCAGCCCACTCAACCATTGTCTTTCCAGTTGTTCAGTCACTGTCTGGTTTGGCATCTTACACACCAAAACCAGCTCTCAATTCTATTTCACTTATAAGTTTCATATTCTCAGATTCTTTTGCCAAACAATCATATCTATGAGACTTTCCTGTATCATCCTCCCCGACAACAAAGACAATCCAGAGAAAAATTAAAACCCCTGAAGAGGAGGTGTAGAATTCTCCTGCTCGTGTCTGCACCAGCAGCTGCAGCTCCAAATATCTTGTCAAGCTGTATTTCATCAGGCTGCACCACAATCCTGCAAATCCAAGTGGAATGGCAGCCCTGCAGGGATCACCCACTGCCCAGTTAGCAGCAAAAAGGTTCTGAAGAGAATCAGAAAGCTGAAAAGAAAAAGATTTCCAGTTTCCTACTTTATTTTCCACGTTCGGATGACCTGAAGTCATCTAAGGCAGAGATGATAAAAAAAGGAAGAAGAAGAAAAAAAAAATCTATGGCATTTTCTTAAGGGATGGATTATTTTTAGCCATGGAGATTTAAAGTTCTCTCCAAGTTCCTGAACTTTCAGAACTTTTCTTCACTAAGGAGCTTGACAGCAAAGCAGGTTCTCTTTTTTCTCTTTTTCCCAAGTTTTCAGCTGATCTAATTAAAATATGCAAAATTTGCCTTTCTGCACAATTAAAGAAAACATTTTTCCAGTGAGATAAAAGACATTTTTCCAGAGACTTTATTTCTGAGGATAACTGACTGCTCCCCTTTCCATTTTTAGGGCTCAGCAACTGTCCACTTTCTGGAAAAGAAATGGGACATAAATAATTTTTTCCATTTTACTTGTTAATATTCTTGAGATTGCTGGCACAAACAGCTTTTGTGACACAAAATGGATTATCAGTGCCCCACTGGGCCTGATTCTGATTGACACCAGTGCCACCAGGCACTGCCAGAGCTTGGTCTACATGGAAATCTGGTCCTTGCTGGTTAACTGGGTTCAGGTGGCTCCAGAGGAATGAATTCCCAAATGGGATAGACATATACAGCCTTCTAAAATGGAGTTTGGGTTGGTAGGGTGTTTCAAAAATGACACTGCTTTATAATAACCTGCATTTGTGGGATTTTGGGGGATTTCTTGAATTGCTTTTTGAGTGAGTGAAGTTTCCCTGCTGCAGCTTTGCCCTGTTCCCCTGCTAGCATCACCCAGAAAGGAAGGCTGCAGAAGCCCCTCCTATGTGTTCTCTACACAATAACCAGAGGCTTTTGCTTTAATTTTTTACCTCACTAGAACTATTTTCTGTCTGTAATCTGAACCTAATCTTGGCTGCTCAAGGGACTTTCTCCTTGGGCTCAAGGCTGTTCCCTGGCAGTAAATTCAGCTCATCCCACTGGAACAGGGACAAATGGATGTCATTTACAAAGCCAACTGCACCCCTCAGCACATACACATAGACAGTGAAACCTGCAGCACCCCTCGTGTGTCCCAGCCCTTGGAACCCAAACCCAAACCCTAAAACACAGGTTGACTGGACCTGAACAGGAAGAACATAATTTTGTGTTCTTGGACTGACACAAACCACAGGCAGAAGTTTTGAATAAATGATTTGCTGTGAATTATTTACTCAGTGCTGCTCAGAACCTCCGAGGACAGGGAGGGCAGCTCAACATTTGCACCATAAAATATTGAGTGGACTCCATGTGCTGTTTGCAGGGGCAGAAGAGTTTGTCCTGATGCTGTGACAGATTTAGGTGGTGCCTCCCTGGCAGGGCTGCTGGTGGGCTCTGGGACTTTGAGCCATGGGGCCTGGCATTGTCTGTGTCATATCTTTGTGCCCCATTAAAGCTGTGGTTGCATTTTTCCTCACAGGTGGCTGCATCTCTGGCACACACAAAGTGGTCCCTGGGCACAGGCTGCAGCAAGTAAACTCTTTCCTCAAGGGAAGCATGAGCAGGGTACAGCAAATTCAGGGTATGAGCACGTATTATTCATCTTTTAACAACATCACAGCAAAATTTAGGGGAGTTTGGCAATGATTTTGATCATTAAAAGGGCAGGACTTGAGGTTGATGTGTCTATAGGGCAAATTACGGGCTCTTCTTGAGTGTCAGGACTCAGAGCATGAAGTGCAAGAAAGGCTCATTGTAACAGTTACAGGGGAAAAAGAATTTAATGCTGTGATCTCTGCCGTGCCCATGGCAGAACCGCAGGGGACAGAGCTCCCAGGTGATGTGGCCCTGCCCAAAATGGATCTGGCTGTGGGACTGTCACAGTGTGACAGTGGAGGCAGGAGCAGTGTCACCTCTCTCCTGGCTGGCTCCTTTCAGAGGTCAGCTCCTCTCTCCTGGTCTAAGGGGAGTCCTGCATTCAGCTTGAGGTGCAGAAAGGAGAGAAGTGAACCCCAGTACAACCCGGTGGGGTCAGTGGGAGGGGGAAGGAGAATAAGTTCCTTTGTCTGGTCATGGGAAGCTATCCTGGCCGGGGAAGAGGTGAAAGCTGGAAATCACTGGATTCAGTCTGTCTTTAAAGGAGTTAGGAGCCTTGCTTGGTTGTCTCATAGACTTGGATATCCATGAGACAAGGAGACTGGGAAATGAGGAGGAGATGTGGACTCAGCGCCCTGAGATGGCTGCAGAGTTCAGGTCAAAGCTGGTCCCTGGACAAGGTATCACCCAGTGCTGTGCTGATGGCTCTGGGACACTCGTGGTTCAACCTCCCTGGGACAGGACCAGGCTCTGAGGGGTGTGCGGGAACCCTGGGGGTGTGAGCATGGGTGTGTGTGGGTGTGGATGTGGGTGTGTGTGGGTGTGGGTGGGTGTGTGTGTGGGTGTGTGTGGGTGTGGGTGTGCTGGTGTGGGGGTTTAAGCTCAGCCATCAACAAAGTACAGTGCAGACCATTCACTTCTACACACTCCACAAATGGGATGGGGTGGAAGATTGGACTGTGGGTTGAAATAAAAACAGCTTAATAAGTGAAATAAAGTACTGTCACCAGCAGCAGCAGCAGCAGCATCATCCAACTGTAATGAAAAGGAACATATCAAAAGAGGGACAGGAATAAACTCTAAGAAGGACAAGTGATGCACACAGAGTACAGACACTTGCTGACAGATGTCCAGCCTGTCCCCCAGCAGTGATGAATGACCCTGGCCATCTCCACCAGTTCCCATACTGGGCAGCACCCTGTGGCATCCCTTTGGCCAGGTCAGGGTGGCTGTCCTGGCTGTGCTGTGTCCCAGCTCCTGTGCAGAGCTCGCTCACAGAGCATGGGACACTGCACAACCTCGGCTGGGGGTGACCCCAGCAACAGCCACAGGGCTGAGGTGTGAGCAACACCCTGCTCACACTGACCCCAACAACAGCCACAGCGCTGGGGTGTGAGCAACACCCTGCTCACACTGACCCCAACAACAGCCACAGCACTGGGGTGTGAGCAACACCCTGCTCACACTGACCCCAGCTCACAGCCCTGCACCAGATACTGGGGAGAATGAACTCTGTCCCCAGCCCACAGCAGTGTGTGTGTGAGGGTGTGTTTGTGAATGGCAGTGTGTGTGTGTGTGTGTGTGAGGGGTGGCTGTACCCACGCCGGGCTGTGAATGGGGGAGGGATTTGGGTGAATGTGTGAGGTGTGGCTGTACCTGCACTTGAATGGGGTGTGTGTATCGGGGGGTTTGTGTGTGGGTGTGTGCAGGTGTGTAGGGTGTGTGTCTCTGTGTGGGGGGTGTCTGTTGGTGTGTGGGGTGTGTGTCTCTGTGTCTCTGAATTTTGGTGCTGTCACATGGTGCCCTAAGAAAAAATAAAAATAAACTCTTCAGAGGACAGTGAGAACATCTGAAATAAATGTGTGTGTGTCTGTGTGTGGGGTGTCAGTCAGTGTGTACAGTGTGTGTCGGTGTGCAGGGTGTGTGTTGGTGTGTAGGGTGTGTGTGTGTCTGTGAGGGGTGTGTGTGTCTGTGAGGGGTGTGTGTGTGTCTGTGTGCAGGGTGTGTGTGTGTCTGTGAGGGGTGTGTGTGTCTGTGAGGGGTGTGTGTGTCTGTGAGGGGTGTGTGTGCGTGCAGTGTGTGTGTCTGTGAGGGGTGTGTGTGTCTGTGAGGGGTGTGTGTGTGTTTGTGTGCAGTGTGTGTGTCTGTGAGGGGTGTGTGTGTCTGTGAGGGGTGTGTGTGTGAGGGGTGTGTGTGTCTGTGAGGGGTGCGTGTCGCCGTGTGCGTGTGCGGGGTGGGTGTCTCCTGGCGAGGGGCGGCGTGTGCCCGTGAGCGGGTGCGGGGGGCGCGGCGTGTGCCCGGGCGCTCGGCTCCGCTCGGCTCCGCTCAGCTCGGCTCTGCTGGGCTGGTTCCGCTCGGTTCTGCCGGGCTCGGTTCCGCTCCGCTCTCTGGCCTAGGGCCCGGCTGCCGCCGAGGGCCGGGCGGAGGCTGCGGGCGCAGCGCGGGCAGCTCCCGGCGGGGTTTTTGGGGAGGCGGTCGCCGCCGTGCCCGCCGCTGCCGCCGGGGCTCGGAGCGCCATGCGGCGGCCGCCCTGCCCTGCCCGCCGGCGGCGCGGAGCCGCGGGGCCGCGGGCAGCGGCGTAGGGACCGGCCGGGCAGCGGGGGCGGAATGGGGGCGCCCGGCGGAGCGCGGATGAGCCCCGGGCCCGCGGGCACCCCGGCGGGAACCGCCTGACGGAGCGGCGCGGAGGTGAGCGGGGACGGGGCGGCACCGGGCGGGGGGACGGCGCCGAGAGCCCCGCGGGCACTCTCGGAACTTGGAGCCCCGAGCCCTCGAGCGCCAGGCGCGGGTGGTCGGGGCCGCTCCGTGCCCGCATCTCCCGGAGCCTCCGGCACCCGCCTGCCCCGGCGTAGAGCGCTGCTCCCGCTGAAGTTGCCGGCGGCGGGGCCGGGCGGGATGCGGGACCGGGAGGGATGCGGGACCGGCCGGGAGGGATGCGGGACCGGGAGGGATGCGGGACCGGCCGGGAGAGATGAGGGAGCGGGAAGGATGCGGGGCCCGGAGAGATGCAGGACTGGACGGGATGCGTGGCCGCGCTCCCCCACGGGAGTTGCCGGCAGCACCGGGACTCGCATCCCGAGGAACGATGCTGGATTTTGCCAGCCCTAAATGACAGCACGCACCGAGCACCCTGGCGGAGCGGGTTAAATGCCGGGTTAAATTGTTATCCATTCGGGCAGCCCTTGACCTGGCCGTGAGTCGTCTGGGTGACCCACGTGCCCCCAGCATGGGAAGGGTGACGGTGATACCGGAGGGGTGTTCTGTGCTGTGATGCTTGCAGAAGAAAAATGCCTTTTTTATCGAGCCCTCTTTGAACTACCAGGCATCTCGCAGTTTATAGTGTATCAAATTCCGCAGGGAAAAAAAAAAAAAAAAAAAGGAAAAAAGAAAAAAAGGGCTGATTTTCAGGACTCTTGATAAGTTCATTTGTTTACTATGGAGCAGTGACTTCAGTGGTCTCTTTGGTATAAAAACATTCTGCTTGTGTGATATTTTTGGTGGCATTGACAACAGATTTGTTAGTCACGGGTATGAATATGGTAATGTGCGAGTCTCCCATTAAATTCTCCATGCTCTAAGGTAACATGGTTGAACACTCACCTACCGAGTCTTGATTCTCGGGCAGCAGCACTTTGGATTCCCGGTCTGTCTGCCCACTTCTTCTTAACTTTTCCGCTGTATTGTAAAAAAAAATGTTTGGTCCTTCTTTGGGTCAGATGTGAACCCCAAGTTCTGTGCCCGGTGCATCTCCGTGCGGGCGAGCTTATGTAATGCAGTGCCCTGTGCGGGATGCAAGAGGTGCTCAAGTAGCAGAGAGTATCTCGAGCATGCAGGGACCTGCCGGGACCAAAGCTGCAAGGAGAGATTTTGGGGAAGAGGGTTGTGTGTGTGGTCACGGTGGCTCTGTCCCCGCGGGAGAACTGAGCAGGTTTTTCTGCTCAGAGGACATCCTGCCTGCTCCTGGGCAAGGCTCTCTTCGGTGCTGATTGCCTTCTCCTTGAGGATGGCATATCCTGTGTCCCTGCTTCCCGGGGCTCCGTGAGGCTGCTCAGAAGCTCTCGAGAACACTTTTCAGCCAGGCAGGTACTGTGGAAATGCAAATTACTGTATTGCTGCTTTAAAAAATGGTTTTCAGAAGTTGAAGAGGTATCTTTAGGCAGCTGGTTGGAACTTGTAGCCAAACGCCTGCTCAGGGAGCTCCAGAGCAGACTAAAGGAACTGGGATTTTAACTAACCCTCCCTCGTAAGGAAATCTGGTGTTGTTTCTGAGAAAAGGCAGAAAAGCACCCCCTGCTTGGGTGTTATCAGATGTGTCACTCTTGTTCGGGCCACGAGTATTCGCTCCCAGTCTCTGTAACTTGTCAGCAATTACCAGCTGAAGAAAAGCTTCAGCCCCAGAGCCTTTAGTGGATGAAGAGGTGAAGGTGCCTGCCCTGGCCAGGACAGCCCCCGGCCCGTGTGAGCCCGCTGCTCTCTGTGCTGGGGCTTTGCTGGTCCGTCTGCTTGTACTTTTATTCTCAGGAGCAGCAGGGATCAGTGTCAGCCAGGTGCAAGTCTTCCCAGGCAAGAACTATACCTCAGATACTGCTACAGAGTACATTTCTAGAATTAAAAGTGAAGAAAAAGGTCGAGGTGCTAGCTTTGGTTTAGTTTTGGGTTTTTTTCTTGTAAAGTGGTGAAGAGAAATTGGATGGAAAAGGACTTGAGCTTGAGGCTAACCTCTGATCAGTCTTAATATATGTTGCAATATAGAAATTATTGAACTGTCTTGAAATTACAGAACATTAACTTATTTTCATTACCGGGCTTCTGAGAGAATGATTTCTATTCTAATGTGCATCGCTTTCACTGTAGTGTATTGAAATCTCATTGGTTTTGTAATGTGTTTTTTAAAAGGTGTTGTTACTTTTCATAACCTCTTTCTGCTTTGGTAGAATCTCTGAAAAGCTTCTAGAATTGCATTAAAGGTAATGCAAAGCTCAAAATTCTTTGATCAGCTTGCTTTCCGTAAAGATTTATTTCAGGCAACCTTAAAAAAATCTTTAGAATGTCAATTCTGAGGTCTTTTCATGTTGTGGATTTAATAGACAAGGTACTGTCAGCTGAGCTATGAGTCTTGCTAAGAATATGATTACGTTGTTTTTTGAGAGATGTAGTTCTTGAAAACATACCTTGGAGAAGAAAATTCACAATAGCTATGTGCAAATAAATTTTTTTTCTACAACAGATGGAAGAGCAGTCAAGGGTGGCTAAAATTAGTTTGAAACAGAATAGATTATTCCTACTAGTACAGTAGTATAATTTGTACAAAATGAGCCAAATCCTACTAATTGTTACACTGTAACTGGTGTAAATATAGAGTAATTTATTTGCCTGGATTTTCTCCTTCTTTACGAAGAAATGCAGAACACAGGGGATTATGAGGCTGTTGGATTTTGACACGCTTGCAAAAGTCAGTTTTTCCTGAAACCCAGTGGCAGAATATGGCCCCCCACTCTCATCTTGACAACAGCATAATATTCACTCCCTGAGACTCCAGTTCCAAATTTGCTGTAATGTGATTGTGGGTAGAGGGTTGCTGAATGACTCAGATGAATGTAGCTCAGAGTAAACAAACATGTAAATCATTTCTGGCTAGAGACAGAGAAAGGAAAACATGAGAAGAACAGAAAAAAAGCCAACCTGCAGGATGAGACATTTATAAAGTCATGTTTGGCAAGGATTGCCAAGTTCAGCACAGGGTGCAACCATCAAAAACTGGGCTCTGGATTTGCCACGGTTTTTTATCTCTGGAAATGAGAGGCACCTGCATGGAGTGAGTGCCTAAATGCAGGTGTTGCACACGAGCAGAGTTCTGCAGTTCTGGGCTGACAGCCTGGTACAAAGGTGGGCAGGTTCATCTCAGCACCTGCACTGGGCATTTCAGAGGGTGAGAGCTGGAACCCAGTGTGCTGCCTGTCCCAGAGACACAGGGTGCTGCCAGGGGTGGATGTTAGTCTCTACAATGTCCAATTTTGGGGGAAAAAATAGGATATCAAATGATTCCTGAAAGTTTCTGAAGCTGAAATCCTGGCCAGCAATGTGGGATTGGTATGAATAACTGCAGAAGGGTCCAGACCCAGTGTGTGGTTCGGATTAAGAAGTACCAGAGCAGGTCAGTGGCTTTTAAACAGCTGTGGGTTTCTTAGCTAGGCAAGCACTAAATCAGGGCAAGGCAAAGGCTGCTCTCAGTTGATTTTCCTGCCAAGGGAGATGTCCAGTAAGCACAAATCACTGCAACAGAGCATCTTGCCAGGCAGCTCCTCTTGGATGCCCAGGCCCAGTGCAGTTGGAGCTCAGGGGAGGATGGGGCTGTCCCTGTGGGAGGCAGCTGCAGTGGCTGCAAAGCTGGGGCAGGGCTGTTACTCCCTTCAGCTCTCTGAGCCATTCCGCTTCAGTGTGTTTTCAGGGTAACTTACGTTAAGTTCCCTCTTGGGGAAGCAAGAAATGTGCTGGCATCCAGAGTTGAAACAAGGAGAGCTAGGGCTGGTCCCCTCCTGCTGCTGCGTGAGGATCAGTTCCCTGCAGCTCTGCCTCCCTGCTGGATAACCTGCCTCATGTTCTGGCTGCTTTTATCATCGTGGTAAAGAGGCTGCTGTGTTGTTGTGCGGGGCTCTTCAACATAAAAGTTGTGCTTTTCCTGAGATTTCTTGCCTTGGGAAGCAGTGAGTAGTCCCCAAGTGAAGGGTGGCTGTAGGTATGGCATCCCTGCAGTGTTTTCTGTGAGGTGATGGCTGGGAAGGGGGGACTGGAGACACAAGGAGTGTTTCTCCATGTGGATGAGTAGCAGGTAGATTTGGGTCCTCGTTTTATCCATTCTTAATTTTCTTTAGTGCACATCAGATTTTATATGGTGTTGGTCATGGTGGCCATGACAGGAGACTTGACTTGGGCAGCAGGATGGTTTCTGCTCATGGGAATGATGGGTGCTTCTGTTAGCTCGTTAGACACGTATTATTATTTATTCTCAGCTCAGTCTCTGGATTCAAGCCAGGAAGCTGCTTTGTCCTTATTCCCTTCTCCCTTCCCTCCCTCTTCACGTGCAGTGAACATGTTCCAGTGAGAACTGAAGCAATTTCCTGGCCCCTCTCACGTGTCCTGCATCCCTTTTTTCATCCTTAGAGAGCAATCTGATTCACTGTTTGGGCAAGACTGGCTTAAGCACCTGAATAGAGTCAGACAGGTTCCCTATCATGTCTGCTAATTAAATTGTAATGCTCATTACCACAGGATACTGTGGAGGGCAAAAGCATAAGCAGGTTGAAAAACATGAGGCAAGTTCACAATGCGCAGAGAGAGGATAAGAAGGATGAAGGTCTGGGTGTAACCTCTGGCTCCCTGGAATTGCCAGATGCAGGGAGAGTGCAGAAGGGCACCCAGACTGCTGCCTGGCACCAGAGATGGCATGCTGGGATAGCAGGAGCATGGATTTAATCCTTAATTCCTGTGTTCTCCCAGCTCTGACACGCACAGCTTGCTAAAACAGCAATTCACTTTCTGCTCAGTAAAATAGAGAGGGAAGGACAGAGCTTATGGAATAGTGTTTATTGGGCATTTTGGTTCCAGCATGATAACCAGGGTAGAGATTTCAGCCTGCTCTCACAGGTATTAATGGATTAACATAGGAAGCTGCAAGAATTTCATTGTGTGAAGCCTTACTGACAAAAGCAGTGAGAGGATGAAGCCATTTGGGGCTCAGGGCTCTGGCTGGGACAACAAGATGAAATAATTCCTCTCTCTCATCCAGTCTTTGTGTCCTGTTCATTCTGGTTTGTGCTGCATTCTGAAATGGAGGTGCTGATCTCTTACTTAGCCTGGAGCTGCAGTTAATGGAAATCTCTGTATTATGTGTATTGGGGTATTTGAAAGTTTCCAGGTGGAAAGACCTCCAGGTTTATAAAATTGTCCTAATGCCCTAAAATTGTTCATAACAGGAACAAGAGGAATAAGGATTGCTGGGATGTCAGTGCCTTGTGGCCCGTTTCTCCTGTGAGGTTGGGTTGGAAGCAGGGACGTGGTCAGTGCCAGAATGGACAGGGGCTGTCCCCTGAGGAGCTCTGGGAAGGCTGATTCAAAGAGAAGCATCTGCTGCAAGACAGGGATTTTCTAACTGAAAAGAAGAGGTTATGTGGACAAAGGAAGTAAGATGTGATCTATGGAAGAGGGCAGGAGAGCACAGAGAGTGTTTGAACAAAAGGATGCAAAGACCCTGCAGGGGCTATAGTGAAAATCCTTTTCCCGGATCTTTCTGTCCTGTGTAATACCATCAGGGATCCTCATCTGGAAAGAGCAGACTGAGCTGCTGAAGAATCTTAAAAGTTTGCTTCTGCTGCAAAGAAAACAAAGACTAACCTCCCTCTTGAGAGTCCCTGAGGGCCATTCTGGAGCTGGCTGGGCTCCATCTGCTCCATCCAGGGGCTGCTGAAGGGAAAGGGCTGCCCAGACTCAGCCCTGTGCCCCAGCAGCCTCCTGCTGCCTGGGCAGGGAGAGCAGCTCCCCGAGGTCCTGGCTGATCCCCCCCGGCCAGCCTGGATGAACAGAGGGGCAGAGGTGCCACGTCCCTGTTCCAGCCAGACCCCGAGTCCCTCCTCTGTGCCATGGATTGTATGGGCACAAGCTGAACCCAGACCAGGCCAGGGAGATGCTCTGTAGCTGGTAAAAGGGCTCCAGGCTTCTCAGATTTAAGGTCTAAACCAAGGTCTAAACCTCTGCCTTAAAATGCACATCTTTGTTTAAGCCCGGAGCTCTGTGTTTATGCGGTGTTGGGGCGAATGTTCTGACATCTGTCTGTGGGTTCCTGTGCTGGTGCCAGGTTTGGAGTGGTGCCCCCCCAGCTCTCCTGCCTTCCCCCCCAGTGCAGGGTGCCCAGGAGCTCCCCTGGGCACTGGGAGAGGTTTGCTGTGGTCCTGCAGCCGCGCCTGCGCGCGCCTGGAGCATCCCCACTTCCACATTCTCTCCTGCAGCTCTCCCTGCACCCTGTCTGTAACCTAATCAAACAGGCTGAGCAGCTGGTGAGTGGGAGCCCTGCCTGTCAAAGACAGGAGGATGAATATCAGCAGTCAGCAAGCCATCACTTCAGCTCCTGGCACCAAGTGGAATCAGGAGGGGTAGGCACCCCTCCCAAAAATAAACCTGTGTCCACAGGAGCCACATGAACCCCTGGCTGACTGAAATAGTTTGGGAAAAGAAAGGATGAAGAGTGGCTTGGCTGAAAAGAAATGCAGGATGATGCAGTGGATGGAAGGAAGAGGTGTTTTAGAAGTGTTTGACATACAAGGATTTCTGAACCATCTCCAACCAGAAACAGTTCATCTGCACTGGCCATACACCTATGGAGTGGGGTCAGGGAACACAGAGATGAGCGGATCTTTCTGGGTTGTCCTCTGATTTTGCCAAAGGTTGGAATGCACTCTTGAATGGGACAAAACTTACAGGAGGTGGTTTTGTCCCACAAAAATCTTACAGATTCCTGGTATGTCGCTCCAGTCTTCAAGCATAACAGTCAGCAAGCTCCCCAAGTTTTCAATTATTTATGCAAAGAGGAGCAGCTAGAGAATCCAAGAGCCTGGTGGTTAAATCTCTCAGCAGAGAGCTGGGGAAGGACAAGGCAAGGCCACCAACACTGGTCTTTCTGTAGGGAATAAAGATCAGATTTGTCAGAGTTCTTAGCTCTGCCTGGTCCCTGCTCAGGGACATTTCCAGTCCAAGGCTGAGTTAAATTCTCAGAATTTCCAGTTATTGCCAGGCTGAAGGGAATTGTGGCTCTAATCAGCCTCTTCTCTCTCACCAGTCCTGGGGCTGGCTATGGGTTGAATTGTTGGTGAAAACTGAAGGGCCTTTCTGGGAGCACAGGAGCAGCAGTGGGAAAGGAAAAAATTCCCACTGACTTTAGCAAGATTTAGATCTGGGCACGAGGAACAGTGTTTTATTTCAGATGTTCTCACTGTCCTCTGAAGAGTTTATTTTCATTTTTTCTTAGGGCACGCTGTGACAGCACCAAAATTCAGAGTGAAGCATCTGGGGTGTAATGAAAGAGTGATGTTGCTGCCATGACCCTCCTGTACATTTTGGGATTAATCTTCCTCTCCTGCAAAAACCAGCTGGAAACAAGGCTTGCTCTCCTGTGTCAGTGACCTGTGCAGAGCAGGCCGGTTCAGGACTGTTCTGTGGGTTTGCTTTTTTAGCATCAGAGCCGTTTTTTTGCTGCTTCTGCATGCAGAGCCTCCCCTCAGTGACCAGAGGTGTGTGTGGAGCAGGGACACCTGACTTGTGGCAGTGATCTCTTCCTTCTGTCCCTCCCAGAATGGGGCTGAGAAGCCTGGGCAGGAGCTGAGGCTCAGGGAGGGAGGCAGGGAGTCACAGATGGGGTAAAAGCTGTGTGTTGTTTTGCCCTGTGACAGGCTGAGCTGAAGGGAGCTAAGGAGGTGCTCAGAGTCACAGAAGTGGGATTCCTGCAGAGCCCCTCTCAGAGTCCTTTAATCTGGTTATTTTCTTGGGGGAAGTCCTTATCTGCCAAATTTGGAGCACTGAGGCTGTGAGAAGATCCTGTGACCGATTCTTCCAACATTTAAACTGGGATAAGACCACAAACACTTATTGGATCTCTGCTGTCAGATTATTCACAGCAACAACATTGTTACACAGGGTTTTTTTCCTGCTGATGGCCATCTCAGACCCTGATCCAGGTTCTACCAGTCGCTCTGGTGTTCCTGGATGTTTGGCCAAACATGCTCACAGATTGGTCTCTCATTTTCTGTGATGCCTGTAGGAGGTTTTGGGCAGCCACGGGATGTTGTTCTGTGTGACCCAGACACTGATGCTTGAGCCTGGGAGCCTTTTCAAGTGCCCTCTGCTCATACTGGCAAGGTGAGAGCTGTTACACACATCAAGGGTGGCTTTTCCTCCCTTTCCAAAGGATCACCAGGCTTGAGTGGGACCAGCTGGGGCATGCAGGGAGAGCATCCACAAGCACTGAGTCCGGTCCAGAGCATGTTCCTGTGCTTAAATATTCAAGCACTATGAAGAGGATGCAGAGTTGAAAAAAAGAAATCAAATTAGGCTTTCAGTTCTTGTTCACTTCTGGAAAATCTGAGGTATGTTAATGGCATTATTACTGTGCCCATATTGCAGCTTAAATCGGCTTTATGGGTTGAGCCTCTTAGCGTGGAGTTAGGGTAGATTAGCAGCATTTCCACCCATTTTACAGGCAGGGAAAGAGAAGCACAGCAGCACACCCGTGATCAGGCAAGATTGAGAAGTCCAGGCCAGGTTTCTTCCTTCCTTGAGGCTGTGCCACACAGAGCTGTCACTGAGTTCAGTTTATTAGCTCAGAAGCAAATGAACAGTGTGCTACTAAAAATGTGGATACATGAGGGGCACCATCCCGCTGTGTGGATTTTGTGATGGATGGATTCCCATTTTATTCATCTTTTAAAATCTCAGCACACAGAATATGCCTTTGTGAGTACTAAATGGGGAATCAAGTCATAAAGAATTGAGACTTCAGGAATGAAAAGTGAAGAGTATGGGCAGTACTTCAGTGGAAGTGAAGTCTTTTATAGGGAAGATCATTTAGAAGTATCATGAATAACTCATGCTGCTCAAAAGTACTGGTTTGTTTCCAAATTAACTAACACACAAGTAGACCTGCTCATGCCTCATTTAAATTCTTTTTTTATCTTGGTTTGGAACCAGAGGCCCAATCTAATGTTTTTTCATCCAACACCCTTGTTTAATCCATATGGATCAATTATCATTATCCAGAGCTGCTGCTAAAGAGAACGTCCTGCACCTGAAAAATGAACTCTGGAAAGAGCCTCCTCAGAGTGCAGGATTTTCCTGTCCCAGATGGATCTCCTCAGTGCAGTGGAGATGCTGGAGACACCAGGGGTGTTCCAATGCCAGGTTTTTTAGTTGGAGCTGTTTTTTGTAGCTGTTTGGAGCATGACTGCACTTTGAGGAGTGCTTGGATCCCTGAGAGCTGATGGATCTACAAAGGACTGGGCTGTTCCTGGTGGAACCCCACTTATCTGCTGGCATTAGACCAGGCAGGAGGTGTTTGGAGCACTGCTGACAGAGCCTTTCACATCTGGGCAGCTGGGGAGACCTGACGGGGCAGAGAAGCACAGCTTTAGTTCAGAGGAAATATTCAAAGCCAGCAGTGTGTGATTGTGGCAGGAGTGAATCCTGTTTGTGTTTGTTACAGCCCAGGAATGTTCCACGATCATCTTCCCCCTCCAGGGGGAAGAAATTAAAAAAAGTCCCACTGACTTTAGCAGGATTTAGATCTAGACTTGAAGAACAATGTTTTATTTTACATTCTCACTGCAGAGTTCATTTTCTGAACTCTGAAGAGTTCATTTTCATTCTTTCTTAGGGCATGCTATTTGATAGCACCAAAATTCAGAGTGAAGCATCTTCACCCTCCAGGGCAATGTCACAGCAGTCTCTGCAGAGCCCCCTCGAGGTTCCCTGCTACCCCCACCCATTTCTGCACAGAGATGTACAAGGCACCAGGAGAGGGTCCTGTTTTGGTCCATATTTGTGCTTTATTGGGTTCTAAAGCTCCCCTCAAGGCAGCACACACCCAAGCCCAGCACAGCACTGGTGATAGAGACATACCCCTCATTGTTCTCTTTTCCTCTTTTTTTGGGGTGCTGAGGAGGGGAGGTAGAGCACAAAAGTGAGAGTGACTGATAATAAATCCTCCTTTTAACCCCTCCGAGGGTCTAAGCTAGCTCAGGCCTTCTCAGGCTCTGGAGGAATATATCATAGACAGGAAAAAGGATCCAAAAGAGGCTCTGACCCTCAGCTGCTGTAAGATGTTTATTCCAGGTGGTCTCCAGAGGGAAAGAGGGCATGCACAGAGGAACAGGCTCTTTTCTCAGCTCCTGCCAGGGAGGGGCAGTTTGGGACACAGCCAGTGGGGTCAAAAAGGGAAGGAAGGGTCAAACTACATGGTACAAGCTCTAGAGGTCCCTGAGGGGGGAAAGACCATTCCCACAGGGGAATGTAACAAGTGACAATAGATTTAACTCAAAGCTTGGCAGGCTTTGGGGCTGAGGAGGGAAGAGGTTGAGCAGCAGCATGGGACAGACCCACAGTGGTGGGACACGAAATGGGCAGCAGTGCTCAGAGATGCTTTGATGTGCTCCCAAAGCTTTGCAGCACCTTCCCTGCTGAGCTGGAGGAGAGCTTGAGCTTGGAGAGTCTGGTCAATGGCATCACAAGTGCAACAGAGCAGGAAGGAGTCCAGGATAGTGACTTCTCTTTTCAGTTTTAGCTGTGCAATTAGGAGTTCTGTCACTGGTGTCTACAAGACAAGTGGATCTGAATAAGCACGGTGAAATTCAGAGTGCACAAAATGCATTTGAAACAATTTGGCTCTGCTCTGGCTGAAGCAAAGTGAAGGAAGAGCATAGTAAATTAATAACTAACACTAGAAAAGAAAACAGGAAAGGAAGTTAAAAGAATGGATTGGTCTAAGTGCTTTTGTGCTCCAAGATGGCATATAAATATATACAGATTTAATTAGGAGAGGGTTATTTGAAATCTCAAAGCCAACTCTCAGGCTTTCACTTTCTCACAATATTTTGTTACAGCCTACTATAAAAAAGGCAGTTAATTAAAACAGATTTATTCATCCAATCGTGCAGGTGTTACAATGAGACAGTGTTTCCAGAACCTGGATATTTCTATTCAGTTTAATGGAAACTAATAATATCGTGTGGGAGGTGTCTCTAACAGGCAGCATTCATCCTCCTGCCCCGGGTGGGTTCAGTGGCTGTGCCCCGGGCCCAGCAGGCTGCAGACACTCCCTGGGGTGTTGTCCTGCACGCCAGGAGTGAGGAGGGAGGATTTGCCCTGTGCTTTGTTGGTTGCAGGGCTGCAGTTGCATTGCCCTCAGGATTTGCAGCCCGATGCTAATGCAATCCACAGAGTGGAGTCACCTTGGGGTGGCATTTATCAGCTTATGCAAGTGCAAGCCTGACTGCAACAGAGCTGTCACTTCTGCACCTGCACTGCCACAGAGCTGTCACTGCTGCTCTGCAACAGAGCTGTCACTGCTGCACTGCCACAGAGCTGTCACTGCTGCACTGCAACAGAGCTGTCACTGCTGCACTGCTCTGCAACAGAGCTGTCACTGCTGCACTGCACTGCAACAGAGCTGTCACTGCTGCTCTGCAACAGAGCTGTCACCGCTGCACTGCCACAGAGCTGTCACTGCTGCACTGCACTGCAACAGAGCTGTCACCGCTGCAGTGCAACAGAGCTGGCACCGCTGCACTGCTCTGTAACAGAGCTGTCAGTGCTGCACTGCTCTGCAACAGAGCTGTCACTGCTGCACTGCTCTGCAACAGAGCTGTCACTGCTGCTCTGCAACAGAGCTGTCACTGCTGCTCTGCAACAGAGCTGTCACTGCTGCTCTGCAACAGAGCTGTCACTGCTGCACTGCAACAGAGCTGTCACTGCTGCACCTGCACTGCCACAGAGCTGTCACTGCTGCTCTGCACTGCAACAGAGCTGTCACTGCTGCTTTGCACTGCAACAGAGCTGTCACTGCTGCTCTGCAACAGAGCTGTCACTGCTGCACTGCAACAGAGCTGTCACTGCTGCTCTGCATCAGAGCTGTCACTGCTGCTCTGCAACAGAGCTGTCACTGCTGCACTGCTCTGCAACAGAGCTGTCACTGCTGCTCTGCAACAGAGCTGTCACTGCTGCTCTGCATCAGAGCTGTCACTGCTGCTCTGCAACAGAGCTGTCACTGCTGCACTGCTCTGCAACAGAGCTGTCACTGCTGCACTGCAACAGAGCTGTCACTGCTACACCTGCACTGCAACAGAGCTGTCACTGCTGCACTGCAACAGAGCTGTCACTGCTGCTCTGGGCAGCCCCCGGGCAGGAGCAGCTTTGGGTCCATGCTCGGTGCTGTGTCTGGCACTGCACAAAGCAGAGTGGGAAAAGTCTGGGGTTTTGCCACCCAGGAAGGGGTGGGCTGTGTGTCTGTGTGTGTGTCTGTCTGTGTGTCTGTGTGTCTGTGTGTCTGTGTGTCTGTGTCTGTGTCTGTGTGTCTGTCTGTGTGTCTGTGTCTGTCTGTCTGTGTGTCTGTCTGTCTAAGTGCTGTCACCTTTTCCAGTCTTTAAGGAGTTTGTTCCTGAGTTGTGCTGAGCACTCCGTGGCAGTTCTGCCCTCGCTCTCGTGGTGTTCCCTGTGCAGTGCTGGCGTGTGAGCAGCTCAGGCTGTGGGAGCAGTATCCCCAGGGCTGCCCCTGCCCCTCCTTTTCTTTCTTAGAAAGATGAAGTCCAGAGAGCAATCTGAGAAACACACGGGTGGCATTTGATTTTTTTCCCACCTGCAATGTCAGCCAAGTGACATTTGTTGTCAGTCACAGTGTGACAGTCCCGACTGTCCTGCTCAGGGTTTGCAGGGGGCCTCTGGAGCTCTCCTGAAATGTATTTCATTTCACAGGGGAATTCTTGGAGGAGTCCAGCTTTGTTCACCCCCACCCTCCCTCCTGTAGCTCCCCTGGAAGGTGGTCCATGCTTTCTTGGCTAAGCAGGGGTTTGGGACTGGCAGCAGGATTTGCTGAGCAGGTTTTTGTTTTGCTTCAGAGGGCATCTCACTCACAAGTGGGACACTGTTTACTTCACCTGACCCAGCACATTCAGAGTGGGTTTGAGTCATTAAAAGCATCACAGAAAACTCAAAGTACAAATAAAGGGAAACTGGCTAATAATCTTCATATTAAAAAAAAAAAGAAACAACACCGAAACCAGTTTTGAGGTGCTGAATATACCCTTAGCAAAATATTTTCATTTTGCTAAGGAAAATAAATCATTCATGATTGAGCGAGGGTGGACTGTTCTGAGACACCTCAGGGATGAAATAAAACCCAGAGCACCTGGAGGAAAAATAAAGACTTGAGGTAGAGAAGCATTTGCAGCTTGGAATCCCTCCAAATTGCACACTGTGAATAAATGGCTCTTGGAGCCTCCAGGCCTGGCCTTGGGGATGGGACAAGGACTGCAGTGCCATCCTCCCGTGGCAGGAGCTGGAGACAGGCAGGATTGAGGGGGCAAATCCAGCAGTGTCTGGTGCAGGGTGGGATGCACAGCAGTTTCCAGGGTCAGGCGGGTCAGCAGCAAGCAGCACCTTTAATTATTTTAATGATTTAATTATTTTAAGGTAGAGCTTGGAGCAGGAGAGAGGGAAGAGTTGTAGTCACCACTGGTAGAGGCCATGGGGCTTCTCTCCTCCTCCTCTTCATCGTGGAAATCCAGGGGAAACCAGTGGGGGAAAAAAGCAAATTGGTCTGTTGAAGAAACAATTTACTAACAAACACAAAAGGCTTGGATTCCTCCACAGGGGATCCTTACCAAGCTGACATGGAAAGAGTTAATTGCAGGAGACTCTGAGTAGGTCTTTTAGGAAAAATTCCTCAGTGCACAAGGAGACTTCTAAGAGCTGCACCAGTTTCCTCTCCAGCTGGAACACCCCCTCTTGTAAGGAGAAGGGCTGACAAAAGATGATTTCCTTGCCCTGGGATCTGTGGGATGAGCAGCGGCTGCAGCATCCCTGGCTCACTGTGGGGAAAAAGAAAGTGCTTGTGCCAAGGAGGTGAAGAGCTGACTTAGCACTGCCCAAAATCAGGGCATGGCTGATGTCTGGAGTTTTCCATGCTTGCCTGTGTGAAAGCTGGGAGAACTGTTTGGCTCTGTTCTGCAGGGGCTGCCCAGGAGAGCAGTGCTGGGGCTTGGCAGAGGTGCCTGCTGCTGGTAAAACCCACTCCACTGTGTTTTGACCAGAAATCAGTAAAGGTGGACCTGAGCTGCCGTTCTGGGAGGAAGGAGTCAGACCTGGGCCAAAGGCAGGGGAAGAAAGCAAAGAGAAAATCTGGCCTGATGCATTTAAGGCTGAATTCTAAAGAGGTTGTCATTGGCAGCGAGATGTAGCTAAGAAAACAAAATGCAAGGGCTCCTCAGAGTGCTGGGGAGGACAGGAAAGTTGGTGCTCAATCTGGCTCCCCACTGGAGAGCTGTGCTGGCAAAGGAAATTCATGAGCAGGGGATGGAAATCTCAGAGAAACAGGCTGAAGAAGCTGAGCAAATTCAGACAGGCTGTGAGTACTGCAACACAAAAGAAAAAGCAGGTCCCTCATGGCATTTCAGAACACAGGACCCAGGGAATATAATCTCAGTGCACTAAGAAGAATTCAGCCTTAGCTCCTCAGAGTAAAAAATTAGTTTTGGTTTGGATTTTTTTCATGCACATAGAGGTAACTACCTACTAAATACAAACCCATTCCTTTAGTAAAGTTACAGAAAGAGACCTGAAAAATTTGGTTTTGAGGAAATTGTGAATTTCTGAATACTTTTAGTGACTGCAAATTAAGTCCTGTATGTAATTAAGCTAGCAGGGATGCAGGGTAATCCTAAAAAGTCAAAGAATTAATTTTAGATTTGTGACAGAAGCAAGATCAGTCTCAGTATTTTAATCAGTCATGCAGTCTGTCTAGGAACAGCTCAGAACTTGAGGAAAGTCCCAATTTTGCCTTATGATGCATGTAACATGTCTTCCATGGATATTATTTCTGCAGTAATTTTTGCCGTTCTTCTGTGAAAACTAGATTGTGGGTAATAAAATTTAATGGACAATGTTCAAGAATGCTAACAGCTAATTACATGAACAAAGAAATGTGTAAAACTAACTGCAGAGCTTGAAATAATGGAGCTGTACATGGTCATTGTGCCAATGCCCATTGAAAGAGTAAGAAGGAAAAAAACATCCCCAGGTCTGCTGGGTTTAGCCCTTTGTATTTGTTTTTTAATCAGACATTTAATCTGATTTTCTGTATCTGGAAAGAAGAGTGCTGACATTGAAGAGGAGAGCTGTGCAGTGAAATTTATTGAAAATAAGAAGAAGCAAAGAATGAATTCTAGGAGCAGAACAGGTTCCTGTGACAGCAGCCAAGAGCAGGCTGTGCTTGCTGCAGGCACCAGTGGTGCCACACACCCTAAAACCAGATGAGAGGAGCAAACTGAGGTGCAGGTGGGAGAAGCTTCTGGCCCAGAAAGGCACTGGAACAACCCCCAGTTTGCCACATCTCTGGGATGGGGCTGTGGGATGGACCAAATCCTGCTGCTGACAGTCCCAGGAGAGCCCTGATTACTTTTTAGCCCCAGAGAAGCCCTCAGGCACCTCAGGGATGTCACCCACGGTTTATTTTGCCATGTGTGATGGGTTGTGCTCCCTAACAGACCCTGCTCTGTGCTCTGGTCTGGTGTTCACATCCCTGGCACCAGAAACCAGAGTCAGACCAGAGCTGGGCACTCACCTCATCTCCCACACATGAATTCTGCTCGTTTTGCAGAATGATCTGTGAGGGGCTGGGCTGGTGTGGCTGTGGCTGCTTTCCCCAGCCCTCTGGGAGCTGTGCAGGGGTGCAGAAAGCCTCAGGTGCCTGTGCAGGGGGATTCCAGCCTGACACCCCTGCCTCAGCCAGTGCCCAGGGCTGCTGCTCTGCAAACAGCCCTGGGGAGGGAGGAGGACACCTGGAACACACTGCTCACAGCAGAGGGAGGTTCAGAGTCCAGGAGTGGGGTCAGCCTGAACAAGAAAAAGCTGGAAAAGTAACACATGCCAGGTGAAACCCTGTCCAAGTGATGTCTGACATCTGCAGTGGCCCCTCCAGCAGTTTGCAGAGTTACTTAAATTCTCTGCCTGTTTCCTGTGTTTCAGTGGGCACCTCAGTCACAGCTCACTTCTTGTACAGGTTTTATTTATGGAGCTCCTTTTAGGTGGGGTAAAATAGGTGGGGGTGTCTTCAAACAGCACCCAGGCACGGAGGTAAAAATGATAATAAGGATGCTAAAAAGGAAAATAATGCAAACTGGTGACTTTCCATCTCCTCCCCTGTGTCAGGACTGGAATTGTCAGCAGCAGTGATTGTGCCCCAGGATTAAACCCCTCGCTGAGATGGATGGGACTGTTCAAACCTCTGTAAGGCCTTTGTTCCTTTCCAGGCTGCCTGCTAACCCCTGCAGCTGTCTAAGCATCAGACACCTGAATTTTCAGAGCCACAGTGGAGGGAAGGTTTCAGACGAAGGAGCAAGAGGAAACCAAAAGAAAACAGGGATTTGAAAGAACAGTGTTTGACAGAAGAGACCAGCAGTGCATCATCAGTGCACATCTGCTCCAGTGCCTTGTTTGAGGGAAAACATCAGCAGGGAGGTCTCACTCTGCACTGCAGTGTTCCAAAGGGGTTCAGCTCTCAGCCAGTGGTTAAGGTGTGGAGTGGAATGAGGTTCTTTACTGCCCTGGATATTCTCTCCAAAGTTGGAAGGGTCTCCTCTTTGCTTTCCTTAGAAGATGGGGGTGATGGTGCTCCCTGTTCTCAGGGCTCCCTAACCAGATGTGTCAGCAGGCAGGGGTTTGCAGAGGGAGGGCCCTTTGGAAATAGGGCCTGTCTGGTGATACCCATTTTTTTTGTTGTTTTTGCATTTTGTCTGTAGCCACAGTTGTGATGACTGTGCTTCAGTAAAGCTCTCTGGTGTGCACTGCATTTTCTCAGCTGATTTGGAGCCCAGCGTGGCAGCAATAGAGGTGTCTGAAGGCAGAGAAGCTTCAGCAGGCCCTGGCTGTTAAGCAGGCCTGTACAGAAATGCGTTTCTTCTGTGCCAAAAGTGGTGTTAAATTGGTGGCTGCTTTATTGGATTGAGTCAAAGGGATCCTCTGTCGCTCCATGTGAACAAGGAGGGGATGATATCTAGCTGGAATGATTTAATGGACTTACAAAACTGCCTTCGTGGAGAGCACCAGCGATGCCTCTGCTCTGTGCTGGCTGAGTGATAACACCCTTTTAGCTTTATAAATAGCAGAGCAGGCAATCCCTGGAGTGTGTGGGCTTGAGTCAGTGCACAAAATGCCACTGTGGCCCTGACGTGCTGCCAGAGCAGAGCACAGACACATCCCTCGCTGTGAGGATCACAGTGGGGTTTTCTCCAGCCAGGAAAGGGCTCAAGAGGAAGAGCAGTGGGCTGCAGAGAAGATCTGGCATCCCCCAGTGAAGCAGCTCCCAGCAAATGGTGATGGCCCCAAGGCTGCCAGAGCTCCAGGAGAGTTTGGACAACGCTCTCAGGGATGCTCAGGGTGGGAGTGCTGGGTGTCAGTGCAGGGACAGGGGCTGGACTGGGTGATCCTCGTGGGTCCCTTCCAGCTCAGGATGTTGTGTGGCTCGGTGTTTTGTGATTCTAGCACTGCCAAGTCCGTGGGCTCCAAGGCCCCTTTCTGCCCTGTCCCACATCTCAAACCTGCAGACTTCATCATAAAGTTGGGAGATTTTTAAACCCAGAGAATTTGGGACACTTTCTGTCTGGTTTCTGCATCAATGAAGTTCACTCTGTGACTCACACTCTTTACTTCACACCCCAGAGGCTAGAAACTTTTTTTTTTCTTTTTTTTTTTTTTTTTCCCAGAAGAACACATTCTCATATAATTATTGAACTCCCAAAGCTGAAGGGCTGAAAATAAACCCCAGCAAGTGTGGCTAGACTCCCAGGGAAGTGACAAGCATGGCATGACTGTAATCCAGTCTAGTCGTGCAGACTGTGAGCAGCTAGGGGAGCACAGCCCTGGGGAAAGCTGCTCTCCTGGGGTGAAACAGCTCCCTGATACTGCTGAGAGTGATGCTGCTCCCATGGCCTGCTCCTTGGTGTGGTTTATCCTCAGTCTCAGCCTTAATGCCAAAACAGTTACTTTCAGAGTCACTTTAGAGCCACTTTGCAGACAGCAGTGCTGCTCCCTTGGCAGAGATCAGTATCTTGTGAGCCATCTGTCCTGTAAGAAACAATGCTGCCTTGTCGGGAGATGGTGAGAACCAAATCCTACACGGTGTAATCTGCGATTTAGCAGCTCCACGCAGACACTCAGGGAAGACTGGCAGCACAAAAAGCACAGCTTTTATCAGGAGTGCACAGAGAGGGAGAAACCCCAAGCAGCCAGGGACGTTCTGCAGGTAGTCTCGTTTGGGGAAATGAAGCAATTAGCTTTCTGCTTTGCAGGGTCAGTGCTCCCCATCCCTTCTAAGTGCAGTAAATCACAATTTTGGTGCAGGGCTGCCATGCTCTGACCTATGGTTTAGGTAGAAGCCAGGAAAGCATTAAAACAGTGTGCAAAGCAATGTTCAGGGAGAGCAAGGGAGAATCTGGTGAAGCTGTGGGTGCACGACGAGGAGAGCTCAGCCCCTGCCTTGCAGGGAGCACACTCTGTCTCCTGCCTCGTCCCTTTGCCAGCACTGTAACTCTCCTGCCTGGCAGAGGTGTCTGAGGGACACAGAGGACAGGAGGGGACAGAGCTCTGTGGCACGCCAGGAGCTCCCAGCAGGTTCCAGACACTGCCTGCGAGCATGGAAGGGAGCAGGAGCCTTTACCCAGCCTTGGAGGGGAGACATCAACACCAAGAGAGGAAAGGAAAACTGGTGGAGACATCTGAGGTAATGACCACCTTGGGGGTGATTTTCATTTAACTGTGAGATCTTCCTCCCAACAGAGGTCAGACAGTAAAGCAGAAAGTGATGCTGTATCAGAAGAGACCTGAGAGGGAGGAGAGAGCAGAGAGGGAGGACAGGACATCTCCTCAAGAGAAAAAGTAATGCCTTGGACTGGTCTGTGAATCCAACAGTTCAGACAGACCCCAGGGGCAAGGTATTTGTTAACTGTTTTCTTCTTAAGGTTTGCAAAACGTTAATATTTTAAGTAGTTTATTCTTCATTAGCATAATTAAGAATACATAAGTCTAAACTCAGTGAAAACAGAATTAACAAATTAGCAGGTGCAGGAATTGGGAAGCGAGAGGTTTGGGAAAACAGAGCCTGCAAATGTCGGCATTAAGTAGAGCAGGGAAATCGTGCCAAGCCTTATTTATGGATTTGTGCATTTCCTTTGCCTGGGCCCACTCCTGCAGCCAAAGGAATGCAGCTCAATTTAAACATGAAGCCCCTGCAGTTATGCTGTAGCTGAGCCTGAACCCCAGAGCATATAAAACAAAATAAAATAAAATAAAATCCTTCCAAAGAGAAACTGATGAGCCTCACCTCAGACGTCTCGATAGAGCTGAGGTATCTTGAGTCGACACTCTGGAGAAGCAAACTGCAAAATTAAATCTAGAGGAAAATGGGAGAAAATTTTAGAATAGTATCTTGATGAAGGGAAATACAAAAAGAAAAAAGCAGTGACATGAAGGTATACTGCAGACAAAGGCTTGGGAGGAAAAAAAAAGGCAAAAAAGGCATCCTATGCCCATGTGAGAAGTTCACCTTAGGGAGACAAAGAACTGATTTCCAAGATAATGTCCTGGAGAATTTTCAAGGTGTGACAGAGCAGCCCTGTGGGGTATTTAAAATAAGGTTTTTCCCTGGTAATATGGGACATTTCTAGTTTTTATCATCACTTCCATGGGACAAAACTACTGCACTCCAGATCCCTCTGGCACTGGGCTTGTCTCAACAGGCACCAAAGAACTGTTACACCTATTTAGCTATATATAATATATATCTGTATTTATGGGGTATCCTACCCAGTTATCACTTGCTGTCACAAGGATGAAACAAATAACTTCTTTTTTGCTGCAGATTTCCAGCCCATACAACACGAGGATGAATGCTGTCTGTCCTTCTAAAAGGACTTTAGGTCTGTGGCTCAGAAGATCAGGGTGTTATTGTTGGTAGCCAAAGGGCACAATTTAAGTGTGGCAAAGATTAAGGAATAATGTGGTTACTCCTGCAGATCTCTGACCCAAATCTCTGACTTTACTGGAATGATCTGGAGGTTGAATAAGCAAGTTTTATACTGCAGTTGTTACTCAGGAACCTTTTAGGGCATTAATGGAAGCAAACCCCGATTCTCTGCAGTCCTTCACTTGGGAGCAGTTTAACAGGGTTACTCCTGTCCCAAGCTGCTTTATGTCTGTGCAGCACTTTTGCTGTCTTTTGGATTTGCCTGCTTAGTGCTCTTGAGATCAACATTTTTCCACCTAAAATGAAAGTGTTTTTACTGCCTGCAGCCTTTCTGTGGGTCTTCAGAAACTGTCCAGTCTGCAGTTCTAGGCTCTTTCCTGAGCTATCCTAATGAACTAGGATTTGGCTTTGCTTCTTTATTTTATCTGCAGGCTATTCTGGTTATTCTCACTGTCAGGAGGAGCTTGCTCACACATTCTTTCTGTGAAGATTTCTCTTTTCTGCATGGCATTTCCACCTGCCCATAAAGCACCCTGCCTTGCTGCCCAGCTGAGGCAGTTTTGTCTAGGGACTGTGGAGGATGTGATGAGCAGGGCTGACCTGTTCAAAACCACGACTGAGACCAACTGTGCCTGCCCTGCAATCTGTAATGCTTCTAAAACCCATTCAGAGAGACCTTTTGCTTGTGGAAATGTTTTTTTCTCTCTCTCTCTACACCCCTCTGGGTGGCTCAGGCTGGGATTTGGTGGTGAGGTGTGTCTGAAGGAGGCAGGGCCCTGATGAGGAGGCTGCATGGAAAGGGGACTGTGAGCTGCATTGTCTGGAGCTGGTGAAGGAGATGTAACCTCCCCACACCAAGCTGTGCTCTATTTAAATCAGTCACCTGCTCTGAACTACTTCAGATACTTGGATTTTTCACATTTTTCTTCCTCTGTCTGGAAGCCCCTAAAAAAACAAAACTTTTTTTTCCTCCTGTGAAGGTTTTGGAAGAAGGAAATGTCTGGAAGTTTGTTCCCTTTCCACAGAGTACAGGCACACAGGGACTGCCAGGCACCAGCACCCTTTTGGGAGCAGGGTGGCTGCTCCTTGCCCACCCCGTGGTCTCTGTTTGGCCCCATTTGTTCAGAACACTGTGAAATGCAAGTAGTGTGCTTCCTGGGGCACAAATTTTCCCTGTTTTCCTGTCCCCAGTGTTTTACAGATGCAATGAATTTGGCTTTTAATCCCTCTGTGTGTACCATGGTTCAGAATTTAACTCAGGGAAAGAGAATTCACAGGGTTTGCACTCCCTCACATCCAAAAGGTGCTGCAGGTGAACATGGTGTTGTCTGAAAAAGCCCTTTTTTTTTGCAACTGGGAGACATCCATTTGAGAACTGAGCACATGAGTTTGCCTCTTCCTTCCAAGAACCTCCAGTCAGGTTTGAGTGACAGAATTGGGAACAAGCCCAGAATGGAGGCAGAGGTGGAGTTCCTGCAGCAGAGTAACCCTGGAGGCTCAGAGCAGGGGCTGCAGGTGATGGGTGCTCCATGAGCTGGGTCTATTTTCACCCAGGTGAAAACAGTGAAAACAGCCCAGCAGAGCTTGTTCAGAAATGGGAACTGATAGCCACTGATAAATCACTCATTGCTGGATGAGAAAAAGAGGCTAAACTGTAGCTGTTGGTAGTTCAGAGCCTGCTGGCACTGCCTTTTCCTCTCCCTGGCCACTGTGCCATCATCTGGGCTTTTCTCTGCTGCCTGGGTGGTTCACTTGCACTTCCAGCTGGGCTGAGGCAGCTCTGACACTCCACACAGCTCTCCCCGAGACGATGCTCCCAGATTATCTTGCTGATTGAAGAAATGATGAGCCAGAGTGGGAACAAGGAAAAAAAAAAAAGAAAAAAAAAATTAATTCTCTTGTTCAATAGCTGCAGCAGCCAGAGATTACAAGCAGCAGGCACAGCAGCAGTGGACACAGAGCCTGGAGATGATAATGATGCCATGCTACATTAGTGCTGCATTAGCAGATAAGACAACAGGGCAGCGTGCTTGACAGTATTTCTCAGTTCAGTTGACATCTCTTTTTTGTGGAAAATGAATACACAGCCCGTCTCAAACAAGTAGGGGACAGAGCAGTGACGTCAGACAGACAAAATGAGCTTTCTGTTCTGCCTGCACTTGTACAGATACATACTATGAATATGTTCCAGGGCTTTTTTGTTTTTAATCTCCTCACAATGGTACGTTTTTATTTATTACCACCTGCGTGATGGCTGCGTGGAAAGAAGTGGGAGACTTGCAGACTGTAAATACTTTATTATAATAGTAGCTAAAAGCATGTTTTGCAGCCATTCCCTCACTAGAAAGTATTTTTAATAATTTTCAGTAGCCCAGACTGGTTTTTGTTGAGGTAATACTGAAATATTCTGTGGCTGGGTCAGTACTTCTCCCTGCTGCTGTCTCCCAAAGAGGAGCTTTGCCTTTGGCTCTACACCAGAGGCTTTCGCTGTCATCCTTCCCAAGGCTGTGTCTTGCTTTGCAGGTCCTGCACCTCTGCTTCCTTCTCCCAGGTGCAGGGATAGCTCCCCTGGCTGTGCTGCAGGGAAATCCAGTTTGCAGCAGGTTTTTATTGCAGAGCTGCTCTCCCCATTCCCAGCCCAGTGGGATGAAATCTGAGCATGGTTAACACCCCATCACTGCCGTGTGAAACTGGCCCTGGGCAGATGCACCCATCCCTGGGGTGGACCAAAAGCACACAGAGCTTATCCTGGACGTGCAGGAGGCTTCAGGGAGCCCTAAGCTTTGAGATTTCTGCCCAGGCCTGGCTGTCTGCAGCCCAGATTCTCCATCCATGAATTATGCTCTGCCTGGCAGAGGGGATGTAGAGGAGAACATCCTATTGCAAGGGGAGCTTGCTCATCTTTGAACAGAATGAGCCAGGTGAACCCTCAGTGCTTTGCAAGAGGACACAAAGCTGAAGCTTCCAGCAAGGAGCTTATATATATTTAATATATTTTAATATATATATTTTAATATATTTTTAGCTTATATGTATATATAAAGCACACACACACATATAAAAACACATATCTATGTCCCCATATGCGGTTGGTCATGACTCATCAATTGATTATGCAGCGGAAGAGACTTCTACCCAAGAGTTGTCCTTTCCAAATCAAACATATATATCTTCGATAATTGTCACCCTCCCCAGGAAGTGAAGATTTGCACTTGGGACTTGAGTCAAATTGTGACTTTTTGCATTGCTGGCAAAGAGTTTTCTTCTGGTATCTGTGAACTCTGTGATCTGAAATTTGAGGTTTTCTTTCTTCGTGAACACTTCTGGGTTAGAAGGTTCCGTGCTGTACCCCAGGGAATTTATGAGTTCTTAACTAGGCCTGGAGTGGTGATGAGTGAAAAACATTTCCTAAGGAATTTTTCTCTGCATCTTCTAAGGACATATTTCCACTGTGAATCACGGACCACTGCAGCCTTGCATTTTTATCACATCTGCTATTAGTGCTCTTCCTCTCTCTCATGTTGGGCAGTGAAAGTGGATTACTCATCCCCAATTTTATTAGCTGCCACTTTCTCATTTTTGTGTTGTACTGTGGCCCTGCAAGTTTTGAACAGCACTTACTCCAGTCAGTGATATATTTTATATAACTTATGAGCTGGATATAAACTTTCTGAGATCACGGGGCTTTAGCTAAAAGGAATTTACACAGCCATAGAACCAGAAGGTCACTGCAATTTTATAATTTTGAAGCACGTCTGAGGTCATACATTTATTCAGTCATGGCTGTCTTTGCATTTAAAGGAAAAACTTCTGCTTGTGCTGGTGAGAGACATCATGAGAAGCAGTGAGACTTAGGGTTGTAATCTGGTTCCCACTGAACTCCATGGAAAAAGCAATTTTCTGGAACAAGAGGGTATCTTTGCAGAAGGAAGGGAATTGCAGGATGTTACAAAGTCGGTTTTATTTCCTCATACTGTGCTCAGCCAGGCATTGTTAGTAAATAAGATCTAGAGCACTTAAAAGAAGGATCCAATCACAAATTCAATTGGTCCATTAACTACATGTAATATTATTTACCTAAGTGGCCCTTCTGGACTATTTCATAGCTCAGGTTTATAACCTTTTTTAAAAAGATCAATAGTACTGAGCAGGCAGTGTGTGAGCACGATGGAAGTCAGGCCATTTTCACAGTTAAGGGCCGTGATTCCCAGACCTGGAGTCCAGGTTAGACTTGCAAAACGAGGAAAATGCTCTCCCTGAAACACTAAAAAGAAAAAAAAAGACTTGGCAAGAAGGATGGGGGGAAGCAGGGAAGCGAGATGTGCTGTAAGGATCAGTTCTTTGATGGGGATGACACAACTGGAGAATGCAGGAGGCTTTTCCAGCACACAAACCCTTCTCAGGTCTGAGGGAGAAGGTGGAGTGGCACTTAAAACCACACTTTTTTGTGGTATTTAAAGTCACACAGGGAGTTTTGCAGGGATTGTTGGTGTGAGGGAACACCCAGCCGTGCTCTGAGCAGCCTGGCAGGTGGGGGCTCTGCTGGCTGCTCTCAGGTGTGACACAGAGTCCCAGCAAGTGGGAAAGTGTTGGAACCCTGGGCACTGAGAATTCCAGACTTTCTGTGCTCACAGGCTTTGACCCCCAGGAAAACACTGCACTGACCTGAGGCTTCGGAAAAAGCTTCCAAAATTGAGTGACAGCACTGGGATTGTGGGTGTGGAGTTTGAATGGAAGTGTGTTATACCACAGGGTGGAAAACTTAGAGTTTAAGGGTTTAGAATGTAGTAATATATATATAAAGCAGGATGGAGGATTTAGGGTGGAGGCCAGCCCTTCTTTTTCACCTTCTCCTTCACCTTATTCTTGTTGTGGTTCTCTTGTTTCTCTCCACCTGTTTGTGGTGCAGGTGTCACCACTGCATTAGCCAGTCACGGGATATTGTCTGAGGCATCTGCAGCCAGGCATAGGCTGGGGAGAATTTTCCTTGCCCCAAACAGTAACCCAAGTAGCAGAAAATGCCTCTCTCTGAAGAGAATTCATATGGAAAACATGTGTTTTCAGGCTCTCTGCACCGATTCCAAAATTTCAGTGTGACTGTGCTTCTGTTTTTGCCACCTTTCAGGAGTGGCACTGCTGCTTCTCTCTAGGCAGCACCCGTGCACTGCCTCCCTCTTCTCTTACCTGGATTTCATCAACATTTTTGTCATTTTTAAGTGTTAAGTAGGAGACAGGACCAGTCTGGGAAACACAAGTGTTTAGGGTCTACCAGACTTGTCTGCTTCACCAAGAGATGCTGCCCCTGGGGAAATTGTGGTGCTGAGAGGGAACAGCTAGAGCAGGGATCCTGTGCTCATTCATTCCATCCACAGGTTTGACTGATGCTTTGTTAAATAATTTTGACTGACAAACACATCAGCTTTGGAGGGTCTGTCTGTAAATTGTGCTGGATCTCTGGCTGAGGGGCAGCTCGACAGATAAAGGTTTTGCTGAAATCTTCCATGAACTCCAGGCAGACATTTTTATTCTTTTCTTTTAATCCTCCCTGCTATTATTTCCAAACCCAGGCAGCAGCAGGTGTTTGTCAGGCTGTGCAGGGGTTGGCATGAGAGGAATTCAGGAAGATCATTAATTTTGTGAGTCTTTCCTGTTTGGTTTTCTTGCAGCTTCCTCAGTGCTCGAGGTACTGACATTATTAACTTTCTTTGGACTGGGCTTGTACTGGGAGATGGGATCTCACTGAGGAGTTAAGATGTTTGAAGCTCTCTTTCCCTTCTACAAAAAGGGAAAGAAAGGGCTCCAATGCTAGCATGATGTTTCATAAAGTGACATTTGTTATAACTCATTGCAAATGTTACTCACCATCCACAAAACGTCCAATTAAACTAAAGAGCAGTGAAAAATATCCAATTCCACTTTAGCAGCTGCACTTGTTGCCAGAATCCCTCGTGTTTTTTGGAGCCAACAGATTCCCCCAGGAGACCTTTACAGGGTGACTGCTGTCCTCTGGCACCAGTCCCCCTGGTTGGTGTTCCCTGCTCCCATCAGGCAGACTGTCACACAAGGACAACATTTCCCTTCCCATTTGGCTTCATCCTTACTTTCCCAAAGATCTCTTTGGTCCTTAGGTGTTACCAGACCTGTGCTGCATCCTTCTGTCTCCTGTCAGGGTTCCAGTAGGAATTAGCTGGATACCAGAGGAGTAACAGTTTCAAAACCAAAATTTGAAAATGACCTGGGATGCGTGGTGCTTTTGAAAACCAGAGTAGCTGGTTATACATGCTGTTTATTGAAACTTGGAGCTTCTGAGTCACTGAGATTCTTCCTTGGTTCTAAAAGCTTTAGTGGCATAATGTTCCTGTAGAAAATAAGCCAATATATTTATGGTTTCTATTCAGATTATGGGTCCTTTTGCCTCCAGTGCCTTTATGTGTGTGTTGAGGTTGAACCACTGGATTCTGTGGTTCTGCCTGTGCAGAGAGAGACACCTGAGCAGTGTGACAGCACCTCTGGGTATGTAACAAACACAAAATTCTCTGGCACGTGGAGGAGAGCAGCATCCTGAGCGAGCCCACTCCCAGAGATGCCAAACCAGCTGGTGCAGATCCCTGGCTGCCCAGGAAGTTCAAAGATGCAGCTTTGCTGTCTGCTGCAGCCACCCACTGCTCTGCAGTGTCAGCTGGGCTGGGGCTCAGATCCACCCACCCTGGAAGGGCAGGAATGCAGCGGGGCTCTGCGGGCATGCAGGGGTGGTACCTGCAGAGCCCTGGGAGTGCCCTGCAGCCACCACAGCCTCCTCCTCCTCCTCCTCCTCTTCTTTCACCAGCACCTCCTTTCCCCCAGGATGGGGCACCACAATGGACCAGAACTCCGGCTCATTTGCTGCAGGAGGCTGTGGAGCTTTGGGCAAGGAGATGGAAGAAGTCACACTAATTGTGTGTAGCTAATTGTTACAGCTGCTGGTGGCCCCTGGTGCTGTTCATCAGTGCCAAGCAGAGTAGACCAAGCCTGGTTCCCTTTTTCCTTACCTGTGAATACCCAGCCCATGTTTCCTATGACTCCAGTCACCTGCAGGGATCTTTGAGGTGTGGGAAGGAACCTCAATTCATTCCATTTGCTGTACCTTTTCCAGGGCAGGATTTACTTCTTGTTTTCCTAGACCACAAAACAACATCTCTGCCTTTGGAGAGCAAGGGTGGGAGCTTTCTACATCAGCCTGTCTTTAGGTCCTATTTATAAATGAGGAGAGTGAGAAAAAATGTTTAAAAACATGCAAGCTTTAAAAATAAAACCCTGACCTAGTCAAAGAGTAAACACTGAGGAAAAATAAAAGGCTGTTTTAAGAGATGGAAGCAGAGAAGTGGCAGCAAAAATGTTCAAAATAAATCTATTGCTGTAAAGAGGAGGGTGTAAATCAGCAGCTCCCATCACTGACAGTTCAGAGATGCTGAGGACCTGTCTCAGCAGTGGAAAAGAAGGAAATAAAAAGAACTTTGAGTGGAAAATAAAGCAACCATGAGAAATCCACCTATTTGCATGTGATAAGTCACCCATAAACATCAAGATCACGCTTCTGACCAGACAAAAGACATCAATAGCAAAGTGTTCAACAAGATAAAAAATTATACTGAGTTTCTGTCGTTGTGAGTAGTGGTGCCACCTTTATGCTTTCAGGTAGTCCTTTAAGGTGGGGCTGCTCAGGGGATGTTAAGAATACAACATCCTACAGAGGGATGGGGAGATTTTCCCGTGATGGCCCTTTGGAAGTTTGTCCCTGTGTTGGTGTTTTGCACAAACAGGACGGGACTGCTGGGAGAGGTTCCCTGAGCTTTAGTGCAGCATCAGCCTCATCACAGGGTTTGAGACAATTGAGTGGTGGCAACAGCTCACGTCTTGCTAAGAGTGGCCAAAGATCTCTTTGTTACAGGGCATTTTAAAAGTTTTCCGGCCAATAAGATATTGCTAAAGCTTACAGACAATTGTTCTAGACAACCACTCAAAGCACAGGTACAGCTGCTTCAAACACTGCTCGCTTGTATGCGTTCTATTAACAGTACATAATACTCCATTATTAAGCTTAAAACCTTCTAATATCTTGCTAAGCATATTTTTCTGCAGTCTTAAGTCTAGCCAAGCCTAAAAACTCAAGCTGTTGTTCCATGTCTGCTTACTGTATCATTGTCTTCTCTGGTTTCAGACTTTGCAGCTGACTCTGAGTTAGTCTGTTCTTTCTGTTTCTGAGGCCTGCTTTTACAGCTCCTGAAAATCTTCTCTTTGTGAGGCTGTGCTGTCACTGATGCTGGCTCTCCTCCCTCACAGGCTGTGTTATAAAGGCCAATCTAATAGTCCAATTAAAAATATAATTTGGTTTATTAAAAGATCAAATTACAGAATTCCGTTAAAAATTCCCAGCGGAGTTACGTTGACGATGACCTGGGGATCATCAAACGGTGAGCGGGGACGCAGTGTCTGGCACACTGCAGCCCCCAAAGTTCACAGACTTGCCTCGTTTGGGGCTCAGGTCTTATACACTTTATTTTGCCCCTGGCACAAGATTTCCCCACAGTCTCTTTGTTCCCAGAACTGGTTATTTGAATTCATCGTCGTCTCTGGTCGGCTGAAAAGATTTTCCTCCGGTATTCCGGTGCCAATTTCGGGCTTCCCGTGGGTGAATGGATACTGAAGTTTATGAATGGAGGGGTGTTCTTCTCCTGGGTGGTGATGGTTCTCTGATGGCTCTGCTGCCCACGGGAGGAGAACTGATTTCTTATCTCAATGTGTCCTTCTTTCAGATGCCAATCTCCTCATCTCCAGTTCCCGGCACCTCATTGTGTCCCCCTGAATAACAGTTACTGGGTGGTGCCGCCTAGGAATTCTAATTCCGTGGCTGGCTGGAATTTAAATTACAATTTATTTTATATTTTACCAAACCATGATTTCATTACGCTGTCATCCCCAAGCAACACTAATTAACCCGCTCCATTTCTTACAGGCTGCCTGGTCACTATGAACCATGGCCCAGCTCTACTACAAAAAGGTGAACTTCTCCCCGTACCGAGACCGCATCCCGCTGCAGATCGTGCGGGCGGAGGCAGAGCTCTCGTCGGAGGAGAAGGCCTACCTCAGCGCCGTGGAGAAGGGGGACTATGCCAGCGTGAAGCACGCCTTGCAGGAGGCAGAGATCTACTACAACATCAACATCAACTGCATGGATCCCCTGGGGCGCAGCGCCCTCCTGATAGCCATAGAGAACGAGAACCTGGAGATCATGGAGCTGCTGCTGAGCCACAGCGTCTACGTGGGGGACGCGCTGCTCTACGCCATTCGCAAGGAGGTGGTGGGAGCTGTGGAGCTGCTGCTCAACTACAGGAAGCCCAGTGGTGAAAAGCAGGTGGGTTGAGTGCTCCCGTTGGGTTTTGAGCTGTTGTGCTGCCTTGGGGAAGCGCTGCTGCCCTTTTTTTGCAAAGTTCACCATTGTTATAAAGGCCAATCCAATGTTCCAATTGAAAATATGATTTAAAAATTAATTATTAAAAATCAAATTACAAAAAATTACAGAATTACAAATTACAGAATTTTGGTAAAACCAACAAGCAGAGTTACGGTGATGATAAACCCAGGAATCATCAAAGGGTGAACTGGGATGCAGCCTCTATTGCACTGCAGTCCCCCCAAAGTTCACGAATTGTCCCCACCTGGGGTCCAGGTTTTATACACTTTATTTTGCCCCTGGCATAAGATTTCCCCACAGTTCTTTGTTTCCATGGAAAATTCAAATTCAAATTAATTTCAAATTCATTGCTCTCTTGGTCTGTTGAATGGGGTTTCCTATGGGAGGGAAAAGTGTGAATTTTGGTCCTCAGGTGGGTCAATGAAAGCTGAAATTTTTAAATGGACAGATGTTCCCCTCCGAGATCGGGGTGATGATGATGAAGCTCTGATGGCTCTGCTGCCCACGGGAGGAGAACTGATTTCTTATCTTAATGTGTCTTCCTTTCTGGTGCCAATCTCATCATCTCCAGTTCCTGACATCTCATTCTGTCCTCCTAATGGTGGTTTCTGGGTGGTGCCTGCCTCGGAATTCCTCCGTTCCGTGGCTGGCTGGAATTTAGGTTATACTCTATATTACATTTACCAAATGTATGATTTTATCATATTATAATCCATAAAAACACGAATTAACCCACTACGTCTATCACAGCATTTTTTGCAAAGTCCTCGATGTTGGTGTGTGGCTTTAAATGCCCACAGCAGACCTGGGCTGCCTGTTTGGAAGGTAATTCTCCAGCCTGAGCAAATGTGTTCTGCCTGACTTAAACACTCTTAGTTTTTTCTCTTTTCACTCAGTGTTCCTGCTAGCCCCACAGTGTCTGTGGACACGCAATTTATAGGTTTTATGGGATTTATAGGTTGATTTATAGACGAGCACTTTCTAAAGGAGTTTGTGGCTCTCTGGAATTATATTACAATCTGTAAATATGAACTATTGCCACGCTGTTGTGCTGATACGAAGTGGAATTGCTTTTTGTAAGTAAATCCTGAAAGCACACAAGCTTATTTACAACTGCAGGCAAGCAAACAGTCTGCTGGGCTTCAGTCCCTCACCGTGGTGCAGACAGATCATCCTGGTCTCCCTCTCCAGAGAGCTCCAGGGCAGCAGTGCTGAGGCAGGACATAACTTACAGCAGGGACTTGTAGGAAGGATCCTGAGATGCAAAGCCATCCCTAAATTACATAAGGATTTTTGTGGAAAAACCACTGAGTCTGAATCCTGTCACCTCAAAGTGTCACCCACTGCATTACCCCAAGTGTTGTTTTTTTTTTCTGGTTTTCTTCTTCTCATTTGTAAGCACTGCTAAGCACTACTGCCAGTAGCTAGAATAATTTATGTACACTGCTGACCACTGATAATTTTTGCATATTCACTGCTTAGAGAGGAACATCCAAAACTTGGATAATCCTTATATATCAAGCCTCCTTTTGCAGGGAACACATCCCTCTGCGTGTGAAAGATTAAAACCAGTCAATCATAGAAGAAAATGTTTTCAATGCATAGGCCCCTTAGCACATAGCTTTTCAATAGTAATTTTATGTAGCCAAAGCAAACAATAAGAATCAACCCTGATAGAATTCAAGAGTGCTCAGCTTATTATTTAGAAATGGCAGCATTGTGCATGCTTGTAGCAATGTGATTCTAATGTGTGGTTTAAAAACTAGAGAGATAATGAAACTCCTCTATCTGACCTAAAAATGGAAATGTTAGTACTGAGTTTTACTCTGACAAAATGTGAGTAGACCATCCATTAAGAATGAGCCATTTTTTTCCTTGGTCTTCCATTTGAGCATCCTGCAGCTCAACAGGACAGAAAGCAGAATAGAACAGTTTTTCTTCGGTAGCATGAGGAATTTCTCCTGAAATGTCATGGAAAGCAAGCAATGGGATTTATGTGAATTTCTGTAATATCCCTTGAAAACCAAAATTTGTGTGCACTCAAATCCACAGCCCTGCTGGCTTAACTGGGCAGAGACAGAGGTCAGTGAAATGAGGTTGACACATTCCAGCTGAAATTCAGCTCCAGTGTCTCTAGTTCAGTGATCCATTCCATGGCAAACCTGTTCCATTTTTCGTTATCTGTGTGCCAGCTCTCCCTCTGTAGCTAGAACTGTATCTGCTGCAGGGTTCACAAACTGGAGGAGAGCACGTGTGGGGGAGAGAGATGCAATGCCAGTTTCAGCTTTATTTACATCTTTGTTACAAGACCAGATTTCATCAGTGTGTTTTAAACTGGCACTGGCTTGGTGCAAGATTCTATGAAGAAACTTGGATTAACTTCCCTGGCTCTTCAGGAGACTGCCAGGAGGTGTTTGCTGGTAGAGGGCTGCAGGACTGGACCTCCCTTTCAGCTGTTTCCCTGACTGCTCATGCAGTGGTGGTGATGAACATTTATTTCATGTGTAGTGATGGGACAAGCTGGGCCAGAGTTGGTTATTTTGTCAAATCACAAATACAGGAGGGGTTTCTGAACACCAGCTCCTTATGCTAATTCCACAGCAGTATCAGTATACATTCATTATTTGTCCTTGCTGGACCCTTTCTCAGAAGGTCCTTTGGGAACCCCACACCTAATTGCTTTCACAAAAAGCACCTGATAAAGCAGATTAGCACAGCTTTGTTCCTCATCAGCTCCTTAGATGTTCTAAAACGTGTAGAAACCCTGCTTTTTTGTTCCAGTAGTAACAGAAAAATCGCACCTCATAGCAAGGTTTCTATCTGGCTGTGAAATTTGTAAGATAGTATCAGTGCACTTCTTATATATTCAGTTTAGTATAATCTAATAATTAAATGTGCAGAGGGTTCCCAGGCTGTGTGGGGACAGTCCTTGGCTCGTGTGTGGCAGCCTGTTTGCCACCAGGGCTCAGCTGCGCTCTGGGCAGAGGGGCAGGAGCAGCATCCTCTGATTGCTCCTGTCCAGTGTTCACCCACCTGAACCTGGGCTCTGGGAGAAAACTCCTGGTTCCATTTTCCTGCTGCCTGCCTCTGAGCAGGTTTTTATTTGCCTCTCTCCCAAACCCTGGTGTCTGTCCCTGGCTGCCGGGCATGCAGAGCTGTTCCTATTTGCGTCTGCTCACGTCAGCTCGGTTAATTGTTGTCTTTGCATCTCAAAGGCAGCTGAGCAGCATCATCCAGCATAATCCATTTCATGGGTGTGTATCTTCAGCCTTATCACCACAATCCCACAGCAGCTCTTACAGGCTGCCTCGTTCCAGCCTCTTGGGGAGCCACAGTGGCTGGATCTGGTTAGTGTTACAAATACACATTATAATATTGGCCTTATTAAATTAAAATAATTAAATGGATGCTATGTGTATAATGTTAAAGTAACTTTGCTATAAAGATATAGTTTTTATTTCTACTATAAAGTTAGACTTGGTAGTGAAATAGCTGATATAGTTATGCTTGTGGTAACTGATCTGCCTGCTTGGTTGGGATAATATCCAGTGAAGGTATGATGAAGATCCCTGCTACTGATCTGCCAAATATCAGCACCTACTGTCTGTAGAAAGCATGGACCAAAACCCAAACTGGAGGTGATAAAAAGAATGGACTAAAACCACAGCCAAGAAATGTGCATGCTCTAGAAGGGTGGACCAGAGGAGGAGCCATGCTAAACAGTTCTTGGAACACATAAACTAGTTTGGGGAAAAGTTTAAGTATTTGTTTAGGAATATGTAATAGGCTGATGCCATAAAGGGTGTCTCCGAAATAGCAGGTGTGCTCTTGGCTGAATGCCAAGCACCCAACTGTTAAAATTTGCTTTGTCTCCTATTGTCCTTTATCAAACTTTTAAATTTTACCAGCAAAGTGAACCTTGTTTTCCACAATTAGGGGGAGAGACACCCAAAACAAGGTAGACAACCATGGCCCCTGGCAGATGGATCTACAAAGGCAGGTCCACAGCAGCCACAGAGCCTCCCAGAGGAGAGCTCCAGAGCCAGCTCTGAGAGCTGCCCGAGGGGAAGAGCTCTGCTCTCCACCTGTGCCATGACCTTTTCAGGGAGCAGGAGGTACCAACCTTCCAGATGCCCTCAGTGACCTTTGCTGTGCTCCTTATGTAAGAGAGCCAGGGTCTCACTGCTGATGTAAGGCCGGGGTGGGGGGTGGAGGGAGGGGCTGGGCGGCGCAGAGGCTCAGATCCTGTTATTAAGTGAATTTTTATGAGTCATTATTCTGCAAACCTCTGCTCGACTGCTGTTTAAGCGCCGTTTACTGACAATGGCAGGGGCAAGTCACAGGCAGTAACTATAACAACCCGCACTGGCACAGGAGCAAATTGCTCTGTTTACATGTGCAGCCTGCGTGAACACCTCGCTCCAGAGGCTGCTGCACAGCACTGGAGACACCAGCAGCCACGTGCCCCTGGAGATGTGTTGCTTTTAAAGCTCATCTCCAAGTGAGGTTTGTTTTAAAATCTTAGCGTTTTCCTCAAATCCGTGTTGCCCAGTCTGGACAGCTCAGAGCTGTGGGTTGGGGTTCTGAGCTGTGAGTGTGCTGGTGGAGCTGGGGAGGAGGCTTCACCTGTGACAGGCAGGATAATTCTAATTAACTTACAGCTGTTTTGGAAGGTGCTGTTGGCTATGGGAGGTTTTGGGGTCAGCGAGAAAGTCCTCATGGTGCAGCCATGGGAGGAGTGTGGAGTTGTTCCGATGTGCTTCACTCCCAGCAGAGAGTAAAGCCCAGGCTTGAAAGACACATCCTCCTCTTCAGTAACCAAAGAGCTCTCCTAATTTTGTGATTTTTACAGGTTAACTTGCAATTTTCACGTGTTACATAATTTATTCCTCAAAGCTTTTTACAAACCATAGCTCTCTTTGGCCAGTCACAAAGCTGGTCACTTAAACCTTAGCATAGCTTGGTTTTTTCCCAAACTCATGACAGCCCTTTGGAAATCGAGGCCTTTGTTTATGAATATTAAGAGGAACAACAAAACAAACTAATATTTGTGGAACCTGGAGGGTGTGCAGAGGTTTGTAGTCAGCAAACATGCATTTTCCAGGAAATAAAAGTGAGCCTGATCTGGTGCTGTGATGGTTTTTGTTTGATTTTCTGGGCAGTGCAGAGGCTGATGTTGTATTGCACAGTGGCAGAGGAGTAATATAGGTGTACCTGGCATGGCAATCTATCCTAAGTGATGAGTGTCATGTTATTTAAATGAGACAACAAACCACTGAATAACCATCAGAAAGAGCAGGGATAGGTTTGAAAAATTAGCAGCTGCAGATGCAGTATTGACTTCAGCCCAGGCTTTTCTCTTTGGGGTGAAAATGTTAAAATGCAAAGTTGTCTGTGCATGGGACAGGTCCAGTAAAACAAGGCAGTAGGCACACAACAGAAACAGAGATCTGGCTGGGGTCCTATGGGGCTGAAATTAACAGGGAACTTTAAATTATTGGTTTTTTCTTAATTCAGAACTGCTGTATGAACAAGGGAATGTATATATGAAACCTGTTGAAGGAATTCTCCTTCCCTGTAAAGTCTTCTGTGTATGAACCTATTTGATCTTTGAGCTTTGCTGGTTTTTTTTTTTCTAAAAGTGCTGTCAGATGGATTTTTTTTACTGTACAGTCATCAATTCAGTGGGTTATGTTCTCAGCCAAGCTGGAGACTGCACCTAACCTTCGCCAGCGAAGAGCAGGAAATTCACAATTCACGTCTGAAAACTCCCATTTCCCCTGTATTTGATTCACCCTCAATTCACCAGCAATAGCTGTATTTCCTCACACTTCTAAACCTGTTGAAATGAGTACAGATTTTCCGGATGAGGCGTTCAGGGGCCCATTGTTGGAGCTGCTTGGGTGAGCAGCGTGGGGCGGCGGCAGCAGCAGCCCCCGAAGATGCGTCAGGCACAGCTCTCACATCTCTGCTTCCCTGCCCTCCTGCCGGGGCTGTGCTGCCTGCTGAGCCCTCCTTCCTCCTCCGAGGAGCTGGAGTCACTCATCTGAATTACTCCACGTTCGTGAGCACCTCCACGGTGGCTGTTTCCTTCAGAGCTGCCATCAGCTGTTTACAGGAGGAGGGGACCAGCATCTCTCTCCCTCTTCTCTCTGGTGTCTGGCAAACTCTGCAATTTGCTCTCGTGGCAGATGGCTCCAAATTAAGCTGGTTCACAGATGGGACCGCAAATGCAATTCCTCAATCATGAGGATAAAAAGAGAAAGGGATCTAAAGATTTGTGGCTAAAATTCGGTTTGTTCTGATGGTCCAAAGGCCTGAATCAGTGTGAGCCAAATGGATTCCAAAAGGAGTTTACAGGTACAGACTCTGGAAAAGTATAGTTGTGAAGAGGAAACTATAGAGAATAAAAGGCAAGTTTTCAGTCTTAGTTGCTAATCATCAGATTGGTAGAGGATTGCTGTACTGGATAGTGTTAGTGAACCTAAAGTTTGACCTCAAAAATCCTCTTTTAGGTGTGCTGATGAATGAAAATCCACGTTAATCTTGTTCAGATCCCACAGATCCACAGTGTAGACAGTCTTTTGTGAAACAGAAAATAAAGGCTGCATTAAACCATTTTATTCTTGCCCAAATCCAGTAACTTTCTTGAGACAATGTGATTTAGTCTGATTTCCCCACTCACACAGGGTTTTTGACCTGCAGAAACCAGTGTAAAGTTTAGGCCTTACCACTGACAGCCCTTGATTTTAGACTGCTGGTACAAGCTCATTGCCAGTCCTGTGCCACCACTGATAGGAGTGTTTAAGTCAAAAGAAACAGTTCAGTCCTCAAAACTCTCCCAGTGTAAAATCTAGATTCTGCAGGCATTTGGAAAGAGGAGAGGTTTAGGAGCAGGCATCTGTGTCAAGGAATTCTGTGGCAGTGGGGCACTGTGACACTGAGGGGAGCAGGCTGATGGTGGTGATGGGTGTGACTCCAGCCATTTCCATGTCAATAGGAGGGGTCCAAAGTAGAAAGGAAAGGCTGAACCTGGTTGGAAACACTCCTGAGCAAGAGGAGGTTCTGAAGAATAGAACCAGTTAAGAAAAATGTGGCCGCAAGTTCTCAGTGTGGAAATATTTGAGGCACAATAAGGAAGAAGGATCATGTCTGAAAACAGAGAAGCAGCTTCAAAGCCTAATGGCTCCATTAGCACCCAAGCTTTTCATTATTTTTATTGATGCAGTAATAATTCACAGTTATAGTTAACATGCCTTTGACACTGGTGGCTGCCTTCAAAATGAATTCCATCTAATTAAACTAAACAACAGAGAAATCAAAGATCACTTCAGCTAATGATTACATTTAACTGTGAAAGTCTTTCCTCCCTCCCCATTGCCTCAGTCCCCAAATAATCTTAAATCTAGGTGAAAAAGAAGTGGGGTGAAACATCTCCTGGCCTCAGTAAGCAGCATCAAGGTCAAGGCAGTGACAGATTGCAGGTTCCTGACAGTGGCAATAAGGCACTGGCTCCTTCTTTCTCCTGGGTCAACATAAAATCTGTTATTATTTCCTAGGGTGCTGGGGGGGGTCAAGCCAAGAAATGCATCACAGTGAGCACAAACATGCCATGCTTGTAATTGAACATACAGACAGGTGAGAAGACAGGAATTATCCCAGATGTTTCCCAGAGAATTGTCTTTTCTGATCTCTAGGAGAGTTCTTAGCACTTGCCTGCTCTGGGCACTCTGTACAGTGAATTTTCAGTCAGATGTGATGGGTTCCCATTCAGCTGGGTGGATGAATTATTATAGGGGAAAAAAAATCCTGTTTGTGCTGCTACATAAGTAAACTTCTGGGCTCTCTGTAGATCTGTTGATTAAGGAGTTTAGCTTCAAAAAACCCTTTTATCTACCCAGCATCCATGAATGTGCCTACTGTACCCACCTCCCTTTGCTCCTAAGCCCCAGTGACAGCATCCCCTGACATCACCAACACGTGTTTGCCCCTGGTCTGTCTGAAACCCCAAACCCAGCAGTCTCCCATGGCTGTTTAAATTCCCTGGTACAGATCTGCAGGAGACTCTTCCTGGTGCAATAGTTATAACACATTTTTTTTCCAAGGGAAGCTTCTCTTTGTGGGAAAAGTGGATGTAACAAATTACAGGCTCCTCCAGAACAAAGCTCTGGGATCTATAAAGATCTGTGAAGAACTGCAGGGCAGCTTAGCAGGAGTCCCTCAGCCCTTACCTGGCTGTTGAATAGAGCTGTGCTGGGTTGGCAAAGTCACATTTATGGTTTGTTTATCCCTGTACGAGCAATATTTTGCAAAATATTGCCTGGTGGGGCAGCACTTTGGTGGCAGTGGTGGTGGAATACCAAGGAGGCATTGACTGGGAGCAATATTTCTTGTCTCTGAACTGCTGCAGTGAGGGAATGCTGTGATCCAAGGTCTTTGCTCTGTCATTGCCTTGGGAGGATGCTGGAAATCTGCTCGAGAGGCTCAGGGCCATGAGAATCTTTGGTACTTAATTCAGGGCACTGAGAGAGGGCTGGTGTGCTCCAAGGGCTCCTCAGGCAGGAGATGAGGAGGCAGTGCTGTGTCGCTGTAGGACACGAACAAAAGATGAAAGTCTCTAAATATTTCAGAAGGCAAAAGGCATAAAAAAGGCTTTAATTGTCTAATTTTATAAGGTGTTCCCATACAGACTTAATACCATGGGTGAACAGGAATGAAAGCTCCCCAATCCCATTGGTCAAACTGGAGAAACAGCCAAATTTTTTTTTTCTGAGAACCAGAAAGGCAAAACACAACCTGGAGAAAGATTGTTTTGGGAAAGGATTGTTTTGGGAAAGGATGGTTGTTTTGCCAAGATGGTTTTGGGAAGAAGCTTTCCTAAGAAAATTTCCCCTTGGGAAAGGAGTTAGCAGCTACCAGCAGGATAAAATCTCTCAGGCCCAAAAATATTTGGTCCACAGTGCCAGGCTCTGCAGCATCAGGGGCACAGCATTACCTGGAGCCTTCCAGCTTCCTAGCACTGGGAATATCAGTGTGGGAAATGGATCTGTAGGGAATTCTCAAAGCCTGACAGAAGGCTCACATAATATGCATCTGTATGCAGATAATATATATATGTAAGATACTTTGAGATAAGAAATGCTGACTTAGAAATGCCATGGAACAGGATGGACATTGTTGAGAGAGAAATGGAACTGCAAACAAGTTTCAAATTATGAATAAGACTAAATACTTTGGAGAAATAGAACTATGAAAGGTGCATTGTAGTAGGACCCACGAGGGGTAATTTTAGATGATTGGCTTTAAGGCACTAGCAGCATTGTGTGGCAAAATGAGAAATGCTTATAATGAATTGTAATTAGGAAATAGTTTGGCTTCAGATGGTGATGGAGTGAATTGTAACATCTGTATTGTCTCACCCTTCTCATGAGACTGAAAATGGAATAAAAGTGTTTTAAACCACCTCTCAGCTACCCCATCTCTGGGTCAGAAAAGGGAATAATCTGACAAAATTGGTGCCCTGTGTGAGGATTATACCCTTTTCCCATATATTTTAACTCATAAATTCTGCTTTGTTCTTAGTGGGAATAAAGGAGGATCACAACCACAACAATTTTTTTTTTTCTCCCTGCCACCTGTCTAGGTTGTCATTTCTTTGCTGTTGCAAACTCTGGGCTCTTTTCAGAAGCCACAGCGTCTTGTTGGTTGTTAAAATGAGTGCCAAAAGCACAGCTTAGTAGAGGAAAATGTGGAATAATGAACCTGCTGGTTTGTGAGCATCAGGATGTGTTTTGTGCACCATCAGGCAGCGCTGGGCTGGCGCCAGAGGCAGTAACTCACTCCTCTCCCTGACACTGCCTCATGATCCAATCTGATCTAATTTTTTTTTTTTCTAAAGCAATGTGACTAAATATGAACACAACCCAAGGAAAAAGCCCTCCCTCTTCTATTACCTCACCCAAACTTAATGAAACATCTCTCATCCGCACAAGGTGATAAATTACAGGAAGAAGGGATGTTTTATGTACAAAGATGATACAAAAGGCTGTAGATAGCATGATTATTAACCTATATTAGCACATCTTGTCCTTGTTACCACTAAGAATAGATAATACAGTGACCAAGAAAAATGAATCAGAAGCTGGATGGCTCTCCCTCCCAGAATAAAGCCTAAAAAAATATTAGAAAAATAGTAACCATAATAAAATAAAGGTTATCTTGGAGACAGAGCCTGCAAATTTCCAGATAACCATGGGCTATCTTTGTTTCAGTTGTGTTTGGGGCCAGGGGAAGGCTTATCCATAAAATGAAAAAATATCTCAGTTGCAAGAACATTCCAAGGTTCTTGGAGTAGTTAAGAAATTTATAGGACTGGATTAAGTAAGCTCTTAAATTAAATTGGTTTCAAAGCTTAAAAACAGCATTAAAAATAAGGAATAAACCCTAATAACTTGTACTCAGAACAGCTGCTCCTGTCACAGAGTAACTCTCAAAATGGTAATGAAGAAAGGTGAAAAAACCCAAACAAACAGCATTTAGTGTTTCCAAATGAGGGGAAAACCCCTCAACCACCAAGAATATGCCAGCTATATATCCATGTCTGCCTGTCCAGTCTAGAAGAACTAATTCAGTTCACTCCCATGTCAGTCATTGTGGACTCACACCTGTGTTGGTGTCACAGTCTCAGGAAAAAGCTCCAGCAAGCAGACAGGGAATCTCTTTATTTTGGGAAGATCCATAAGATTGCATTTTTGGTACACCCATGTGAGCCAGGCCCCCATGTCACTTAGGCCACTTCAGTAACTTCATTATTGGCTGGATTTGTGACTGTGCTGTGTTTGTTTGTTCTAGCTATCAAAGTGAAAATGACTCTGTTTCTATTTCTTTCTAAGGTGTTTGAAGCACAAATTGTCTAATTATGAAAGGACACTTAAATTATTTTTACTTTTAATTTAATAACTAGCTACTCGTGGTCTGCAATGTGTATTTTTCTCAATAATTACAGGAAACTACCTAAAACTATGAACGAGAATGTGAAAAAGAAAGACTTAGCTTACACCTTAAATCTTCTATGTTGCTTTATATATATTACTATATTTTAAAGCCTTAAACTTGAAGTTTTCTACTCTGTGATATTACACACTTCTATTCAAACTATACACTTGTAATCTTAGTGCTGTCACTCAATTTTGGGGGCCTGTTTTACAGTCTCAGGTCGAATGCAGTGTTTTCTTGAGGGTCAGTGCTTGTTAGAACAGAAAACCTGAAATTCTCAGTGCCCAGGGTTCCAACATTTGTTCTCCCTGCAGAAGTGTCCCCATTCAGTGAGCCCCAGAGTGTGCATGATGGAGCCAAGGCTCCCTGCAGGTAAGATCACATAATATGGGATAAATTAGGGCTACAAGAGGCTTATAAAGCATTCCTGCAGAGAGGAGAAGGCACAGCCAGGAGAGGCTGCAGCTGCTGGTGGCACCCCAGCGCTCTGAGCAGGGCACTGAGCACCTCTCCCTGCTGGGTCCAGTGGCTCTGGAGTGCACCAGGGCAGAGGGAGCTCAGGGCACCCCAGCTCAGGGCAGGAGGTCCAAACACCAGGTCACTCCTTGGCAGTGTCCCCCTTTGGGGGTTCCCAAAGCTTTGAGGGTCCTGGCAGAGAGGGGAGCCAGCAGCACCTCACTGTTGGGGTTCCCAATCCTCTGAGGGTCCTGGCAGGGAGGGGAGCCAGCAGCACCTCCCTGTTGGGGTTCCAACACCTCTGAGGGTCCTGGCAGGGAGGGGAGCCAGCAGCACCTCACTGTTGGGGTTCCATCACCTCTGAGGGTCCTGGCAGGGAGGGAAGGCAGCAGCACCTCACTGTTGGGGTTCCCAATCCTCTGAGGGTCCTGGCAGGGAGGGGAGCCAGCAGCACCTCACTGTTGGGGTTCCCAATCCTCTGAGGGTCCAGCCCTGCAGAAAAATGGGTTAATAACAGTGAGATGGCTTCTCTGGACATGCTTTGTAAAATAAAAGGTTTTAATATTGACAGAAATGATAAACATGATAGAACAAAGAAATACAAGCTGAACACAGTGCAGAAAACACTCTCACACTGGTAAGGGAGTCCAGAAAAGCCTCGAGTACCTCTGTGCTGTCCTTTTAGTACTCCATTGTTTAGGTGGGCTTTTTGGCACCTTGCCCAATGAATTTGACAACAGATTTTGGGATGCACTTTCAAAGCCCAGCCAGTGCCTCTGTGCTGGCACTGAGCCACTTACAATGAGCAGGCTGTAGAAAATTCTAGTGTAACTCCCTTACATGTTCCAAGGTAAGCTGAAACCCTTATACACAGCCACGTGCTCGGGTGTGGAAATGCCCTGCTGCCCTCTGTGACTGGCAGGATCAGCCACAGGGACTGCACTCCCCTTCATTTCAGCATCAAGTGCCTCATCCTGTCTGCTCCACATGCAGGGAAAGGAGAGGGCTCAGGACAGAGAGGCACAGAGAGAGAGACACAGACAGAGGGCTCTGACTGCAGGAACTTGCCACAGGCCATTAAAATGCATATTTGCAAAATCCTTTCCTCCCAAAGGCTCCTCTCTGAATCCCTTTTTTTTTTTTTTAAATCCCCAGCAGAAGTTATTATGTAGCATCAGGCACAAATGGGGACATTTTTTGACAATCTCTCTGGCTGTGCTGCATTTCCTAAACACATGGCTGAGCACAGGCTCTGCTGCAGCTCTGCCACTGTCAAGTGCAGTGGGCTTCAGCTCAGCTCTGAGAACCAATCCCTTGGGCCTGCCTCCCTTTTTAAACACATGGCCAAAAAGCCAAATTAAAACTGGAACAATCTAGAGCAGGTCTGTCTGTATTTTACTTCCCTTTACTGGTTTTGGAGAAAGATATTTGGTTATACAGATACCACACACCTACTTTTTCACATTCTTTCAGTAGCAATGCGTTACATTAATTAACAATTATTAGCAGTTCTGCGGTTCTGTAGCATGCTTTTTTTTAATTCAAAGATGCCTATTTTAGTGTTAATGTGCACCATCTGGTAACCTTGTAGCAGCATTTGGCTTGCTACAAGGCACTAAAAGGTACTAATTTTCACTGTTCTGCAGTATCAGTCTGAGGAGCAGAGATTTTGTTTGGCTTCGCGGGCACATTTGTAAGTCACTGAGGAGATTTAGATCAGAAAGAGCCTTTTCTTCAGCTGGATATTCTGGGACAGCTGCACTGGAATCAGTGGAGCACTTCAGTAACAGCAGAGTTTGCCCATAAGTACATCAGCAACGTGTGCCTTATGCCAAAGTTGCAAAGATTGTGGATAACCAAGCCCTTAAACTACACGACTTTTTTGGATAGCAGTTTGTGTTGTTCATTATATTTCATTAACCAAATGACATCATTTCAGTCAATGAATTGCTCTTGAGAGAAAAAACCCCCACAAACTCCCTATTAATATAAATATTGGCATCCCTCTGATACCAGACATGTCTCGAGGCATCTCTGGTTAAGATGCTGAGTTAGTGAAGCCCACACCACTGCATCACCTAAAATAAATGCTGGAATTTATACAGCCATCTACCATTTCCCAGGGTCCCACATAAAGCTGCTTCCAGTGCCTGAAGGGAGCTTAGAAGAAAGCTGTATTATATTTGTAGCTTTCCAGTGAGGCTGGCACAAGTTTGTGCTGGCAATCAGAAAATCTTCTACAGCAAACAGCTGAGTCAAAAAGTTACACAAGCTGAAAATAATGCAGATTAATGTATTTACAGTTTATCAGGGTTATACTTACAATTTACTGCACTGATCCAGGGGAGATGGTAGTTTATGAAATAGAGATGGTTTGAAAACAGGGCAATTCCAAATGTTACAGGTAAAGGTAAACTATGAGTTATTTCCAGACAAAACATTAATTATCCATAAAAGGTGCATTTCCATTTGTTTGTTAGTTTGGTTGAGGAGAATGTTTCTGAGCTGACTCTCCTTAGTTTTCCCATTTATTGCAGCGTGGTTCTCATTGCTGAGCACCCTTGGAGCACTCGAGCTGGGTTGCTTTTACACAACACCAAACCAGAGGAGCTGCTCCAGGAACAGACACCAAACTAGATTAAATTCAAAGTAAAACTCCTAGAAGACCTACAACAAGGCCACCAGACCTTCAGTGCCATCTTTTTCCTTTTTTTTCCCCCTTCTGTAGTTTAATTCCTCTTACACTGTACTCATGACTAACAGCAGAGGTTCCTGCTCTCTTTCTATGCACTCAGCAGTGCACTATTTTGCTGGAAAACTTATTTTTCCATTCAGAGGAGAGCTTAGCTGTTCTGAACAGCACTTTTATGTGAGCTAATCCTTCTCCTTTAATGAATTAAGCTTGTTTCTTCACCCTCCTTTTCAAAGAAAGGGGATTTTTCACTCGCTGCAGCATCTTTCAGAGCAGCAGTGGTACAGGGGTAAGCAGGCCACCTTATGAGGATTAAATCTAGGCAGATCATAACAAGCATTCAGTCACTTGTTGTTAATGGTAGCATTAATTTCTGAGCTGAAAAGAGCCAAGATGAAATGCAGACAAGGTGTTTGCTCCTGTGCAGGGAGTGGCTGTGAGATTCTGAAGGGCTGGGGTTAACAGCTGGTGTCAGGTGAGGAGGTTAATGGAAAAGAATTTTGGTTTTCAGGTCACTTAATGAAAGTAACCTTGGAAGAGCTCAGCAGAGCTTTTGGGGTAGAATAAATGATTCCTCTTCTGCTTCCACCACCCCAGGTTAATCCAAGACACAGGAGAAGCTGATTTAGCCATGAACTCAACTGGGCAGAGCATCACAGGAGGAACATCAGGGCTGCTGTGATCCAGTGAGAAAACACAGCCCTTGAGCAAAGCCTTTGCAGAAGCACAGCTCTAAAGCAGACAGTTTAGGATGCAGGTTATCAAAAAACACTGTGGGAGAAGACAACAAAAACATTTATCACAAGACAGGCAATTTTGGGCCAGTTCATGGCCTTTGGGTCAGGCAGACACAGAGAAGAGGCCACAGGTCACCCTGTCCCTGTTCTGTGTTGTGCTGCTTTGCTTTGCTGCTCCTGTCAGTGGAGGCCTGCACTCCTCTGCTCCTCGAGAGCCTCTCTGTCTGTCTGCATCACCATTTCCCTCTTTATCCCTTAATTAAAATACTGTGAGCTACCCAGGAAAACCTTCCCTGCCACTGCTGGGTCCTCATGAGGCAGTGCTCTGTTCTGGGGGCTTGTGGAAGGAGCCAGAATAAGGGATGAGAGATCCCTTCCTTCCATCCCAAACCTTGGGAAAGCCATTTTGAGTGCCCCAGATCCATATTTAGAAAGCCTCTGGAGCAGACAGGATTAGCACCATCCCCACCTGTAACATCACTTCCTTCTCCTCGAGTGCCCATTTCATATTCCAAGCAACATGAATTCCTCATCTGTGTAAAGCTGAAAATCCTTTTTGCAGCCCTGGGTACAATAACTTCCATATAGAAAAACAAGATTAAACTTGACAGTAATAGAAGTGATAGAGGAGGAAAAGTGTTCTTCCTTTGAGGCACAGGCTCTGAATACAGCAGCCAGCCACTGATTGAAAAAAGGGCAGGAAGAAAGAGAAATGCAGTTATAGCCAAGCATCAGGTCTTTAAAAAAAAAAAAGCTTCTGAGAAAGAGAAAAACAGCCCACACCTTTCTCTTGACATTTAACAAACTACCTAAACGAGCTAAGCAAAGGGAAAGGAAGAGAGTGCAAGACCTTAGACAGAGAGCTGCTTTCAGCCATTTGTTACGGCATTTCTTAAAATCCATTTATCCAACCTTGCTAAGAGACACCGAGCCCTGCACGACCCCCAGCCAATCCTCGGGACTGTTTTCCCTCCCTCCTGCCTCTGTGGGGACCAGCTGAGCTAAGCAAAGCCTCTCCACACCTTGGTGCCTGCAGGTTGCCAGGGATTTAACTCCTCATGTGCCACACCCAGGGGAGCAGGTCTGCGCCCCAAAATGCCTGCAGCCACCCAGTGAGCCCTGCTGCCGTGGCTGACTCTGCCCCTCACCGTGTGAGCACCTTTGGTGTTGTCTGGCACGAGCAGTTCCTGTCATGCTGTTGGGTGTAAGGATTTATTGATCAGCTTTGGCTCTTTAGTGCTCTGCAGGCTCTTAACGCCCAGGGAACTGAGATGCTGAGGCTGGAGGTCTCATCACCAGCCTTAGGTGTGATGCCTTAAGTTTTATCTTTCCTGTATTTCAGGCTCTGTGCTGCCCAGGGTGCAGCTCTGAGCTCACACTCAGGGTCACTCAGCTCTGCACACAGCAGGGACACAAAACAAATCCTTCTCCTGCTGCACACCAAGGACAACTTTCAGCCCAAAAGCACGAACAAGGGTGGCTGGAGGGAGGAACAAGAAGGATGGGACCTCACAGCCTGGAGCTGGAATTGGACAATTAAACCCCAATGTGCAAATAGACCAAAACTTATCAAAGTGTGAGACCTCATGACCCTTTGTCCATTTTGTGACCATTTTGGGTCCACCTTGGGTGTAGCCCTGGCCAGGCTCTTGTCCTGCCCAAGGTGTATCCAAAGGCCTTTCAATAAATCCCTGCTTTATTCTCTGGCTCTGTCCAGTCTCTGTTTCAGGTCAGCCTTCCCATGGCTTCAGGTGTATCTTACAGAGGGATTTCTTGCCTCGTGCTCCTCCATCACAGCTTTGCTTTTGGATTTAGGCAGACTGAGGGAGGTTTCCTGCCATTAGGATTCCTTGGCAGCAGTTTCTCTGATACATCTTTGATATTTGCAAAGGGAAGCAGAGCCACTGTTGCCCCAACCCAGCCGTGCCCCCTGGAGCAGCAGGATGTGCCAGGGCAGGAGTGGTGGGCAGGGGGAGAACAGAGTGTTTGAGTAGTGATTAACACACAACAAAGGGAGCTGCCTGCCTGCAAATGGAAACACACTGGGTGCCTGTGATGTAAGAGCATTCCCATCTAATTTTACACTCTGCATATAGTAATAAGACACAACAGGGTGTGCATTAAGCTCATCTTTTGAGAAGTGCAGCTGTGGCTGGATAATGCACACCCTGGAGTGGCTTATTTGTAGTGGGCCATGGCTCATTAATTTTACATTTAATTTTTTTCAAATCCGTTTTTAAAAAACCCCACAAGTCTATTCTGAAGGCAGTTATGTAATGTATCCTTACACTGAAAAATATTTTCAAGTAAAATCTGTAGGCAAAACTGAAGAAGAGTTTTGCCCAACTGCTGACCAGGGTTTGGTGTGTGCAGGACCTGTGTGTGACCTGCTGATGCAGATATATAGTGCAAATAATGGTAATTATGGACATCTATGCAGTGTTCACTCTTTTCTAGACTTTTCTTTTTGTGTAATTACCTGGGCCTTTTTTCTTCCTTTTTTCCCCCCTCCTTTTTTTTTTTCTGTTTGGTGTATGGGCCCATACCCATTTCAGAGCAGATTCATATACAAAGAATTTGGATGGGGATGGGACTGACTTTTACACCAGACTGGGAATGAGTGGTCAGGAGGCAGATTTACAGGATTTAGGGAGAAAATGGTTTTTCCAGAAGAGCAGTGTGTGGATAAGGCTGCCCACAACAGCATTTAAACCACAGAGGGCGTCACCAAACCCCTGTTTGGTTCTGACATCACTTTGAGGGTATGAATGTGGCACTTCTGAGTTCTCTGCTCCACGTGAGGTGTGACTTTCCCCCTGTGCTCTGTCCCTCCATGCAGGTCCCGACGTTGATGATGGACACGCAGTTCTCGGAGTTCACCCCGGACATCACCCCCATCATGCTGGCTGCCCACACCAACAACTACGAGATCATCAAGCTGCTGGTGCAGCGGCGGGTGACCATCCCACGGCCACACCAGATCAGGTGCAACTGCGTGGAGTGCGTCTCCAGCTCCGAGGTGGACAGCCTGAGGCACTCCAGGTCCAGGCTCAACATCTACAAAGCCTTAGCCAGCCCTTCCCTGATTGCCTTGTCCAGCGAGGATCCCATCCTGACCGCCTTCCGCCTGGGCTGGGAGCTGAAGGAGCTGAGCAAGGTGGAGAACGAGTTCAAGGCTGAGTATGAGGAGCTCTCGCAGCAGTGCAAGCGTTTTGCCAAGGACCTTTTGGATCAAGCACGGAGCTCCCGGGAGCTGGAGATCATCCTCAACCACAGGGACGATCAGAGCGAGGAGCTGGACCCCCAGAAATGCCACGATCTGGCAAAGCTGAAGGTAGCAATAAAGTATCACCAGAAAGAGGTAAGAGTGGCCTGAATGGGAAGGTATGGGGAAAAATAATTCATTTCTCCAGTTGCTGTGGGTCTGTTCAGTGCTGGCTCTCAGTAAGAGAAGCCTGAATGGGAAAGTATGGGGTAAAATAATAAATTTCTCCAGTTGCTGTGGGTTTGTTCAATGCTGACTCTCAGTAAGAGTGGCCTGAATGGGAAGGTGTTGGGTAAAATAATTCATTTCTCCAGTTGCTGTGGGTCTGTTCAGTGCTGGCTCACAGTAAGAGTGGCCTAAATGGGAAGGTATGAGGTAAAATAATTCATTTTTCCAGTTGCTGTGGGTGTGTTCAGTGCTGGCTCTCAGTAAGAGTGGCCTAAATGGGAAGGTGTTGGGTAAAATAATAAATTTCTCCAGTTGCTGTGGGTTTGTTCAGTGCTGGCTCTCAGGTGGGGTTTTTTGATGTGCACATGGGTTGGTCACAAACCAGGGGGCTCGGGGCACCTTGGTGACAACGTGAATCTGATGAAAGTTGAGGGCAACAGGACTGGGGCTTGCTGCAGTGGGCTGTGGCTTCTACAGCACCAATAATTTCTGTCTCAAAGCTGCTTGAATCCCATCTCAGTGCAACCCACACCCCTGCAAAGAACAGCCCTCAGACATGTCCAGGTCTGCTCGCTCTGAAAGCTTTTCCCAGTGGCTGCTTTTGTAGAGGAACCCAAAGCCAGAAGGGGTTGCCTGGCTCCTGAGGAAGACTGGCTCCCCCGTGGAGTTCAGGGATAATACAGCACACAGTTCCCTTCCTGCAGCCACCAAGCACTTCCAAGCACCCATTCAGCACCAGCTTGGAAGGGCAGAGATGTGAGAGCAGCTGAGGAGAGCAGGAGAGGCTGGGAGCACTCGCAGAGTCCCAGGTCTCCAAGCTGCCCTCTGAGAAGTTGCCTTCTCCAAGCAGTCTTCTGAAAGCACTCATGTGGTGCAAATATTTCTTCCCACCAGTGACACCTCCTGATCCTCAGTCCTTGACCCATCTTTGTTTTAGGAACTGAGGAGCAATTCCCAGAAATTCAAACTGTAGCTCCAGAGAGGGAAGCCACTCTTCAGCTAAAGGGCACAGAGCCTTTCAGAAACCCTGCAAACCCACAGATTTGTAAGTTGATTCAATAGAGGCCATGAACCCCAGCAGAATGCTGACAACAGTTTCATTAGCTGGCTCTGGATTTCCTTTCTCTTTCCAAATCCAGGCAGAATTTAGGAGATGATATATTGCTCTTGGCCGGCGGTGTTCCAGGTTATCTGAAGGAGGAATTTAGTTGCTTGGATGGGGAACTGAATTTCAATGTGTGTTACATTCTTCTGTGTCTGGAGGGTCACCTGAGTGCCAGAAGATCCTGTCACCTTCCTCTTTCCACTCATCCAGCACTGACCCAGCGTGGTGTGATCCACTTCACCTCCCTGAAGGGCTGCACGTGTCACCCGGGGTACCAACAGCCCTGGGGTGAAAGATGCAGATTTCCTTTCATCCCTCGGGGCTGCTGTGCCCCCCCAGTGCCAGCCCCTGGCTGCCAAAGCCTCAAACCTCCTGGGATCCAGCACTTGGCAGCTCCCTGCCCTTCCCGGGCTGCTCCAGGGCCACGGCAGCTCGCTGGTGTCACCTCAGGTTGTGTTTTCTGCTCTGTGACAGGGTTGGGTAACACCACAAGTGCTTTAGGGACACGGGCAAGTAGTGGAGAGCTGCTCTGGAGAGGGCAGCCCAGGTAATCAGGTCAGTGTTTGCTGACTCTAAGGAGGAGCAGAGATTCTGCTTCTGTTTTTGCACTGGCCTGGCAGGCCCAGGCTCTGCAGGTTCCCCCAGCACTGCTGGTCCCTGGTGACATCTGGGTGTAAATCTGGGGCTGCTCTCACCTCGTGAGAACCTGCACGTCTGGAGCAGCTCACTGTGTTTGAAACCTGCTGCTGAACAGTCCTGAAGCTTTTTTTAATTGAATTTTTTTATCGTTGCTTGCTTTCTTGGCAGTTTTCATTCCTTTTTTTTTTTTTAAGGCGTATTTGACTGAATTCCAAGCATATGGACAAATTCCATGTTTTGTGACATATTCATGACAGTTCCAGCCTAAAAATGATAGCAAATATGCTCTGTGTTGCCAGCTAAAGTCAGTGCTGTTTTCAGGTGGAATTCTGGTGGGCAGGGGCAGAATGAATGAGGATGGGAAAGCAGCCACTGAACCCTATCATCCCACCTGGTTATTCACAACAACCCTGAAGCATCCTGCAGGGTGGCTGGGGTTTTCTTATCATAATAATTAGGCCATCTTATCATGGTAATTAGCACAACACAAAACATCAAGCAAGATACAAACATCCTTGCCAGCTTCTGAAAAAACGAGAAGGAACAGGGAGATGCTGAGAAATGTTTTTTAATCCTCACTGAGGAGTATCAGGCTGAGAGGATTTTTGTGGGGACAGGAAGGAAAATAGAAGCCAGTTTGGTTTTCATGAAAGACAGTTCTGCAGAGAAAAACAGCAGACTTTTAAAAGTAGATCATCTTGTTCTGCTGAAGCATTTTATGTCTTAACGTTAAATGAGATTGGAGTGGATTGGATGGAAAAGCTTTTTACACCTTGACATTGACAAAGATAAAAGTCAAATCTCTGGTAGCCTAAGAGAAGACTCCAATGTGGATTTTGGTAATTTTCTGCAGTGTCAATTGTTACTGCAGTTGTTAGTTCTTTATATTCAGCACAAAGACTGTGTAATTTCATATTGACTTCAGACAAATTTCCTGCAGCTTTTTTCTTTTTGAGTGAAATAAACCTGAAAATTTCACCCCAAAATATGAAATGATTCAGTTTCAGCTCAATCAGGCAGATAAGGTCAACTTCAAGATTCTTTTCAGAAAAGCTGTTAAGGGGAGATGGATGAAGAGATCATGGGATTTTTTACAAATGCTGCAAAAATCTCCCGTTATGGTTTGGTTTTGGCTTTGGCTCTGGCTTTGGCTTTGGTTTTTCCCCCCCAAAAAAATCCCTTGGGAGGTACAAGTTTTGATTACTCCCAAACATGACACGTGCTAAATATTTTATAAACTGAGAAACGTGTTGCTCCTGAGGAAGAAGACCATTCTTCTTTGGAGGAGGGCCAAAACAATGGAGAATAAATTTGTTGCTCTTCCTGTTTGTTTTTAATAAGCCCGTAAATCCTAGAAGGTAAATTACTGTTTACACAGAAGGGAAAAAAAAATCAATTACACAGGAAAGATTAAAATGTGCCCTAAGGTAGCTTTGTAGTATATTTTATTGCATAAATGGTAAAAACACGCTGTGCAATGTTCTCAAACTCCCTCTCCCTTCTCATGAGGAGTGTGGAATGGTTGTGTCCTCAGTTTCAGCTTACTGTGATCATTCCTCTAGAAGATGGGAAGGACTTCATAGTTGTGATATCTGTTTGCATGGCAGTCACAAAATCTGAGGAGAAAATGAGGACAGCACTGAACAGTATGGAACAGGATGAGTTAGACTCAACATGGACACACCAGTTCTCTCAGTCCACTGTTAAACAAATTATTTTCCAAGGATCACAGTAATTAAGGTCTAGGAGACCAGCAGGCTTTTCATAAACGCTCTGTAGCATGTAGAATTTGTCTTTATATTATCACTTTTCCAGTTCTTTTATTCATGACTAATTTTGGAAGGAGAAAGGCTACTGAGGGCCTAATAGGAAAAGGCACAGCTCAGCTGTTGAGGATCACTCTTGGCACCAAATTAGCTCTGCATTTGTTAATTTGTTTGCATTTCTAAGAAAAGATAGGGAGAAGTAATCTCTTAGGGTCCTGCCAGCCTCGTAAAGCACAGTTGTGTGTACAGGGTTAGGGAACCAGAGCAGAGGCAGCATGCAAAGAGAATTTTGATGTCCTTTAAGTTTTTTTTACTTTACCAATAATGTAAAACAACCATAGTGTAGCAGTGAGTCAGGTCTGAAAGGGCAGACTGCTGCTTGTATTTAACATTCTGCTGAGCCACCAAGAACAGCAGTACAAATTCAGCTTATTCCTGCTTTCCTGCTCTCCATCACAGGTCATTCACATCTCCAAAATGAAGCGAAACATCACAGTAGTGGGGGTTTTAATGCATTTTTCTGGTGCTGGCAAATAGCTGGGGAGGTTTACTTTATGTGTCTGTGAGAGGTCTGCACAGTGCAAGGCACTCAGAAAAAACCCATTATTTTACCTATGAGTCTATTGCTTAGCACTTCCACAGAATTAGATCAAAGGAGTGCACAGAGAAATTCCTTCTCAGAAACCCTTAACCTCCATATCTCTTCCTCAGTGTGCTCCAATCAAATGGCAGGAAAAGACAGAAGTAGAATTGTTTGCTTTTCTAATTTATAAATGGCGTTCTTTGCCATTTTTCTCTTCAGGATGAAGCTTCAACAGCTTCAATCCTTTTTTAAAATTTTTTTTGCAGGACATTTACATAGACAAGCACCTCCTGAGATGCAGCTCTGAAGTGAATGGATAATCATTCCTGCCATGCAGCATATTTTCCCTCTGTGTCTTGACTCTTGTCAGCTGTGTGGCTGCAGTCAGAAGCACAGCATCCCTCTCCAGGGAGCATGCATAAACCTGGGAAATTTCTGAGGGCACTTCACTTAGTGTATGAAAAGAGCTTATAAAAATATCAGAGATGCATGAAAAATGAAGTGCGAGGCCCGTGAAAATCAAAGCTCCTTGTTTACCCGTTTTGAAAGCCATTCAGGTGTCTTGATGGATGGCCACAGATCTTTCTTTGCTCGCAGGCAAAGCTCAGTAATTCTCCTGTGGGTTTGTCTGTTTTCTTGCCATACTGCCTGGAGGAATAATGATACAGGGCTGGATATTTGTATTGTGCTCTTTAAAGGCACAATGAAAAGTCTTGCTTGAGCCTGCACAGCTCAGAAGAGTAATAAAGAGGCTTTTACTTCCAGATTTCTAGAAGGAAATCAGGTAGTGAAGAGGTCTTTATTAGGACGAGGTGAGGGAGGCAGAGCTGCTCCTTGTGGAAGCTTTTCTTGGTTTCTGGTGATCTGGAGCAGCCACGTTTCTTGGTGTGTTCCATGGTGAGGATGGCGTGGTCTGTCCTGTGCCACAAACCTGAGGGTAAATTTAGGGATTTCTAAAGCCCTGAGTGCCCAAATGTGACCTTCCCTTTTCCAACAGCCTTTCATTTGTTAATTGCTGTCTGCAGCAGGGTTCCCATCTGGTGTGGGAGCAGTGGCCTGTGCTAAATGAAGCTGTTTTCTCCCAAACTCCATCCCAGCAGTCCTCGACCACCTTAGAAAATCTTCAGTGACCGTGGCACTCACTGAGCTGACATCAGCAGCCTCAGAGGCAGAATCTGGGCTGGCAGGTGGGGAGATTTGTCTGTGTTTGCACCCTTAAAAGAGCCATCCCTGCTGATCAGTGGTGCTGCATGACTCAGAGCCTCTCCTCTACTTGTGCAGTTGCCAGATCTCTTTGTTCAGCTTGGGAAATTGTCACAGAAATTTAACCTGTACAGCTGCATCATCGTGTTACAAAAATTAGGACAAGTGGCACTTAAAATCTTAACTCCTCTGCGAACTTGGAAGAAGAAATAATGCTCAGAGGGATGTGATGGTTCAGTGCTCTGACAAAGTGGACTGGAATGTTTATTTGAGGGAACAGCATTATTTGGTACGGCGTTCACGTAACGCCGAAATGTTCTCACTTGATGAAGGTTAGCCACATATTGCAGCTGTCACGGAACAGAGCTGCAGAACGCTGTCTGTTGACAGCAGAATCATCTCTGACTAATCTTGTCATGCACCAATTTGAAAAAAGCACCCTAAGAGTGGTATGTAGGTCAAGGACAAGGACTTGGATTGCGTTACGGTGATGTGTAGCGGGCAGAAAATGCCAGGATCATTCTTTAAGTAATTTCTGGTGTCTTGTGCCTCTTATTTAATGATCTCTTGGACAAAGATGGGAAATATGTTGAAAGCTGAGGAGGTTGCCACTGTTTTACCAGCGTTCAAGAGTGATTTAGTGAGTTTGACAGTTCCCTTAACTTCATGTTTCCCATCACTCTTCTTGCCAGCCAGAGAAGAGGCTTGGGAAGCCAAAGGCAAAGTACAGGGTGTGATTGATGGGCTTGCTATGGAGAACAGCAACTGGAGAGGAGAAGTGATGCCTGGTGTGTTGTAACAGCCAAGTGTTCAGTGTTCCCACATCTGAGGGGCTGAAGTGTATTTAGAGTCAGCTTTATGTCAGTGGAGGAGAGTAAATCATGTTATTTCATACTTTGAATGGCACTCTGAAGTAATAAACTCTGGGGGAAAACTGTGGGCATGGATGCTCTCATTTGGATATAAATATGTTATTTACCTGATTTATGGGAATTTCAACTTCACTCCTGTGGCTTAGAGAAGCGAGTTACGAACCTCCATTCAGAACAGAACTGAGCTTGCACAGTCCTCACACCTCTTGTATAAATCAGGTCCATCACCACCTCCCAGGTGGCTCCAGCAGAAGTGGGATGAATGGATGGGTTTGTTGTGACACCCCCAAACTGAGCTCTTGTGCAGACTGACATTTAAAAGCTGTGAGTGCAGTTTTTGTTCTTATTCTCTCCAAACCCCATCTGAGCAAACCTCCCTCAGCAAACCTGTGTTCTGCCAGGGTGATACAACCCAGGAGCAGGAGCAGCCTTTGGAGGCTCCCAGGGAGGTGAGAAGTGTTTGTGGTGTGATAGTCTGCTCTTTTGTGGATATTGGAGTAAATTTACTCATTCAGCAGAAGGCAAGGCAGAAAGGAAAAGGGAATCCAAAATTACACAATTTCAGCGTAAATGTGTCTCAGGTCAGAAAGGAAGTAAAGGAAAACTAATTTTGGGACTTTTTATTAACACTAACCGGGTAAAGCAGGTATGTATTTAAAGTTACTTGTGAATGGCTTTTAAAATTTTCATGTTTGCTTTACTTATCACTTATTTAATGTAAATGTTAGTAATTCACTAGAGAGAATGAGCCCAGCCTTTTACTTAAAAGTCAATACCTTCCCCCCTTCTGCTAAAGCCCCTGAGAGCTCCCAGTGTTCACTTCCAAAATCTGTAACTCCTGAAGTGCTGCCTGAGAGAGCACTCAGGAAATGTTGATAGATTTATCTCTAAACAGTTTTTGGTGTTTTTCCAGTGCTTCTGTGTCCACTATCCCCTGATCAGCTCTTGGGACCCAGGGATGTGTTGGGAATTAACCCCCTGTGGGATGTGTTGCTCATATTCAGCACTTCAGCACTCTGCCTTTGGAAACCCAGCCCAGAGCTCCTGCATCCTGTGTAAGGAGCTGTGTCCTGGGATGTTTGCTGGGATACCTCCCTCAGGAATTTCTTCACCTACTGTAGTCTGCTGTCAGCTTGAATTAATGCTGAGAAGTTGTGAAAAGCCTTGCTCAGGGTCTGGCAGCTGTTCTGCTGTGTTCTGCTCCAGGAGCAGCGCTCAGCACCTGCCTTGAGTCAGTGCAGAATTTAATGCACCTCAATCCTGCTGACACAGGCCATAAACACAAACCTGCAGCTAAACACACGTTTAAGCACTCTGGGTAGAGATGGATTTAATTTCAAGCTTAAAGACTTTATAATTGCTCCTTCCATGGGTAGGTATCCAGGATTTGCAAGCATCTGTCTTTGTCCTAGAATATGTGGGACCTTTTAATTTAAATATTTAAGCCAATCCAACTTGAAGGTGTTAGACCCATGAATTTTGATGGAACAGAGGCAGGATTTTAGAGGTTATTCAGTCTTTCCTTTGGCCAGCATTCACCTCACTGCTGAATTTCCAATTGCTACCACTTAAGCTGAGTTCATGTCTGCTACCACCAGAGAGATCTATTATGGATGGGAGACCTTTAGTTAAGATTCATGTGTCATCATGATTTAAAATATTTTAAGAACAGATTAAACTAAATTCCCATCTAATTTGAGGCCATATGTTCATCTGTGGAGGATCTGGAGTTTGTTTTATTCACCAGCTGAGGGTTTGAGCAGTTTGGGCAGCACCTGATTTTCTCTAAGGTCCAGCTCAGCCCTGTGATCTCCTTCGTGGCAGGAATTCTGCCATTTGGATTTTCATCACTGCTTCACTGCTGCTGCTCACAGCTGTGTTTTTGACAGGATATTCATCTGCAAAAAAACCTATTATGTCCTGGAAGTGTCTGATGAGGAAGGTTGAGTTGTGCAGTCCCTTTCCCCCATGTTACACAGCCCCCCCCTCCAACTACTTTTTCTCATTTCTCCTTATTTTTTTTCCCTCTTGCAGAAAGTACTTAATTAACAGGATGAACAGCCATTAGGTGTTTACCCTCTGCAGCTCACACTTCGGCTGCAGAATGTAAATAACTTTGCAGTCATTAACAAGGTTGAACTTTAAAAAGAAATGTGTCACAAAAAAGGGTTTTTCTTATTCATCTCACTGTTTGCAACACTACAAACTTGAGGAGGCTGGCATTTCTTCTCTAGAACATGTGGTCTCACAGGGCTCCCTGGCTCTCTGCTGCAGGCATCAAATTAGGCCACACAGAGTTTCTCTCTCCTGTCTTGGGCTAATTTAGAAATGAGGCTCTTTGACTGTTGCCCACTGGAATTTCCCTTAAGAGCAATCAGCCTGATGCAACCACCACATTTCCATTCTCCCTCAGGAGATCTTGTTCTTGGTAAAAACGGAGGCAGAGGGGTTGGTGTGGCCCTGGAAATGTGTGGTGCTGCTTGGGTGGAGAGGGCAGTGGCATTTCTCCTTTTCACAGGAAATCTGCATCCTTCCCAGACCTCTCTGAGATATGCTGCTGCATCAGACACAGCACACAGGCTGCAAAACCTAGCTCTGTTCCTGAGGAAATCTGCCTTTCCAAAGCCTAAATAGCTTTAATTGTGGAGGGCAGCAGCACACAGAATTGCCCAGCAGCCTGGCAGGTTTGAGATGCTCTGGTCTGACCTGTTGAAGGGAGTGTCAGGTGGGAACCAAAGGTGATTTCGTGGCTCCCATGCCGTGTTTGGCTCTCTCTGGTGACCTCCCTGGGAGCTGCTGGAGCTGACTGACAGAAGAACTTGGTCCTGCTTGTTAAGCCAGAGCTCTGCAGTCCCAGATTTGTGGTTTTTCATCTATGAAGAGCATTCGTCCTCGCCATCCACAGCAAGAGCACAGACAAGAGCTCCAACAAACTCCAAAGCAGAGGCTGCTGGCAGCAGGCACCATAATCAGAATAAAGGCAGAGGGAAGCTGTGCTCAGCCCCTGTGATGTCTATCAGGGAGCTATTTCAGTTGCTCCCTGAGGCATTCACATCTCAACCCATCTGTGTCTGATCCTAAGTTACTTGTGACTGCCAGAGATCAGGGATTTCCCCACAGATGAGGGGAGGGGGGTGGAACGTAATTTCTGTGTTTGACAGCATTCAGAAAGCATTTAATTCCTGAGAAGTGGAATTTAGGTGACTTAAAAATATCAGTAAAGATTAGTTATTAAGGAAAAGACACTCCATCCAGCAGCTGCTTTTTTTCCCCTTAAAAGTATCCCCTTTGGTATAGGATTAGGTGGCAATGAGCATGATGAACATGGAAAATGAAATTCTCTAATAGCACAATCCACCTGCAAGCCAAATGTTACACAAAGACCCTGGCAAGGCTGAGAGAAGAAAAAGAGAACATAAAAGACTTTGTGCTGCAGTAATCTCTAGAGTGCTTCCCAACTATGACTGGAGCTGCTGATCTCATTTCTTGGAAAGGCAAAAGATATTTGTCCCCATTTTCCAAAGGCAGGAGGCTGAGCACCTTGCTCACAGGTATCACAGGGGTGCTGTGCTCACAAGGAGGGCTCTGAGCTGCATCCTCTCTCCCTGTGAACTGTATCTTCAGCCAGGGACACGTTCTGCTCAACAGGTAATGGACAAGGAGATTGCTTTTGGGATTAGCTCCTCCAGAAATGCATCTGCAGGTGGGGACCACCCTGGCCAATGTTTGGTGCAGCTCCAGTGCTTCTGTGGTGGTTTAACCCCAGGCAGCAGCTCAGCCCCAGGAGCCACTCGCCCACTGCTGCTGGTGGGATGAGGGGGAGAACTGCAAGAGAAGAGTGAGAAAACCCGTGGGCTGAGATAGAGACAGCAGGAGCAGGTGCAGCAAAAGCCCTGTGTGCAAGCAGAGCAAAACAAGGAATTCATTCACCCTGGGCAGGCAGAGGCTGAGCCACCCCCAGGGCTCCATCAGGTGTCACAGTGGCTTGGGAAGGCAGGCTCAGAATGTCCCCCCTTCCTCCTTCTCCCCCAGCTCCATGTGCTGAGGGTGAGGCCACAGGGTCTGGGGTATCCCTGTGCTCAGCTGGGCTCAGCTGTCCTGGCTGTGTCCCCCCAGCTCCTTGTGTCCCCCAGGCTCCTCCTGGTGAGGGTGGGGAGCAGGAAAGGCCCTGGCTGTGTGCAGCCCCTGCCCAGTGAGAGCTCCAACATCCCTGTGCCATCAGCCCTGTTTGCAGCACAGAGCCAAACCCAGCTGCTGGGAGGAAAATTAACTCTACCCCAGCCAAACCCTAGGCAGCATCAGATGTTCAGTTCTTACATTCACTGAACTGAGCATGAATTCCAGCCCTTGGTGACATTTCTGTTCTGATGCAGCTGTCAGAACATTCCCCATCCTGGCTGTGGGGTGATGTCTTGTGCTGCTGTTTGTGGTAGGGACTGGAGGCTGCTGTAACTCAGCAGTCCTTGGATAAAACGCTTGTCAAGTGTTGGAGAAATAGTGTTTGATAGTTGAATGTTCTCTTAGCAGAGCTTCTGGTGCAGTGCATCTGCCTCTGACTCTGCACCATCCACAGAACTGGGACAAAATGCAGGTTTTTTTTCCCTGCTTTTCGTTGTGCAGAAACTTTAACTGATGCCAAACGCTGTCACACACGGTACATTCATGTGAAATGATAAAAGGCTGTGATACACACAGGAGCTATTTCAGTCTGTGGCACATGAAAGGCTTTGCAAAAATGGGAAAAAACACATTTGGGGTTACTTACGTGGAAAACTAACTTTCACTCAGGAAAAGCCTTGGTGTAAGTAGTGTTGAAAATGTAAAGTTGCTTTTCCAGGTCTCTGCTCTGCTTTTTGCAAAGCAGAAATTTTCTTAACTAAATGGAGAGATTTGAAATTATGGAGGATAACAAAAGTTCCACAATATTATCAGAGTTTCAGGGTACTTCACACCTAAAAGAATATATTTTTGTATTTTATGTGCATTGATTTAGCACTGTGACTCCTTATAATAATTAATAATCTTTAATAAGTTGAGCATTCAGTGGTTTAGTCTGGTCAATGAATTAGTTTAGTTAACAGCAACTAGAAGCAAACTCAGCAAAAACCAATAAATTCTTTAGGCTTGGTTTGCTTCTTATTTATAATTCAGAATTCCAGTGTTTCTGCACACTGGAAATTTTGGTTTTTAGCCAACTGCAGTAGTGGAGATAAAAGCATCAGTGCTTACTGATTTTAAATCTGTGATTAATATGTTGGACTAATACAAGTTAGTAAAAGTCTATGTTGATAAGTGCTTGGCCTCACCTTTAATAAACACAGCATTTGGTGGTTTATGACATTAGGGAGTCTCTTTGTGTGGCGTGCTTAAATTTCCCTAGGGTAATTTTCACTGAGGTTGAGACCAGCCTGATTGGAAAATTTAATGGCTTTTTCCATTTCCATTCCCTTTTGCCAATCTGCTCTTTAAAGCTGCACTTTCATGATGTGTGAATTTGTCTCCATTTGAAGAACTAACATCAGATACAACTGAGAAGGCAGATTTTAGAAATGAGCTATTAGGCAGAGAAGAGGCACTTTTAAGATGCTTGCAAGTTGCACAGCAACCAGAAGAACATACAGTCATTTGATTTCTCAAATGACTTTGACTTTGACTCAAGGGAAAAACAGTTTTATTCTCCCCTCAGAGCTTTCTATCATATGTGATAAAGAGAAAACGTGTTTATAACATTTTCTCCCTCAAAAAAACCCCAAAAACTTAAAGAAGTTGTGCCTCATCTCAGAGAAGCAGCAGCGTCTCTTGCCCTGTGAGTCACTGCAGAACACATCCAGTAACAGCTCCGGGTTTGGATCTTGAGAAAACAGAGCAGTGTAACCTTCTCATTCTTCCATGTTTGATACACAAGGCGCTGACCCTGCTGAAATCAGAGTTAAAACACAGCCAAACACCAATTGATGCCTGGCAGTTTGCCAGTTGCTGTAGAACTGTTTCTCTTACCTGCCCAGAGCAGCTGTGGCTGCCCCTGGATCCCTGGCAGTGCCCAAGGCCAGGCTGGACAGGGCTTGGAGCAGCCTGGGATAGTGGAAATAAGATGAGCTTTAAGGTCCCTCCCAACCCAACCCACTCTGGGATTCTGTGATTTTATGATCATTGTCCCCATAGATGGAATTTAACAATAATATTTTCTCATCACTACAAGCAGCAGGTCTTGGCTTTTTCCTGAGACCATCACCCCACGAGCTACTGCCCATTTCCAGCTGCCTGGTTGATTCCAAATCACACACTCCTGATAATATTTTCCCAAGCCCTCTGGAGCAGAGTGTCATCAGTTCTGTGCCAATGCAGAAGTCATCAGAAGCTTATTGTCAAAATAACACATTGAAATCCAGCTTCATAAATGCCAGATAGTTCCCTTGGAGAGCTTATTTTCAGCGCTGGTTTGGGTCATCCCATATATTTGAACTGCCCAGTCCAAAAACGGTCTGATTCTGATATAAACAGCCTGTTAAGACATATAAAATATATTCCCAAAAACTAAAAGTACTTACAGAAGTGAATGACTTCATCAGAATGAGCAACTAATTTTTCCTTTTGTTTGACCTTGGTTTAGTCATTTTGGATGTGGCATTGACAGTGCTCTGCTTGTTCAGAGCCCTCTGAGAGCTGTGCTTAAAAGTCCTCCCAAACCCAGGCAGCTTTTGTGGTGAATGAATATTTAAAAGATTTGGGTGCGGGTTAAAGATTTTGGAAGAAAAACAGAGTTGTTGTGGTCTTGCAGACAGCTCTGGTTAGTTCTGGGTCTGGAAAGCCTTGAAAACCAAGGTGTAATCAGGAACATGAAGCCTTCTGGCACTGAGCAGAGGCACCATGGCTTGGTTTGAAACCCCAGAGGCTGTTTGGTGTGGGAGCACCCTGAGCACCTCAGCCTGGGTGAGATGTCCTAAATCACCACAGCAATGCTGTTTCTCACAGAGTGAAGGTGAACTGCAAACTGTGATCAAGGATTCCTTTCAGCCTCTGCTTAATCCCTTGTGTTTTACAGCTGCTCCCTTCTGGGGTTCCCAACAACTCTGAGGGGCCAGCCCTGCAGAAATGGCTTAAAGAATTTAGTGAGACCAGGGTCGAGTGTGTCTTGAAAAAGCAAAAAGGTTTTAATAAAAGAAAGGAAATAATACAAAAACACAGAACAAAGCCGTGCACAGTGTTAGGAACAAAGTCCATACACCTGCTATGACATCCCGAAAATGCCCTGAGCACCTTTGTTCTTTCCCTCACCTGCTTAATGACCCAGGAGGGCTTAATTGGCAAACTGCCAATCACAACAGGGACAGCTTCTAAAGAGCATCCAGAAAGTCCAGCAGGTTCCTCTGCCTTGTCCCTGAGCCAATTGTCGTGAGAGAAGCAAGGAAAGTTCCAGCTGAAGTTCCTAATGTGTCTAGAGGTAAACTGAAACTTCTTTCCTTACACAGAACTTGGATGTGAGGGGTGCTTTCCTACACTGCCCTCCTGAGCAGCCAGGCAGGGTCCCAGATGTGTGTCCTGCCCCCCAGCAGATGTCACCTGGCCACACCTGGTGCTGTCTGCTGTCTCCTGCCAGCCCACACACACACACTCTGCGAGACGCTCTCCCTCTCACACAGCTCCCAGAGCTTTGCACCTCTTCCCTCCTGCCTCATCTTTAGTCACTTTTTTTAAAGGTGCTGGCTGTGACTCGTTCGAGGCGATGGAAACCTGAAACATTCTGAAAAAGAACGTGCTCCAACACATGGGGAGAGGAGCAGCTTGTAGTAATCCTCGTGGTGCTGCTTGTGCACGGGGCTGTGTGTGTGAGATCCACACAAGGATGCTGCAAGCAGGAAAAAAAGTCTCTTCCATGAGAAGGAATCCTAAATCCTGTAGCCCTGATTTCATGCCTGAGATGTTTTGGTTGGTGAAATTTCTTTCCCAGGCGATTTGCTGTAAACAAGAAGAGATGTTTTCTTTATTGTATCTTTGTTGTTCATTCCTTTTTAGAGGAGGGACTTCTTGATGGCTCTCAGTGTGGTTGAAGAGGTGTTAACTTTGCCATCCAATCATATTGGTTTCTGTAAATAGTATATAAAGAAATCACATTTTGAATAAACCCTTTTTTTTTAGCCTTCTGAGAATTCACGGAGTCACTGTGACTTATTCAGAGTCCTATAGAGACAAAATCCTACACAGAGAAAGAAGAGTGAAACTTTAACACAGTTGGGCATGCAAGAACCACTCGACTCAGATGTCCCAGCGGGAAAGAAGGGGCAGAACTTTACTTTCTTTCCTATTTATACATTTTTGGCAGCAGCTGTGGATTGGTGGATGGGATCACGACCCCTCCAACCACACTGGTCAAACAGAGAGTCAATCAGTTTTTCTTCTCCTCCATAAAGGAATGTAAACAAAAAACTACCGTTAGGTAAACAGAGCTATTTTTACATTAAGAAACTGTTAGAAGCGTGAGAATCCTGACTCCAATAAAGTAAACAATCAGGAGTAAAAAAATTCCAAAAGAACAGGGTGGCAAAACTTCCCTCCTTTTTTTCCCCTATATCTCCAAAATATGCTTTTCCAGCCCATAGCCGGCCCCAAACGTAATCTGAGGGTCTGTGTGGGCATAAGCGAGGGGGAGTGCACATGGAGCACCAGTCAGCAATAATATTTCTTTCTTTTTTTCTTTTCCCCCCCCAGTTTGTTGCTCAGCCCAATTGCCAGCAGCTGCTGGCGACGCTGTGGTACGACGGCTTCCCGGGATGGAGGCGGAAACACTGGGCAGTGAAACTCCTCACCTGTGTCACCATCGGGCTGCTCTTCCCCGTGCTGTCCGTGGCCTACCTGATTGCACCCAAGAGCAGGCTGGGACTGTTCATTAAAAAGCCATTTATCAAGTTTATCTGCCACACCGGCTCTTACCTGACCTTCCTGTTCATGCTCCTGCTGGCGTCGCAGCACATCGTCAGGACAGACCTCCACATGCAGGGGCCGCCTCCCACCATCGTGGAGTGGATGATCCTGCCCTGGGTTCTAGGTAAATCCAAAACCCCATCCTGCCCTGTGGTCACCCCAATCCTGCCCTGGGTTCTAGGCAAATCCTACACCGCAATCCTGTCCTGGGTTCTAAGTAAATCCCACACCCCTTCTAGGTAAATCCCACACCCCAATCCTGCCCTGGGTTCTAGGCAAATCCTACACCGCAATCCTGTCCTGGGTTCTAAGTAAATCCCATACCCCTTCTAGGTAAATCCCACACCCCAATCCTGCCCTGGGTTCACCCCAATCCTGTCCTGGGTTTTAGGTAAATCCTACACCCCAGTCCTGCCCGGGGTTCACCCCAATCCTGCCCTGGGTTCTAGGTAAATCCCACACCCCAATCCTGCCCTGGGTTCTAGGTAAAACCCATACCCCAACCCTGCCCTGGGTTCACCCCAATCCTGCCCTGGGTTCTAGGTAAATCCTACACCCCAACCCTGCCCAGGGTTCACCCTGATCCTGCCCTGGGTTCTAGGTAAATCCAGCACCCCAATCCCGCTGTGGGTTCTAGGTAAATACCACACCTGATGCTGCCCTGAGTTCTGGGTAAATATCACACCCCAATCCTGCCCTGGGTTCTAGGTAAATCCCACACCTCTTCTAGATAAATCCCACACCCCAATCCTGTTCTGGTTTCACCCCGAACCTGCCCTGGGTTCTAGGTAAATCCCACACCCCTTCTAGGTGAATTCCATACCTGATCCTGCCCGGGGTTCTAGGCAAATCCCGTGCCCTATTCTGCCCTGTTTCACCCCCATCCTGCCCTGGTTTCTCGGTAAATCCCACAAATCCCCCACCCAGGCACCCCGAGCTGCAGGGCCTGACTCACCCCCATGGCAGCTGTGTGGGGACTCATCCCCGAGCCCAGCGTGTGGAGGGACTTGGCAGGCAGCTCCAGAAGCTGCACAGACAGCTGGGCTCCTTCTGGAGCAGCAGGTGCTGCTGGCCCAGGGCTCTGTGTGTGCCGTGTGGCTGTGCTGTGCCATCTGCTGTGCCTCAGACAGACCTGGGTGAGCTGTGGCTCTTCCCAGGCTGAAATGAGCTCCTGGGTCACACTTGGTGTCACTGCTGCTGGCTCCTGCTGCCTGGCACAGGGACACTGCCCAGAGCCTGGCTCTGCTCTCCCTGCTCCCTCACCTGCTCCTGGAACCAGCCTGGCTTCGGGAATGCAGGAGGGGGAAGATGAGCCTCGCTCTCTGCTGATAATCACTGACCACATCAAGATATCTGGTATCTTGAAGAAGACCCTTCTGTCTCCTCTGAGAGGAGGAGGAGGAGGAGGGAGTGTTGATTGTCTGCAAGTTAAGTGTGAGGCTCTTGTTGCAGTCTGCCTTGGGCAGCCAGAGCTGGGGAGAGAAGGGGTGTGTGTGCTGAGGGCAGGGTGTTCAGTGAGACAGTGAGATGGGATGAGCTGGGAGAAGAGCAGAGAAGATGGATGTATTTTAGATGAGAGAGGACTATTTACCCTTTCTAACTGAGCTCCAGCACAGCAGCAAATCTGTGAGCTCCACCAGGATCCTTCTCCCTCCTCTGGTTCAGCTCACATGTCCCTTGCTGTGCCACCAGTAGCTGGGAATGTCACCAGGCCCTTTGCTCATGGGCTGTGCCCTCCACACCTTTCTGGCTCTCCTGCTTTCCCACACCTGCTGGCTTTTCCCTCCCGGTGACACCAGGACACTGCTCCGTGTTCCTGTGGTGGCTCTGGAGCAGGCTGGCTCTGTGCTGAACAAACCCAGCTGTTCCTGTGCCAGACCTGAAACTGCTGATGGAAAACCAGGAAGGAAAGGAAAAGTGGCAAACACGTTCACAAATCACTTTGGATGGTGACCCAGGGCACTGTGCCCCTTGCACAGCTCCACCACCAGCCTCGTGATCTGATTTATGCACTGAAATGCAGGTGTTAGTAGAAACTTCAGAGTAAGCCCAGGAGGTTAAATGTATTTTCTGAGCTTAGGTGATATCTTCTATCTTCTATCACTTTATCTTTAAATTCATGGTTAAAATTGAGGGAAATGGTAGGCATTTCAGTAAAATTGATTTGCAGATGAAAGAAGGATAATCCATTTAAAAAAACCTTTCAAGGCACCTCTTACAGCTGTCTGTTCTTGAGTTCCTTTGTTTCAGATAAATAGAGACATTGTACGACTGTTTATTAAATGAAGAAATTAGAACAGTTTCACCAGATTAAAGGTTATTACTTACGAAATATTTTCCACTATAAAAGGAGAGGGAACAGGCACACACAGCATTGCTGTAGCTATAGTAACCAGCAACGATAACTCACTATAAATACAGCGCAGGAGTTCTTCAACAGGCTCCTCTCCATTGATTTATTTTATTTTATGGCTTTGCGTGCATGCAGAGACGTGGAGGCAGCTGTAATGAGATTACCTGGCTGGCCCTGGCATTTTGCTTGTGTGGCCATTGACCTGCTGGCTGGCAGCTGGGCAGCTCAGATTGATATTTGGGGGCGTGCAGGAGTTCACTGCAGCTTTGCCTGCTCTTGAGATTGAACCTCCAGGTCCTTAAAGTTGAGTTGCAAGCAGTGACCACTGCAGTATCCTGTGGTTAGGCAGGGGTTTGGGTGATTATATTGGTGATGCCCATACCCAATTGTAATTATTATCACCATTATTACCATGTTAATTATAAATGTTTATTATTTTGTTTGGAGAATGAACATCCTGCTCATTCTGACTCTTTGATTAAAAGTTAAATAGATTGTTTGGGTAATTGGTATATTGGAGGTGTACTTTGTTTTGTTTCGTTTTGTTTCCTCTTCACACTTTCTGGTTTTCATTCAAGGATAATGTCAAGTGGGTAATTCAAAATTCCTGGGGCTCTAAAGACGTTTTCAGAAGCATCCAGGACATGAGGGAGCTGCCACTTGCTTTTTAATGGGATTTAGGCTTTCAAAAATTCTTAAACAGTTCTACAAGAAAGGACATAGAAGTCACTTACAATCAGAACTGTGTCAGGCGGGTTTGGTGATGAATTTCAGAAGCTGCCCTTCACCCTTTCAGCTTCCAGGAGGTACAGTGAGCATTAGCAAGTGCCAAAAATGATCACCAGAAGGCGTTTCGGGGTTGGGCTCTGGCCCTATCCTTGGGAACAAACCCCACAGCCACATCTGACACAAGGTGAGTCACTGCCAGGCTGCAGTGCCCTGCTTCATGCTCAGTCTTACAAACGTAAGACAAATAATAAATAATCTAAGACAAATAAATAAATAACCCTAGTCTCACAAATAATCTCCGTGGGCTTCTTGTACAGCAAGGTGCATAAACACAGGGGCTGAGCACAGAGAATGGAGCCTCTTCTTCCTTCTTTGCTGTGATATTTCCAGGTCAGGGAGGAGGCATGCAGAACTTGGTCCTGGTGTTGCTAAACAAAGTCAGGGAGGATCAGTGATGTCCAACAGAGCAATGAATTGCTCAGAGTGTCTGTGAGAGCAGACAATCTATTAGAAACTACCCCAAATGCAGCTGCTTGAAGAGTTTATTCACGTAGAGCAAATTTCAGCTGAGCCAATTCACTCGTGCTGGTTATAAATAACGTGTGTTTCAGGCAGTCTCCTCATGTGCATATCTGGAGCCCTGGGTAGGAAACCAAGGTCTTTGTCAGCTCTCTCCAGACTGCATTCCCCACAGCCTTGTAAAACGTCTCATAATCAGCAGCATTGTACTTGATAGAAGGCAGGAGGGATGAGGCGTTTTTTCCAACCTGTTAATTTCAATTTGTCTGGTGTTACATCATGTGTATATACAACAGAGCTTTAATGGCAAAAAGTGCCTTGTCATGGTAATGAACTCCCTTTCTTTCTACAGGTTTCATCTGGGGAGAAATCAAGGAAATGTGGGATGGTGGATTCAATGAGTACGTACATGACTGGTGGAATCTGATGGATTTTGCAATGAACTCCCTCTATCTTGCAACTATCTCCCTTAAAATTGTTGCCTATGTCAAGGTACAGTAACTTGGGAGAGGGAATTTGTAATGTGCTGGTGAGAGCTGTGGTACACAGGGTACAAACTGCTCAAATCAAAATCACAGAGCAAAGAAAATACCAGCTTTCCAAGCAGTCCAATTTTGAAAATTCACCTGGAAAGCTTATTATTTTGTTGGGAGAATGAACATCCTGCTCATTCCGACTCTTTGATTAAAAGTTAAATAGATTGTTTGGGCACTGGGGAGAAATTTCTCCACCTTCTGTGCTTTTTGCAGCTATTTAGTTGCCAAAGCACTTTGTTTTCTGTGCTGGCACTGGACCTCCTTCAACAATGCATAGTGAAAATGTGGCTTTTAAATAAAATGGTGAAGGGAAAACGAGAACTGGGTTACCTGAAAACTTCTCGAGCCAAGCTTTATAATCTGCAGTCCTACAGATCTGGAGATTAGTGATCAGAAATTTGTGACAGGCCTACTGAGAAGAGCAAGGCTGTTATTAGGAGTTATTAGTAATAACTAATAATAATATTAGTTATTATATCTGATAATCTCATATAAAAGGATCAGCTTCCTCTTCAGTATGTGGGCAGGGGAATGACCCAGGAGCAAGCTTTACCTCCCTGCAGGTTCTTCCCTGTCACGTTCCATTTGTGGTGAGGGCACATCAGAGCTCATCCTCAAAAGCACCTTCCACATTTCTAAACTTGTGATGCTCCAAATTAGCATATGCACGGGGTTTGAAGCCAGGGGATGGCCTGAAGCACTTTCCTTCTGTCTCCCTTTTTCAAAGGCAAGACACAAAAGACATCCTGTAAAATTCCTTATGCAACAGCTCTCCTTGGCTTCAGCTGGAGCTTCGTGCTTGGCCTCCTTCTTCCCTTGCTATGAATCAGCAGCAGCCTCACTGCAGGCAGTGAAATTACTCAGGTGTAAATCAAGGGACTGGGATCTGCTCCTTGGCCACCCCTGCTCGTCCCAGCTTTGCAAGGTCTCTCCTTGGCAGCCCAGCTCCCAATAACCAGGACAAGCACTTCCCCAGAGCAGCCTTGTTTAGTCCTGCCCAGCAGGCAGAGGGGGAAAGAGGGGAAAATTTCACCGAGCCCATTGACTCCAAAATGCAAACAGCCCTGCTATGGGGCCTTTGTTAAATCCTGGAGGCTGCAGTCGTGGTGAGTCAGATTTTCAAAGGGAAAAGCTTTTAAGCTGGTTGCTGCTCCCTGAAGAGGCAGCTCTGTAACAGCATCAAAGCAGGAACAGATTATGTCTTTTATTCTCCCAACATTCAGAACCAGGGAGGAAATTACAGACTTGAAAGGTTGGTCTTTAAACCACAAGCAATACAAAAAAAAAAAAAAAAAAAAAAAAAAAAAAAAAAAAAAAAGGCTGGAAATGGTAAAATGCACGGACAAATCTTAAAATGTTAACAACCTGGTTCTTTCTCACACACAAATTGCTAGAGGAGCTGTGCATCCACGGGTTTATGCAGTCACACACCAGGATTTAAACTGGCAGCCAAAGCACAGGTACAGAGGAGGTACAGCTCTGTTTGTGCCTCCTCTGAGAGCCACAGAAATGTGCAGGTTAACCACAAAACCCCGTGTGCCAGCACACAGAGGAGGGTTTGCAGGAATGGATCTGTCTGAGCCCAGATCAAACCCTCTTGGATTAAACCTGGCCCATCTCAGGTCAGCTCCTGACGAGGGCCAGTGTCAGACAGTTCTGAGAGGGGCATGAAATCCTCAGTGGGAGCAGTTGTGAAACACATGGTCTGCTGCAGAAATTCCCTCTGCCCCTGTCAGTCAGGGCTTGCAGTGTGCTCTGAAATGTGAGGGTTCATCACCTTGACAATGGCTTCAAAACCTTTTGCAACATGATTTGTTATTTTCAGAACAGCCCTCAGCTGGAAGAGGTTGGGATATATGCCAATCTGCCATATTCTAACACTTCTTATAACTTCAAAGGATTACATGGACGTTTAACTTTCTGCCAAATATCAGAAAAAAAAAAAATTGCATCCTGACACTAAATGGTTTCCATCCTTGTTTTTACGTGAAGACATTTTTTTTGTTCCCCTTGATTTGACTGGTTCCAAGACCTGCCTCTAATATTATCTGATACCAATGGAATCTTCAGGCTAATTATAGGGTAGAAATACTTTCTTAATCAGTTTTCATTTGCTGCATTGAATTATCATGTAATGAGGAAGGGTAGATGTGACAGCACGGTGTAATTTATTTGTATTATTCTGTTACATCTTTGCTGTGTTTCATCTTTTGAATAGACACCAAACCAAACCACCCCAGCCTTCCCAGATACCAGCTTCATTAGATAACAGAAATCTGCTCTTTCTCTGTTACCTGTGATGCCAGGCTGCTCTGAAGATTCCATTTGCCAAGCAAGGGGATCCCATCGGTTCATAAAGGACCAAAACATGACCTTAACAACCTAAATATTGCTTTAAAAAGAGCTGGGACACACAGAAGACCTTTGCCCACACCATTGTGTGCAATCTGTGCTAAACCTTAGCAGAGAGCCCTGGGCTGCTGTGTCCAGCCAGCCTGCAGAAGAGAATTGGGAATAACTGTGCAAATCTGCTGTCCAGGGTTCCCAGTCCTGGGAATATTGCTGGATATCCAAAAAAACTTACCCTCTCTGCCTGTTTGTAGGCATTTAAAGACCCATCTTCAAATCAAGTTAACAGGCTCAGGCCATGATGCTCATGTAATAAAGAAGAGTTTGGAAATGTCAGAAGCAATCCAAGGTCATGCTGAAATGCCTTTGTATCATGTCTCATCTCCCTCATACAGAGGGATAGTTTGAAAGGATAGTTTGAAATATCAACCTGCTTTTTGCTGAGCCCTTGAAAAAGATTGGGAGCTTGTGTATTGGACCTTCAGATTTAAATAGGAAGTCTCTGCAATCTCGTCTGTCAGTGTGATATTGGTACCATTTCCTTTTCAGAGGTACCAGGATTATTTTAGGAGCCCTGAACACGCTGGTGATGGTGTGAGCTGTGTTGTTCTGAGAGCAGTTTTGCCTTTTTACGTGCGCTAAATGAGCAGAGACAAATGTTAAAAGGACAATTATTCCTTGATGTTAAATGTCTTTGACTCCATTCTCTGTGCCACTGTCGTCAAGGCAGAGCAGTTTCATTTTACAGAACCAGAGCAGTTCCATTTTACAGAACCAGAGCAATTCCATTTTACAGAACCAGCTCTTTTGTGTTACCTGCTCGCATCTGGCTGCACTTTGCTCAGCAAATGCTTCTGCTTTTACAGTTACATTACAAACCCAGTTAATGTTGTAATTGATGCACTCAGCTGTACCCAGTGTTTCAGCTGTAATTAAGACCTCTGCTTTAGCAACTCTCCTAAAATTGCCATGACAAATTAACTAATAAGAAAATTAATATGAAGAAAGCCTTTTGGTTCTGGGCTGCTGGCACTTTTTTTTTTTGAGATTACATGGGAAGGAAAGCATCCAATAGTTCACTGCTTTTCTTCTTCCCTTCCTTCTCTCTCCCTCCCATTGTTCCTGGGATGTGCAGTGTTTATTTAGGAGGAAAAAGAATAAAAGTAATTGGAAATTTACATCTAGAACCTGCTAAAATCTGAACCTCTTTAAATGCTGAAAGAGAAGGAGGTTGTGTATGAGCTCATGGACATAGGGAACCCACAGACTGTGAACTGAAAAGTAAAACAAATTTTAAAAAAATCTTCATTTTTCGGTTTAGGCTAAGAATGCTTGGGTGTGTTAAGCCAACATACCTGAAGCCTCTAAAGAAAACCTGGTCCCACATCTCTCACCATGAGGGGGTCATAATGCAGTGGGCAGAAACCATAAAAAATTCATCTCTGCCCTAATCAAGTCAGCTTCAGTCCTGCATCCCGACTGTGAGTCTGACAGCAGCTGAGGTGTAAGGGGTCAAAAGTCCCTTTTTGTGCCTGAGCACCTGGCTAGGATTTACCTGTGCAGGGCTGGAATGGGTGGGAGTGACTCTGGGAGTGACTCTGGGAGTGACTCTGGGAGTGATCTGGGAGTGACTCTGGGAGTGATCTGGGAGTGATCTGGGAGTGACTCTGGGAGTGATCTGGGAGTGATCTGGGAGTGACTCTGGGAGTGACTCTGGGAGTGATCTGGGATTGATGTTGGGAGTGACTCTGGGAGTGATCTGGGAGTGACTCTGGGAGTGATCTGGGATTGATGTTGGGAGTGACTCTGGGAGTGATCTGGGAGTGACTCTGGGAGTGACTCTGGGAGTGATGTCGGGAGTGACTCTGGGAGTGACTCTGGGAGTAACTCTGGGAGTGACTCTGGGAGTGACTCTGGGAGTGACTCTGGGAGTGATCTGGGAGTGACTCTGGGAGTGATCTGGGAGTGACTCTGGGAGTGACTCTGGGAGTGATCTGGGAGTGACTCTGGGAGTGACTCTGGGAGTGACTCTGGGAGTGATCTGGGGCGTTGCAGCACAGCTCCCTTCACACCCTGTCCTTGCCCTGCAGTACAGCGGCTCCCGCCCGCGGGAGGAGTGGGAGATGTGGCACCCGACGCTCATCGCCGAGGCTCTCTTTGCAATATCCAACATCCTCAGCTCCCTGCGCCTCATCTCCCTCTTCACAGCCAACTCCCACCTGGGGCCCCTGCAGATCTCTCTGGGACGCATGCTGCTGGACATCCTCAAGTTCCTTTTTATCTACTGCCTGGTGCTTCTGGCTTTTGCCAATGGACTGAACCAGCTTTATTTTTATTACGAGACCAGTGCCTCGGAGGAACCCAACAACTGCAAGGGGATCCGATGTGAGAAACAGAACAATGCCTTCTCCACGTAAGACATGCTCTCCTCTCTGCTGCTGAGGCTGCTTCCCCTGCCTCCCCTGCCTTTTTGCCTGCTGCCTGTCCTTTATTTATTCATTTGCACACTCCAGGTGGGGTGGCTGGCTCTGCAGGGAGGGTGGGAGTTAAGTGGGGCAGGCGTTCTGCTGAGCTCTGCTGTCACAAAGACTCTCACTCAGTCCTGGCAGAGGGAGACCTTCCAGTTCTGGGCCAAGGAGTTTCCCTACATGATCCTGCAACTTAAATCTTATCATGTCTCTGCACAATTTCAGTGTGTCTGAGAAAGGAAGTGTCCTTTTGCCAAAGTAATTGTTTTGCCTAATTACCGAAGAAAGGAGGGGAACCCAAATAAAGTGAAGAAAGTATGGGATAAACCTATTAAAAACAGGTATTAATAAATAATGTGACACAACAACAATCTCACCTAGAGCATTTTTATGGATAACATCATGGTGCAGGCCTCTCTGATTTCCTTGCAGAATAAAATCCCAGCAGAACCTTTTTTTGCTGGGAGTGCTGGTACTTTACTGAGATGCTGGCGTGGAAAATTGCTGTGAGGACATCTGGCAGAGCTGAAAGAGAGAGCACATGCTGAAAAAGGACATGAATTGTCTTGCTGATGTATTTGTTTTAATTACTAATAGTAGAAATAATTATAATAATCAGCTCCCACCCGATTGTTCTTGCTGCTTGCACAGTACTTAACTCACAATGGCAGGAGAAATAAATAAAGCACGGTCTAGAAAAAGGCCCACGCCCTGCAAACAAGCAAAACAAAACTGTTGTCCACCACTTTATGCTAAATTAAATAAAACTTGTCATGATGCCCAATAATTCTCCACCCTCTGTCAGCTGAAGGCTTGGGGTTAAGAAAGGATTTGGGACGTATTTGCACCATCACCAAAAACAGATGATGGCCGAGGCCACATGACTTGGTTGGGAGAGGAAAGGTTCCAGCATTATCCTGTGGGCTCTCTGCTAAAAGAAATAAGGAATTTTCATGGGGTAGAGCCCATCCTCCAAGAGCAGCACGACCTGGTGGAGCAGACTTGTGTCATTTCCCACTGCAGAGCAGGAACACCACGGGCTTGATTCATTTCCTCACGAGACCCATCCCTGTCTGGGGGAAGTGAATGGACCTGCACTGTGCTAATGAGAAACAGAAGGAAAGGTCTCAGACTTTTCTCTGTTTCAGTTGCCTCACATGCCCCAGAAATGTGTCGTGCTGCCCTTGCAAAGGAATTAAATAACAAATGCTGTTCCTTGGTCTGCGTCCATATTGATGCAGCAGCCAGAGGGAGGAAGGTTTGGCAAGCACAGTGTGTGTTAAGGGGTAAATTCTACCTCAGGAAGGGCCAAACCCACAAAATCCAGTACAGAATCCTGCCTTTCTCTAGAGCTGTGGTGAACAGATGTGTTCAGTTCTGCATTCTGGTTTGGGCCTGCCACCACTGCAAACTGCTTTTTTTACAGATTTCATTGTGTCAGGTGAGTGGAGAAAGCAACAGCAGGATTTGACTGAAGAAAAAGAGCATTGGGCCAGCACGAAAAAAAACACAAACGAAAAAACAAAGCAACAAACCAAACAAACCAGCCATCCTGAAGTCTGTAAGAAGGTGTAATGTCTTGGGAGCTCAAAATTATACAAGAAGCACTTAGCAGAAAGTGTGTAGATCAGCTTAAATACAAACCATAATTTCTGCCACCCCAACATTCATCTGAACCCCCTGCCAAGGGAATGTAGCACAGAAAGGAAATTGAGGGGGCTCAGCCTTTGTGGCAGAGGTTTGTGTAAAACAAAATCACAGTGGGAGGGGATCCATTAGGAGTGAGGTCTCCTGGCAGGGGACAGAACACTCTGCAGGTACTTTTTGTTTGAGGCTCGCTTAAGAAATTTATTTAATGCGTTCTTGAAGGTTTAAATGGTCGTTATTAACACCCCCAGCACAAGCTGACATTTGGCTGGGGAGCAGATGCACAGTGTGGGGCAGTGGCTCATCCAAATATTGGATTGTGGGGTGGGGGGAAGGCTGGAGCCTACCAGAGCTGGGTACCCTGACTTTGCTCATGCTGCATTCATTCCTCATGAAGGAATGAACCTGAAAAGCCTTGAATCAGTGCACTTGGAGTCCCAGCAGCATCCCTGGGCTCACACAGTGAGCTCCAGGTCTGCAGGGGGAGCAGAGAGGACGCCCCTGGTGCGTGTGCAGCTCGTGGCAAGTGTGACACTTATTTACTGCCACGTTATCTCCTATCACTCTCAAACGGTGGGATTAACATTTTCTTGGTGAGGAGGTTTTCTGCATTGCACACACAGATCATGGAGAAGTAATATTCCTTTGTGACAGCAATGAGGGGAAGTCATGAATAATTTAAGGTTTTCTGCTTTGGCCTTGCCATCCCTCAGAAAGCAGAGTGCCTGCTGCTTAGGAAGATGATTGGAAAATATGTTTATAGCTGTGAGGCTGGCAACTGAAGGGGGGAGAGGAGAGTGAGGAAGAGGAGGAAGGGGTGGAGGCAGTCACAGCTCCCTGCCTGCTGTGTCTCTCTCTCTGGAAGGTCAGGCTGCCATTCCCCCTGGGTGCCTGTGGCAGAGGGGGCACTGCTCTCTCTAAGCTGCCATGGAGAGTGGTGGAGCTTTGAGGATTCTTCTGTTTGATTAGGATATTCAAAATACATTCAGCAGGACATGAGAGTGTCTCAATCACAATTTCCAAAATTCTGGTTTTGTAGCTGCTTCTCCAAAGTAGCACAAGCCCCTGAAACACGGGCTGTGAACAGAGGCTGTCACCTGTCCTGTCACTGAACACTGGGGACACAGCACCTGAGCCTCACCTGAGCTGTGCAGGGCTGCAGGAACCACCTTGGTGTCCTTGTCAAGGGCTCCACATCCCTCCTGTGAATGTGCTGGCCTCAGTCTGGGCCCAAATCACACACCTGGGTAACACAGTGAGTCCAGAACAAGGCACTGATCACTCTAGAACTAATTTCAGTTTAATGAGGAGAACCTCTGTCTCTCTTGTGCCTACAGCCCAGGCAGTATTTCTACAGTTAATAGTAAAAATATTATAAATATTTTAAAAGAGAGCTAGCACTCCACCACTTCTAGTAAAGAAATGCTTGGCATTCTTTGGTTAATCCTTATTTTACTACCTCAGTTCTTCAATAAGCCTAACAAACAGCCTGAGCTTTGGGAGAAAGGCTTTTTTTTAAAAAACATCTTTATGATTTTGGTCAGAGAAAAACATAAGATACATCCACAAAGCATAAACTAAATCCTCATATAAGGCATGGGGATACATGTGAACAAATGCCTGGAGATGATGAGAGAACAGATTCCTGGTATGTCAAATAAAGCATCTGAATTATTCATATTGGTTTGTCTAGAAGTCGCATTTGAAAACATCTGCTGACCTCAGGCCAAAATGGAAACTCTTAAACAGGCATATAAATGTCATTTTTGGATGATATAAATGCCGTATTTTGGAAAGCCAAAGCAGAGATGCCCAAATAGAGCAATTATTTAGATTGCTGATTACGCAGCTGACGAGACTGGGAAAGGTCACTTGTCTGTGGCTGCAGCAGGGAGAGACCTGGGATGATCTCACCAGCTCAGGGGGTCGGGTCTGGTTCATCTGGGCAAGGAAGCCTCCAAAAGAAGAGAAACTCTTGAGCTGAATTAATGTGGTGACTCTCTTCCATCTGAGTCATTGCTGGGCAGGGGCTGCAGGGTTCTGCCTGCCAGGGACTCTGCCCGTGGTGGGTGGGAGCTGCTGCACCAGCACTCAGGGCCATCAGGGTTTTGGGCAGGTGCATTCCAAACACAGCAGGATTTTGGGCGGGTGCATTTCAAATAGAGCAGAGTTTTGGGCACGTGCTCTGCAAACAGGGCAAACAGAGCAGAGTTTTGGACAGGTGCACTGAAAATAGAGCAGGATTTTGGGCAAGTGCATTCCAAACACGGCAGAGTTTTGGACAGGTGCATTCCAAACAGAGCAGTTTTGGGCAGGTGCACTGCAAACAGAGCAGAGTTTTGGACAGGTGCATTTCAAATAGAGCAGGATTTTGGACAGGTGCACTGCAAACACAGCAAACAGCAGAGATTTAGGCAGGTGCATTGCAGACACAGCAGGATTTTGGGCAGGTGCACTGCAAACACAGCAGGATTTTGGGCAGGTGCACTGCAAACACAGCAGAGTTTTGGACAGGTGCATTTCAAATAGAGCAGAGTTTTGGACAGGTGCACTGCAAACGGAGCAAACAGCAGAGATTTAGGCAGGTGCATTGCAGACACAGCAGGATTTTGGGCAGGTGCACTGCAAATAGAGCAGAGTTTTGGGCAGGTGCACTGCAAACAGAGCAGAGTTTTGGGGATGTGTATTCCAAACACAGCAGAGTTTTGGACAGTTGCGTTCCAAATAGAGCAGTTTTGGGCAGCTGCATTGCTAACAGGGCAAACAGAGCAGGATTTTGGGCAGGTGCATTGCAGACACAGCAGGATTTTGGGCAGGTGCACTGTTAACACAGCAGAGTTTTGGATAGGTGCACTGCAAACAGAGCAGAGTTTTGGGAATGCGTATTCCAAACACAGCAGGATTTTGGGCAGGTGTATTCCAAACAGCATCACAGCAGCTGAAGCAATTGCAAGCTCTCAGCCTGTGTTAGAGCAAAAGGTGAAAGTGGCTGTGATTTCTGCCATCTCTCCCCTCATGGGGCCTGGCTGTGCACTGTGGAACTGCTGCAGTCACGCTGCACTTGGGGATGGGCTCCCTGAGCATTCATCCTGCAGACACGTTAATGATGCAGGCACTGATTAAACAGGAGAGTTTATAGATAGCAGCAGTGTCGCAGCATGGCAATTTTAATTAAATAGAATATATTGTGGCTGCTCTTTGCGTGTGTGCAGAGTGGGAAAGGGAGCCTTGGGTTCCTCAGGGCGGTTGTGCTCACGAGGATGTGGACTGGGCTCTTGGGCAGACAGCAGATGCTGTTTTTGGGACAGCTCTCACATGCATTGGCTGGTGGGTCACTGGCTGGGCACAGGGTATCCCCAGGGAGGGATAAATTGCTGTGCTGAGTGGCTGCTCTGTGCTGTCTCCCCATATCTGTGTGTTCCCTACCTGAAGATCATTTTCCACCAGGCAGCCAGCTAAAAAAATCTGCCTTTCTTTGCAGACTTTTCGAGACTCTCCAGTCACTCTTCTGGTCTGTGTTCGGGCTGCTGAACCTCTACGTCACCAACGTGAAAGCCAGACACGAGTTCACAGAATTTGTTGGGGCCACGATGTTTGGGACCTACAACGTCATCTCCCTCGTTGTGCTGCTGAACATGCTCATAGCCATGATGAACAACTCCTACCAGCTCATTGCTGTGAGTTACCTCCTTCTCTTTTTGCTCTGATTTCTCCCTGTGTGCTGGGATTTCTCCCTCCTCTGTCTGCCTTGCAGCAAGTGGGTCCCTCTGGGCTGCTGGAGGCTGCTGCCCCCCGTTTCTGCCAGCAGGCAGCTGGGATTTCTGCTCAGCAGCCTGAATGATGCCTGCAGAGGAGGTTTTGCTGTTTGTAATCCTTCTCAGCTGGAAAAGGCTTATGGGCTGTGATCTGCCCCTGTCTCCTCCTGTGGAGGAACCTTGCTGACCACCTCGTGTGTATAAAGGGAAACCTTCCCACTCTTCCTGATGTTTGGTTTTAACTTGGGGGGGGTGGGTGTTGTGGCATATTTTTTTATCCTATTTCTGTTTCCTCATGTGAAACCGTGTGTGTCAGGAGCCCAGTCCTGCAATTTCATTTTCCACAGTCTTCCCACCTGAAATTACATCATGTCCATCTGTAATACCAGAGTCTCCTGGCTGTAAAACCATGATCTGAGATTTGTGAGTAATCCCAGTGCAGGATGGATCTGAGCTGAGGCAGCTCGGGGCTGTAGAGCCCTTATCAAAGTGAACTTTCATTTGAATGTTCAAAACTGGTTTCTCCACTGTAATCTCATTCTGTGTACCCGAAAGCCAATCTGTACCTCGATGATTAAATTTGTCAACAGACTGAAAGCTAAAGCAGCATGGCTCTGCATTTTAAGGCTCTTGAGGTCAGGAACAGTATGGAAGGAAGCAAAATCTGTGCACAGTACTTCAGATAAACCAGTGGGCACTCACTCTCCATTCTGACCACTGACACGATAGGTTTGGAGACAGTGAGGTGAGGAGCTGCTGCATCATCTGGGAACAAAACAGGAGTGGGGGGAGCTGTTGGTGTCCTTGGCTGATCACTCGGGATGGAGTAGAGGCTTCCTCCTCTGCTTTCGGTGAATCTTGGTTTATTCTAGAAGACAAACCAGAGCAAAACCAGAGCCAGCAGCTGTTCTGCTGCCACTTCCATTTCCAAATTCCTGGACAAGTCTCCGGGGAAATGTGGGGGTGAGCTCCTTTCCTGGCTAAAGCACAGAGGGAAGTATTGAGCTGTTTTCTTGAACAGGTTCCACAGCTCTTGTTGATTATCTGCTGATTCAAGAGGCTCCTAAATTCACTTGGTCAAACTGAGCGCAGAGCCCTCAAATTGCTGATTCTTTTGGACATCTGATCTTTATCATGGTAAAAAGTATGAGAAAGACTGGACCACTGACCTTCCAGATGAGCTGAAAAGCAGTTTATCACAAAGGCATCGCTGCTTTATCAGTCTGTTTCAATGCTTCAAGTGCTTTCTCTTTGTTCACTGCTACTCCTCACATTCCAGGGAGACTGGAATGAGGGACAGAAAACAAAGATTCTCTCCTTGGCCATTTTCTCCAATTCCCTTTCCTTTAATATCATAGAATAGGCTTGTCACTAAGACAAAGCCCAAGCCTAAGACTGGCATAAGAATAGCAGCATTTGCTATTCACTGGGCCAGAAACCACTCATCATTCTTTCCCCTGAATAATTCTAGTGATGCAACGACACATTACACACAATCCCACGTGAATTAGAGGGACCCATCCTAACAATCAAGTGAAGGGAAGGGTCCAGAGAGGGCTGTTGTGTCGTTGGGTTTGTGTTTGGAGCAGCTGGGACTGGCCCCATCAGAAAATCCGGGGGTGGAGGGCTGAGCTGTGCAGATAACCGAGGTGAAGCACCGAGTTCAGTGAGCAGCAGGAGCCCCTGCTCGGGGAAGTGACCCTGGAGATGCTGCAGGAGGCTTGGCTGTCACTTGAACTGGCTGGCTGCAGGTGACAGCCACAGCAGTGACATTTCCTGGGAAGGCAAGTGGCAGTCGTGTCCAATCTCCTCCCGTGCAGTGCATGCAGCTGGGCTTTGGGAGCTGCATTTCTGCATGCTTCCTTCTCAGGGGCAAATTCCCTTCCTGTGTCTTCTAAGGGCAAACATCTATTAATCTCTCCCCCGAAGAAAAGGAGTCATTAATAAGCGTTGAGCTTTACAAATGTGGGTTGTTAATTAACCTCCTGTAATCAGGTTCACCCCCGGTGGAATCACAGCAGGCTGGGGGCTGGACGGGGCATTCCTTCCTCCTGGGGTTTATATTGCACTGGATACCCATGGAATGACAGCATTCCAGGGGGAGGGAGGAGAAAGGAGCCCTTGGGGTGGGGTAGAGGTCTTCTTCTCCTGTGCATCAGCAGGATGCGTGTGTCCATCTGTTGGAAGGGAGGAGGGCTCTGCAGAAGGACCTGGAAGGGTTGGGTGGATGGGCAGGGTCCAGTAGGATGAAGTTTAATAAGTCCAAGTGCCAAGACCTGCATTTTGGCCACAAAAACCCCCTGCAATGTTATAGGCTGGGGACAGAGTGGCTGGGCAGTGCCCGGGCAGAAAGGGACCTGGGGGTGCTGGTGACAACAGCTGGACATGAGCCAGCAGTGTGCCCTGGTGGCCAAGAAGGCCAAGGGCACCTGGTCTGGATCAGGAATGGTGTGGGCAGCAGGAGCAGGGAGGTCATTCTGCCCCTGGACTGGGCACTGGTGAGGGCACACCTCGAGTGCTGTGTCCAGTTGTGTCCCCTCAGTTTAGGAAGGACATTGAGTGCTGTGTCCAGCTGTGTCCCTCAGTTCAGGAAGGATTTTCAGACCCTTGAGCACGTCCAGAGGAGGCAGCGAGGCTGGAGAGGGGCTTGGAACACAAACCCTGTGAGGAAGGGCTGAGGGAGCTGGGGTTGTTCAACCTGGAGAAAAGGAGACTCAGGGGTGATCTTATCACTCTCTACAACTCCCTGAAAGGTGGCTGTGCTCAGGTGGGGTTGGCCTCTTTCTCCAGGCAGCACTGACAGAATGAGAGGACACAGCCTCAAGCAGCATCAAGGGAAATACAGGTTGGATATTAGGAAAAAGTTTTTTACAGAAAGAGTGATAAAGTACTGGAATTGTCTGCCCAGGGAGGTGGTGGAGTCACCATCCCTGGATGTGTTTAAACAGACTGATGTGGCACTCATGGTTTAGCTGAGGTGTTAGGGCTGGGTTGGACTTGATGATCTTAAAGAGCTCTCCCAACCTGGTCATTCTGAGATTCTGTGAAATCCTGTGCCATGAGCATCACTGCAGAGCAATAAAAGACACGTGGAAGATGAGATGAGAGTGCATCCCTGCCTGCTGACTCCCCTGCAGTGGAGTGCTGAGCACATCCTCATTAATCCCCCTTGTTAATGAGCCCCGGGCACTGCTGCAATGCAAACAGGCTTTCTCCCCTCCTCTCTGGCAGGGACAAATACACTTTAATGCATTTGTAGCAAGTTATTCTTCAGGTCAGCTTTTCTCCTGTACTCACACTTGAGTTTTCTGCTGTGAGGTTTGAGAAGGGAGAATCTGAGCTGCTCTTCCTTGGCCCTCCTTGTGTCTCCCCAGTCTGGGAATCAGGGCTTGGTGCTTAATTAAACACTGCAGGCTCACAGCATGAAAAGCACTTGTCCATGGAGGGCAGAGCAAGGCAGAGAAGAGTGAAACCTCTGCTTCAAGTGGTTCTTGGCTCAGAGAAGGAAGAACTTTCCTGCCATAATGCTGTTGGTTTTTTCCTCAGCTATTCCACACTTCAATAAATACACACTTCCAGGAGTGCCCTGAAGCAGTTTCAATATCGATTATTTTCAGACAGCCCATTTTTCTCTTTTGCCAAACCATAGTTTGGTTATGGCAGACACCATCCTTCACCAAGAAAGCAAACAAAATCCAAATGCAAACCCCCAAATTTCCATGCATTTCGTGCTGTTTCAATATGGGAAGATGAGAATGTTTTATACAGGCAGCACAGGATGCAATGGGATGTGATGCAGCTCCCTCATCTCAATTCTCTCCCAGACAAGACAGAAATGCCATTTCCTGAGGATGGGCAGAGGAATTTGTCACAGTCACAAGAGGAAGGACGAGGGAATGATGTGAGAGGAGCCAGGTGGCTCCATCATTTGTCAGTGGCAGAAGGTAACTGAGTGGGTGGTGAGGACACTTCATGGGATGGGCTCTTTCTCCTCAGAGCCACTCTGCTGCACCTGAACTCAGACAATCCTCCTGCCAGTCGCTAATTTTTTTAAAATAAGTGGGATAGTTGGTGTTCCGAGGGTGCAGGTGCACTCCTGGGGGTGGGGCAGGCACATTAATGTGTATTTTCTGAAAGCCTTGTGTTCCTTGTGGCCACATCCGTGATATTCTGAAGAGTCAGGCAAGAATTTTGTCACTGGAGCTGCACCAACAGCCCTGACCCTGCAGCAGCAGCAATTTCAGTGGGGGAACAGCAGCCAAGGATGGGGCTGTGAGCTGCTGCTCAGAGCTGCAGGTGAGGGGGTGGTAAATGCACAGCAGCTCTGCAGCACATAAGAGATGTGAGCCCTCACAGCTTCAGATGCTCTGGGATAAAAAATACAAAGATGCTTAATGCTCCAGGGATTACTTACACCAAAGTGAGCCTGAGAAAAATTCCCTCTAACTCCTGTGTGTGAAGGTGATGCAGCCTCGAGTGTGTAATGCAGAATCCATGTGTGATGTTGGGATAATGACTGCGCTCCAGCAGGGAGCATAAAGTTACAAAATCGTTCTGTATATTGTATTTTGTATCCTCCTGTTGGTTGGTATGTCTGTTATTTCGAGATAGCTCATCTCAGACAGCTGTTCCTGCAAAAGACTGCAGTCTTTAAAATAAAAAAAAATCAGTTTTAAGCGTGTCTCTGAGAGTAGTGTATGTCTAAATTGGAACTTAGTTGCCAATGTTTGGGTTGCAGGAATCAGGGCACCGGGCAGCAAACTGGGGGTGCAGTTTTAGATGATAAAATTAAATGGAGTGGATTAACACAAGTAGTTAAGGGTGAGAATGAAGAAAAATACTTTGCACAGCAAAACAAAAGCTGTTTGTTAAAAAACACTGAAGAGAAACGGCACGTGCAGCTAAAAAATAAATGAAACTTTGACTACAAGAACAGGGATATTAGACATGGAATTTTCTCAATTTTTGCAGGCTAGAGAGCTTAAAAATTAAGGCACGGAGAAACATAAAGATTTTTCAGCTCCCTGTAACTTCCTCATTGTTTCCAAGATGACTTTGGATTTCCCCCAGGTGGCAGTTTCCAACTTTTCTTCATCTGCAAAGCACACGGATTCCTCCACTCCTCTGCACCAGCTGAACTCCCTCAGCACCATGGCAGTGATTGCTACCCAGTTTAATTCACAGCACCAGCACAAATTCTCCTCCCCACTGTGATTTGTGACCCTTAGGACTGTCAGAAAATGTTCCTCTGCTTGCACGACCTGCACAGTTATTCCCTGGTGGTTTTGCTAAGGAGGAATTTTATGAATCGATAACTTTAGTTTGAAATACAGCAGCTCTGCATGTGGCAGATTTTGGGGTGGTGGATTTTCCCTTATAGAAGTAAGGCCAGCTCCTAAACCTGGACTCAGAACTCAGCTCTTGTGAAGCCTCAGGAAATGTTCATCTCACCAGGCCCATTTCTGTACCATTAATTTGAATTTCTTGGGAATTAAGCCATCAGTGGTTTTTAACTCTGTCATACAGCAGGAAATGAAATTATGCTCTTGTTGTGTTGCCAATACAACCTGGGATTTAATATTTCTTGAAGCTTTTTATGGTGCAGCAAAACAAGGAGGTTCTGGAAAGAGGGTGGAACAGCTTTTCCTTGGTTTGCCAGCTGAGTGAAATTCCCCTTTGTCCCTTGTTTTGTGGCCCTCAGAGCCTCCTGCTGACCAACACACACATCTGCTGGCCACTGTTGATTTCTTATCTCCTTTTCTTCTTGTTAGAGCCCAGATTGATACACGGGAGCTGCAGTTTCCCTGCTCAGACTCAGATGTTTATTATTTCTTATCTATATTACGGTCTCACAAGCCCTGAGTTCTGCAGTACCTCTGGTTAACAAGGTGCAAAGTGGAGGTAAAACTCTTCCCAAGGTTATTTAAGTGCTAATCAGCCAATAATGAGATGGCACCTAGATTATTTATATTTTTGACCCAGTAATTGATCACCCAAGGCCTGCAATGCAGACCTTTTTCACCCAATTAGAAAAATACCCACTTGAAACCAAAAAGAAGAAGGTGAAGAAGAAGGACTTAGACAATGCCCAAAATCCTCCATTTTGCCCTATAGATATTACTATATACTAAAATCTCTAAGTTTGCAGTGTTTCAACCACAGCCCACATGCAGAAGCTGTGTTTGAGGTGCAGGTGACACTCTCACACCTTTTCTTTATTCCACAGCACAACTGTGATTACCCAGATCTCGATTACTGCGCTCCTAAAACTCCTCCGTGGCATCAGCAGTAATTAATTGAAATGGGAATTTCTCCTGCACTCAGTGTCTTCAGTGACACTTGGACAGGCAGGCAGGACAAGGGGGAATGGCCTGGAGCTAAGGGAGGGGGGTTTAGATCAGATATAAGGAAGAAATTCCTCCTTGGGAGGGTGGGCAGGCACAGGGTGCCCAGAGCAGCTGTGGCTGCCCCTGGATCCCTGGCAGTGCCCAAGGGCATTGGGAGCAGCCTGGGATGGTGGGAGGTGTCCCTGGCCATGGCACGGGGTTGGAATGGAATGAGCTTTAAGGTGCCTCCCAACCCAAACCATTTCAGGATTCCTGTCCCATTCCCTGATTCCTGTCCCATGCCCTGATTCCTGTCCCATTCCCTGATTCCTGTCCCATTCCCTGATTCCTGTCCCATTCCCTGATTCCTGTTCCATTCCCTGATTCCTGTCCCATTCCCTGATTCCTGTTCCATTCCCTGATTCCTGTCCCATTCCCTGATTCCTGTCCCATTCCCTGATTCCTGTCCCATTCCCTGATTCCTGTCCCATTCCCTGATTCCTGTCCCATGCCCTGATTCCTGTCCCATTCCCTGATTCCTGTTCCATTCCCTGATTCCTGTCCCATTCCCTGATTCCTGTTCCATTCCCTGATTCCTGTCCCATTCCCTGATTCCTGTCCCATTCCCTGATTCCTGTCCCATTCCCTGATTCCTGTCCCATTCCCCACAGGGTGCAATCCCTGGGAAGAAATCCCAGACCCCACTCCCTGTTCCCTCCCTGTTCCCTGCAGCTCCTCCACAGCAGTGGGACTGATCCCCAAGGCTGGGGACCCTCTCTGCCCTTGTGGGGGACTCCCATCAGGTTTTCATGGCAAAGTGAAGGGAAATGGGTTTCAGCAGGGCTGTGTTGGGATGCTCCCATCCAGCCAGAGTGTGAAATCAGCCCTGCAGCCCCGCTCCAGACTGGCAGGCAGCTTAATTGCTTTTTGTTAGCAAGCTAAAGGATTCATTTGAAGGTGTAGAACTGTTTGTCTTTTTGCTGGCTTTGGCCTAATTACTTGTAACCCTTGGACTTGAATCTCATTGTTGATATTCATGTGGTGTTTGCAGAGCCTCTGAACAGAGGCACTCGATGTGCTGCATCTTCTGTTCTCAGAGCAGACAAAGCTCATTCTCCATCGCAGGATCCAATCCTGCCTCTCTTGTGGGGACTGTCAGCAGAATCAGGAGCTTCAGCCTTCCTGGTGGTTTTCATCTCAGAAACCACAGGTGTTTCTGTGTCTCTGGGAACCACCGTGGCCAAACCATTTCAGGGCTTGTTCAGGGCACAAACATCACACTTGAGTGAAAAACCAGAGGAGCTTGCAGTCTGTGGATGAGCCCTGGCTGATTTAAGATATTCCAGGGAGTTTGCTGGCATTTATTTCTGGAATTTTCAGGGCTGGGCTCTGGGGTTTTTTGGTGTAGTTCACACCCCAGTGCCCTGCCTGACAGGTCAATAACTCTCTGCCCATTACGTGTGAGCAGCACAGCGAGGTTTGCTCTTGCTACATGATGGAAGTTGAAGTATCCAGATGGAACCACACAGGCTGCAGCCCCCTGCATTATCCCATCTTTTATTTAGGCCTGACAAGCTCAATTAGCATTATCTTGTGCTTCTGCATCGAGGGGACTCGTGTTAGAAAGGCAGGAGAAAAGAGGAGAAGGGAAAGATAAAAGAAGAATATTACTGAGGAAAGAGCAGTGAAATACTAAAAGGGATTTATCTGGGAAGAGCTTTCCCCTGGTACTGAACAATGGAAACAGCTATATTACTAAGAATTCTCTGAAATACAACTTTTTAGACACCAGTGCTTTACAGATTTCCTTTTGCAACACGCTGCAATCTTGCAAATAAATTGATGCTGATCAATTTATGATGCTGATATAGTGAAAGAGGATGCACACAACCACTCCTAATTAAATGGGGATATGATTAATAATCATAAAACCTGGATGCTTTAGCTCCTTGTCTGTTTCTGTTTGCAGGTCCTGTTCCCTGTAGCCACTCAGCTGCAACCCCTGCCTTTGGCAGGAGAAAACAGAGACTCCTCTCCTCAGTCAGTGCTACCTGCACAGCCCAAGGTTCACTTAGAGACTTGAGTAATTTCATACATTTATAATCTGTCCCTTCCCTTCAGCTCAAGGATGTGTTTAAATGGTCAGGACACAGGATTTTTTTTTTCTTGTAATTTTGGAGCAATTACTCAATTTTTGGCAGCCGAGCTCAGGCGCTGCTTTTAAGTGGCAGTGCAGGCAGGCTGCCCTGCAGAGGTGTTGGGCACCTGCTGCTCCCTCTGGTGCTGTGACCTTTACAGGCTCAGTAAAACACATAATCCACTCCTCTCCTCTGCTGGGGAAAGGCAGTTTATGGGCATCATAAAAGAGGAAAGCACTGGAGCATTTGGTGCCTGAACACAGGCACAGAGTCGTGTTCCTGCTGGGAGCAGGGAGTGGGGCACCAGGAACAGCAGCCTTGCTCCCACTGACTTTGGTTCTGAGGAGATGAGGGAATTCTGAGATTTGGGAATTCTGAGGAGATTTGGGAATTCTGAGGAGATTTGGGAATTCTAGTGAGATTTGGGGAGGTGAAGCCTGGCACCTCCAGAACCCCCTGCAGCCCCCCAGGCTGTTCCAGCCCAGTTTCCCAGTGTCCTGCTCCAGTCCTCAGCAGGACACCGTGACTCACTGGCTGCATTTTGGGCTCTCCCCGGGGCTCCATGAGTATCAAGGTTTGTCCTTCCCCTTTGGAACACACCTGCAGCAGCTCAGCTGGAGGAGGCAAGGTCAGACCAAGGGCTGGGGTGAATTCTGCAGTGCTCCTTCCTTCCTTTGTGCCAGAGAATCGTCCTGGCTGTGTCCAGCAGAGAATCCGAGGTTCCCATTCCCCAGGAGTAGGTGGCCTGGACTGACAGACTGAGCACCCTAAAGCCACAAGAGAGAACTGAGCTTGATTCCTGAGCTTTAGGAATGGTTACTCAGAGAGGAACAGACTCGTTCTTGAGCCCAGTCCAAGTGTAATGCAGGTGTGATGCCTTTAGCAATGACAACTTCATGGACTCTTAGAATGGCTTGGGTTGGTTTTGAAGATCAAATCCCAGCCTGACTGGCTATGCAGGAAAAAAAATCAAATATTCTGGAAATAGGGCAAGTAGAAATGAGGCTAAGTTTGTTTATTTTTGCTCTAGTACTAACAGTCATCAGCACTCAAGCACTTTGGGTTCCCCACGCCTGCTCAGCTCTCCAGTTCTCCAGGACTTGTGTGAGTTACTTGGATTTGACCTGGCTGGGGGTAGTTAACATTATCAGCACAGATGCCTCTTATCTCTGTGACCTTCAGCATGAAAAGAGGCTCTTATCAGGCAGTGATGGAGGGGAGAGAATGGATGCAGGAAGAACAAAGCCTTGGTGATATCTTCCTCATTGTTTCTTCCTGCTGAGGCTTTTAGAGAGCTGCTTCTCTGCATGACCTTCCCACTGCTCCGATTTATTTGACTATTAAAATAAAAACTGAACTTCACTGGAATATGACTGCAGGAACAAAAAGGTGTCAGTTCCCATAATTTAACTGCACTAAAACCAGCACAATCCCCAGTTCTCTGTGTTTTCTCCAGTATAATATTCCCTGGCCTTCTCATTAGCGATCGTTGTTTCCATCCAAGATGCTGGTGGGAGATGAAAAGTATTTGATATATATCTATATATGTATATATAACCTAAATACATCGTGGAGTGCAGCGCATTGCAAGCCATAATACAAATTTTAATTATGAATATCTTCTGCACATGGAACTTATAAATAGCAGAGATGCTAAAGCCTGCATTTTCCAAGTACAAACAAACCAATTCCCCGGGGCTGGGAGAAGCAGGGATGGCCACAGCTCCTGTGACAGGTTTGCTGTGCTGTCACCAGGAGGGAATGTCCCTGCTCTCTGCCCCACCTGGCGTGTCCAGAAGTCACTTTTTGTTTCTTTTCCATTGCAACCAGCCCCATTTCCATAATTCCTGAGCCTCTTTGGCTGTGCTCCAAAGATGGAGCCCTTTATCCAACTTAAAAATGCAGGTCCTGTGCTGTGCCTTGTTCCCAAGTGGGGGACCTTGGACACTGCAAAATTAAGGAAATTTTTCCTGACTTCCTCCATTACAGTTTGTTCTTTCACAGGCTCTGCCATGTGGAGAACCCAGCTTTCCCCCAGCTTTCAGGTTTTTAAGGCTCACTGTCCCAATGATGCCTTATCTGCTATATAAAACTTCTGATCTGAGTTTTTTTCTCTCTTATGCTCTGTTTGTTTTCCTCACCCAAGAGCCTTGCTGCCTTTTGCCAGACAAGGATAACTCTTGCCTGAAGTGTTGCCTGCATCCTGGCCCAAGAATTCACTTTCCTTGTTTCCCAGGGCTAGCATTTATTTTTGAGTATTTCCTCAGGACCTGCCTATGCCTGTGCTCCTTTTCTGTGCTGCAGCCAGGACCCCCCTGTGTCCCTGTTGCAGTTGCTCTCCCTTTCCACCCCCTGCCCTGCTGCTGCTGCAGGGGCTGCTCCAGGTGTGTTTTCACTTCCTTTCCCCTGCCAGGACCTGCCTGGCCCAGGGCACTGCCACAGCTCCTCCTCAGAGCTGCCCAGGACTCTGTGCTCGTCTGTGCTTTCATCTCTTCTCTGGCTGGCTCATCCCCTAACTGTTCTAATTGCTTTTCCTAATGCTAGATTGTCCTCCTTTAGTAATTTTTCTCGTATTCTTTTTGAGATTGATCCTATTAAGTTCTTACCCTTCAGTATGTCATCCCCAGCTTTGAAAGCAAAGTCATTTGTTGCCAGCTGCAGCTGAAATACCTATGCATTAATTGCCTTTGTAGCTTCCTGATTTTCTCACAGACTTTTTCTTTCTGTGACATCTTTTCCTTTGAAAAATGTTAAGCACCATTTACGTCAAATAGCCTGCCTGGATTTTTGCTGCTTGCTTCTCTGAGCTTGTCACCAAGCCCCCAAGCTGTGCTGATGTTATTTCCAGTTTGCCTGACACATATTACAAAATTAACAGCTTTCAAACTGAGTTGCCTGAGTAGAGTTCTGCAAAGATTAAGTTTCTCCTGACCCTCTTTCTGCAGTGCTTTCTGTTCAGGACACACAAGGGCATCTCTCTGTGCTGGCCTGCCTGAAAGGCAGCCCTGATGTATTTTCTGTGCTGTTCCCTGCTCTGGGTTTAGCACAGAGCAATGAAGAGGCACGTGGAGAGAGAAATACATTAAACAGAGTCCAATGACTTCTCCTGTGCTTTGCAGCACTGCTAATTACTCAGCAAAAAAAAAAAGGCACCTTTGAAGTCCCTGTGCCTCTCGGGCAGGCAGCCTCCCTCACTCAGTATCCTGCCAGGCAAATGTTCCATCTCCTTCCTTCCTTGAGGGAAATGCAGCCTGGGCACATCCCGGTCCTGTGGGGCTGCTCCTCCCGGCTGGGACAGCAGCAGAGAGCTGCTCCTGCTGCAGGGATCCCTGCAGCTCCTGCCAGACAGCTCCCAGCCCTCCTTCAGAGGCAGCCAGCCACAGGCAGCCAGCCTGGACCCGGGCACTGTCACAGCCATCTCTGTCTGCATGTGACAGGCAGCAGCGATTCCAGCCCAGCCCCCTGCCTGTGGGGCAGTAAAACACCAGAGAGGCACACGCAGCCCTTCTGCTGCCAGCCACAGGGTGCTGGAGATCTTCATACATCGCTCCTTGCAAGTGGGAATAAATTCTTGGGGAGGATTTGCACCCCAGAGGAAGGGGCAGGAGCCCCAGGCAGCTCTGCGTGGCACGGAGGAGCTGGAGCAACTGATTGTCCTGGGATTTAATTGGGAGTGGAAAAGTGTGAGGATCTCAGCCTGCCTGGCTGCTGAGCATTAGCATCACCTCAGCATTAGGGCTTATAGACTCACAGAATGGTTTGGGTTGGGAGGGACCTTAAACATCTTATCCACCCCTGCCATGGCAGGGACACCTCCCACTGTCCCAGGCTGCTCCAAGCCCCAGTTCCAGCCTGGCTTTGGGCACTGCCAGGGATCCAGGGGCAGCCACAGCTGCTCTGGGCACCTCTGCCAGGGCCTGCCCACCCTCCCAGAGAAGGACTTTGTCCTGATATCCAACCCTGCCCCTGGGAGCTGAGGGTTTGAGCCACGGTTCTGCACCAGCCTGATCCAGAGCAAACCTCAGGGTGCCACAGCCCAGGGCAGGGACAGCTGCCAGACCCACAGGATGGCCAGGATCCACCTCAGCCCCGAGCCAGCCAAAACTCAGGGCTATCCCAGGGCTGTTAAGAACTCAAGAGCCAGGAGATGGGACTCCCGTGCCTTGATTTGGGCTTTCCAAGGGGTGTGCTTCAGCTCCTGTGTGCTGAGAGGAACTCACAGTGATTCCCTCCTTCCCAGCCACGAGGAGCTGGAATCCTGAGCTCATGGAGAGGTTCAGGAGCCTGGAGGCTGTGGCAGTGGCATCCAGCTCCTGCAGAAAGCTGACAGCATCGTCCCCTGCTGGGTCAGTGCTGCCTGGGTCAGGACTCACTGCTGGCGTTTGGCAAAGTGTGATCCAACCTGTACGGCCCAGCAAGGAGAGGGCATGGAAATCTTGATAGAAAACATCTCAGAAACTGTAAACAACATATTTTCTACACAAAGATAAGGACAGAGATTAATTCCTGAATTATGCTGGATAATTAGTGTAGCAGGTAGTCATTTAAAATCTGGCACAGCTGTGAATACATCACTTTGACTGAATTAGAAAATATTTGCAACTGCTACAGTGAAATGGCTTCAGCCATCCCACAGGGAAATCTTTGTGGGAGATTAATTCTCACTTCAAATGGCAGAGATTTGCAAGAGGATTATGTGGCCAGGATGACACATTCACATTGTGATAGGAAGTGAGACAGGTTTCTTTTTCTCACAGCAAAGCCCAGTGCTGGTTTCTTTGAGTTCGTGTATTCTTTGAGCTTGAGGGCTCGGCCCTCTTAAGTGTGGAGTGTTTGATAGCTGAAACGCTGAGCAGTGCTTGAAAGAAAATGGTGACAAGAACAAGGGAGAGAGAGGCAGCAGCTCTCAAAGAGAGGACAGTGAAATCCCAACTTAGATTAAAATTCCTAAAGCAACAAGGTCACACTGGCAGAGCTAGTGAATGTGAGGCTTCAGCTTATTATAAATGTTACCAAGGAGTTGTCATCTAAGAACACTGCGTGAGGTCTGGGAGGATGCTGGACTCCCTGCCCACGCTCAGGCAGCTCCCAAAAATGTGTCCCAGGGGCCAGCAGTCACTGGGGAAACATCCCAAACCTGGAGCACCCCTGGGGGGGCCACACTGCCAGCCAGGGCAAGGACTGATGTCCTGTAAGTCCCAGGTTCTCCAGGTTTGAACTGGGTACAGAACAGATGCTGAAGGGGTTTTGTGGTGCTCAGCACAGGGAGGAGAGTGCAGGGAGCTGTAGCTTTGTGTGGGGATTTTATTACTTAAAGCACTAAGGAGAGCTCTAACCAAGAAAATGGTGGTTTCCTGGCACACAAAGACATTGTCAGTAAAAGTGAAGTGTCTCTTTGCTATATATTTCCAACACAAAACTGCTGCCAGGAGCTCTCATCTGATTTGCTCAGGTTCGCAGAACGTCAAGGTGAATAATTGAGACAGGCTGAGTTTGTAAACCCTGGGGAATTTGCAGCAGCAGAACAGAGAAGGGAAGAAAAGACACTTTGAGCTTTGTACAGAGGGTCTGGTCTGTCTTTTAAGAGAAGCTGTAGTGCACTTGTTGACTGAGACAGCACAAGAAGAAATACAGGTGGGGTGGATACAGGCAGCCAGCATCCCCCAGCCTCACCCACAGACACTCTCAGACCAACAGGGATTTGTTCAGAGCAGCCTCAAAACTCCCAAAGGGAAAAGTCTTGCTCATCCTCACAGCACTCAGCTCCTAGGACAGCCCATGCAGCCACAGAGTCCAGAATGGTTTGGGTTGAGATCACCTTTTCCAACCCTCTGCCACAGGCAGGGACATTCCATGAGGTCAGGTTGCTCCAAGCCCAGCCTGGGACACTTCCAGGGATGAAGTGTCCCATCCAGCTACTTGAAAATGAAAGAACAAAAAGTAAAAAAAACACCAAACATTTTGTGCAGAAAAGCTTTTAAAGCCTTTTCCTTCCTTTCCCAGAAACAAATTTGCAATCCCCAAGGTAGAGATTTGCTTTACCTTCCTCTTCAAACAGCATCCAGCATCCACTGCCAAACTGCCTCTGCCCAGGACGTGCCCTTTTATGATGTGCTGAAGGAAACTGCTGCCCAGCCACCCCTGCTGCTCCCACACTGACACTGGGATGGGCTTCTGGAGAGGGGAGGGGTGGATTTCTCACAGAATATCACAGAATGTGCCGGGCTGGGAGGTGGCACATCCACACCCACTCCTGTGTTGACAAAGCACTTCAAAGATACTTCTCTATCCAGAATAAGTCTCTCATAGCTGCTGCCTTGCCCACAGCTCCGCAGCTGCCCCAGGCAGTGCTGCCAGGTGTTTGTAGCTCCTGCTCAGCCCTGGCTGGGCTGGGTAACTCAGCCCTGGGCCCATGGAGCTCTTCCCTTACAAAACGCTGTCGATGCTCAGAGCAGCAGCACGCAGCGTCCACTGGGCTTTTCCTGGTGCTGACCTGGGGAGGTTTAGCTTGGACTGAGGGAGCTGGGGGTGTTCAGAATGGAGAAAAGGAGACACAGGGGTGACCTTGTCACTCTCTACAGCTCCCTGAAAGGTGGTTGCATCAGGTGGGGTTGGCGTCTTTCACCAGACAGCACTGACAGAACAAGAGGACACAGCCTCAAGCTGCACCAAGGGAAATATAGGTTGGATATTAGGAAGAAGTTTTTCACAGAGACAGTGATAAAGTACTGGAATGGTCTGCCCGGGGAGGTGGTAGAGTCACCATCCCTGGATGTGTTCAAACAAAGCCTGGATGTGGCACTGGTGCCATGGTTTAGTTGAGGTGTTAGGGCTGGGTTGGACTTGATGATCTTGGAGGTCTCTTCCAACCTGGTCATTCTGTGATATCAGGAAAAAATGCTTTTCCTAAAGAACTGTCAAGCACAGCTGCCCGGGGCAGTGGTGCAGTGCCCATCCCTGGAGGGATTTATGAGGTGTGTGGATGTGGCACTTGGGGACAGGGGTTAGTGGTGGGCTGGGGAATGGCTGGAGTTGATGATCTTAGAGAGCTTTTCCATGATAAATGATTCTATACCCAAAGTGCAGCTCAGGCCCCTTCTCTGGGGAGGGCTTTGCTCTGCCCCGTCCCTGCTCCCTCTGGGCTCACCTGGCCTGCAGTGCCCATCGTTCCTCCTGTTTCAGCTCAAGCTGCCCAGACCTGGAGAGGCTCAGGTGGAAAGGTGGGCATGAGGGTGGGTGTGGGCAGGGGCAGCCAGCCCTGCTTCTGGAAGGGGCAGAGGCAGCTCTGCCTGTAACTGGGAGCAGCTGACACCAAGGAGTTGTCCTGTGGGCTGTCAGGCAGAGACAAATGAACTAAAAATGAGCAGAAGTTGTTCTCTTTTTTCTTTTTTTATGGTGGCAGTTATTCCTGCTGCTACAAACTGCTTCTTTTACTACCCAGGACTTCATTTCCAGCAGCATCAACTCGTGATACTTCACAGCAATGCTGCAGTTCAGCTGTTTATGGGGTCTGATGGTGTCTGAGGAAAAAGAGGCACGACAGACTGCACCTCTGAGTCTCCCTATGGCTTGCAAAGAGCCCCTGTGGTAAACTGACAGGGGACAAGGATGTTCTGGGCTGCTTCAGGCCATCTGCAGAGATTAATGTGCTCCTAGGCCACTGAGACAGTCGTTCTAAATCCAGGGCTGCACATAATTTGAATACATTACCGAAATGGAGTTCAGCTGCACCTCACTGTCAAAATGTGAGCATATTTTACCCGTGTCAGGGCGCTGGAGCATGGCCAGAGAGCCAGTGTAGTAATTTTTTGGGCATGATGTTCAGGCATATTTTATTAAAGTCCCTGTCCTACACTTCAGTGCCTGCCTGTGAGAGCTGCAGCCCAGCACCCCTCGCTCAATCAGCTGCTTGTTCCAACCTCGCCAGCATCTCCTTGGAAAATGAAAGTCCCACATTGTCCTTTTCTCCCACCTTGTGCTGTTCATTAGCCTGAATCATCGTGGCTCTGGTTTAGTCTCATGTCAGGCACTGTTCACACAAATGCTGAAATGTCACAACCACCAGCATGGCACTGTCCTCTGCAGTGGTAACCACACAAATACACTGCTCCAGCTCAGTGTGCTGCTGCAAGCTGTGTTCAGCACAAATTATTTCCCTCCCTCTTCTGCCTGATGTCAGAATTTCTGCAGAAATTCTGTACAAAGCAGTGGCATTTGTTCAACTTTAAAACTGGCACGAAGCAGCACGAGATCTGCTTTGGATCTCTGCAGCATCTCTGGCTGCAGGGAGCTGCCTCTGCCCTGATGCTGGAGGGAATATGCACCGTGTTACTGGGTTGGCTCCATCATCATTAACAATTGACTGAATTGCAGAGAGTGCTCCCCAAACCCAGCTCTTCTGAAGTCTGAAAGGTCAGTCTCTTCCATAACTCAGCATTCCTTTCCTGTGGACTGTATGGACAGCTGTAAAATGATGGTGTTAACTCCCCACCTCCACTTTGTTGGGATGAAAAACACTAGGGCACAGCAAACCATCATGGTGATAATATAAATGCAAAAAACCCCACCAGCCTAAGAGCAAAATATCTCCTGGCTTCTCTAAGGATAATGCAGAGGCAAGATGTAAAATATGGCACACATAAAATGTGTCATTTCCTTATAAGAGCAGAATTAATGGAGGCTATAAAAAACAAATCAAAAACCACTATGGAAGACCTTTTTTTCCCAGGGAAGAATATGAGAATTCATTGGATTTAGACGTGAGGAACAGTGGTTTGTGACAATAAAAGTGCTAGCAAAAAAGCAAAATAAGAAATATGTTTTCTTGCTCCTTGCACTGCTTAACTAATAAGCACAACCTCTTAAGGGCAAAGCTGGCCCCCAGCATATGGGAATCTCCTTGCTGGGTACTGCTCTCCTCTCATTCCTCAGTGGTTGGTGTTTTTTTCACTCCAGCTACATTTCACACCAATTTTTCTACGCCCACCCTCAGTGAGGAAGATTGTCTTGGTTTGGAAAGACAGGTATCTGTTAGGGAAAACTGGAGTTTCCATTGGAATGAAGAGTGTAAAACCCCCTCCCTCCAAATTATTATAATTTTGCAATTAGGAGCTTTCAGGCAAAAATATGGGAATAGGAATAGCAGTTCTTTACTAGGAATATTAAAAATGCAAATGCAGTAATTAAAAAAAAAAACAAACCAAAAAAACCCAAAACAAAAACCAAGCAAGCAAACAAGCAAAAGCCCTAGAAAACCCTGACGGAGTCAGGAATACGACCTGACACCTGTTGTCAGGGTGTTGGGAGCAGCACAAATAAATCCTCCTGCAGTGACAGATGTGGTTCTGTTGGAGCAGAGATGATCCTGCAGACAGGTTCAGTGCTGGTGAGATGGGTCCAGTCTTCCTCTGGGAATCCAGTGGCAAAGAGGAATGTCTGGGGTCCCTGTGTCCCCATTTTTATCTGGGTAGGAATGGTTGGCTCCTCCCCCTGGGTGTTCCATCTCCCAATGGATGATGGAATGTGTCAGTCACTGTGAGCCTCAATGGCCCATGAACAGAAGATATCCCCGAGGGTGGGCAGTGGTGACAGAGATCACAAACACTGCCCCACCTGGTTTAACAGCTGGGCTGTGATCAGAAGGCATCCGCCCTCCTCCCCCTGGAGTTACAAGAGAGAAAGAAAAAAGAAACCATCCCCAGCTGCTTTCTACAGATGACACAGAATACACTTTTTTTTTGGTTACATAACCCAAGACAGCGATGTAAAGAGTGACACTGCAGTGCCTGCAGCTGGAGGAATCCCTCCCTGCTGCACCTCCCCTGCCCAGCCTGGCTCCAGGAGCAGCTGCTGCAGCTGCTGACGGTCTCTGCCCTCCCACAGGACCACGCGGACATCGAGTGGAAGTTTGCGCGCACGAAGCTCTGGATGAGTTACTTCGACGAAGGCGCCACTCTGCCCCCTCCTTTCAACATCGTGCCCAGCCCCAAGTCAGTCTGGTACCTCTGCAAGTGGATCCACAACCAGCTGTGCCCAGGTGACGACTCTGACAACGAACAGAAGAGGCACGAAAACCTCAAAACCTTCACGGTAAGGAGCTCGCGGGCTGGTGCTTCGTTTCGGGGATATTCAGGGTCCTGAGGGATCAGCAGAGGGTTGCTGGATCATAACTTGCTCAGAGCCAGCAGGAGCTCTGAAGACAGGACCACACAGGTGACACCCCTGTGCCTTTCTCTTTCCAGGAACGACACGCTGACAACCTGATTCAAAATCAACACTACCAGGTAAACTCTTGGGCACGTAAAGTTTTTACTTGCTGTTTCTTTCTCCTCCACATTTTCCAATACTTCAATTCTTGCTTGCTTCCAGAATGTATTTTGATAAGTGTAGGTCCTCTAAGAGGATTTTGCTTATCATGGATTAAAGCATTTCCTCGCTGGAGGTGGATGGTTCAGTAAATCTGTCCCTGCCTTTCAGTCCCTCTGGAAGAGTGGAAAACTTGCAGGTATCAGTGTGGCTGCTGAAGTCAAGGTCACATCCCCATTGCCATCAGGCCGTCAGGACACCCAGATTAAAACTATTTCTGCAGCATTTTTACACTCCTGAATTGTTCCTCTCTTGTTCTTTTTTGTAAAGCACCCCTAACTCAGACTGTGGTTGGGATATTCTTTTGTTTGGGACAGCTCAGGAAGGAGGAATGATTCCTTTGTTGAATCTTGCTGGTTTGTTTATTCTCAGCCTGCCTGTCATCAAGTACTCATTAAACTCAACCTACAAAAGGATGAAACTTCATTAAAAACACCAGCTTCAGCCCCTGAATTCAGTGGGATGTATTGTGCCAGCATGCTGGAAGGAAAAAAAATCCTGCAGAATGTTAGGTGGTACGTTAGGCTCCACTGCCAAAAGCCATTAGTAATTTGTCTTCCTTAAGACATCCCCTGCTTTCTGAAGAGCACTTTTATCAGAAGTTGGTGGTTAACATAATTAGTCACCTTTGACAACTGACATCTGGTGATTTCTGACTCCACAGCACAGCTTACAGCTCCGACATTGGGATCTCTCAAAATCCTCCCAGCAAAGCCTCGGTGCAGACACCATCTTCAGCTTGGTGTTGCTCAGACTTGTTTATGAAGGGGAGGAGGTTCAGGGCAGGTTTGGAGCAATCTCTGCCCTGCATACAACAGGCACAAACGGCCTGGGTGTGTTTTGGCTGGCACAGATTAATGTGCAAACTCAAAGCACCAATTTGCATCTGTGAAGCCATCAGGGAGGGACATGAGCAGAGCAAAATGGAGCCCATCCAACCAAAAACATGGAGTGTAGCAGACAGGTAACACAGAGGAGTGGGAGTCCCTGGGGAAATCACTGAGAGTGTGATTTGGCCCTTCCAGTGCTGCCCATGGATGGTGCAGCCACCCTTAAAGGAGCTTCTGCCCTCAGGGAACACCCAGGCAGCTGCAGGTATGGTTTGAGGTGAATGTCCATTGACCCACGGGGTCCTGGTTGTTTTTCACATTATTTATTGCCAACATAGCTTCCTTGGCTTCAAACACTTGATAAAATACCTTCAAATGCCAAATTTAGCCCATCAGGATATGCAGTGTGCACACATGAGATTGGTAATTGTAAAACCAGCAGCTGAGATTAAAGAGCGCATCTAGGAACTGCTTGGAGAGAGCATTCCAAGAATTTTTTTCTCTCCATGACTTGTAAATCTACAAACCCCAGTACAAAATATCTGCTTTGCCTTTAGTTAAGAACTGAGCATCCATAAGATGGAAGCTGTATCACCCCTTCCCAAGGTTTGCTCTGCTTAAAAGGAAGCTTTTTGTTTCTAGTGGTTTTTAGCCAGCAGAGTCAGGACAGCTGCTGTTGGCAAGAGCTCAGGGAAACGCAGCAAGAGCAGAGTTTGGGCTGAGCAAGCAATTGAATCACTTGGATTGTTTCCTATTCCAGGAAGTGATAAGAAATCTTGTGAAAAGGTACGTCGCTGCAATGATAAGAACTTCCAAAACCAACGAAGGTTTAACTGAAGAGAACTTCAAGGTAATTTATTATTCCTCAATAATAATTTGTTTTATGAATTCGAACAGCCACTTGCAGAGTTTGCACTGACTTGTTAAGGTGATATGTGATGTGTGGAAATAGGGTTGTGACTGGAGCTGGGAATGTATCTGATGGGCCTGTGGGGTTTTGTGGGCAGGGTGAGTTATTATTGAGTGTCTGCCTGTATGACCACCTCCCATATTTTAATATACAATGTGCTCTGCAGACAAAAACATTGGAAAAGAATAGCAATGAAATAGGTGATTTGAGTCAACATCACATTCCCAATCTTAATGCAGACAGTCAAAGAATGGGTTGGGGTTGATGGGTATGAAGAACACTCAGCAGGGAATTTAAAGTTGGGTCTACCAGCTAGACAGGATTCCTGCCATATTTCAGAGCTGTTCCCTCTTCTGTAACTTTTATTTTAGGGGCGTGCAGGGGGTGGGCAGAGGGGGTTGATCCACAGGGCCAGCCCCCAGCCTCTGGAGACAAAAGCCTTGTGAGGTCCCCAGTTCTCAGCACTACCCACACATCACTTTTGTGTGACACTGGACACGGATGTGACATCCTTGTGTGATTTGGTGTCAGCCACTGGCACAACTGGACAGCTCTCCTGAGGGGATGTGGTCATTCTTTCATGTCAGATAATAGAGTAACTCCTGTCTCCTCTTGCCCCAGGAACTAAAACAGGACATCTCCAGTTTTCGCTATGAAGTTCTTGACCTCTTAGGCAACAGGAAGCCCCAGAGGAGAAGTTACTCTACCAGCAGCACAGAGGTGTCCCAGAAGGACGAGACAAACGAGGACGGTGCTGGTGAAAAACCCAGAGCCAAGAGCGTGTCTTTCAATGTAGCCAACAAAAAAAAGGACTTCAACGTGTCTGCTCTGATCAAAACCATGTCTGGGATCAACATGGTGGAAGAGAAGCCGAAAAGCAACGGGATCAGCAAGCGCTCCTTCGTGCGGAACGGGAACAGGGTCCAGAGACTGTCCAGCTCCAAGAAGGAATCCTTCAAGAGGCTGGGGCTGCTCTTCTCCAAGATGAACGGGCACGTGCCCGAGCCCAGCTCAGAGCCCATGTACACCATCTCAGACGGCATCATCCAGCCACACTACATGTGGAAAGACATTCGGTATTCTCCCATGGACAGAGAGAGAGAAGAGAATTGTTCCAAAAGTGAAATTAACCTCAATGAGGTGGCCTACAGCGGGAACACGAGACTGACGGGACAGAGCAAGGAGTGCCCCGTGGTTTGTACCAGCTCCCTTCACTGTGCTTCCAGTATTTGTTCCTCTAACTCCAAACTTATAGACTCGTCAGAGGATGTGTTTGACTCCTGGGGAGAGGCCTGTGACTTGTTTATAAACCAGTGGAAAGACGGGCAGGAGGATCATGTTACCACTCGGCTCTGAGCAAAGCTCTCTTAACTCTCACTGGAAAGCTCAGCCAAGCACTGGTAATTGTTTGCTCTCATCTGGTTCAGCATCACTGTTTCCTTTCTGTCCACAGGTGAAAAAAAAAGTGTAAACCTACTTATGTTATAGCCTGTTTTATAGCCATCTGCACCTTTTTTTAATTTACTTTTTTTTACACTCACTAATACTAAACTAATGGTTTCACCATTTATAAGGTTGCCATAAACCACAGGAATCCCTTTGGATGCAGTCTTAGTCTCCAAACCCCACAGACTTCAGGCAAGCAGGTGGCTGAGGAGAGGATTTCTCCAGTGCTCCCATCATCATCCCACCCCAGCTGGGTTCAGTGCTGCTGTCCAACACCCCTGGCTCTGCATCCTGCTCAGTTCTCCTCATCAACACAGACAGCTGTTGAGCAGGAGGCTGAGAATCACACTGAAAATATATTTTTAAAGGGTTTCAACCTATAACTGGGGTTTTTTGTTTGTTTCCTTTAAGCAATATGACTTCTGATTCTTTTGGCTGTGCTTGTTTTTTCAGGCCATTCTATTAATATTGTAAATTATTGCTGAATATGAGACCCCTTTGATCATCTACCTGGAACATGTTTTTGTTGCTGACGTATTGGTTTATTTACCTAATTTCCCATTTGGGGAGCAGAAGGACTTTCCAATTAGGCTGACACTGGGAGCCAGCACCTGGCCTTGCCTCCAACTCCTGTGTAGATGAAACAAAAAGAAAACCCAAAACAACCCTGCCTGCTTGAAATACAAACCTCAGAGTGGTTTCCACCAGGCTGAACCAAAACCCAGCCCTAAGCCTGGCCCTTATTTTGCAATTCCTAATTTTACTTCCAGCGCTGCATTTATTTTTTGCTGCCTCTCTGATGGGTGTCAGGCTTCATCGGGGGGAAATGCATCTCCTGAGGGAGAGCATCTTCCCTGGGCCCCTGAGTGCAGGTCTGAGAAGCAGCACCAGCCCTGTGGAACAGCTCTGAGGTGCAACAAAAAGGAGCGTGGCACCAGGTGGTTTCTTTTCTTTTCTTTTCTTTTCTTTTCTTTTCTTTTCTTTTCTTTTCTTTTCTTTTCTTTTCTTTTCTTTTCTTTTCTTTTCTTTTCTTTTCTTTTCTTTTCTTTTCTTTTCTTTTCTTTTCTTTTCTTTTCTTTTCTTTTCTTTTCTTTTCTTTTCTTTTCTTTTCTTTTCTTTTCTTTCCCCAGCTGTGGGAGTGTCTGGACAGGGCTTAGCACTGTCACTGCTGCTGTCCCAAGGAGCATCAGAGGGGGGAAAAACACAACCCCTTAAAGGGAAAGATGGTTGAATTCTTAGCAAGGATTTTTAGGGGGTTTTATTTTAATTTTTTTTAACAATGGGATGCTTGAACTTTCTTCTGCAGTGTTGCTAAGAAACACAGATGGATGATTGGCACACAGCACCACCTCAGAGCTGCTCTTGGTGCAGCCCAGGAGCTGGGGAATGGCTTCACTGCTGCCCTCCTGCAGGGCTCTGCTCCCGGGAGGGGCTGTGGGAGCTCCTGCATTTCCCCAGGGTGCTGCCAGCAACCACCTCACCCGGGAACTGGGGTGGGAATTCCCTCTGGAGAAACACAACGCTGGAAAAATCCACTGCCACTGCAGCGGGTCAGATTTCAGCAGGGCAGCACCCAGGGTCAGGGGCAGAGGGATGAGAGATGCTGGAACACCTGCAGCTGGATGCTCTGCCCCAGTTTTAAACCTGGCTCCCTCCTCTTGAGAGGGAAAACTCCTCTTGTGGTTTTTTTTTTTTCCTTTGGGCATTTGTGCAGCTTCACCCAGAAGATGGAATGCAGAGAGAAATGCGAGTGCTGCTGGGGCAGAGCTGAGGTGGCAACACCCTGAACCCATGGAAGTGCTCAGGGCAGACCTCTGTGGCCCCTGGTGTTGAGATAAATCAGCAGCAAGGAGCAGAGGCTCAAAAACGTTTCTGTGTTCCTTGCTTATACTGACAGCAGTCTCGTTAAACCCCAAATATTTAAGCCTCTGGATGTGTTAGTTAAGGCAGAGTGAAAGGCATTTTTTGTATCAACAGATTTCAGGCTTTCACACTAATTGCAGGGTTAGAGTTGTCTTTGAAAACTGCATTTCCTCTTCCCTCATGGAAGGCTGAGCACACTGACATTGGTGGCACACGAGGAGATTTGCAAAACCCGAGGTGGGGAGAAATCTGTGATCACTCCACGAGGAAATTGGGCACCCCTGGGTGGAGGAGCAAATCCAGGGGCAGGGAGAGCCCCAGCCAGAACCTACCAAGGCAGCCCCACAGGCCAAGAAACCAAACCTGAGCACGTTTCTGCAAAGATAAACCTTAGTAGGAGCTAAACATGACAGGGGGTGGATTGGGAGCCTTTGGTGCCTCACCCCACTGCAGCCTGTGAACTCTGCCTGACGTGGGGCCAGGGAATCTTTGTGGCAGTTCCCTGGTAAAGCAGGAAGAATGAAAACAATTCAAGTACAGTTATGCAGATCACACCAACTGGGCTTGAAACTGGGCCAGAAACTGGGTTTATATCCTTGGACAGAGGAAAGGCTTTGAAGTGCTCAGTGAGGACAAGCACAGAGCCACTCACGCGGTGTCACCCCAGTGCACTCCCAGGTACAAACAGCACAAAGGAACAGAATTAACTCTGCAGTGCTGCCCCCAAAAAACCCAAATCCCTTCCCTGCAGACTGTGTGAGTCACGTTCCCCTGCTGTGCCCTGGAAGGTGGGATAACAGATCTGCAATATCCCTGGCAGTGGGTACAGATCTGCAACCCCCAGTGCTGTGCTGAAGGGGGAGATGCTTCACGTGGCTCCCCTGGGCTTTGTCTCATGACTGAGATCCTTCCTTGCTCCCAGCTACGAGAGTCTGAGCTGACTTTGGAATTCAGCACAAATATTTGATTTGGCTCTGATTAATACACGTGTCCAGGAGTTTGCAGAACTCAAATTGGTCCCCCAAAAGGCAAAATTCTCTTTGATTGCATCTATGCATCCCTGTTGATAGCAATAGACTTTGGAGCAGCTGGTGAATTATTATTATGCTAAAACAGGAGCTTCAGGGGAGCAAAACTGAAGTAGCTTCTGAAAAATACATTTGATTAAAAAAAAAAACCACCACAAAAAGCCCAGGTTTCGCTGAATTCACTTGCAGCACAGTATTTGGGACTTCACCAGTATTTTTCTGCTTTCAGTTGCTCAAAAAAGAAAAGGTGTTTTAGTGAAAGTTCTTTCCTTCAGAGGAATCAGTGAATGACCCCTGTGCTGTCTCTGCAAGGGCCAGGGTAGGAGCTGATGGAACACTTGAGTTTCTCCTGTGAGGAGTTAAACTTCCCTTGGCTCAGCTGGTTCACACCCAGCCTTTATTCTGTGGGCTTCGAGAAGGATCCTTGTGTACATGCAAGGAGTTTGGAGTTAGGAATAACAGAGATCTCAACCATTTGCCCTTTCTTAGGTTTCTTGCTCTTGGAGTTACATTTTTTTTCTCACCTCCCATCCCGGTGTCATTTTCACCTGGCTTTTTAAAGCAGCACACCTGCAGATGGAATTCTGGAATGGTTTGGGCTGGAAGGGACATTAAAGTTCTTGTTCCAACCCCCCTGCCTGGGCAGGGACACCTTCCACCAGGCCAGGTTGCTCCAAGCGCTGTCCTTGGACACTTCCAGGGATGGGGCATCATCACCAATTAAAAAATTAACAAATAACACCCAGGGTTAAGAATTTAATAGAGCTGGGAGGTGTTTGTACTCAGGTCAGAGATAACCTAAATTGCTTCAGAGACAAGAAATTAACTGAATTACCTGTGCAGGTTATTTGGATAACTGCATTTGTACATGGCTCACTTGCTGGTAAATATGTAAATATTCCCGTGTTTGTAGCTGTGTCCCCTCAGAGGAAGCATGGGCAGTGTCAGAGCCAGGAGGGAGCTCAGCTCCATCCCTGCTCTCCTCTGCCTCCCCCGTGACCTTGGGCAAGTCACCCAGCCTCTGGAATGCCTCAGTTTCCCCATCTGTAAAATAGGGATAATAATACTCACCTACCTCGCAGGGGGGGTTAGTTCTTTATTTATAAGCACTTTCGAATTTAAAGGCGCTATATACAGTACGTAGTTAAGGTTGGTAGCAGTAGTATGTACTTTTATTTTCTTACAACTAATTCAGGTTAGGATTGAGCTGTATGTCTGTTATGATATTTTTCCATGTAGGAAACTCCCGTGGTTTCCCCATGAAGGGAATTTAGGGGACTTCTGCAGCAGACAGAGAGCAGGAGCAGCAGAACCCTGGAAGCCTAAATTCTGACACCTTTGCTTTTGTGATTTACGCCTCACCTTCCTGTACTTGTGTTCCATCCCTTTCCCGACAGCCCGTGTAAGATGATTTTTAGCAGAAACAGCCACTGTAAATATGAAGAGTATTTAAATAACTACATTAATGTATGAATAGAAACCCTTACCTTTTAAAGAGGAGACAATTGGTCGGTACAACAGGATTCCAAGCATGGGGGAGCTCCACCGGGGTAGGGCTGTAGGAAAATCTCACATCATCACCTGTGTAATAATCACCTTTCACCCCATCCCTGGCAGGGAGCTCCCCTGGATGTCACAGGAGGGCAGAGGAGGCTGTGACTGGAGCAGGGCAGCCCTGCTGCCTCTTCTGCCCCAGGAGAGGAGGGGAAGGCAGCCCCAGACACCCACCCAGGCAGCAGAGTGTGGCTGCTGGGGGAGCCTGGAGAGCTGGAGAGGGTCCCCTGCACCCCTGGGAGGGGGCTCCTGCCCCACATTTCCCTGTACAATGTTCTCCAGTGTTTGCTCCGGATAAAGGTCTGTGGTTTGAGCAAGAGGAGCTCTAAGAGGGGACTGGCAGGGTCAGGGCACTCTGGGCACTCTGAGCTATCTGCCAGGGACCTGGATGTCATTGACAGGGACATCTGGACAGTCAGCAACAGTGTCAGCAAGGACCTGAATCACCTCTGGGTGATTTTCTAGCAGTGGAAAGCACCCAAGCACTCACTGCTCTCACAGCATTGCCTGTTTGTCCCGCTTCCCCTCCCTGCCTCGCTTTGGTGTTGCTGCTTTCCTTTTCAAAGGCCCAGAATCCCAAAGAAAAGCCAATTTCAGTTAACCAGGAGGGGGTTCAGTGTTGGCTGAACACTGGCTGAGCTCTCCTTTCAGCAGTTAGCTCCTCCTGCAGTGTCCACTCCTGTCCCACAGACAGAGAATGCTCTGTGCATCCTCAGAGGCCGATTCCCAAAGGGTCAGGAGCCCCCTCCCACCTCTGCTGCAACCCCACACACAGAAGGGCAAAAAAATAACCCCAAACATCCCAACCACCAGGGCTGCCTCGAGTTAATGAAAGTTGTTTTTAACTGAGAGCTCCTGGAGGTGTTTTTTGGGGTGGGTGCACTGCAGGGACCTCCTCCTCCCCAGAGGGACTTCCAGCCCCAGCTGAGGGAGGGACAGGGCTGGTCACACCTTCCCAGGTGTGCTGGCAGCACCAGGCACTCTAATTAACGCCATGGTAAAATTAATTGGAATCAGCGAGACTGTGGTGGATAATAAATGCACTCTCTGGAGAAGCATCTGAAATAAACTGTCCCCCTACAGAATCTGCAGTTTTCAGTGAATGAAACAGCTAAAAAGTCACTCCCTTACTGGATTTTTTTGGAGGAGATAGAGAATACTCTGGGCTAGCCACATCAGTATATTTCCTAAACATTTATAATTTGATTAAATTTCATTTGCACGCTTCTTTCCCCATTTCAGGCCCTTTTTAGAAAAGAGTAATTTCTATACTATTCATGTAGCTGCCTCTACCCAGACCAACAGCTGCCCTGCAGGCAATTCATGACCAAGAACCATTGTTCTAAAAAGAAAACATGTTTCATCTAAAGAAGTACACTTAAAAAGCAAAAGTGTTTGATCCTTATCTCCTAAACCTTTGATAGCATTCATTTTGTGCTTCAGGGAAACACTTTGACCTGCTCTGTTTTGGTTTTTTTTAAGGTGTGCAAAGCAAAACGAAACCCCCAACCAGAACAGCAATAGAGCTCAAAGAACCCACAATTTTAGACCTAGCTCATTTTTTCCCTCCAGAATCCTGGTTTGGGCTGGAAGAGACCTCTGGAGATCCAGTCCAAGCCAAGGGGGGCTCCTGACAGACCCTTCTCCATCAATACCCACCCAGTGCAGACCCCAGGGCAGCCTGTCCCCATCCCTGCTCTGCATGGCCCATTTGGGGGATTTTTGGGGGGATTTCTTTTCTTTTCCCATTGAAAGCATCCCCACATCAGCAGCACCTCCTGAGGCAGTGCCCAGGGCTCAGATGTGCCCCGTGCAGGAGCTGACAGAACACTGTGATACCTTTTGACTATAAATAGTTGTTTTTCAGCCAGGGGGCACTTTTGGGTCTTAGCTATTTTTCTGGCTATTGTACAGTTATTTAAAAACACTAAGGTGTTTATAAGGCAGGTCTGGGGGTAACAGGGCTAAGGATTTTGAGAGGCAAATGACAGTAGCAGATGCTTAAGTATTCTCTTTTCTATATGGGAGCCCTGGAGACCTGGGCTGACTCTGAAAACAGTTTTTTTAAGCAATCAAGTTTTATTGTCAAATTACATCTTCATTAATAAAAAAAGCAACACCAGAAACAGCCTTCACACCCGAACATATTCTAAAATGCCATTTTATTTTGTGGAATAAAAAAAGGTGAGGCTTTTTTCCACCCTCCCACCCCCTTCTTCTTTATTTTAGCTTTGCTTAAAAAACTCAAGGGCCTTTTCCAGGCAAAAGAGCTTTTAGATGTTGTAAGAATTTTGTGTATGCAAAGACAGAATGGGGACCTCAGAATCTGCCAGTTGAGTGGTAATAGCCACCCCTGGAGAAAAGGGGGAGAAAAGGGCAAGAGCAAAAAGCAAAAACAGATGCTTAGTTTTATGTACTTTTCTACTTGCATCTCTTCCGTCCATGTAGTGCAGACTCCATGTCAGACCCTCATATAACCTGTACAAAGTGAAACAATGTACATAACAAATAAAATTATTTATTTTATGTGTATTTTTAGCTTAACTGTAAACTGAAAAAAAAAGAATAAAAATCAAAAGCATTTAATTTTTTTCCCAAAAATGTAAGCCTATTGAAAAAATCAAGGTGTTTCTACCTTTTCAGATGTAACATTTCCAGCTGCCTATTGATAATAAACATTTATGAACAGCAACAGATGTGATATTTTAGAGTTTTTAAAACAGCATAGACTTCTTAAGGGCTGTCAGCGGTCAGAGGAGCACTTAAGGGCTTTGATTCTATGGAGACTTTACTGATATTTTAATAAAAAAAGACATCTCACAGTCCTGCTTACCTCCAGTGAAGCTGGTCACCCAAATTTGAGCAAGAGCTGAACAACATCTGGCTGGGGGAAAAAAACAAAACCAGACAACCCCAAAATATTCTTTATATCTTGGCTACAACAGAAAATAGCAACCCACTAGAAGTGTTGGTAAATAAAATTCACCACATGAATGCAATTACTCCTGCACAGAAAAGTCTAAGTAAGTGTAATTTCATTTTAATTTACTCCCCAAAGATATCCTCAGAGCAGCACAACTGCATTGGCCACACAATTAGCAATATAGCTAATAGTGTAAGAGAGGCATTAAGCAAGAACTTATAACTTCATTAACATAATTTGCTTATGGAAAGCTGTCCTCCAGCAAATCTCATTAATATCCTGGAGATACATTTCAAAAGGTTTCCATCTCTGACCAGAGACTTTTGGTCAAGCTTCCAGTAAAACAAGGATTTCCACAAGTTAAACCACAGCAATATCCCTTTCCTTGGAATGCAGAATATTCCTGCACAAAGAGAGGCAGTGTGCACACACAAATTAACACTGACCATGGCAAGAGCTGTACAAAATCCAGGACCGCAGGCATCCACAGCTGCAGAAATTTAAATATTCACATAAAAACAAAAGGCTACACCTTTTATTTTTAATAGACAGAGAGTTTTTGCAGTTGGATGTGCACATTCCCTCTCACATCAGAAAGTTCAAAGTTCGGGCACTGTGAGTCTGCAGTTGTGCTCCTTATTCCAGAAACAGGGACTGAACTTCCCCTGGCAGGGATTTCCACCCCTCCATGTCTCTGCAAGGCCAGGGAGGGACCCAGCACTGGAGCAGATTGCCCAGGGAGGGTGTGGAGTGTCCCCCACTGGGGACATTCCAGAACCACCTGTGACAGAGTTCTCAGTGTCTTTTCTTCTGTTAGTGATGGGATTAATTGCACAAGAGACACAGTTTGTGTTTGGGCTCAGATGTTCATTAATTCTTATCTATGGTACAGTCTCACAAGCTGTGAGTGGTAGCAAAAAAAGCAGAAAATGGCTCTGTCTCTATCTCCATACAAGGTCTTCTCAAGGACGAATTGTCCAATTATGAAATGACACCTAAATTATTTTTCCTTTTAACCCAATAACCAACCACAAGTGGCTCACAGTGCAGACTTTTCTACCCAACTACAAAATAGCACCCAACCCATGGAGAAGAAGATGAAAAAGAAGGGCTGACCTCCACCCTAAATCCTCCATCTTGCTTTATATATATATTACTGTATTCTAAACCCTTAAACTCCAAGTTTTCCACCCTGTGATCTCACACACTTCTATCCAAACTGCACACTCACAACCCCAGTGCTGTCACTCAATTTTGGGAGCCTTCTCCACGGCCTCAGGTCAATGCAGTGTTTGCTTGGGGGGTCAGTGCCTGCCAGCACAGAAATTCTGAAATTCCCAGTGCCCAGGGCTCCAACACACCCTGACACAATCCCTTTGCCCTGTGCTCTGGGATGGCCCTGCCTGAGCAGGGAGGTGGCACCAGAGCCCTCCCACCCTGACCCATTCTGTGCAGAAGCTTTGCAGTAAATTCTATCTCCTCTTACTTCCTGAAAAGTTACACAAATCACACGTTCATGTAATCACCACAAGCACAAAAATAAACATTTCTTGCTTCCAACTAGGAGATATTTAAAAAGTACTGGTTTAAACAGAGTTAGAAACCATATGTCTACAATTGATTGGAAAATGAAAATAGGGAGGGTAGGGAATAGAAAAAATACATAAAGGAAGGGATAGAGGGAGTTGGATGGTCCATCAATTTTATCATTAGGGGACATTCCATTTTCTCTTAAAAGTTAATTTTCCCTAACCCAACAAAGTTAAGCCCTCATCACAGCTATGAGCACAGTCTGAGTCTTATCTTGGGTCACAAGCACCCCAAAGCTTGTGGCAAAATGCTCAGCTGCTCCAGGGAGGGCAAGATGGACATCTGGAATAAACTATTGCTATAAACAGAGCCTAAGAGGCAAAAAACACCCTGTGAGAGCCCAGGCACCTCTTCTGGGGCTGCACATCACCCCCCTGGGGGGACTGGGCTGCAGTCAGTGCCTGGAACCTGCTCTGAGCCTGTGGCTGAGCTGATTCCCGTGCTGCAGCCCAGCTGACTGTGAAATCTGGTAAGCAGCAGTGACTAGGAGCTTCTAGATACAGGCCTGCCCTGAAAAATTTAATCTCTGATCTTATTTCAAAGCTATAAAGTCCCAGTTCAATGGTTTTATCTTCGTCCCTTATGAAAGAAGCAGTTATTTGGAATTCTGGGTCTGGATTTATATGTTGAGTGTCTCCCATTTATAATGCAGCCTTTGATGGTGTAATTTTATAAAAGAAAAAGGTATCCCAGCAGCACTGCTGAGAGAAATGGAACCTAAGAGTGAAATAAAAAAAAAAGGCCAATAGAGCTAGAAAAACAAATTTTCTGTAGGAACTGGTTTGGTTATGTGACCAGGGGGAAAACAGCACAGGAGCATTAGCAGGAGACAGCCCAGTGGGCCAATGCTGCTGGCAGGCAGAACCAGCACAGTCTATCTCTACAGTATTAATAATTATAACATATACATAAAAATAAATATATATATAAAAAGCACATATATATAAAACCACATATAATATATGTTATAGATATCTCTCTCTCTACAGTATTTATAACAGGTACATAAATATATATTAAAATAACACATATAAAAAATAATACATATTATATATATGTTATAGAACATATATAACATTTTAAAAATATAAATAATATATATGTTATATATATAACATATATAAAAATAATATCTCTATATAAAATACATCTATATAACACCTGGATTTAACAATTCCATGGGAGAGCAGTGATGCAGTGGCTGTCAGTGCAGGGCTGCTGCTGCCTTGCTGACACGGCCCTGGGGGTGACACTGCACCTCTGCCCAACCCCAGCTCGGGGCTGCCAGGGCAGCGAGGGGGGCTGAGGTGACAGAGCCCCTCTGGAGTCTGGCATCACACAGCAAACACAGGCTGCAGCCTGCTCCTGCTGCGGGCAGAAGGGTTTGAAACCCTGAAACCTTTAATCACACAAGAAGCCACACCCCAGAGCACAGAAACCGGGGGTGGTCACTGCTTTGGTCATCCTGCAGGTGCAGGAGAACCACGGAACCGTTCAGGATGGAAAAGACCTCACAGAGTGATCCCAGCGTGGGAGGGGACCCCCAGCCTGGGGAGGGGACCCCCAGCCCGGGAGGGGACCCCCAGCCCGGGGAGGGGACCCCCCAGCCCGGGGAGGGGACCCCCCAGCCCGGGGAGGGGACCCCCCAGCCCGGGGAGGGGACCCCCGCTCTGCCACCCAGCCCAGAGCACTGAGTGCCACATCCAGGTGCTCTCCTTGGACACCTGCAGGGATGGGGGCTCCTGGGCAGCCCTTTGCAATCTTAAAAAACCTTTTCCATGAAGGAATTCTCCCTGGCACAGCCTGAGCCGTGTCCTCTGTCCTAAGGAGGGGTTTGGCTCTGGGGCTCACACGGAGGGAGAGCACTGCAGGTGCTGCCAGTCCCCAAAGCCTGCACAGCCTTCAGGTGTTCATTTAATTTGAGCCTCTGCCTTTCATCTGTAAAAACACAGGAAAGGAAAGGAGGGGGCAAGCGTGACTAGAGAAAACTTGGCTGAACTCTTCTCCCTTTTCACGGCTGAAAAGGCATCCACAAAAAAAATAAACAAAACCTCCCTGTTCCTGAATCAAATCTTGGCTTTAAAAATTTAGTGTTACATAACATGATTCAAGAAGTCTAATAAAGAATAAAAAATTTAAAAACATCTGCAGAAAACAAATAATTCCAAATAGAAATCGATACTCATGGATTTTTCCATTCTCCTAACTAAAGATAAAACATGGTTATGGCTTCAAACTATATCCCAATATCCCCATTCACAGCAACTCTGCTGGGCATGAAAAACCCACAGCATTGGTCTGGTACCAAACTGTAACAGCAATAATGAAACTGAAATAATCACACTAAAACATGTGCCAAAGAGGTCTGGAAAAGCACCAGGCTGACACTGGGTTCCCCACCAAAAATAAAAAAAACCCCAAGCCCACATCTAGGAATGTGCATAAACCCTGAAAAAAACCCAAAAAAAATCTCAAACCAAACCCCAGAACTTGGTGTAATTTTGATGTGAATTATCCTCCAGCCCCTGGAAAAGGCTGATCAGCCACACAGCCAGGAATGTTGCCAGCACAGGGATGCTGCAGCCAGACAAGCTCCAGCTGAGGAAGGGGCTGAAGCACAAGGCAGGTCAGCTCAGGTTTAGGCACAGCCCTGGCTTTTCTGGCAGCTGTTTCAGGGAAGTGCTGCAGAGCTGTTGTACTGCAACACAACTCTGGGAAGCAGAATTGAAATAAAAGACTCCAGCAATCACTTAAATTTCTGTACCATTCTGAGCTCTTTTGCTGTTTATAAAGAGGTGGCATTTCCTATCCATGGAGAGCATTCATCAGCCTCCCACAGCCCCGACTTGCTAGTTCAAAAAGCTGATTTTGAGGCTTATAAGCCCTGGCAAAAAAATATGCAAAAGGAGTCACAGAAGTACCTCTATATCAAATGCATAAATAAGTTAACTGATCACATATGACATGTTATTATCTAAATTAATTTTCATGTATATCAAAACGGCCAGTGAGGCCAAAATAGCCATGGCTAATGGTGAATAATCCAGGTCCTGAATGGGTAAGCAAAACCAAAAAAACAGGACTCTCTAGCAGAATTATCAGCTTTTCCAATTAAAAAAAAAAAAAAGTGACTTCCAGGGACAGACTAATACCAGAAGACAAAACACCAACACTGTGCTGTGATAACCTTGTGTGTAGAAAAAAAAGCAAGGCTGTCTCAGAGAGAAGAAGAAAGGAGGCAGAATTCAGAGCTAAAAGCTGAAAGGGGAAGGGAATATTCCATTTCCTTCAGTGCCTGACAGAAACTGCTTGGGATATGACAGATGGCACCTGAGACAGGTGGAAACAGCCATGACTCCAGCATGGAGATGGTGCTTAGGTAAGTGCCACTTTAAAGTTTTAATTTTTTCCTTAAAATAAGTCACAGGCTTTGCTAGTTCCTTTAAGAGGATAGGCTAGTGAGACTTAAAAAAAAAACCCTTATGGTATTTTCTCCAAAATATTCCTGGAGAAGTCAAGTGCTCCTCCAGAGGCAGAAACACAAAGGCCACCCATTATTTCATAAACAATTTTGTGTAAATGTTTTGTTTTAAAAACAGCACAGCAGCTCAAAATCAAATTAGCTATTCAGGGGTCATTTTCATCTCCCTACCTGGCTGCTGCATCTTGAAAAGCCATTATTAAATTGCCAAATTAAATGTACAGCAATTAGAAATTGCAGTAGACAAACTAAATGCTGAGCCTGAGCCTTCCCCCTACAGAGTTACATTATCAACACAAATAGTGCTGCATGAATTTAAGACAAAAATGTACCAAGTCACTTTTTCCTACTATGGTTTTGCTTCCAAGGTTACTTTAAAGAGATGCCAAAGGAAATAAATTTTTTCCCACACAGTTCTGCACTTAACTTAATCCCCCTTTTTACCACTACCTAGCTGTACACAAAGGAAAAGTTATTTTTAAAAAAATCACCAAACAGCAGAATGGGCCAATAGAGCTGATTTAAATTTTGTGTTTTTGAACAAATAGAATGCTATTTGTAGGGCAAGCATGATGTGCCTGAGTTTAGAGGGGAAAAGGTGCAATTACCAGGAATTATTCCACTTCCATTTCCATGCTGAAAGCTTTTGCTGCTTTCTCACAGAAGTCTGGCACAGCCTTGTCCCACACAAGTGCAATTCTTCAGTTCTGGCTGTGGGATAGCTAATTGTCAGGAACATTACCTGCCACTGATAAATGACCACTCATTTTCATGTGTTTAATATGCCTTTATTTCGTGCTGTCAGTGCAAATTTACCACCACGGCCACCACCGTATGTGCAACAGCTTTCTCAAAACAAATCTTACAAATATACAACAATATACAACAGATCAAAACATTATTCTTACACTTTCCACACCATGAAACCTATGAAGTCAGACAGAAGAAATACAGCTATGACAAATGTGACCACTAGAGACAAAAGCAGCTTTGTTTTGTGAAATCTGAGAAAGTCAACTTATTTTAAACATTATTATCCCCCCTCTAATGACCCTGTGCCCAGTGTTTACCTGAGTTGTGGTGGCAGCCTGATTCAGTGCTTCAGCAAGAACCAGGTGCTTCAGTGTTCAGTGCAAGCCCTCAGACACAACGTGCCTTTAGAAACAGCAGGTTTTTACATATTTCCTCTACTCACATCCAAGCTGTTCTCTCTGCACTACAGTACTTTCCTCTTATGCTTTCTAATCAACTAAAGCAACACCTTGTCATCTATCAGTAGCTAAAACCTAAAGAGAAACATGAAATTTGAACACAGTTCGACCAACTGACTCAACTCTCTAAGAGAGGGCAACGTTTACACAACAGTATTAACAAGAGCTGGCAAACAAGAAGCCAAGAAGGAGCCTCCAGCTCGCAGGTTTACATTCCCTGAGGTGCATCAGGAGGTGCAGGGTTGGGGGAGGCCATGTAGCCCACCTGGGCTGGTGCTCCTGAGCTCCCAGCCTTGGCCACTGGCGGGGAACTGCCATGGGGAGGATTTACTGGATGCCAGGTCCCAATGTAGCGGTAGGCAGGAACCACAGAGTCAAAGCCAGGCAGGGGCTGCTGGCTGAAGGGGTCTGACACCACTGGGTAATACACTGGCCCATAGGACAGGGGTGCAGGCTCTGTGGTTTGGAAGTTACCTTCAAAAAAACAGAACAAAAAGCACATTCACACCCTCCAGCCACATTGACGGCATTTTTACCCAGGCCTCCGTGAGCATGAACACAGCATCACTCAAATACAAACCATTTGCTGGTGCCTCCAAGGGAACCTGGTGGACTTCAGCCTGCCCAGCATCAGGGAAGAGCTGAGGCACTGCCTGGTCCAGGACAGGAGCTGGCTCAGCATAGGCTGGGTAAACTTCCACTGGAGATGGAGGCAGCACTGGCTGCACGTACATCATGGAAGGCCAGCAGCTCTGGTGGCAATACTGGCAGGAAAAGGGAAAACATGGTCATGCATACAGACACACACTCTCCAGCCCTCCTCTAAATCACTGCTACTTTCAGATCTAAAGTTAGGAAAAAGGGAAGTTTTTTCCTACCTAGCCCTTTAAAGACATAAACAAACAAAAACCCCATCAAACCAACACAGCCTACCAGGAAAGATCTTGCAATACTTGCAGCAAGAGCCACACTGCTGATGTGTCAAAAGCCTTTACAGAGGAAGAAGATCCCCACTTATTAACTTTGTCATATTCAGAGATTTTTCCCATTTCTTCAGCTGAAGGAGCTCATGTTGCTCTTTTTACTTCCCTGAGCAGCAGCACTGACACTGCACTTGACCATTGCTACAGAGAATGCTTCAGCAGAGCAAATTTCCAGAAAGCAGAAATGGTGCTAACCAGTCTGGGCTCAGCTGCACAAGTCCTAGGAGACTCCATCCACACATCTCTAAGTGGTCTTTGATGGGTTTTTTTCTGGCTGCTTAACGTGCACAAATTTAAGTGCACAAATTCTCTTAAGATTGGTTTAGGTTTTTCCCTTTTCTTCATAGAAAGAATATTTATCCAGCATCAAAATACAAAAAAAAAAAAGGCAAAAAACCAAAAGTAAAACCAAAAAAACACCACCACAACCCACATTAAAATAATTAATATAGTATACTTCACATTTTGAAGCAGAACTTTAGTTCTTGAGCTAGGCTTTAATCTCCACCAAGAAAATCCATCTATATTAATAGTCCAGTGCATAGAATGCACATTTAGGACACTTGAAAGTTTTGAATACATCAGTACATTTGTCAGGAAACTCAGCAGTTTTTGCAGGTAATTTGCTATAGTCATTTGAAAAGCACTTACTTGCAATCCCATATTAAAATAATACCGCAAGACCTTTGTATCTGAAATTAAAGGACAGGACATTAAAGAACAGAGGATTATAAACCAAGAAGTAGAAGCAACTTACAATAAGAACATTTTATTTGAAGTTACTTTTACTTAATGAATAACAGTATTTAAGCACTACCTTTTCTTTAAAATTTCAAGGGTAAAGAACGTATCTTGAATATAAATAGCTGTTCAACTAGTTTTTAACTAAATCCCGTTAGATGTTTGTGCAATGGCAGAGCATTTGTCTGACAATTATTTAATTCAATGACTACATTAGCTTTAATTTTGGTTTATTCATCTTGATTACCCAAGTGATAATTCAGTTTTTTTACAAGTCTCCACTGTCTAAGCAACTAGGACTTAACACAGAGAAATCCTAAGACCTTCTCACCAAATTTTGGGACCCCCCCAACTGTTATATTAAGCTCAGTGGAGGCAGGAATAAGGAATATATTCCTTCCTCACTAGGGTACTGAGTTCTCTGCTTTCTTGCAGTTTTTTACTTCTGTCTTCCCAGAACTGAACCATTTGTCCCCAGCCAAGTAAGTGATACGCTGAGAAACAGTCCCAGGTGTGTGAAGGGACTTTGAAACCTCTCTCCAAAAGCAACAGGGTTTTGAACTTGGAAAGTCATTTCCAGCTGTCCAAAAACTGTGAAGCAGCTTTAAACCTTTAAAGCTGACCCATTGAAAGGACAAAAAAAAAAAAAAAAAAACACCCCCAAAAAAAGAGGGTGTGTGTTTAATCCCATGATGCAGTTCTGAACTGTCCATGAGAAAAAACTGATTTCTTAGATTCCAATACAGATTTGCTTTGAAGGCTGAGGAAGAGCAAGTGACCTAATCCACAGCACAGACTTTGAGCTCCCAGCTGTACTAAAGCCAAGGGAAAGCAGAGGGACAGTTCAAAAGGAGTCACAGAGGGATTCAACTCATCATCTCCTCCAGAACTACTATATTCCACCTTCACAAATGGAATTCCATCTTCTCCACCCTCCCCCAGAGCAGGCTCCACAGTGCCTCCCTGTCCCATCTCCCACTTCCCCAGCCCTGCTCTCTGTGGCACTTTGTGTTGTGGTTTGCTGCAGGAAGGCAAAAGCATCAGAAAAGCAAACCACAAACTGAAAATGCACGAGGATTTGTTCCTCTGTCTCTGCTGCCAGTTCTCAATTCTTTTACTGTTCAACCTCATCTATCAGGGCAGCAATCCATGCAGCTGTTTCAGGGAATGCACACAGATCCTTAGTCCTGGAGTGTTGGTGGTCTGGCTGTAACACTGACACAGTCAGTAAAATAATCCAATACTCCAAAGACTTACACAAATACAAGCTTTTCAGTATATAGCTGAAATTCCAGCTACATCTGGAAAAAGTTGGTGTTCTTTTTTAAAACCTAATTTTGTACTTCAATTGTTTATGCAAATCTATGCAAAGCAAGCATAAGAGCTGAATGAAACAGCTGCTTCCATAGCAGCAATAACAGCACAAAGGAATTGCTGGGAGACTGAAGTGACAAACTGACAGTGGAAATACTGACATCTGTGGAATGATGGAACAGAAGTCAGTACAGTAGGAGAGCAGTTTTTGTTTATATTCCTCTTTTAGATGTCTGGAAATCAAGTCCATCTTCAGTAAAACGTGACAACCTTATGAAGCAACAGCTAAGCCAAAAAAAGTTGCCCATCCTGACGTGAAAATATAAAGACCACATTGATGCCTGATAAAAACCTCATCTCCTGATAGAGTTTTTACTGTGCTGATGGGAAGCTCTGCCCAGTACTGAACACAGTAACTTCAAGCAGGCTTTTATCAACAGCTCCTTCAAATACAAGGCACCAGGCAAGGACAGGACACCCGAGGTCACTGTGTTAATAAACATCCTTGACAAGTCCTAAATGCCATTAAAACAAGATACAAAATGCTATGAAAACTAGAATAAATGGAGATGGGAGTTATGCTAGGGCCCACAGCAGGATTTCCTCCCAAGTCCAGGGCTTCAGTCTGTTGATAAGTCCTGCTCCCATCCATACCAGGCCTGGTTTCCTGGCAAAGCACACAGAACTCCAGGTCAAGCACACCCACACACCTCACCCTGCCCTACTCCAGACCTGCTGGGTTTAACTTAAAGGCCATACAGATTGTACTCCAGCAGTGTAACATTAATGCCACATGCAATATTAACTAGCAATCTTTAAAATTCCTACAGTCTGTGCCAAGGAGCACAGGGCCAATATGATGTGGACTGACTCAGCTGAAGAGCTCCAGGCAGGGTCTGGAGAGGTTATTAATCCACATCCACTCCAGATTCTTGTCAGCACATTAACACCCCATTCTCCCAAGTGGGGAAAGCCTCAGCTAAGGGCATTGAACTAAAGCTGGAACTCTGTGTGGGTGGGATCAGAGTGATGGTACCACAGCAGGGAAGGGGAAACAGAACAGCCAGGATTAACAAACCTTGGATCCGAGGGCACAGGCGAGACAGCAGAGTAACTGCAGAGCATGGCAGCAGCACTGTGAGAGCAGCAGGCTCAGCCCCTGCACTCTCACTGCTCAACAGCTGAGCTCAGACACCGGCCCAGCTGATGGCAGTGAGTGTGACACAGCCACACACCCAAGGAACAGGCTGACCCCACACTTCAGCCCTGCTTTGTAATACCACGGAATTACAGCTTGGAGCCATAAAGGAAAATAAACAAAATACCCCACTGAACTGTGCAACAGCACAACTTATAAATACACAACTCTTACTTTAATCAATTATCAGAAAAGTGATTATTCTGCCACAGACAAGAATGATGCTCTCCCTGGGCTTCATTTATTTAGGGTGCTTTCTAGAGCTGCAACAATCACATATTTGAGTCAGATAGAAACTTTATGTTCAAAACTGGGAATAAAAATACTTCAGCATGAGTATCTGTAATATTATTTCTCACTCTCTGCGAGTTACAGAAAGCCATTTCTTCTCACTTTGTTTTCTCACTTGGTGTTCTGTTAAGCTTCCAAGGAGAACACAAGTCAGAAGTGTGCTGGAGAACAGCAAGAGTAAAAATACAAAACACCATCATTACCTCGAGGCAAATCACTGCCACTGGGATCACAGGAGTAGGCTGGAAGAACAGCACTGGCTTCTCCCACCTCACTCACTGGGGGAAGAGGAGCTGAATAAATTGGGAATGGCACCGAAGAAATTGCTACAATTGGAAGGAAACAAATGTCACCCGAAAAGTCAACTTTGCCATGGTATGTCAAATGAATAAGGTGTTAAATTACAAAATTCAGTATGTACTTTGACACCTCAGCACCTCTAAGCACAGGCTCTAACAAAATTCTGTTCAGCAATCACTTTGAAAGGTGTCCAGAAGAAATTTTAAAACTAGATGGGAAGGTTTCAATCTCTCAAGCCTTAACTGCACTTCTATCTGCAAGCTCTATATCCTAGTTAAAGGAAAAAAGTATTTTTCAATCATTTCCTCATATTAGAAGGTAGGCCAGACTTCTAGGACAGACAGTTATGTAAGAGAACAACAGAGAACAGACTAATCACTTCAAGTCCTCAAAATATGACAGTAAGCCCACAAAAACAAAGGAAGATTTGAGACGTATCAGGACAAAAATCTTCTGGACAGGCAACTGTTAAATATTCATTGAGGTGGCCCACACCTCTAACACAGCAGCAGGCTGGCACCAGTGAGCAGACAGCTTTGAGAACCATGCTGACTAAACTCTCATGCAGAGTAGAAAAAAAAAGGGAGACAGAACTGAGCAGAATGGAAGGTGGAGATTTTTTAGATGCTAAATGAAAAGTTACAGGAGAAGTGCTCTTTGCAAGAAGGTAAACAGAATTTTTTACATAACTTCTGTTTTCCAAGAAAAGTTCTTCAACTTCCAAGAGCAAAGCAGGTACAGCACCTAATGTGGAGAGGGCACCCTGTGACTGCCCACAAACCTGATCTCCTTGCACAGCAGAAACCAAAGGCCACAAAAATTAACAGGAACATCCCAGCCAGTGACTCTCCTGGAAGTGATAGTGCTCTAGAGGCTTGCTACACCTCAGCTCAAGAGGAAAATCAGCTGAAGGAAAGGGGAGCTGCACTGAACTCCTGCCTTCTGAAGAGAGTTTTCTAGCAAACATTTGGCATTAATGGTTAAAAGGTGGCAAGGGGGCAACCTGAAGCAGAGACCTCCAATTCCCATAAAAATTCAGGGGCAACACCCCCTTCAAAACAAGAAGTCAGCAGCCAAGTTACAACTACATAATTTTAAACCAAACAAAGTGACACCTTTTTTTTTTTTTTTTAAGCTTTTTAACACTTGTTTTGGATGGGGGGAGGAAGGGAGAGGAAAATGTAACTGAAAACTTGGAAATCCAAGTCTGCAGCTGCAGTCTGTACACTCTACCTGGCCTCCCCACAGAAAAGGGAGATACTATGACAGGCTGAACTGCTGTTTGTGGGGGAGCAGCTGTTATGACACTGGCTGGAGTGGAGGCAGCAGAATTTGAAGAGAGACCTGTAGCTGGAGCAGTATAAACATCTGTGGAGGTGGAAACTGTTGCAGAGTTCACCAACACCTGGAAAAGAGTCAAGAGTATTCAACAGTCTGCCTCTGCAACTGGCTTTGACAAAGACTATGAAAATACCACACATACTTCAAAAATTCTCACTTCACACAAATGCATTTTGTAAATCCTAGCTGTAAAGGCACTAACTATCCAAACTCCCTAAAAATTGGCTTGAAAATACCAGTTTAGAGTTGCAGACACCTGCAAAGCATCTCCTGTTATGCTTGTATTTGCAGGGGATTGCATTCTCTGCTGCCAGAGGCTGTGAGGGGTCCCCACAAAGTGCCACAGTCCAAGCAGAGTGGTCAGCTCTCTGCAGGGCCACCACAGTGCAGTGAGATACAGCTCAGGGTACCAGACCTTCTGGGGGTAGCTGTAGGAAGCCACTTCATCTTGAGGTGACACCGAGACTGGCCCTTCTTCCTGAAGGGATTCCAAAGCAAAGAATGGTTCATTTCAGTGGCGAGGAAGCCACAAGGCATGCACACCACTCCCCTATTTTTTGTTTTTAAATTTATGGACTATACACCCAGAGTGTCTTTTGTAGCTCAGTTAAACACAGTTTTATTCTGATGTGCTCAGGACTGCTTTCACACCCAGTGTGGAGCAGCAGGTGACTAAAGATTCCGTTTCAAATAAAAAAAAAAATTAAAATCCAAGATAAGTTCTACCACAGATGAGATCTCTCCAGTCTCACAGAGGAGGACTAAGATTAACTGGAATATAACCTGAAGGGTGGCCTGATCAAAGCAAGTACTGGAGCAGAGAAAAAAAAGTAAACAGCACTCAAAACACTCTTTGCAGAGGGAAAGGTGGAAAATCATTAATGTATCCAGTGCCATTCAGACTGTGCTTGCAGACTCAGATAAAAACCTCACCATTCAGGGAGGAAAAGAATGGTGAATATATAAAGGGAGGCTGATTTAATTTCTTTTATTAAGTCTCTGGCCTACTATGCATCCAAGGAGAGTTTCCACAAAGGCTACACACCTAAAAGACCTCAAATCTGAACAGTCTGTGAGTAAAACTTACCAAGTTTGCTGTAGGTTCTGAACTGAACACTGTTGCATTTTCACAGTTGGGATCTGAAGGAGATAGGCAAAATTAATTGAAAAGAGCTGCATTAAATCTAATCATTCACAAACTTATAAACAGGCCATAATCTGAGTGTATTACATTCACCAAATATTGACCAAAAGCCTAAACTTTTACTCACCTGGAGGTGCATAAATATATTCCTCATGGAACTTCCCTACAAGGGAGAGAAAAGGAAGTTTTGATTCAGAGGGGGAAAAAAAACAGAAGGGGGAGCAAAAAAGCTTAAAGCTGGAATTACAGTAATTACATTTTAGTGCATCCATTAATAACCTGCTTTCAGTATCATCTCACTTTGCCTCCTTTACAAGATGTAAGGAGCCTATTTTGAGAATGAAAAAGCACATTGACAATCTCTTTTTTTTTCCTGCCTATCAATCCTTTAAGAACTTGTGGGAATTCCAGGCCCAGAAAATTCTCAAAATCTTGTGTATGCAGGCCCAAATACAAAAAAAAAATACAGGGTTCAACCTGAGATCTTGGAAAAGGCTTCCAAGTTTAGAGACCATAAGTAAAAATGTGAGTTCGCAGTTTAGATAGAAACACATTAAACTGAGTAGAGGAAAGTTTAAGAGTTTAAAGTTTAAGATACAGAAATAAAGGTAGTAAGAAGTTTTAAGGTGTAGCACTGTAAGTTTGTGTGTCATTAGGTGATTGGTCAAGAAAATCTGCACTGCAGCAGAGATGTACAAGACAATTAGAGCTTGGTGTGAAAGTAAAAAATTTCTTTGTGGCAGTAGTTTATTAGCTAATTACCCTTTAAAAGACCTTGTAACTTGTGGTCTTGTGACCACAGACTTTTGGGGTATGGTGAAGATGTTCCCACCCCTCGATGACACTGTGGCAATAAATAATGCTTTAAAATGTCTTGAAGTACTCCTGTTTCTCCTAAAGTCCCAACAAGAACTCACCATTTTCACTGGCCTCTTCCTCCTCTTCTAAGGCACTCAGGGTCTGCTTGTTAGATGGAACAGAGTTTGGACTTCTCCTTGCTACCCAAAACCCCCCTGGACCATGGACAATGGGAGCAGGGCCACTGTGGCTCTGAAAAGCAAAGTCAGAAGAACATAGTTAGAAATAATTTAGAACCTTTCCATGCTCCACAGACAGACACACAGAAAGAGGCTGGCAGACCCAGCTTGCTGCAACCAAAGCTTCCTAGAAGCACCATCTGTGTGTCCACTCCAATGCAACAAACATTTCTTTCCTTTTCCTTCTGTTCTGCCTTGCATAATTAAGGCAATTTAGAGGCTTTACCATTGTCCTACGCCATGCAGTCAAGCTGCTCCCTCCCAGAACAAATCCAGCTTTATCCCAAGCTCTAACAAAGCTGCAAGGGAGGGAGCAGATCCCAGACAAGGCTGCTACCCCCAACGTGTATTAGTGCATTCCTCATTCCAGAGCATTCCCCCCACACCAGCAGCAGATCAGCTCATCCAAACACTGATCATCACGGAGAAAGATCCTCTTTAGTCACAACCAGTGGAACCAAAAGGTGGCTGCTGGCACGGACAGCATTGCACTAGGCTGCACCCACACATGCAACCCTATTTCAGAGAGAAGCACGCGCCAAGGCTGCCCAGAGCACCCCTTCAATGTTTTACATGCCCTTTGTTGCTGCACTGAAATCAGTCTTTGCACCCCAATTTAAAAGATCAGTTCTCTGAAGGAGGAATATGGGATTGAGATGCTGGAGTAGAAGTTGGTTCAGTCTTTTGTGATGGCTAAGGTGACACTCAAAACTCTCCTCAGAAGACACTGGTGACTACGAGATGGATAAAGTGCTCAGAGAGGCTTGAAAGATTTCCAAGGTTGAAGCAGAGGTGGTTATGTCAGAAGATTCTCCCACCAGGCCTCTAGCAGCATGGCAGAGTCCTCTGTGAGATGCATCTTTCCCCAGGAAATGTCACATTCCTTTACTAAACAAGACAAGGAAGAGACAGAGAAAAAGCTTTGGCATTGACAACAAAGTCACTGAACGAACATGAAAACCTATTCATTAGGAGCTGCAGGCAAGTCTAGCAAAGGGGGACAAAAAGCCACTGAGCTGTATTGATTTCATGTTGGAGAAAAGAAATTGCAGGATAATGTGTCCTCATTCCTTGGCACTCTTGGAGGAAAAATCAGAGCAAAGATTACAGATCTAGTACATCAGAGCAAAGAAAAAATGACTGGTGCTGAAATAGCCCTAAGCATATTCTCTCCCTCATTTAAATACAAGTCTAAGACTAGTTAAGTTCACTGCTTCAACACAGCAAAAAAATTCAAACATACCAGGTTGCTTCTGGTTGGGGTTTTTTTAATCTGTTTTCTTATTCAGATACCTATGTATAAATTGATTTTTTAAGCACACCCAGCTTTGGACTAGGTTTAGACTACAAATAAAGAAAAAGAAAAGGCATTTTAAACTTTAGGAATACACTTTGCCACTTTATCTACAACTCAACAAACAGACTGCTTTAAGAAAAGTCTAGGTTTGTAATTTTCTCCTGTTTCTATAGCAGAATAAACTGTGTCAGGAACAACATGCTAATCCAAAACATCACAGCTACAAATTTATAGGAAAGAAATCCAGGCTATCACTATCCAGTTTCTGAATCTTGTTATCCAAACAATAAATTATAGTGTGGCAAACAAGTGAAAAGCTTTCTCCCACAATATTTTAGAGCTAGACAGACATGCACAGGAGGAAAAGATCTTGTTTTCAAACTGCAATAGAAAGGAGAAACATGATTATGTTTATGAAAATATGCTTAAAAGTAAACAAGTGTTGCTACTGAGGATACAAAGAAGGGGAATACCTAGAAAAACAGAGGTTTCAAGCAGGTTTTACAGGAACTAGACTAATTTCAGTCAAAATGCATTCACTGCTAAACCTTACTCTAAGAAAACTAAAAAGAGCTGCTGTATATTTAGGTAAAGAATTGCTGTGCATTTCATTTCCCCCTCCTCTCTCTTTGAGAGGCTTCAGCTTACCCTTTGCTCATAACTCACAGGCAGAGTAGGAAAGGCAGTGTCATCATCTTTAATTTCACAGAAAATCACAGTTTCCTCTGGCCCCTGGGGCTCCTCTGCAGGCGCTGCCACGAAGCCGTACTGGCACTCCTTGTTCACGCAGGGCAGCGGGCGGCGGCCGTACGAGCTCGGGGAACAAGACAGGAGGTGAGCACTCCCCACCACCACCACCTGCACTTTCACCTGCCTCTGGCTGCTCAGTTTTAACTGGGTTCTTTCTGCAGAGCCACGAGAAACCTGCTCTTTCACACTCTGCTGCCAACAGGCAGCTCATGCCTTACCATCCTCCCCCCAATGCCCAGTAGAGCAGTTTTTAGTGGAAGAGGAGTGTTGTCACTCACCAGGACCTGCAGGGGAAGGTGTCACTGCTCTGACAGCCTCTCTTCCCTGGGCTGGGGTAGGATGCTATTTGAGGGCCAAGCATATTGTGTTTATCCATAAATCAGGCAGACCCCCTGAGTTTGAAGGGGAAAAGGGGCAACTACAAGAAGAGCCTCAGCTGAAGTTTTACCTGAACAGCACAAACTCTCTCCTAACCAGTAGCAGAATGCTGTTTGAGGGCCAAGCCTGTTGTGTCTATCTATACATCAGGCAGACTCTCTGAATTTAAAGGGGAAAAGGTACAACTACCATAAGTTCCTCTCAACTGCAGTTGTACCTGAACAGCACAAACTCTCTCCTAACCAGTAGTAGAATGCTATTTGAGGGCCAAGCCTGTTGTGTCTATCTACAAATCAGGCAGACCCCCTGAGTTTGAAGGGGAAAAGGTGCAGCTACCAGAAGTTCCTCTCAGCTGCAGTTGTACCTGAACAGCACAAACCCTCGCCTGACCAGTCTGCAGCAAGGGTGAACAGAAAACAAGTGGCCAGCCCACGTTTTCAAGGCTTCCTACCTGGGCATGCCGGGCTCGCGGTGGTGCCTGGGGGGGTTCTGCTGGTGGTAGGGTTTGTAGGGGGCCATGCCTGCCCCTCCCTGGGAGCAGTGCCCGGGAGGGAAGCGCCCTGAGGGAGCGCTGTGCTGCAGCCGGGGTGGCAGCACCGGCTGGCCCCTGCTGTAAGCCACAGCCATGAACACTTCCTTCCCACGCACTTTCTTCAGCATCCTCTTCCGTGTTCTCATGTCCATTTCTGCAGTTTCCATTGAGGATGGAAAAGAGATTTACACCTTAAACCTGAGCTATGGTCTCAAATGATAAAGAGAAGGATTAATATTTGAACCCATAGAAAAGAGAGCCAGTGGCCTGTTCCAGAAAAAGTGTATTGTAAATATGGAAACTACAGACCCTTCTTTAAAAGGATCAAGCAGGAATTCTACATGATGGGGATACAAGCATCTGACACTGGAGTGCCTTCCCAGCTTCAGCTGATACAATCAGTACTCAGTATTAAAATCTCTCTATGCAGGCTGCATTTATTTATGGAAGTAAAAAACCTCACAACTCCTCCTTCAAATTAAATTGAACCCATATTTGAATGGCTGGGGAAGCCCTGGTCCCTCCATGTATCTCTGCTAATGCCAGATCAGACAAGCTCTCTGGTTCACTGACATATCTTTTATTTGGTTCTCAAGTGGCAAATTTGTTCTGGGCAATTTTGAGCCATACCAAATTTCCTTTTTATTTCAGTGGATTTGCTCTTCTGCAAAGCCAAACTGATCACTCTCTGCAAGGTAACTTCTCATCAAACCCCCGCAGTGGTCAGGTTTTACATCACAGGTAAATTAATTCCATCCAATATCCGAAAACTGCTACAGTTACAACTGTCAGGAGCACCTCCCGTACTGCCCCAGCGAAGGAATGGTTCTGGAATCCTTGTACAAACCTATTCCTGAGAAGTGTCCACCTGTTACTTTGTGGTAGGCTCCTCTTCTGCTGTGAGCCATGTTCCAAGCAAGGACAGGAGCCACTTGTGTCACTGGCTTTAGGTTTGCCAAAGGAACCGTGTGCCTGCAGGAAGGACACCCACGTTAGCAGTGCCCCAGGCACACACCCTGCACAACAACATCAGCTGAAGCAACACCAAGACAGAGGAAAAGGGTTTGTGAAAATAAATAATCTGTTTCTCTAGCACCAAAGACATATTACTGCTACTTGTTTAATTAGGAAAAACAAGCTAGGCTTTAGTGTAAACACTATTTACTTCCTGGGTCAAGTCTCTCTCCCCTGCCTACATTTGTGTGTCTCCAGAGGTACCTCCAAAAGCACAGGACAACACAGAATTTCTGCAGGATATCAAATCCTCCTAGCTTTGGAGGAGGGTTGATTTTGAATGATTGAACAGCAAGGGGGAAAGTGATTAGATTCACCAGAAGTGCCAATTATTTTGTTGCTTGGGTACAACATAAAAACTCCAGAGAAACTCAACAGCAGAGGGCAATTTGCTGTCTGTGAATGAAGCCCAAACTGCAAAGATCACTTCTACGTTCCAGTGAAAAGGAAGACTTCCAGAAAGCATTACAATAATGATTTTAGTCATTAGAAATCCAAGAGGAAAAACAAATCCCTCCACCAGAAAGAGTTTAAACTTGAAGTCATCACCAGACTGCTTACTTTTCTGCCAGCTCCTCAACAAATACAGTCAATGTGTTGCTATCCTGTCCAACTTCCTGGATATGAGCATTGTAATACTTCTCTCCTGGTTCCAGACACACCTGGAAAGAGAACAAGGGAAGCTCTAAAAACCCCCAAACTGCATCAGAATATTGTCCACAAACCACTAACAGCAAAAGCTGCTCCTACCCAGTCCCATGTTACTGAGTTGGCCCAGGAGTCTCAAATACTTCTTCAAAACTGCAACCAAAATAAAGAGCACTGTACTAACTTCAGGGAGGATAAAAAGAAATAAAATCAGTCTTGTGAGCTACCAAGAGGCAAGATACCTGCTCCCTAATTTATTTTTATCCCCTGTGCCCAGCAGATAAGTACCAAGGAAGACTGCTGCTTAAGAACTTGAGGAGAACAGAAGATAAAGTAGGAAAAGGAAAGCTCTGCTCAGTGAGAAACAAGTCACTGTGAATCATTAGCACTTCCTTTAAGAGTGATAAAAAAATACGCCCTCACTACATATGACATCAGAATACAAAGAAAACTGACCTTCCTTTCAGCATCTCCTGTCCAGATCATTCTACTCCTCCCTTTTTAGCTCTTCCTTTTTTATTTTATAAAAATATTTTGCTACTTCACTGGTGAGAAAGATAAGACTATCCAGAATTGTTGCTTAGCCCAACTGAAAAATCTGAAGACAACTACATCAAAAGCACCCCCTGTGCATTTTTTGAGCTCTGCCTGGAACTTCTACACTCAGAGAATGCGGGTGACTGGTTTACACTGAACACCCAAACTGCTTTTCCATCACACTACCAAGTTTAAAGGCAGATTTTAGAAAGAAACTACATTTAAAAGAACATCTACAGGGAAGAGAATGAGAAAAGCGTTAGAAAAAAATCTAAGAAATCAAATGATTTCAAGGTTTATCACAGTCAATTTAAAGTAGCTTTAACAGTTCATCATAACTGGGTCTCCTTTGAGTACTAACCTGACACTTGTCTCCTAAATAGTACTGTCTCCCAGCAAACACCATGTAGTCAGTTTTTTGAAGCTCTAAAAATAAATGAATAAATAAATAAAAGGGGGGGAAAAAGCCTTTAAGCTACTGTTCTTTCTTCACATATCCTACAAGTACTTCATGACAGCATCTAACTACAATTTATAGGCCAGTTGAGTTAAATACTTCCTGTGCATACCCGAACAAACACTCCCCACAGTAACAGTGGGGTAACTCTAGATGTTCTTACAATAGACCATAACCAGGCTAAATCACATGAGACCAGTAACAGACAGATAATGCAGCAAGCAGCACTACAACAACACTGCAGCTTCTGTGGTGCCACAGAGCTAATCCTGCATTTAATACAAAGCCTGGAATTAAGAATGTTGGACATCTCTTATCTTGCCAGAGTCCCGGTGGTATTTGGCAAACATGAAATGTCATCCAGGAAAAGCTAACATTGCCTAAAGTCTCCTTGCTGTTAGATTTCAGCTTTTTTTACCTCTGTTCCTTGCCTGGCTTCTCTGCACGTCAGTATTCTACACAGATAATTGGTTACCACAGTCTGTTCCAAGAATTTTAATGATCCTCATTACTGATTACGCCGTAGTGAAATGCTGGAGTTCTTCAGCATGCAAAGCACTTTGGGTCAGACATCAAGTATCACTTAAAAACTTCTCTTTCTTAGTTACTCTTTGCTTTACAGATCAGCCACAGTGAATGTCAAAAAAGCAGCCAACCTTTCCCAAGCCACGAGAACCATGAAATCTCTGCAGAATGTTCAAGCCCAGGAGGGCTGGGAGGCAGGAGAAAAACTCATCTGACAGATCTCAATGCTAAACTTGAGATCTTCATTATTATACGATTCTGGGGCCAAAATCGTGCTCTAAAAAGAAATCTTTGCACACATGCTGTAACAAAAACCTCACATTTGAATGCTTTCCAATACAACAGAATGGCATCGGAGTTCTGTGCTCTGCTTTGAATCCTCCTATTTCCTGTGTACAGTCCACAAGTAGCAGAGATCAGGTTTTTAGCAACCTTGCACCATTACATAGTATCAGAAGCTGGGTATTTTGTACTTTGAATGCCAGAGAGGAAACCAAGAACATGTCCTACCTACAGCTGTCTGTTGGATTCACCTGTGTCCTTTCTCATTTCAGCTGAAGAAACAGGTGACTCAGATTCATGAATTTAATGCTAACCCTAGTACATGAAGAGTTTTTTGGCTTTCCCCTTCCCAAAGATACCTTTTCTGCTGTCCAGCCAAACATCAAACTCCACATTTCGATAGATGGTAGAGTCCAGTGCTTTTAGTACTTTATAAGGAACAGGCATCTTTGGAGGATTTTCTGGATGCTAAAAACAGAATTGGAATGGAGCATTAACAAGTGCATTTCATGTGTTCAGCACAGTCTCTATCCTGCCAGCATCTGTGCACCATTTCAAAAAGTACAGATGCTATTTTCCAAAATTTTCACTTGCACTGGAGTTCCCTAAAAACTAAAACTCAAGAGTATGAAAACAGATCCAGGGAATCAGGTGCTGAGCAAACTGACTCTAGAAAACAGAACAGGCTCAAGAGCAACACTTGGCACTCAAAAAGAATCAAAGGTACTTTGGTACTCAAAAAGAATCAAAGGAAGCCAACCAGACCAATGAAGCCACAGCTTCAAAAGTTGGTGAGAATTTCAGTTATTGTATCTGAAAATTCTACTTCTGTAGAGTTTCTAGAAGTATTCTGAAGAAATATACACTACAGTCAAGACAAAAGTGAACTAATTTAAACCACATTCTGGGAAAAACAAACAGCAATTCAGGAAACATCTGCTAAGCTCCATCTTTTGGGGAAAATAAAAACCAGCTAGAGAAGTAGAAAATCTCAGAAAGGAAAAGAGCATTTCCAATTTAAGAGAAACTGAAGGGGAAAACCAAAAGACAAGTAGATGGAAGAAATAAGCCACCCACTTGCCAAAAATACATTTTTAAAAAGTGGTAAAGAGGATTTAGCCCTAACCAGAGTAACATCATACAACAGAAAAAAAAACCCCAAAAGCACACTCTTAAGTTTTTTTCTCCCCAACCTGCCAAGCCTTTTGCTCATCAATGCCTTGTTTGAACTTGGTTTCCTGTGGATTGTCAGGATCGTTGCCTTCCCAGTCGTCCAGCCTAAAAAATTGAAAATAAGATCACAAAAGCTACAACACACAATTTCTAGACAGGATTAATATCACCAACTGTTCATACAACCTGCAAAAGCACCATGGTGCCATCAAGTGGCACATTCTGCCTTAAACACCAGCAAGGTGAAATGCAGTGCAGGACAAGCCTTTTCCAAGCTTTAAGAACTTGACCTTTTCTTGTTCAAAGCCCATCCCTAACGAGGGCTACTGCTTTGTATTAGGAAAGGATGAAGATGATCCCACTGATCCAATTCTTGCACTGTCAAGTACAAGACCAGTGCTGTCTGCAAGCATTCAGAAGCAGCTCTCAGGCCTTTCAGAGCTATGGAGGCTTAGAAAACTAATAAGTCTCTAATTAAAAAATAATAATAAAGCTTTAATGAATAAGGAGCAATTTTACTTACAATTAAGCTGTCATTTTACAGAGTAACATACAACTATAACAGCCTGCAGGAGAGGATATTCAGTTACATAGCACTTCCCAGCTCCAAGGAAAGCACTCTCTTCTGCAATATACTTGAGCTTTGTGTTTGTGTCATAACATAGGAAGAGAAGAGTTAATATTCCATAAAAATTCATAGAAACTTGGAAAAGTTGTTCTCTGCAAGGTTTTTGTGGGTTTTTTTGCTTCCCTCTTACCAGATCCCCTTGCCAGCATACTACCTCTTTTCTGATGGGTTTCTGGGCTCTTTTTCATGGAGACCATCAAAGTTTGCATCCTCACTTCCTACAGGACCACTGCTTCTGTTCTTCTTGGATCTACTTCGAAACACCTCAACTGCAGACCTTAATTCTTCCTCATCCATGCCAAACACATCTTTGTAGAGGATCTCATATAATACAGCTGAACAAACCAACACAAAGCTCGGTAATGTGAGATCTGTAAGAACTCCTGCAGTTTTCAAGGCAGGCAGATCCTCAGATGTTATCTACTGTTACAAGGCAGCAGTGACATCAAATGCAGTAAAGGACGGGATCATAAAATAACTCAGTTGGGGATAAAGGACTTCTGGAGGTTATCTGGTCCAACACCCACTTAAGAGGTAAAAAAATAAGTCCATGCATAAAAATATACCGTAAGTGAGCTTCCATCTCTCTTCTCCCCACCCCTGAAAATTGAAACAAACCCTGCTTCTAAACATATAGAAACACTCAATTCTCTTCCATAGAAAAATGATTTCAAGTTTACCCTGGCAAATGGCAGCATTTTCCTGAAATTGTTTTGTATACACAGAGTCATAATGGCCATTACCGGAACAACACAGTAAAATCTGGGAAAATAAAATAGAAAGAAGGTTTTAAGGCTGGAATGATATAACCCCAAATTCTGATATCCTTTCATTCCACAGTTGACATCAACTTATCAAGAAAGCAGTAAATATTCTCAATATAAATATGAAAAAGCTGTAGCATCAGCTCAAAACGGAAATCTAGGTGAAGTCTCTAAGTAATTTTGTATCATACAAAGAAAAAAAAAAATCTGTATTTCCTGTTGTACTGAACATGAAACAGGAGTTTGTTTCCAAGACCACGATTTGCTCAGGAGCTAAAATAAACAATCCATTGAATGTAGCACCCTGAGACACACTGTCCCAAGGGTCAAAGGCACATTTCATCCTTCTCCATCTGGAAGACCAGAAGAGCATTTACTTCTCTAGCCCTTAAAATCTTGCTTTTTCAGAAGCAGTAGAGATGCTTTCTGCAGCACATGCATTGACACACCACATAAACATGTCCTACCAAACTTCCTGGCACACCACCACAGCCAACTGCAACAGGCAGAAACCCTGAGGCAGCTGTCAGCACACTGCCAGCAAGGATGCCTCCCAAAAAACAGCTCCCAGAGGGAGCAGAGATGCCAGGACTCTTAATTCTGTGTGCTCTGTGGATTCTGCCAACACAAGCTCTCCTCTCGTGGTGAGGAGGAGCAACACCAGAAGGAGCTGCTGCCTGAACTCCCAGTGTAATGACAGACAGCTGCCAACACTTAATGAGAGCTCTGGTGGGAAAGCCTTGGAGGGCAAACATGCATTTAGACCATGCTGTTTGATTTAAACTCAGCCCATTCTGGAATTAAATTAAGCTACACAGGAAACTGCATAGATGAAGAAAGAAGCACGCATAAATGAAGACAGCAGTGCTCATCAACAGATCAGGAACAGCTGCAGCAGCACAGGTTCAGAGCAGACTAAACCACCTTGGCAGATGTAGCAGCCTACCCTGAAATCCACACCGCACCAGCTTCACTGGCATCATGCCTGAAGCAGCTACACAATTGTGCACCCACATCTGCACAGCTCCAGAAAGCACCAGAGGGGCCAGATGGAAGGTAATACAAAGTACTTCTCCTTTATGCTCCTTCCATTTGCCCCCAGCAGTAGTTCTGATGTAGCTAAGCTGTTCCAGTAGCTCCCATTCTGAACTGGGATCAGTTTGGAGGTCACAAAAATCAATCAGTTCGTTACAGTCATCCCTTCCCACACTGACTTCCCGTTTTCAGGGAAAAAGTTGCACAACTCATCCAGCTTCAGGAAAAGTAAGAAAACAGGGGAACAGAAGGAAATTGCCCTCACTTTTACTGACCTTGTCTTCAAAGCCATTGTCTGTAGCATGTGTGGGAGGCTTCCCGGGGTACCGGTACACAATGAAATCTCGCCTAGGTAAGCAGAGGGAAAACAAGAGTAGCAATAGCACACTTTCAGTAGAACATTGCTATGAAGAAGCTCCCAAGGAGCAATTTAGAGCTGTTGGTTTATAGAAAAATCAAGCAAAGCACTTTTCCTGATAAATGAACGCTACCATAAAGCAACAGCCAGGTGAACAAACCCATCTTGAGGGAAAAATAAAAATTACCCATGAAAAACCATATTTACTTACAGATTGAGTCAAACACTTATGCTTACAGAAAGGTGCTCAGACACTGAAACAATTCAGTCCAAGTGATTTAGGCACCCTGCAAAAGGACTAGAACCCCAGTGCACAGGGAGCTAGTAATTCTTGCCAAACTTCAGTTGTTCCTGTAGTACTGGGACAAAATGAGACTGCAAAAGGAGGCTTCCATTTCCTACCACTAGAGAGCCAGACTGCTTTCTACAGATGGCAGCCAGTTCTGTGTTACCTCTGAAATAAATACTAGTGCTTACACACCAGGTAGGGCAGATACTCCTCACTTCTGGAGCTTTCAAGAACACCTACATGAGTTTTAGTGATGTTTGTAACTACCACACAGCGTTTCCACTGCACACAGCTCCTTGGTTCTCCCCGTTTTCCAGTCTTCAGCCACTAGAGGCAAACACTTGACATTCAAATCAGCAAAACAGACAACAAACAAGCATCTCTGGAAACTGACCCTGCCCTTAATCCCCACTAGAACAGGGGCTGTGATGGCACATTTACATGTCAGGTAAGTAAGGTTTTTAGGGAAGCATTTCTCATAATGTTTCACACATTCACCTCTCAGTGGCAAACACAAAGTTCTGGGGCCAGGACCCCCACACCAAGTGCAAAACAAAGTAAACGTTAAGAAAGAGGTACTTACTTGTACATCATTGATAAAGCACTTATTTCCAGCTGGCCAGCACTTTCCTGTGCAGGATTATGAGATTATGTGAGATAGCAGAGGCATCTAAATATCAACAGCTATATTCTACATTTCTGTAGTATTAAAATTCTGTACTATTAAAATACCTATTCAAATTGCTTGTTAAAGCAATAATGCACTGAAAGGTGAGATTTAAGGATTTGGGGGACAGTGAGGTAAAAGGAGTCTGCTACACAGGGTGGCCACGATTACCAAACCTAGTAAAACCGTGTTGCTGTCAGTGCTGCTTCAACTCTTCACTTTAAATAAGTTTTCTTTAAATCCACATTTGTTTCAGAAACTGCTGCATTCACCAAGGTTATTGGTTAAAGAGTAATGAAATAGAAGTTTAAAGAGTATAGGAAGAAACAGGGGATTGTAAAGCCTGACAGACATTTAATTTAAGGTACACGCCACATATTTTGCTTTTTTCTTCTTAGAGAAGAACTACAGTTATGAATAAGCTTTTACTGTCCAACCTGCAGAGACTGCTCCTCTGCACCCATGCAAATTCCCCACTAAAACTGGTATTGTTTATACATATAAAATTTATTCACATTTATTCAGTATAAACCCTTAGTATTACTTGTGCAATTGATTCCCCAAGATTTGGGTCTATTTAAAAATCCCACAAACTCAATCACATTTTAAATAATTACCTAAACACCTTCCTGTTCTAGTCTTTTCACATTTAAATCTCTTAAGTCATAGATCAAGCTTACCTTGGGATCTCCTAGTCGTTCTAGGTATTTCTCAAATGAGCCTTCCACATACTTTTAACAAAACAAGAAAACAAATATAAAGACTTAGGCAGTTAAAAAGCAAAATTAAAATTAAACCTAAATGCTACTTAACAGCTACCAGCTGTTGATTTGGAGGAGGCAAGGCATACAGAACATAGGAATGATTTGGGGTATCAATGTGAGAACACCAAAAGATCCTAAAACAAAAAATTAAGGACATGATTCCAAGTAATGAAGTCCCTCCTCGATTAGATAAAGCACTTAAATGTGATTACAGGGAAAACAAACAAAAAACCCAAAACAACCTCCAAAAACCACATCAATACCCTACAAACCCCACTACACACACACTTGTACTTCACACAAACTGCACAGAAAACCCAACCAAAACCCCCGCGACTTGATGTCATCATTCCAGGATTTCCCACTATCTTTCAATTTCGTTTCTGGCTCTGAAATCCTACATATTTCCCACCTCAATTCTGTAATGGTTGATCCACAGAGAATATGCCACACAAATAACTCATCCTATTTACTATGTAGATTTTAGCAACTTGCTTGTTTTCAGGAACAGCAGAACCAAAGTCAAATAAAACTTGTGCAGCTGCAACTCAAGGTAAGGAAGCAGTCACTCTGTCATTTTTCCCGTCTTTCCAGCACGGCAAAGCATCATGTGCACAATGTTTAGTGCTAAAGCACTGTGACCCCGTCCCACAGCATTTCCCAGCTAACACACAGAACACACGGTACTCACGGATTCAAACCTAGGCTGGTGCTGCCTCATGAACGAGACGCAAGCTTTCCTAACTTCTGCGTGATGAATCTGAGATGAAAACAGCTGGAACACACAACGTTAATAAAAGAGAAGATGTCAACAGTTTGATTTACGCCTGGCGTTCGGCAGAAGTCCCCCAGACTAACGCCCCCACCACAGGAGGCAGTGCGGGGGCCGGGGGGCACCTGAGGACACCTGAGGACACCTGAGGCTGAGGGGAGCCCCAGCGCCCGCAGCCATCGCCACACACATCCCCAGCCATCCCCGCTGCCGGCACCTCGCTCTGGGCCCCCGGCCGGGTCTGCAGGAGCTCCCCCGGGGCACCCCCGGCCCACCCGCAGCCCGCTCCGGGCCTGAGGCGCCCCGGCTGCCCCCAGCCCGGCCGGCTGCGCGCACCTGCTCCGAGACGGCTCGGAAGAGGCAGGAGGCGTCCTTGGCCGTCATCTTGCGGTACAGCCCCAGGCTGCCCAGGTACTCGTCCATGGCCACCTCGCTGAAGGACTTCTGCCCGAAGTACTTCTTGGAGCCTTTGTGCATCTTCCCGGCCGGGGCGGCTGAGGCGGGCGCGGAGACGCGGGCGAGGCGCGAGGCGCCGGGCGCGCGGCCGCCGCTTAAGAGGCGCCGCTGATGAAGCACCGCGCCCACCTGCGGGACCGCCCGGCCCGAACCGGGCCCGGCCCCGGCCCCGAACCCGGCCCCGAACCCGGCCCCGAGCCCGGCCCTGGCTGCATCCGCTGCGGCTGCCCCCGCCGGGGCCATTTTAGGCTCTTTTAGCACAGTTTTTAGGGTGCCCGGCTCCCGGCGTGGGTGCGCATCCCAAGCCGCGGGGAGCGGCTCCTGCTGCATCTGCCTTGGCTGAGCTCGCTCCTTCAGTTTCATCGCTCGGCTGCAGGGAACCAGCGGGAACATCAGTGCGGTGGTTATTCAAAATTCCCTCTGCGCTCCCCGCGCTGCAGGCAAGTTTCTAGCGGTGGGTTTGAAATAACTCCATGGAAACCGCTAAGGGAGTGAAGAATCTTAGTTGCTCCTTATCAAGTATTTGGGACAAACTTTGGAGGATTGGCAAAACTGACGCTTGCACATCTGAGTGGCCTGATTTATTCAACCTGTAGCCCTTTGTGCTTGGTTTGAACGCCTCTGTGTACATTTAATTTTCTCATAAAAATGTACTTGTACATCAGATGGGCCAATTCAGGAGTTTAATGTTCTTGTTTTAAACAACAAAAGCACCCTCCCTCCAACGAATAATGTCATTGTAGGACGGGAAATTAGCACCAATTGTGCACTTCTAAAGCTGCAGCGCATTAGAAGCCCAAGAACTTGCATGAACACTTTACGCCCCCTTTGGTTTTCAAAATACTTACTTGAAAAAAATCGATTGTAACATCAACATAGTTTTCAATTTCAATACTTTAAATGGGAAGCTCTGATCAGCATCAAAGAATCCCAGAATGGCCTGGGTTTGCAGGGACCCTAAAGTTAATCTGGTTTTAACTCTCTGCCATGGCAGGGACACCTTCCACTGTCCCAGGCTGCTCCAAGCCCTGTCCAGCCTGGCCTTGGGCACTGCCAGGGATGCAGGGGCAGCCACAGCTGCTCTGGGCACCCTGTGCCAGGGCCTCACCACTCACACAGGGGAGAATTCCTTCTTTACTATGATCTAAATAGGAAGCACTGGGCGTGCGGAAGTCCAAACTATGGGTTAGGATGGGGTAACATCATGCAAAAGGAGCGATTGTATTGCCAAGCCCATTCCTGCGCTGTGTTTTACTTTGTGGGTCAATCACCCAAACCCAGGAGAGCAGTTTGGCAGCCGGTTTGCAGCTCGGTGACTTTTTTCACCTGGATTAACCTCATGCCTTTGTTCCGTTTGAGGCTTAAATCTCTCACTTTTAAGCTCTTTTCAGTGCTTCTGTAAACGCATGAAACAAGAGCTGGAGGCACCTGCAGATCATCACAGGAACATCAGCACAGACAATTTATTTCCACCTGCACTTGGCAAAAATGGTCAAGAGACCACTAGACATATGCCATGGCTGTAAAGAAGTTTAGCATATCCTCATCACTGCAATTACCATCCCAGTGCAGCTTTTGTGATATAAATATGTTCGTCCATGCAACTGGACAGTTCATACTCCCTCCTTATTGGCATTGTACTCTTTGAAGCATAAAGCTGAATGAGTTTGGCACTAAATTCAAAGCCATTTAATATCAGTTAATATTAAATGATAGTTTCTTTGAGTATTTGGCCCAGTTGGCAGATCTTAAGTGTAGGAGAAAAGACATTTTAATCCAACTTTATTATTTCTGTTTTGTTTATTGTAACCCAAAAACTTTATCCATGAATGAAGCAAACTTTTCTGGCTGTCCAGGATGAAAAGGTTTCAAAGCTGACAAGTTCATCGACTGCAGTGTCTTCACAAGAGTGCTGTAAAAACAGACCAAAAGCAAAAATTAAAGAAGGAAGATCCATCCCATAGGATTTTTTTACAGTTTTCTTTCTATTCATCCATACATAATTCTTTAGCATGGAAATATTAAATAAGGATAGATATGGAAAGGAAAAGAATGCATAGGGCAACAGGCCCCAGCCAGCACTGCTTCCATCAGCTTTCAGAGACAAACTCAACTTTTAAACTTTTTAATCTTCTGTGGTTGCAATGCTGGGAGACTGAACAAGATCTGAGGCTCTTCTCCATAAACTATAGGAGGAAATCCATCCTATCTGAACACATGGCAGAGTTCTCCCCTGATCACAGAGCCAGGAAGAACAGCTACATCAATCTGTTACTTGCTATTATCAGGCTCTAAGTGAGGCTCAAATGCTTGGCACTGCCAAACGCAAAGAAATAAAAATTCCAAAGCTGACAGAAGCACCAAGATAATGAGTTTAAGAAATTTGCTCAATATAAACGAATGCCAGGCCTGATCTGCTCAGAAAGCTCTTCTGGAACGTGTGAAATTCTGCTTGCAGGGCAAAGGAACAAGATGCAGACTAAGTAATGGCACATTTTCTCTGCCTTCAGTTTATAAGTTGTCTTGTTATTTTTAGAGTGGAGTCAATCACAAAACAGTTAGATACAGTCAAAACCAGGAGAAGAAATAAACCCAATAGGAGTCAGGATGAACTCTTATAAAAAAGGAGCTTGGGATTTTGGTGATGGTATTTTTTCAAAGGTTGTTTGATTGTGGGGTGGGGCTTTTTTGGGGTGTTTTTGTTTGGTTGGTTTGGGTTTTTCTCCTGAAGTGACAGATAGTAAATCTGTCAAACTCCTTGCCAGAGTGGATTTGGAAAGTTTGGTTAAAAAGGCAGCCTGAATAAGTACTTGAAAGACAGGGGTACTTATAGCTGCTAACCAGATAATATCTGATTTATGAATCCTCCTGAATCCAAGTGTTTTTCTTCTTTTAATCTAAATACATGTACCCTCAAATGGCAAAAAAATAATTAGAAGAGGCCACGGTCACAAGGCTTGCTAAGTGTGGTAAACTACTGCCTAGTGGCAGTCTATTCACTGTGCAAAATCTAATATCCAGATGGAGATTACAGAGAAGGAGGTACATTTCCTTGTTACATTGTCAATTCTGCAGTCACATGGACTGGATGTTCTTTTTCAGCGGGAACAGCCCCAGCAGCTCCATACCTGCAGTTACAATAGAGGACATAGCCATCTCTGTGGAGCTGTTTGGCCAGCTCAAGCTGATGGTTGTCCATCAGCTTGTCATTTATTACTACTATTAGTGGCTTTCCTTTCTCCAGAGCCTCCAGGCAGCTACCAGCACCTACGAGAGAAACAGAAAACATGGTGAGAGCTGAACGATATATCCCCCTGCTTGCTGCTGAAACAGGGGAGCCTCTTGAACAACCCAACCCTAGCTGTGGATCTCAGCATTCCCAGCAGCCGTGAGCCGGAGAGACTTCATCCCACAGACCTCCCGCAGCCCAGGGAAGCAGCCGGGGCTGTACCTGCGTGGCTGATGACCAGGTCTGCGCTCTGCAGCTCCTCAGCCAGCGAGTCCTTGAAGCGGAACACTTCCACCGCCACGGCCGAGCTGCTGCCGGGCTGCGGCAGCGAGCCCCGGCCCACCTGCAGCACCAGCTTCTGATAGCCGCGGCTCTGCAGCGCCTGCGGGGCAGCGGAGGGATGGATAAAGGGGATAACGGGGGGATAAGGGCGGTGAGGGGATGAAGAGAGGCATGGAGAAGAGGGGGTGGAATGAAGGGGATGAGGCGGAGATAGAGAGGGTGTGTGAGGGGTGTGCCCACCTCGGGCACCGCGGCGCCTGGCCCAGCTCCCGGCTACACCGCCCGGGTACCGCCACCCCGCGCCACACACCGTCCCTCCCGTTCCTCCACCGACACTTCACGCTTCTCCCCGCGGGCACCCCCGAACTGCGGCCCCTCAGCGGCGCGGAGGGCGGGCCAGCTCGTGGCGCGCAGGCGCCAGCCCCGTGAGGGCAGGCCCGGGCCGGGACCGGAGCCGGTGTCCCGGCCGGCTGACCTGCAGCGCGGGCGGGGAGCGGGCGGTGGCGATCAGCTCGTCGAAGCTGGTGGTGCCCACGGTGACGAACACGGACTTCATGGCCGCCGGGACGGGACGGACCGGGACGGACCGGGCCGGGCGCGGGGCCGCCAGGGGGCGCCGTGCGCCCGCGCAGCGCTCCCGAAATGGCGGCCGGGCTGAGGGGAGGGACGGGGCGGGCGGGAACGCCCCCTTCCCTCACGGGCCCGGCCCTCCCGTCCTTCCCCGTCCCTCCCGTCCCTCCCTTCCCTCACGATCGCTTCTCTTCCCGGTCGTTCCCCGCCCGTTTCATCCCTTCGCCTCCGCCCAGGCGGGGCTGGTGCCGCGGCGCTGTGGGGTTTTCCCCACGGTGCCACACCAGCAGAGATGGTGGCCGCTCTGACGAGCCCGGCAGCGTTTAGAGGGCTAGCCAAGACTGTTTCAGGTTTTTACACTTTCAAAGGGGAGAGATAAAAAAAAAGAAATAAATTTGGAGAAGAGATTCGGAAAGTTTTGGCCTCCGCGTGTTGTTTCAGCACTGGGGACCCACATAATTCACGCACAGCCTGTCTGGGTGTGTCCACAGCCACCTTCCCTTTACAGACTGACATTGGCCCGAGCCTCCCACAACACTTACTGGGGGAGTAACACTTCAACTTCTACCCCCAAATTATGGATTTTAAATGTGTTAACACAGTATTGTTTACTGAAGAGTAAGAATGACCTGAACAATTGCACAAACAGAGCTGGCAGTTTTCTTAATAGTAAGCGTAACACAGTGCACAATGCTACAAAGATAAACCAAAGTTAGACATCTAAATCTGTTTATTCCCTGAATTAAACTCAACAGATGAGGTCACAACTCTATACACAGTTGTGTATACGCAGATCTAAGAAAGATGCAGCTTTCTTGAGGATACCTCTGATTGCCATGTTAATGCCTTGTTCACAATGCTCATTAGCCCCCTGTTGTTTTCATTTAGCATAATGAGCTGAAGTGTATTTTAATTTTTGGATTAAAGCAAATAGTGCTGACAGCAGACACTGTCTGGGGGGGAAAAAAAGCAGTAAAACAAAACAATATTGGTGTCCTGAATGCACAGGGACTTAGTGGCTCTGCCCAGCCTCATGCAGCTCTTGCTGTTGTCCCTCAGGAAAAGGAATCCGGGAGCTGAGGGTGGCCACAACACGAGCCAAGTAAAGACCTCACAACAGGGCATGGTCTGGCAGTAAGGGATCCAGCAAAGACACTGACACAATGTCAGCCCGGGAAACCCAAACAGCACTTCAGGAATTGAATTAGCAGCAAAGACACCCACAGGTCACCTCTGTCATCCCAGCATGAGAAGGGCATGGTTAGGTAGGTCCAGAGGACCACAAAGAGGATCAGGGGCTGGAACACCTCTCCTGGGAAGACAGGCTGGGAGAGCTCAGGGTGTTCAGCCTGGAGAAGGCTCCAGGGAGACTTTAGGATCCCTTCCAGTGCTTAAAGAGGCTCCAAGATAGCTGGAGAGGGATTTTGGATAAGGGCCTGGAGTGCCAGGACAAAGGAGGATGGCTTTAAACTGAAAAAGGGCAGATTTAGACTGGATATTGAGAAGGAATTCCTCCCTGTGAGGGTGGGGAGGCCCTGGCACAGGGTGCTTAGAGCAGCTGTGGCTGCCCCTGGATCCCTGGCAGTGTCCAAGGCCAGGTTGGATAGGATTTGGAGCAACCTGGGATAGTGCAAGGTGTCCCTGCCCATGGCAGAGAGTTAAAACTGGGTGAACTTTAGGGACCCTGCCAACCCAAACCATTCCGTGATTCCATTTAAAACCCCAAGGTTAAATAAAGTCCCTGTCCAAGAGTGTGAGTGGAAGCCCCAGCTGAGACTGGTTTGGGCAGTTGGGACCTATTAGTGCAATCAGAGCCCTCACAGCTGTTGGACAAGAAGGTAGACTTGAGATGAAAGGAAAATGCTAATTTTTTCAGGTGTTGGAGATGAGGTTCAGCACCTGGTAAAGGACAGGATAATTAAATGTTAGGGGTTTTGGCTGTTTTTTTCATGTGTCACTGAAAGTCAGTGTTCTCTGCAGCTTGCACTTCCAGCTAGGAATAGGGGCTAGAATAAAAAACATTCACATGTAAAATTGCAGTGACTTAAATTTGTATTGGAGTTTTCACTGGAGGGTACATTCCACTTGCACATTGAATCAGCCTTGTTAGGGTGATTTTAAACAGAAGAGAAAAGGGAAAATCATCCATTAAGGGACTCAATTTCATGCTAATTTGTACCTGCTGTTTTAATTAGAAGTTGTAGGCAAAAGTAAAATTTTGCCCATGAGTGCTTACGCTGTGATCTGAGAACTACAGATCACTCTCAAAATGAGGTACTTGGAGCAGGTCCTGTGCAGTTTTAAGGCAGGTAGAGGTGATGTAATCCAGGATTGAGGCTGTGCCTTGTTTCATTCTTGCCTCTGCCCTGTGTTCCTACAGATAAACCACACGGTGATCCCATTCCCAGAACAGTGCCTTGTTTGCAGTTAGATCAGCTCACTGAGCTGCACAAGCAGCACTGCCAGCACAAGAGAGGGGGCAGAGCTGTGGTAGCTATGATTTATTCTGTCTGAAACATTGGGGGATTGCACCTCTGTTCACCCCTTCACTGTCATAAACTGCAGGCACGTTCTCTGAGCCTTGGCTCAGGCAGCTGAGTGCCCGTAGCTTTTGGGGCAAACCCTGTGTGAACCTAGCCCTGCCTGGGCTGGGCAGTCTCTCTTGGCAGTGCCAATTGCCTCTCTCCAATCTGTATGTGTGTGATATATCCAGAAATAGGGGCTTAGTCTGACATAGTGTGGTCCTGGACCCCAGGGAGTGGCGAGGAAAGGGCTGAAATGGAAGATAGGTTCTTGTGAGAGCTTGCTCCCATCTGTGCTTTATAGGGCATAATTTGTATTCTGATATTTTCTTCCTGTGACAACATCTGGGGAAGAAACTGAAGATGTCATGAGTGCAAGCTGGTTTTTGTTGAGAGAGGAATGACATATCCCTCCCCTCTTCTCCTTAGCTGGTATTTAAAATGTTTCTGGATAGCTCAGTTTGTCTCTTTGTATTCAGTTCAGCTTGCCACAATTTGCCCAGAAAGCTCTATAATTATATTATTCAGGGCTAAGAAAGTGCATAAAAATAAACTAGTCACCTTACATCTTTGTTTCTGAAAACTACATCCTGCCTTTAGTTTGCTCTTCAAGTCTAAAGTCTGACTCACAACTGTGGAGATAAAACTCTGATGACCCCTGAAACGCACGGGCCACAATGTATCAAATAATGAATCATTAAAAAATACCAACAGGAAGGCAGGAAACCTGTATGAGTCTACAAACTTTGATTTTCTTTGAAGGAAAAAAGCCAGTGAGTGTTATTGACCAGTTACCAGCCAGTGGCTAGTTATTGACTTTCTTTTCCCTTGTATTTTTTGCACAGATTGATTCTCCATATGGCTTGTGATATAATGCTGCAGCAGATGACATGAGGCACAGGAGAGCAATTAGACTTCACACCAGATTTATGTTATATTTCAGTACTTTTTCTATGTTTATAAATGTGCAAAAAGAGTAAAGATAGTCCTACTTTTCTTTCTGATTTGCTTTATAAAAATTTGAACTGAAAAGTGTTTGCTTCCTTTTCCTCTCTAATTGAGTTGTAGTGCTGTACCTATGAGGGTTTTTGTTACTGTAGTGAGATTTGAAAATCAGATGGAGGATCTTTTGGGGAACAATTCCTTCATATCACTGTGATTTAGAGATGCTTGGTATGGGAAAATAATGGAGTAGAATTTGCCAGGCAAATGTCAATTTGAAATACTTCATCACATTTCTGCATCCTTTGAACTGTGCCTTTGTGGGCTTGTTATTTAGCAGCTGGATTGACACAAAGGCTCAGACTGGAGACAGGGAGAGGTTGAATCACCTCCTCATCGGGGCTGACTGGCAGAAAACAGACACCAAAGCACGTGGAGGAGCTCTTCTGATGAAATATCTCATGTGGAGTGGAAGAGGACGCTGTGGCTTAGCCAGAATGAGTGTCTACCATCTGACAACTCTCATGGATTATTCTGAATTTTCCCACATTTGAGGGTGTGCCTTGAAGCCCCTGGTTCTGGAGTTACAGAATTATAGCTTTTAAGGCCTTATGTTTCTGAAGAGGAGACAGAAAACCACCCTCTTAATGCCCCGAAGGCACAAAGAATTATTTGTTAGAGATCTATAACTATGTATCTGTTTGTTACTCCTGTTTTGCTTTGTATTTAAACAATGTAATGATTCCTCGGGACCTCAGCTTCAGGAAGCTGAGTGCTTACCCACTTATGAAAGTAAAATGCTGCTGGCCTTTGCTCTCACATGAAACAGGAGGGCACCTCTACCCTGGGGTACAATCCTTGTTACAGGGACTGTGCCTTGGCTTATTCTGTCCCTGGAGTTGGATCCTTACTGATGCTCGAGTTTTCTGTCATAAAGGAAATGCTTGCCTTAAAGAACCAGAAAATGGGCTTCATATCAAATAAAACTTCTCAAAGCTGGCAATTTTCAGTAGTGTTTGGGTTACTGGGAGATTAAAGGAAACAATTTGAAGAGCAGTGGCAAACCAGGCCAGAGTGCAGAGGTAGGAGGGAGTCTGAGGTCTGTTGCAAGGAGGACTCAGAGTTGTGATGTCCCCTGGCAGCTCCTCCTGTGACAGCCTGGTACTGCTCCTTTCTCTCTGTAACACACTCACCACCACTCCTGCCTGCTGGCCAGCACCAAACACCTCCACAGCAGTCCACTGCCGCCCCTCCAGATTCCTGCATAATCCCTCTGACAACCAAATCTATTAAAAATTCATTTTCATCCAGGCAAATCAGACTCCCTGAAATCAATTGAGCTTTGTTCTCTGAGGGCAGCATGTGCTGGTGCAAATATAATCAAATCCTGAGGTGCCTTGCATGCATTTTTACAAGCACTGAGATGGAATTCATGTTTCAATTATTCTTTTTGATGTGCATTTTTGAAGGAAATTAGAATATTATGCTCAAGTAAACCAACAGTTTTAGATCTTTAGGAAGGAACTCCAAGTGAGCCAAATTCCTTTTCCCAGACAGTCTCAATTATGCAAGTACATATGAATATTTGTTTGCCATGCAGCATAAAAAGAGGTAAGGAGGTGAACCCAGTGTGAACTCAGACTAAATTTCACTTCTGTCCTTTTGCCTGCTGCTCTCCAAGAAGCTGGCTCAAGACAGCGGTGGTTTATGTAGATAGTTTGAATTTTCTCCAGAAATATTCAGGAACATCTAAGTCATGAAGTAAATGGATTTTGGAAATATGTAGACTTGCTGATTATGCCCTACAATTAAAGAAAAGCTGCTCTAATTCTGCCAGAAAAGCAAAGGGGTGTTGGGCAGACATGAGCAATGGTGTTTATACCAGGAGAGGGCTGCCTGCCTTCGCTGCAGTGAGGGCACCCAGCCTGCAGGCTCCGTTTTGCTCCATCCTTTCTGCACAGCATTAACATCTTCCCTTTTGCAATGCCTGTTTTTAATTGCCAAGCCGCCTCTCAGAACCAAAGCAAAACAGGGAAGGCATTTGAGGTTCCCTTCCCAGCTGATCAACAGCCACGGCCAACACAGATCCGCTCCAGGTCTGAAAATCCAGTGTTGTTCCATGGGCTGGACCTGCCTGTTTGCAGCCAGCCTTGTTCAGGGGAGCTGTGCCCTCTGCAGCATCCCCTGCTGCCTGCAACAGCACTAGGGGTGCTAAAAGCAGTGACAGTCATGATTCATTTCTCTCTGCTGTTTGTTTGTGCTAACAAGATGATAGCTTATTATTTACAAGCAGTCTAGTTTCCATTAGACATTAGGGATCACAGCAGCCACAAGATACTCAGCAAAACCACTGAGCTCAATTTGGAGATTCTTTAACAGCTCTGGGCCACCAGGTTTTTTCTGTGTGCATGATATACAGCGTATACTGAGAAGAATCAATACCAGAAACATCTTTGCATGCATTTCCTGTTTATGGTCTTCTTTTTATCACCAGAAATGCTAGAAATGTTTTATGTAGAGGCAAAGCAGGAGGTTAATGTTATGCAGTGAATTTCACGAAGATGAAAAATTGTGGCTTTTATTTTTTAATGTTCTAAGGATATATGCAGAGAGACATGTAAGAGAGATCTAAAGTCATATTTACACCTGGAAAGCTGTTTTGAGTGTGTGTGCATGTGTACTTTACAAATAAATCCTCTTATTTAGGTATCAACATATACTGGTGAATCTTCTTTCAGGATTTCTTGTGTCATAATTCCAGGATAACATTAAGCTGTTTAAAATAAATCATCATTCTACAACTCACTGGGAAATATTGGACCAGATTCATCCCAGGTATGACTGGGATGCCTTAGATCTAAATCAGAGCTCGGTGCTGCATTTGGGAGAGCCATTATTACTGCATGCACTAATGTCAAAACAAGAATATTTTTCATTATCTTGCCTCTAGAGAAATCTTCTGAACTCAGATTAGTCCTGTTTGCTTCATCCTTTAGAACACTTATGTGTGGCCACCTGTACTTCCATCCACAGCAATCCTGCCTTTCCCTTTCCCTTTCCCTTTCCCTTTCCCTTTCCCTTTCCCTTTCCCTTTCCCTTTCCCTTTCCCTTTCCCTGCTGAAACCAAGAGCTGTTCAGGCTGCTGAATGTTTGTGTTCATTAAAAGAGGCTTTGTGTACCAACGTTTCCTGTTACAAAACGCTGTTCTTGTCACTGTGCCATCTCAAAATGGTGATTCATGTTTAAATCTGTCCAAATGAAGGGCCTTGGTTTTGCTTTCTTGATTTGTGAGTGTATCACAGATTGGGCTGATGGCTCAGGGTAGCCTGAAGCCCTAAATCTGTCCCAAAGTGGGGTGAAGCATGGCAGATGTACAGACAGGTCAGCTTTGTGTGCCTTGCTTGGAAGGTGGAACTCTTAAAGCTGAAAAATTCTTCACACTTTGCAGCATGGTCCATGTTTAATCCTTTTGGATTAAAATAAATCATCATTCTACAACTCGCTGAGAAATATTGGACCAGATTCATCCCAGGTATGACTGGGATGAATCCTTTTTGGCTCTGAGGTTTCAGTGTGGATATTTGCCATCAGAAATTGGGCTGAGGACTCTTGCAGGCTGCTGGGCCACTGTTGCTGTCACAGTGCTGAACTTGACCCCCTGCCTTTGCCATGGAGCAAATGATGTTCCTTTTCTGTCCCTTATCAAAGGGATGGAATTGCCTGGCAGCACCCACACTTATATATTGACACTTCTGGTGTAACTAGTAAAATAAATTAATTTTTCCAAAGGTAATGAGCTTGATATTAAAGAAATGATCCATGCCTAAGATCAAAAGGAAATGTCTTTTGAAGGAGTGTCCCATGTCCCTCCAGGGCCTTAGATTTCTGTCTTCATAGTCAAAATCATTCCCTTTGGTTTTTCTGAACCTGGAATTTTATTTTTTATTTTGTGAGGCTGTGACTTGGTGAGGATTCAGGTAAAATCATTGATTCTGAGATTGTTATTACACAAGGTACTGCTGGGATATTGTTGTTTTCTGTTTATGAACAACCTACCCCAAGGTGCTAATTAGCTGGAGGAGTTGCATGTACACAGAGCACTGGTTTGTTTCTCTGTAAAAATACATTTGGGGTTGATGTGACTTGGCTTAATTGTGAACATCCTGTGTTTTCTGAAATCAGCCAGGTAACAGCAAAAATTTGTGAGACTGGTATTTTTCACCTAAAAACTAATTACAAATATGTGGTTAATCCTTAATAACAACCATCCTCACTAAGGGTTTGTTAGGTGCAATGAACACATTTAAATATTTTTGTTTGTCTTCCACAAAATCTTGTTTGCACTCAATAAGATCTGTTCTTGAGAGTTGGTACCTTTGTTCTGTGGTTGTCATCAGCTATTTTCTTGTCCCAGGTGCTGTGCAGGCTGGAAGAAATTCTTCTGTGCCTTACTTTGGCATACAAATGTGATTTGTGCCATGCCAGGTGTTTCTGTTCTGAGTTCAAGGATGCCTGAACAAACACGAGCTAAAGCATGGCTGGGTGTAATCTGTGACTTCTAAAATTAGATAATGCAGATGCCTTAAACTGGTCTTCAGTTTTATTTTGCTCAGAGGAAGAAGGTTCACGTCAGGCTCAGATGAAAGTATTGAAGATATTTGTGGGTTCTAGATAATAATGATACATCAGTTTTAAGTTGAGCTGTGCTTCAGAAGTGGCTGCAGTAGGAGGAACCAGCATGATCTCCATGGGTTTATGTAACAAAAATGAACACCAATTACAGTGCATTTTTTCCACTGGGACTTAGCCCATCATTTTGTCTAATTATGGTATGAATCCCACAATGGAGAAGCCCTTCTTCTGTAAAGAACTAATTCCCTCTAGAAATGCTAAAAATCTTAACTCCAATTATAATGAATTTGCAATAGATACAGAGAGCCTGTGCCAGCCACAGGGAAAAAAAAAAAAAGAGAAACAAATCAATAAAACCCTGAAAAACATGAAGGGCTAGCCTGGGAGACAAAGAAGAAATGTGTAATTTGTATAAACTCCTCTCATCCTTTATCTAAGCTTGTACTAGATAAAGTGATTGATCTATGAAAGGTTACTGTCAAATGATTGCTGGTGGATTTTTTGACATACACTCAAGGAATATTGTTGGATTAGAGAACTTGGGAATAAAATGGCTGAAAACATCTTCTACACCACTAAGAAATTTGGAGACAATGAGACCAGGGGTTCTGTCACCAGGCATGTTACATCCCAGAGTGGTTTGCCTGGTAAAGAAGGGAAAAAACTCTGATTTTCTCACTCGCAGCCCTATTCTTCAGCCCAAGTTCCAGCATTGATTTGATTGGATTTCTGTAGATCTGAGATGGTTCACTAAGCTGCAAAGCTCTGCTGAGGATTGCTCAAAAGACTCCTGAGTGAAAAAAAAGTCAACAGAGAGAAGAGAAGAGAAGAGAAAGAAGAGAAGAGAAAGAGAGAAAGAGAAGAGAAGAGAAGAGAAGAGAAAAGAGAAGAGAAGAGAAAGAGAAGAGAAGAGAAGAGAAGAGAAGAGAAGAGAGAAGAGAAGAGAAGAGAAGAGAAGAGAAGAGAAGAGAAGAGAAGAGAAGAGAAGAGAAGAGAAGAGAAGAGAAGAGAAGAGAAGAGAAGAGAGAGAGAAGAGAAGAGAAGAGAAGAGAAGAGAAGAGAAGAGAAGAGAAGAGAAGAGAAGAGAAGAGAAGAGAAGAGAAGAGAAGAGAAAGAGAAGAGAAGAGAAGAGAAGAGAAGAGAAGAGAAGAGAAGAGCTGCATGGCTTCTTTGGCACAACAGAGGATGTGACAAAGATTAGGCTATGGTCACTCAGGGATGAAAACTCCACATTCACATATTTTATTTTGCCTGGTGTTCTCTTTGAGTTTTAAACCAGCAGTATTAAATAAAGAGTCAATGTTTAATATTGAAATTGCCTTCCCCAGCTGTCTGGTGAAGTTGAATCCAAACCCTTATTTTCCTTCAATAGAATGCAATATATGTTCATACTTCATACCACTGAATGAAAGATCTTTCAGATTCACTTACAAGAAAGAATAAACAGCCTTCCCCAGAGCAAGACTGCATTTATTTACAGACTGGTCTGCTAAAAAACCCCAAACCAAATGATGGTCACTGCTGAAAGGTGATACCTTGGGAGGTGAAAACCTGGTAGAGCTGGTTCTAATCACATGAGGGAGTGACAGCAGCTCTCACTGCTCCCTGGCTGTAGAGATGTTTGTTTGTCATGTTTGTCTTTCCTTCAAGGAAACCATTGAGAGAATTTATACACCCAGAAAGACAAAATCTCTGGTAGACAAAACCTTGCAACTCTCTTCCTGCTTCAATAACACTGAACTCAACTCACGCAGTAGCATTCCAGGGAGAGCTGGTTGTTTTCTCCTTATTTTACCTTTAAATTACATTCAAAGATTTTATCTGGATCATTCCTTGCTCTCAGTTTCCTGTGTGCAGCTCCTGTGAGTGGCTGCCACAGTGCTGTGCCAAGGTGAATGGAAGGAGCAGCACGTGGAGTGTGCAGGGAGGTGAACTGGGCACAGCCAAGCTGTGTCTGCTCTACCTGACCTCAGTGGAAGGGGCTGCCTGGCCAAGGAGATTTCCAAAGCAGGTCATACCTAGCTTTGTCTAATAAATAGAAATACAAAGCAGACTCAGGGTCTGTCTGCATTCCCAAGTTCTAGGCTGGCAGTGCAGCTTGGACTCCTGATTTTGGTTTGCCTGTTTCTGGTTTCTCAGCCTCTGCTGCCTGCTATGAGGGAGGTCACGCTGCTCCAAAGTGAGAAATGACTGATCTTTTTGTCTGATGTATCCTAATGAGCATTTTTACTTTCCATGAACATCACTGGCACTCTGCTGTGATTCATTCCGTGATTTACTGTGTGGTTGTTGTGTTTGGATTCAGCTGGACCATGAGTAAAACAGCAGGAGAAAGCTACAGTCACACATCCATCCACAACACACCTTCCCTGGCCTTGCACACCTCTTACATGGGTTAATATTCTCTGTGTCATGGGTATGTGTGTGCCTGCAAAAACTGGACACTCTGACCCAAAGTTTTCATGATAGGTATCTTGCTCTGTCCCCTGCTCTTGAGGTGTGAATAATTCTTGTGTTCTCAGGTTTCCTCAGGAGGATAAAAAAAAAAAAAAAAGGAAACGATGCTCAACTACTCAGTATTCATAAGATGGAAAAGCTTATCTGAGCTTTTAAGTGGCAGAAGTGACACAAATATAAAGGTGTTGTCTACAAGCTTTATGTCTGCACTGTGACTTGCTCATGGATATGGAAAGCAGCTTTGTAGAGAAAGGCCTTCAAGACATCCCACACCTCAAAGCATGATAAACTTTTCCTAATCTCTTTGTAATTGCTGTTGTCCAGCATGGGCCTTGAAGGCACTGAATTTCCACAAAAGGAGTTTCTTTTTGGGGACGTTTTAAGAATTCTAAGCCAGCAAAATTCATTGAAATAGTAGAAATGGAACAAAGTCTCACCTAAGCTAAGTATACACTCAGTCTGTCAGCATTTATTTTCCAAATTGCTTTGCAGCAAATTATTATTCATCTGAGCAGTGTGAGTGGAGGGAAGCAGGTCAGCAGAACAATGATGTATCTACAGTAAATTGATGGATAGTTACCAGCAGAAGTCAAACAAAGGAAAAGCAGCCTCAGCACTCTGATCCCAGGGGTTTCTTTCTTCCTGAGAAGCTTGCAGAAGTGCATGTGGAGAATATTGCTGTGCTGTGGTTATCTGTTACCCATCCCTTCAGTGCTGGTTGTGCTCTGAAACAATAAACAGCTTGGAAATTTAGCACAGCATTAGCCCAGACCAGGTGCATTCAGGGTTCTTCCTGCTTTCCTCTGTTTGGTTGGACACAAACAACAAGAAGAAGTCACATTTCCTCCCCTCTAGGTGCCAACGTGAGGTGCAAACTGGTGTGGTGTTCCCATCCTGACAGAGTCAGTGCTGAAAGGGCTGCTCAGAGCTTTCCCAAGGTGTGAAATCATGAAGAATTTGTGAACAACAGCAAGCCCCCGTCAGTTTGATTCTGCAGTGACAAGCTGTAAGATTTGCCACTGAGTCTCCTGCAGCAACCTCACCCCGGCCCAGATTTGAGCATCCTGGGGCATTATGTGCTGGTCATGCCACAGCAACATGGACAGGTCCTTATCACCTAAAGATTGTGGAGCAACATTACAAAAAGTGCTGCATGTTAACTGCTGTGAGCATGAATTCGTTTGAATTAGGATTGCTAAGGCATGAGGAGCAAACTGGAAACACCCACGTGTGAGTTCTGGGCCAAGGACACAATTCTGATATGGGAAGAAGAATGGGAGGATGCCAAAGCCCATGGTCCACTCAAATCCAGCTCATGGCTCTTTGTTGTCCTGCAGAGAGTTTCCCACTTGCTTGCCCAACAAGTCCAAAGGGTAGCCCAGGGCCAGTTTGCTTCCAAATCTCCCTTGCATTGTAAGGAGGGATTGTAAGAATTGTAAAAATTCTTTGCCGTTATTTGCTCACACATGTGGAGCACACAGAAATATCCCAGACAGGTCCTACTTGATCTTTCAGCATTGTTGGTAAGGATGTGGTTTTGTTTTGTTGTTGTTGTTGTTGGGGTTTTTTTTTTTTCATAAAACTACATAAAAAACTTCATCCTGTAGCTATTGTGGTCCCAGTGTTTGAGGACTTGAAGAGGAACTGGCTTCAGAACAACAGCCCAGCTTAAGTAAGATAAATTTCTTGCTTGCAAAGAAGAACAGATTTCAAGCATCAAAGAATGTTGCTGAGCTCTCATTTGGCTTTCAGGTGCCTTTTGTTGTCTTGTAATTGATTTTTATTAAATGGTGCTATGAGAGTAGGACTATGGCCATGCAGAGAGAATTAATGCAGAGAGAGTCAGCTTAGGAAGTCTGTGGCTATTAGCTTGATCAAATTATACTTTGAAAATGGGTTAATAAATCTGGAGGAGAAGGGAAGGAGGAGAAGGTCTTTTGAATTATTCATCATTTGTTTGACAAGTTTACATAGCCATGAAATGCAGGTGGGAGTATAAGGAGTGGGTTATTTATTAATTACATATGAATTGCACAGACCTTCCCTCTTGCAGCCAGATCTGCTTTCACAAATTAGCTTTGACTACAGCTGGACAAATTCTTTTTGCCTTCAGCTGAAGAAATTCTAAGTACCTTTGAAAAACCCAATCCATCAAAATTCAAATCCGGTTTATTTTTTTCACTCTTAACATCGGTCATCTTAGATGAAACTTTAACTATTCTTGATAATGAAAGGACTGAGGAGGAAATGTTCATATATCACATTCTGGAGAGCAAGTGTACAAGAAAACAAATTATCATTGTAGGTTTTTTAGGCTTTATTTTGATATTTGTGCCCATAGAATGAACACCAGGAATTGAATACTACCCTGGCTCTTGCTGGAACCTCACAACTTCTGGAAAAGCCTGAGAAAGGTGAAGATCTGAGAGGGCTTTATGGGATAAGGCTTTTGGCAGATGGAATGCATAACATGCAGTTCCTTGCTGTGAAATCTGTGTCAGGAACTGTAACTGAAAATACCTTCCCCAATCCACAAGTATTTATCCTTCTCCCTTAACAATCTGTGAAGTCTTTTTTTTTTTTTTTTTGAGCCCACTACAAAGATTGAGCAGACTTCACCATCTTTAGCTTTATTTGTCTACCAAAATGTCAACATTTGAGTCTCCAGCTCATGTACCAACAAAAATACTGCTTGGGATTTCCCCTTTCCAGATATATCTGGAGTTTTTAGCCATGAATGCCATTGTACAACTGCCTGGTTCATGCAGGGCACAGGAATAAACTGTGAACAAACATTCTTTCCGTACCAGAATTAAGCTGAAGTGTAGACACAACACAAAGATGTTCTTTGAAAAGAAAAGTGCAACCATTTCACAATTTCCCCTCACTTGCTGCCTAACCTGCAGCAAAGCAGGTGACTTGTGGCATTACCTGCCAGCAGAGTTGTCTGCAGGTCTCCTGCTCTCCACCCTGCTCCAAAGCTGGAGTCTGCACTTCCCAGTGACTGCAGGGTAAGGATGTGTAAGGATATAAAAGTTCCTAGTGAGGACAAGTCATACATCTAAGTTTTCATTAGTGCTGTCAGTTAAATGGAGGGGTGACTTCACATAATTTTTGGGTTTCGAACACTTTTTATTTCTATTTCAAGTAAAATCGAATAAAAATCCTTTGGGAAGGATCAAGGACCAGGGTTAATCCTCTGCTGAGTTATGATGTCTGCTAAATCAAGTTTTTCTCTGCAGCCCTGAGAGGATATGAAAATATTTATTTTTATTCTGGCATAGAGAAGGAACATATTCTCCATTATCAGCCCTTTCTGCTCAATACTTAAGGGTCTGTTAATACAGAAAATTCATGCTTGTGGATGGAAATCACGTGGGTGAGATTAACCAAGGATTAATCCTGTATGGTTTGGGGAGTCATACCATACTCCTGCCAGCTCCTAGACTAAGCATCTCCTGGGAGATTTGGGAGCACTGGGGGTTTTTGGTGAGAGGGGCGGTGATGCTCAGGCGTTTTCTGCTCCTTCAGAACAACAGGTGGCTGCCTTCCCCCGCAGGCAGGCCATGGAGGAGGTGAGGAATTCACTCAACACTCAGTTTGTTTCCAGTGTCTGATGGGAGTAAGGATGGGGGCAAACTGAGCAGGTTCAAGCCACACTCACACAGACTGCCAGAGGGTTTTCTTGCCCAGACACTCCCTGTGGCCAGCAGCTGGTTTGGAATAGTGGCACCGCTGTTTGTTGTGAGCTGGTCCCTCAGATCCTCGGGTGGGAACACACACAGCAGTCAGTGACTCACCACTGGTAGCACTGTGCCTCTTTATTTTTGTAAAAAACCCCATTTTCCACAGCAGATGGACAAGTGGGAAGGGAACAGCCTGCAGGAGGGGAAGGGTGTGGTTGGGAGACCTGCACTGCTCCAAGATGCAGCAAAACTGCAGAAGTTCAGTAATTGCTTCTTAAAACCTCTTAAAGCTTCTTAAAGCTTCTCAAAGAATGACAAACTCCACTAGGGCAAACACACTCCACTCAGCAAACACAGGCCAACACATCCCAACAGTCTCTTTTCCCAGACACAACCCTCAGGTCTGGGACACTGCAAATGATAAAGAAAAGAGGGAAAAGGCATTCTTCTATTTCTCAGTGGGAAAGGTTTTAAAATAAACTGGCATTGCACAGACAAATGAGGCACCCTGAGTGCCTCTGGAGCTGTAAGTGTGTCAAGTGGGACATAGACTTTCTGTGAAATGAAGCTTTAGAAAGGAAAACATTTTTGTGTGAGGAGATGGGGCTGCATTCCATAGGAGTAATGTATAAAAATACCCAGTCTGCCCAAAGATACCATCTGATATATAAAGAGGTTACTCATTTATTTAAAGGATAGTTACTGAATAAGTTTTAAAGTGTTGTGAGACTTTTCTGAATTAACATTTCTTAGTGTGGTGGAAAGAAGCTCAGTCCTGACATGTACTTCAGTTGCAATTTTGGCTGAGATCAGAGCACTCAGAATTTGATACTTTCATTTTCCATGAGTAGATCTGATATTTTATGCCAATAAAAATCTGCCAATAAAAGCTGAATCTGTCCTGCAGACTCTTGGACACAAGGATTTTCTGCAGATAGTTGTGCTGGGAAGCTAATGTGGTTTAGTTGCTGAATTAGCATGTTAGAACATTTCTGGTCTGGGTAAGCTGTAACTTTTGAAAGGAGAAGTTTCCCAGGGTAAGTCAGATATTGAGCCTGGGCTGGGCTGCCTCATGAATGACACATACCAAACCAATTTGAGCAGCATGGATTTTTGTTAATCTTAAATGTCATTGACTAACTCAGTAGCCATCTGTCTTAGTTGGATTAATATCCTGATCATCACACAAAATTCTGGCTCTTGTGTGGGACTGAGAGTCGAGGAGCCGATCTTCAGACACCTGCCTGCTGCTGTCCCCATGGAGGATAACCTGCAGCCTGCCTTTTTTCCAGGGAAACACAGCCAAGCATGGCATGGAGAGACACTGCTGAGAGGGAATTTTTTGCTGCATTCCCTCACACAATCCCTGTTTTGCTTCATTGTCCCAAGCCAGGCTGGACAGGGCTTGGAGCAAGCTGGCATAGTGGAAGGTGTCCCTGCCCATGGCAGAGACAAGATGATTTTTTAAGGTCCTTTCTAACCATTCTGGGATTCTATGATTATCAGACATCAGTGTTAATGAAGTAAAAAGAAATTATTCAGTATAAGGAAGCAATGTTTAAATGGTTTTGTACTCAATACATCAGTGAGAAGTAGCACTAGTCCTGCCCATGGATCCAGAGTGGGGATGTTGTCATTCACTTCCCCCCTGCCAACCATCTGTAAAAGCCCAGATATTCCCAGGCCAAGCAGATCACCCAGATATTTAAATGGAAGCAAAAAACCTCTTGTACACAGAGCATTTGAAGAAAAATTTTGTGCTACTATCACAGGTCCATGTGACGGTGCCTTCTCTAATTTTGCACTGGGTTTGTGTGAGGACTTCACACTTTTCAAGCCCTTGGAGAGAGGAAAATTGGCAAATAAGAGTGTATGTACATGTGGAAAACACCCAGGGGATTTTATTGCTGAACCAGAGTTAGACTGTAATAAAGTAGGCAAGCTGTGTAAAATACCTGCCCTTTCGAGATGTGGCTGAAACAATTCACTGAAGGTTTTTCTGTGAGGAGCAGTGGCTCTCCCAGGAGTGATTTGCCATATTTGGTTCCATCTTTTCCATCCACAGAAACAAAGCCTACATCACTCACAGGACTGGGTCAGATTGTTGTTCCATAAATTCAAATAAACATTTCTTTCCCCCATGAGATTCCATCAGGATATTTGAATCCAATCATATCTTTCAGTGCTCAGTGAGTTTATTTTCCATCTGCATGTTCCCTGCTAGTCTGTGTCCAAAGCTGTTCCCACTATTCCTTATTGCAGTGCCAGGCCTGGGCATTTCCTCAGATTTCTTTGGAGAAAAACAAATGAAAAAACTTTGGAAGAACTCGTCTGCCTTTTGAGGAAGAAAACCCAGTATGAGAGAACATTTTATTATGAACTTGAGTCTGTTTGGAAAGCAATATCATTTGGGCTTCCAAAGCTTACACTTTTACTGAGTGTAATTTTAATTACTGAGTGATACTGTGGAGCCTAAAAGGCATAAAAATGTTTGTATTCAGCTCAGTTAATGTAAAGGAGGAAAAAAGAAGAGGTAGAGTGTCTTTCAACATTTTTTATCTCATTTCTTGCTGCTGCTGCTTCTTTTTATTTTAAATCTTGCTTAAATTTGGCTTTATTCTCTTTACTCTTTAAAGTTCTGTCTCTTTTTGATATCTGGCCTGCAACTATTCATTAAATGGGTTCTAATGTCAGAAAGACATAGTCCTAGCAGGTGATGAAACATTTCTGTATTTGTGAAACTCCATTGTTTAAGTGCCATTCAAGTGAAAAAAGAGAACAATTCAATGTTTTCCTTCTTGAATGGGAGAAATGCCTGAGAATTTTCAAGCCGCTGACACTTTCTGTGTGTGCCCCGTGGGCTCTTCCCACTCACACCACTTCAACTTTGTTGATTCAGACAGAGAGGTCAGCAAACAGGCTCCAGGACACGTTCTGCTGTGTTTCTCTGTGTTTTTGGCTGTCATTAATGTGGGTTTTCCCATTTTCTGCAGGGCTTTCAGAGGGGTGTGAGCCCTCCCTGGCAGCAGCAGGTTTCTGTAATGTCGATTTAATGGGAGCTGCTGCACACTCACTCTAATGGGTGCTGCCTGTGACACTCTCCAGATGCTGCTGAGGGTTCTGCAAGAGCTCGTGGGGCTCAACAGGCAGCCAGAGCTTCTTCCCACCACCTTTTTCTGAACAAAACACCCTTCCTGAGCACAGAGCCCTCTCTGCAGTGGGCTCCCTAAGTGCTGGGGATCCTGCTGTGCATTTCCACGTCGGTGAACTGCTGCACGTTCTCCGTGCTCTCCGGGGAGGTGATGGGAGACACAACGTGCTTCAGGCGCAGGAGCATGGAGAAAAGCAGGATCAGGAGCAGAGCCAGCAGGGTTAGGAACAGCCCCACGTACACGTAGAGGCCGGAATATTTGTCTGCTGTTGTGTCTACTTCAGTGGCCAGAGTCGGAAGGTGGACACGGCCAGTCAGGTTTCCACGGAACTTGAAATAAATCTCAGTCATTGCTCTCTGTCAGCTTTGGTCCATTTTCTGGATTTACCCTCAGATCTCCTGTCTCCCCTCACCAGACTCGCAAAGGAGGTCAGGAGAGGAAACTTAGCACAGATGACATGATGGCTTCAGCAGGAGATGCTCCATCCTCTCGGTGTCAAGGCTGCTGCTCACACAGTTAAGCAAACTGCGAGGGACAGGCCTTTGCAAACCATTTTACACCTTGCTGTCATAATGACAACGAGCATCACACTTGTGCTTTACACTTCCTTCTGGCTTTTATTCAGTCCTAAAAATACTTTGGGCCTCCTTTTGGGTAGGTCACCTCGTTTGGATGGTGAAAAGCTTTGGTCCTTCTCTCAAGCTGAGCTGCGAAGGTTTGCACAGCTTTGGTCTTTGCAAATTGTTTTTCCAGGCAGACTGAGCACTCAGCTTCTCTCTCCCACAGCAGGTGGTTTGGGTTTATCCTTGGGTGAGCTGGGGAAGGTTGTTTTCTGCTTTGCCAAACATCTGGGGGAATCTCTTCTCTCCTAATTCAGGGGTTAAGGAGTATGGAGTTCTGAGTTTTTCATCAGGAACGGTCAAAAAGGCAGCTTTCTAAAGGAAAAAAAGTGAGAGAGAGAAATGACACCAGGTACCAAAATAGCCTAGCCTGGATGTGGTATCTTTAGAGCAAATAGATGAGAAAACCCCTGTCGTGCTCCTGTGAGACACTCTGAGATGAGGAGAAGCACTGAATATTTAACTTCAGAAAAACACTGTGCAAATCTAATTGTTAATGTCCTCTCTGGGAGCACATCACTCCAGGGTACAAGAGGGCCCCACAGGCTGTGGAATCAGATATCAGAAAGGAAGGGGGGATATGAATCCAACCAGTGTTTCTCACCATGTGTCTCCTTTGTTGTGTATCTCTGTTTCTGAGGCTGGATGCCCCTGGCAGCTGTCCTGAGCCCCCCCTGTCCCCCTGGAGCCACTCTGCTGCAGGGTGTGACACTTTCCTCACCTCCTGGCAGTAGAACTTACTGGGAATTGGGGGAATCTTAACATTTTAGCAGTTTCAGCTCTTCCAGCTGGAAACAGAAAATGAAAATGCTGAAATTTCACTGTAAATGGTGCATTCAAAAGCATCATGTTCTGCTCTGATAAGACCAGAATTTTGGTTTTAGCTGAAACAAGAATGAAAGCACTGAACCAACTGATGCAATCATTTGTAATGTCCACTGCCTATAATCCTACATGAGATGTAATTAGAGTAATATTAACATGGTAACATACTATGATAATCAGAATAAATGATTTTAGGTCAATGTGATGAAAGCTCTGACACGTGACATTTCACCTAAATGACATATTGCTTGCAAAACATTTTGACTTCCAGGGGACACAAACTTTTATATAACAACAAAGACCTGTTTTGACCCATGTGATGAGAAAAAATCTGATTTGCTGAGATTTTGGAGAAGGGACATGGGGGCTTGGACACACTTTGCCTCCCAGCTCCTTCTCAGTGCCAAAGCATTTGAGGTAACAGCTATCCAGTTTAAGGAATACTGGGCCAGATCCTGCTCAAAAATAAACTGGCCCAAATTTCTCATTGAGAAAAGGACCCAGGGATTTGACTTCTGCAGTCCCTGCGTGGGCAGTGGGCTCTGAGCTGTGCTGTGTGTAGGAGGCTGTGGGCAAGCTCAGCGTTTTTCCAGGGGCTGACCCAACCCCAGTTCTCCTGGCAGAGGGTTTGGTGCTGCTGCAGAGGTATGGGCAGGGCAGCCAGGCTCTTCTGCTCTCAGTTACAGGGCAATAACTGTGATTTTCACACTTGGAATCTATAAATGGAAATTCTTCCCCCGTGAAGAATATTCTCATGTTACACAGCAGGTGGGAAGCAGAGGGTGTGAAGGTGACTGTATTAAATTCTGTTCTTACAATGTGATTTCTGTGCTGATAATGAAGTGCAACCAGTCTGGAATGTGACACTTGTGTGAGTTAAAGTACAGAGCAATGCCTTTGCCCATCCCATCTGCTCCGTTAGCGAGAGAAAGAGCCAGAGCTGGTTTCTCTCCTTAATGAGCAGAGAGCCTAATCCTTTATATCCTTCATAAAATTAGACTGCAGAATGCTAAGGACATGAGTCTGAGGTTCAATGATTAACTACAAACCAAGATGTTGAATTAGTAAAGCTCAGCTGGGCATTTATTGATAAAAGGAGCAGATTAATAGTAAGAAGTATTAGCAATGGGGAGCTGGCACTGTTTGGGGTTTTTTTTTAGGCTCAACTATAGATTTGTCAGGAGCAATCAACTATTCAGACTATTGAAAGCTGCAACATTAACTGCATCTTCTCCAGAAATGAGCCAGAAATAATTCAATAGCTCCAGGCAACCCCAAAGATTTTTGCTTTTCAATCTACCAATTATCCCATTGAGCACATCTCTTTGGATTAAGTAGATTTAGATTTTGTCCACTCCCCTTTAAGGAACAGAAGCTGAATGAGTGTAGAGACCAACATGATGTGAGAAGAAGTGGTAACAATAATTCTGTGTGTAAAGCAGGTCAGACTAGAACTGGATGACTCAGATTAGAGGAGGCAGAACTCACTGGTTACCATGAGGAGCCCTCAAGTTCATGGACACAGGAACATTCCCTGTGGTCTCAGTTTCCAGGATTCAGCCATTCTCTGGCTGAACAATGCTCCAATTCTGAATGATCACTGCTGCTCAGTGGGTGCAGATTGATTCCAAGCAGACGCTTGGGGTTTTTTTATCAGTTTGTGGCTTTTTTTAATCAGGGATTTTAAAAAAACCAAACCCAAACCCAACACATTTCATTTAATAAAAATCTGTAATGAAAACAGAAGCCTTCATACACAACAGGAGAAGGATTTTTTTCCCAGAGTGTTTCGCTGAGCCAGGAAATTCATCAGCCACAGCTTCATGGGCACTGACATTTCCAGCCTCCCACTGCAGCTATCAGGGTGAGCTGCAGTTCTGGGGAGCATTTATGAAGCCTGCATTGCTCTTCTCTGCACATTTGGGGCTCACAGGGGAGCAGAAAGGAAGATTTTCCCCCCAACAGTGCACACAGACAGTACAAACTGATCCTGCAGATGCAGTAAATGTTTTTGTCTTGCCCACCTGCCTCCCTCTACTCCCGTGTTGAGTGTGAGCATCACTTGCCAGCACAGCAGCTCTCAAAGTGCAGGAACTTTCCTGAGTTCCCCTTTGCTTCTGCTCCCACTCTGGCGCTCACAAACAGGTAAGTGGGACAAAACTGAACAATTAATTGTGTATCTTCTTCAAGTGCACCCATCCGGCTGGGAAATAAAGGAGGGTTTGGGGCTGAGCACACAGCACCAGGTGTGCTCTGCCTAGGTCACCTTGACAGAAAAATATCAGCGCTGAAGGAAGGCAAAGAAAACGTCAAAACCACAAATTCCACCCATGTCTGGCAAATGCGAGCGATCAAATTCCACCCTGGGATCCAGGGAGGTCTGAGAGGAGAAGGGAGGCAGGGGGTGAGGGTGTCTCCTCTCTCAGGGAAGAGAGGATATTTTATTCTCGTGCTGAACATGTGTGAAGTGCCGGCTGTGTTGGTGCCCAGGGAAAGGAGAATAAAGCCCGGTTACCTTTCTTTGGGGGCAGCAGCGCTGGGATGAGGCACAGGAGTCCCTTCACACCCCGAGCTGGGCGGTGATTCCCCGGGAACATCTCCCGCGGGCAGCGCGCTCCGTGCAGAAGGGATTTGCTGTCTTATCTCCGCAGTCCGGGCAGTGTCCTTTCAGCCAAGTGCACTTTTCCTCCTCTGCTATTGATCTCCCGGGCAGGGACGGCTCTCCCTGGGGTTCCTCCGGAGCAGCATCCCCGCCGGAGCGGGGCACGGGGAGCGGCAGCGCCCGGCTCGGGTGGAGGCAGCAACAGGCTGGGCGAGCACAGCTCCGGCTGCCAGGGAGGGAGGGAGGCAGGCTCTGAGCTCAGCTCAGCGCAAAGTTTGTGCGAGGCTCGGCTTAACTCTTTCGTGCTTGCCAGGCTGCGCTGCCGGTGATGGAGGAGGGAGGGCTGAGCCTGGAGGGCGGCTGGGCAGGTCCTCGCGTTTTCTGGGGGGTGCAAAGGGCTTGGAACCCTGGAAATATTTTATTATTATTATTATTATTTATTGTTGTTGTTGTTGTTGTTGTTTTGTGCCTCCTGGGGAGGGCTCCCAGCTGGGTTCATGTCTGGAGCCCTGACAAATGTCACCTTTCAGCTGAGACCCTCAGGAAAGTCCCCAGGGGTGAGGATTCTCATTGTTTCTTCTTGGTGTTAGAGCCAGGATTAATGCACGAGAGATGCACTTTCCGTGTGTGGACTCAGATATTTATTAATTCTTATCTACAGTACAGTCTCACAAGTTGTGAGTTCTAGCTAACAAAGTAGGAAATGGAGGTGCCTCTGACTCTTTCCAAGGTTTTTCAAGTGATAATTACCCAATAATCAGATGACACCTATATTATTTATACTTTTAACACAGTAATTGGTTACTTAGGGGCTGCAATGCAGACCCTTTCACTTGATTAAAAAAAAAAAAAACACCCAAAACCATGAAGAAGAAGGAAGAAGAAAGTAAAGAAGAAGAATTTAGTCAACTCCCCAAATCTTCCATCTTGCTCTATATACACTACTATATATACTGAAATCTTAAATCTAAGTTTTTCACCCTGTGAGATCACACACCACCATTCAAGCTGCACACTCACACCCCCAGTGCTATCACTGAATTTCAGAAGCCTGTTCCAAGGCCTCAAGTCAAATACAGTACCTGCTTGAGGGTCAGTGCCCTTTAACACAGAAAAACTCAAATTTTCAGCCTCCAAGATCCTAACACCCAAGCGCTGCTCTCTGGCAGTGGAGCCTTGGTGCATTTTTGTCCCTGTGCCTGCTGTTTGGTGCTTTGGGAGGGGCTGTGCTGAATTTACAGGTCCTGCCTCCCCTGAGTAGTTTGAAACTGCAAGAATAAACATAACCCCGACTCTGCAGTGCTGTGGGCAAAACTGATTTTTGCCAATTTACCAATGTGTGAAGCACAAATTTACAGAGAAGATGCCACAGAAATGAGGCAGAAGGAACCAGGGCTGGGTAAGAACCAAACCAGGATCTCTCTGATTGCCACACCTTTTGAGCTGCACTTCTCCACCCTCCCAGGCTGACAGAGTGGGGATGTTTTGTCACTGATGCCAGTTTGGGATGCATGGCAGCTGTCCCCAAGGTGTCACCAGCTTGAGGTGACAGCACACAGGGTTGGAGTAGCTGCAGCTGGCAGCTCGGAGCACTGAGCCTGTGCAGCTGGATTTCATGTCCCTGTGTCCCTGTGTCCCAGCAAGGGCTGGAGCCCTTCGTGGGCTGAACCTGACCCACAGCCCCACACTGACCTCTGGAATTGTGGAGCTTCCCAGATTCTCTTCCATGGCCAGTTTGGGGCACTGGAAACAAGCTTTCCCTCTGAAAAGCAGGTCCCACACAGGGGTTTGGGAAAGACGAGTCAGTTCTCTCTCTCTGCAGCTTTCTGTGTGACAAAATTGAGACATTTCATCTCCAAACTGTCTCCTGGAATAGCTTTCCCTCTCTGGCTCCTCATGGCCACAGCCTGAGCAGAGGGGCCAAAGGGTAATGAAAGCCAGAGCTGCACAGCTCTTTCATCCTCCTGGGGTGCAGAGCAGCTTTATAAATCCATCTCTCTAAAGGCCCTTCAGTCCCCGGAGTTCACAAGCACAGTGTATTATTGCAATGCAGCACTCTTCAGATAAATAAAACATTGTCCTTTAAAAAACCCCCAATTCCTCCATGCTTCTGTGCAGGGATAAACTCTCTCTAAACCAAGACGTAAAAGGTGGCTTTGACTGCTGATTTTATTTCATATTTCTTTTGTTGCAATATCAAATGCTGTCCCAAATATTGCAGTCTAGGCCACCATTCCCTGCCAGGCACATTGGAATGAAAGGACAGTGATAAAGCAGGAGGAAGACTGTGTATTTTCCCCTGGAATTGCTACGATTGCCGCTTCACCAACAAACCACCTGACAGCACCCCCAGAACTTTGGTATAATATAATATATAATACACGTCCTTGTATTTAAGGAGAAACAAGTGAGAGCTCTGTTTAAGCAGGAATTATGTTGCTGGTTGAATTTATGAGACCCAGAAGAGACAGATATGTTGAAACCTTGCATCCTTGCCTGCTATATAATGCTAATGAGCAGTGCTGAAATGAAAGGCTCTCTCTCTGTCCATGCCATCCAGCTTCTCTGCTCAGCTTTTATTCCCCTTTGTTGATTTTGCAGTAAATTATCTCTCCCTTTTGTAGGACCAAGCTGCTGCTTGCTGGGTGGGTGCACTTGGATTTCTTGTTTGCTTTGTAGCAGGGTATAATAATGACAGATGAATTTTAAATGCTGCCACAATTTATACCAGCTGAGGCTGATGAATACTTGACTGAATGATTGCTGAATTCCTGAATTGTTGAGAAGTATGTAAATTTTTGGGACAATCAGTGACAAATTTGTGTTACATCAAATGAAGGTGTACAAATTCTCTTGGAGATAAGCAGAGATATGACCCCAGTGAATGTATATTTTTTAACAGCCTTTGGGAATTTGGGGGCAAACCCCCAGGGAGCTTGTTGGACCCTTCCCTTTGCACTATTTGGACTGTGTCTCAAGCTTTTAATCAGGTCACTTCACACATCTTTCTCATAATGTTCCCCACCAGTCTTAGAGTGAAATTTGGATTTAAGAAGTGAAAAAGGTCTCTGAATGATTGTTAGTGAGCATGATCTGTGTGTTCCTGTAGGGATTCTTGTGTTATCCTGACTCATGAATCCTATGAACACAGTAAATGCATATTTTGGGTCTTTAAAAATTCCTTGCAGTAGCAAGTGAATGGAGAGATGCTGAAGCAAGGGGTAGCTGTTTGTCCTGGCAGACTGGCATCTGTTGTAAATATATTTTTGTTCTAGTATGTTTTGATCTGTACCACAAACAGGCTTGTAGGACACGTAAAAAGGCATGTTTTGGTAGATTTTGGGTCAGGGGTCTCTAATGGATGGAATTTAAATTATAATAAATATTCAGGCTTGTGTGAAATGGCTCCAGCCACCACCAGCTTTGAGGGAGAAGCACCAGAGTCCGAGGGGTGGCAACCTTGAAAGCAAAGACAGTTGCCTCAGGCTTGTTCCTTGCTTAGGCCCCAACCAAATGCACTGACTTCTTTCTGTCTTGTTTCTTTTTCATAAAAAAAGGAAAAATTATTGGTCCCTCCCCCCGAAGTGCTACGCAAATGCAGTGGTCATGTGTACCCAGCACCAGGGCCTTTCCCTCTGTGCAGTCCCACATAATCTCCTTTTGTCCAGCACTGGGGCTGAAAATGCTCCTGAGTTTGGACTGAGGGAGTTTTGTTGCTTTGAAAGGCTCTGGGGGCTGTTTTGACAATTTGGCTTTGTTTGGATCTTCATCATGGCAATGCTTCAGTTTATTTATAGAAACTTAGTCTCCCACGGATGACTGGAGAAATTCGGTGTTGTCTGATATGGCTGCTAATTTTTAGGAGCATTTCTAATTTGATTTACATTTGTCAGTGAAGGGCTACATTGTTCTGCACAGGATTCTGTCTGGAACAGCCCTGAGCTTCATTTTTGTGACTGAGCTTGTGGAGAAGGCATTGCACGTCCCCAAAATGGCATTAACACCCCTTGCAGAAGGGACTGGCAGTGAGGGCTGGCTCAGGTGGGGTCAGCTGGCATGAACAGGGTCCTGTGAACATCCCTTGGAGCAAGCAGGGGTTATTTGGGAAGCAGATCCTACCAGGACCCAAACCACAAGTTCATGTCAGCCACCCTCCATCAAGCTCCCACATGGATCACGTGGGCTTTGGCAAAAATATATTGAAAAATGAGGCAGGGATTGAACTTTAAACAGACCTTGTGCTCACCAGCCCGTAGTCTGGAATATTATTATTTCTCCTGCAGCAGTGCTGATTTTTAAGGGAGTTCAGCACAAATTCTAGACCCAGGAGCTTCGTGCAGGTCTGGAGAAACTTTGAGTTGTGCTGATGCTTTGGTTTTGGCTGGCCAGGTGCTAAGGTATGACCTGAGAGATGACAGTGAGCCACTGTGCTTCAGTCACTGCAAATGGGCTTTTGCTTTTCACCCTGCCAGCCCAGCCTGTCCCAGAGCTCACCAGGGCATGGTGTCACCACTAAACACAGCTCCTGTGCCTTGCTGTGGTCCCTGGTCCAAAATCTACCAAAACAGCTTTTTTGTGTGTCCTACAAGCCTGTTTGTGGTGCAGATCGAAGCAGGCTGGTCTCCAGGGGATGAGGTCGTGTCCCTGCATGATGGACAAATGGTCCATGAGGACAAGGCAGCGTTTGTTGGGTCACTCATGGAATTTTCTCTTTCCCATCTGCAGGGCAGGGCTGGTGCCCCGGGGGACACTTGGCATGGGCCTCAGCACCAAACCAACACCTGAGGGGTGTAAATGTGTGAGATTTGCTTGTTTTGTGCTGTCTGCATTCCTCTGGGCATTCTGGATGGAGCCTGGAAATCCATTTTGTGTTCCCAGCTCGCTTCCCCCCTGCATGCTCTGGCTGTGGGCAGCATTTCCCTCCGTGTCCTTGGTGCCAGTCCGTGGCCACTCGTGGGACACTGGACATGTCCCCACAGCCCCCCCAGCCCACCCAGAGCAGTGTGCAGAGAGCCCTGGGACTCCTGTTGACTTTGTGTCTTCTTTTCCTTGTGTTAGAGCTGACATTAATACACAGGAGCCACAGTTTGTGTTCCAAATCTGTGTTTATTAATTCTTATCTGTACAGCCTCACAAGTCTGAGCTCTAACTATCAAGGTAGAGAAATGAGGTAAAATGGAGTTCCTCTCTATCTCTAGAAGATCTTTTCAAGGACAATCCATCCAATTGTGAAATGCCACCTAAATTATTTTTACTTTAAACCCAATAACCAAAAACTTGAAGTCCACAATGCTGACTTTTATTAACCAGTTGCAGAAAACCACCCAAATCCATGAAGAAGAAGGTGAAGAAGAAGGACCCAGACAATGCCCAAATTCCTCCACCTTGCCCCACATGTATTACTAGATACTAAAATCTAAGTTTTTCACCCTGTGAGATCACACAATACTATTCAACCTCCAGATCCACAACCCCGGTGCCATCACTCAATTTTGGAAGCCTGTCCCACGGCCTCAAGTCAAATGTGGTGCTTGCTTGAGGGTCAGTGCCTTTGAGAACAGGAAGCCTGAAATTCTCAGCCTCCAGAGTTCCAGCAGACTCCTGTGGGCTCCTCCTGGGTTTCTGCCTGCAGGAACAGCTTGGTAGGGTTAATGTAGGTGTGATTCCCTGCAAGGTGCTTCTCCCAGCCCAGGTGAGTGAGGGAGATCTCAGATGAGGTCACACATGTTAAAATGTTAAACAAAGGCACCACCTGAGCTTGCCAGGCAGCACTTGTGGCCACAGTATGGATCAATAATTCCTGAGCAGATCCCTCCCTATCTGGAGTTCCCTGTTCAGCAGGGATGGCATTTTGGTCTGAGCCCAGTGCTCGTGGACTCAGATGTTGACCAGCTCCCTACTGCCAAGGGACCCACGAGGCAAATCTTTAAAATATGAAGAGATGATTCCTGGACTGTGACCAAATCCTCGCAGCCAGGCCGTGAAGCTGAGAGCAGGGTGGCTGGAGCATGGGGAATGTGAGCTGCAAAACAGTTAAACCCTTCTCTGAAGCCTCTGATGCCACATTATTTGCATGATTCACAGTTAACAGATGGGCTTCTGCCTATATTGAGTTCTTCAATTTCTTCAATTACCATCATTAAATAATAATCGTGATGGTTTATACTGAAAGGAAAACAATTTTGTGATGACCCCATTACACCAATTTTTGTTTCCTTGGTTTGTTTGTTTTAATTCCAGTCTTAGGGAAGAAAATCTCTTTTCTGGGCTCTCATTTACAGAATATGCAGCTGAGAGAGCTCTGCCCACCCACACACTTTAACATTTCAGATATCAGCATTTCCATGCAAGACTGGATGAACTCTTTCTAAACCTGTCTGGAGGAAACATGGTTGAAATCTTCACAGCAGAAAAGTGAAAAACAGTGATAGATGCAAATGCTGCCATCTCTGCTCTGCCACCCATTTCCACTGCAGTTTTGAGGAAATCCTCTGTTCTGTACAGGAGAGCACAGCACAGGAATCCTGAGCTGCTCCCAGTTGTACTGAAAGAGTTATGGTAGTTTAGGCTTAAAAAAAATAACCTTACAAGCGATGCAAAAGCCATTGAGGTGTTTCTCTGTGATCCCTTCTCAACAGCAGGGATCCCTCTCTTGCCATGGCTCCCTCAGCACAGCTCTGGCTCCCACCCCAAAGCATTTGTACCCCAATATCTGCCACTCACTCACACTGAGCCCATGGGCTGCCCTGTGAAATGATCTCCCACTCCATTCTGCCGCATGGGAATGGGCAGAGAGTTCAATCACTCAAACAAATCCTGAAATCCTTTCTGGTTCATGGGGAGCCCAGCTGGTGCTTGGGGAGTGCTGGAGAGGAGAGCAGGCAGGATGAAGAATACAACTGCACAGGGTCTGAGTTCCCATTTTGTTTTACATGGGGCTTCTTTATACACCAATTTTTAACTTGTGCTGTTCCCATGTGAGAGTGGAGACAGGATGTCAGCCCAGACAGCCCCTCAGTCTGAGCTGTGGCAGCAATTCCTGTACATTTCTACTAAAGCCAGGGGATGTTTCCATTTGATGCCTTTGTCTAATCACAGTCACAAGTTCCCTCTTCCCCAGCCTCTGGGTCAGCAGCAGAACAAGCTCACTGGCCAGTTCCACTTCATTCTTGTTCAGTTTTGGTGAAGAAAAGAATGAACATCCCTGTGTGGTTCTGCTAAACTGATGTGCCTGGTTATTAATAGCCAGTTTTGGTCCCCCTTCCAGCCCATGTGCCACAAAATACATTTCCCCTCTGTCTCCAGGACCAAGCTGTCTGTGAAGAAACTGTTCTGTGAAAACACTGCACAAAAAGCTTATTGAGCAACCCCTCCTTTTGAGCAGAAGACTGACCTCTCTTTTTATTTTTAGCCTATTAACAACAAATGCTGCTTTATTGCCTCACTTATCATAGATGAAGACCTGTTTTCAATTTGGACAAGGATCTCTACCCAGAAGGATTCACCACATGGCCCCTTGGCCCTTCCACTGTGCCTTGCTCTACACAACCTCGCTGGGTTCTCCCTGCTGGGATTTATCCGTGCTCCAGACTGAATTTGCAGCAAATCCCAACTTCTACAACCCCACACCTCTGCAGCTCCAAGCTCTGAGCATTGTGCTGTGTGGATCTTGTGCTGCAATCAGGGGATTCCAGCTCTGCAGGGGAGAGGGGGCTCCTTGTCCTCCCTGCTGGGCAGCAGGGGCCACCTGAGATGTCCCTTGCTGCAGGGGGACACTGCAAAGGGACAGCAATCAACTATTCAGACTATTGAAAGCTGCAACATTAACTGCATCTTCTCCAGAAATGAGCCAGAAATAATTCAATAGCTCCAGGCAACCCCAAAGATTTTTGCTTTTCAATCTACCAATTATCCCATTGAGCACATCTCTTTGGATAAGTAGATTTAGATTTTGTCCACTCCCCTTTAAGGAACAGAAGCTGAATGAGTGTAGAGACCAACATGATGTGAGAAGAAGTGGTAACAATAATTCTGTGTGTAAAGCAGGTCAGACTAGAACTGGATGACTCAGATTAGAGGAGGCAGAACTCACTGGTTACCATGAGGAGCCCTCAAGTTCATGGACACAGGAACATTCCCTGTGGTCTCAGTTTCCAGGATTTAGTCATTCTCTGGCTGGGGCTGCCAGGCTGTGGCTGAAGATGGGCTGTTGGTATTTAAACAGCAGCTCCACGTGCCCAGAATAAGGGGCATTTAAACATCCTGGTGTCGTTGTAGAGATGGTCACAAAACACAAAGTGACATGGTATTAAGTTTATTATGGCCACATGCTGTCTTTTATACAGTTTTTACAAACCTCAAGGGCAACTTCTAATTGGTTAATAGCTTTCTTGCTAATTATTCTATTCATTAGTAAAAGGTATTTTACTTGTCCATCAAATCTATCTATTCTTGGATTATTTACATATTTTCTTTACTGATTCTCATGGGACAGATCCCTTGTTATTACAGGTACATTTGTTTTTCACCCTCAGAATAGATTGTTGTGTTGAAGGAACTTATCATTCTCAAAATAGCTTCACATGGGAATTTGCAAATTGCTCGTTAGCCGCACTTAGAAGAAATGATGGGCCAGCTCTGGCTGTATCCACACCCTGGGCCAGGTCTGCTCTCCACACGTGACTCCCACTGGAATTGTAAAGGCATTCAACCCTTCTCTGGCAATGGCTTTAGGAAATATCAGGTTTGAGTCAGTGACTATTCAGTGCTAGTGCTGTAAATCTTTCAAATATTCTGTTTCCACTTGTGGAAGGGAGAGGAGCTTTCTGTCTTACCCACTAATGCCAGCAAAATCCCTGTTCCCATTTCCAAGGATTTTACTCCTGTGCCACGGGGAGGACAAGGCACATTATCTGCTTCTGCATACAATCTATTGTCAACATTTCTTCCTGCTTCAGCTCTGCTTCTGATGACAGGCTCAAAATAATAAAGAGAAAGAGTAGCAAGTGCAGGAACAATGTGCTGAACTGCTGGTGTCATCCTTCAGCTGTCACAGGAGCGTGCAGAGCCTGTGTGTGATGTTCTGGGGCTCTCAGCAGAGGTCAGCCCTGCAAAGATTTACTGGGAATAAATATATGCATTAAAATGGGATGGGAATGTAAGAGAATTGACCTCTGAGGGCCACTGCTGCAGAACTAGGAGATCTCCATGGCCATGAGCCTGGAGCAGAGTCAGAACCATCAGCTGTGAGATTTTCACACCACTCTGTAGGAACTTCTACGTGTGGACCCCACCAGACTGCAGGAGAGCCCTCCTGGTTTAATGCAAAGAGCTGAATTAATCATACAGACAACTGTGAGATGCAGCTTCAATTCCACTGGGGATCAGTAAAGTCCAGTCACTGAAGGAAGAACTTTACAACACCCTGCAGTGTAATCAGCTCTGCTGATTTAAATATAAGTCTTCTAAAGGGAATTTAAATCTCAGAATCTTCCTGGACCAGCTGATCTCCTTTCAAGAAGAAGGAAGATTTGTACCACTACTTTTTCTACTCATAAAATGCCTCTTGCCCTTTCACATGTTGAGGTATTTAATTTTCAGTGCCTATAACTCTACGAAGTACCTCCATATTGTGTAAAATACACAGACACTTTGCAGTGCATGACCTGTGGTATAGAAGCTACCTTCTTCCATCCAATATTTCCTGTAGGCAGGAGAACACTTTGTAAAAGAAAATTTGACAGTCTGGAATCCTTTCCTGTTCTCTGTCCCAGGAAAGCACGATATCAGACCACAAAAGAATAACCCTTTTCAAAGGAATCCTGTGTTAATAGAACCTGGCACATCAGTCTCTGCATTCACACGTTGCTGTGTGAGGAAATCATGACTGTCACTTTCAGAGACACTTTCTTGTTCTTTCTGGTGGTGGAGATTGAGGTCTTGCTCAGATCTGCTGACATGTGAGGATTCTCTTTGTTGCCCTGCTTGTGGCTGTCACAGCACATCAGGTTCATTACCAGCTGAGGTAAGATTTGCTTTATGAGCCTGACAAGAAATGCTGAAGTGTCTGAGGTGCTTGGGATAATTCATCTGAGAAAAAGGGTGAGCTCCTTGCACAGGGAACATGCTTGTCTGCTGGAAAGAGCTGAAGGGAGTGCAGATGTACAGAAGAATTCCATCACAAATGATTGCACCATGTCACCTTCCCTTAATAACCTTGGCCTGACAGAGCCAGGTGAGGGATGCAGCTGGCAAGCTGACATTTCCCTCAGGAAATGCCCTGTCCCTCCCTTCATTTGCAAAATCTTTGATAATTAAATCACTGCAAAGGAAAGTGATCTGTTGGTATAATTCATTTGATAATTCAGCCTAAGCCCCACATTTCTCTTTGCACGAAGGAAATTAGCTCTGCTCACAAAAGATCTGCTCCTGAGCTACCTGCTCACTCACACAATCCCTTTCCTAATTAGATACCAGCAAAGCATGGCTTTCTTCCCAGCACAGGGAAACCAAAAAAGTGCTTTTCACTGGAGAGGTCCTGGAGACCCTGATGTAAAGGGAAGCGAGAGATTAATTTCTGATTTCTTACTCTTTTTCTCCCATCACTCAGCTATGCTGCCTTTTCTCTGGTGTGTGTTTCTTAGAGAACTGAATGAAGTTTTGATAAATGCCTATATGGGGAGGAGCAGCACCCAAGTTTGGCCTGGAGAGCACAGCCTTTTTACAAATACCTTTTTGAAGAAGAGCAGCACCCAGGTTTGGCCTGGAGAGGACAGACTGTCACAGTGCAGCTAGTCTGTAGCTGGGCAGATAAATCTGGCTTTAATAAGAAACTCAATTTGGCTCTCCTAGTTTGATAAACAAGTCCCTGGGTGAACAATCACAGGATGGATTTAAACTCAAACAGAGACCTCAACCAATCCCTTCCAGCCCTAAAAGCAGATGTGTCACTAACCCAGGGAGCTGGCAGTATTAACACCCAGACCAATCAGTTGTCTGGACTGGGAGTTTTGAACCCACTATATAAGAAGGTTCCAAACAACAGAACAGGCTGTTTGTCTCATGATCAGGAGGACTCAAGTCACGATTTCTGTCTCCAGCCTGTGGCCACGTGTCACACAGCCTCTTTGACAAACACCCTTTTGAGGACCAGCAGCATCCAGGTTTGGCCTGGAGAGCACAGCCTTCCCCCTGGCAGCTGGAGGAGCTCTGTAAGTGCCAGCAGACATTTTCCCACTGCATCCCAGTCCAACTGCTCCAGAGGGATGCAGCATCCACAGGGAGGGTGCCCATGGAAATGCTTTCTGTTGCTGCTGTTTGTGGATGAAGCTGGAATGTTTTTTCCATTAGAAATCAGAGTGGTGTAATGGTCCTGGGCTCTGCATCCTTCCCCCAGGGCAGGTGGTATCAAACTGCATTCCCCAGCCTTAAATCCCCAAACCTCTCTGGGACTGCCGAGATAAAAGCAATAATCACTGTAATTAATATCTCTGATAAGTAATGGGCAGCCAGTTAAAACCCAGGAGATGCAAGCAATGGCAGCAGTGGCTGAGGATGGCAGTGAGAGAGGGATGGAGAACAAAGCCAAGCAGGGAACAGGCTGGGATAGGAACTGCTTGGAGCTCACAGTGCAGGTTCACTGGGACTCCAGCAGAAAGGGGCAACTGAAAATCAAATCCCCAAAAGCTGTGGCTGACATTAAAGGGTCCTGCTGCAACATCAGCACTGCCAAAACTTTACAGGATGGGCAACCACCACCCACCTGGGGCTGACAAGCAGCCCAAAGGTGAGCTCCAGCCCCAGCCTTACTGCTCAGATTTTCTAGCAGCTGTCATGCTTTGTCCCTCACCAACAAAACCAGATGAACCCTGATTTGATCTAGCTTCTGGTTTGTGGCTGGCTAAGCCAGTGTTAGCTGCTGGCCTCCTGACCATCTGGTGATGCATTTCCCCATAGAATCAGCCCAAAGGAGCACATTTGAATCTTGGGGGAAAGGCAAAACTCTTTGTTGTGTTTGACCTGAAAATTCACCTTGCCTATCATTTCCAGGGAAGGCTTTGTTGTGCCCTGCTCCAGAGCAGGGGAGCCCAGCCCTGCAGCACAGCACTGCTGCTTTAGCTCTCTGCAGGCACAGCCCTCACCTGTGGCTTCAGCAGGGGAACAATTTTCTTTAGGGAGCCTGAGGGAATCAGGAAGGAGAAATGGGGGCAGCATCCATTACAAGCCTTGGCTTTTGAAGAGGAGAGTACCACAGAATGATTGATATCCTCACACCGACAGGAGGCAAACCCAGCTTTCCTGGATTCTCCATTCAGATTTTGCCTGTAACACCTTGCAACACAAAGGGCTCAGACTTTGAGAGCCCATAATGACTGAAGAGAGAAATAAACACCTTGTACAGCAGGGTACTACAAAGCTTACATAATATTAAAGTGTTACAATTTCTCTATCACACCTTACCAATATCAGCAAGCACTAGGAAAAGAACAAGGAAATCACCCCTTTTATTTAAAGTACTCTGAATGGTCAAACCTGGCCTTTGTTTAAGAATCACTGAAGTTGGAAAAGACCTTCACATTCATCAAGTCCAGCCTTTCACTGAATACCACCATAGTACTGGATTTTTAACCTGAAAAGGAAAAAAGTGCTTTGGACTGTGCAAAAGGCCTGGTTTCTCTAGAGGGCTTTTTGTGTTGTAGGATCAGAATAAGGTGAGGGAGGACTGTGATGGCTTGTGCCAAAGATGCCAGGCAGTCCTACAGAGGTCTGTGTGCTAGGCTTTACAGATCCTGCACTCCCTCAGCAAGGGAGCTAATTTTTGTTTCTGCAAACGTGGCACAGAACTGTGTGTTGTGATGTCCCTGCTGTCATTTTGTTGTTCACATCTGGTGTTTTCACTGCTGGGGGGTTTCCTGACTCAGTTCAGTGGGGGTAAGAACTTTCCTCAGTGGCTTTTTTCTTCCTCTTTTCCCCCTCTCCTTTCTTCATGTCAGCAAACAGACTGGAAATAATATTTCCTACAGTTTCCAACTGTGCCTGCTCTCAGTGAAACATCAATTCCAGGCTCTTTCAGGGTAGTTCTCCCTCGGTTTGTTCCTTGCTCTCCCTTCTCTCCAGGCTGTGGAGTCACCCGTGCTCCGAGCCCTCCGCGGCACCGGAGCGCTGCTGGCACGGGGCCACCTCACACTCCAGATGGTGCCACTTGCTGCTCCTGCCAGGGGCTCAGGCAGCCAGCTCGTTATTCCAGACACAAATCCAACACCCTTCACTTCAGGGGGTGGTTGCACGAGGAGGAGCTGCTGCCTCCCTCCCGAGGGACGCGTTCGGCGCCGCGTTGGACGTTTTTGTTTAGCATCGTCTGAATCTGCTCCGGGGCTTCCTGGCTGAGGCAGGAGCTGAATGGTGTCTAAAAAAGGTGTGGTGGTGATGCCTTGGGAAGGCTGGCCTGGGACAGAGACTGGGCAGAGACAGAGAATAAAGTAGGGATTTACTGAAAGGCCTCTAGGATGCACCTTGGGCAGGACAGGAGCCTGGCCAGGGCTACACCCAAGGTGGACCCAAAATGGTCACAAAATGGACAAACAGTCATGAGGTCTCACACTTTTCTAAGCTTTGGTTCATTTGCATATTGGGGTTTAATTGTCGAATTCCAGCTGCAGGTTGTGAGGTCCCATCCTTCTTGTTCCTCCCTCCAGCCCACCCTTGTTTGTGCTTTTGGGCTGAAAGTTGTCCCTGGTGTGCAGCAGGAGAAGGATTTGTTTTGTGTCCCTGCTGTGTGCAGAGCTGAGTGACCCTGAGTGTGAGCTCAGAGCTGCACCCTGGGTAGCACAGAGTCTGAAATACAGGAAAGATAAAGCTTAAGGAATCAGTAGCACCTCTTCTTATTGGAGCTGTTGGTCTGGTGATGACTGTCACTTTAGGGCTGGTTAGTCTTGGTTTTACCCACCCCATGGTTTGTGGTTTTTCCCAGCTGGCGTGGTGAACATAAAGGAACCAAAAGCTCTTTTGGCAGCTGTGTTGCAACCTCTCCCAGCTTCTGATTATCCTGCTGGTGGCTGTTTGGAATGGCCCTGCTCCACTCACATTGTGTTCTTTGTTTCAGTGCTCTAGAAATGTGGATTCAGGGCTTTAGATCTTGTATGTTGTGATTTTGCTTATGGCTCCCATTGTACTTTCTGGAGACTTTGCAGCACCAGAGATTCTACAGGGGGCAGCCAAACCAAGGAACACTTTTCTCCTGCTGTGGCTCAAACCACAATATGGTTTTTGCCACAGCAAAGAAGTTATCCTGGAACCAGTTCTCATTGATGGGAAAGGGAATGGGGGCATGTGGAAAGGTGAGTGCATGGGGATGTGTGTGCACAGAGCCTGGAAAATGGTGCCACTTTGTGGGATGCCCATATCCAGCTGGATCATGGCTAAGCTGGAGAGAGGAGTTGGGACTGGGAGTAGCAAAGTTGAAAGTGTGATGAGTGATTGCTTCATATTAGCAAGTACAATTTGGGTTTGAGCTCCCCATTCCTCTGGGGCAGAGGGATGTAGGAAGATGTTTGGGAAATGCAAGAGAGAGAACAATTGCTATGCAAAGGAGAGGCTCAGAGAGCCCCTGAAGAATCATAAGATAAAGCTGAGCTCTACCTCCTCTGTAACTTGAAGTTAGTTTGAGAAGCCAGAATTAGGAAAAGCCCAAGAGACTGCGTGTGCTGGTCCTGGGACTTGCCCAGCTCCTGTCACTGTGGCACAAACACAGAAATGCCACCTACAACATCCCCCAGCTGTGAGCTGTGCCCACCCTGTCACAGCCATGCTCCAACACCCCCTGACCCAGCACGACCCCTGCTCTGCAGCAAATCCAACATGTGCAGTGACACAGCTGCCATCCACAGCCTTCTAAATCCTGCAGTGGATTAGAAATGTATTTATAGGAGCTGAGATGAATATTAATAAGTAGTTCCTCCCTGAAATCTAAATGTCTCCTAAAACCACCAGCTTTTCAGCCAACATAAATTAGCATAAAACTGCTGCTAATCTCTGTCCTGGGTGAGGGGTTGGAGAGCAGCCCTGCAGCACAGCAACTCGGAGTCTAATTAAAGGCACCAGCTCAGTGGATGGGACCTCCTGTCTATTAATTAGCTGGATGTTGCTGTAATCTCATCCCTCACCAGACAGATCACTCATATCCCCTCTAATGACTCCAAATGGTCACTGCAAGTCCTTCCAGAGGTGTTTGCTTTAATGGTTACTTTGCCCTGTGGAGGGATGGTCAATAGTTCCTCTCTTCTCACGCTGGTGAAGATGTGCCTTGGTTTAGGGTTTGCTCAGGTGCTGGGAAGCCTGAGCAGTCTTCTGCATTTCAGATCTAAAATCTCCACTTTGTAGCTGTAGAAGCACAGGTTTAAGCATAGTCTGGACTCTAATCTGAGCAGATACCTCTCATGTAAGCCAGGTGAGACACAGTCACCAGACAGGCACCTTGGGGTGGGCTCTTCCTCAGCACAGAGCTGAGCCATTGACAGAAATGTGAGGGAAAGGCATGTGGGCTGTGGCTTGTCTGAATTCCTGCTCTGGCTTCAGTCCTTGGGGTCCTGCTGTGTCCCTGGGCACCCCAGTCCTGTGGCTGTGGGCGAGAATTGCTCCTTCAAAAGAGGCAGCACAGCAAATCTGCAGGGAACATCAGGGCTGCTCCTGACAGCCTCTGAAAATCCTGGAGGACTCTGCTGAAAGCCATCCTGAAAGTGTTTCTGCATCCAAACCCTAATCAGAGGTTGTTGGAGGAAGAGGGAAATGTGAACAGCAAATGACTGCAATTCACTGCATAAAGTAGGAGCTCTTTGTGAGGAGAATGAATTCCTGGGCACGGGGACTTGAGAAGATGGGCTGAGTGCATGTGGATTTATTTTGCTGCCTGAAATGCCAAAGTGTGGGAGTTCAATGCTCTGCTTTGGACAGCACTGCTCAAAGGAAACCACCTGCATCCAACCTGCAGTGGTGGGAGAGAAGAGGGGCACTGTGACACTGCTGAATCCCAGTGATCAGGGACCACATGGACAGGGGTGAACTCCCCAGGGGCCAGCACTGAGAAGCCAGCAAGAATTGCATGGAATGAGTTACAGGCTACTGAAATGGTCAGGATTCCACGGAACAAGTTAAATCCCCGTTACTGAAATGGGTGTTTTGGGGAATACCACGAAGGTGTCTGCACTGCAGAGGGGCTGGCTGAGTCTGATCCACCCAGGTGTTCTCTTCAGGCTCTGAGCTCCTTCCGAGGCTGGGCTGCCGTGGTACAGAACTGTCCTGGCCCTGAGGCAGGGACAGCAGGGTCCCGGTGGCTGTGGCAGCTGCTGGGAACGCAAACCCTTCTTGGATTGCCATCTGCTGGCACCGCATTTAACTGCTGCGGGCCGGGGCACCACAGGGGACACCCGCACAACGGGGACAAAAGGAAAAATGTCCCATAACTGGTTTTATTCCAGTGTCTTCACCTGGTCTGACCCCATTCCCACAAGGCGCATTGCAGCTGTTTCAGTGCAATATTGACTAAGTTAAAACTCCATCTATGGAGGTGTTTTCTCCCTGAAATATCTCAAATTATAAACTAGCACAGCCTAAGCGAGGGCTATTCTGTTTCTGACCCTGTCAGGCAGTCCAGGCCTGAGTAACCACTGTGAGTGATTTGAGAGAAGCTGAACGGGGGGAGAAAGATGTGATGAAAGGCTCGTGGTTCGAGATAAGGCCAGGGAGATCACTCAGCAATTACTGTCACAGGCAAAACAGATTCGTCTCGGGGAAATTAATTTATTACAAATCAAACCAGAGCAGGGCAGTGAGAAATAAAATCATAATGAAATACCTTCCCCCTGCCCTCCCTTCTTCATGGGCTCAGCTTCACTTCTTCTCACGTATTCCCACTGCTCTCTTCTGCCTACTCCTGGTGTTGTGCAGTTGCTGGGGGTTTTTATTTCACATTTTTAAATACATTATCCCAGAGCTGCTGCTGGTTGTGCAGTGGTTTTTTTTCACATTTTTGAATACCCAGAGCTGCTGCTGCCAGCACTGGTGGTGTTGGTGTGTGCTTGTCCCCACCGTGTCCTTGTCCTCGTGTGCAGGGACCCAGCAGTGCTGTGTGAGCAGCAGTGGCTGCCAGCCCTCACAGCTCTCACAGGCTCTGCAAGCCTCTAAAGGGGGGAATGATGCCTCCAGTTTTATATTTCCTGTATTTCAGCCCCTGTGCTGCCCAGGGTGCAGCTCTGAGCTCACACTCAGGGTCACTCAGCTCTGCACACAGCAGGGACACAAAACAAATCCTTCTCCTGCTGCACACCAAGGACAACTTTCAGCCCAAAAGCACAAACAAGGGTGGCTGGAGGGAGGAACAAGAAGGATGGGACCTCACAGCCTGGAGCTGGAATTGGACAATTAAACCCCAATATGCAAATGGACCAAAGCTTAGAAAAGTGGGAGACCTCATGACCGTTTGTCCATTTTGTGACCATTTTGGGTCCACCTTGGGTGTAGCCCTGGCCAGGCTCTTGTCCTGCACAAGGTGTATCCTAAAGGCCTTTCAATAAATCCCTGCTTTATTCTCTGTCTCTGCTCAGTCTCTGTCCCAGGCCAGCCCTCCCCAGGCATGGCCCTGTCCCGCTGCTCGGTGTCACCACGGGGTGGCACCGCTGTCGCCTGGCACGGCTCTGTGTTCCATGTGGGACAGTCAGTCTGTGTGACAGCTGGAATTGGACAAGGCAGACCTGGAACAGAGCCTGGACAGAGCCAGAGAATAAAGCAGGGATTTATTGAAAGGCTTCTAGGATACACCTTGGGCAGGACAAGAGCCTGGCCAGGGCTACACCCAAGGTGGTCACAAAATGGTCACAAAATGGAGAAAATGGTCACGAGGTCTCACATTTTTATAAGTTTTGGTTCATTTGCATACTGGGTTTTAATTGTCCAATTACAGCTTCTGGCTGTGAGATCCCATCCTTCTTGTTCCTCCCTCCAGCCCACCCTTGTTTGTGCTTTTGGGCCTGAAAGTTGTCCTTGGTGTGCAGCAGAAGAAGGATTTATTTTGTGTCCCTACTCTGTGCAGGGCTGAGTGACCCTGAGTGTGAGCTCAGAGCTGCACCCTGGGTAGCACAGAGTCTGAAATACAGCAAATATAAAACTGAAGGCATCACAGGGAGCACAACGAGACCTCCCTGCAGGCCCTCTCTCCATGGAAGATGCAAGGAAGGAGGTGTGGAATTGATGTCATACATTGAAGAGAGGGAAGAGGGCCTTAAAGAAGAAAATGAAAGAGTCTCTGGCTTGACCAGCCCGGAGATGGCTGGTCCTGTGTGGGCTGCGAGACAAGCCCTGCCTTTCATACCCCTCTGCCAGGGTTGTGGCCACAGCCTGAGCCCACAGACTGCAGATCTGGGCTGGTCAGCAGAGCTGAGGCTGCAGGGTGGCCACAGCGGAGCCCTGGTGGCCATGGGCTGTTCATGCTGGGTGGGCCTGCGGCTGACCGGGGTGTGCTGGGCAGAGGGTCCCTGCGCTTCCAGGGGCCAGAAACAGAAGGAGCAAGCTGAAAATATTTTCTGGGTTGCCTAGAGAGTGAAAGTCACCTAATCCAACAGGCAGTTTGGGTTTCTAATTGGAAACAGAGTAAAACTTGGGCTCGGAGCAGCAAAGCATTTCATGGATCCAAAGAGCAGAACAATGAGCTGTCAGTGTTTGTGGCTCACCCCGTTTCTGCAGGGGGCTGCAGGCAGCTGAGCTGCCTTCCTCTGGAAGTCAGAGTAAAGCAGGAGGGGGGCAAAAGGAGTGGCTGTAGCAATTATATAATAATATATATATATATTTAAATATATGTATATTAAAATATAAATATAAATATAAATATAAATATAAATATAAATATAAATATAAATATAAATATAAATATAAATATAAATATAAACATACATAGAAATAGGTTAGAAATATATTAGAAATATATTATAATATTATGTGAATATATATGATATATATTTTATATAATATATATTAATATATATTATCCAGTGGTACAAAGGTGGTATGGGCACATTCTGCTGGGATTTAATGTGCACACAGCTGAGGCCTGTTGCTGCAGGAGAGACCCTGCCTTTGCTGCTCTAATGAAAGAGATGACTGTGGTTACAGCCCACAGGGCCCTTGGTAAAGTCAGGCTGCTGCTGATACAGTTTTCTTGCAGCTAGCCAGGACTGAAACTCATCTCTTTTTTCTTTTTTATTTTTTTTTTTTCACTACTACAGCATTTCATCAGTTGATTTTCTGGCTTGAGCCACTTGCCCCATCCTTCCCATGTAGGGACGGTGCTCAAAGTTGCACTGGGTGAGTTTAGGTCCCATGTACACACTCCACAATCAGTGGTTCTAGGGCTTGTTTCCCTGGAGTTTGGGGCCACAGGAGACCTGACTTGCAAGGAGCTGCTCCTTGGCTCCAGCTCTGTGGTGACTGGTAACTGCTCAGAATGGATTTTAACTGGAAATCTGCTTTTTTTTTGTCCTGAGCACCTGCTGTCCTTGCTGAATGTGAGTGTTTACATTGCTGGTGTTGGGTAACCCTTAGGGGAGCTCATGGAATCACAAATGTGGTCAACAGCACCTTCAGATGAGACCAGGAGTTTCTTCTTGACCTGGCTCTTCATCTGAACTTTGGGATACCAATCCTGGTGTTCTGATATGGTTCCCATTCCCCTGTTCAGTTATTGTGTGGTTCACAAAGTTTTCCAGGCTGGGAATTTCATCAAATAATATGTGAGTAGTGTGTGCCCCCTGGGAGGGTTTCCTAATGAGCAGAACCTGCATAACCCGAAGATAAAATAGCATCAGAATCATCTCTGTGGAGTCTCTGGTGTTGGCTCCTTGTCCAGTAGCTCCTACAATCATCTCCTACTCCCCTGTAATGTTAAAAAGGACTCAGTTTCCAGCAAGTGCAGATGTTCACAAGGTAAAAGGGAACGACTTTTTTTCCCTAAAAAGGTGAGTGCCAAAGCCTCCCTGCTGGATGATGCTTCTCTCCAGGGATCTGTTCAGGGACATTGATGATGCTCAGTGCTTATCTCTCGATGGTCTCACTGTAGTGATGCCCTGAGAGGCTGCCTGGAACAGAGGCTGGCCTGGTTAAAGAAATAAAGTAGGAATTTATTTAAAGGCCTTCCAAGGACACACCTTGGGCACTACAAGAGCCCAGCCATGGCTACACCCCAGATATGGACCAGGGCTCACAAGTTTTCACACTTTTATGAATTTTGGTCCATTTACACATTGGGTAATTGTTAAATGTCCAATTACAGCTTCAGGTAATGAAGTCCCATCCTCCCAGTTTGGTCTCCTCAGTTCCCTGCTGTTTAAACTTTCTGGGCCTGGAGCTGCAGTGGTGTTCTTGGTTGTGGGGCTGGAATGGGATTGTTTTGTCTGACTGAACTCTGAGGAGAAGTTGCTAACACTTTATAAGAAGTTCAGAGTTATACACTAATGCAGCACAGAGTCTGGAAAATATAAAAGCTGAAACTTAAGGCATCAGTGGACAGGGGGAACTTCTGCCTGAAGCCATCTCTCACCTCTCAGCACAACTGTGGTGTGCGTGGAGGGAGCAGGGCAGGAGCTGCAGAAGTTCAGCTCGGAGTTCCAGTACTTGAAATAAAGCTATTTAGAAGGAAGAGTGTCCCACAATGTTTCCATACTGTAACCTTTGCTTTAAAGATTAAAAATTCACAGGGTTCTACCTAGGCAGGTCTTCAGGAGGTGTTTTAGGAATCAGTTGGGTCAGGGCTTTGCATGCCAGGTTGTGTTTGGAACCTGCTTCCTTCTTCAGGGGTGCCTTCTAATATAAACCAAGAGGATATTGCTGGCTGCTGTGTGCCAGAGCCAGCTTTGCAAAGCCTGGCAGGAATTTTGGGAGAAGAAAACCAGCTCTGGTTTAGTTTGAGGCAGGGTTTGCAATGCTGGCTCTCCTTGCTGGAGAAAAGGGGGCTGAAGATGCCAGTGCTGACCTTGTACTCTCAGTGTTTAATTGTTTCTCCATCCTGTCAGGCTGAGATTCTGTGTCTCTCTGGAGTGAGGGACTGCAGCTCTGCAGACAAGAGACCCCAGCTCATTGATGTTTAAACAATGGTCTTTCAGTGGGCTCCTCATTTGCATGAGACTTCGGGCAGATAAGCTTTTCTTTTGATGTAGCTAAATGAGTTTTCTCATTGCTGTATTTACCTCTAAATGCCAGTACAGATGCAAAGCACCGATTATCAATAGTTTATTGTAGGTACACGATATGTGTGCCTGAGGAACAATAGCAAAATAGCTGGGGAATATTTGCTGCCATGAAAAAAATCACCATTCATTAGTGCTGTCTGTATTTTTAGGATAAAACAGATTGGAACTGTCTCCTGAAAAGCGTAAAACAGGCACAAAAGCTTTCTTTACCTGCTCTCCTCCTTCTTAATTCCTGCTCTACTACCCTACTTCTAGCACACTGATTCAGCTGATCCTGCAGCCTCTGTCGGGCTTGGTCTGGGATGACATTTACCGAGTGGAATCTCATGGAAAACAACTCCTGGAATGCTCTGTTGTTGGGATTTCTAAGCTTTTAGGATGAGCTGTTTGGGTGTCTTTTACAAATGCTTCCCCAGTGTCACCTGACTTCGCTGTCACTGCTTCAGAGTGACAGAAGGGATCTGTGTTTGAAAGGAAACATCTTGCACTTCCAGCTTGGATGTGATGTGATCCTCCGTGGTGGCTTTGATGGGATTTTCCTTTCTATCACTTAGAATTCCATCAGGAAAGTCCTTCAAGCCAATACTACACTCAGCAGGCATTTTGAGAGAGGCTGGCAATCAGGTATTCAGTTACAATTACTGTATCAAATGAAATCATCGAGAAGTTATTCAATTCTTGGTCACAAATATCCTAACTACGATGCAGCTCATGGACAACCATGGAAAAAAAAAAAAAAAGGAGAATTTGGGTGTTTTATTGTTCCATTTGTCATGACCTTGGCTGGGGCTCACAGACCATGTACCATCCATAGCTTGGTCAGCAAAAATTGTTGTACTGACAGCCTCAGAGGGGTTCTGCACGTCCCCTGGGCACAGGCAGGGCATGAGGCGGGCAGAGCCATGGATTTCTGTAAGCTCTGCACTGGGATTTTGAGGGGAAACGCTGCCAGGGTTCACCCAAAATACACAGGGGGTGTGCTGGGGTGGGGTGCTTCACTTCCTGCTGTCAGGGAGTGTTTTCAGCTGGGAAAGATTTATTAATTGTGGTGGTTTGTTGTAGAAGAGAGGGGATTGAGCCAGAAGAGATCTAGTGTAGGAGGTTTTTTTTTTTTTTTGGATGACTGCTGTGGCGTTTAATGCTTTGTTATATCTGGATGTGTTTGGAGTATCTTGAGTTGATTGAGCTGCACAGTTTCCAGATCCTTGGCACAGAAAATGGCCTTTCCACTCTCAGCCTGCCTCCTGATGGTCCCTCAGAGGATGCAGAGATTGGCTCCCAGATTTCAGAAATACCAAAGCTAAAGTCACCTGCTGAGACTGAGGGCATCTGCCAGGGCTGTGGGGCTGCCATGCCCTGGCTCAGCACAGGCTGTGGGGTGTGGAGGAGTGGCAGGTCCCACCCAGGGGACACTGCTGGGCACACGTGGGGACTCCCACACCCAGCTGGCCTCAGAGCCCAGAGGTTCTTTCACCCTCTCCTCCTTCCTCACCCTGAAAACTTTGTCCCTGCTCCTCCCTGGAGGCTCCAGTGGTTCAGTGAAGGGTTCACTCCTTCAGCCTCAAGGTCTGAGCAGCCCCTGCAGATGTTCCCGAGGCTTGCAGAGGGGCAGCTCTGGGGGTCACCCTCCACCCTGCTCTCCCTGGCGGCTGGGCTGACTTTGCCTCTCCAGCACTGGTATTTAAAAGACTTTCAGATGTGTGTGGTCCCTATAAAAATAAATCTCCAAAGGAAACAAATGTTATGTGGTGAAACTCTGCCAAGTCCCCATTGCTCATTAGCTCGTAGTATTATGTGGGAGGAACTTAACTCGATGGCCTGATACAGGACAACTCTTTGATGAGCTCTCAGCTCTTTTGAAGATTCAGATTTAAAGGATGTTGCTCTACAGGGTCAAGATTGAGCCATTGACTCTATGGGATTTCAGCTGTGAGTGCCTTGACACACTTTGTTGTGTGTCAAGACCCCTGAAATAATAATTTGGCGTTTCAGAGAGTTTTGGTGTTTAAGTTACATCAAGCAGAGCTTTGACAGCGGTGATCGGGGATGACAATTTCCAAGCACTCCAGAACAACAGAGGGTAAAATAAGAAAAATAACTGAACATGTGCTTATAAATAACTGACTTGAGGATGTTGATCCAAGACTTCCTTCAAACCCAGTGATCACTTGATTTTTCCATGATTCTGTGCTACAGCTAGACCTTGGCTGCTTATCACTCTAACTCATCTCTTGTTCAGAGGCAATTTTTATGGAAGTCAGGAAATTGCATAGCAAAGCAACTGGACATTGACATAGAGTGTTTGAGACTGCAGCTCCCAGTGATGCTAGAAACTGGATTTTCTAGGTGTGCATGGAGAAGTTAGCACACAGCAGTCACACAACCCCTGTCACCTGCAGCCTGTGCCTTTCCAAAGTGTCACGGTTGCTCAGCAATGTCAACAAACATGTATTTGTATGGATTTAGTTACACAGGCAAAAGTCTAAATATTACCTTCCTGGAGGAAAGATGATTCACCTGATTTAAAGTAGATAATTTAATCTGAAGAGCTAAATTTATCTTTCCTTTGCAGCTAGATGAAATTGTTGATGGGAAGTGGAATTTTCTTTCCAATTCTCAGTCGCTCATGCTGCCTAAAACTGTTTAGATTATGATGTCTCAGAGGGTGAGTCTCTTCTGATGTAAATATGTTTTGACTGGCATTAACTCCTTAAGGCCAGGGAAGAAGCTCTGAAGAAGAAATGAAGTCAGGAGCAGACCCTTGCTTTCCTCAAGAAACTGCTGCTTATTTCTGTGCTGATGTCTGTGGTTTGAGGTGCTTCTGTTCTCACTTGGAGAGAAGCAAATACGGTGTGATTTCAGTGAGAAGATGTGAAATCAGTCTGGCTCCAGGGCTCTTCACCTCTGCTGGTGCTCTGGCTTGTGAGATCCTCCTGGTCTCGTGGCAGGATTAGGGGAGGACACACTGGAGGTGTTTGGGCACCATTTAGGAGGAACTCGAGGTTTTACCCAAGATGAACATCACCATGATTTGCTGTAGAAACCTTATCCTTCACTCAGGGGCAAATTCCAGTCCTCTTGTTGGAGCAATTCTTTAAAAATGCTTTTCAAAGGAAGTGTCCTTGCTCCCAAAAGCTCCTGTCCCTGTCCTGAGCAGACGTGTCCATGCAGACACGCTCATCTCACAGCGGGTGTGGGCTGGGATGCAGGAAGAGGAGCCATCTGTCAATGATGCTTGACACCCTTTGCTGTCCTCACAACCTCCATACGAGTCAAATTTGAGACATCAACACATTGTGGTACAATTCCACATCGTCCTGCCTGGTTACTTTGGTGTAATCTTTAGCCATCATCCCAAAAATCTTCCTCTGCTCTGTCAAAGCTGTGCGTGCCACTGAAGGCTGAATGAAAACTCTCCTTTTCTCTATTCTTGCTGCTGCTGTACTTGGCACATGCTGAACCATTTCTATTTTTGACAAATTTTTAAAGCATGGGCAGATTTATATTTACAGCAGTGTTGTGTTAAAGGAAAGAATTGTTAATTTTGGACAGATTAAGCTCATGGGGATGAACAGCCAGGGATTATCTAATTCAGAATAGGATCTAGTGGGAAGGGCGAGGTTTGAAGTCCCACATACTTCTTGTAACTGCATCCAGAGACTCCTGAAATACACCCTGGAGAGGACAGACCCTGTTCTTCCCCTTCTTCCCCGTGCTCCTCTCAAGGGCCAATTCCTGGGGGAGGAGAGCAGATCTGTCCCCTCTGCAGGGATCTGCCCACGCACACAAGGGAGCAGCCAGAAGCTCCAGCAGAGGATGCCTGGGAGCCTTTGAATAAAAGGGTGGTTTGAGGGAATAAGAAACTTTTTACAAATGTCATGTGTGAAAGTTGCTGGCAGACAGAAATGAGCTCTCAGTGGGTTTGTGTCAGTGTTGCCTGGACTGTGGTGCACAGGGCAGACAAAGCTGGAATAAATACTGACTCCTTCTGTGTAAATGTGATACTGCTGTGATGTGCCAAAATGACAACATCTGATGTTTTCACTCGAAACAGACGCAGTGTTGTTAGGGAAGATTTCCTTCCACAGATGGGAAAACTCTTCCATTTCCAAACCCCATTCTTCTCAAAAATAAAGATGAGGCCAGCACCAGTGGGGTTAGGAGCAGGGTTAGTGGTGCTGCAGCATGGAAATCTCCACCCAGAAAGCAGGTGAAAGATTTTGCTGTCAAAGTGAAAGAGCCCAGGACAATCTTTTAACAGCTGGGTCCTCCTGCAGTGGAATCAGAAAATAAACTTCTCTTACTGTGGGATATGAGCTGGATCTGCTGGGTTTAGCTTGTGTTGAATGACTCCATCCTGAAGCCCCTGGGGATTTGAATGAACTGGGATTCAGCGCTCTGGCTTTGGCTTGTGTCCAACGTTAACAGAGAAAAAGTATTCAGGGGCACCTCATGCAGAACCACCAAGTGAATTCTCCCTTTCTGCTTGCCAGAGTAAACCACAGATGCCGTGTAAAACCAGCACAGGGGCAGGACTGTGCCCAGTGCCACTGGTCAGAGATTTTCTCAGTTGCCTTCCTAACGCACAGGAGTCTTGTGCCAGCACTGTGCCACACTGTGGGATTGTGATTGTGACCTCCCTGTACTGCTCATCCTTTAGGACTGGGGCAGTTATCCCTTTTTTTTTTTTTTTTTTTTTAATTTTTTTTTTATTATTATTATTTTTTTATTTTTTTAGGTTGGGCCAGATGATTTCTTGGTACAACTGCATTCAAGGAGAAATTTGCATCCTTCCAAAATCACCGCCAACGTTGCCCCTCTAAACCTTTTATTTGCCCATCTGTTGACCTGTCCAGAGCTGGAATCAGCCCCCCGTTTTCCCCTCAAACACAGACTGTGAGCAGAGGGCTGATGGTGAGGGTGAAAATCACTGAGGCAAAGTTACCGCGAAGGGATGGAACAAGGCACTAGGACCTAGGAGGCGTCTCATCCACCCTGGCAGGAATTTCTTGCTTGGAGCTCAGACAACAAAGGCAGAGTGAGCCTGGTTTTCTTTCTCTCAGCATCTCCACCCTGCGCACTGAAAACCGGTGAGTAGAGCTTTCCTGAGTGCCTCGCATGCAGAAAAGTAAGAGAAAGGAGCAATCTTTTCTTGGTGCCTTGCAGCATCTGCAGCTCATTTTAAAATCAAAACCTCTGCATCCTCCCGATTCATTCCCGAAGTTGCTTGGATGTTTCATTGTTCAGTGCATGACACCAGGCTGAATCTACCCCAGCTGGCGGCGTGGGGGGAATGTTCCCAACTTGGGGTTTCTGTGAGGATTTGTCTGCATTGTTGTCTGCCTCACTGCAGCCCGGGGAACAAGGATTTTTTCCTGCATGGGTCACGCTGACATTGTAAAATACAGGGAAGGAGCTTCATTCTGGCGAGCGTGAAGGGCGGGGATGAGATAGCAACAGCTTTTCCTGGGTTTGTACCTGGCTGCCAAGCGCTGTAAATCCCCTTTCAGTGTTAACATGAGAGCGACAAACGCGGGGTGCATGTGCTGGGGGAGTGGGGGGTCTCTATTGCAGGGCTGGGGGGCTTCCTTCTCCTTTTGTGCTGGGGTTTGGTGCAGCAGGAACGTTCTTCTCCAGCATAAACTGGAGACAGGGCACAATTCCTGCAGGCTGGGTGTCAGCCCCAGCCTCGGCTTTTCTGTGCTGGAAGCCCCCCGTGCTCAGAACAATGAAAGGTGAGGAGCAGGGGCGGCGTGTCCCTGGGGCACGGGCACTTCCAGCTATTAAATCACTTAGGGCTGCAAGCGGGGGGTGGAAATAGCCCCTTTTCTCCTCCTCATTAAACGGGAGCAAAAAAAGAAAAAAAAATGCAATTCAGAGGCGGCTCGGGCTGAAAAGAGCTTACCGAAGCTGCGTTTCAATGACAGATTTCTCTTTGCAGTCATTTCTTCTCAGAGATGTAGGCTGGTCCTGGGAATTGATTGATGGGCTAGGAGGGGGCTGCGGATAGGGGGAAGGGTGGGCTGGATCTCATCGCTAACCCTTATTGAACAGGCTGTCACAAAGAAACTGCTTATTCCCCTGTGACCATTCTTTCATAAATGCCAGTTTATTCTAATGTTAAACATTCAGATGCTCTGGGTCCTTCCGTGATTCGACAGATTGAAGGGCTGACTTACTGGGATCTCCTTGTTTTCTGTTGCCAGAGGAAACCTCGCCGGGCTCAGAGGTTTAATTCATTGCCAACTGGTGTTTGGACGAGTTTTTTTGGGGGCTGAGCTGTGATTGTCATGTATCCCTTTGGCCCCGAGTCCCAATTTGCTGCACTTTGAAAACTCCCAGGTGCAGGAGCAGGCAGCTCCGTAGAAACGTGCTCCCTGCCCCCAGCACTTGGATCCCTTTCAAAATGCGAGGACCCCTCCTACTCTCAGTCCCCAGAATCGATACAAATCTGGGTCAGGGGAGGGGGCGCTTCCCAAATGCATCTGTCCTGCTCCACACACAGCCTTAGCTCTGTCATTTTGCTCTCGGGGTTGTGGCTCTGCCGGGCTCTAACCCGTCCCTTTGCCCTCCTTCTCTCCCCATCTCCTTCCCGCACAGCTTCAGATCTTTAGGGTTCACCAAACTATGGAACTTGATTTTGGACACTTTGACGAAAGAGACAAGGCGTCCAGAAACATGCGAGGCACACGGATGAACGGCTTGCCCAGCCCCACTCACAGCGCTCACTGTAGCTTCTACAGAACCCGGACCTTACAGGCGCTGAGTAACGAGAAGAAAGCCAAGAAGGTGCGTTTCTATCGCAACGGGGACCGCTACTTCAAGGGGATTGTATACGCCGTGTCCTCCGACCGCTTCCGAAGTTTCGACGCCCTCCTGGCGGACCTGACCCGCTCCCTGTCCGACAACATCAACCTGCCCCAGGGAGTGCGCTACATCTACACCATCGACGGCTCTCGGAAGATCGGCAGCATGGACGAGCTGGAGGAAGGTACCGAGCGCCGAGCAGAGAGGGGCGGCGAGGGGAGGGAGCTGCACCGCCCGGGCTGCCCGCAGGGTCGCGTTCCCCGGCCCCCGGGGATGCTGAGCGCCGCTGAGCCCTGCCCGGCGCGCCCCCGGTGCAGGTGTGCGGCCGGAGGGGCGTGTCCGGCCCGCGGCTGTGTCCGTGTGTCCGGCCCGTGGGTGTGTCCGTGTGTCCGGCCCCTGTGTCCGGCCCGCGGCTGTGTCCGTGTGTCCGGCCCGTGGGTGTGTCCGTGTGTCCGGCCCGTGGGTGTGTCCGGCCCGCGGCTGTGTCTGTGTGTCCGGCCCGTGTGTCCTGCCCATGGCTGTGTCTGTGTGTCCGACCCCTGGCTGTGTCCGTGTGTCCGCCCCCCGGCTGTGTCCATGTGCCCAGCTCGCAGCTGTGTCCCTGTATCCGGCTCACGGCTGTGTCCGTATGTCCGGCCCGTGTGTCCGGCCCCTGGCTGTGTCCGTGTGTCCGGCCCCTGTGTCCTGCCCATGGCTGTGTCCGTGTGTCCGGCCCGTGTCCGTGTGTCCCGTGGGTGTCCCCACGTCTGTCGGGGCTGCCTCAGGGTGACCCCGGCTGGGTGCAGCGCGTTTCCCGGTGGGGTGGGTGGGGATGAATGGGAAAGGAGGAGAGAGGGGCTGGGGCGTTCCTGTGGCGAGCGAGAGCCGGGCTGGGAGGGGTTTGTGCCCCGGTGGGGTTTTTGGGGTACGGTGCACACCCTGTGCCGGGGCTGGGAGGGGTTTGTGCCCCGGTGGGTTTTTGGGGTACCGTGTGTGTGCAGAGGGTGTGGCCTGGGCCATGTGGGCACTTTGGGGTGTGCAGGGGGTGCTGGGGGTGCAGAGTGCGATGGGTGTTTGGGGGTGGGGGCTGGGGGGGTTCAGTGCTTGGGGTGCAGGGGTGTGCTGGGAGTTGACACAGCCTGATTAGAGAGGGGGTTTAATGAGCCAGGTTTGTGAACGGGCAGGGGCGTTTTGGACAGGCTGCACTTGGTGAAACTTGGGGCTCATGCGTGTGTCTGTGTGGAGGGAGGCATGAGGAGGGTTAACGACAGGGAGGTGTGGGGTTTCTCTGGGTTTGGGTGGGCGCTCAGGAGGTGTGGGGTTTCTCTGGGCTGGGGTTGGTGCTCAGACGTGGGGTTTCTCTGGGCTGGGGTTCATGCTCAGGAGGGTTGGGTTTCTCTGGGTTTGGGTTCATGCTCAGCTGTGGGGTTTCTCTGGGCTGGGGTTGGTGCTCAGACGTGGGGTTTCTCTGGGCTGGGGTTGGTGCTCAGGTGTGGGGTTTCTCTGGGTTTGGGTGCTCAGGAGGGGTGCAGCTGTGCCGGGCAGTCTGGGAGGGGCTCTGGGGGTCTCGCAGAGCGATGCTGTGTGCGGATGGGGAACGGGGAGCCCGTGTGGTGCCCACGAGCGGGGTTCGAGCAGGGGCTGGGTCACAGGGACGTGCCCCGTGTGCCTTTGGGGACTCTCCTGCGCTGCTGGCCGTGCTGGCTCCGGGGCGGTGCGGGGAGCATCCCCCGGCCGCTCCGGCTGTGCGGGGGATGCTCAGGGCAGCCCCGAGCGTGTCCCCGTGTCCAGGGGGGCTGTGGCCGTGCCTGCCCCTCTCCGTGTCACTGTGGGCTGAGGGATGAATCAAACCCCATCCTGCTGGGCAGGGATGCCCTGCGGGGAGGTTTGCCCGGCTGCCAGCCGTGCCGGAGCCGCGCTGCTCCCGCTGCCGCTCCTGGGGCTGTCAGCACAAGCCCTGCATCAATTCGGGGCTCCAGCCCTGCCTCCCTGCCCGGGGCAGGCCCCCGGGCCAGCTGTGCTGGCAGCAGAGCTGGGTGGAAGGAGGGCACCCACAGCCACGCTGCTTTTCTCTTCCCCCAGCAATTCATTCTTTGTTCGGGCCTGGAATACCCTGTTGCAGCAGGGGAGGTGCTCTTCCTTTTTCCTCGGCGTTTTTCTCCAAGCAGACGCCCTGGCCGGTTTGGTAACCACCGAAAATCCACCAGGATTTTTGCTTTTGGTGGAAGACAATGGGTGTGTGTGAGGCACGAACTGCAGGGGCAGCTCGGCAGCGAGTCATTGTGTGACCTTGACTGGAGCAGCTCTCCCCAGAATCCCTTCTCTGCCAAGCAGGATATTTATTCATCTCCCCAAAATTCTTTGCGGGGACGAGAATGTGGAATAAATCTTGGTTTCCATAGAGGAGTTTTCCCGGGAAGAAATTGCTGCCTTTCAGGGCTGTGATGCTTCCTAGTGGAGTTCTCAGCCCAATTGCAGCTGTCGAATGGAGGTGTGGCCTCCCTTAATTTTAGAGATTCTGCCGTGTTTTATTCTGGTCTCTCAATATGGCCACAGCCTTTCTCTAATGGCAGCTCTCAGTCCTGCTTGTCCTAGGTTTCATGCAAATCTTCAGAAATAACTCAGGAGAAAATGCAGGTTTTTATTCTCTTTTTACACTCTTCCTCCTCTTACACTCTTCCTGATTTTTGTCAGTGAAGTTAAGAAAGCTTTAGTTGTTACACCTGCTTTAAATGGGTTTTGCTGCAGGTAAGGAGGTACCTGGTTCATGAAAATACATTTTGTTGGTTGAGGTACAGACAGGAGATGCTGGCATTTGGAATCTGGCTTTGTTCTGCCAAAATGGCATCTGGAGACAGCACTGAAGAAGAGGCACTAAACCCAAAATGGGATTGTCTGTGTGGCTGTGTCCTCAGCAGAACATCAGCTGGGAAAATAAAACCTGAGCAGAGTGAAGACAAAGGAATCCATTTTTTGGCCATGCCAGAGCAGGTCTGCACGCTGCTATTGATCCCATATTTCTAGGGGTGACCTACGCCTCTGCTGTAAAAAAGCAATTTACAACACCGTGGTTATAACCAGCCTTGTGGTGAACTCTGCCCTTAGCTGGGGTGTTTGCATAGCTGTGTGCAAGGTACCTGCAGGAAACCCAGAATTTGGGAATAATTCTGCTACAACACACAGGAACAGTGCACACACAGCCAGGGCATGTCTGCCTCATAAATTGGCTTTCTGCTTGGAGACTGAGGGCAACCAAACCAATGCTTGTTGCTATGATGGGGCTAATTTATCCTGGTAATTTCCAATAAACAAGTAGAACCTAGGAAAAGTCATCAAAGAGGCTCATCTCAGTGGTTTGATGGCAACAACTTGTGAATGACTGAATTACTTGTGAATGACTGAATTACTTGTGAATGACTGAATTACTTGTGAATTACAATATTTCACATCATGTTCTAAGTACTTGATTACTTCTGATTTCAAAATGTCCTTATACAGTGTAACCTGAATGTAATTCTGGAGGGTAGAGAATGATATTTCACAGCACCAGTGTGCTAGGGACAGAGATTTCAGGTGAACAAAACCCACATTGTGTGCTGCTAATTAACTGGGGCTTGGAATCACCCTTTTGTTCTCCAGACCCAGAGTTCTTCCCTGGCACTCAAGGTTACTCTCATAATGAGAACAAGTGAAGTGTTTCATACTCTTTTTTTCACTTTCCTTCCATCTGTTGGGATGAGCCCCCTGGTCCTTTCCTGTACTGCACCCTAACATCTCACGTTTGGGAGCCCTCAGGAGTCTCTAGCTGAGTTCTCCCTCACTGGCCACAGGTTGCTTTTTCCATTCTTTTCCAGGGAGCTGTTTCATGTCCCAGTGACCTTCTCTCAAAATCCACCCACCTGATCATTTTTTCTTCCCCTTTTCAGCCCTAGCACCCATCTTCCATCCCTGCAATCATTGTCTCAATCCTGATTTCCTATTTTCAGCATTCAGCTTTAATATATTTGTGAATGATGCACCTGCTGATGTTGATCAGGGTTTTATTCCTCCTTAATCTTTGTGCTGGTTAGGTGCAGGGCAGATCCTGCTCCAGCTCACCCTGGCACCAGCAAACTCTGACAGCACCTCAAGCCACTGCCTTGGCTGGGTCAGGAGTGGATGCTGGCCCAAGGTGCTGCAGGTGAATCTTTTGGAAAAGAGCACCAGGTGAGCTTTGTTCCCCTTCATATATGACTGGTTCCAGTGACCAGGGCTTTGGAAACTTGATTTATGTATAATCATGTGCCATCCTTTCCAGCCTTTCTCAAGATAATCATAGAGCAGCTCACATTTTGTCCAACTTTCAGCTAAAATTTGGTATCTGGACATGGTGGTTTGGTCCCTGGTTCATTTTGAGCTCTTCTTGTAGACCTGATGTGATGAGAGGTTGTCCCACCTCAGCTCTGATTATTTTTGTCCTTGAATGGGGCGCTGGGTAGAGGTGGAAGCTGATGTTGTGCACTGACTTCAGCAGCAAAGATGACTCCAGAAACGCTGCTCTTGGCCACTTGTTCCAGCCCCCATTGTCCCAAAAATGAGTGCTTTGTGGGACAAAAGGTTTTTTTAGCTCTCTCCACAATTTTGCTGCTTTCCCATATTCAACTTCTTGACACAATGAAATGGACAGTGAGGCACAACCTGGGAGTGGAGGCATCCAAAGGTGGATTTTATGTCCTGTCCAGGGCTGCTTGTTTGAAATTTGCCCTTGTTTCATATCAAACACTAAAAAAAAGCTGAGTAGGATTTTGTTTTCTCAGTGTGGTTTCATTGCAAATGCTCTTGGGCTGTGTGAGATATTCCAGAAAGTGATTCCAAACTTTTTGTATCCTGTCATGCCCTTGGGAATATTTTCCAAAATCTTGTCCAGGAGTATTTAAAGTAATCATAGGAGGGGCTCCGCCCTGGAACTGTGCAGAGTCTGGTGTGTGCTGGGACTGAGGGGTTTGTAGGAAACATCCTGGAATCCCCACCCAGTGTGTGTGTTCCAGCTTGCCTGGAAAAGTGAAATTCCTGCACTTTCACACTGAAACCTTGGAAACCTGTGGAATTGTTTTCTGTGGGTGTCTGTTGGCCTGATGGCTCAGCTAATTACATCCTGCATAACAAAATTTGTCCATGGGGTTCTGTTTTATTTGTTTGCTCATCCTGGCTGTCACTCTAGGACTGGTGTGTCCCAAAATTTCTTTAAGGGCATTGCCTGGTTTTGAAGGTGATTTCTAATCAAGCATTTCTTCCACTGCTTCAGCAGAACAAGAGGTGCTTCTGTTCATGGAGGAGCCAGGGGAAGGGAGCTCTCCCAGGGTTCATTTTGCCAGGCTGGAGTAGATCTTTTGTAAATCTTTTAAACTAGGGTAGGTCTTTTTAACTCATAAAGCAGCAGCAAGTTCATGCAATTGAAACCCAAGGCCTCCTCCAACACCACATGGAATGAACTCTGCAAGGTGTTAAGTCCACTTAATTCCTGCTGCAGCCCTGGTAAATTCCATGAAATACAAAAGCTGGGCACAGTAGCACAATTTCAACTTTGCAACTGCAGAGCTAACAGCCAAAATAATTGACTGCTGCCCACAGAGACTGTTCCTGGAATAACTGTTAACACTTAGACATTCAAAATGGCCTCAATCCAGCTTTCCTGACTTTTCTCAAAAGACTTCTGCCCGCAGTTCATTATCCTTGGAAAGTTGCTGGTGCATGCTGAGGAGGGATAACTTCTTCTGAGAGCACAGCCTGTCATTTTTGGTATTGTCACAGGGAGCTGCTGTAAGAGGGTTGGAGGATTAGCACTCATCTGGAGCTTAGGGTTTTTCTAAGGAATCTCCTCTAAGGCAAACCTTATCTTTGCTGAGATCATCCCTTCTTTAGGAGCTGAATAATCTCCTTGTGTTTCCATCGGATCTGGAAGCACTGGGATGTGTCATGCACTTGAAGCTGGAGTAATTCTGTGTGATACAAGCAAATGGCAAACATGATGGTCATGGCAGGAGGTCTGAGGTGTGCAGCCAGCCCAGCCTTTGCTGAGGGCGGGCAGGAGGAGTGAGGAAATGCCTTGGCTGGTTTGGTGGCACATGTGACACGTCTGGAGCACCCTGGCATGGTGACAGTGCACATCCCCCTGTGGGCTCTGGCTCTGCAGGGTCAAAAGGGCACCGTGCTCTGAGCTGGCCCTGCCCTACACAAACCTTGGCACCACAGGGGTTTGTCAGGATGATGCTCCCCACCCCTGTGTGTCTCTTTGGGGCTCTCTTTTTGGGGTTTGTTAAGAATGAGTGATGTGATTGTCCATTGCACCTTCCCGTGGCTTGCAGTGGGATCTCTGCACGTGTGCACAGCTGCTGGCTGGCTCCACACTGAAAATATTCCTGGAAATATTTGTGCACAGATTTTTGTGCTCAGGGCTGGGGAGTGAGATTCTTCTTGGAGTTGTTTCTTTTGCTCGTGACAAGATCTCACATCCCCTTCCCACTCCTGTTTGCTGAGCACATCTCCTGCTGTCATGCCGTGTCTGTCAGTCACATTTCTGTGCCTGGCACAGTTGTGCACCTTGACTTCTCATTATAGGCTTAGCACAGACAGATGTGGCAGAGAAGCCCACAGAGAGCCCACTCCTCCCTCCATGGTAGCTCTATTCCCTGGAAGATTTCTCTTTTTTATGATCTCCTGGCCACATTGGGCAGTTAAAAGCTGGAAAGTTCATAGGTCTTCAGCCCAGGCTTGCTCAATCCTGCTGCCACCATGGTAAGAGTTGGGTGAAAACTGCACTGTGGGAGGTGAAATTCACTGTGGGAAGTGTGCCCTGGCTGGCAAATGCATGTGCCTCACTGAGGAACCTGAATGGTGATTCTGCTGCTGTTTGAGGGTCATAAATTGAGTTAGGGAAGACATTAGTTGAAGTGCTTTTTAAATGAAGTTAAAGCTGACCTCCTTAGGTCAGGGAGGAAGGACAGAAAAGCTCCTCTTCCCTGGAGCTGTGCTGCTGTGACTGCAGAAACGATGCTGAGGAGCTGCTGCTCTGAACTGCTGCTCTGGAGTGACACTCCAAGGAAATTCCTCTCCAGTTTCAGAATCGAGTAAAGTACAGATTTTATTTGCTGGGCTTTGGGTTAAATGAGACAAAGGGAGAAAGGGCAGATTCCATTTTCCACTTGTGGGTGTGAGCACAGCTTGGGAGGCCAGTATGTGGATCTGCCTAAGCTCACATCTGCAGAACAAACCCTACAAGAGTTTTGCCTTCGTGCCTCTGTTGCCTTTGTGCAGTGGTGTAAATACACAAACAGCTATGCTGTGCAGTGAGGACTCCAAAAGGACCCAGCTGGAACTGAGAGTGATGGTGCTGCACCAGACAGATCAAGGATCTCTTCAGCTTACTTTAAAACATGCAGCTTGTTCATAGAAAATGTGCTCCAGCACCTCACGTGTCTACAGAACACAGTGCAAATGTGTACTTGCTTTCACTGTGAAAAATAATACAGGTGAGGGTCAAATGCAGATGAAAGTCAAGCCTTGCCACTCTTCAGAGGCGGATTGTCTCCTTCTGTTTTCCAGGTGGGGAAACAGAGGTGCAGGTGAGGTCAGGAGCTGGGGCAGGGTTGGCAGCAGCATTCAAATCACTTAGAGCTGCATTCAAACACAGAAATCCCTTTTCCAGAGGATAACGCACAGTTCTGCTGAGCACTCTTGGGAGGGCTCTGCTGCCCAGGGATTATGGGCTTGGGAGGGCTCAGGTTTTAATTCCCTGGGAGCATTCCAGGCTCTTGCTGCCTTCTCTCAGTGTGGAACTGGAGAGAAGCCTGGGCCTGCTCTGCACCAGGTGTCCCTTGGCTGCAGCAGATGAATAAACCACAACTTATCACTTATTAATCAGAAAGATCTGAAGTGTTCAAAGCTTCTGGAAAATGATATCCCCAGAGGGAATTTTATATAATGTGTGGTACTCTGGGGAGTATATTTGAGTTTCTACTGAGTCAGATTCACAAAATGTAGGAGGTTAAGGAGCTCCAGCTATGGGCAGGGCTGCCTGGTTGGTTTGTTGAGGGGTGTTGCTGTCAGCAAATAGAGATTTTTACTGTTTGTTCAAGCCAACAGAACCTGCTGGGGGGATTATTGTTAATTTGGGGTACAGTAGTTGACAAAATGCCCAACTGAGTGTTCATCATGAACCTTGTCAGCTCTCTTCTCTCTTCTGTATTTGTATTCCATCTCTAGAAGGGCAAACACTATATCTACTTCCTGTTGATCAAGGATTTTTGTTATTTTTATACAACTGATAGAGATGAGCTGCAGTTGGTGATGTAAACACCACAAGTGGGCATCACGGTGGCAAAATGGGTACAAAGATGGGGTTAAAATAAGTTAGAATCCTGCATCTTTTCTATGGCTGCTTGTGGCATCACACCCTGATCAGTAATAGGGACAGAAATGCACAGGGTGCTGTTTTAAGCCAGTTAAAAATGTGTTTATTGTGTGTCTGTTGTGGTCTCACCACGGGTTCTGGTGCCTCCATCAGAAGTGCAGTTTAGTCAGCAGAAGGAGTTCAGTGTGAACTTTATCCTGGGCATGTTACATGCCTGGGCCATGTGAAAATCTGGGGGATGTTTGGAAATCCGTGTTTTGCCAACTGGATGTCAAATCCTGTCCTAGAGATCCCTGGATGGGAAGCCAGACTTGGCTGTGGGATGGGCTTTTCAAAGATGTCTGAGCCTTGGAGTCTGCAGTCAGGGACAGACAAGGAAATGCAGCCAATCTGGTTTTTTTTTGTAAAGAATAAAAAAAGGAATTTCTTATTTAAAAAAAATTTGTTTTTCAGTATAGTTAAATCTGTATTTTGATTTCAAACATATCATAGCACGTGAAGAACTTAATTCTGTAAGGTCAGACAAAGAAAACACCAGAAGAGACTCTAAAATCCTACAGGTACTCATGTCATGCCTTCAGCTCCTATTAAAATTTTATCTAATGGTGAGACGAAAGCTTCTTCCTCCAGCAGTGAGTGACTTTTTTTCAGTGCAGCCTGAGTCATTTCAGACCAGACAGCTACATTCCCTTAGGGATACTGGTTTACAGTCTCATTCTAGTAATAACTCTTCCAGCATCCATCAGATTTGCAGGCCCAAAAGAAGCTCCTACAAATCTTTTAAGGTGCTTTTAAAACCTTAGATAGATAGGAGCCTGTAAATTACAGACAAAGCCTGAAACTAATTTGGGGTGGGATAGGGAAGGGCTTTTTGTAAATTACTAAAGAGACCCTGTAACTCTTCTCTGCCATGTCTAAATATGGATTTAATGTATTTTTGGTTGGTACCAGCCATGTAAATCTAGGAGTGGTATTTGGTGCAGTGTTTAATCTCAGCTGCCATTGAGTCTGTTCCCTAATAAACCACTGATGCTCTAACAGTGCATATTTGTTATGCCTGCTAGATTTATCAAGGCTACTTTTAGTGGATCAAAATCAGGACTAGATTTTGATTATTTTTCAGGCATGATGCAGAAGGCACTTTGTGGATGAATGCTGATGTCCTCTTGGCAGGGAATGACACTGAAGTAGTACCTAGGACTGTAAAGATGAAGGGGAAACTGGCAAATTTATAAAATAATTGGGGTGGTCAAATGAATTTGGTGTTCTGAAGCTCTTGGAAAGCTTAGCTGCATCTTCAAGTACCTGGGACTGTAAAGATAAAGGGGAAATTGGCAAATTTATAAAATAATCAGGGTGGTCAAATGAACTTGGTGTTCTGAAGCTCTTAGAAAGCTTAGCTGCATCTTCAAGTACCTAAACACCTTTATGACTCAACCTCTTTTAACCCCTGGTTCACGTGGTTGAATGTATTTGCTGATGGCTGACTCGCTTACTTTGTGGAAACACCAGCAATATTTTAAATAACCATAAATACAACTAAAACAAGGCAGAGTGTTTTAAGAACGAGCTGCCGTGGGAGTGCTAATGGAAATTATCAAAATAGGAATTGTTAATGGCTTGCATGATTCAGGGGGGAAGAGCACAGAGCTGGTGGTCACTGTGGGATCTCGTTTCCTTCCCCAAGGCGAGAGTTACGTCTGCTCGTCCGACAACTTCTTCAAGAAGGTGGAATACACCAAGAACGTCAACCCCAACTGGTCTGTCAACGTGAAGACCTCTGCCAACCAGAAAGCACCTCAGTCCCTGGCCAGCAGCAACAGCGCCCAGGCCAAGGAGAACAAGGATTTCGTGCGCCCCAAGCTGGTGACCATCATCCGCAGCGGCGTGAAGCCCCGCAAGGCCGTGCGCGTGCTCCTCAACAAGAAGACTGCCCACTCCTTCGAGCAGGTCCTCACTGACATCACCGAAGCCATCAAACTGGAGACAGGGGTGGTCAAAAAGCTGTACACCCTGGATGGGAAGCAGGTAGGAGGTTTTACAGATGTGGCGCCTTCTTCTTCCTCCCGCCGCGCGGCTTTGCTGACTCAGAGCAGTTCTTGAAGCCTAGGATTAAGCTGAGATGATTGCTGCCATCTGTTCCCTTAGAAGTATGGTGGTTGGGTTACTAAATTTCCCCTGATATTAATACCAAGTCAAGAATGTAGCCGTGGGTCTGGGTGGAACAGATGCTCGCCGCCGTGCGGTGCGTGTCTGCTGGGCCAGCTAAATAAATAACAAAATAACGGGGAGCTGGGCCCGCAGCCACCAGCTGATCCAGCTCTGGGCTGACTGGAGGAACTCTCCAGCGCTGGCTCCACTCAGTGAAACGTGTTGCTTGACTTTCCCTGCCCTCTGGTGAAGGCTTGCTAAGATGAAGGGGTTGATCCAAGCACGCTCTTCTGGCCGGCTCCAGAGTGAGCAGGGAAAGTGTGGGGCTGTGGAGCATTCCCTCGGCTAAATGCACGAGGGGGTAACGTGCAGAAAGAGGCAGAAATATTTCGCAGGTCATCAAAATGTGCTTCATGTCTACACGTTGCTGGAACTGAAGGAAACATCTGTCTCTTGTTAGCAGCTATACAGCAACGAGCCATTTCATATTGCTGTATCTATGAAAAGCCTTACATGAATGTGGGGGATCAGTTTTAGAGCTGGGAAGAGCTAGATTCTTCAAGGACAATTCCGAGCTTGGTTTAACATTTCTGTTTGTTGTAATTGAGGAAAGATTTTATTTTTGTCACTATTTTTCCTGCTCCAGATTCTGGAGTGAGGCAGCACAGCTCTTGCGTGGGTTTGGATGCTGGCTATTCTAGGGATTGATGGTTTTGCTTTAAAATAACCCTGTCCTGTCTCTGGAGAAAATTATTCAAGTAATGGCTCTGTCCAAGAAAATGCAGATTTTACAAATAAAAGTGTTCATCCCAGATAGAGGTTCTTACAATGTCCTGCACAGTCCAGGGGTGTAGTGTAGTGCCTGGGAGCTGAGAGCAGCATGTCACTCTGACCTGATAGTCTGGTGTCCCTGCCCATGGCAGGGGGCTGGAACTAAATGATCTTTAAGGTCCCTTCCAACCCAAACCATCCTGTGATTCTTGCTTTGTCCCATCCTGTGTCCTGCACATTAGTTACTGTCAGGTTCCAGCTTCAGGTACACAAAAAATCCCATCTCTCTGCCAAAGCTTTCCTTTCCACTTGTGTCAGCACAGCCCTTTTCCTTCCTCAGGTGCACAGTTTGAACATGAGAGGGTGACTGTCCACAGACACAGTGACCTGCTGGGAATGGGCAGTGATGCCAGGAGTGATGCACTGGAAACCTTGGGAGAGAGCAGGGAGAGAGGAAGGAGAGAGTCAAGAGAGGAAGGAGAGAGTCAAATGAGCTGTGCTCCCTGAGGTGATCCGACAGGAGCCCTTTGGGTCACAGCAGCTCTGCAGAGGGTGTCATGATTGGATGTGGCCTGAGAGCAGCCCCCTGCTCATGCTGGCACAGAGTCCTGCTGTTATCCCAGCTCTTGGAAAGCTTAACTGCATCTTCAAGTACCTGGGACTGTAAAGATAGAGGGGAAACTGGCAAATTTTTAAAATAGGCAGGGTGATCTGAACCTGTGAGTGGGCTCAGTTCCCTGAGAGCTGCAGGCAGTTTGGAGGTGAGATGTTGCTTTGGATGGTGCAGAGGCAGGGATGCTCCAGGAGCTTCCCTCAGTCTCCTCTCTTCTCCCCCTTTCAGCTCTTTACAGGAGCAGAGGGTGATTCCCTTGCACCTCTGGCTGGACAGCAAGACAGGATCAGCCCTGATGTGACATTTAACTTGTTCCTTTGCCTTTATAATTCACCATTTATGAAATGAGATATTTGATTTGCGTGTTGGAGGCACTGCTGGGAGTTTCAGAGTGTGCAAATGTACCCCCAGTAATGCAGTTACTGAAACCAGCAAGGCTGTGGTTTGGCAGGAATGGGAGGTTTGATATTTGTTTGCAGCACCAATTGCTGTTGAAGCTTCCTGGAGAGCAAACCTGGTTCACCAAGGCTTTGTTTTTAGTGGAAGGTTTCCTCCAATGCTTGTTCTTTATTATAGATGTGTGCTCTTAGTGTGGAAGTCAGAGCTGGAAGCTTCTGCTGGCTGTTAGTGTTTCCATGACATACTGCTCCATAAAATCTGACCTCCTGACATGACATTAGGGGGTTTTGCATGTCTGATGCTGACATTAGAAAGAGATTACTGCATGCGTGGTTCTGACAAACAGCACTTTATTTTCAGGAGGAAATATTCATGCAGAAATGCAAGCTGCTCAAAGCTGAAATGCTGACAAGAATCCTGACAGTCTGTCTCTTTGAGTGCCATCAGAGGCACGTTGCTCCCTCTGTTGTGAAATGATAAAATTTACAAAAGGAACGTACAAAGGGAAATCATCCTTTCTCAGTCCACGAGCTGGAACTTAATGAGGGGAGATGATTATTTTATTTATAGGCATTTCCACAGTGCTCATCAGTGGAGTAATCAAGATGCTTTAGAAGTACAGACAGCAGTGGCAGTGACAGGGTGGTGTGTGAATAATTACATTTCTGTGCACTGCAGACCTGCTGCATTTGGAGTGTGAAAGCAGCTAATTGAGAGCTGGTGGGCTGTGTTGGAATAAATGTAGCACTTGAAACAACAGTGGGCTTAGGTTATTTTAATGAAATTGTGTCTTTTTATGTCTTGGGTTGGCTGGAGAAATATGGCCCTTGAAGCTGCTAAATTAGCATCTTGTGTTTGAATATTTTATTTAACTTGCACATATTTCTAATGTCTGTACTCGAGCTCCTTCCCTCCCTGGAGCAAATCATTACCTCTTGATGCACACCCCTGAGCTCAAAAGGTTTTTTAAACAGTTGACCAAAAATGAATCAGGATAACAGAGATTTCACTTTGGAGCTTCCACAGGAGATGGTCTGGATCAAAGAATTCAGTGCATTAAACAAATGCTATAATGGGCCAAATCCAGTTCTTGGTTCCATGACTACAACCAAGCTGTAGTGTTGAGGTATATAATACAAACAATTAAAATACACACATTTAATTTGGTCAGGCCTGTGCACCATGCTGCAAAACAGCTATTTTGGTAGATTCTTCCTCCTTTTTTAAACTCCTAGTTCTACCCAGTGTCCCAAGTAAGTCTGGATTCCTGGGCTGCTTTACAGGCTCGTGCTGACAGCTCCTGCCTCGCGCCGCTAACAAACCAAATTAGAAAGCAGAACTCGAGACCGTGGATGGAGCTGCATTCAGATATTTTGAATGCAGTGGGCTGAGCCAAGACTTTGCAGAGGTTGTGTAGATTTACTGTCCTGCTCATGCCTGAGCTCCCTCCTCCCTGTGGAGCACAATGGGTCGGTGTTCCCTGGGGAAGGGAGGCTGCTCCGTCCAGTGCAGCTCTGTCAGCACCTTGCCTTGCAAGTGGGCTCTGCCTGCATTCCCTCCTGCTCTTGAGTGACCTGTCAAAGCTGATGTCTTCTCTGCACTCTGAACTTCTCTTTCCCTGCCCTGTATTTTATTTCAAGGGCTGTGAGTTGTTCAGCCAAATGCCTCAAAGAGGCAATGACAAAAATCAGTCCCTTTTTTTTTTTGCTCTTTGGCTGAGTTTGGTGATACTCTGGCATGAACAGAAATTCATCAGACATGTTCAGTTGTACTTTAGCATTAAGATTTTTTTTGTGGTGTGGAATTCCTTCTTTTCCCCCAGCTGTTTTATTGCCATGCCTTAATTAACTAAACACCCCACTGTGTGACCCAGCAATTACCATCACCAAAAATAAGCAGAATAGGTGCTGCTCAGAGCAGGGAGAGCTTGTATGCTTCAGCTGCACATAAATAGAGATATCCTGGCCAACAAGCAGGGAACAGACTGTGGTTTTAGCCACGATAACATGCAGTGATCTCCTCTGGCCTTTGAAATCTTCAAACACTGGCAGAAGTGGCTGTTCCCTTGCCCAGACACAGAGCTGCTGCTCCTTCTGAGTGTTAGCTGTCTCATCAGATGAAATTACATCCATTTCCATATGTCAGGGCACTTGTGACTGCGCTCCCAAAAGAATTTCCAGTCTTAATAAGATGGTGCCCTCCAGCAGCCGTGGCTTTGATAGGGATATCAAGTGGCAGGTGATGAGGGGAGATCATTCTCTGTTTGCAGAGCTGATGCCATTGCCCCCAGGGCCAGCCCACCTCTCCTTCTCCAAGAAGTTGCCATTTCATTTTAGATTTCCTGCACTGGGGAAGGGCAGCAGCCACAGAGGGAGAAGCAGGATGACAAAGCTTACAGCACGTTTGAGGTTGGGACTTTGTGATCAAAACCAATAAATTAGTTGATAAAGCATCTCCTAAAATACTGTGCTAGGGCATCCCTACAAGTTACACTAGAGAAACCAAACTTTGGAGTTGCTGCACTGATTTTAAGCTGGTATTTGGAAAAACAAATGTCATAAAAAATTAATCACTCAAGTGGTGATACCAGCAGTGGACCAGGCTCTTCCAGGAGAATGTAGATCTATTGATTGTATTAATGAAATTGTATCAATGAGACATGGAACAAGGTTTGTACTGAAATATAAGAATGCCTTCAATAGCTGTAACCTGTAATTGGTGCTGAGGAAGAAGGTGACACCTGTGTGACTGTACCCAGTGACATCTGCACTGCTGGAAGAGCAGAGGGAACCTGCTCCCTCCAGGGCCCTGGCAGGAGCCAACTCACACCCTGAGGCACCAGGTTCAGGGTTACAAAGCGAGCAAATTGCTTTGTGTTGTTGCACATGTTGAGGGGGAGGATGTCACAGCAGCTCGTGGTTCTGAGCTGTCCTTTAGGAAAGCTGCACCGAGGGGACCCCAGGACAAGCAGCTCCGTGCACTGGTGCAAAGCTGGAATTCAGCCTCGAGGGAAGAGCAGGAGAGGGGTGCAAGGTGTTCTGTACCCCAGCTTCTGCTGGAGCTCCAGCCAGTGCCAGGGGCAGTGAGTCCCACCCCCCTGTGGGGAGGGGATCCCCGTGACCCCAGTCCCAGCCTGGCTGGGGGCTGATAAATGAGATGGGTGTGATGGAGAGCTCAGAGAGAGGATTGAATGCTCTGACCCAAGGCAGCATCCTGAGACCAGGGGTGTGGTTAGCCTGGCATTTTATAGGGTTTTACCTGGGACAGGTGTCCAGTCGTGGTTACAGGGCAAAGGCTCGACCTTATAAGTGCTGAACCAACAGGGCTCACTCTGTTAGCATCTTCCTAATGTCCCACCTCCCAAGGTTTGTTCCCTCCATGTGGGGAACCTGGGCTAAGCTTGGATCTGTCCCAGGTAATTCCCAGGCTTCCAGCTTCCCTTGCTGCTGCACAAAGCTGGAAGGACAAACCTGGGGCTGTTTGCATCTGTCTCAGCCCTTTCCTCTCAGAGCTCCTTGCTCACTGCTGAGATTGGCCAGGCCCTGCACAAACCTCCTGTTTGGAGAGCAAGGGGAGAGGTGTGGATGGGCAGGGGAGCTGAGCAGGCAGGACCCCTGCCCACATCCCCCAGGGTGGGATTAATGAACCCCCAGCCTGCTCCTCCCCTGCTGCAGCAGCCCTGGCTCAGGGTGCTTGCGTGAGATTCCTCCCCTGCAGCAGCCGTGTGCCATGCAGGGAGCATCAGTAATAATGCATGGCCTGGAGAACTTCTGAACCCCAGCACTGACAGAGCCAGACACCACAGCCTGGCTCTGCAGCTTCAGGGAGCTCTCAGGGCGAGCTGGGGGCTCAGCACTGCCTGATTCATGCAGTGACTAGACAACTAGACACTCACACAGACAAAACCAATTAGTCCTCAGGTATCCCACAAGGATTTTAGCACTCACTAGAATGAATAAGCTGAGCTTCCGTGAGTGTGTATCTAAGTACTTACAATAAAATATTCAGAAGACTTTCCAAGATGTTCTTTAGAAACCTTATGCTTATTAATTTCTGTTTCCACTGTGGGCTGTGGGCTGCAGAATCTGGGTGAAGAGGGGCCTGTCTGGAACACTGTGCATCCTAATTCCTGTGCCTCTCAAGGCAGGCACAGGCTGATTTTAGCAGCTGAACTCTGGCTCAGACCTGTTCTCCTTGTCCTGACCTGGTTACCATTGTGTGGTCTCCGACCACTCCCCAAGACAGGTAGTGATGGAAATGGGGGAAATGGATTTCAGCTGTCAGAGGGCAGATTTAAATCAGATATTGGGGAAAAATTCTTCCCTGTCAGGGTGGTGAGGCCCTGGCACAGGGTGATCAGAGAAGCTGTGGCTGCCCCATCCCTGGCAGTGGCCAGGTGGCACAGAATGAGCTTCAAGATCCCTTCCTGTAGCCCTGATTTCATGCCTGGGATGTTTTGGTTTGTAAAATTTCTTTCTCAGGTGATTTACTGTAAAAAAGAAGAGATGTTTTGTTAACTATATCTTTGTTATTCATTCCTTTTTAGAGGAGGGACTTCTTGATGGCTCTCTGGCTTGACCAGTGTGGTTGAAGAGGTGTTAACTTCACCCATCCAATCATATTGGTCTCTGTAAATAATATATAAAGAAATCATGTTTTGAATGAATTGCTCTATAACCTTCTGAGAAACCACAGAGTCAATGCGAATTATTCTGTGTCCTACACTTTTCAACCCAAACCATTCTGTAATTCTGTGTGTAGAGCAATGGGGGACAGTGGAGGACAACATCACCCTGCAGACCTTGCTGGGTGTTTTGCCCTTGCTTTGCCTCCTCTCAGGTTCTGGGGGAGGTGCCATCCTCCTGCCTGCCATGCCCAGGGCTGTGGTGCTGTGCACTCACTGGCCCTCTGCTCTTACCCAGATCCTGGTTGTGGTAAAAACCCCTGGTAAATCTATTTACCTTTTGCCTTTTGCCTTACCTATTGCCTTTTCTCTCAAGGAGCGAGCCCCCAGTGCACAGGCAGGCTCCAGAGCTGCTGTTTGCTGGGAATGGCTGGTTTCAGATCCATGCACTGACCCTGCTCCACTGAACACCTGCTCCCCGTGTCACAGATGGCAGGCTGGCAAAATTACTGAGGGATGCACTCAGAGCTGACCTGGTGACCCGGCAGGACGTGGCCCCTGGTCCTGCATCCTGGTGCCGTTCACACCCCCAAAGAGAGGGAGGCTGAAAATTCCATCCTCAGCAACATCTTTATTTTAGCAGTTCTCTCTGTCATGCAGAGGGACACGTTCCCTTTTCACTCTGAATCCCAGGAGAGAAGGGGATTATTCACTGCAGTGCCAGAGGGTTTATCTTGGAATAAATGGGCTGAAAATGAGCAAGGGAAATAAGGCTGAATGTCTGGAACTGTGGACTGGCCAAGAAAGCCTTGTTTTTACCATTGTGAGTTTGTGTCCTTATATGAAACTTAAGTTTCTGGCTCCTTTTTGAGGTTTCAGCAGCAATCCCACCAGTGTGAATGAGAGATTCTGCTTCAACTCTGAGAGGGAGAAGGTTGCACTTAAAATATCCTGAGGGAAGGGTGTGGATCCTTGTAAATGTCTCATTTTGATCACCTGGAATAATCCAATATGTGAATTTCCCCTGTTTGTCATGGGGTCTTGCTCACTCTGGTGTGCCTGCTAGGCTGTGAGTGGCATCACACAGGATTTTGGTCACCTCTCCTTGCCTGCAGTAGCTCAAAGATTGAGCAAATACCCCCTGAATTCCCTCAGGGGGACACACCTTGAGAACCTCTTGGTGGTTGGTGCCATGTTCCAATCCTGTTGCAAGTCCACCTCTTTTTCTTGACTCCCTGAAACCACTTCTTCTTCTCCCTTCCCAGCTCTTACTGGCCTTCAACCAAAAAGCTGTTTCCACTCAGTGGCAGGTAAGTTATGACACAGTTCACACATTTCACTGGGAAAAGGCTGCTCCAGGTGTGAATAAAGGCAAAGAACAGGTACAGAGGCTGGTGAGAAATGGTGTGATGGAGCTGTCAGTCAGCATTCCCTTCTTTCTTGCCTCTGAACCTGCACATGGGCAGTGATTATTCATTTTTGTCTGTAGTACCTGTATCTTGATGGAGCTTAAATATTCAGGAAATTAATCTGTGCTGCAAAGGAGTGAGTGGGAGAGGCTGTCCAAACTCTGTGTTTTGGCCACGATGCCAGTGAGGACAGAGGTGTTTTTATGGGTCAGCAAGGGAAGGAGGAATCCAGAGGATCCAGAAGATCCACCCTCAGCTCTGCCAGGAGGGACAAAGGACAGGCAGAAATGTGTGTGTAAGGTCGGTGTGCACATGTGGGGAGTGCAGAGAGGAGCTGTGAGAGCTGAGGGCTGTCCCAGGGCTCCTCAGGCTGCAGCAGATCGATTAGAAGAGAGCTGGAACTGCAGGGCTGCTCCTGGAGATTTGCTCAGGCTGAACAGGGAGGAATAAGCAGGGCTAATAACCAGAGCATTCAGTGCTCCCAGCCACAGGCACACCCTGTCCCCTGGGGATGTGCAGCCAGGCCCTGCTGGATGTTACACAGTGGATATACAGAATAATAATCTGTGCTTTTAAACCCAGCTCTAGTTCCCTGGTTAACTGCAAGCGCTCTGTGTGTGAGCAAACACGTTTTTATCTGTATAAATACATTTTACTAAGTGTTGTACAACACAGCTCTGCAGCTCAATTTGCTGTCTAAGCAATCTTAACTCTTCCTGGTGTTAAAGAATCCCAGGGACCATTGTGCTCTGATATCCCCGAGCCACGTTATTGGTTTTTGTTCCCTAACCCTAATAAACCAACACCCAAGGCATCTCCCTGTGGTCTTTAACTGCATTTTGAAAATGTTTGCTTGCTTTTACATTATTCTTTGACATAAATGCAAATCTCATTGTTATCAACAGTTTTAAAATTATCCACATCATCTAAAATAAGTAGGAAATTAGCATGTATTAGCTCATGGTGCTTTTGATTTTTTTTTATCTTGAAAAATACCTCAGAACAAGGATTTTTTCAGCTAGAGTGGGTGTAGGATCTATCCTACCTTTTACTGTTTCTTTTTTCTTTTTCTGTTTTTTTTTTTTTATCCTCAATGGGGGATTTAGTTATGAACAAAAACCCAGCATGGGAAAGATGAGATAATGTGCCCCATTCATTAGCAGGATTTTTCCAGGGGATTTTGCTCCAGTCAGAACTGGCATGAGAGGTCAGTCCTGCCAGTCCTCCAGGTCTGGGCTCTGTTATCTGGAGGACAATGAGCTCAACGAGCTTTTATTGGCTCCACAGGGATAATTATGCAGCCCCTGAGGCTGGGGGGCAGCAGGGGAGAGCAGGGCTGGGGCTCCTTCCTCACTGCCCTGCCCTGGCCATCTGCTCCCTGCTGCTTCCCTTTGCTCCATCCCCTGGAGCTGCAGGACCCCCAGCTCGGGCCCTGTGGGCATCAATCCCTGGATGGGGCATCAATCCCTGGATTGGGCATCAATCCCTGAATTGGGCATCAATCCCTGGTCAGGGACAGGAATCTCTGGCCATGGGCATCAATTCCTGGCTTTGGGCATCAATTCCTGGCTTTGGGCATCAATCCCTGCCCATGGGCATCAATCCCTGGCTTTGGGCATCAATCCCTGGATGGGGCATCAATCCCTGGCCATGGGCATCAATCCCTGGCCATGGGCATCAATCTCTAGCCATGGGCATCAATCCCTGGATTGGGCATCAATCCCTGGATTGGGCATCAATCCCTGGCCATGGGCATCAATCCCTGGATTGGGCATCAATCCCTGGCCATGGCCAGGAATCTCTGCCCATGGCCATCGTCCCTGGCCATGGCAGAGCAGTCCAAGCCCCCACCTGGAACACCTCCCTGTGCTCCTGGCAGAACAGTTTATGGCTGCAGGCGTTGTTTTTTCTGTCTTTATTCAGGTTCTCTTAACCTGAACAGAAATGGGTTTAGGAAAGCATCTCCTGGTGTGTGCACTCTTCTGTGAAAGAAGCATTTCCTCAATTATTGCTGTGCCCTTGCACTCTTGACATCATCTCCTGTGCCCTTCCTCACTCCCCCATGCCCAAATTAGTGCAGAAAGAGGAGCAGAGTGGGACTAAGGGTCCCTGCTCTCCTCTGTGTGTCTGGCAGTGAAAATACACCAGGAAACTCAGCTCCTGTGCTAGATAAATCAAGTTAAAGATAAAATTGTGAAAAAACGTGCTATAACATGGAAAAAACCCTTTCACCTTGATGATCTGTTAGTATAAAATAATAAAACCATGGGTGGGGGAGAGCAAATAAACATTTGGACTTCAACATTCATGAGGAAAGAAAGGTTCCTTCAAGAACTTGTGAAGGAACCTGAGGGAGAGATAGGAAGTGAAAATATTATCAAAGATTTGAAACAGGTTTAGAAGAAGAAACCAGGGTAGAAAGAACTTCTTATCAGAGTAAAAATATATCAAGAAACAAGTGGTGTTTACTATCTTGAGTGATCTGGAGGTGGAAGCTCTTGGTGAAGATGATGAAAGGATTGTTGTAATAAAAAAATTGGGAGAGACTGAGATGAACAGGCAGCGTAATGGGTGATTGTAAGTTCAAAGCAGCACTGGTAGAAATTACTCTTATATTTGCCTTTTTAAACTAAAAATAACTATTCTGGAGAGAGCACTGCCTTGCTGAGGCAGGCTAGTAAATAATATCTTAGGAGAGAATCAAAACAACATGCTGAAGCATATGGTATCCATTCAAAATTCACACAGAAAGGAGCAGCTTTTAAAAATATTGCTGTATTCCATTTATCTTTCCACTTCACCTCTCTCAGATGTGTCTCAGAGTATGGAAGGAAACAAAGAGCTGCTCCCGTGGCTGTGCTGTGCTCCCATCTCCTGAAGCACCAGGAGATGCTTGGGGTGCTTGGGGACTCGTGTTCAGGCAGTGTTTTGGAGCTGGGGTTTTGGTGACACACCCAGGGGGTGACAAATGGCCAGAGCCTGCTTTCTCTGGAGTGCTGAGGGCTCAGCCACCAACCCCTGCTGCCCAGCCCTGCTGTATTTCTGTGCCTGCAGCTTTGAGCCTGGGCACTTTGGATGTGGCTGGGGAGGGGGCCTGGCTGCCAGGTTCACCTCTTTTGGACACCCAGAGTTTCCAGTTATGCAAAGAAGTTGAGAGAAGCTCCAGCTGTAGCCCTGCAGATGGGGAAAATGCTGAATTTCTACAGCCAGGTGAAATTATCTCATCCCACTGCATGGCATGGTGCAACCTTGCTGTAAAGAAAGGGGGCTTGTAATAAAGGTGGGGGCACTTTTTTATCCTGGGACAAGGTGTAATGGTTTTAAACTAAAAGAGGGTAGATTTAGATTAGATAAAGGGAGGAAGTTTTTTACAATGAGGATGGTGAGGCCCTCCAGGGTGCCCAGAGCAGCTGTGGCTGCCCCTGGATCCCTGGCAGTGCCCAAGGCCAGGCTGGACAGGGCTTGGAGCAGCCTGGGACAGTGGAATCTGTCCCTGCTCATGGCTGGGGGTTGGATGAAATTCCCTTTGAAGGTCTCCTCCAGCACAAACTGCTCCATGACCCTGTGGTGGACTTCTGTATCTTTTCTCTCCTTTTATCAACCTGATGGCATGAATAGAGGGAGAGAAAAACACACCCCTCACTTTCCTCCCCACTACCCAGTGTTAACAAGAACTCATGAAATATTTTAGTAATGGAAAAAAAAGCAAAAAATCCAGCTCAGCCATTTCAACTTGGTCAGGAATTTTAAACTTGGCAGATAAATTATTTGGGGAGAAATGCTGAGAAGCATTTGCAGGCAAGCAAAAAAATCTGTGTGAAATCCTAAACCTGAGCAGCCTTCCATCACGGAGCTCAGCTTTAGCCCATCATGAACTGAACTTTTCCTTCTCAAATGTGCAGATATCAGGAACCTTATCAACTGCTGGCAGGCTGCAGGATTACATGTAAATGAAGTGTATCAAAGAGTCGAGTTAGGTAGCCAACATTAGGATCTAAGAATGTTATTCTTGCCTACTTGAAAGCCCTTCATAATGGATTAGAAACAAGAACTTACATCTCTTAATACCAGCTGAAATTTGAAGCATCTTTTTTTTTTTTTTGCTTCTAGTGAATTTTAATATTTTGAGAGTAAATGGTACTGGGGATTTCCTTCATTTTAGACAACCCCAGCCAGGGAGGTTTGCAAAATGATGTGTTCATTTCACAAGCAAAATGAAAGCCATAAGGCTGAATTTTGTACAAGAGACTCGATAGAGTTGTTGGCAAATGTTATTTTTAGCACTGTAGAGCAACAGAGATCTTTACAGTCTTGGCATTTCTTGCAGTTTTAAAATGGAGAACAGCTCTTGAAATGTCTGCTTTTCCTTGAATTTTCATCCATACCATGAGTTCCTTCAGAGAAGTTTTTGCACTGCCCCTGGCAGCAGGTTGTGATTTAGTGCCAAGCAGTGCAGAACTGCTCCATTTTACACCATTTCTGCAGAAGGCCCTTTCTTCCAAAAGGGAGATGCTGGAGAAAATGCTGTCTGCTCCTGACGTGCATTGTCTGGGCTGTTTCCAGTTGCGTGTGTTCAGTGCAGTGTAAAACAGACAGCAGATAAGGAAAAATAAAGTTGGGCCAAAAGTGCACTGAGCACTGTTTTACAGATCTCATAATGAATGAAAACCAACTTGTTTTTTTCTTCCCAGCACAGCTCACAAAGCCCTTCTTTCTCTCCAAAGCAGGGGAAGGTAATTGCCCCAGGAAATATCTGATGTCACAGCTGAGTGACAATGTGCTGCAGGTATTCAGGATGGCTCCTGGCATGGGTCCAGCTCCACTGTGTGACCACGAGTCAGGCAATTAATTTGCTGTTTCCAGCCTGGGCTGCTGTGACACATTTAAGCTCACAGGGAGCTGAAATGAGTTTGTCAATTTGTCTTTGATGTCCAGGCTGGAAGAGTTTTCACACATCTCTGTCTTTGCTGCCTTTAGGTAAAACAGGAGTCATTTGTAGGCCTGCTGGGAGCTGGGCAATGCTGTGGCTCAGGGAAGGGATCAGCCAGGGCTTCTCCACCTTGCCTAAATTGTGCAGGAATAATTTGCCCCTCTCTGAACAGTGCTGCACAATCAGGAGCCAGCAGAGCACACTCTGAATGGTCACTTCTCTCTCCACATCCCCTCCTCCCATTTTATTCCCTCCCTGCCTGTGTGTGGGGGGATTTGCCTGTTTGCTTTGCTGTCCTTGCCATATTGTTCCAATTACCAGACAATCCTTTTTCACCTCCTCTTAACTTACTGCTGGTATCACTTACAGCTGGGACAGTGCAGTTCATTCTGGCAGCTGCATCCTGGGCCACCTTCTGCTGCTTTTTTGGACCACCAGCTAAGGCTGAGGGAGAGCAGAAGTCTCAACAGCATCAAAACAGGCTGAATCCTTCTTCTTTTCATTTCACAGCTTGCAGAATACCTGGACTTAGTCCTGCAGGGGTCCTCTCAGGGGGTGAGATGCACTGAGGGCAACCTCTGGTGCCACATTTAGGCAGGAGACAGAGCTGAGGCTGATTCAGTGCCAGCCTTCACTTGTGCTTCCTTGCCATGGGTCATCGTTTTGTGAAAAACAAGGTCTACTTGGTAAATTTAAAAATAGGTTTAATAAAATAAAATATAAAAAAATAGACAATTAGGAGACAGAACTCAAGGGTGACTTGGCACTTAGCCAAGTGCACACCTGCTATTTTAGAGACATTCTTTAAATACCTTTTCTATTGCTTCAGTCTGATGCATATTCAAACTTTTCTACAAACTAGTTTCTATATTCCAGGAATTGTTTGGCATGGTCCTGCCTTTTCAGAGCATGCCTGTGTCTTGGCTGTGTCTTCATGATCACCTCCAGCTTGGGCTGTGGTGATCCATGCTTTCTTTACAAGGCAGGTAAAGAAATTTAGGCTGATAGTTTGGCATATCAATAGCAGGGTCCTCTCCACATGTTCAGACAGCTCAATTGCAAGCATAACTATTCACTATGACTGAGCAAAACCATAAAATCTATATCTTTACAGCACAGTTATTTCAACATTACACATATATCTTGACCAAACAGCTCAATTTCAAACATAACTATTCACTATGACTAAGCAAAACTATAAAATCTATATCCTTACAGCAGAGTTATTTCAACACTACACATTTTAATCATTTTAATATTTGCAAAAAGCCAATACCATGATGTGTGTCTATAACACTCTCCCTGCATGGCAGCTGCCAGGGCTGGTTGCTTGGTGACTGCTCTGGGCAGCACAAAGAGCTCTCAGCAGCCACCAACAGCTGGGATAATTCCATTTGTCCTCCCCTTGTTCCCTGTGATTGTGAGGGCCCGAATCAAAGTCAGCAGAATAGAAAAGGGAGCACCAGCAGATAAAGGAAGGTTCTTTAGCCTGCACCTTTTCCTTCCCCAGCCAGGGAGGTGCAGGGTGTGCCAGGAGTGCCCTGTGATTTCAGGGGTGGCATGGAAAGGTGTGATTGCCACTGCTGCCTCAGGCAGGCTTTTACCAGCCTCTGTATAAAAGCAACATGTGAGACGTGGATTTGGATTTATGAATCATTGTTCCTTAATCCAGTGTGTGACTGCCTGCCTGTTCATTCTTTATAATAATCCTGTGCAGTGCAGGCCATAGCTGGGAAATAGCTGTGAATGACTCCTCCTCTGCCTCAGAGGAGCACACTGCTCCTCGGATGTAATGAAAGATAAAACAGTGAATAATATGTTGATTCTAGTCAGGTGTTAATGGCTTTTTGGTAATTTATTTATTCAAGGTGCTATGTGGTGACAACAGAATTTTTACATTCACTGATGTAAAAGTTCACTGCACACCAACATGGATAAACTGGTGTATGAATGCACTAAGGCTCTGCTGTTAAACTCAGGACCAGAAAGTGTTGTTGGTTTCTGGCATTTTCCTCCCAGATCAAAAGCCCTGAAGGTACTAAGAGGTAAAACTACCTTTTGAGAGTTTGGGCTGCTCTGCTCTCAGGGCTAAGGTCAAAAAACACTGAGGAACATGAACTGAAGTGGAACTCAGTGCTAAATGTAGCATGCAGAGCTGCTCAGGGAAAGGCTACTGGGTGTGATGTTCTGAGCTGATTGTAAGAATGAAAACTCTGAATTTTAGTGCCTCACACTTGTGAGCTGTCATAGCAGGTGTTGTAGTGGACACCTGGGGCCTTTGGACCTTTTATTTATGCCCACAGGACCATATTACATGAACTTTTGCAGTGGAGGAACAGCAGCTGGGGTGGAATTTCTTTCTTAAAAAAATCACCTACTTAATCCATAATCTCTTTTTTTGCCCTGAAAACATTTTGTCACTCTAATACAGGC